>NC_141346.1:68356956-69711956 GCF_057382095.1 Aulonocara sp. 'chitande type north' Nkhata Bay
CTCTGCAGGTCCCGCCCCTCGTGCTGCTTCTTTTGTTCAAACTGACCAAAGAAAAGAATCCCGTCCTGGCTCACGCTGTTCTCACAAGCCTGCCAAACCTCGGCACTCATAAGGTACGCAGCACGACTAAGAAGAACCTGTACTGACTGTGAGCGTCTGGAGACGGGGCTGGAACATCAGCAGCACCTTTCTACTTCATCTGAGCGCTCACAGTGTGTTTTAGTCCATCATACACACATGTGAGCTTTTATCTGTGGGGTCATCCAGGTCATGTAGTCTGAGGAGCTTCTCTTCATCCAGGAGGCTCCTAGAGTTTAAAAACCAGGGACCCACGTCTCCCAAATACCAGCCTGTGAGCACAATCCACCAATAGCAGCGATAGATGTTAGTTTAGTTTTTTGGGTGATTTAAGTTGCAAAGCCGTCATTTCAGTCTGCCAGGAGCTGCTCAGTTCAGAGCAACATGAGATTTTTGGTTGCCAGTAATTTGCTAATAGAACAGCCCCAGCTTTGTAATGAAATCATATAAACAGAGGTTACATGATCCAAAGGCTCCAATCTGGGACTGGAAGTACAATACAGTGGTTTGCAAAAGTATTCGGCCACCTTGAACTTTCCCACATTTTGTCACATTTCAGCCACAAACATGAATCAATTTTATTGGAATTCCAGGTGAAAGACCAACACAAAGTGGTGCACACGTGAGAAGTGGAACGAAAATCATACATGATTCCAAACATTTGTTACAAATCAATAACTGCAAAGTGGGGTGTGTGTTCAGCCCCCTTTGGTCTGAGTGCAGTCAGTTGCCCATAGACGTTGCCTGATGAGTGCAAATGATTAAACAGAGTGCACCTGTGTGTAATCTAATGTCAGTACAAATACAGCTGCTCTGTGACGGCTTCAGAGGTTGTCTAAGAGAATATTGGGAGCAACAACACCATGAAGTCCAAAGAACACAGCAGACAGGTCAGGGATAAAGTTACTGAGAAATTTAAAGCAGGCTTAGGCTACAAAAAGGTTTCCCAAGCCTCGAACATCCCACGGAGCACTGTTCAAGTGATCATTCAGAAATGGAAGGAGTATGGCACAACTGTAAACCTACCAAGACAAGGCCGTCCACCTAAACTCAGGCCGAACAAGGAGAGCGCTGATCAGAAATGCAGCCAAGAGGCCCATGGTGACTCTGGACGAGCTGCAGAGATCCACAGCTCAGGTGGGGAATCTGTCCATAGGACAACTATTAGTCGTGCACTGCTGTCAGGGACCAAGCAGTAAAGCATAAAGGACACAGGTGGTTTTAATTCAAAAAAGGGGTTTTATTGACCCAAAAATATGAAAATATATTTAACAAAGCCAAAACTTAAACAGGCAGACCAATAAAAGAGGTCAACTCAATAGACTAAACTCAAGATAATAATTAACAAAACCTCAAACAACCATATGACAAACTGACCTGCTGAAATGACACACAGGTAGTGATGGTCCGCTTGAAGCTGAAGCTCCGGTGCGTGTGTCAGAAAGATCAATGCGCTGCTTCAGAAGCACTGTGTCGAAGCTTGATTCGTTTGGCCAGAGTCACGTGATCGGGGACGTCCGAGCTTCATTTAGAACCTAACTGCTTCGGTATCTGATTCAATGGTTTATAAGGAAGCGAATCATTCGCGGGATTTGTGGAGTGTTTTGATGGTGACAGATAGCGAACCACTGATCATTCCACTGAGAGATTTGGAGCCAGCGAGGAATAGAGGAGGTTCTGTTGTGTGGGAGAATTTTGAGTGGATTTTGGTCAATCGGGTGGGTTTTCCAGCTTTGTGTTCTGGCTGTTTGCTTTTGTTTTGTGCGTGTTTATTATATCTGAAAATGGGGAAAAAGGTAAAATGTCAAAAATCTGCTTCCATAATATAAATATCATTAAATAACTTTAGAAAAACTTCCACTTGACTCTTTACATGTAATGTTGTAAAAATATATATTTTATTGTTTAATTAATCTGAAAATGTTAGTCTGCCAAATGTGCAGCAATTGAATTTCTTTATTCTCTTTAGCTGATAGTTTGTGGGGCCCAGGTAGACTGTATAACTGCATCTCTACCAGTTTCTCTGCACTCCAGCCTCCTCTGTGCCATGTGAAGGGATTTTCCTTAAGGCAGGAGAAATTATCTCCACGAAAAGGAACAGGTTCGGCCATCGCACACTAGAACAAATTCTCTTTTTAAATAAAAATGAAAAAGGGTTACCATAAATGCATCATGTTTGTAATTTGCAATTTCATAAGCATTTTCCCTTTCCATTTCACAATCAATTCTACCCCCAGGTCAAAAATATGTCTGGGAAAATTTCCCTGATATAATATTATTTATAAATACACCTGTCTAGCTGTTAATTGCATAAGTGCATGGAGGCAGGACCTCACAGCAGAAGCATACTCCATAATGTGTTGTACATTATTATATGTGTATATTATATGTAACGTGGTATTTTTCAATTATTGTATTTACCAACATCAAGAAGTCACAAGCAAAGAAAGACCACACCATGGTGCATGTTTAAACAAGGAGAGTTTACTGGTCAAAACTATTTATTAAACAAATAAAACACATTTTTAAACCACCAAAAAAAATACACGTTCAAAGCAACACAGCGGCGGCCCAATATCAGACAGAACTCCACTCTGTAGAGAGAGCAGTCATTATGAAGCGGTTGGTTTTATTTTGTGGATTCAAGCTGCTCTTTGTATTTTTGGCCACCAGATGTCACCAGAGAGGACGTGTGTTGAAAAGCTTCGAGTAATGAACCGTTTTTCAATACAAGCTTCAGAAAGCTTCATTTGGTAGTGATGGCCCGCTTGAAGCTGGCGCTCCGGAGCGTGTGTCGAAAAAAACAACACACTGGTTCAGAAGCACTGTATCGAGGCCTGCTTCGTTTGGCAAAAGTCACGTGACCAGTGACGTCCGAAGCTTCATTACGCACGTAACTGCTTCGGTACCTGATTCAAACGGATATAAGGAAGTGAATCATCCACGGGATTTTGAGTTGATTTTGCTCAATTCATTTTATCTGCCGAAGTGAAACACCTGAAATGTCCAAAATCATGTTTTCATAATGTAAATATCATTACAGCATATGACTTTAGGAACACTTCCATGTGAATTAAAGCTGATGAAGACTACAACAATGTATTTGACACTATACGTACATTACATTGCTACAGTTTAGAAAATCATTTTGTTTATTGTTTTTAGGTGATAGTCTGCAGGACCCAGGAATACCTGCATATCTACCAGCTTGCAGTGTAGTTCCTGCACTCCACAGCCTCTTCTGTTCCATGCAAGTGGATTTTCTCCAGGGCAGGAGAAACTATTTCTAAGAAAAGAAACAGACTCAGCCAGCGCACAGTAACACTAATCCTCTTTTTAAATGTAAATAACAAAAGGGCTACCTTACATAGATCATTATGCCTGAAACGCCAGCATCTCAGGTTAAACCTCACAACATGTCGTCAAACACCATGCAGCTAAAACAGTACCTGGGAGCAGGGCCCTGTTTCAGGAAGCCGGTTTAGAAAACTCAGAGTGAAAAACGATACTCAGGGTTGAGTAACCCCGAACTGTCCAACTCGGAATATTCGGTTTCAGAAAGGCTGATAACAAGTAGTTCAGTCAACGCGGAGTTGCTTTAACCCCAAGTTAAGCGCGCGGACGAGGATACATAAAGCCCTGATTAGTGGAGCACAGATTAAGCGAGTCACCATGGAGACGGAGGGAAAGAAGGCGTGGTCAATGTATTTTACAGCGCTTGAGGCCGAAATTCTGATGGCAGCATATGCCGATAACATGCAAATTTTGCAGAAAAAAAGTAACACAGCCTCAGCTGCAAAAAAAAGGGAGCATGCATGGCAAAACATAGCCGACAGAGTCAATGCGTGAGTGTTAATTTAAACATTGATCTAGGGATTTCCACCCATTTAACACGTTATTTTATCATGTTATTTTATTTGTTATTTTATACATTTTATTTTGTGATGTGATGTGAGCACAGGTGCAACCCAACAGGCCCCAAACGTTCCTGGCAGCAAGTAAAAATGAAATATAAAAATATAGTCCAAACAGGTAAGGTGTAATTGTATTATGAGCCATAGTGCTTGGTCTGTTTGTCCGATGTAAATCAATTGCAGTTAGAGGCTACATTAATTTTCTTTCTGTAAGCACTTATTGAAATTATCTGAGCACATTACAAGTACATATTTGCTTACTCTGTATGCTCAAATGTGACCCCGTTATAGCCAACAGAAAAAAAGCGGAGGCCCGAAAAACAGGTGGGGGTCCTCCACCACCACCACTCACAGAGGCTGAGCAGTTGGCCCTCAGCCAAAACAGTGGGCGCCCTGTGGCCGAAGGCATCTCTGCGGGGACATCCTCTGAGTCAATAACCCCGCAAGACACAAGTGCCTACATAAGGGGTAAATTCAAAATAATACATGATGTGCATACATCCTTTCTTCACAGTCACCTTTGCAGTGCTACTCATTCATTTGATAAACTCTTTACCATAATGGATTATTTTGTAGTGAAGTTATTTTCCGACTGATTTTGCCTTCCCTCAGTCTTGGTTGTCTTTGAGAGCATAATGACAATGAAGTGTAAGGTGATTGGTATGTTTGTTAATTGCCATTTGGTCCCTTGTAAGTTATAAGTGACCTGTATAAACCTCATATTCTATCAGTTGATGGTGATGGTGTACTGCATCTGGTGCAGCCTCCTGTTGAGCCAGACCAACATGCAGTTGTGAGTAATACTCCACAGATTATATGAGTTTACAGTAGAACAGCAATGTTGTTTATTTCTTTACTACAGGAAAATAATGAAGAAACATTGACAGCTGTTACAGAGGAGGAAGCAACAGAGACACTTTATGAGGTTTACATCTTTTAATACTTTGTGTACAGGAAACACAGGCGACCAATAAAGCCAGTTGAACAGAAAATCTGTTTATTCTTCTTTCAACATGTTGAGGTGATGGGTCAAAAGAAATGATTGTGACATATGGTGTCTCTGACTGCTCTTCCATCTTGTATGTCCGTGGGAGGGTCAGGATGTTCATGGTTTGGATCACTGCTGATGTTTGGTTCAGAAGGACAGTGTTCTCCTCTAATTGTGGCAATGTTGTGAAGAATCACACATGCCACAATAATGTCACATGCCCTTTCTGGGGTGACCCTGAGTCTTTGCAGGCACTGGAACCGGGCCTTAAGCATTCCGATAGTCATTTCAATTCTGGCTCTTGTCCTGCAATGAGCCAGATTATATCGCTGCTGTGGGCCCGGTTCAGGGTCAGAGTAAGGGGTAAGCAAATAGGGTAAACATGGATACCCCTATCACCAAGCAAGTAGCCAGTGAACTCTCCTAAGACAGAAGGATACACTTCAGTTCAAATGTCCCTGAAGCAATTGGTCTTTATATATTTTAAAGTATTCTCAACTCACCATGTCCAAATTTTGTGTACATTCACAGAATATTTGTGAGTCATGGACAGAGCCTGGCCACTTGGCTTCCACATTTGTGATAATGTTGGCAGCATCATATATGATCTTCACAGTGCAGAGAACACAAATTAGCATCCATTACTATAATGAAATGATTTGTTAGTTTGAAATGCTACAGGGAACTATGTACCTGTACATTAATGCTGTGGAAAGACTTCCTGTTCACATAGTCTCCTTCATTTACTGAAGGAGCAATGATTGGAATGTGAGTGCATCTATACAGCCAATCACGCCTGGGAACCCTGAAAATAAATGTAAAATTTAAGTAGTAGTTCAAGTATCACCACATCATAAATTAAGTTTTGGTCATCCTGATACCTGCAATTTTGTGGCATCCCTCTTTGATGAATCTTGTGGGTCTATGACCGGGGAACACCACAAACGGGTACAGGAGACGTTTCAGTGCAACTGTAACATTCCTGACTGCCCGACAGACGGTAGCCTTGGAAACGTGCTCAGCGTCACCAATATTATACAGAAAGCTCCCGTTTGCAAAAAACCAAAGTGCAATACAAATAATATGTACAGAACTGAGAGCATGTCCGCGATGTGTCACATGAGCAATATATGGCCTGAGGATGTTATTCAAATAACTTATAGATTGTGCTGAGAAACGGTAACGTTCGCACAGAAAATCATCAGGAAATGATAAAATGTCCAAACGCGCTCTGATCACTCTCTCCCGGCGGAGAGCTCTGCGGAGAATTTGGGCTTCACGATCTACTGGCTCTTCAAGGAAGGAGCACGCCATGTCCGACACTTCCTACTGTCAGGTTTCCGACAAAGGGGCGGAGACAGTCAGGGTTAGTTGTAGTAAACCTGCTAGGGGGCAGGTTAGCTTCACGGAGTGTGTCGTCATAGTGACTCACTCAGGCTTCATCTGAACTCGCTTTGTGAAACCGAAAACCCAGAGTTTTCGTTAACTCAGGGTATACTTACTCAGTTTTTCCACTAAACCGGCTTCCTGAAATAGGGCCCAGGTTTACGGATTCTGCATACAAACGTGAACACAGAGCGCGGACCCGACGCGTCAGAATCAGATTTTGGTGTGTCGTCGGGTCTGCGCTGTGTTTGCCTCTTTTTTTCTTCGCTGGCTTCTGCAGCTGCAGGTTTCATAACCCTCTGTTTACATCTCTAATTAAGTCTCACATGTGTCAGCTTTCTTTTAATAGATACGAAATTCCGGATATATACTGATACATGACCAGAATTGTAATATTTCTGACTGAGGCAAAACTTTCCAGATTCCAATCAAATTGAATCGGATCCTGTATCGAATCAAAATGATTCTACAAATCAGTAACGATGCAGCCGTACTCAGTTTCCTAAGCATTTTCCCTTTCCAGTTCACAATCAATCCCACCCCTAGGTCAAAAATATGTATAGGACAATTGGCCTCATCTAATATTTTGTATGAACCTGTCCAGCTGTCCAGTGATTAAATGACAAGTAGATGGAGGCAGGACTTCACAGCAGGGGCATACTCCATAATGTGCTGTGCATTCTCATATGTATATTATATATATTGCTCACTTATTGTATTTACCAACATCAAGGAGTTATGAGCAAATAAAGGCCACCATAGTGCATGTTTAAATAGGGAAAGTTTATTGATCAAAATGTATTACGCAAATACGCATTACATTTTTTCAGCCCCCCAATCGAGAAAACAAAACCAATTACATGTTCAAAGCAACGGAACGGTGGCCCAATATCAGAGAGAACTCCACTCTTGAGTGAGCAGTGATAATTGAGCAGTCCGTTTTATTTTGCAGATTCAAGCTGCTCTTCAAAATTTTCACCACCAGATGTCACCGGAGAGGACTGTGTTGAAAAGCTTCGAGTAATGAACCGTTTTTCAATACAAGCTTCAGTGCTTCGGAAAGCTTCATTTGGCCATCACTATCATTTGGCCATCACTACACACAGGGGAACTTAAATACTGGTTTAGCTAAACCAAATGACACACACGGGGGAAACAAGATGGCTGCCATATAACCAACTAATACAAAACATTTAAACAATCATGAAACACCCCCCAGGCAATGAAGCATGTGGTGCAATCCAATTAGGCTGTCAGTGGTACTTCAGGTCTCCTTCAGGTCTCCCAGCCCTTTGCCAGACAGGAGGAGAAGCCAACCCCCAGGTAACTCAAACAAAGAAAAGATGTATTAATATAACATAAAACGGAACTTTGACCTTGCAAGGTTAATATGTGTGCACGCCATCACGGGTGGTGAGGTGTGGCGCTTACCATGTGTGGCATGCCATCACAACTGCACAAAGTTGTGCTTTATGGAAGAGTGGAAAGAAGAAAGCCATTGTTAACAGAAAACCATAAGAAGTCCCGTTTGCAGTTTGCCACAAGCCATGTGGGGGACACAGCAAACATGTGGAAGAAGCTGCTCTGGTCAGATGAGACCAAAATGCAAAATGCTCTGTGTGGAAAACTAACACTGCACATCACTCTGAACACACCATCCCCACTGTCAAATATGGTGGTGGCAGCATCATGCTCTGGGGGTGCTTCTCTTCAGCAGGGACAGGGAAGCTGGTCAGAGTTGATGGGAAGATGGATGGAGCCAAATACAGGGCGATCTTGGAAGAAAACCTCTTGGAGTCTGCAAAAGACTTGAGACTGGGGCGTAGGTTCACCTTCCAGCAGGACAACGACCCTAAACATAAAGCCAGGGCAACAATGGAGTGGTTTAAAACAAAACATATCCATGTGTTAGAATGGCCCAGTCAAAGTCCAGATCTAAATCCAATCGAGAATCTGTGGCAAGATCTGAAAACTGCTGTTCACAAACTCTGTCCATCTAATCTGACTGAGCTGGAGCTGTTTCAAAGAAGAATGGGCAAAGATTTCAGTCTGTAGATGTGCAAAGCTGGTAGAGACAGACCCTAAAAGACTGGCAGCTGGAACTGCAGCAAAAGGTGGTTCTACAAAGTATCGACTCAGGGGGGTGAATAATTACACACACCCCACTTTGCAGTTATTGATTTGCAAAAAATGTTTGGAATCATGTCTGATTTTCGTTCCACTTCTCACGTGTGCACCACTTTGTGTTGGTCTTTCACCTGGAATTCCAATGAAACTGATTCATGTTTGTGGCTGTAATGTGACAAAATGTGTGCAAGTTCAAGGGGGCCGAATACTTTTTCAACCCACTGTATTTTACCTACACATACATTCTTATATTTAGACAACACCTGAGGGATAAAACAAACTGTAAATGTCTCCAGCTGGTGTTAACAGCACCACTAACACATCTGTGCTGATGGGGTGTGTGTATCTGTGATCTACAGCTCATGTCTGTCACATCAAATGCAGCTGAGTTTATGTAGCTCCATAAAGCACAGCTGATCGTCCTGCGCTGTCTGTGGTCCTGAAATGAACCTAATAAACAAAGATGTGTTTTTGAGGTTTATCAGTGTAAAAGCAGAGATCAGACTGATGTCCATCAAATCTCTGTGACGCCATCTCTGTGCACAAATGAATGGCACAATATCAAGAGCAACAAATCAAACACTGCATTAAACAAACTGTGCTAAATATTAGCACCATTAGCAGGACACTGTGTGTGGATAATGTTGGTAAATCAGTTTGTGCACATAACTGAAATGTTCCCCTCTCGATGTTTAGCACTTTGACAAAGGAGCAAAGAGAAATTCCCACGTCTTCCACACAGTTTTCTCTGTGTGAACACAGACAGTGTTTCTTGTACCCAGTTTGTAGGAGCTGGGATTGGACTCCACCACAGCAGCCTCTGTGTGGGATAGATGCAGTGCTCTGTAGTATAAAGCACTCTGTCAGTGAGCTGGACTCTCCAAACCAGCAGTCATCGTCTAACATCTGCCTTCTTCAGCTGTAACCGTGTGTTTCTCTTGTAAACTTGGCTCTGATCATATGTGCTGTAATATTCCAGCTGTGCTTCCCGATCGTGCTGCACAGTCTGCACATGCTGGCCGGCTCCCCCAAGCTGAGAGCAGTGGGACTGCGCCTCATGACCGCTCTGTGGAAAAAACAGGTTTGCAATAATAACGCATTACTATAAATGTCATATTCATGTGTTCAAAGCTTCTGTTTGTCTTTGATTGTGTGCTGCTTTGGTCATGTCTGTAAGGACCGGGTCTACCCAGAGCTGCAGCGTCTAATGAGCCAGCAGGACAGCAGGGTGGTGCTGGGGAGGGACGCCCAGTGGGAGCAGATCCTGGCCAGGGCCGCCTGTGTCAGGGACATCTGCAGAGAGAGGTGGGTCCTCCCATACTTACAGAAACAGTGGGCACTTCCTACATTCACTGGTTCATTCATTCAGTGGACTTTGCATGCACAGTGCAGACAGTGTGAGCTTCCAACACCAGGATTCTTCATCTTCCCTTCTAATGAGTAATAATCACTGACTGGACTCTTCATAGATGTTTCTGCTCAGCAAGCTGATGAAAGTTCAGAAACATAGAAATATTTGTTTTTTCAGTCACATCACATCAACTTTGCTTGTTAAGATAAATGAATGCACTTTGTAGCTTTGCAGTGAATGAAGCCTCAGCTCAACGCTCCACTGAGTCCCTGTTTCTCCAAAAATCAGCAGGAGTCCAGTTTTAAATATTTCCGTACAAATGTCCAGAGCAGCTACACGTGCCTGAATCCAGAAGGATCAAAGTCTTACAAAGTTCAGTTCAAACAGAGAGACTGAGAGGCAGCTAACTTCCTGTCTCTGCCAGACTATCAAAATAAAAGCATACATTTGAAGCAAAAGAAATCAAACTATGTCAGTCTGTAAGCACTGCTTCCCATATAATACAACTCTAAGCAAGTGAGCCATAACTTTATAGTTTTAACCTTTAACCCAAAAACTATGTTGATCATATAAACTCCACAAACTGCATCCAGGCTCCTGCACACGTCCTTTACATGTTAGCTGTTAGCTAATGCTTGTCAGTTTTTGTGAACTGGCCTTTATGTGTGTTGATGAAATAAAACGATGATTTTATTTGATTATTTCCTTTGTTCTAACCAGCTGGTGCACACTGTCCATCCTCCCGGGGCCTGTTACGCCTGCTAACATGTACATGCAGCTTTTTAGCAGCATTAGTGAAAACCTGGGAAACCCTCTGGATGGATGCTACAGTACAAATTTAGCAAATCATTGAGCTGTTTTGTTGTTTTCACAAATGCTTACGTTTGCTTTTATTGTAAAACATTTGCAGCCATAAGAGTTTGCAATGATAAGAAGCTGTGTTTGGCATTTACTTACTTACACGTGTCCTGGCACTTTTAATGCTTTTTTCTTAAATAAAAATGGTAACAAAATTAGAAGAAACACATTTCCCACTTTGTTCACGCTGATGTGTGTGTTAACCAGGCCTTACCAGCATGCAGGGGACATGGTGGCTAAACCTCCTTAGGAAACTCAACTCCTTTGGAGTCAGCACACCCATCATGATGACTTTTTACTACACCTTCCTGGAAAGCATCATGACCTTCTCCATCACCTGCTGGTCCCACTCCCTCAGCCTTCATACAGGAACAGACTGCAGCATCAGTGTGCTCTAAAATCATTGGCCTGCCTGTCAGAACTCTGGCAGGTTTTCATCAACAGGCCCTTAGACAGGCAGCCAAAATCATCAGTGACCCCTCTCACATTCTTCACCCTGCATTTCAATGGCTCCCCTCTGGGCGACGCCTCCGCTGCATTTCCTGCAGGACTGAGAGGAGGAGGAGCGCCACCTTTGTCCCCAAAGCAGCTCTGCTTTTTAACTCCAGCTGATAAGAACATTTCCCACAGAAACATAAACTACACTCTTATACCAACACTTTACTCACTTTTAGTCACTTACAGTCAGTGTTGGGAAGGTTACTTTTAAAATGTATTCCATTACAGAATACAGAATACATGCCCCAAAATGTATTCTGTAACGTATTCCGTTACGTTACTCAATGACAGTAACGTATTCTGAATACTTTGGATTACTTAATATATTATCATGCTTTTTACAACAACGTGAATGTACTATTGCTGTGTGATTTATTACTATTACTGTAGGTCCGCGACATGTAGTAAAGGGACCTCTGACTAATACGGCGGGGTCCCTGTCAGCTCGTAGCCGAAAAATAGCTTTACTTTGTTGTGTGGGTCAACTTTTCTTGCGAGAGACAGAGAGAGGCGTTGAAAGGCTGCTCTAACGGAACTTATTGTTTTCGGAGGAAAACAGGAACACGGTGTACAGTCGAGTCTTAATAGCTTACTTACAACTGGGCTCGTCAGGCACTCTTCTTGGCTGCAGTGGTTATTATTATATTTACATGCTTCCAGCTCCCGTTTTTGCTCGATGACTGCTCGTACCTTTCCACTCCCCTTTTTCTCCCTCCTGGCGCTCACAGACACATAACGTGTATGGCAGTCCATTCTCCCAGCAGCACGGACTACACTGCCCATGATGCTACATTCTTTAGAGCTATGCTTGTAGCATTCTGCCTGTTAGCTTAGCACAACAATAACAACAACGAAAAGGCGCTCTCTCACCCAGGAAACACACAGTCGCAGAGAGAGAGAGAGAGCGTCGCCCTGTAACCATGGCAACCGTAACGCTGCCGCCTGGAACGACAGAACGTAGCTGTCAAACAAAACCCAAACAGTCCTGACCCGCGACAAAATGAAACAGGAAAGTACCGCAGTGTAATCCATTTATTTCAACAAAGTAACTGTATTCTGAATACCACCTTTTTAAACGGTAACTGTAACGGAATACAGTTACTCATATTTTGTATTTTAAATACGTAACGGCGGTACATGTATTCCGTTACTCCCCAACACTGCTTACAGTTATTTATTCACCTTCAGTCACTTTAATTTTAAAACTGTGTAATTTTAAAACTGTATATTCTGTGTATTTATTATCTCACTTTTATTGTGCTGATCTTCAACGTCATGCTGCTCTGTTGTATGTTAATTGGCCCTTGGGGATAAATAAAGTCTCTCTGATTCTGGTCTTGTTTTTTTATATATTGGTAGTTTGATAGGTTTCGTATTTGTTTTCTTTTACATCATATTAAAATGTATAAATATATAGATTTAAATATATTTGTGTATTCATGTTGGATTGTGTTTGGTTTTCTTTTATTTATTTCTGCAGTGGTTGTTGTGTATTACTATTTAGATTGTCTTTTTTCCATTATTGTAATTGTGTATAAAGTTTGATTTGAATGAAAGTTACACTCAAATGCTTTCAGTGTTGCTGTGTTGAGTGTTTTCATGTTTAATGTTTGTATGGAAGACACAGAAAGACATTCGGCTAAAGAAATCTGTGCTAGAGTGACTTTAAAAAAATAAATAAACAGAATGTAAATAATGATGTTTAGTGTTTGAGATGGAAGCTGTTTCTACAGGATCCTGATGGACACTCAAAGGTTTATAAAATGTTCTCATTAGTTGTTTACAGCAGAATATCAACCGATGTGAACCAAAACAACAAAAGTGTGTGAGACTACAAATTCTAGAATCAGAACTGCTGATTTCATTACTCTGAACTTTTAAAGGCAGGTTTTGTATCTGAGAGCAGGGACACTTGCTGTGTTCAGTGTGACTCGTCTCTGCAGAAGGTCAGGGCTCTGATAGTTGCAGTTAGCGGGTGACTTACTGGGCAGGTGGATCCTGAGTGTCTGTTGGAGTCAGGGTTCATTATGGTCCTGGTTGCTACTGGAAATAAAGAAACAAAAGGAGGGTGTGATGTTCAGGAAGTACAGACTGTAGCTCAGCAGGTAGAATTACTAACTGGAAGGTTGGAGGTTTGATCCCTGGCTGCTCCAGTCTGCACGCCACGGTATCCTTGGGCAAGATGTGGAACCCCGACTTGCTCTCCGATGCATCCATCATAGTGTCATTGTTAGAAAAAGAAGTGCTTGTGTGAATGAAGCACGCTGTATAAAATGCTGTGACTGCTCATACAGAAAAGCAGCTCATAAGAACTGGTTCATTTTCCAGATAATTCCACTATTAAGACAACAGACATTTGGGAGGCTTTCTCTGAGAGTAACACTGAAAGTCTTGCTGCTCCTCCACAAAATGAACTTCAGATTAAAGACACAGCTCAGCTAAACACAACTCAAACTAATCTACACTATTTTTCTTTATTACGCAGTGTTTTTATAACTATTTCCAGATGTTTCTAAAGATGAAAACAGAATTAAACTCCAGCCTGATGCGTTTCTGAGGTTCCTGACTCTGACCGTCCCTCAAACGCCTCTCTGGGCGTTTCCTTCCGTCGCTTTTACTTTCGCTTTCGTGAATGTTGTGGCGCAGTTGATCGTCTCGAAGTTAAGGTAACGTTAGCAGTCTGTACTGTTTTCCTGGCTGACATCAGCTGTGTGCAGCTTAGTTTCAGCATAAATCTGCTTCGTTTTATGTGAGATCAGAGTCTGGGAACGAGACAGAAACAGTTGATGATCAGCAGCTGAACTCGATGTTACTGTGGATCCACTGACTGATGTCTGTAGGCAGCTTCTCCTGCCTCCATCAGTCTGTGGCTGTATGGGCTCAAATTGTGCTCATAAATATTTTGTACTTGTAAATCAGGATTTGTAGGTGGAAAAATAATTTGTGTGTGGACTTAGCCAAGCAATACGTGTGAAATGTTGAGAAAAGTAGCTCGAAATGTGGAGTTAGTTCTGCCAATCAGTAATCCAGCTACAATGCGCACTCAAACCCGCATCGCAACAAATCGGCGCTTTCGAGAGTACGTTAGCTGATATTAACGCCATGTGATTCAGCTAATAACAGAAGGATTTCATCATTTGTGAAGCCACACAGACAATAATCAGCGACTTGTGCATTTATGACTGGCTGTAATTCTGGTGTCTTAGCTGTAGCATTTGTAGCTGAGGGCTTCAGCTTCCGGGTAACAAGGAAATTACGTCATTCACGTAAATGACTGATTGACAGCACTAACTCTTAATTTTGAGTTAGTTTTTTCAAAATTCCAAGTTAATAAGTCGAAATTACGATAAAATAAGTCGAAATTTCGAGTTCTGGATCCTTCTTTTTTTTAGTGACGCAAACGGGCTTCCAGTGTGTGGATGTTGTTTAACTGCTGACAGAGAGACAGGCTGTCCTAAGAGTCGCTGCCAACACTTCATCTATAAAATGCATTTCTCTGCTCGTTCGCTATAGTCTGCTGTCGTATTTGTATGCAGGTTATTTTCAGTTTAACTGCTGATGTTCATTCGTGTATTGTAGGTGAATGCGTTGATGATTGATCATAAATTAGTAAACTGTCCGTTTTTGCTCAATAATTCCTGTTTCATGTTCAAACCGTCAGACAGAAACTCTGCGTTTGTTTTTATGTTCTTCAGCCTGTTGTTCTTGAGGTAATCTGTGATGCGTTCAATGACCCTCCACATGCTCTGAGGCTCATTTGAAGAGAAACAGAACTTCATCTTTAGAGCATAAGTGGGTTTTTGCCCTCTTTATGCCCGCGGTCAGGCTCTGTTTATTGTAGTATAACACTCATAGGACACAGTGACCCGCTGCACACACACTGCACACACACTGCACACACACTGCACACACACTGCACACACACTGCACACACACTGCACACAATGACAGCTGCAGAGTTTGTGTCTGATGTATTAAGTATGAAACACTGTTGGGCTAAAATCTGGTCAGAATGAATCCAGGTGCAGGTGTGTCAGTTTAGGACCACTGGACTAACATCCAAGTGCTCACAATATAAAGTGTATTCTGTAGTAACATCCTGGTGTTGCAGCAACAGTCCCACATGGAAACGTCAACACTCAAACTCAAAATCTCTTTTTGTCAACAATAAAATGACAGCAGACCAATTTGAACAAAGTTGGTAAAAAGCTTCAGAAATGAGTAAAATATTAAAAAGTGTCTTGATGCTCAATCATCCAGTAAATCCCCAAAAAGTTGATTCTGTTCATCTGGATGTTTTCAGTAGCATGGATCAGTGTGAGGACAGAGAGGAGGGAGTCCCTCCCTCTAAAAGCACTCTGTGTGGGGAACATGAGAGCCAGACCAAAGCTCAGAGGTGAGATGACCATCTCTAACTGTCCATGACTCTTCTCCATGTCACAGCTCAGCACTCACATCACTGCTCCATCATTATTCACACTCATACCTCTGTGTGTGTTGTTTTAAAGCCCAGAGCTGTGGGGCGTACCAGGCTCAGCTGGACATAACCGTGAAACTAATCCAGAGCCTGGACCTGAACCCAGCTGTGTTTCCTTGAAGAGCAACGTGTCGAAGGATATCGGTATAGATTTTAAGAAAAGACTGTTATGTGACAAAGAGTAAGTACATTATTTTTATGAGATTGTTCATCATGTCTTTAATTTAATATTTCCAGTTTTTCCTTCCTGTCTCATGAAGCTGTTACATTTATTGTTTTTCTTTTAGGATCAATAAGAGGCCAGAATCTCCTGGACCTGAACCCAGCTGTGTTTCCTTAAAGAGCAACGTATCGAAGGGTGTTGTTGTAAACTTTAAAGGCTGTTCTTCTGCTGCTGAGAGGTAATGTGTGTCTAGATGTTGTTCCTGACTCTGTATTTTTGAATAAATCCTCATGTTTAATATCAGCTCAGCTCTTTTTCACACATTTCTATGTTGGTATGTGAAGCGGTGTGTGTTGGAGTGTTTCCACAAACACAGCAGTCAGAGTGGAAAGAGTGGATGTTGTAGGAGGTGTTTGTGTAGTGAAGAGGCTGAGTGTCTGTAGGACTCCAGCTGCTCCAGCAGGTGTCTCCTTTGTGCTTTGCTTCAAACACAGTGTAGGGAGGAGCTTCCACTCAGGTGTTTCAGGTGTTGCTGGATGGAGGAGGACAAATAGTTTTTCCCTTCAGTGACACTTCAGCAGCTCAATGTTCTGGGAGATGTTTGTCTTTATGAAGGTTTATGGATTCTTGTTCTTACTTTGGTTAAACTGAGCAATACATTTTCCATCTAACATTTAAAGTAAATTTCCAGGTGAATAAAAGATCTGCAGCTGCAGCCTCTGTGATGTTTCACAGTCTGAAAGTAACAAATTCAACCAGAGTTCAAACAAAGGCTTAATATACGTGTGTGTTTGATATAATGCCAACAAGTACAAACAGGTGTTCTTACAGGTCTTAATCACAGAGGTCTGATAAGTCTGGTGACTTTCACACTCAGCAATTTTGCTGCCTTTTATTTTATATTGGCCTTTTTAAAGCCCTTCAAAGTCTCCCACATTCATACAGAGCTTTTAACACCAAACTCCTTTACAGTCCTTCTCCTCTCACACACGATCACACGACTGATTTGTCTGCAGCAGCTGTGTTACTGCTAGTATTTTATTATGTGTGTAATCTCCTCATATTGTTCCTGTGGTTTAGTTTGACTTCCTTCTGCAAACTCAGCTGCTCTGTTGCTGATACACGTCTCCATGAATATGATTGATCAGATGCTGCCAACACCATGTGTTTCATGTGAGCGCTCAGCTGAAACCCTGGGTTGACTTATCGAGTTAATAACAAGCTTCACGTGACTGTGAATGCTAAAGTGAATCCAGATAAAGGAAAGAGACCCTGCTAATGTTGGACTCACTTCTTAGTGTAGATCCCAGGAGGAAGTTCAACATAGCCATTCTTTGTGCTAGCTCGACCAAACCTGAGACCACAGTGCAGGATAATGATCATCATCTGTCTCTGTCAAGGACATTTAAAATCCACAAATAACAAACATAATTATATTTGATCATTAAAAATATGTTTTCACTGAAAAAAGCATGAGCACACTGGTGGATTACAGAAACATGAAAACTGGTTAACAGTAAAGTTAATTTAGGTGTAAACAAAGTGTCAAACATACTTAAGTAGAAGGACTGATGTTTGTGTTAAAATACCCTCTTAAAGCTGAAATACTGATTCAGCTTCTTTACTCAAGTAAAGGTAAAAGAGTACAGGCTCTGAAATGTACTCACAGTATTAAAGTAAAAACTCCATCTTTGAAGGAAATTTCTGCCAGTTTTTGAGCAAAGTTACCTGAATTTCTACCTCCAACATTAATATGAGAAAATTATCTGAACTTTTATTCTAATAAATTTAATCAGCTTGAACATTTTGTAGCACAAAAGTAGAAAAAACTCAAAGGGAATAAAAAATAGCTCCGTTTGCTGTTGCCTGCATTGTAGATGGGCGGCTTTGCCTCAACACCTAAACAGGAAAATGAGTTTAGTCAAGTATTAAAGTGGGATTGAAGAGGTCAGGAAACCAGAGATCAGGTGTTGTGGTGCAGCATGGTCACAAGAATCATTTAGAAATGGGTCGAAATATTTTCTCTTCTAGATTTTTTGCACACAGTCTGATGTGCTGCTGCTCTGAGGTTTACTGCTCTCTGTGTGCTTAGAAAACTGTGAGGTACAAGTAGATTTGACACAAGTTATAATGGCTGATTTCCATATAACGGTGGAATACAGGGACTTAATCGTTAAGTTAGAAGAAAGTTTGAAGCCTAATCTTGAAAGTAGAGATAGTGTCTGTCTCCTGAATCCAAACTGGAAGCTGGTTCCACAGAAGAGGGGCCTGAAAACTGAAGGCTCTGCCTCCCATTCTACTTTTAAATACTCTAGGAACAACAAGTAGGCCTGCAGAGCGAGAGCGAAGTGCTCTAATAGGGTGATATGGTACTACAAGGTCATTAAGATAAGATGGGGCCTGATTATTTAAGACCTTGTATGTGAGGAGCAGGATTTTGAATTCTGGATTTAACAGGAAGCCAATGAAGGGAAGCCAAAACAGGAGAAATATGCTCTCTCTTTCTAGTCCCTGTCAGGACTCTTGCTGCAGCATTTTGGATCAGCTGAAGGCTTTTCAGGGAGTTTTTAGGACTTCCTGATAATAATGAATTACAGTCGTCCAGCCTGGAAGTAATAAATGCATGAACTAGTTTTTCAGCGTCACTCTGAGACAGGATATTTCTAACTTTAGAGATGTTGCACAAATGGAAGAAAGCAGTCTTACATATTTGTTTAATATGAGCGTTGAAGGACATGTCTTGGTCAAAAATGACTCCAAGGTTCCTCACAGCGTTACTGGAGGCCAAGGTAATGCCATCCAGGGTAAGAATCTGGTTAGATACCATATTTCTAAGGTTTTCAGGGCCGAGTACAATAACCTCAGTTTGATCTGAATTAAGAAGCAGAAAGTTAGCGGCCATCCAGGTCTTTATGTCTTTAAGACATTCCTGCAGTTTAACTAATTGGTGTGTGTCATCTGGCTTCATGGACAGATAGAGCTGGGTGTGCTATGTCTTCTGATGAGGCTGCCTTGGTGATTTTAACATCCATGTCTGCTGTGACTCTAAACTTCTGGTCAAGGACTTTTTAAATATTATTGACTCTCTTAACTTGACCCAGTGGGTTACTGGTCCCACTCATGAAAAAGGTCACACACTAGACTTGGAGCTTTCCCACAGGCTGGATGTGTGCGTCACTGAAATATCTGAGTTGTGCATCTCCGATCATCTTCCTGTGTTGGTCACTGTAACGCTGCGCCGCTCGGTAGATAAGCCATGAGCCTCAGCGTGTAAAAAGCGAGCGCTTAATGCTCTAACAGCGCCGCTTTTTCTGCTGCCTTTATGGACTCTGGAATAATGAACTCCAGCTGTTAAAGTGTTGAGGACCTTTCAGACTTTCTTCATTCTACCTGCACTGATATTTTGGACTCTATTGCTCCGTTCAGGACTCTGTGCACTCAGCATTCATCAGACCTGTGGTTGAATGAACATACGCGCTCCCTTAGGCGTGACTGTAGACGCGCTGACAGGAGATGGAAAAAGGACAGATTGTATGTTTCTCTACAGATTTTAAGGACTTTCTGTCTTTCTGCTCACCAAGAAGCTGTAAAACCTGCAGACACAGTTTGTCTTAAACTTAGTGTCAGTAAACAGTCACAGGCCTCAGGTATTTTTTAATGTCCTCAATCGCTTTCTTCGTTCACGTGATAATGTCAGAGTCATTTCTTCACCAAGTATTTGTGATGATTTTTTAGCATTTTTTAACAACAAGCTTCTATCTATTAGGGCTCTTGTCTCGCCGACTGCTGCCTCAGATCCGAGTCTTTCTCCTGTGTGCTCAGCTGTCTGAGAGCAGTTTGATCCCGTCTCCCTTAATGACTTGACTGCAGTAGTTCGTAACCTAAGATCATCACACTGCCCCTCTGATTGACTCCCCCCAACTACTCTTTCAAGGATTGTCAGGTTGGAGATTGGCCTATAATTAGCTAAGACAGCTGGGTCTAGGGATGCTTTTTAAGTAAAGGTTTAACTACAGCCAGCTAGGGATGGGTACCGTTTAGATTTGAAAACCTGCTAAATCAGAATCAGTTGCTGATGATGGCTTTTTTCTTTTACATTAATCATGTATAGTCTTAACTCAAAGTGAACATAGACTTGATTGAAGTAACTCAGATCAGCCAATTCAAAATGCTAATTCAATCAACTCTGAGTTCATGGCTAGACTCAGTTTGTTGGCCCTGCACCTTAAAACTATTTCCTGTTTGTCTCTCGTGTTTTTTGGATATTGTTTTCACATCTTATGTCACGGCTAGCAGGGCGAGCCATGTTGAATTTAATAAAGGACCCAAGATGCCAACACTGCTGTGAAGTGAGTAAGCTTTATTGAAACGGTGAAGTGCAGTGGAGATGGCCTGTGCAGAAGCTAAGATAACCTCTACTGAAAAACTAAAAAACTAACCTGAAACCTTAAACGGAGACACGGGGAGACAACACAGACGAACCAGCAACAAGCAGGAGAAAACAAAGGGCTCATATACACAAAAGAGCCATCAGGGAATGAGAAAAGGGAGACACAGCAGGATTCATTGGACATAACCAGACAAGGGGAAGCAAAAGTAGACACACTAACGTAGGACATGGCACTGTCAAAATAAAACAGGAAGTGAACACAGAGACACAATACTAACACAGTACAGAGGGAACACAGAAACCAAAACCTCAGAACTAGAAAATCTTAATCAGAATGAAATTGTAACAAAAGACAATAACAATCAAAACAAAACCACTGAGTCCACAGACTCGGGACATACATCGGCTCAAACTGTGGTCATAAATATTTTGTACTTGTAAATCAGACTGTGTAGTTGTGAACTGAGTTTTGTAACATTGTGAAACAAAATATCTGGAAAGTTCATGTTTTTGCGTTCATTGATTTGTGTGTGTAAAAATGTAAAAATGTAATAAATGTAAGAAACATTAGAACTACTTTTGCTGACACAAAGTTTGGCGAGCACTGCAAGTTGTCCCTTTAAACCAGTCACTGATATAAAGAGAGCACCTTGTTCCAGGGCATCTGAGCATGGAGGGAAAGCTTTATGCAGGAGATGGTAAGAGCTGTTGGGACTAAAGAAACTGAGCAGAAAACTACAGACATCTGGAAACTGAGTTGTTAATTCTCAGTGGGATCAGCAGGACTAGCAAAGCTCCACCATGACAGTCATCTGATTGACTGAACCCATCCAAACATCACTTCATGGACCTTTAGCTTGTGTCTGTGTGTGGACAGACATAACATGAGCTAATTATACATTACTCCTCCACAGAGTGGACCAGCAGAGAGCAGAGGTTTCCACTGGTCAGTCTGCACAGCAGCATCAAACACACCTGGACTCTGTGGTTATGGTTTGTAGTACTACGTTTACATTTGTTCTTTTCAGTCACCTCTATGCTGCACTTTGTGGACCAGAGGATTGTCAGTGTGTCCAACATAAGTCAGAGTTTGGGCTCCATGATTTCAGTCAGATTGGGGTGACTGTAGCTCAGGAGGGGAGCAGGTCAGCTACTAGTCAGAAGGTTTGTGAATCAAACCCTGGCTGGCAAATGTACTGGGTAACGTACTAAACCCAAGCTGCCCTCTGATGCATCCATCAGAGTGTGAAAGAAAGTATTTAAGCATAGAACAATGTGCTTGGTTGAATGAGGCATGTTGTATAAATGCTTTGTGTGCACAGAGTATCAAAGAGAGCTATATAAGAACCAGTCCATTTACCACTGGGTAATTCATATAGTTTTCTTTTCCAGCGGCTGGAGGACAACATCACCATGTTTGTGAAGAACGAGCTGAAGAAGATCCAGAAGCTTCTGAGTCCAGATCACCCAGAAACTTTAAAGAGCCAGATGGAGGATGAGGAGATGTTTGAAGGAGAGGATGAAGATGAAAGAAAGAGCTGCAGAGAAGCATTTCTGAAGATCACACTCCACTTCTTGAGGAGACTTAAGCAGCATGAGATGGCTGACCATCTGCAGAGCAGTAAGAGAATTTCTCTAAAGACTGAATATTGATCTTTCCTAATAGCTCAAGAAATGGACCAATAGACATTCATCCTTTCAGGGTACTGAAAGGCTATGATATTTATTATATAATATTTGTTTCTGAATTTCTTACCTTCAGAAATATTTGCTCCACTCTGTAAACGTGAACTTAAAGCCCAACTGAAGAAGAAGTTCCAGTGTGTGTTTGAGGGCATCGCTAAAGCAGGAAGCCCAACCCTCCTGAATCAGATCTACACAGAGCTCTACATCACAGAGGGAGGGACTGCAGAGGTCAATGAGGAACATGAGGTCAGACAGATTGAAACAGCATCCAGGAAACCAGACAGACCAGAAACAACCATCAGACAAGAAGACATCTTTAAAGCCTCACCTGGAAGAGACGAACCAATCAGAACAGTGCTGACAAAGGGAGTGGCTGGCATTGGGAAAACAGTCTTAACACAGAAATACAGCCTGGACTGGGCTGAAGACAAAGCCAACCAGGACATCCAGTTCATATTTCCATTCACTTTCAGAGAGCTGAATGTGCTGAAAGAGGAAAAGTTCAGCTTGGTGGAACTTGTTCATCACTTCTTTAATCAAACTAACGAATCAGGAATCTGCAGGCTTGAAGACTTCCAGGTTGTGTTCATACTTGATGGTCTGGATGAGTGTCGACTTAATTTGGACTTCAAGAAAACTAAAATCCTGACTGAAACCAGAAAGTCCACCTCATTGGATGAGCTGCTGACAAACCTCATCAGAGGGAACCTGCTCCCTTCTGCTCGCCTTTGGATAACAACACGACCTGCAGCAGCCAATCAGATCCCTCCTCAGTGTGTCGACATGGTGACAGAGGTCAGAGGGTTCACTGACCCACAGAAGGAGGAGTACTTCAGGAAGAGATTCAGAGATGAGGAGCAGGCCAGCAGGATCATCTCCCACATCAAGAAAGCTCGAAGCCTCCACATCATGTGCCACATCCCAGTCTTCTGCTGGATCACTGCTACAGTTCTGGAGGATGTGCTGGAAACCAGAGAGGGAGCAGAGCTGCCCAACACCCTGACTGAGATGTACATCCACTTCCTGGTGGTTCAGGCCAAAGTCAAGAGGATCAAATATGATGGAGGAGCTGAGACAGATGCACACTGGAGTCCAGAGAGCAGGAAGATGATTGAGTCTCTGGGAAAACTGGCTTTTGATCAGCTGCAGAAAGGAAACCTGATCTTCTATGAATCAGACCTGACAGAGTGTGGCATCGATATCAGAGCAGCCTCAGTGTACTCAGGAGTGTTCACACAGATCTTTAAAGAGGAGAAACAACTGTACCAGAACAAGGTGTTCTGCTTTGTTCATCTCAGTGTTCAGGAGTTTCTGGCTGCTCTTCATGTCCACCTGACCTTCATCAACTCTGGACTCAATCAGCTGGAAAAACAACAAACAAGCTCTGAGACAGAGAAATACTTCTACCAGTGTGCTGTGGACAAGGCCTTACAGAGCCCCAATGGACACCTGGACTTGTTCCTTCGTTTTCTCTTGGGTCTGAAGACTAATCAAACTCGTTTGCAAGGCCTGATGACACAGACAGGAAGTAGCTCACAGACCAATCAAGAAGCAGTTCAGTACATCAAGGAGAAGCTCAGTGAGAATCTGTCTGCAGAGAAAAGCATCAATCTGTTTCACTGTCTGAATGAACTGAATGATCGTTCTCTAGTGGAGGAGATCCAACAGTCCCTGAGTTCAGGACGTCTCTCCACAGATAAACTGTCTCCTGCTCAGTGGTCAGCTCTGGTCTTCATCTTACTGTCATCAGAAAAAGATCTGGATGTGTTTGACCTGAAGAAATACTCTGCTTCAGAGGAGGCTCTTCTGAGGCTGCTGCCAGTGGTCAAAGTCTCTAAAAAAGCTCTGTAAGTTATAAAGTTTTTATTATTTAATTTATTGTAACTTTATTTATGATGATTTATATCTTTTTTTTTAGGCTGAATGGCTGTAACCTGTCAGAGAGAGCATGTGAAGCTCTGTCCTCCTCTCTTCAACTAGAAGACTGTGAGCTCAGAGCTCTAGATCTGAGTAACAACAACCTCCAGGACTCAGGTTTGTCAACACTGTTTTCTGGACTGAAGACTGGAAACTGGAAACTGGAAACACTCAGGTCAGATACTGTTGTTTGTGATTTGACTTGAAATTTGCAACTTAAACACTACATTTATTTTTATACTGACATATCCTTACTTTTATATCTCTTTCAAAGGAGTGCAAGAAGTTGAGAAAGTGTCAGAAATGAACAGATAAATAACCGCAGGGCAGGATAGATAAACTGCAACAGTGGGGTTTGACAGAGATCTGGTCAGTTATTCAATTCTCAAAAGGAGGAACTTCAGGGAAAAAAACTACCAAGAAAAATTACTTGTGATTGGTTGGTAGATCTGTTATGGAAAAACCCACTGCCATCACCGTCTGTAATATAATCACTGTACCTTTATATACATGTGACTTGTATTAATGCTGCTGCCCTCTTGTGGCTAAAGTGTAATTATGTTCTTGTTATTAGGGAAAACATTAGAGAGTAACATGAAAAATGAGTCAGCACTTTGGCTTCAGCTTAAGAAATCCTCATTTTTATGTCATCAGTTATAGTTGCATGTATTCATTATCATAAGTTAACTATTTAATATTTATGTATTAAATTTATTTTGAGTAAAATAGCAATAATTTTAATGGATGTATTAAATAAATACATCACTAATGAATTAATTATTTCAGTAATTAATTTTTAAAAAGTACATAATTAAAGAAATATATTAATAATGAATTATCCATTTATTTCATTTAAAATGTTTCATTATGTATTTATGTGCAATTCAAATTAGTTAATTACATATTTAATCAATTATTGGTTTGTTTTCTATTTTAATTATTTTACTGACACATTTAATGAACCTAATCATCTCAGATGATTTCAGTGATGTCTGCCAGACCACGCAAGTGGTCGAGCTTGCATACCGCCGACAACGCGGCACACAACTTGTAAACCCCTGCTGACTATCACCTCTCGAGTTATTTATTTATGTTAGTTTCAACTGTTCCAGCAAAACGTAAGCACGTGTTACTGATAAAAAGTCCAATAGAAGCAAAGTCTAAAATGTGAAAACAAACACGAGGGACAAACAGGACCCTTTTCAAGGCACAGGTTCAACAAACTGAGTCTAGCCATAAACTAGAGTTGGCAGCTGTGAGTTTTCGGTTCATGACTTCAATGAAGTCTGACCATGGTTACTTTGAGTTAAGACTATGCATCTGAAACAAGCATTAAATTAAAACTAACATTAAAAAGACTGTTAAGGAGGAAAGAGAGCATTTTCACCACAGCATGTTCATGCTGTTTGTAGATAGTGGAGACTGCTGTTCAGCCTGCTCCAGAAATTATTAAACTGCTTTAAAAAATATTATTAAAATGTATTCTAAAATAAAGCCTGATTAAGATCTGATCTTTGTTGGGGGGGGGGGGCTTGTTTCTAACAAGCCTTTTAAACTTAAGTTACTGCATTGCTGAAACACCAACATCTGCTTATTGAACAACAAAACAACCAAAAGTCCACACATCTGATTTTATTTTTATTTTAATAGACTTCCAAAAATGATACCAGATAACTGGCCTCAGAATATAATTGAATAAACATGTTTGAAAACGATAACCTAATCCTGTCTTGACAGGCTGAGCTCTTCAGTATCCACCAACAGCATCGTCATGCTGAGTCAGACGTTTCTGCTCCTGGTGGAAATACTCTTCCTCTTTCCACATTGTACCAAATGTTTTTAAATGTTAGTTTCAATTTAAAATTAAAGATTAAAAAAGTGTAACACATATAAACAGCAGATAATTAAGACAAGCGAATGGTTCAGTTCCACATGTGCTCCGCTGACACATTAAACTTCAGTAAAATTAATTAATTTAATTAATTTAATTTAATTAGTTAATTTAATTGGGACTAAATCAATGATGTATGTATTTAATTTATTAAGTATTTTGAACATAATCCATTAATGACATTTAATTAATTATTTAATGATGACTAATTGATTAATTATTGATGATTAATTTACCCTCCACATGATTTAACCTCTATAGAGATGATATTTTATCTAGATCATGTATTTTTCAAAGGTTCAGACCACAAAGTTTAACATTATTATTTTTCTCTTTATTGTCTGTTCAGATTGAGTGTCTGTAATCTCTCAGAGGGAAGCTGTGAAACTCTGTCTTCACTACTCAGCTCCCAGCCCTCTAGTTTGAGACAGCTTGACCTGAGTAACAATGACCTGAAGGACTCTGGAGTGAAAGTTTTGTCTTCTGGACTGAAAAGTCCATATTGTGAACTGGAAACACTCAGGTCAGCGTTCTTGAAATGTTCAGTAGATGAGGTTTAGAGGTTTACAAGGTTTAGATTGACTAATGGCTATTTTTAACTCCTGTTTCACTTTTGGCTGCAATTTCCTGTTTGCATTTAGCTATTTTTCTCTTCTCTAAGAGTATTTGTCATGTCTGCAGGCTGTCAGGCTGCCTGATCACAGAGGAAGGTTGCAAGTCTCTGGTCTCAGCTTTTAGCTCCAGTTCTTCTCATCTGAAAGAGCTGGACCTGAGCTACAATAACCCAGGAGAGGCAGGAGTGAAGATGCTTGAGCAGCTAAGACTGGACACTCTGAGGTATGTAGATGGCCGTTACAGCCACAAACAGTGTTTGATAGATAAGGAAACTGGCTCTGTCTGATTACTTAACGCTGGAAACCAGTGTTATTTGAACAATCACACATATAGGAACATTTTTCCATTCTGGTCTAACATAAACAGTAGATGTCTGTATGGGGTCTCAAAGGACAAAATCTCTGTCAGCAACAACGGTGCAGCCTGTTCAAACTGATCTCTGGAAAGGAACTGACATTTTCACTCTCTTTATTTATTTTAAGTTTTATCTGTGTGCAGAGACCATGTCCAGGACATGTTTAACCTTGAAATTCAAAGTCAAATTATAATATAATTAGTGTTGTCAACATTAACGCTTCAACGCCGTGTAACCCCTCATCGGGCTGATCTGCATTAACTTGTTAATGAGAATTTGCCGTGTTAACGCCGTAATTACGGGTTAATGTTGACGGCACTAAATATAATATAAATCAATAATTCAAATCAGTCATTCATTGCTAACAGAAAACAAAGATTAAGAAACAAAGGGATGGAGCTGGTGGATTGGTGGTTGTGTGTTAGGCCCAGACCAGTGGGTGTTTTTGACTGTAAAGCCAATCTAGCAAGGACAACCACTGGTGCTGTTACCCTGCAGCCTGCACTGCAGGATATGTGCTGTGCCACTGAGACCACGTCCACACTAGCCCAGATGGATTTGAAAACGGTGTTTTCGTCTGAAAATGCTCTGCGTCCACACTATTGTTTTCAGTCGTTTTCACAAGGTTGTGTGTCCACATTGAAACGGCCGAAAAAAACGCTTATGTTGCAGTCCTGCTCATGCATGAAACGCAGGAAGATCCGGCCTGCCTCATTTCTGTCCGACGTCTATTCACTTTCCGGCTCGTTGAAACGTCGCCGCAAAATGAGGAAAAGCACTGAGTTTTTAAATGGACTAACAATGAGGTGGAGTTGTTGCTGCGAGTAACACAAAAGTACAAAGTTGCAAAAGCGAGTGAGAGTTACAGAGTTTAAAGAAAAGCTATCTGGAGCATGTGCAGACTGATATTAACCTTTAATAGGGGTGTCAAAAATGAGAGCAAACAAAACAACTGTTGTATAATGCCCTCCGCTATCTTTGTTTAATTGGTCACATGACTGCATCACATGACTAAAAAGGTGTCATTGTTTTCAAGTCTGCGTTTTTGCTGTCCACACTGCGAAGGGAAAGCACCGTTTTCAAATGTATGCATTTTCGAGAGCGTGTTCAAAACACAGCGTTTTCCTTGAGCGAAAACGCCTCCCTGGGAAAGTCTATGCCAGGGTGCTGGAGAGGAGAGTCCGACCGTTAGTCGAACCTCGGATACAGGAGGAACAATGCGGTTTTCGTCCTAGTCCTGTAACACTGGACCAGCTCTTTATCCTCTCATGGATACTTGAGGGTGCATGGGAGTTTGCCCAACCAGTCTACATGTGTTTTATGGACTTGGAGAAAGCATTCGACCGTGTCCCTTGGGGAGTCCTGTGAGGGGTGCTCCGGGAGTATGGGGTGTCTGGCCCATTGCTACGGGCCATTCAGTCCTTATACGACCGTTGCAAGAGCTCGGTCCGCATAGCCGGCAATAAGTCGGACTCGTTCCAGGTGGGTGATGGGCTCCGCCAGGGCTGCCCTTTGTCACCGATTATGTTTATAATTTTTATGGACAGAATTTCTAGGCGTAGCCAAGTGGTTTCACTTAGGTCAGGGGTCGGCTCCGGAGCCGCATGTGGCTCTTTAGTCCTTATAGTGCGGCTCCGGGAAAATACATTAGAAGTATTTAGCTGAAGTGTATTTTATTTATGTTAGTTCTTTTTTACCTTGTAGTTCTAAATTGGAAGATTATTGTGATATTGAAATATAAAAATAAAATTATATTCTATTATTTCTTCATCGCTCAAAATATCCGTCACACTCGTGGAAGCCGGTGTACCCGCCAAAACGCTGTGCATTTATCGAGACTTTCAGCCCCAGGTAGGCCAGTTATAGATCTTCGGATCCACATTATGTCAGCAGCTGTTCTCCACCATGAACTATGTTAAAACAAGCACCGCTCACGCCTCACGTCTCACAGCTTACAGTCCTGTAGAGATGAAAGTGACTTCGTACAGCCCCGATCTGCAGACACTGTGTGCAGAGGTTCAGGAGCAGAAGTCCCTTTGTAAACATATCACGGCAGACCCCACGATGTTTGCATGAACACGCTTTTCAGCATCTCTTTATTGACCACTTTTCACACATGGTTGCTGTACGCACACAGCCGGCTGTAGCTTTGCAGCTCAAAGTCCGACACACACCAACACAACAGCATAGAGAGCATAGACGTTAAGGTGGCGAGGCGTGATTGCGGGTGGAGTGCCCACTCCGGGTCAGGGTCGAGTTCCTGCCCCAACTGGAGGAGTTCAAGTATCTCGGGGTCTTGTTCATGAGCGATGGGAGAA
Organism: Aulonocara sp. 'chitande type north' Nkhata Bay; assembly: GCF_057382095.1. Classification (NCBI taxonomy): domain Eukaryota; kingdom Metazoa; phylum Chordata; class Actinopteri; order Cichliformes; family Cichlidae; genus Aulonocara; species Aulonocara sp. 'chitande type north' Nkhata Bay. The sequence continues at coordinate 68,385,969 of NC_141346.1, forward strand.
GGGAGCAGGAGATCGACAGACGGATTGGTGCAGCGGCTGCAGCGATGAGGACGCTGCACCGGTCCGTCGTGGTGAAGAGAGAGCTGAGTGTAAAAGCGAAGCTCTCAATTTACCGGTCGACCTACGCCCCGACCCTCAGCTATGGCCTCGAGCTGTGGGTAGTGACCGAAAGAACGAGATCATGAATACAAGTGGTGGAAATGGGCTTCCTCTCGAAGGTGGCTGGCCTCTCCCTTAGAGATAGGGTGAGAAGTTTGGCCAGTTGAGGTGGTTCGGGCAACTGACAAGGATGCCTCCTGGGCGCCTCCTGAGCGAGGTTTTCCAGACATGTCTCACCGGGAGGAGGCCCCGGGGCAGACCCAGGACGCGCTGGAGAGACTATATCTCTCGGCTGGCCTGGGAACGCCTTGGTGTTCCCCCGGACAACCTGGAGGAGGGAGAGAGGGAGGAGAGGAGGGAGGTCTGGGCTTCTCTGCTTGGGCTGCTGCCCCCGCGACCCAGCCCCGGATAAGCGGAAGAAAATGGATGGATGGATGGAAAACACCGTCTCAGTGTGGACGGGAGGCCAAAATGGAGAGAAAACAAGGCGTTTTCAAACTAAAACGTGTTAGTGTGGACGTAGCCGGAGAGCTCCAGAAAGAGCCTTCATGGTGGCCCTGCAGCCAACCAGCACTTCAGTCAAATGCTGTCAAAAGTGGTCCCAGAGACACTGTTAGCTGTAACCATCAATGACCAAGAATTGTGTCATTTAATTCAAGGTTTCCCTGTATTGTTGTTTAATATCATTTCTGAATAAATAAATCAAAATGACGAGCCTCAGACATCCCACTGTGGAGGCATCCTCGCCTGGACCAGTGGCTGCCCTTGTGAGACAGACTTTATGGTCACAAACACCCTAATCTGAGAATGAAGGCTCCTTTACATAGAAAGCAGTATGTGGTGTGATGACCGCTGCATTAGCTCAAAATATGTGATGCACTGGCTGCTGCACTCTACCTGTACTGAATCAGTTTTTGTACCCAGTCCCAGTCTTTACATTTAATATGCACCCACTCCCTGACAGCATGAATGTCACAGTGTGTTGGACCTTGACTGTGGCACATGTCAATGCTCCCTGGACATCGTGCTTAATAAAGGAGATTAAATGTGATGTGATTATGAGTTTTGCTCTTTTGAAGTTTAAACATTTATGTGTCAAAATGTTGGACTGTTCCTTTATCAGTGTGTAACAGTGTGTGTGTGAGAGCCATGTAATGTCCATGTGTGCATGCTGACTGTGCTGCTCTGACCCCCCTCCTCCTTTCAGGGTGGAGCCTGCTGGAGTCCGGTGGTTGAGACCAGGTCTGAGGAAGTGTAAGTGTGTTTTTAATGTGATTCATGAAAACAAAGCAGCACACATTCAACCATCTTCATCATGTCAGGAGTCATCATCAAAGTGTCAATCAATGAACAGATGATGGATCAATAACTGCAGCTGGATTGTGTTTGTTCTCTCCATCAGATTTCTGTCAACTCACAATCGACACAAACACAGTGAACACAAAGCTCCAACTGTCTGACAACAACAGGAAGGTGACACGTGTGTGGGAGGTTCAGTCATATCCTGATCATCCAGACAGATTTGATGTTTATCCTCAGCTGCTGTGTAGAGATGGTCTGACTGGTCGCTGTTACTGGGAGGTCGAGTGGACGAGGAGGGCTTGGATATCAGTGAGTTACAGAGGAATCAAAAGGAAAGGAAGGAGTGATGAGTGTGTGTTTGGACGGAATGATCAGTCCTGGAGTCTGTACTGTGATTATAATGGTCCTCGTTATGTCAGGCACAATAACAGAGAAACACCCATCTCCTCCTCCTCCTCCTCCTCTGTCTCTAACAGAGCAGCAGTGTATGTGGACTGTCCTGCTGGCACTCTGTCCTTCTACAGAGTCTCCTCTGACTCTCTGATCCACCTCCACACCTTCCACACCACATTCACTGAACCTCTTTATCCTGGGTTTAGGTTCTGGGCTCCATCGTATGGTTTTAGAGAAACTTATCTGCAGAAGTCTCTAAGAAGATTTTTACTGGGTTCCTGGACTTTCCCTGAGTCAGTGACTCTGTGTAGTTAGTCTTACCTGTTAGAGAAACAGTTCAGTCTGTTCATGTCTGTGTCTTTCACTCAGAAACACATGATGAGATTCATGGATTCAGTCAGTTGATGTTTTAAACTAAATGATTCACAAATTATTATTCAACACAAGTTTGGTGAGCAGCAGGGCTCATCCTGCTTTTTGTTTTTGTGCATTATAATGATGAAATAACTTTGTCATGTCTGTGGTGGCCTTTGGAGAATTAAACCATCCTGTAGAAACTAGATATAAATGTCATATTTTCCAACATTGATATTTTTCTGTGTTTCAGACGACAATGAAAAGATAAAGAACAGTCTGTAAATCACAAGTTATCAATTCAAATGATTATTAAAGCCACAAGAGAAGCTTCCTGTTATTTGTACCACTCACCTGGTCATGTGATCCAGCTGTGCAGCCAATCATAACTGCCATCACTTTCTACTTTGATATTTCCATGGTGAATGGACTGATTCTTGTTTAACACGTTCATACTCTGATGGATGCATCGGAGAGGGTTAGTGTCTTGCTCAAGGATACTTTGTGTGCCAGCTGGAGCAGTCAGGGATTGAACCACCAACCTTCTGATCATTAGATGCCTTGCTCTGTCTCCTGAGCTACAGCCATCATCAAAGCTCTTTCTTAAATCCTCTCTGAGAGGAGCTCAAACACGAGGAAGAGACGAAAGTGAGGGAAGAGAGTGGACTCATTAGTAAAATGAAAAACAGCCAGCGTTGATGTTTAAGACAAGTGAGGTAACAGAAACACTATATATAGCAGCGGTCACCATGGCAACATCAATGTCGGTTGCTACGTATTGTACTGATCCTGATCCTGTGAGCTTCATATCAGGATATGCTGCTGTTTGTATTTGTTTTCATTGTTACCATTTTTGTGTCTTTTTTAACAAACTACTTTTATCTTGCCATCGTTTGTCAGAGAGTCAAACTACATTTGGTTCATCTTTCTACAATAAAAACATTTCTTCATCTTAATTATTGTATGTGCAGAGTTGTAGTTACTCACAGTGACCACTGGAGGCATGTGATCCTGATAGTTTCCCTGGAACCGTCCAGTTCATCCACATGAATGAAGCTGTTGGTGATTAACGCTCATCTGTACAACTTTAACAACAATATCAAACATTTAATCGCTCTGCAAACAGCTTGTCTGATGTATAAACTGTGTCTTAAAGGATCAAAGTAAATGTCACATTGAAAGCAGATTTCACTGTAATGTCCTCTGTTTGAAATATTCCAAATATAATCTGGCTTGGTAATGATTTACTCATATATTGTCCACGCAGACTAAAGCAGTAGGAGATGAGATGAAAACAATTAGAAGAATCTTTACTCTTTAATGTCACAAATTCCTCTTTGTATGTAACATAACAACATACATGATACAGCTGCAGCAACTGAGGCGAGGAGAGAGGCAGCAACAAGAAAACTGGAAGAAGGAGACCAACAACACCACCTGTGGAAATCTTTCCCCAATCAAGCGTCATCATATCAGCATTTCATCAAAAGCACACATGCTCCGAGCTGACAATGCAGAGCTGTGGCAAAATCATTGAAATCATTTATGAAACAAATGAGTGCATCAAAAATAAGAGTGGAGCTGCAATGAAAGAGAAGTGAACTTTCTTCAGTCAACACAAAGTTTTCCCTGACAGGTGACATTTAATTAAAGTGACTTTATCACCACACACACATTCAGAGGCAGTCTACAGGAGCAGAGCTGCAGCTATTCAGCAAATGTCTCCCTGCAATCCTCACTGCAACACCTACATGTGAAAATGAAACCACCTCTACTGTTCACACATGAAACGTCGTGTGAAGAACCAGTTTTCCTCAGATCTCTGTTTTAGTAACTCTGAAGTCTGAACTTTGGATTTTTGCATCCTGTTTGTACTGATAACTGTCAGTGGATGATTTTGATCCCAAAGAAATCTTTAACACACATGTAGTGATGGGACGTGTTACTGAAACAATGGTTAGGAAACAGAAATCGCCTGAGAATCTGCTCATGTTTAAGATTTCTTCTTTACAAACATTTTCTATGGCTGTTCCCAGTATGACCAGTGACACAAAGCATGGAAAATGGGGATTAGTTCATTCAGACAAATGCACTTTTTAAAATGTAAAAATAAAGAAATTAATCAATAAATAAATAATAATCATCCACCCATTCGCTTCCGCTTATCCTTTTCAGGGTCGCGGGGGGCGCTGGAGCCAATCCCAGCTGTCATAGGGCGAGAGGCGGGGTACACCCTGGACAGGTCGCCAGTCTGTCGCAGGGCTAACACACAAGGACAGACAACCATTCACACTCACATTCACACCTAGTGGCAATTTGGATTTTCCAATTAACCTATCCCCACAAGCTGCATGTCTTTGGACGGTGGGAGGAAGCCGGAGTACCCGGAGGGAACCCACGCAAACACGGGGAGAACATGCAAACTCCACACAGAAAGACCCCGGCCTGATAAATAATAATCAATAAAATAAAAAGTCAAAGAAATAAAAAAAATAAGGGTCTGAGGCGTCTGTCTCACTGTATCCATGGCAACAATTGACTTTCTGTTCCTTCATATCAGAACCACATCTTTGAAATCAAAACATTTAAGATTCAAATTCAACCACAGATGTGTTCAATTAGATATTAAATGAAGCAGTGCAATGTTTTTATCACTATCCAAGTTTGAACTCTAAGTAGAAGATTTAAAAAAGCAACACACACACACTCACACACACACACACACACACACACACACACACACACACACACAGTATGCAGACATGATTTAGGTGATGATAATATAACGACTGCACAGACCCGTGGGATGATTCATGTCCTTTTTCTTACTCTATGCAATGATGAACTTCTTGCTTCAGGACCTTCTTGATGAATTTGTTTTCTAATCCACAGTTTTCTACCTGATCTGTGTGTTTGAAGTAAAATGTGTTGCTTCAAATGTAAAAGTTAAACAGACAGAAAGCATCAACGTGGACTTCAATCAGTGTTTTGTGTTCATACAGGTCAGCTGTTGCACACAGAGGTCCTGGATTTACACTGTGCCCTGGTTCCTGTGTTTCTGTATGTAGTTTAGTCTAAAGTGGATCCTCCTCATGCACAGACTGAATTATCTGTTCAACAATCAGCATTTCTGATTCATGGATTTCATTTGTTTTTGCTAGTTTTGACTGAGATTTCAACATATCTGTGGTGGCATCTGTTCAGTGTTATGGAAGTTTTACAGCACTAATCTCACTTCACTGCTTTCTTCCATTTGTGCAACATCTCTAAAGTTAGAAATATCCTGTCTCAGAGTGACGCTGAAAAACTAGTTCATGCATTTATTACTTCCAGGCTGGACGACTGTAATTCATTATTATCAGGATGTCCAAAAAACTCCCTGAAAAGCCTTCAGCTGATCCAAAATGCGGCAGCAAGAGTGCTGACAGGGACTAGAAAGAGAGAGCAGATTTCTCCTGTTTTGGCTTCCTGTTAAATCCAGAATTCAAAATCCTGCTCCTCACATACAAGGTCTTAAATAATCAGGCCCCATCTTATCTTAATGACCTTGTAGTACCATATCACCCTATTAGAGCACTTCGCTCTCGCTCTGCAGGCCTACTTGTTGTTCCTAGAGTATTTAAAAGTAGAATGGGAGGCAGAGCCTTCAGTTTTCAGGCCCCTCTTCTGTGGAACCAGCTTCCAGTTTGGATAGACAGACACTATCTCTACTTTCAAGATTAGGCTTCAAACTTTCTTTTTTGCTAAAGCATATAGTTAGGGCTGGACCAGGTGACCCTGAATCCTCCCTTAGTTATGCTGCAATAGACGTAGGCTGCCGGGGATTCCCATGATGCATTGAGTTTTTCCTTTCCAGTCACCTTTCTCACTCACTATATATTAATAGACCTCTCTGCATTGAATCATATCTGTTATTAACCTCTGTCTCTCTTCCACAGCATGTCTTTATCCTGTCTTCCTTCTCTCACCCCAACCAGCAGATGGCCCCGCCCCTCCCTGAGCCTGGTTCTGCCGGAGGTTTCTTCCTGTTAAAAGGGAGTTTTTCCTTCCCACTGTCGCCAAAGTGCTGCTCATAGGGGGTCATATGATTGTTGGGTTTTTCTCTGTATCTACTGTACAATATAAAGCGCCTTGAGGCGACTGCTGTTGTGATTTGGTGCTGTATAAATAAAATTGAATTGAATTGAAGAATTTTATAATGAACTATTTACAGGTGTATACAGACGGGTCGAAAGATCCCAAACCTGAAGCAACAAGTGTAGCAGTGGTAATTCTGCAGTTAAGGCTCAAGATTGCAAAAACAACATCAAATCTTCTGAGTATATATGCAGTTGAGTTATATGTCACACTGTTGGCTTTAGAATGGGTGGAAGACAGCAGAATTTCAAAAGTAATAATATGTAGTGATTCGTTGTCAGCATTGAAAGTAAATTTGTATGACGTCCTTTTGCTCATCATAGAGTGTCTGAAGAAAATAAACATATAGTGATAATGTGGACTCTGGCTCATAGAGGTATTGTGGGTAATGAAAGAGCAGATTGGCTAAAGCAGCTGTTAAAAAAGTAGACATAGATGTGCAGATACCATTGTTGAAATCTGAGGGAAAAGAATAGTTTGGCCACAAAGTAAGAACTTCTGGAGAATGGCATGGGATAATGGAACAAAAGGGAGACATGGGTACAAAACACAATAGAAGTTAAGAGGAGTAGTGGGTTAAATAGGCAGCAGGAGAATACAAACAGGTCATTACTTTCTGAATGGTTCTCTTTTTATGATGGGGAAACATCCGACTGGGTTATGTGATGGTGTAATGCTATGGAGACGGGTGAACATGTGGTTATTAGTTGAAGTATAGAAGTCAAAGGAGAGTGTTGAGGGTGGGAACTGGTGGTGAAATGAAACTTACGTTTGGAAAAAGTGGTTAATCAGTTAAGTCATGATGAGGTGAAAGGAGTGGTTTTTCATTTTTGAGAAATACTGATCTCATCAAGAGGATCTGAGGATCTGGAGGAGAAGTAAGAGTAAAAGCCAGGAGATGGCAGTAGTGCAACATCTTTGGATGCAAGCTGCTGTTAAAAATGACAGAAGAAGAAGTTTGCTTGATGGTTCCTCAGCTCGTCTGTGTGAAGCTGAGTGTAAAGAGGCTCCTGCTGTTAGAGAAACACTCTGACTGTTTCACAGAGTCAGACATGTTCAGACTCAATCTCAGTCAGAAACTCAGCATCACATTGATGAAGCTGCAGATTCATTGAGGTTAATTTCTGATTAATTTCTTTGCTGCCAGCTGAAATTTAAATGTAATTTAAAAGAAGGATTGAAGGTTATTGAACCCAAAGATTTCACATGAACGTGTATGAATTGTATGATATGTCTCTTCTATTTTTCTATGATCATATTTTGATGTTGATTGTGATTGGTTTCATTTGTTTCTTCATTGGTTGTAGTGTTTTAATGTTTAGATTGTCTTTTGTTCCATGTTGTAATTGTGTATAAAGTTTGATTTGAATGACAGTTACACTCAAATGGTTTCAGTGTTGCTGTGTTGAGTGTTTGCATGTTTAATGTTTGTATGGAAGACACAGAAAGACATGTGACTAAAGAAATCTGTGCTAGAGGGACTTTTTAAATAAATAAATAGTAGAAAACAAAACAGATGTTGAATTCTTTAGAGAATTTTCTAAAAATCTTTTTCTTTCTAAACAGAAATGTTTGACATGGAAGCTGTTTCTACAGGATCCTGATGGACACTCAGAGGTTTAGAAAATGTTCTCATTAGTTGTTTACAGCAGAAAATCAACCGATGTGAACCAAAACTACAGAAATGCACAAGTGGTGTGTGAGACTAGAAATGATAGAATCAGTGCTGCTGATTTCATTACTCTGAACTTTTAAAGGCAGGTTGTGTATCTGAGAGCAGGGACACTTGCTGTGTTCAGTGACTGTAAGTTCAGGCTACCCTTGATTTAGTTGCTAGATGTTTTTAAACTGTGTTTATTTTATAAGGCTCATTAAAAGCCATCTGAACTAGAGATGGACCGAGCCGATGTTGCATATCGGTATCAGTCCGATACTGACCTAAATTACTGGATCGTATATAAGTAATAAATAAAAAAAGATGTAATCCGATCTACTAAATATCACAAAAGCTCCTCAGAAAACTTGCGACATGGCGTAACCCAACACATGACCACATAGGAGCAGTATGTGTCACGTGATAGAGCGGCTGTGGTGTGCGAGACCTGTCGGCGGTCTGGTGGAGCATTTGGAGCCTCGCGACGTGCTTCCAAACCGGCCAACGTGGTTTCTTACGGACTCATCTCAGACCCAAGACTTTGAAGGCTCGCCGGCTGTAAATCGTCTGTAATGAGACGCTTTGCATGTCTGAGCTGAAGTTTGTTATCAGTGTTTAAAAAGGCTGCATCTCTGATGGTTGGCATTAGATCAGTGCCTATGGAATTGGCACCTTGCACATTTGGAAAGGAACCAAGACTGAATTATATACACAGGTTTTAGAGCAACATGTGCTCCCATGGAGATGATGTCTTTTACATGTTTATGGAGGATGTTGCTAAGCTGCACACTACAGCAGGGCTTTGTAGTGGAAGACCACAAGTTCTGCACCAGATATTTGATGATATTTGTGACATCACGAGAGGAAAAGCCGCAGGACTGTTGAGCAGCTCTGTCCCTTATATCAGACAAAAATGATGCTCTCCCAAAAGTCCAGCACCTGGTCTCCTCAGTTCCCAGGTGTTTATGGATGGTTGTTGAAAGTAGAGGTGATGTTGGAAACATGGCCATGCTGCAAGCTTTTTGGGATGTTGCTGCCACCAAATTCACAATGAGCTCATTTGGGTTCATGAGATTTACAAACCATTCAATTTTATTTACATTTCACACAGTGTGTCAACATTTTGTCATAAAATAATATTAACAACAAGAAACAGCAACAGCAACAACAATAATAATAATAATTGCAGTGCTCTATTAAATGTGCTGAAAATATGAAGTCAGCCTGCGCGTGCTGTGCATGTCTGTGACGTAATCGCGTGAGACAGGCGGTTTCCTGTCCTTTTTGGCCCTCGCTGCTCGCCGTATTTCCGCGCGGGTCTGCTGGATGGAGGAGGTAAAGTTTTTTGGACAGCATGTATAACTTCATCTGAGCTTCGTTAGTCTTTCTTAGCCTGCTGCAGTTACAGTTACAGCCGCGTATCTGTTACAGTGAACCTGCCGTCAGCTGTATAACGTTAGCATTAGCTTGTGTTGATGCTAAGCTGCTATTAGCAGGTCCTGTTCAGCGCTAAGTTGTGTCCGGACGACTTTACAGTTTAGTTTTCTCCGTATTACGATCACCAGATAACTGTGGATGGCCTCGTGTGTACGGAAGCTTCGTGGTGAAGCGCTTTGGCCTGTGGGAAATGTAGGAAACACCAGGACGAGCTGCGCACCGCAGGAACCGCTTTGACAAATCAACCTTATTTTCACTCACTTCATTAACAAAAGTCTTGTCACTTGGAGAACTGCAGTTTTCACACATCTCGCCGTTAATGTCACCCAGCTAACGGTGTAGTTTCAAGAAACAATGCAGTGTTCCTGCCACGAACATCACGACGGAAGCCCTGCAGGGTCGATCTGCGCAGCGGCTCTGATGGAAACGCCACAGATAGTAGCTCGTTCTCCTTCTTCCGGTTTCTCCTCTTAGTGTCTCCATAGCAACTCATCTGCCTCCTCTCACCTGGTCCCGAGGATCCAGGTCTGTCACCTGGTCTCAGGTTCACCCTGAGCTGGCCCTCCTCGTCCATTCCAGTCACTCTAAAGACAAACTGAACATTTTCCACTACGACACATCCAGCTGGGTTTATGTTTTAATTTGAAGTCATTGTCACCATCTCCAAAACAGACACCAGAGCAGGTCTAACTATAAACTGTCCTTTTCACTCCTGTTGCATCCTTCACTCAGTGACCCTTAACAGCTGTATTCACCCACTCATCATGTAACACCACAGTTCCTCTCCTGGTTTCTCTGACGTGTCCAGTTTCTTGTGGGACACTTCATAAACATGCTGCTCTGTCTTGGGTGGTCGGCTTTGCCATTTCCAGATTGAGCGTTGTTATATATCTGGGGGATTACTCCTGATTAATTATTTGAGCTGTCTCGTACTATGTGGCTGTATCAGTGTGACTGCAGCTCATCATGGTGTGTCGCACTAATTTAATAACAGTAGATGTTAGCCTGATGTTAGCCTGATGTCCTCTTAGAGACCAACAGAGCAACGCTGCTGATTTTATTTTTGTATTTTATAGTTTGAAAGTGACACTTGGGACACTGAGTGTGCGTCCCAATGTATTGTGCTCCTTCAGACACAGATCCACACAGCATGTGTATATAAACCATGGAAGAAGCAGAGCTTTCATAGTGACACACTGCTCAGCTTCACAGTGTGTGTGACACAGGTGGGTCACTTGGATGGGCAGAGGTGAGGCCTGGTAAAAAGCTACAGCTGTAAACTGTGACAGTGCTCATATAGGGGGCTGTTGGGGTTGTCTCACTTTTGGATGCAGGCTCCAGGGGCCGTTAGGGGAATTGCAGTTTTTGGCACTTCTGCACAGGTTTCAGTTTTCAGCCCTGGAGGTGCCGCCTGATATGAGGTGACACTTTTGTCTTTGTCCTCTCACCGTCTGTGAGAGATGAGTATCCACCATGTGAGTCCCTCCCTCTCCACCAGTCGGTCAGACGTCTGCCCGTCCTCCAGTCTGTTTCGGCTAAAAGGGAGATTTTCCTTCCTGCTGTGGCCGAGGCCTTGCTCATTGGGGTTGAGCGGTTGGTGGGATTTTCTCTGTACTTCGTGGTCTGTGCCTTCACGTGACTGTTGTTGTGATTTGTTGATCACAGAGACCTAAAAGACCTGGTGACCTCTAATTTCCTGCTTCTAAATCCAGACAGAGGCTGTTGTGCTCGGCCCTAAAACTCTTAGAAACAGCATCATCGTGGCCTCCAGTGAAGCTGTGAGGAGCCATCTTTGAGCAGAATATATCATTCAGTGTGCACAAACAACCACGTAGGTCTGTGAACTAAGCTGAGAGTGATTCTAGCTGCATGATTGTGAGTCAGTGTTATCAGACAAGTGCCATGAAAAGCCTCAAAGCCTCCAGTTAAGCTGAAACGCTGCAGCACGAGTACCAACAGGAAGTAGAAAGAGAGCATATCTGTCACATATTAGCTCCTCTTCACTGACTCCCTGTTAAATCCAAGATTTAAAGTCCTCCTTCTGACAGACGAGGCCTCGAATAATCAGCCTCTGTCGTCTCTTAAAAAGCTTGTAGTACAAAGTTATACTGATAGAGCACTCCCTCCTCAGACTGCAGCCTTATTTGTTGTTGCTAGGTAGAATAGGAGGCAGTGCCTTCAGCTGTCTCTCAGTGGCCCATCTCCTGTGGACCAGCTCCCAGCTTGGATTCATGAGACTCCCCATTTAGTTTTTGTGTTTTTTCTCTAAAGCTTATTGTTAGAACTGGATCAGGTGTCTCTGAGCCGTATCCCAGTAACACTGCAGTAGGAGGGCTGCTGGGAGACTTCATCATCTATCACCATGTGTTCTCTTTGAAAGCTACATATTTCTTATATAAGATGACGTAATCAGGCACTGTTAGCATCTCTGTTTGAACACTTATTAATAGATATACACGACAGCACACTGCCACAGTACTAAAATAGTTTAGCAAAATGCATTTGGAAACAACAATGTACACGTCATGTAAGTTCATATAAAGTTTCATCCAGACTGATCACATGTCTCTGAGGTGAGGAGGAGCAACATCACCTCATTACATCATTTTATTCCCTGTTCACAACCACAGTTTAAATCATGATTCAAGTACAGATTTGAAGCTTTAACAAAAGTATTGCTTTCATTTCTCATAAATATTTTAATGCTCTCACCACATTTATTGGACAGATTCATTTTAAATATAAAGATTGTTTTTAATACCTTGATGAAAATCCTTTGCAGATGATGCCTCAGGTCTAAAACTGTATTCCCAGTATTCCCAGTGTGCCTCCTTAGTGTCATGGTAACACGTTGGCTCAGGAAGTGACAAAGTCACTTTTTAAAGGCAAATAAGAAGCTTTAAAAAATAAAAGCTGCCATATGAAACAAATGGAGCTTCCTGCTGTGGTGACCCCAGAGTGACTAAAGCATTTCTATAAACTAACACAAGAATAAACGAGAACATATCAAAATGAAAAGTAACTGCCATAAATCTCATGTACTTACACAGAAAAGTCAAAGCTCTGCCCATCAAAGCCCCGACTGTGATGACCTCAGGGCTCCACCACAGCAATCACAGGCTGCCACTGTGCCGCTGAGTGCTCTCCCAAAAAGCCGCGGCCCGTCAGGCCCGTCGGGCTCGTGCAGTCTGAGTGTTGCACAGCAAAGCCTCCGTGGTGTCATTTCTAAAGCATCGTGCTCATGCATTGTTCTGGCTTGTATTGCTAGTGCAGACCTAGCATTACAGCACAGCCTGTATTGTTTGCTGTATAGGCAACATCCTGTAGAAACCGCTGGCACTGTTTGGTTTCAGACTTTCAAACCATTCACAGCCATGAAACAGGACTGAGCTTATTTTCAGCATCACCTCAAATATAATGAAGGCTTTCTTTATGTTGTTGGAACGTCTTCTTCATGTTGGTGACACGTTTGAAAGTGTTCAGATTTAAAGTGCAGTGATGTGTGTGTGTGTGTGTGTGTGTGTGTGTGTGTGTGTGTGTGTGTGTGTGTGTGTGTGTGTGTGTGTGTGTGTGTGCACTGTCACGCTGCTCTGACTGGTCAGTAACTCTGTTCTACATATTGTAGTAAATAAGCTGTTGATAAGATGAACAGGTGTTGACTTACCTGTTCCTGTTTTTGGGAGCCAGTAAACAGGCTGCTGGTAGCAGGTGGACAGTACAGCCTGGCTTATCGTTATGGTAACAGCAGGTGGGTGGGACTGGGTGTGTTTGGGGAGGGGCTTGGGTTACTGTGTTAGTATATTAATAGTATTCAAAAACAATATGTGTTTACTGATGCTGCTCATCCCCTCATTGTTTAGTATATGTAATAAATAATTGTTATTATTATCAATATTATTATCAGGTTAAGTGAAATTCATTCAGTCCAACTCAAAGAGAATTTCTATTTGTGCAAAATATTCCGTTTGCATAACATCAAGAAGCATAAATTCTTATTAAAATATGTAAGAAAACCAAAGTGTTGTTTAGTTAGTGGGTGGATGGCTGAAGGGTAATCTTGGTTTCCTTTGTTTGGGACAAACATTTGGGAATATTTGTTTGAGAGGAAGAACTTTATATTATATATATTATATATTATATATATTATATATTATATATGTTATATATTATATATATTATAACACACGATAACTTTAAATGAATGTCGTGTTTTTAATTCTGCTCCGGACTCGTGAATCTCAACCCAGCAGCAGCGGTAACGTTTGCACGTCCTCTCCCGTTAATGCGGCAGGTAAATAATCAACTAACAGTGCATATTATGTTAGCGTGATCTGCCTTATTACAAACCTGCCATCACTGTGCATTTAGGTGACCATGATGAGAGAGACAGAGTCTGGCTCAGACGCTGGCAGTTCTCGCTGCAGTCTGCAGGTAGCGTCTCCTCTCAGGCAGGATAGACGAATGTCACCGAGCAGTGACTCAGTTTGTGGTCAAAGGCTTGCACACATTTTCGGTAAGTGAATGTGTTTAATTGTAGGGACATTACTGGATATTCTTGTGTAATTGCTACAGAATAATTTATGTTAAACTTTGTTATTGCTACAGAAGAATATTTATTTTATTATTTTACATTTACATATTTTTTTCCTGGGGACCCTGTGACACCCCATTGAAGAGCCGTAGGCTGGATCTCTTAAGATCTCACTGTTGGGTTTGTAAGGCCATGTTACTCCTAAATTTCTATCTTGTTCAAAGAGAAGATATAAAACAAAGTTCTGAGCTAATCGACCTCAGTGTTCTCCTTTTTTAAACAGAATCGATAAAGAATCGAAAATGGAACCGGAATCGTGAAAATCTTATCAACACCCATCCCTATTTGTCGGTACTGCGCAAAGTGGCCAACAATCCAGCAGCAGCGACCGATTGGCTGTTGGCGGTTAGCTCCGCCCTGTCGTCCAGCCAGCGCCTGTCCTCCTCTCTTGTCCTGATTGTGACTTATCTCATCATCATGGGTCAGGAAAACATCTGCCAGCTGGCTTTGAAAGCAAGCCAGGCTGTCGCTGCTGCCGACCCCTGCCAGGTAGATAACCCACACAACTGTTCTCTTAAATCTGTGGACTGAATATAAAGTAATGCATGTTGTTCCCTCTGACATGTAGATATGTTGTATGTAAGGCAGCTAGCTTGTGTTTGTCTTTCTAAGAGCAGGAAACACATGTTGATAACCTGGTGTTTTGGCACCAACACATGACTTTGAAATGGTTCAGATCAGCAGGAAGATAAAAGCTGTCACTGCTGTGTGATTGCTGCTAATCTGCTGCCGTATAAAGGGACAGGTTAGGGAGTGCTCTAAGGGGACAGACCTCTCTCTGGACTCGTGTTGGAGTCACTAGCTGCAGATGAAGTGTGAAGTTTACCCCTCATTACTCAAGCTTGCACCGGGCCCCAGAGGATTCACCTTCTGCTCTAATTGCTCCCAGAGTGCTGCACACACTGGTGTTTGGATGCACTGGTTGAAGGTTGTTGGCATATTTGAGTCCTCTGGAGATCTCTGCTCGCTCGTACTTGTCATGTTAAACGTGCAGCAGCAGGTCTTTGTTACAGGAAAAGCCAGAAGCTAACCACTATGAAACCTTAATGATGATTTACTGCAGTGATGTTGATTCAAAGTGATGTTTTTGGCTCGACAGCATTAAACGTGTCATCGCTCACCTTTATTTTCTTTGCCCCTCCCTCTCGCTCTCGGGCCGTGCAGGTGAAGCGGTCGCTCTGCAACAGTTAAGGCTCGGAGTGCCATTAGGTGTGTGGTGGTAATTAAGCTGTGACACTGCACAGCAGCGTGATGTATCTAAGGACCGTGATGCTGTCTCACTGTTTCCTTATTTGTAACCTGTCTCATACTAAAGTGTCAGGACTTCATGTGTGATCTTTGAAGCTTTAACTGACTGCAGAGTACAAGATGGGCAGCACACATTTAGTATCACAAGGGCAGACTCAACCCTGCTCTATCTGTTTATGCTGAACATCCTGTGAAGCTGTCGGTTTGTGTGCACGTACAGGTCAGTGATGCAGCCTCTGTACGGTCTGACAAAGTGCATTTGATGTTTGGTTGGTGTGTTTGCTGATGTGGGTGTTTCCCTCTGCAGGTCCCGCCCCTCGTGCTGCTTCTTTTGTTCAAACTGACCAAAGAAAAGAATCCCGTCCTGGCTCACGCTGTTCTCACAAGCCTGCCAAACCTCGGCACTCATAAGGTACGCAGCACGACTAAGAAGAACCTGTACTGACTGTGAGCGTCTGGAGACGGGGCTGGAACATCAGCAGCACCTTTCTACTTCATCTGAGCGCTCACAGTGTGTTTTAGTCCATCATACACACATATGAGCTTTTATCTGTGGGGTCATCCAGGTCATGTAGTCTGAGGAGCTTCTCTTCATCCAGGAGGCTCCTAGAGTTTAAAAACCAGGGACCCGCGTGTCCCAAATACCAGCCTGTGAGCACAATCCACCAATAGCAGCGATAGATGTTAGTTTAGTTTTTTGGGTGATTTAAGTTGCAAAGCCGTCATTTCAGTCTGCCAGGAGCTGCTCAGTTCAGAGCAACATGAGATTTTTGGTTGCCAGTAATTTGCTAATAGAACAGCCCCAGCTTTGTAATGAAGTGCAGTCAGTTGCCCATAGACGTTGCCTGATGAGTGCAAATGATTAAACAGAGTGCACCTGTGTGCAATCTAATGTCAGTACAAATACAACTGCTCTGTGACGGCCTCAGAGGTTGTCTAAGAGAATATTGGGAGCAACAACACCATGAAGTCCAAAGAACACAGCAGACAGGTCAGGGATAAAGTTACTGAGAAATTTAAAGCAGGCTTAGGCTACAAAAAGGTTTCCCAAGCCTTGAACATCCCACGGAGCACTGTTCAAGTGATCATTCAGAAATGGAAGGAGTATGGCACAACTGTAAACCTACCAAGACAAGGCCGTCCACCTAAACTCACAGGCCGAACAAGGAGAGCGCTGATCAGAAATGCAGCCAAGAGGCCCATGGTGACTCTGGACGAGCTGCAGAGATCCACAGCTCAGGTGGGGGAATCTGTCCATAGGACGACTATTAGTCGTGCACTGCTGTCAGGGACCAAGCAGTAAAGCATAAAGGACACAGGTGGTTTTAATTCAAAAAAGGGGTTTTATTGACCCAAAAATATGAAAATATATTTAACAAAGCCAAAACTTAAACAGGCAGACCAATAAAAGAGGTCAACTCAATAGACTAAACTCAAGATAATAATTAACAAAACCTCAAACAACCATATGACAAACTGACCTGCTGAAATGACACACAGGTAGTGATGGCCCGCTTGAAGCTGAAGCTCCGGTGTGTGTGTCAAAAAAATCAACACACTGCTTCAGAAGCACTGTGTCGAAGCTTGATTCGTTTGGCCAGAGTCACATGATCGGGGACGTCCGAAGCTTCAGTTAGAACCTAACTGCTTCGGTATCTGATTCAATGGTTTATAAGGAAGCGAATCATTCGCGGGATTTGTGGAGCGTTTTGATGGTGACAGATAGCGAACCACTGATCATTCTACTGAGAGATTTGGAGCCAGCGAGGAATAGAGGAGGTTCTGTTGTGTGGGAGTATTTTGAGTGGATTTTTGTCAATCGGGTGGGTTTTCCAGCTTTGTGTTCTGGCCGTTTGCTTTTGTTTTGTGCGTGTTTATTATATCTGAAAACGGGAAAAAGGTAAAATGTCAAAAATCTGCTTCCATAATATAAATATCATTAAATAACTTTAGAAAAACTTCCACTTGACTCTTTACATGTAATGTTGTAAAAATATATATTTTATTGTTTAATTAATCTGAAAATGTTAGTCTGCCAAATGTGCAGCAATTGAATTTATTTATTCTCTTTAGCTGATAGTTGGTGGGGCCCAGGTAGACTGTAAAACTGCATCTCTACCAGTTTCTCTGCACTCCAGCCTCCTCTGTGCCATGTGAAGGGATTTTCCTTAAGGCAGGATAAATGATCTCCACCAAAAGGAACAGGTTCGGCCATCGCACACTAGAACAAATTCTCTTTTTAAATAAAAATGAAAAAGGGTTACCTTAAATGCATCATGTTTTTAATTTGCAAGTTCATAAGCATTTTCCCTTTCCATTTCACAATCAATTCTACCCCAGGTCAAAAATATGTCTGGGAAAATTTCCCTGATATAATATTATTTATAAATACACCTGTCTAGCGATTAATTGCATAAGTGCATGGAGGCAGGACCTCACAGCAGAAGCCTACTCCATAATGTGTTGTACATTATTATATGTATATATTATATGTAACGTGGTATTTTTCAATTATTGTATTTACTAACATCAAGAAGTCACAAGCAAAGAAAGACCACACCATGGTGCATATTTAAACAAGGAGAGTTTACTGGTCAAAACTATTTATTAAACAAATAAAACACATTTTTTTAACCACCAAAAAAATACACGTTCAAAGCAACAGTGGCCCAATATCAGACAGAACTCCACTCTGTAGAGAGAGCAGTCATTATGAAGCAGTTGGTTTTATTTTGTGGATTCAAGCTGCTCTTTGTATTTTTGGCCACCAGATGTCACCAGAGAGGACTGTGTTGAAAAGCTTCGAGTAATGAACCGTTTTTCAATACAAGCTTCAGAAAGCTTCATTTGGCCATCACTACACACAGGGGAACTTAAATACTGGTTTAGCTAAACCAAATGACACACACGGGGGAAAACAAGATGGCTGCCATATAACCAACTAATACAAAACATTTAAACACACATGAAACACCCCCCAGGCAATGAAGCATGTGGTGCAATCCAATTAGGCTGTCAGTGGTACTTCAGGTCTCTCAGCCCTTTGCTACACCTTTTGCCAGACAGGAGGAGAAGCCAACCCCCAGGTAACTCAAACAAAGAAAAGATGTATTAATATAACATAAAACGGAACTTTGACCTTGCAAGGTTAATATGTGTGCACGCCATATAAACATTGGAAGGTGTGATGGAAAAATAAATACATTTAATAAAGAAACAATATTGAACAATAAGAATATTTTAAAGTAGTGACTGTAAATTAAACTAAAGTGAATCAACGGGTGGTGAGGTGTGGCGCTTACCATGTGTGGCATGCCATCACAACTGCACAAAGTTGTGCTTTATGGAAGAGTGGCAAGAAGAAAGCCATTGTTAACAGAAAACCATAAGAAGTC
The DNA here is from genome assembly GCF_057382095.1 of Aulonocara sp. 'chitande type north' Nkhata Bay. Lineage (NCBI taxonomy): Eukaryota > Metazoa > Chordata > Actinopteri > Cichliformes > Cichlidae > Aulonocara > Aulonocara sp. 'chitande type north' Nkhata Bay. The sequence goes on from NC_141346.1 coordinate 68,404,579, forward strand.
CCGTTTGCAGTTTGCCACAAGCCATGTGGGGGACACAGCAAACATGTGGAAGAAGCTGCTCTGGTCAGATGAGACCAAAATGCAAAATGCTCTGTGTGGAAAACTAACACTGCACATCACTCTGAACACACCAGCCCCACTGTCAAATATGGTGGTGGCAGCATCATGCTCTGGGGGTGCTTCTCTTCAGCAGGGACAGGGAAGCTGGTCAGAGTTGATGGGAAGATCTTGGAAGAAACCTCTTGGAGTCTGCAAAAGACTTGAGACTGGGGCGGAGGTTCACCTTCCAGCAGGACAACGACCCTGAACATAAAGCCAGGGCAACAATGGGATGGTTCAAAACAAAACATGTCCATGTGTTAGAATGGCCCAGTCAACGTCCAGATCTAAATCCAATCGAGAATCTGTGGCAAGATCTGAAAACTGCTGTTCACAAACGCTGCCCATCTAATCTGACTGAGCTGCAGCTGTTTCAAAGAAGAATGGGCAAAGATTTCAGTCTGTAGATGTGCAAAGCTGGTAGAGACAGACCCTAAAAGACTGGCAGCTGGAACTGCAGCAAAAGGTGGTTCTACAAAGTATCGACTCAGGGGGGTGAATAATTACACACACCCCACTTTGCAGTTATTGATTTGTAAAAAATGTTTGGAATCATGTATGATTTTCGTTCCACTTCTCACGTGTGCACCACTTTGTGTTGGTCTTTCACGTGGAATTCCAATGAAACTGATTCATGTTTGTGGCTGTAATGTGACAAAATGTGTGCAAGTTCAAGGGGGCCGAATACTTTTGCAACCCACTGTATTTTACCTACACATACATTCTTATATTTAGACAACACCTGAGGGATAAAACAAACTGTAAATGTCTCCAGCTGGTGTTAACAGCACCACTAACACATCTGTGCTGATGGGGTGTGTGTATCTGTGATCTACAGCTCATGTCTGTCACATCAAATGCAGCTGAGTTTATGTAGCTCCATAAAGCACAGCTGATCGTCCTGCGCTGTCTGTGGTCCTGAAATGAACCTAATAAACAAAGATGTGTTTGAGGTTTATCAGTGTAAAAGCAGAGATCAGACTGATGTCCATCAAATCTCTGTGATGCCATCTCTGTGCACAAATGAATGGCACAATATCAAGAGCAACAAATCAAACACTGCATTAAACAAACTGTGCTAAATATTAGAACCATTAGCAGGACACTGTGTGTGGATAATGTTGGTAAATCAGTTTGTGCACATAACTGAAATGTTCCCCTCTCTATGTTTAGCACTTTGACAAAGGAGCAAAGAGAAATTCCCACGTCTTCCACACAGTTTTCTCTGTGTGAACACAGACAGTGTTTCTTGTACCCAGTTTGTAGGAGCTGGGATTGGACTCCACCACAGCAGCCTCTGTGTGGGATAGATGCAGTGCTCTGTAGTATAAAGCACTCTGTCAGTGAGCTGGACTCTCCAAACCAGCAGTCATCGTCTAACATCTGCCTTCTTCAGCTGTAACCGTGTGTTTCTCTTGTAAACTTGGCTCTGATCATATGTGCTGTAATATTCCAGCTGTGCTTCCCGATCGTGCTGCACAGTCTGCACATGCTGGCCGGCTCCCCCAAGCTGAGAGCAGTGGGACTGCGCCTCATGACCGCTCTGTGGAAAAAACAGGTTTGCAATAATAACGCATTACTATAAATGTCATATTCATGTGTTCAAAGCTTCTGTTTGTCTTTGATTGTGTGCTGCTTTGGTCATGTCTGTAAGGACCGGGTCTACCCAGAGCTGCAGCGTCTAATGAGCCAGCAGGACAGCAGGGTGGTGCTGGGGAGGGACGCCCAGTGGGAGCAGATCCTGGCCAGGGCCGCCTGTGTCAGGGACATCTGCAGAGAGAGGTGGGTCCTCCCATACTTACAGAAACAGTGGGCACTTCCTACATTCACTGGTTCATTCATTCAGTGGACTTTGCATGCACAGTGCAGACAGTGTGAGCTTCCAACACCAGGATTCTTCATCTTCCCTTCTAATGAGTAATAATCACTGACTGGACTCTTCATAGATGTTTCTGCTCAGCAAGCTGATGAAAGTTCAGAAACATAGAAATATTTGTTTTTTCAGTCACATCAACTTTGCTTGTTAAGATAAATGAATGCACTTTGTAGCTTTGCAGTGAATGAAGCCTCAGCTCGACGCTCCACTGAGTCCCTGTTTCTCCAAAAATCAGCAGGAGTCCAGTTTTAAATATTTCCGTACAAATGTCCAGAGCAGCTACACGTGCCTGAATCCAGAAGGATCAAAGTCTTACAAAGTTCAGTTCAAACAGAGAGACTGAGAGGCAGCTAACTTCCTGTCTCTGCCAGACTATCAAAATAAAAGCATACATTTGAAGCAAAAGAAATCCAACTATGTCAGTCTGTAAGCACTGCTTCCCATATAATACAACTCTAAGCAAGTGAGCCATAACTTTATACTTTTAACCTTTAACCCAAAAACTATGTTGATCATATAAACTCCACAAACTGCATCCAGGCTCCTGCACACGTCCTTTACATGTTAGCTGTTAGCTAATGCTTGTCAGTTTTTGTGAACTGGCCTTTATGTGTGTTGATGAAATAAAACGATGATTTTATTTGATTATTTCCTTTGTTCTAACCAGCTGGTGCACACTGTCCATCCTCCCGGGGCCTGTTACGCCTGCTAACATGTACATGCAGCTTTTTAGCAGCATTAGTGAAAACCTGGGAAACCCTCTGGATGGATGCTACCGTACAAATTTAGCAAATCATTGAGCTGTTTCGTTGTTTTCACAAATGCTTACGTTTGCTTTTATTGTAAAACATTTGCAGCCATAAGAGTTTGCAATGATAAGAAGCTGTGTTTGGCATTTACTTACTTACACGTGTCCTGGCACTTTTAATGCTTTTTTCTTAAATAAAAATGGTAACAAAATTAGAAGAAACACATTTCCCACTTTGTTCACGCTGATGTGTGTGTTAACCAGGCCTTACCAGCATGCAGGGGACATGGTGGCTAAACCTCCTTAGGAAACTCAACTCCTTTGGAGTCAGCACACCCATCATGATGACTTTTTACTACGCCTTCCTGGAAAGCATCATGACCTTCTCCATCACCTGCTGGTCCCACTCCCTCAGCCTTCATACAGGAACAGACTGCAGCATCAGTGTGCTCTAAAATCATTGGCCTGCCTGTCAGAACTCTGGCAGGTTTTCATCAACAGGCCCTTAGACAGGCAGCCAAAATCATCAATGACCCCTCTCACATTCTTCACCCTGCATTTCAATGGCTCCCCTCTGGGCGACGCCTCCGCTGCATTTCCTGCAGGACTGAGAGGAGGAGGAGCGCCACCTTTGTCCCCAAAGCAGCTCTGCTTTTTAACTCCAGCTGATAAGAACATTTCCCACACCAGAAACATAAACTACTCTCTTATACTACCAACACTTTACTCACTTTTAGTCACTTACAGTTATTTATTCACCTTCAGTCACTTTAATTTTAAAACTGTGTAATTTTAAAACTGTATATTCTGTGTATTTATTATCTCACTTTTATTGTGCTGATCTTCAACGTCATGCTGCTCTGTTGTATGTTAATTGGCCCTTGGGGATAAATAAAGTCTCTCTGATTCTGGTCTTGTTTTTCTTATATTGGTAGTTTGATAGGTTTCGTATTTGTTTTCTTTTACATCATATTAAAATGTATAAATATATAGATTTAAATATATTTGTGTATTCATGTCTGGATTGTGTTTGGTTTTCTTTTATTTATTTCTGCAGTGGTTGTTGTGTATTACTATTTAGATTGTCTTTTTTCCATTATTGTAATTGTGTATAAAGTTTGATTTGAATGAAAGTTACACTCAAATGCTTTCAGTGTTGCTGTGTTGAGTGTTTTCATGTTTAATGTTTGTATGGAAGACACAGAAAGACATTCGGCTAAAGAAATCTGTGCTAGAGTGACTTTAAAAAAATAAATAAACAGAATGTAAATAATGATGTTTAGTATTTGAGATGGAAGCTGTTTCTACAGGATCCTGATGGACACTCAAAGGTTTATAAAATGTTCTCATTAGTTGTTTGCAGCAGAAAATCAACCGATGTGAACCAAAACAACAAAAGTGTGTGAGACTACAAATTCTAGAATCAGAACTGCTGATTTCATTACTCTGAACTTTTAAAGGCAGGTTTTGTATCTGAGAGCAGGGACACTTGCTGTGTTCAGTGTGACTCGTCTCTGCAGAAGGTCAGGGCTCTGATAGTTGCAGTTAGCGGGTGACTTACTGGGCAGGTGGCTCCTGAGTGTCTGTTGGAGTCAGGGTTCATTATGGTCCTGGTTGCTACTGGAAATAAAGAAACAAAAGGAGGGTGTGTTGTTCAGGAAGTACAGACTGTAGCTCAGCAGGTAGAATTACTAACTGGAAGGTTGGAGGTTTGATCCCTGGCTGCTCCAGTCTGCACGCCACGGTATCCTTGGGCAAGATGTGGAACCCCGACTTGCTCTCCGATGCATCCATCATAGTGTCATTGTTAGAAAAAGAAGTGCTTGTGTGAATGAAGCACGCTGTATAAAATGCTTTGACTGCTCATACAGAAAAGCAGCTCATAAGAACTGGTTCATTTTCCAGATAATTCCACTATTAAGACAACAGACATTTGGGAGGCTTTCTCTGAGAGTAACACTGAAAGTCTTGCTGCTCCTCCACAAAATGAACTTCAGATTAAAGACACAGCTCAGATAAACACAACTCAAACTAATCTACACTATTTTTCTTTATTACGCAGCGTTTTTATAACTATTTCCAGATGTTTCTAAAGATGGAAACAGAATTAAACTCCAGCCTGATGCGTTTCTGAGGTTCCTGACTCTGACCGTCCCTCAAACGCCTCTCTGGGCGTTTCCTTCCGTCGCTTTTACTTTCGCTTTCGTGAATGTTGTGGCGCAGTTGATCGTCTCGAAGTTAAGGTAACGTTAGCAGTCTGTACTGTTTTCCTGGCTGACATCAGCTGTGTGCAGCTCGGGGAACCCTTAACCAATTTTTTGTCCACCAGGCCACGGCAGAAGCAGATATGGTATGTAAACACTAGGGGTGCAACGATATTCGTATCGATATTGAACCGTTCGATACAGTGCTTTCGGTTCAGTACGCATATGTATCGAACAATACAACATTTGTAATTTATTTTATCAACTTTCCTTCTGACGATGCTGTCTGTGTTGAGCGCTCAGTGAATCTGCGTTCGACTACTCCGCCTAGGCTGCACTGTCCAGCGCAGATCCACTGAGCGCTCAACACAGACAGCATAGTCAGAAGGAAGAGCGCAGGGCAAGCTAGCAAGACAGAAGTTAAGCTCTCCTTGCAAGATGAACCTCCCCCACCCTCATTCAGATCTGGTGTTTGGAATTATTTTGGTTTTCATGTGACGTATGACCCTGAAGGTAAGCGAGTCATGGACTAAAGTAAAACAGTATGTTGGATGTGCCACGCAATGCTCAATTACATTGGTGTGAACTAGTGTGTTAGCGCAGTCAGCTCGTTAACGTGTTGGCGGTCTAGCCCCATGCACGGGGCGATCGGCGGTAGCTCGTTAACGGAGATTTGCCGTGTTGTGGCGTTAAGGTCATTTCAACGAGATCAACCTGAAAGCACTAGTGGGAACACAACGAATATGACTGCACATTTATGCCGACATCATCCTAGTGCAAAGACAAGTGGAAGCAGACAAAAAAAAGCAAGCATGCTACTAACTTTAGCCGAGTCATTTAGACAGCTGTTAGCACATGATCCTCCTATGCTGCTGAGAATATAGCCCAGAAGAAGCGGATAGTATAGCTTTTATTTTGGAAAGAGACATTTCTCTGTAATAAACTCTCTTTTCCAAAGATGAGTGATTCCTCAATCAGATACAGGGCTCGCAAAATCGCTAGCCCGACGTCCTGGGGCTAGCGATTTTTTTCAGACGGGCTACCAAAATCTATCTCTTCCCTGCCCGTCGGGCTATTGTAGGAAGGAAAAATATATGTCAATGCTTTTGCATTCTTTCAGAAATGTAGCTGGGTAATTATGTCATTGGCATCGGTGAGCCACTGTCAATATGTGACATATTGAAATCGCGTTTGAATTTGCGCTTGTTTTTTTGCTTTCACTTTGCAATCGCGCAAACTGTGTATAGAGAGCGACAGCACTGATCTGTGAGTGATGATAATTTGCGCACCAATTCCTCTGACATCGTCTTATTAATCGTTAGCTTACTATGCAAACATGACAAGTGAAATCTCCCGCAGCTTAAACATGTGAGAGGTTGATCGCGCAGAGAATCGCTGAGCTTATGTGAGTGCGTGTGTAAAAGCAGCAGGATATATATTTTAGTTCTGCTGAGCCAAATAAGACAGGTCAGGGTGAAGAAGTGACAGCCAAAGAAAAGCTTACCACAAAACGGAGAAGTTATGACAAATCAGACTATAAGGCAAAAAGAAAGTGCAGCTTTATGGTTTCATGGACAAAAGAATTTCTGTGGCTGCAATATGACGAGCTAAATAACCAGGGCTGCACATAAGTGGTCCGCAGGTGCGCATTCGCTGTCAAAATAAAAAACACGCACAAGGGTTAGGGTTAAATTTAAAAACTGTACTTTTGAGTTAAAATATATATTTATAATTTTAATAAATGACAAATTAAAAAGGCATGAACATTTTTTTTTGTATCGAAAAAATATCGAACCGTGACACCAAAGTATCGAACCAAACCGAACCGTGAATTTTGTGTATCGTTGCACCCCTAGTAAACACTGGTTTGTTTTTTAAACCCTCTGGTTAAGGTTAATATGGGCATGTGCAGTGAATATCAGCGCTATGTGGCCAGAAGTGTGATAATATAATTTATTTTGTGTAATAAACAACTGCAAGGATAGATGATTACAACAAATAGATGACTAATACATAAAAGTAATGCATAGATGAATAATGATGATGAGTTATGATGCGTAATCATGGGAACAAGTGGGTTTACAAACAGGAGCAGCTGATTAGCTTTAGAAAAGCTGAAATAATACCTCAACTGAAGCCAATTGTACTAAATGCACTAAATGTGCACTGTTACAAGAATATTTTTCTTTCTATTGTTTTCTATTAATTTATATAATTTTAAGTTAAGCAGGACAGAGTTCTTTTAAAGAAAGATTTACTTATATTCTCAAAAGTTAAGCATGACAGGCTTCTGTTTAAGAAGGAGACCTGTTTTACTGTGTTAATGTTGTCATTTTGAGCTAAAAATAAATGGCCAAATGATCATTTGTTTCTCATGTGGTCATATCACAAAGAATATGCATCTGCTTAAATCAAATTCAAGTCAAATGGTTAAAAAATAATTTCACACACACAAAAAAGAGCTACCACACTGGGAAGGGTGAAGACAACTAGGTTGCCCGGCCCTGGCCACGAGGTGCCCCTTATTTATTTTTCAGGGAGTTGGCAACCCTAATGACTGTCCACTGAGCACCAACACAGGTAGGAGTGAGCAGTGATGAAGCAGGACTGTGGGCAAGTTTGAGCTACAATCCTATTGACTTCTCAGTTTCTCCAAAGAAAAGGGGAAAAATTCTTGGTGTTGTGAAGATGTGAGTTGGTCTTGTTGTCGTGGGGCTGGAAGGATGCTGGCAGTGAGAGGCTTTTCATACAGTGTTCAGTAACAGAATGAGAAGAAAGCCACTGCACATGAAACAAGGTGCTCGTAGTGTTTGTTTACTGTGTTTGTGCCACAATGTCAGATCAGTTGTAGATTCACATGCAGACTTGTCCAGTGAAACCAGTGGAAGTACTGCAGTACAGAGCAAAGACTAAGCAAGCCAGGAGAGCTCTCCAACTTTCTGAAAGTATCAGGATATTTGAGTGATAAGAAAAAGTGGATCATGCAACAATGTCCCTCAGCACACAAAACAATCAAAGCAGAATAAATATAATGTTTTAGATCAAACACTTACAGGGACCTGAAGAGAGAGAACCAACAAAATGTCATGGCTAACAGAGGAACTCAAGCACAGACTGAGTTCTGACAAACAAAAAGGTGACAGTTTATTTACCAAAGGGGTGAACCACAGTGCTCTATATATGTACAGTGAGTTGGGGAGGGGGTCCAGGGCTCCAGGGAAAAGAGGGAAGGGAGTCCACTCTCACTCCTCTTCAGTCACTCTTGTCCTGCTCTCCACTCACACAGCCACACACGGGAGTCACAGGTAAGCGTCTGTAACCAGGTCCGGGGAAATATTTACTCAAAGTATACTCAAAGTTAACCCAACTGGTGAATTAAGAGAGAGATTTCTTAGCAAAGAGCTGAGATCATGAACACAGGAGGGTCAATGTCCCAGCGACAAACTGCTCCATGCCGCAGCGTTAAATGGTTACCGGTAAGCCCAGGTGAATCAGCAACAGGTGGTGTAATCATCATAGCTGTGTGGACCAAGAGCGAGAGGCCATTACAAGCTCCACCCAGGCAGGCAAAACGCTAGCAGGAGAGAGCAAAACATAAAACCTGAAAAGCCATCATGAGCCAGCCAGAGAGACACAGAGTTTATACTAGAAGAGAAACCTGCTCATCTTCATCATGTTTGTTTAAATAGAGAAAATCAGAAGTCTCTGTGCGTCAGACCACGGCTCTACACGGACACTTCTAAGCTGCTTCAGAGTGAACTGACCCAGATAATCTGCACACAGCGGCTGTAAAACAGTGAAAGTCATAACTGTCTCTCTGATGGAAAGCTTTTATTGTGAAGTCAGGAAGTCTGCAGGAAGTGTTGAGTTTGTATTCATCACTCAGTGTTTAATGAGACAGGCAGACAGGAAGAGCAGCTCATTAGTGTTGATGAAATCAAAGGAACTGTGAGGAACTGCAGTTTGGTCACATCTGGATGTTTTTCACTGACAGTAAATGTTTTTAGTGATGAAGAAATGTGTTCACAGAGGGAGGAAGAGGAAGAGGAGTGGTGTTTGTGAGGAGGAGCAGCTGTCCTGCTGTGCTTTGTGTCAGGACGTCCTGAAGGATCCAGTCTCTACCAGCTGTGGACACTGGTTCTGCAGACAGTGCATCTCCTCATACTGGGACCAGTCTGCTTCATCAGGAGACTCCTCCTGTCCCCAGTGTGGAGAAAGATCCAGAAGCAGAGCTGGACTGCAGACAGCCAGTCAGAGCAGCTGTGTACAAAGTAAGACTGAACATCTGTCTGCTGATGGACTCATTTCTGAAAACTGGACTTCTTGTGTTGTTCAGACATTGAAGAGTTTTCTTTCTCTTTAGTCTCATTGTTTTTCTTTCTTTCAGCAGATGTTGGTCTGCAGGAGGTTTTAGATGAACATAAGATCAGTCTGAGGAGGAGATGTGAACGTGTGACTGAAGGAAGTGATGAAACAGGAAGTAGAACCCTCCTCAACAGGATCTACACTGAGCTCTACATCACAGAGGGACAGAGTGAAGAGGTTCATACCCAACATGAGGTGAGGCAGCTGGAGACAGCTTCCAAGATGGACGCCCTCCATGACGCTCCAATCAGGTGCCAGGACATCTTTAAAGCCTTACCTGACCAACAGAGACCCATCAGAGTGGTTCTGACCAACGGCGTGGCTGGTGTTGGAAAAACCTTCTCAGTGCAGAAGTTCACTCTGGACTGGGCAGAGGGCTTGGAGAACCAACATGTCAGTGTGGTGGTTCTGCTTTCATTCAGGGAGCTGAACCTGATCAGAGATGAGCAGTACAGTCTTCTGGAGCTGCTCCATGTTTTCCATCCAACATTACAGAAGGTCACAGCAGAGAAGCTGGCTGTCTCTCAGCTTTTGTTCATCTTTGACGGCCTGGATGAAAGCAGACTTTCATTGGATTTCACCAACAGGAAGCTGCTGTCTGATGTCACACAGAAGTCATCAGTCAGCCAGCTGCTGACAAACCTCATCCAGGGGAATCTGCTTCCCTCGGCTCTCGTCTGGATAACTTCCCGACCCGCAGCAGCCAATCAGATCCCTCCTACATGTGTTGACAGGCTAACAGAAGTACGAGGCTTCACTGACGCCCAGAAGGAGGAGTACTTCAGGAGGAGATTCAGTGATGAAGAGCTGTCCAGCAGAATCATCTCCCACATGAAGACATCCAGGAGCCTCCACATCATGTGTAGTATCCCAGTCTTCTGCTGGATCACTGCTACAGTTCTGGAGCACATGTTGACTACAGAGCAGAGAGGAGAGCTGCCCAAGACCCTGACTGACATGTACTCACACTTCCTGCTGGTTCAGACAAAGAGGAAGAAGAACAAGTACCATGAGGGACGTGAGACGAGTCCACAGAAGCTGACGGAGGCTGATAGGGAAGTTCTTCTGAAGCTGGGGAGGCTGGCGTTTGAACATCTGGAGAAAGGAAACATCATGTTCTACCAAGAAGACCTGGAGCAGTGTGGTCTGGATGTGACAGAGGCCTCGGTGTACTCAGGAGTTTGTACAGAGATCTTCAAAAGAGAGTGTGTGATCTTCCAGAAACCAGTCTACAGCTTTGTTCATCTGAGCATTCAGGAGTTTCTGGCTGCTGTCTACATGTTCCACTGTCACACCAACAGGAAGACAAAGGTGCTGAGGGACTTTTTGGGAGAAAATAACAACGAGTCCTCTCTGGATGATTTCCTGAACAGAGCCATGGAGAAATCCCTCCAGAGTAAAAATGGCCACCTGGACCTGTTTGTTCGCTTCCTTCATGGCCTCTGTCTGGAGTCCAACCAGAGACTCTTAGTAGGTCTGCTGGGTCAGACAGAGATCAGTCCAGGAACCATCCAGAGAGTCATCAACAACCTGAAGAAGATGAACAGTGATGAAATCTCTCCTGACAGAAGCATCAACATCTTCCACTGTCTGATGGAGATGAACCACCTCTCATTATTTCAGGAGATCCAAGAGTTCCTGAAGTCAGAGAACAGATCAAAGAAGGAACTCTCTGAGATCCAGTGCTCAGCTCTGGCCTTCATGCTGCAGATGTCAGAGGAGGTTCTGGATGAGTTGGACCTGCAGAAGTACAACACATCATGGCGGGGACGACAGAGACTGATTCCAGCTGTGAGGAACTGCAGAAAGGCTCGGTGAGTCCAGATGTGATCATTAACATCATTGATCAGTGTAGGTTAGTAGTTTAATGTTGAAAATAAAATCAGATTGTAAGCACAAAGTGTTTGTGTCCGTACGGTGCAACCTTCCACACCATTCCTTTATTGTACAGACTCAGCAGCAGCTCCATGGATCCCAAATCCAAGAGTGGAGAACAGATTTGAAGTGTGTCACATCCATGCAGTCACAGCTGTTTCCACCATGTTTCCACTGATATTAATCCTGTTCAATGACACGTTTCATATCAGTGAATATGTTCTTTAGGACGTCCACTGACATGTTTAAGTGTCCTGCTGGAAATCACTCAAATCATCCATGAAATCCATGAAAAATCCTTTTAGTGTTTCTAACTTCAGCCTCTGTCCTCTCTCTCTCTCCATCCTCCTCACTGCTTCTTTCACTGATAATCACACAAACATCGTATTCAGCTACAAAATAACACAATAATATCATCTGATGATCATTATTATAAGAGCAGGATCCATATTTGATATCAGAGTAACACACTGCTTGGTTATGTGCAGTCATCATCAGTGACTGTGGGTCAAACAGAAGCTCTCTGATTGGTTGCTGACCTTGGTCACCTGTCCACTCTCACCTGTTTGTGTTTGCTCTCTCTTTGCTGTCTCCATCCTCTCTCTCCTTTCTCTCCCTCTCTGTCTTTGTACGTCACTCAGGTCCAATGGAAACAGTGACATTTACAAACCAATCAAAGACAAACTGATCCATGTCAGGTTATAACAATATTCAAAGTGAATACAGGCTGCTGCTGGACACAGACAGGTAACATCATTTTGACTTGCTGTCACCTGGATCTGGACTCATAAACACTGAAGCCCTGAACAGGAATACAAATCATTTTCTGCCAACTAGCGACACACCAGCAGATAATGGCTCAGAAAGCTCAAATGAGCCAATCATTTCTGTGTTTAGTTCCCCTGAAATCAGATCTGATATCAGCAGCTCTGAGTTCATTCATCATTATTGTCCAGTGATGAGATTTCTGCTCCGTTTGGTAACAGTCCGCAGGTTTTTCCTGCGTGTGGACGTGAACAGTCGTACCTGACAGCAGGTAGCAAACAGAGATCATCTTTCCAGCTGGAACTCTTCACTGAGCTGAACTCATTCAAAATGTTCTGGAGTCAAAACAGGAAACAGTCCAAATGTGTGTCTTCACTCTGACTCTGGATCAGATCTCAGTGACAGACTGTGGACATTATGGAAGCCTAAATGTGACACCATCTTCCTCCTTCATCTGCAGATTAAAGCCAAACAAAGATTCTCATTAAAAGTCTGCAGGTCTGAGAGAGACTCAATCGTTGTGTCATGTCAAACACAGTAAGAGGAGCTGAAGCACAGATGTGAAGAGCAGATTCATCAGATTATGACCTCACTCTGTTTTGTCTTCATATACATTCAGTCTGTGTTTATAATGCAGATTTTCTGCTTTTATAATAACACATTTTATATTTTCTATCATCACAGACTGACTCAGTGTCGACTCTCAGAGACTCACTGTGAAGTTGTGGCCTCAGCTCTGAAGTCCAACCCCTCCCATCTGACAGAGCTGGACATGAGCAGAAATAATGACCTGCAGGATTCAGGTGTGAAGCTTCTGTGTGCTGGACTGGAGAGTCCAAACTGTCGACTGGAGACTCTGAGGTGAGTTCACTGACTGCGGCTGTTGTTGTTTTTCTATATTTCAGGTCTTTGATTGATGTTTGAAACTTTCTTTAGTTCCTACATGTTCAGGATGTGTCTGAAGACAAATGTGAAGAAGTTTGAGTGCTTTCAGAAATGTTGTCTTTCCAAACGACTGAACAACAGTTTTTCCTTTTGGCTCCAAACAGAAGTGACAGACTTGAGCAGGGTTCATTTAAAGGCTGACAGAAGTGGAGTGGTGACGGGGAGATGTTTGACAGGACAGTGTTTCAGCCTCCACAGGTTCATGTTGTGCTCCATCAGTCAGTGAAGATGAAGTCAGTGCTGATGAGGCTGTAGAGTGTGTGAGGGATGTGAATGAGGATGATGAAGATCTGATGATAGCAGGTAAAAACAGGCTGCAGAGACTTTGAGCCATACAGGGCACACAGTGTGTGTACAGAACAGCTGAAATCATTATGGAGGCCTCACTGGAATATGGAAGCATCACAGTACAGCTTCAGTGAAGCATTAAAGTCTCTGATATGAGATGAGAAATGAAGCAGCCAGAGCTTTTTCATGAGTGGAAATCCACTGTGACTGTGAGCTGCTGCTACAGCCTCCAGATTAGCCAGCAGCTCATCCTGCTCAACATTTTCTCACCAACTTTAATGGAAGTGTGATGTTTTCAGCTGGAGTGATGGTCAGGGTGGCCTCCCTCTCCTCTTCTTCTCCTCTTCCTCTTTCATTTGTAAAGCCACTTCTGCTGCTTTCATTCATTTGGAAGTCCTGTAGCTGAGTTTGGGAGAGACTAACAGCCTCGGCAGCAGAGGGGAGAAAGGCTGTAACACCACCTCTTTACTCTGTTCTACCTGTCACATCATTTTATCAGGAAACAAATATGCTCATGTTTTTACTATGTTTGTCTTGAAGATGTAAGAAGATCACATGGTGCTTTTTATTATTGTGTTGGTTTGTTTGCTGTCTCTTGGATGGAGCCCAGCTGTGCGTGGCCCCTGGGCCTGTGGTCAGAGTGTGTGCTGGATAATCCGGCCCAGGATGAGGCCAAACTGACATGGGATGAAATGTCTGTCACATAATTGAGCTTAGTGTAGTTTCATTTCTGCACAATTTCAAAACAACCAAAACTTTGTTCTGTCTTTTCTATGTTATACTGTAGACTTTCTTTGATACTGTGTCCAAAAGGAGCAGCTTTTACTTTGAAGGGGAGGCATCTCTGTTTCCTCTTCAGGTTGGATGATGGAAGCAAATGAGTGTGTGATGTTCTTTCAGTGTTGCACTTTGTAGACGCTCCCTGAGCACTGGTCTCACAGCCAGCTGCACATAGAGACCAGTGTTGTTAGTCCAGGTCAGAAGATGACTTGTTGGAATGAAAATGAGCTTGTAGTTTGTCTGCTTTAATAATGTGACTGGAAAAAGGTGTTGGACTTCAAATATGTCCATTTCTTTCACACTTCACCTTTAAAAGTGAAGCCTTGTGGTTCCTGGAAGGAAAAACACGACTTTTTCAAGTCTTTGTCCTGTTTTTATGATAAATGTACGACTTTAATGTGAAACATTCAGAGTTTTTTCTCTTGTTGTGTTTGTTTGAAGCTGCTTCCTGTTGGCTTCAGCTGTTTGGAGTTTCCATTTTCTAAACTTCTACATTCTGAACCTTCTTCAGCTCTGAACAGATGATGAAACACTGAATGATTTCAAGCACTTTGTCTAATAAACTTACATCTTTCATTCTTTATACAGATTGATGGACTGTGGTTTGTCAGAGATCAGCTGTGATTATCTGGCAGCAGCACTGAAGTCCAACCCCTCCCATCTGAGACAGCTGGACCTGAGCTCCAACTACAAGCTGCAGGATTCAGGAGTGAAGCATCTGTGTGGTTTCCTGGAGAGTCCAGGATGTGGACTTGAAACTCTGAGGTCAGTCAGCATGTTTTAGTTGTGCTGAGATGAATATGATGTGAAAGTTGTGCTGACACTAAACTGCAGACATCAGGCTGATATTATACTGATCCACACTGAGGATCTTCATGGTAAAGTCTGTTTTCTTCTTCTCTGGTTTAGTCCATTGACTGCAGCAGAACAATGTTCACATTTCAAACAGTGAGACTCAACGTATGGCCCGCGGCCCACACGCGGCCTGCCCACCTTTCCTGATTCAGAGAGAGGGGACCCTGATTAACTGTGTAGCTTCTTCCTCACAGTCCTAAGTATCAGACACAACAATGAATAATCCACAGCTGACTGTCTTTAGCAGGTCAAAGGTCACGGCACACAGCAGACAGTGGGAAATATTATAACTCTGATCATTTATCAGCACATATCCATATGTATAAAAACAAAGCTGACACTGTGAGACTTGATCAGAGGTGTGATCATCACAGCAGAGGCCTTTGTGTCAAAGTCACTGAGGATCAAACAGAAACACATGAAGCAGATTTTCCTGTTCTGGCTTTTTATAGCAGATAACCTTCAAAATATTCTGCAGTCCATCAAAAACTGAAGCAAACCATGAATCAACATGTGAACATGAGCTGATGCTGCTGAAGTGAAGCAAAGTTACAGAGGTTTGATTACAGACACAGCTGAGAGTTTGTAATCTGTCATCATTTTAAAAGGTTTACATTTCTTCAGTATTGAACAGCAGAAATGAGGCTTTGTTTTCGGAGGCCGACAGCAGTGAACACAACAGCAGACTGGTGCGTAATAAGCAGTGAATAATGCAGGAAACAGATTTTTGAAGGTAAACTGTTCTTGAAGTACACTGAGAGAGAGAGAGCTGTGCAGGAAGTAAATGTCAAAGTCAGAGAGAATTCATGACGATGTTCATCAAACGTAAAGCGTAGTTTGGATCTTCTTCTGCTGCTGGTTCACTCAGTTTTGGTTGGAGACAGATGAAACCTGCAGCTTCAGGATCTGTGAGCTGTCCACTTTCAGCCCCGACGGCGTGTCCGTGTACGTGCCGTCGAGTGAACGATCCACGCTCTGTGTTTCCATCTTTGTGTGTTTAGCTGCTCTCATTTACTGTTTTATCTGTTTGCTTGTTGTTGAAATACTTTTGGGAGCTTTAACCTGAGATTCTGGCAAAATACATTTATATTAAAAATCGATTCAGGATTGAATGAATCAACATCGCTTTATTCAAATTAAAACCATTTAAATAGGAAAATCCATTTTTTTACACCCGCCTCTAATGCTGGGTAATGTCAGCTGGTCCATGTGCAGCTGGCTGTGAGGCTCAGGGAGCGTCTACAAAGTGCAACACTGAAAGAACATCATCCATAAATATTGAGTAATAACTGGACTCTCATATAGCGAGACTCAAATGCCTTTAAACATCAGCTTATCCTGCTGATCCAAGTCCAACACTGAGTTTGTAAAAACATGTTTGTCAATCATTTTGTTTGGTTTCTGAGGAAAATGATTCAATAACTTGCTGCTAATACACAACATTTCATCATATTTCCTCATAACCCTCTTTTGTCTGACCATTTGATCCCATTTGAATTTGCAATAAAGGATCCACAGAGTTTGGTGACAATAATGACAGTAGATGTTTGTGTGAAAGTGCTGGAAGCAAATGAGTGTGTGATGTTCTTTCAGTGTTGCACTTTGTAGACGCTCCCTGAGCACTGGTCTCACAGCCAGCTGCACATAGAGACCAGTGTTGTTAGTCCAGGTCAGAAGATGACTTGTTGGAGTGAAAATGAGCTTGTAGTTTGTCTGCTTTAATAATGTGACTGGAAAAAGGTGTTGGACTTCAAATATGTCCATTTCTTTCACACTTCACCTTTAAAAGTGAAGCCTTGTGGTTCCTGGAAGGAAAAACACGACTTTTTCAAGTCTTTGTCCTGTTTTTATGAGAAATGTACGACTTTAATGTGAAACATTCAGAGTTTTTTCTCTTGTTGTGTTTGTTTGAAGCTGCTTCCTGTTGGCTTCAGCTGTTTGGAGTTTCCATTTTCTAAACTTCTACATTCTGAACCTTCTTCAGCTCTGAACAGATGATGAAACACTGAATGATTTCAAGCTCACACTTTGTCTAATAAACTTACATCTTTCATTCTTTATACAGATTGAGGGGCTGTGGTTTGTCAAAGATCAGCTGTGATTATCTGGCAGCAGCACTGAAGTCCAACCCCTCCCATCTGAGACAGCTGGACCTGAGTGACAACTACAAGCTGCAGGATTCAGGAGTGAAGCATCTGTGTGGTTTCCTGGAGAGTCCAGGATGTGGACTTGAAACTCTGAGGTCAGTCAGCATGTTTTAGTTGTGCTGAGATGAATATGATGTGAAAGTTGTGCTGACACTAAACTGCAGACATCAGGCTGATATTATACTGATCCACACTGAGGATCTTCATGGTAAAGTCTGTTTTCTTCTTCTCTGGTTTAGTCCATTGACTGCAGCAGAACAATGTTCACATTTCAAACCTTCAAAGAAGAAGAAAAATCCTCCACTGGATAATTCACTGTGAAACTCTCCAACTCTTCATTCCACCTTAAAGTCTGTCTGACACTGAAATCCAAAGCAAAATGTGCGTTTGCTTTACAGACAGCAGTCCAACACAAACATACACACATCATCCAAAACACAGTCCAACATCCACTGCCAGCATGAATGATGGGAAAGAGAAGGAGGAACACTCTGACATTCAGGGTTAGAATGAGTTTCATGAAGCAGACTGTGAAGATCAAAGCTGCATTAGAAAGCTTACATGAATGAATGAGTGGACAGAAGTGGACAGAGATCATCTGAAGCACTTCAAAGGCTTTAAATCAGCACATTTCTCTTTATTCTTTATCAACTTTGTTAGTTTCTCTCAGTTTTCTGTGGAATGAAGCTAACAGCAGGCTAATAAGATGCTGACCAATAGGTTTCTATTAAAGGTTGTAATTTGTATATGAAAAAGTGCTTTGGCTCAGCAGGGATCAGCTTACAGGTAGAATACAGCTGCTGGATGGGATTAGCATGTCATAGCTATCTACCAAACTGCTAACTGGGGGATTTCAGGCCATCTATGGATCATTTTTGCTAACTGTTTATTCAGCTTAGGCTCACAGGGCTGCAGCCTGTGCCCTAGCTGTCATAGGGCAAGAGGCGTGGTCCACCTGCACAGGTGAGCAGTCCATCACAGGGCCAACAGAGAGAGACAGAGAAGCACTCTCTCACATCCACACCTACAGCCAATTTAGAAGCACCAATGAACCTAAGCAGCATTTCATTGGACTGTGGGAGAACATCCAACCTCCACAGAAAGGCCAACAAGCTTCAACCTACAACCTTCTTGCTTTAAGGCACTAGTGCGAACCACTTTTCCCCATTTCAGCCCAAATCCTGCATCTTCCTGTTTCTGACTCCAGGCCAGCTCCACTAACACTTTCTCATCAGACACTGCCACCTAGTGGAGGAAGTCTTAGTTCCATTTGAAGCTTCAGATTACAGTTAGTTCCTTTACAAAGAGGTGGAGGTGGTGGGGCCACAGCACCATCATCACTGAGTGCCATAGGACACTTAACCTTTGTTTCCATATGCTGGGAACTTCCTGTTGTTCCAAGGAGGACTGGAAAATGTGTGAAAATCTCCCAGTCAGTTCCTCACAGCACACTTCAATCATTTCCCTCCCACAGCATCAGGACCAGGGCTTTTTCTCTCTTTGGTCCCACTAAGAGATTTCCACACAAACACCTCATCAGTGGGACTCTCAGAGCTACCAGCCCTTTGCTACAATCACAAAGCTCTTCATTGAAATCAATGATATCAAAGCTGGAATCAAATGAGTCCAAGTCTTCTGCTGATTCAGCATCACATTCATCTTTGCTCCTTGTTCTGCATCCCCACCATGGACTTCATTCCTTTCCAAGCCAGCCTTGAGTGTCCTTTATTCAGCTCATCCTCTGCTTTACTTTTATACCTGATTTTAGCTGCTTTATCTCTCTTTCAACAAGTTTCTGTGCCTCCATCTTTTTCTTCTCTCACTCATAACAAGACAGCTTCTTCTGCCTGAGAACATGTTGGAGTGATTTACTAATCCAGGGCTGCTTATTGGGGAAAATACTTCCTGTTTTCAAAGTAATCCCCATTTTTCCCAGAAAGAAATGTAAGTAGAAATCGATGATCTAAGTGAGAACATGAGCCTTTAAAAAGTCCCAGTGGGTGCAGTCAAAGCAGTCCCTCAGTCCCAGTATAGAGTCTTTGGTCCAGACTGGAACAACTGTGTGCCCAGTTTGAGCTCTCTTCAGTGCTGTGACCTGACAGACCCAGAGGGGCCATCACATCACATTTAGAAGCTCCCCTAATGGAGCCACAACACATGTCCAACACTTAGTCTGTCTTGTTGGACCATCTGGAAGAAATGATTCAAGGACTTAGTCACAGAACAGAGATTCAAATCTCCAAAATCCAACTGGCTGCATCAGGACATATAGTCTGAAACTCTGCACAGTTTCCTGTTTGAAGCTGCTTCCTGTTGGCTTCAGCTGTTTGGAGTTTCCATTTTCTAAACTTCTACATTCTGAACCTTCTTCAGCTCTGAACAGATGATGAAACACTGAATGATTTCAAGCTCACACTTTGTCTAATAAACTTACATCTTTCATTCTTTATACAGATTGAGGCTCTGTGGTTTGTCAAAGATCAGCTGTGATTATCTGGCAGCAGCACTGAAGTCCAACCCCTCCCATCTGAGAGAGCTGGACCTGTGGGGAAACAACCTGAAGGATCCAGATGTGAAGCAGCTGTCTGATCTTCAGCAGAGTCCAGACTACAGACTGAAGACTCTGTGGTCAGTAGAGTGATGGAGTGAGTGGGTGGTGCTGTCAGCAGTATTGTACTAAACACAGTCAGTATGAAACAAAGATCCAGTGTTTCCTGTAAAGCTGCAGCTTCTCAGTGAAGCTGTGAGAGGAGAATGGTGACAGGCTTCAGGATTGGACACAAACACTTCCTGTTTCTGACCTTTATGGTCACCATAGTAACAGCTGACACGCTCTGATCAAACGCTGTCAACAGCCAATCAGCTCTCTGAACAAAGCAGCACGCAGACCAATGACTGCATTCATTTCCAAGTTTAAAGCAGTGAAGAACACAGTCTGTAGGTGAGGAAGAATTTAGTGAGAGCAGATGTTTGGATGGAATTCCTCCAGTTAACAGCTGGAACCGTCCATCTGGATTGTTGGGCTTGTTGTTGGGGTTCCTACAGAGCTCAGAGTGGACACACCAAGGTTCTTCTAATGAATGAAAGTCCAAACTCAAACTAGGAGGGAAAAACATTTTCATCAACTTCAATAAAAATCCAAAGATTAGAAAAAGTGAAGCAACAATGAGTCCTAGTACAGTCCCAGCACTGAAGTCCCTGCTGCTCTTTATACTGGATGTGCTGCATCACTGACTGACAGCTGATGAAGAGTCTCTGGAAACACTCGTTTATCTCCTCTGCTCTTCCTTCTTCTCTCTGCAGGTGGAGGTGATGATGGTAAACAGGACGGTGTGTGTGCTGAGAGAGGAGCAGCTGTGTCCTGATGATCCAGAGAGGTTGAAGCAGCAGCAGCTTGTGTGTAGAGACGCTCTGACTGGGCCATGTTACTGGGAGGTGGAGAGGAGAGCTTCATCCAGCAGTGACTGACAGAGGAATGAGAAGAAGTGCAGATGACTGTCAGTGCTGCAGAGTGAACTGCTCTGAGAACAGCTCCACTGTCAGACACAATGTAGAGTCCAGCATCATCCCTGTGTGTCCCTCTGGATCTGACAGAGGATCATCAGTGTATCTGGACTGCTCTGCTGCTGCTCTGTCCTTCTACAGTCTCTGCACAGTCTCTGTCTGACTCTGGCTTCAGACCCTCCTGGATCAAACTCACCTGGAAAGACTTTCAAACATCACTCAATAGATTTGAATACAGAATATATTTGATATATACTGTAGATGTACTGTAGAGTTGCAGTTTGTCACTTGTAAATACAGTCTGTGAGCAGCTGTGAGCTGAAAGATCTTTCTAGAAACATGAAATGTTTTCACTCTTCTGTTGCTTTTTCATATATTTCCACAACATTAATATTGATCCCACCTGTCTCACCTGTTTCATGCTTTTATACATAATAACAGGACACGTGTGATCTGAGCGCTGCTGTGGTTGCTGTGCTGCACGTCTTCATTTAGATAACAGAGACATCTAGTGGTTCAGAGGGAGAACTGCAGGAGGTGGAGCTGTGTTTTAGCGTGGAAAACTTTTTATCTTTTAGGCGCAGATACAAATATGACAAGTATCAGTGTGAGATACAAAAGGTCACATCAGTCAGCAGAGGGAACAGTGATCACACAGCAATGTAAGAATAGAAACATAACAGTGAATCTGGACATGTATACAGAGGGAAGCAAACAAACAGGATGTAACACTACATTAAAGCCACAAATGAATCATCAGAGCTGAGGAGGTGATTGAGAAACAGGTTTACCTTTTAGGTGACATGAATGAGTTGATGGGAAGTTATGAACTGTTTCTGAGAGACAAATAACACCAGGATCCTTTTCTAAGTAGCTGACAGCTTGTAACTGTGCAGGGGCGGGTCTAGTTAAGTTTTGCCGACCTAAACCAGGGGGTTTAGAGCATCATAGAGTTTTTGTGGTTTGTTTTCTTTAAGTCATTTCACAGATTTTCTCTATAATTTCAATTCCTTGAATAAAACAACAAACTTAGGGGATGATTTTGTAATCCGACTTTATGTAGGAAAGATTTGACTAAACATAAAACAATCTTCCAACTCAGTCGTCATTCTTATCTTGGGAAATCAAACCAAATGTTCTGTTGTCTCTAAATCAGGGATTGATGAAATCTTTGATTGCATCCATTTATGAACATGTTCTCATTCATATTAAATCGTAGTCTAAGTCCTTCTTTAGAGGGATAAATGTCATTCATTGTCTTCAAATGTGTTTCTGTTGTTTTGGGGGGAAGTTTGAAGTCCATTGTTCAAAGTCTGTTAATGAAACTTTATGAAGTTTATGTAGGATGTTTCTCCTATTTTGTATTTGTTTGAATTATGATGTATTTCTGACTCGTGCTGCCATGATGCCAGGTCTCTCTTGAAAACAACATTTTTAATCTCAATTAAATTTTCACCTGGAGAAATAAAGATGATAATAATAATTTTGTCTTCAGGGAATCATTTCTCTGTAAAACAGCTTCTTCTGAAACTCTTGTTACATTTCTTGTTTATTGTTTGCTGGTTTTAGAAAAATGTCATCGTCTCTGTGTGAACTTAAACTCTACATGTGGTGTCAGCTATAAACGAGCTCTAGAGTCTAATAACGATGCTTTTATTATTGTCTGGTATCCAACCTAACCCTGGGCCTCTGGCTGAATGTGAAACACCAGCAGATGTTAAAAACTGTCTGGGTTACACGTGCATCACGTCGTGTGCTTCCTAACATGGATATGATTGGAATCTGGGCCTGTTCAAGCGGTGCTGGTATCATTGTTGTTTCTGAGACTTTCCAAATCTTTACTGGATAAAAACGTAGCAACTGATGGATTTAACATTTAGCTCTCAGACTGTCCCAGAAAAGGCGGAGGTCTGGAAGTTTATGTGAAGGTCTGTCTTGCTGCTCAAGTCTTGTTCTCTCCATCTGCACCTCAGCCATTTGAAATCTTGGCCTTAACTATTGATCTGTTTGGAAATCAGACTGTTGTTGGCTGCTATCAGCCTCCACCTGCTTCCCCCAGCACATCACCGTCTCTGGTCCAACTTTTATCTGAGCTGCATTTTAATGACGTCTTTCAGATGGATGATTTTCATTGGGACTGGCTTTCTTCTGTGTCTGATGATTTTAAGGCACGCTGCTTGTTTTTAAAACTGACTCAAATTATTTAAAGCCTCACACGCCTTGATCCTAAACACCCAGATAAATCTGCTCTTATTGACCTTTTTTAACTAATATGCTGCGTAAGTTTTCCACATCTGCAGTTTTTGCCAACGACCTGAGTGATCACTGCATAGTTGGTGCTGTGAGAAACACTAAAATCTCACGCTCCGAGCCCGCATCAGTTTGAACTGGGGTCGTATTAAACAGGCTGACAATGTCAGTTTGGGAACATTTACAGGAGAGTCGTGTCTACTTTGTGGACAGACACGCCCCTTTTTGCCAGGTCAGGGTGAAAGGTCGGGACAGGCCTGGTTTGGTTCAGTACCGGCCGATCTCCTACATGAGAGAAACCAGGCCTGGGCAGGAAGTCTGGCTCTGATGCTGATTGGCTACGTTTTCATTAGCTGTGTAATCGGATTACTGCCTCCATCATCAAGATCCAATGTAACTATTTTTTACTTTAACGACTGACAGTCCAAACGACCGTAGGAGGTTTTGGCAAACTATAAAGTGTCTCTGCCAGCTGTGACTCCTCAGAGCTTCCTCCTCACTTAAATATCGACTCCACTCCTGTGTCAGACAAAACTGAAATGTTGCTTTAACAAACACTTTGTTGCTTCTTGCTCTTTGTTCAGCACAGTATCTGATGGTAAACCTCTTGCACACAACTCTGCTCGTAGTTCCTGCTTTTCCTTCACACCTGTCACAGTAGAAGAGGTTTGTAAGGCTTTGAACAGCCCCAACACCAGAAACTCGTCCTCTCAATCGTTCTCCTTCCTTCTTGCACTTGGCTGCAAATATCATAGCTGAGCCAGTGTCTTATATTTTTAATCTTTCTCTACAACAGAAGGCTTTACCACAGATGTGGAAGTGTGCCTCTGTACTCCCCCACTGAAAGCTGGTGATTCTTCAACAGTTAGTAATTACAGGCCAATTTCCAAACTCTGTGTCTTATCTAAGGTTCTTCAAAGGCTGGTAAATAATCAACTTCAAAGTTATCTGGATGAAAATAGGATTTTATCTCCCTTCCAGTCTGGTTTTAGGAAACTGCACAGTACTGGAACTGCTTCGATAAAAGTTCTCAAAGACGTCTATGAAGCGCTGGATGCAAAGAACTACTGTGCAGCTCTTTTTATTGATCTATCAAAGTCTTTGACACTGTTGACCACAACAAAAACTCTTCTGGCACAACTTCACCTACTTCCAAGCTGCGTGGAGAGGATGAGGATCTAACAGCACAGGAACTCCAGCAACACTCAGCAGCAGCTGCTCCCAGTCCCTTGGTTTATGAGCTGAGCTGCTGACCACAGCATTTTATGTCATAGATTACTGGAAATAGGCCTTTCAGACCGAGCAGCTGGCTGCTTCTCTAATGTTCTTTTGGACATCAGCAGTGCGTTCAGCTCAATGGTCTCTCTTCCAGCTTTTTAAATGTCACTAAACGAGTGCACAGGGTTCTGTCCTGGGCTACTTATGTCAACGGTGTGGCACAAAATCTAGATGCATCTGTTCATTTTATACCATCAACATAGTTTTCAAACCATTACAGCAGCTGTTGATAGTATTCAGTCTCAGCTGGCTCAGACTGGCTTTAAATGTAGAAAAAACCAAAGTCATGTTGTTCACAAACAGAAAGAGGGTCCGGCTTTATTTCCTTCTCCTGTATCTGCTCAAAGTATTTCTATTGAAACTGTGGCCTCGTACACAGACCTCGGTATTGTGGTTGATGACAGTCGTTCCTATAAGCCACACATTGAACATCTAATAAAGACACTGAGGCTGAAGTTGGGCTTCTCTTCCAGGAACAGATCATGTTTCACAGGAAAAGCTTGTTGCTGCCACCTTTTTTTTACCTGCCCTGGATTACAGTGACATGATTTATATGAATGACTCTGCTCGCTCTCTTCATCTGTTGGATTTTGTCCATCATGGGGCATTAAGATTTATAACTGTCTGTAAACCTTTAACACACCACTGTACTCTGTGTTCTCTGGTTAACTGGTCCTCATTGGTCTTACACAGGATGGTCCATTAGTATCATTTTATCTATAAATCTGTTTCTGGGTTACTGCCTCCTATATATCAGAGTACATGTTAGGCAAACAGTTTAGTCACAGCCTGCAGTCTCAGGACATCATTACATCCACTGTTCCATCAGTTCATGCAGAGCTTGGGAAGAAGGCGTTCTCCTTTTCTGCTCCGTCTTCATGGAAAACATAACCGAAGGATTTAAGGCTCTCCGTTGATTTCACTTGCAGACTTCAAAAGACGTACACATGTTTTTGTGAAACCATCTCTGGGAACTTGTTCTCGTTTTTAATGTGACTGAGTACATTACACAAACTTTGCTTTTATTGTTGTAATTTTAATATGTTTGTCTGGAACAGGTCTCTCTTGTAAATGAGACATTGAGTCTCAATGAGCCGACCTGTATAAATAAAGCTTCAATTACAAAGTCCTTTGTTTAAAAGTTCCTTCAGCTGCCAGTGGGACGTGCTGTGGCTCTATCGGTTGCTGAGCCTTTATATTGTTAGTTAGAAACTACAAATATAATGGCTCACTGTATTTCAGAATCAGAGAAACTTTATTAATCCAGGAGGGAAACTGAGTTGTCATAGCAGCAAATATACAAGAAACAACAAGCACTCATATAAAGTGAGTGTAGAAACAGTTATGATAGATAAATATTCAGATAAATAGAGAAATACAGAAATATGGGTATAAATTGTTACGAAATCAGTTTTACCCCGGTTCTTTTATTCGTCGAGGCATCCAGAGACGGCACCAGAACTCAGTAGTTATTTCACAAAACCTTTATTCATCTTCATTTAAGAATAAGAATCTTTACTCTTTAATGTCACAAATTCCTCTTTGTATGTAACATAACAACATACATGATACAGCTGCAGCAACTGAGGCGAGGAGAGAGGCAGCAACAAGAAAACTGGAAGAAGGAGACCAACAACACCACCTGTGGAAATCTTTCCCCAATCAAGCGTCATCATATCAGCATTTCATCAAAAGCACACATGCTCCGAGCTGACAATGCAGAGCTGTGGCAAAATCATTGAAATCATTTATGAAACAAATGAGTGCATCAAAAATAAGAGTGGAGCTGCAATGAAAGAGAAGTGAACTTTCTTCAGTCAACACAAAGTTTTCCCTGACAGGTGACATTTAATTAAAGTGACTTTATCACCACACACACATTCAGAGGCAGTCTACAGGAGCAGAGCTGCAGCTATTCAGCAAATGTCTCCCTGCAATCCTCACTGCAACACCTACATGTGAAAATGAAACCACCTCTACTGTTCACACATGAAACGTCGTGTGAAGAACCAGTTTTCCTCAGATCTCTGTTTTAGTAACTCTGAAGTCTGAACTTTGGATTTTTGCATCCTGTTTGTACTGATAACTGTCAGTGGATGATTTTGATCCCAAAGAAATCTTTAACACACATGTAGTGATGGGACGTGTTACTGAAACAATGGTTAGGAAACAGAAATCGCCTGAGAATCTGCTCATGTTTAAGATTTCTTCTTTACAAACATTTTCTATGGCTGTTCCCAGTATGACCAGTGATACAAAGCATGGGAAATGGGGATTAGTTCATTCAGACAAATACACTTTTTAAAATGTAAAAATAAAGAAATGAATCAATAAAATAAAAAGTCAAAGAAATAAAAAATAAGGGTCTGAGGCGTCTGTCTCACTGTATCCATGGCAACAATTGACTTTCTGTTCCTTCATATCAGAACCACATCTTTGAAATCAAAACATTTAAGATTCAAATTCAATCATAGATGTGTTCAATTAGATATTAAATGAAGCAGTGCAATGTTTTTATCACTATCCAAGTTTGAACTCTAAGTGGAAGATTTAAAAAAGCAACACACACTCACACACACACACACACACACACACACACACACACACACACACACACACACACACACACACACACAGTATGCAGACATGATTTAGGTGATGATAATATAACGACTGCACAGACCCGTGGGATGATTCATGTCCTTTTTCTTACTCTATGCAATGATGAACTTCTTGCTTCAGGACCTTCTTGATGAATTTGTTTTCTAATCCACAGTTTTCTACCTGATCTGTGTGTTTGAAGTAAAATGTGTTGCTTCAAATGTAAAAGTTAAACAGACAGAAAGCATCAACGTGGACTTCAATCAGTGTTTTGTGTTCATACAGGTCAGCTGTTGCACACAGAGGTCCTGGATTTACACTGTGCCCTGGTTCCTGTGTTTCTGTATGTAGTTTAGTCTAAAGTGGATCCTCCTCATGCACAGACTGAATTATCTGTTCAACAATCAGCATTTCTGATTCATGGATTTCATTTGTCTTTGCTAGTTTTGACTGAGATTTTAACATATCTGTGGTGGCATCTGTTCAGTGTTATGGAAGTTTTACAGCACTAATCTCACTTCACTGCTTTCTTTCATTTGCGCAACATCTCTAAAGTTAGAAATATCCTGTCTCAGAGTGACGCTGAAAAACTAGTTCATGCATTTATTACTTCCAGGCTGGACGACTGTAATTCATTATTATCAGGAAGTCCAAAAAACTCCCTGAAAAGCCTTCAGCTGATCCAAAATGCGGCAGCAAGAGTCCTGACAGGGACTAGAAAGAGAGAGCAGATTTCTCCTGTTTTGGCTTCCTGTTAAATTCAGAATTCAAAATCCTGCTCCTCACATACAAGGTCTTAAATAATCAGGCCCCATCTTATCTTAATGACCTTGTAGTACCATATCACCCTATTAGAGCACTTCGCTCTCACTCTGCAGGCCTACTTGTTGTTCCTAGAGTATTTAAAAGTAGAATGGGAGGCAGAGCCTTCAGTTTTCAGGCCCCTCTTCTGTGGAACCAGCTTCCAGTTTGGATTCAGGAGACAGACACTATCTCTACTTTTAAGATTAGGCTTAAAACTTTCCTTTTTGCTAAAGCATATAGTTAGGGCTGGACCAGGTGACCCTGAATCCTCCCTTAGTTATGCTGCAATAGACGTAGGCTGCCGGGGGATTCCCATGATGCACTGAGTTTTTCCTTTCCAGTCACCTTTCTCACTCACTATATATTAATAGACCTCTCTGCATTGAATCATATCTGTTATTAACCTCTGTCTCTCTTCCACAGCATGTCTTTATCCTGTCTTCCTTCTCTCACCCCAACCGGTCGCAGCAGATGGCCCCGCCCCTCCCTGAGCCTGGTTCTGCCGGAGGTTTCTTCCTGTTAAAAGGGAGTTTTTCCTTCCCACTGTCGTCATAGTGCTGCTCATAGGGGGTCATATGATTGTAATTTTTTTTCTATGTATCTACTGTACAATATAAAGCGCCTTGAGGCGACTGCTGTTGTGATTTGGTGCTGTATAAATAAAATTGAATTGAATTGAAGAATTTTATAATGAACTATTTACAGGTGTATACAGACGGGTCGAAAGATCCCAAACCTGAAGCAACAAGTGTAGCAGTGGTAATTCTGCAGTTAAGGCTCAAGATTGCAAAAACAACATCAAATCTTCTGAGTATATATGCAGTTGAGTTATATGTCACACTGTTGGCTTTAGAATGGGTGGAAGACAGCAGAATTTCAAAAGTAATAATATGTAGTGATTCATTGTCAGCATTGAAAGTAAATTTGTATGACGTCCTTTTGCTCATCATAGAGTGTCTGAAGAAAATAAACATATAGTGATAATGTGGACTCTGGCTCACAGAGGTATTGTGGGTAATGAAAGAGCAGATTGGCTAAAGCAGCTGTTAAAAAAGTAGACATAGATGTGCAGATACCATTGTTGAAATCTGAGGGAAAAGAATAGTTTGGACACAAAGTAAGAACTTCTGGAGAATGGCATGGGATAATGGAACAAAAGGGAGACATGGGTACAAAACACAATAGAAGTTAAGAGGAGTAGTGGGTTAAATAGGCAGCAGGAGAATACAAACAGGTCATTACTTTCTGAATGGTTCTCTTTTTATGATGGGGAAACATCCGACTGGGTTATGTGATGGTGTAATGCTGTGGAGACGGTTGAACATGTGGTTATTAGTTGAAGTATAGAAGTCAAAGGAGAGTGTTGAGGGTGGGAACTGGTGGTGAAATGAAACTTACGTTTGAAAAAGTGGTTAATCAGTTAAGTCATGATGAGGTGAAAGGAGTGGTTTTTCATTTTTGAGAAATACTGATGTCATCAAGAGGATCTGAGGATCTGGAGGAGAAGTAAGAGTAAAAGCCAGGAGATGGCAGTAGTGCAACATCTTTGGATGCAAGCTGCTGTTAAAAATGACAGAAGAAGAAGTTTGCTTGATCATTCCTCAGCTCGTCTGTGTGAAGCTGAGTGTAAAGAGGCTCCTGCTGTCAGAGAAACACTCTGACTGTTTCACAGAGTCAGACATGTTCAGACTCAATCTCAGTCAGAAACTCAGCATCACATTGATGAAGCTGCAGATTCATTGAGGTTAATTTCTGATTAATTTCTTTGCTGCCAGCTGAAATTTAAATGTAATTTAAAAGAAGGATTGAAGGTTATTGAACCCAAAGATTTCACATGAACGTGTATGAATTGTATGATATGTCTCTTCTATTTTTCCATGATCATATTTTGATGTTGATTGTGATTGGTTTCATTTGTTTCTTCATTGGTTGTAGTGTTTTAATGTTTAGATTGTCTTTTGTTCCATGTTGTAATTGTGTATAAAGTTTGATTTGAATGACAGTTACACTCAAATGCTTTCAGTGTTGCTGTGTTGAGTGTTTGCATGTTTAATGTTTGTATGGAAGACACAGAAAGACATGTGACTAAAGAAATCTGTGCTAGAGTGACTTTAAAAAATAAATAAATAGTAGAAAACAAAACAGATGTTGAATTCTTTAGAGAATTTTCTAAAAATCTTTTTCTTTCTAAACAGAAATGTTTGACATGGAAGCTGTTTCTACAGGATCCTGATGGACACTCAGAGGTTTAGAAAATGCTCTCATTAGTTGTTTACAGCAGAAAATCAACCGATGTGAACCAAAACTACAGAAATGCACAAGTGGTGTGTGAGACTAGAAATGATAGAATCAGTGCTGCTGATTTCATTACTCTGAACTTTTAAAGGCAGGTTGTGTATCTGAGAGCAGGGACACTTGCTGTGTTCAGTGACTGTAAGTTCAGGCTACCCTTGATTTAGTTGCTAGATGTTTTTAAACTGTGTTTATTTTATAAGGCTCATTAAAAGCCATCTGAACTAGAGATGGACCGAGCCGATGTTGCATATCGGTATCAGTCCGATACTGACCTAAATTACTGGGTCGGATATAAGTAATAAATAAACAAAGATGTAATCCGATCTACTAAATATCACAAAAGCTCCTCAGAAAACTTGCGACATGGCGTAACCCAACACATGACCACATAGGAGCAGTATGTGAGCTGCTGACATCAGCTCACCTGTTGCAGTATGTGACCTTCTCTTAGTGTCATTAGTCTTTTATGCAGCTCCACCAGCTCATCCAGGTAAACCTGAAAAGCACACAGCAAACATGGCTGTCATGATGTAGCAGTGGCTGATGGTAACAAACCCCAAGACATAACAACACTTTCCATATTTCAGAATATTTACTAGTCTACTCCACATTACACGCACTGTTTCTAAAAACCAAAGACACTCGTTCTCACCTTATCACACTCCATGCTTTTGTCTTGCTTGCTCTGCTTGGTGGGACTTTTTACTTCCACTATCTGACAGACAGAAGAGCAAAGAGTCACCCAGGGTCACGCACACACCTGGATACTGTGGCTTTCAATCATGCTGCTCTAAGACATAAGCCAGTATATTACTGATATGATTACCTGGTTATTAGTAGACTTTAATAAGGGCGGGGCCTCACTGCACGACAGCGGGGAATGGGAGGAGCTGTCACTTCTGCTGCCATCACTTAAACTAATCCTAAGTGTGAAGTCACAAAGAATAAAGACATTAAAACTGTTGTCTCAGCTGTTAGCTAAAAACCGCTAACAATGAAAAATCCCCCATCTGAGAGAGTGGGGACGAAGGACGGTCTTTAACATGAAGATGACTCTCGCAGAATCAGTGTCAGGGAGGGGCCTGCTAGATCAGGGGTGTCCAACTCCAGGCCTCGAGGGCCGGTGTCCTGCAGGTTTTAGATCTCACCCTGGGTCAACACACCTGAATCACATGATTAGTTCATTACCAGCCTCTGGAGAACTTCAGGACATCATGAGGAGGTCATTTATCCATTTGAATCAGCTGTGTTGGATCAAGGACACATCTAAAACCTGCAGGACACCGGCCATCGAGGCCTGGAATTGCCCACCCCTGGCATAGATTATAGAAAACCGGTCAACTGTTGGAGACGGAGACGATCTGGTTAAGTTATGCTTTTTGGCCAAGGTTGACGGCACGCCTCCACCAACAGGATGGTGGAGAGAGTTGGAAAGAGCTTACATGAAATACTTGAAAAGTTAGTAAAAGGCACGTTGAAAGAACCTTTAGAAACTGTCCCAAGCAATTTTAACCAAGATTTAAATGGCGGCTCTTCATCATTTTACAGGTTTGTTGTTAAAGGCTGGCTCTACTGCACAAACATGTGAGATACAAAGTAGCCCTCATAATAGCAATATCCTGGTTAGAAGGAATTCATTACCAATGTCTGCACACAGCTCTATGAAACTAAACTAGTGTGCGGTTCAGCCATTCGAAAAGCTGCCCTCGGGTTACTAACCTGTGCTGGTGGTGTGTGAGGTGTGCTGCTCGATCCCTGTCTGAATCCACGTCGTCGTTGTCGTCCTCTGAATCGTCGTCGTCGTCCGAGTGCAGATCCTGCATCACTGACTGCAGCGGGCCAAGCACTGAGTGGAACAGTTCAATAAAGCCTCAGTCATTGCAGTTTAAACCTCAGGAATACAAGCAGAAAGCTGCAGATTGTGACGTTGGTACTGTAAAGCTCAGCAAATGTGGACTGGTGATCTGACTTTCACAGGGAACATGCACACATCTCGAACTCTACATAGCTGACTTACAGCTCTGGTTTTCAATTGTTCTCATTGCTCAGGAAAACAACATGATTCTTTCATGTTCTTCAATCTCAAAATGATTTAGCAGCCTCTCTTACGACGTCTTCAACTTTCTGAACCGACTCAAAGTAAAAGTTTATAAACCAGGGCTGTGCCCGTTT
The DNA here is from genome assembly GCF_057382095.1 of Aulonocara sp. 'chitande type north' Nkhata Bay. Taxonomy (NCBI): domain Eukaryota; kingdom Metazoa; phylum Chordata; class Actinopteri; order Cichliformes; family Cichlidae; genus Aulonocara; species Aulonocara sp. 'chitande type north' Nkhata Bay. The sequence goes on from NC_141346.1 coordinate 68,436,430, forward strand.
GTTTACAGGCTCAAAGTGATACTTTAAGAAGATTTGTGGTAATAATGTTTCTGATCATTTACACAAAAAGATATTTTCTGCAGCATTTCTAAGTTTGATTAAATGAAGGGCATCCCATGATTGCTTCCAATGAGCTACTGTCACTGATGACACAGTGCCGTTTGCAGCAGCGTGAAAGTGGCACGGCACTGCAACACAGAATAAGTCAAATGTAGTACAGAAACAGGGTTGGTGTTAGTCGTAGTTTGGCCTGGAAACTTTTGTTAAACAGTAACTAAAGTAACTTAACCTTGTGACTCTTTAGGAACCTGCACAATATTTTCACAATAAAACTGAAGACTCTCTTCTACCTGGGATGTTGGGTCATGAGTTGAGCTTTTTAACCTGCTGCTTTGGTCTTGCACCATGTACTGTATCAGTAACTTTCATCCACTGTTTGCTCTTCCTGTCACATGACGTCCTTCAGCCACACTTGGTGGAGTCATTTGTTTACATTTGGGTCACACACAGCCTGACTGTAGCGCACAGTTTTTTCACCTGAAGGGCTGAAACAGGTTCTAGCATATGTTGCAGAGCACTGTGATTGTTGGAGGTTCCTGAAGTTGCTCCACTGCAGACTGACACATGTGGCTCTCACTCCCAGACATGCCCAGGCTTGTCTCTTAATTGCATGCACTAGGGATCATAACCACCTGGTGTTGCTATAGCAATGATATCTCAGTACGACAGTTTTGTATCACGTAAGAATTTGTACCGGTATGATTGCAGACAATATGATATACACAGCTAGTTAATGCTTCCACTTTACAATAATAAAGCTACATATTAGAATATGTAGGAGGGATCACTCTCCTCAGCCTTCCCGGGAAATACTGTGCCAGCGGGCTGGAAATGAGAGTTCGTCCACTGCAGGAGCACGATGTAGAGTGGCTACATAAGATGCAGGTTCAGGCATACCAGGCGAATTCAAGGTCTGGCTATACCAGCATGGTATAGTACCAAGACTCATTGGCAAGTCCTGCATGGGGCGTTAGGGACTCGGGTCCACCCACTTCCAACAATGGGCAATAGCTGAGCCCTGGCTGAGGAGAGGCATGGTCCGAGCCGAGGTCCGGCAGCTAGAGGAGGAAAGCACGGAACTGGGTTTACAAGGAATCTGGACATAGTGGGACCTGTCAAAGCAGACGATTAATTGGCTTTAACTTTGGAGCCTTTCCACATCTTAATATTGCTCCGCTTAGTCTACAAGTCCATGACGGAGGAGCCACAGTGCAGGTTATGTGGGGCGATGGCGCACAGGCTGGAAGAATGCAAGACTACTGTTAGCCAGGGAAGACAGAGATGGCGCCATGACCAGGTCCTGAGACTGAGCAGTACTGTGAGAAAGTAGCATCACACAACACCAACATCAGGTGGCTGGAGGACCCAACAGCAGACCAAAGAACCTCCCAGAAAAAGCCAACATAACAAACACAGACATCCAACAATGACTCCACAATGAAGAGCTGGATAGTACTGGACACCTACTGGCTAAAGAGGCAAACAGCCCTCCAAGAACACCTGGCAGCAGCTGCTGGCTAATCAACCACACACAGTGGTGCTGGACAAGGAGCAGAAGGCTGCAGTTGTGATAGATGTGGCAGTCCCAGCAGAGAGCATGTCAGGAAGGGGAGCATGAGAAAAACTGGAGGAAAACTGGAGCCAACGTAGAAGGTCAAGAACGAAGTGGTCCCAGTAGGAATGAACGCGTTAGGAGCTGTAATCCCTAAAGTGGAAGAGCCAGGCACAACATTTCTCACATGACCGGGTCCACTGCCAGAGACCTCGAGGTCGAGGTCACCGAGATTCAAACTCGTCGACGTCGTTAGCTTAAATCCTACGTAGCCTCGTTCTTGAGGTACTGCATGCACAAACCTGGCTCTCCACCCCAACCATCCGACCAGCGGGGTGATGACAATCAGCCTTTTTACAGCCGAGAGGAAAAACACAACATGCAGAGATATGTCAGGTTTTCATGATCCAGCCATTCATCCTTCCTTCGGTGGGTACTTCTTAACTTCAGTTCCAGACTTTCTCTTTGATATTTGGTCACATTGGGGCCCGATGAATGTAAAAACAAAGAATTACCAGATTTGGTTTTTTACCTTATTTTTGTTTTTAAGAAAAATATCAGCCACATCTGATAAAATTTTATAGAACAGCAGCAGTATAATGTCCTCGTAAGTGGATATCAGGCCCTTGTAGAGCAAAATTTAGTATTTTGGTCTAAATAACCCAAAATGTGATGTCCACATATGTGGACGCCCGGTCCTAGGAGGTTAACATGAGCATAACATTTTTCAGGCAAACGCCTCCATGTGTAATTAACATAGAGCCACAGTATTGTTACTGTTTTGTAATCAGCCATAGGCACTAGCACCGACTATTTTAAAGTGTTACTGTTACTAGTAAGCTAACATAAACTAACCAACCCAGTGACATCACATGCTGATGTCGGTAAACGTGTTATATAAACTTAAACTTTAAGCACTTACTTCTTAAATCGAGCTGCACAGACAGCGTTACCTTTGAGAGCAGGGCTCAGTGGTGTAAATTAGCCTTCATACATGTAGCGTTTCATGTCCACTTTAATGATAACAGCTAATTATCTCAAATCGTGAGCATGTTAAATTCCCACCAAGCAGGTTAACGATTATGGTAACTGTGTAACACTTCAGTTTTCTATACATTGGAGTTTTGCTGAGTGCTGTGCATTGTTGTGAATGTCAGCTACATGTGTCGTAGTGAGGAAAGAGGTTGTGTGTCTGCCTGTGTGCAGGGGTGCTGCGTGTCAGCTGGAGGCGGTGAAACAACACTGTTCAATATCGATCCTGCTGCTAAGGATCGTTTAATCCAAACAGTGTAGCAACCTTATGACAACCATACCACAGTCTCTACAGGGCACACAATAAGTGTTAGGCTACCACTGTGTACTTGGTGTTACGCTTGCATGACAACAGACTGTTGGACGCATCATTTTGCTTTCTTTGATTTCTACCAGTGAGTGTGATAAGTTTATGTCAGCTGGACCTAAAGTGATGTTAAAAACACTGTTTAAGCTTCACACTGCCAGACTGAATACTTCCACCTGTGTAACACAACAGTTGGACTCACTATAGTCTCGTCACATCCTGACATCACCCCAGCCCTGTCCTCTGTGCATCGTGGAAAGTGACGATGGGAAAACATTCAGACACTTTGTGCTCACGTTAGTTTTCCTCTCCCAGATTCTCCCAACAAGCAGCTGAAGATCGATTAGGATAATTGTTGTTATCACAGTTAATATTCCAGATTTATCTGATTACATCTCAACACCCCACCACCCACCCCCTTTGTCCTGTGCTGTTGTTGATTTGTTGAAAAGAAAAGTCATTAAAAAGTGAATTCAATTCTTCTACGGTGCTGCTGAGCACACGCATGTGTGCGAGGCGGCTGTTTGCTGGTTTGCTGAATGGCACTGAACACATGTGCCTGTACAGTTTAAATCATTTGCTCACGATTATGTTTAATTTCACGTGGCACTCGTGATATAAATCTAATCACGAAAACAAACAAATCAAAGCGCTGCAGTTTATTGGTTACATCGCTTTGACTGCACGAAGTGTCACGTATGATGTTAGTGTCACTAACAAACAGCACAAACTAAACTTTGTAACTTGTGTGCACGGTCCAAGTCGGTTACCTTGTCGTTTGTGGGGTGTGGGAGCAAAGCTTGAACTGGAGCTGGAACCCGCTGGACTGGGCTGCTCAGACTGGGAGGAAGAAGAGAGACAGGCAGCGATTAATGATAAAAATATGACTCAAACTGCTGTTTGACTGAATGTGGCGGTTCTGCAAACACAGAAGCAAATGAATACTATTCGAGCCCCGGCTCCGACAGTCTCGGTCGTTGTGTCCTTGGGCCGTTGCCTACTGGTGGTGGTCAGAGGGCCCGGTGGCACCAGTGTCCAACACCATCGCCTCTGTCAGTGCCCCCCAGGGTGGCTGTGGCTACAATGTAGCTGCCATCACCAGTGTGTGAATGGGTGGATGACTGGATGTGTAAATTGCTTTGGGGTCCTTAGGGACTAGAAAAGCGCTATATAAATACAGGCCATTTACCATTTACTGTTATTATTATGTATGTGCTGAAAGAAGACCAAACCCAGCAGGAGTGGACCAACCTGGACTCACCAGTGTTCCCACTCTGAACACGTTCGGCTTTCAAACCACCTCCAAGGGACAGGAATTAAGAGTTACAGTGAGGGGGACTCTCTTTATTAAAAATATGTTTATTTATCAAGGTTTGTATTTATTTTCAACAAATACAAACGTAAAACAAACGAGGCTGCAGAGAGCACTGGATGTCTTTTTCCAACTAATGTCAGAACTATCTGTCCTGACATTAGTTGGAGAAAGAAAAGCTCCAACAGGAGGTTTCATAGTGCCATCCATCGTCTGTTGGGTCGGCAAAGCATCAAGAGAAAATTAGATTTCTGTGTAAATGTTCAAGGTTGAAGCAGTACCTTTTATAACAGCACACACAGTTCACATGAAACAGTGTGTGCTAACATTTCCATACAGTCCTTCCCTTCATGTCCATGTTTGTGTTTGACACGTCTGTAGTTTGGATTCATAAAAGCCAAAAATGAAAATCGTTCTTTTAAACCCTTTCTTGAAGCAGCATCTGCCCACAGGCAGCAGAGGCTCACACAGCCCAGAGTGAGGATGTTTGACTCTTTCAGATTGACTGAGATGTGGACTTAAACAATGACAGTGCACGTTTAAACGTGTTTCAATGTACATGCACAGATACATAAGGAAACCTTCAAAGTGCAAAACATGGTGAGGAGAAACGTGAGAGAAAGAGCGCACAGCTGCTCTGCTGGTTTACAGGCTTCTTCAAAGTGTCATAAATCTGACCGGCACTCCCGTTTACGGCTTTTGTTCTCCTTTACTCCAAGTAAGCAAACCCAATCACATCAAGAGACAATAAACCGACAGCACATCCAGGAAACTGTCTGACGGTCTAGTTTAGAAACCACGGGGAACAAAGTGGGAAAAGTTGATGCCTGCAGCCGCTCTCACATCCACAGCTCGCAGCGCTCTGCCTCAGCTCTGCTCCTCACGCTCGAACCATCCGATTCATCTGCTCTGGATTTCCTCTGATTAGTTCCCAACAATGGGTTCAGCTACGGTTCCCCCGCTGCTCTGCACAGCGAGCAACCCGCTCGCTCCTCCACGTGTCCACTGTCACAGATCAATATCCCATCTGTGATCTGTTCAGCCTACAATAATGAATCCCGCTAACCTGCAAAGCTAATGACAACAGATGGCTGGCACTCATTTCAGTTTGAAAATAAGAGTGAGAGGATTGTCCACAGCAGCAGACGACATCTCATGAAGAGCAAACAAATCTGGGATGTGATTAAAACAGCTGAATGTAGAAAAACACTGCACAGACTCAGGATAACATGAATACTGTCATTCAAAATAAAGATATTATTTTTATCATGTTTGAAGTTTAAGACACTCTTACATAATTAAATGTTCTTCTCTTCGTGCTGTGTGATGATGATGAGTGGACACTTAAATCAAATAGATGATAAACTTTCTTTTACTAAATTTATCTGTCACCAGAACGTCACCAGTGTGACATCGTCAGCATCCTGAGACACCAGCATCTCTGTGGGGTCCTGACCATCCAGCACAAAGCGCCTCGACGATGCGGCGCCATGGAAATAAAACTGATTCGTTTTAAACAGACGTGTGCTGGTCGGAGGCCACACCCAGTTTCCCTTCCTTCATGTCATCACCTCGTCCGCGTTTCCTTCTCTGCCGTTTTTATCCGAGCACTCACTCCCAAACTCTGAGATCAAAGATGAAGCAATGGGAGCGCTGGGCTGTGTCGCCTCAGGCCCACCAGGGTTGCTAGCCTGGGCACAATCAAATGCCTGGAATTTGTCACCCCACATGCTTTTTACAACCAGTAGCAGCAGCAGCCCCCACCCCAAAGCTACTTCCATGACAAAAACACAGGTTTCGGTGCCACTCTGTGAGAACTCCTTTGACTAACCACGCGGCAGAGAACGATGCATGAAAGAGCTGCACTTCGTACAATCACTGACAACAGAAATAAAAACTGCTGCAGAAAGAAATGCTGTGAAGCACAAACACGCAGCCATTTGATTCTTTCAAAGCTAAAAGAATTAAAGAGGAGCTGTGCTATTTACGGCCCTCGTTTCTCCTCAGGTGCCGTAAAACCATAAATCTTTCTCGTCTGTGATTTGGCTTTAAAACTTCTTTATGGGGAGGCTCTCTGCAAACCAGCGTGGGCATGGCAACAAGGTCAAATGTCAGCCTGTTCATGAGGCTGCAGCATTTTCCTAATTTGGCTCACGGGTTTGAAGAAGACGCAGACACTCTGTTAGATACTCGACATCTTCATCATCAGCTGTTTGCTCCCAAACCAATCAATGTGCAGACGAACGCACCAGAACTTCCACCAGGTTTACTGGTGGAAGTTACCAGTAGATGAGCTCATTCCCAGCTGTAACGACAGTAAAGCGTCACGTTTACTCACATCCGATCTGGCAGACTGGTCCTCCATATCAGAGTCATTAGCATCGACCAGGTCCTGGAATGGCGGCAGCGTGGACACGCTCCTGAGGTCTGCGTCCTCGCTTTCTGCTCGTAGCTTACTGCTGTGCAGCTGCGATCTGTCTCTCAGTAGTTTCTTATCCAAACACGGACCGTCCAACTCTGAAATCTGCATTTCCGAGGAATTCACAAACCCCTTTTTGCGTCTTTTGGTCCCGTGATCGTCACCTTCGAGGCCGGACAAGCGCTTGTTTAACCTCGACGCATGAGTTATCCCCTCAGTCCTACGCTCCTTAGACAAAGACTTGGGCTGCTTGAAGCCCATCTTAGGATTGATCTCTCTAAGTGGCTGGTTCTCTTTGGGTTTCCTGGAAGATTCTTTGGGGGCTTTTCCGGGTTCCCAGCCCGAGTCCCTGAAGGCACTTTTGGGGTCTTTTAAATCTTTTGGGGTCTTGTCTATATGGTCCTTAAATGGCTTGTGGAGTTTGGAGATGCTGCTGTTGTCAGAGCTGGTGGTTGTGGCCATGATGAGGAAAGTGTTTCCTGTAGAGCCATCCTGCAGATTGAAACAAACACAGGAGATCAGATAGTAGCGTCGGATATTTAAGTAGCTGGAGATGAAAAGTGACATCAAGCAAAACAATAACAGAAGAGAAAGAAAGACTGAAGCTACACGGGAAAAACACGTAAAGCTCAGAGTGTTCAGGCACAAGGCAAAGGGAAGCTCCTCGCGCTGTCAGGGCGCTAATGAGACCATACCGCTGTCAGCTGATACAGTATCGAACACGCCACCAATTTTACAAGCAAAGATGTTTTTAAAGGTGCCGTGGACATGAAACCCACTCAGTCCACACATGCAAAGACATCATACACGTGCACATATTAAGTTATGCATAGTAATGAAAAACAATGCAGGGAAAAGTGCTGAACACACTAACTGAAACTTGTACAAAAACCTTTATTGATAGTACAGCTTCAAGACGCCTCCTTTATGAAGGAAGCAGTCACACTGCTCAGGTGTGGTTTCGTCCCAGTCTGTGGGATCATAATCTGAACAGGTGATTGGCTCTAATCCTGTCCCTCACGCTGATGTTGAAACCAAAGCTGATTGGGCGAAACAAAAACACAAAGTGTGGAACAGATCAGCTGATTCTGTTTGCTAATGTGTTGCTAATATCTTTCTACATTTTCTTAGTTTAAACCAAGTTTTTCTGAGTAAATATGAGTTCTAAATCAGTGCATTCTGTTTTTATTTACATTTCACGCAGTGTCCCAATATTGGCTGACAAACACTGCAATGATCAACTGTACAGCAAAACACTGATGCTGTATTACTGTAAAACACTAAATATCTGTTTCTTTGTCCACAAACATCCACACGGGTAAATCTTCGGCCCCTGACATTCTGATGTACGTCAGATATTATAAAGTGGATCCAAACAATCTCAGAAAAATGAGGGATGTTCCTGGCCACTCATTTCTAAGCCGACTAAACGAGGAAAGCCAAACGGCTGCTGTGAAACTAAGAAACACTGCAACACACTGTGGGTTCAGTTTGAGGGCTGTATAATGGACAAACACTGTAAATGCTGCTCAGCTGTGTGGCGTCTCACATCGTGCATGATGAACACGTTATCCTCCAACACCAGACTAAACCCAGAACAGAAACAGGTAACCTGATGGTAACCCTCAGCTGCATCAGAGGCTCCAAACTAACCTGCTGAGGTTGCTTTTAACAGCAGTTGTTCTGGTTTCATGTTCCAGCTATAAAAACATGATTTTGATATCAAGCCATCTTAATTTTAAACTTACCACATACACTGATGTACTCATGCATATACACACAACGGACGATGACAGTCTCTCATCTAAAGGTTAAATATGATGTGAAGATAACTTTCTACTAAAGATGTTCATGCACTATTAAATATGACAAAACGAATACACTGTGGCACATTGTGCTGTGCATTATTAATGATGCACATTGATGCAATTCATAGAAACACCATAAATGATCATCCATTTCCTCTGACGGGTCGTTGCATTAAAATAAATATATCAATAATGACTTTGGTTTTCAGAGCGCCTCACATGAAACCCAAGGACGTGCTAGAAACAGTATAAATGAAAATATAGTGAAGAAGCCCACAGCTCCCTCACAACCGCCTTCTGCAGTTTATCCAAGGAAACACAGAGACATTCCCAAGCCAGCCGAGAAGCAACCTCTCCTGGGACCGCCTCCCAGAAGGCCACGCCCTGAACACCTCACCGCGGCGACAGGTGACTCAAATGGTAAATGGCCTGTGTTTATATAGCGCTTTACTAGTCCCTAAGGACCCCAAAGCGCTTTACATATCCAGTCATCCACCCATTCACACACACATTCACACACTGGTGATGGCAGCTACATTATAGCCACAGCCACCCTGGGGCGCACTGACAGAGGCGAGGCTGCCGGACACTGGCGCCACCGGGCCCTCTGACCACCACCAATAGGCAACGGGTGAAGTGTCTTGCCCAAGGACACAACGATGGAGACTGTCCGAGCCGGGGCTCAAACCAGCAACCTTCCGAGTACAAGGCGAACTCCCAACTCTTGAGCCACGATCGCCCTCCTTTCGATGTAGAAGGACATCGACTGCAGTCCGAGTCCCTCTTGAACTCGTCACCCTATCACAAAGCAAAAGCCCACCTTCGGAGAAAGCTCACGTCTTGCATCTGCGATCTCATTCTTTGCACTTCAGCAGTGAGTAACAATAACAGGCCTAGTTTTATAAGCGATGGCTGCTTTGCCATTTGCTGGCAGACGACTGCGTATGGGAGACACAATTTTCTCCCATTGGGCACCAATTAAAGCGTTAACATTAAACAACTAGTCCTTCTGATACGTCTAATGACAGCAGCTCTGATGAGTCAGGCACATTCCTGCTAAGAATAGGCCGAAGCACCTCGGTTCAATTCCATTTTATTCATACAGCCAAATCACAACAAGCTTTACATTGTACAGTATATCCTATAATAACAGATACAGAGAAAACTCTTATCCACATACAACACCATCTCAGTTCTGTTCACCACAGCTCAATTATACACATTATGACATAATCATGTTGCCTACAAACAAGCTTTTAGCATATATAAACTTTACCACCACATTATTATTTATTGATTGATTTTTTTTACTTTTTTAATTAAGTATATCAACTAACAATATTGTAGTTTTAGTGATTCATCTAAAACAAAATAAATAAATTAGTACCAAACACCGGTGCACCCTGGGAGAGGCTCCAGGCCCCGACAGGCCAAAGCGTTTAGTGCAGTACAAGCAGGAATCACCCTGAGGTTTAAAAAACATATTTCATGCTTGTGCTACAACTTTTTTGCAGCAGCTGGTCTTTGCTGCAAAACGAGCGACCTTTGTAGCAGCGGTGCTATAAGCTAACAAGGTAAAGAGCAGAGACACTGACCTTGGACGCAGTAAAGCCTTTGCTTTTCTTTGTGTCAGAGCTGTTGGGAAGTGTTGCCAGCTTGAGGTGGGAGCCAAACAGGGAGGTTGAGCCCTCCTGCATTATCATCACCTGCCAAAGGAAAATCAGCAGCTTAAATGAGCAGAGTTCTTTGCTTTCAGTAAATGTAGAGTGTTCAGTCTCTACCAGGACAGCTGATAATGAATCAGTCATTTACTGAGTAATATCACTGTGTTTGTAGAGTCAAGTACCAGAAAAAAGGACATCAGTAAAGAATGTTCAGCTTTACTGTCAAGCAGCTTGTGTGAGCACTTTTGTACATATTTGTTCTATATTACATCGATTTCATCCCAGTCATCCCAGTGACATCAGTGCCTCACATGTACATGTAACTGACTTGGCTCAAACCCATTCCCATAAAAAAAAAAAAACTGCATCAAAAACAACAACAACAATCAAAGAAAGAACAACAAAGGATTCTTCACTTGTACAAGTGAAGATGGATATCATGAAGATTTAGAGTAACACATAAATGCCACACAGTTACCAAACACACACAAAACCATATGACCATAGACTATACTGGCTGCACTCGAGGTTCACCTGAAGCACAACAAGTGAGCACCGCTCCAACTGCAACTCCAATCCCCAAACGTTTGATCGAATGCTTATATAGGTCATCATGTGCTACCACATACCCCTCTTCATGAAACGCCTCACGTGGTCTGAAATCTTACTCAAGAACAGAACCCGATTCCTGCCTAGCCTAAACATTTAGCTAATTACGGCTAATCATGAAGTGGACCTGCTGTCATCTTAGATCGCAGTGCAGGGGCGGGGCCGGTGTCCTGCAGGTTACAGAGCGCAACCTGGGTCAACACACCTGAATCACATGACTAGCTCATTACCAGGCCTCTGGAGAACTTCAGGACATGTTGAGGAGGTAAATAAACTGGATTAAAATGAAGTCAGTGCACATGAAAGTCCCAGTGAGGGAATTGAAAAGCTTAGCAAAGGATGGCAAAGTTAAAGATGTGTTTATTGAATTCATTATAAACACTTTATCAACATTTTAACAACATAAACCGTTGTTCCACGATTTCTGGCACAGCTTTAAAAAGAAACACATGCTTTATGTTTAGCAACAGCGTTTGATTTTCGTACTGCACATTATAGCAAACATGTCCACTTTGGTCCTGTCCATACACAACCACAGGTTTGTGACTTTGTAAAGCTCAACTGTGCTGCTCTGTTATTTTTGGCAAACTCCAGGAAGACAGTCGCACTATGTTAACGTAGATGTAAACGCTCCAGACAAGAAAACAACCAAAACCTCTGCTGGTGTGGAGCAGCAGGGCCGTACATACACTGCCCCGTGAACGCCGTGTTTCCATGACTGCAGGCGTCTTATGTGGATCTGACAGTCGTTCAAGTGCACAATTTAGTAACGGGACACATTTGAAACAACTGGTTTTGACTGAAATCCCTTACATTAAAGTGCTACAACAAAGTTCAACATCTGCAGCAACAATAGCTGCTACATTGTGTCATTGCTGAGGTGGTAACAGTAACAGGGAGGAGGAGTCATGAGCTACAAGCCTGTTAGAAATCTTACCTTTGAGTCTTCTGAACTTCTTTTGTGAGGATTTCGTTGCTGTGAAGGACAACAGAAGAACAGGGTGACAATCTTGGTAAACAGAAAAATACAAACTATTCATTACTATTCATATCTCACATATGCAGGGTAAACTAGTTCAGCCATTGACTGTCCTCTCCAGACTGACTGTAGCACTTCAGCCCACTGTGGGGCCAATCAGAGGCTCCAGACATGTCAAATAAAGTGAATCACTACTGAAGTGCAGTTTTAAAACCCTCACATTTACTGAGGAACGTAAACTAATGTCATTGCTGTAAAGACTATACACATATACTGCACACATACTACATCCATGATATAAAGCGACAGCCCAGGATGGACCTGGTCTGTCACGCCCTCGTGCCTACCCCTCCAGCTTTCAGTAACTTCCTACGAAACTCCTCTGTTGGATTGTTGAAGGTGAGCTTCTCACAGCGGAGGTGATTGACGGGCGGGTGACCTTCCAGGTGGAGGAACAAGTCATAATCAAAGCGAACTTTCTTCGGTTCTTCCTACGGAGAAGTGGAAGGAAAACCACGAAAGGGACAAACAATAAAAACCCGTCATGCAGCACGTTACCCACATCATGCTCTGTTTTTGACTGCATCATTTAATTAGATTCAATTCAATTTTATTTACACAGCATCAAATCACAACAAAAGTCACCTGAAGGTGCTTTATATTGGACAGTAGATACAGAGAAAAGCCCAACAATCACATGACCCCCTATGAGCAGCACTTTGGCGACAGTGGGAAGGAAAAACTCCCTTTTAACAGGAGGGGCGGGGCCATCTGCTGTGACCGGACTACATTATTCAGATCCCAAACACCCTCTGAAGCCTGAACCATGAAATAACAGACAGAATTTTTTTTTTTAATTAATTAATTAAAATTTTAATTTCATATAAACCCTTCATTTTGATTGAATTTGCTACATCTGGCAAAAATGTGTTGTGCAATTTATTTACTTTCTTCAGGGGAAAATAAATAAATCACACTGATTATGTACAAGAACTGTATTTGTTAAATATGATACACGAGGCACTAAGTAAGTACCACAGTAACACAGCAAACTCAAGTCCTGATTGTAAACGACTAATTAAAAAAAATAAGTTGAGAAATTTAAGGCAGCTTTCAAATGAACATCCATGTTTTTGCTGGGTTAAGATCAACTTTGATTTTTTGGACTTACTTTTATTATTTTTACTGGCTTTTTTAGTTTGAATAACCATTTGATGAAATGATGACAGTTTGGGTTGAGACGACCTTTGCTCAGGAGTCAGCATCTGTTAGATGTGTTCGAAAGGCTCTCTGCTAGAAAACGCCAAAGAAAATAGAGCCAGTGGAACCAGTGGAACCAGTAACAAGCTAAAACTCTGGAACAAATGCTGCTTCTGAATTTTGCACCAATAACCAATAATGGAGCTCTTCCAGCACTACAAAATGCACCTTTCTCTCCACTGGATGTGCCAGTTCATGGCTCTGACCCAGTATCTGTGTGGGGTCGTTTAATTTAAATCTCTGCATTCATGACCTACGTTACCAGGTGTCGTCACCCAAAGAGAGAACCAGTTCATCCAGCCTTTACCCTCACATGGCAAAGGTGGCATCGCCTTTAGGCCCAGCTGTGTGTGTGACCTGCTGCTTTGTTAGAGCTGCACACACACCTCTGAGTATTGGTAGGCCAGTTTTTTCTCTTTTCCAGCAAAAACACTTTCAAGAGAGCACAACTGAATCACGCGTACACTCCTTCAGTAACGTCGCTGCAGAAGCTTCCACATAATACATAAAATGTTGCAACAGCTTGAAAAGACGTGACTCTTGATAGAAAAATGAAAACAGCTCTGAATGGACACATTTGACAATCAGCCTCTCCAAAGCTGCAGTTCAGGAACGACCTGGTGCAAACCCGACACATGTTCAGAGCATACACAAAAACCCCTTCATGGTTTAGAGGTTCAGGGTCTTACAACAATAGTGCATTACCCACAGACACAAACCCTGGCAGCTGAGTGCTGCTTGTTAAATGTACCTTGTTTCTGAAATAAACTTCGATGGGCAAGATGAAGCCTGCGTATCCAGATTCCTCCACTTTGTACGGTGGATCCTTGCACACTGAAAGAGAAAACTGCTGTTAGACTTCAGCACCAGGAGGCTGACAGTTCACAAAGCTTGCTTTAAATTCATGCAGTTACATGAAATGCAGAGCAGCGCTGAGTGTGCTGCAGCCATCTGGTTGGGTTGCTGGGAGACGGCCGCTCTGACAAACACAAAAAACCCAACCATTACATAAATCACATCCCCTCCACACCTGAACCAGGTGACAGGACTGTATTAAGACTGTTGCTTCATTTATTGTGTCATTAAACACACTAATCCTGCAGCTTTGTTCTCATGAGACCTCATTAACTCAATTTCTGCAGCCTACTCTGATGCATCGATACAGAGAGCGGGCGTCCATTAGAGCCAAAGCCTTAAACACACACGACAAGGCCAAGACGTCCACGCATGCTCGTAGAGGAGCACACGGATCACAGCGGATCCCTCCTGAGTCACAAACTGTACCAATGCAGGAAATGTACTAATTAAGTTACGTGTGCTTATTGAACAAAGGAAGCTTTGCTTAATTCTCAAATATTGTCCGTTTGACACATCACAGCATGCAGCTACGATGGTGATGCGTGTGAATGTGTAGAAATGCTGTACGGATGGATGAGAGTAGAGAAGGACGACATCTTTCTCACATCGTCCCTCTGCTGCCTCCAACATCTTCGTTCCTGAAAATCACATCTTTTCAAATTATTGTTGTTAATAAGTTACAAACTATTTTACTTACTGGTCACGGATCTAATCCAGTAGTCTAGAACTATATCTGTCCATGTATTCATACTATGACAGCAGTGGCACCTCTCAGTGTCCTTGTATACACAGCTATGTGCTCAGTTTGAAAATCCTACATGTGCTCAGGTTTCAGTGGTTTAGGTTGAAAAAGCAGCCATGACCTGATGGAGCACATAATGGTTGTTGTGAAACGTTAGCTTCATGCTTTTCAGGATTTTTTTTCCTTCCACACTTTTAAATCTGCAGCTGTTTGACAAAATTAAATGTCACAGCCTTTGTTACCCTCAAAATGAACCAGGATCCTTATTTTAGGACAGATGTGTCATAGACACTAGGCTTGTAACAATACTACAGTTTCAGTTTTAATACCAATACCCAGAAAAATAGCATGGTGAAGAGTATAACTGCATCCTACACCAACAGAAGTAATGGTGAACAAGTTCTATCTTGAAAATGTCAAGTTGTTACCTTTCAACTAATTCTTTCAAATATAAAGTTGATTTAAATAAAATCAATCCTGGTGGCCTGCAGCTCCCCCTCAGCCAAAGACACGAATTTAAAAATCAGAGCTGATTTTCAGAGATGTTGTCCTCCAACCACGAGGTCAGCGGGATTCAAACTCATCTGAGATTTTCAGCAGATACACCTCTGGTATCAAGTTGAAAATCTTAGGTGACCTCCTCCTTGAGTTATCACATTCACAAGACTTTACAAATCCTTGATCCCCGACCTTGACGCTGAGCTCTTTAGAAGAGCACCTATGGCATGAACTTCCCAACCCTACATCCCCTCATTCTTGATGTATCACATCTGGACAAAGTGTGGTATTAGCTGTGTTGAAATGAAGAAGACAGAAAACAGAGTGCTTACTGTGAACGCTCACACCGCTCACTGCCTGGATTTCCAAACTGACCTTTCAGGCAGCTCTTTACATCCTGGTAATTGCTAATAGTTAAACAGCAATGCTGACATGTGCTCCTGCCAGGTTAATATTTATGATAATTTCTTAATACTTTAATACTAGTGAAATGCAAGCTTCACTGATCTCTGGAGATTCCTCTGAAAGGACTGTTCGGTGTTAAAGACAGCTGTTAGCTGCATGCCTGACTTACTGCAGCAGTGTCATGTGAAAACAGCACTGTTTGTATTGATGTTCTTGCAAATATGTACCATTGGAGTCAGTGATTAACATCTGAGTGCCTATTTTTTGACAGCCCTAATAGAGACATTGCTTATGTTTGGAGAACGCAGGGACTGATGTAGACCCCAAAAACACGTCCCCACAGTGAAACGAGGGCGTGGGAGTATTAGGCTGTGGGTATGCTTCAGTCCATCTGGAACTGGAAATCTTGTCAAGGTGGAAGGAATTATCAAGAAAGACACATATGTGATAGTTTGGAAAGAAAAGATCAAGCAGCCAAACCTGGATCTAAGTAATCGCTTTGTCACATTTTCCTTTGTCTGAAAACGCCTGCGTCTCATCTGTTTGTGGGTTTATATTGGTGCTAATGTAGGACCCTTACATTCATACATCCCTGTAAAGAGGCACTTTGACGTTCAATCACTGTTGCTCTACTAGAGACAGTGCTATTAAAACTGTTCCAAAGTACTGACTAAGCCAATCTCAAAGAGCAAGGGCCGACCAAAGCTGCACATCAGCATGAAGCTATGGTCCAGCAGGCAACAGTTGCTCCTGTTCTCGGATGAACGCTACAAAAAGCTGAGCAAAAGCATTCTTCTTATGTCATGGTGAATCTGATTAGTGCTTATTTATGCACAGACAACACTAATTCATCATGATATTCACCGCAGGTGATGAAGAGTGTCTGTGGTTGACTGAGCAGAGCACCCAACAACAACCCTGCACTCCACCACTCTACACGACCTCTCCTGACTCTACATCACACTAATCAGGTAACAGCAAGACCCTTCGACAAAATGAGGTCAACATTAAGCTCCTGAGCAGCAAGAGCAGAGCAGGGATGAACGCACACGCTAAAGTTTGTGTTGGAGGTCAGTTAGGCCGTACGGGTGGAGAGCCTCAGCAAGTTAAAGGTTAGCATCCTCCTCGCTGCTCGTCGTACCTCTCCCACCCCGCTAGCACACATGCTAATGCAGGTCACATACAGAAGCAGGCTGCATACACACTATATCACATATGTCAGCCTGTTAAGATACACACACCTCCACAGAAACGCACTGAAAGAAACTCCTGATCAAAGGTCTGAGACTAACAGCACACACAGCAGGGTGAAACTTCCACACCTCACCTATAAAACCACCACAGAAGTGTTGGATGCTCAGTGAGCTCCGGGGTGGCAAACTTTAATTCTTGCAAAAGGTTGATCAATTTCCTATTATTTGATCTGATTTTATTAGCGTCAACATCATCAACGTGTTTGATGAAGAGCAAACATGATGCAGACGATGTAGGACAACTCGAACATGCCTGAGAAGGACCGTTTACGAAGTTTGGATGAACCTTCAGAGTCGTAAACTGAAATCACAGCAGAGAACACTCAGATCTGATTTATGACAACATCTGCATATCATAATAATGATAACGAAAGTAGCTCCTCAGACGTGTAACTGATGAGTCCGATGAAGAAGGAAGTAATAATGGAGCACATTATGATTCTTTACGTCCAATAAAAGCTGCCAAACCAGTGTTAGAACGAATCTAACATTACGAGAACCATCGAGAAAAAGTGAACAGCAGAAAGAGACAGCAGGTTGGTCACATCAGCTCCAGTCGGTGCTGCTCCTCGATATTAATGTTTTCCATGGGGGGGAATAAAGGATATGCAGGGTGTGATTGAGGTGGGTGATCTGCTGCACCCTCAAACGAAGCAGCCACAAGAAGAAGAAGAAGACGAAGAAGACGAAGAAGAAGAGTGGTTTATTTGTACAGCACCAACGCGCAGTCGATTTAATGTGCTTCATATTTTAGGGTAAAGATCCAACAGACAATCTACGCACGTGGAAACCAAACTACACCACCATCAGAGGTGGGCTTCAGGTGTGCACCAGTACTTCCTGAAACTATTGGCCTCCTGTTACCTCACGAGGTAAGACATGCTGCACTACATCTGCTTACTAGCTATCATGTACTGGATATAACGTCCCAGTATGGAGAGTATGGCTACAACAATGACTTATTATTCAGACTTATGGATATATTCATGTCAAAAAGGTTAACAAGTAATAATAAATGAATGCATAGGCTTTCACAGGTTTCAGGCCCTAATAAAACTCCACCAGCAGGCCACGAGTCTCAGAGCGAGTCCTGACTCAGGCCTCGGAGCTTTGTTGTGGGGAGGGACTGTAAAGAAAGACAAATGTTTTATGGTAAGGCCAACTGAGAGGAGTGAAAGAGCTTTCAACAGACACCCCAAATAAATCAAGCTTCAATAAACCACTTCCTCAAACTTCCTTTCATTGATTGAACCGAGGAAGAGTTGGCATTTACAGCCCAGTTCCTGTTCCTTGGAGGTGGCCGCCTTGTTTATCGGCACCTCCTCCTAACCCCATGCTTTCTTGTAAACAACAGCAGCCAGCCTGGAGCTTTCTTTGTGTTTCACCTTCATGAGTG
Source organism: Aulonocara sp. 'chitande type north' Nkhata Bay (assembly GCF_057382095.1). NCBI lineage: Eukaryota > Metazoa > Chordata > Actinopteri > Cichliformes > Cichlidae > Aulonocara > Aulonocara sp. 'chitande type north' Nkhata Bay. The sequence continues at coordinate 68,454,584 of NC_141346.1, forward strand.
GGAAGCATTTTTGAGGAATCAAGGAACAATACCGGCAAAATCCCGAAGCCCTTCAGTTTCTCAGAGCTTATTTATTTTTCCTCCACGTTACAAACTACACGTTTCACGCAGTTTTCAGGGAGATGAACCATTTTTTTTATCTTCCAACTTTCCATAAAAGTGACAATTCTCTGAAATATCAAACACCTCTGAAGAGATTCCCTCCATCTGTAGATTAAACGGCACTACAGAATCCAAATGAGGTGCTTAAGCAGCACGAGCCTCTGCTGCCAAAAACAGCACCGCCTTCGCTGCTTCCTAACAACGTCTTTACCTCCATTTGTTCAGACAGCTTTGCCATTTGGCTGTCACCATGGAAACACCTCCATGCTGGCCTGCTAACTAAACAGCAGCAATGATGAAGCGCAACGGCGGCTTTACTCGCCGACTCGGGGAGCTTCTCCGAGCTACACACCCAATCGTTTGGAGAGTGAGAAGAAGTTAGACATGCGCCATCTTTTGGCGTTCTCGCTCTGACTCCCTTCGATGTTTGGATTGATAAGAAAACACTGATGTGCTGACATATGAAGAAGACTATATTGAGAGCACTTAGGATCTGAGATCTTATCAGTGGACCTAGTTTGGTTTGGTATTGCTACACAAGCCAATAAAGACCAGCTGACAACTGTAAACAGCAGCAGAGCTACAGGACTGATGTTCAGCACCTTCTACATTTTTTGGCGTCCCGACAGACCCCAGATATGTCCAGGTGGACATACAAAGCTTATATTTCATTTGACAAGCCAAGTGAAATGGAGACATGTTAAAAGGACGTCCACGTCCATTTAGTCCCCCCCACCTCCAAACCCTCTGGTTTCCAAGGCTACAGTTTATAACCATCTGTAGTAAATACTGCTGCAAAGGTTATCGTATAAATCAGCACACGACCTGCTGCCATTAAAGCAAACTGTTAGTCCTCACTTCAGTTTGTAATTTTAATATCTGCTCGTGACGTCTTTAAATGTCTCCGTTTTATTTCAGTGTGTAGGTGGAGCTTGTGTGGCTGTTTCAGTTAAACTGGAAAGGAACCATGTCAAGAAAAACAGCTGAGCTCAGATCTTTGTGCGAAGCACACAACGTCCAGGTGCAACAACATGTGCTGGTGACTGATCTCTTAGTTGATTAAACAAGGAAAACATTAGACTAACCAACTAGTGTAAAACTAGGAAACACTCAGGTATAAAGTTCAGTTTGAGAACAGTTTAAATGAAAATGTCAAAAATGAATTATAGGCCAGTCAGTGAGCCATCGGGGGGCAGATTAAACTGGAGCAGCAGATCCTGGAAGTCATGTAAGCTGTGAGGCAAGGCCTCCTTGGACTGGACTTGTTTGTCCAACACGCCCCACAGATGCTCGACTGAACTGATATCTGTGGAATCTGAAGCCCAACTCAACACCTTAGACTTGTCCCAGTTTGTGCTACTCAAAGAAGGCACCTTCTCCCACTTCTCCATCATCCTGTCCTGATGCTCAGGTGTCCACTGGTGACCCTTTTGGCAGTAGACGGGGGTCAGCGTGGACATCCTTACTGCTGTGCAGCTCCATGTGCAACAAACTGCGACACGCTGTGTGTTCTGACACGTTTCTATCAGAACCAGCATCAACCTTTTCACCAGTGTGAGCTTCAGTAAGTCACCTGTTGGACTGGCACACACAGGTCAGTCTTTGCACCCCACTGGTTTACTAACACTAACCCTACCTTCATTAGATCACTTTTGATAGATACTGACCAGTGCAGCCTGGGAACATCCCATAGGAGCTGAAGGTTTAGAGATGCAGTAACACAATCTTAAACCCTTATGCTTGCTCATGTTTCCTGCTATTAAAGAGAAAACCTTCACATGCTCCCTGATCTATGCCACTCACCAACAGGTGCATTGATGAAGAGATGACCAGCACCATCACCTCACCCGTCAGTGGTGGATTTCCATATTACCACACTAAGCCTTCTTTTCCACAGTGGCTCTAGTGTGTAGGGCTGTGTCAGCTGGGTGCCGTGTTTCATTAACAGTTAATCTTGTACTTGTACTCCTCTAAAAACTCAACTGTGTGTCACTCCAAGCAGATGATGTCTGCCACTGCTGAACAGGTTGTCAGGATACTACAATTTCAAACTCAGTACTGACACCACAGGGTCGATTCTGACCCCCTCCTGCAACAACACGTGGTGAAGAAGTTGTACCTTCAAAACATTAACTTGTTCATTTTTCAACAAATTTTCCCAGTTATATGTTAGCTTTAACAAAATAACTATTGAAGCTTAAAGGTTTTATTTATTTTACATAATTTCATTACAGATTATTGCGGTAAAATATATTTCAGGATCTACTAATGAACAATGGGCGCAAACAAACAACGCTTTACCATCTACATGACTGAATTATTGTAGAAGAAGAACATAATTAAAATGAGTTTGAATTGGGGTCGGGCGACTGGATGAATATTTCGACTATCGCCGATAGGCTGAGCATACTCAGCCGGATGGTGGACACGTGCATGCTCATGCAAGTTAGTCGAGTTTGAGTACTTTGCTCGTACTACACTGATTACATTGCTCTGCAATCAAAAAGTCTGTGGACGCACGAATTTATCGCCCATCGCCGATTATTGGACTGATGATTGTCGGTTGGAAAATTTTTACATATCGCCCAACTTTAGTCTGAATAAAGTCTCTCATTTGTTTCCTAAAATAAAAATAATGATTAAAAAATTTAGACAAAGTACGTGTTATGTATTTAGGATGAGTACAGGATAAGATAACAAAGTTAAATACATTTAGAAGACTATATATTACTTATACTTATATTATATAAGATTATATCATACAGTTTTGGTTTGATTACAGACCAATTTTTCTAATAATTTCATTATTATTATTATGATCATCATTATTATTAGTAGTAGTAGTAGTAGTAGTAGTAGTAGTAGTAGTAGTAGTATCTGTGTGGCCACCAGTATTGTTTTAGATCAGGGGTGTCAAACATAAGGCCCGGGGACCAGGATCGGTCTAGCAAAGACTTCAGTCTGACCCACTGGACAGCTGTAAACACTGTGAAGGCGTAAACTTGGCATTTTTCTCTACATTTTACAGCTTTTTCCGATAGATAAAGGGCACTGATACTACACTAATATAATAAAACAACAGAGAAACAGTTAAATCTGATAACTGTGTAAATTAAAAATGTCCAGTTTTAGATTTATAGGTCAGTAAGTGAGCTACCAGAACTTTACTAATTTATCTGAGACATTTTCTTAGAATTTAATTCCAAAGAGTCACGCTGACAGATTTCTTTCTTTATCATGTAGAAAAGTTGAGACGTCCTGTTTTCCTTATTTTAAGATACCTCGGAGTCTAACTTCTTTGCACTGACACAAAGGGGAGTTTCACTGATCTGGCCCAGGATAAAGGTGGGCTGTATGAGCTAAATAAGTTCAACATTACTGATCATCCTTACTGTCTGTGGAGCTATGTGATGAACACTGGGTGGACAGTCTGAAGGTTAACTGTGGGCTTCTCCAAGGTTAGTTGTTTACACTGGTTTGTACTGGTCTGGGAAACGTTTGGAAATTCATAAATGAATGTATGACACACTAAACTATTTATACTTAAATAAAGTTTTGTATGTAGTAATATTATTGTGTCTATTACAGCTACTACTAATGTTATACTAATTACTACTGCTGCTATAAATAAAAAAGATGCATGTAGACACATACTTCACCTGATTATATGATTATTGCCATCATTGTTATTACTGTATTATAATAAGCCGAAGCACCAGCCTGCACCTCTTCACTCACTAATTTGTGTTGTCTGTTGTTATTTATGTGATTATTGGTGTCAAAACATGAAAAGTGAAACGACACCAGGACGTAACATTACACAGACAACAAGACAGAAAGGACTTTAAGTGAGAACCTGACTCTGCAAACGCTGCACTACAGGTGTGAAATAAATGCACGCACATGAAGAAACAACACACATTAAAAGTATACATATATACACACACACACACACACACATATATACATATATGTGTGTGTGTGTGTGTGTGTGTGTGTGTGTGTTTGATCAATTACAGATGTGAAGCCCTTAACCTCTACACAAAGCACCAGGGCAGCTCTCCTCACCTCGCTTTGGTTTCGGGAAGCTTTCGTGCAGATGAAAAACCACTTTCTCCACAAAGTGCTGGATGTTGCTGTGCTCTGGTCCTCGCACAAACACCATCCAGTCGTGGGTGAACCCTTCCACCGTGGGTTTCTTTCTGACCTGGGCACGATGACCAAGTTCCAGTTTCACCTGCACAGCACCCTGCAGAGCACAAAGACGCAGGGTTAGCGTTACTAAAGACGGGTCACGGGTCCATGTTTCATGCAGGTGTTTGTTCCTGAAACACTGCAGTCTGCTGCTGTCCAACAACGTCTGTTTCCTCTCAGCTGAAGCAACAGGTACACGCTTACACACGACGAGCTTCAACCTTCGTGTGTCCTGCGCTTTGTTTCCTGAGCTAACGTTACACAACTGTTAAACCGTAACATCGTAAGAATAAAGAGCAAACTTCTCAACAAAGTTGGCATGTCTGCGTTACCGGCCCAGCGACTCCTCTCACTGACTACAGCCGCTCTCCAACACTCTATCGGCGCATTAGCCAAAACGATTTGGGGGTTTCTCCCGAAAGATTTTCCTCTGTCTGTCTCTGAGGGGAATTTAACATCTCTATTATTTCATGTGGTAGCGGCGCGCTAAGTAGCAGTACAGCCCGAAAACCCTTGTTGCAGAAAAACCCACGGACCCCTCCGGTGTGCCATAAATGTCCACGCGTATAGTGTTTAAACCCGAGCCGGGAACAGCAAAGCACCGTGAGCAGCTACTTACCGAGCTGGCCATAGCTGAGGCCGAGCCTTCCTGTTATTTCATGGAGACTTCGTTTTATATTAAATGAGAGGTGAGTGCAGTTTGCCTATGACGGCCGACATGGTTTCTTAGGGACTCAACTCAGACCCAAGACTTTGAAAGGTTCGCCGGCTGTAAAGCGTCTGTAATGACGTGGACAGTATCCGCTTTGGGGCTTTTCAAAGTAAAACACTTGCGGTAAAGATGCACTCCAGGTCCCCACATACCTAACATTCTCCTTATATATATTTCTTTAGATTTGTCTTTCTTTTGTTTTGTCTTTCAGACAATCTCCACGTGTGTTTGAAAAGATTCAGGTTTCTTAACTACTTTTCGACTTTGTTGTTAGCATATATACACACAGCTGTTTATAATCCTGGCGTGTATGATTTTAACCTGTATATGCATGACCCAGAATGAATCATTTTAATTAGTAAATTACTTTTTTTTTTATACCGTTGCCAGCAATCCAGCTGCACAGACATTTACTTCCAACATTAAGCTGTTAATGCAGCTCCAAAGACTTCTGCACTCTGCCAGGATTAAAACTAAGCTATGCTTCTCTAATTTTATGACTGTAGGTTCCTTTTTGTGTTTCCTGAAGCTGTCCGTGCATTCGACAAGTCTTGCTGGTACTGAAGCTCTATTTTAGTTGAATTGCATGTTTTCACTGTGCAGTATTAGTAAGGAATGTAGGAGTGCCTTCACTGGAGTCTCTGTTCTCTTACTGCGTGTCTGTGGTTCCCAGCACTGATACTGGATTGAGATTTACAGTCTATAAAGTCTTTAAAGGACTTCAGCAGCAAAGAGAATATCTTCACACACTTACTGGATGTTAAGTCTGTTTGCCATGACTTTAAACCAATTTGTTAAGAAAGTAAAAGATCGTGTAGCTATTGTGATATTAATCAGAATCAGAATACTTTATTGATCCCGAGGGGAAATCATTTAATATTAATAATTAATAATTATATTAATACTCAATATTAATAGTAATTATTAATTAATAATATTTAATATTAATTATCACTACAGCGTCATTATTTATCTTTAAATTCATTTTAATGACTGCTAACTACGGTGCACTTTTTCCAAAAATTATCCAGTATTTTATTTTGAGCATGAAACGCGGTCACTTCCGTTACGGTCTTTGTTACGTTCAACAAACCGGATCGCTTTAAGAGGCACAGCGCACGCGCGGCTTGGCGTACCCGCTTGAGGCCTCAGAAAGAGCACGAGATGCAAAGAACCAATAAGAGAACAACAGATCCACAGATCTCCAATCAACTACCGGCAACCTCCCGTAAGAACGCTACGTTCAGGTCCCAAAGGAAACCTGATGTTTCTGCCTTAAAACAATTAAATGTAACGTTCAAAGTCGCTCGAACTGGAGTTTAAAATGATAATCTGATTGTTCCAGGCTAACGAAAAGAAGTAATTCAGTGAACTCCAGTTTCCCCTTTTCTGTGCATATATGTTACTAAAAAGGTTTTTTACTATACTGCATAATAACGCCCAAATTTGGACAAAATAATAAGAAAGTCTATGAAAAACCCTCTTATACAAACTAGCCTTCAGTGTACTCCAGAGAATTGGCTTAAAGTGTCATATAATAACAACAATAAATAACCATCATTATTGTATAGCACTATTTAAAACACATTTCTGAAACTCTTAACACATCACAGAGAGGTCTACATATCGCATCACACAGTATAGAAATATGTATATTCAACCATAAACTGTTACAGATCCTTCTTGCAAACATATTAACATTAAAGCAGTGGTGTGAATCATAGTCAATAGGAAATGGATAAATGGATGGAGATAGAAGGAAATGAAATTACATCTAATTATTACTGGTACATAGTACAGTATAGGACTGCTGCATATTCTTCCCACTGAATGTGTCCAGTTACCCTTAATTAACATACAATGAAAGCTGAGTTAGTCTGAGGATTGACCCTTGTGGGATCCCATAGGAGTGGAGTAAGCCCTGTAGTTATTTATATGAATTTTGAAGTGTTTGTGAGATAAGAATGATGAAAACTATGTGAGAGCATCACTATAACTATAATCTCAGTTCACTATTCTGTTTGTTAGAATGGCATTAATCACCTTACCATTACTCAAGAATATTGTTTTGGAGTTTCAGCAGGCACAGTGATTTACACACTGGTGCCTTCCTGCAAAAAACCTGTTCCTGGTATTAACGCCTGTCAGCGGGGGGCTGTATTCCTGTTTTCTCCCACAATCCAAGGGCCCTAAATTTAATTGACCATAGTGTGAATATGAGTGTGTGGTTCTGTCTCTCAGTGATGGACTAGTGGCAGGTCAAGAGGTACCCATGACAGGTGGGATGGGTTCGTGACACCACAGGTTCCTAAGTTGGAGGAGAGGTTAAGAGGATGGATGGATGGATGGATGGTGTTTTAGTGCTGTGACTCTGAGAGAAACTAGATTAGAACTGATGCAAGGTGCAGGGTTCCTTAACCAGTTGAAGAAGCAGGTTTTTGGAAAACCTCAGTAACGACTTGTATTTTAGAAATGTGGCTGTAATTATATAACAGTGGAAGACACAGGCTGCCTTCAAGTGTTCAGGTATCCAAAGCAAAAGCTGATAACATGAAGGAAAGGGGAGATGACCAGAAAGGTATCTTTGAGAGATTTACCAGGAATAATATCAGCAGAAGGCTATGCATATGAAACATGGTATTCACGAAATGGAAACTGTACATTCAGGCAACAGTTATTAATTTAAATTAATGTTCAAAAATATTTAAAATGAAAGATTTTACTACTTTGTGAAAAGTATTAGTTGATCTTGAATTTAAGGGCATCACCTCATCTTTCTAAAGGTGGGACGGGGACAAGAAAAACCCAGAGAAGTTGGAGGGACAGGAATATTTTGCAACTCATTCGCTTATCTGGCCATAGGGAAGTCATTTAATTGTGTATAAAAGGAGCATACTGGAAGAACAGGGCTCTCATTGGTTTACCCATCTACAAACTGTGGCACAATATCAGAATAATGTTCTGCAGTGTAAAATCTTTACTGGGTAAATCTAGTAAAGATCTGAAAACCAACATGATCTTCTGTTACTCAGGTGGCACGCTGTCATGGAAATCACTGCATGGGTTTAGGAACACCTGCACGTTCTGCCTGTGAACACTGACATATCCAAATGGTCTGAGCTGAAGTTTGTTATCAGTGTTTAAAAAGGCTGCATCTCTGATGGTTGGCATTAGATCAGTGCCTATGGAATTGGCACCTTGCACATTTGGAAAGGAACCAAGACTGAATTATATACACAGGTTTTGGAGCAACATGCTCCCATGGAGATGATGTCTTTTACATGTTTATGGAGGATGTTGCTAAGCTGCACACTACAGCAGGGCTTTGTAGTGGAAGACCGCAAGTCCTGAACCAGATATTTGATGATATTTGTGACATCACGAGAGGAAAAGCCGCAGGACTGTTGAGCAGCTCTGTCCCTTATATCAGACAAAAATGATGCTCTCCCAAAAGTCCAGCACCTGGTCTCCTCAGTTCCCAGGTGTTTATGGATGGTTGTTGAAAGTAGAGGTGATGTTGGAAACATGGCCATGCTGCAAGCTTTTTGGGATGTTGCTGCCACCAAATTCACAATGAGCTCATTTGTTTTCTATGTTGCATTATGAGTAAAGTATGGGTTCATGAGATTTGGAGGAGGTAAAGTTTTTTGAACAGCATGCATAACTTTAACTGAGCTTCGTTAGTCTTTCTTAGCCTGCTGCAGTTACAGTTACAGCCGCGTATCTGTTACAGTGAACCTGCCGTCAGCTGTATAACGTTAGCATTAGCTTGTGGTGATGCTAAGCTGCTATTAGCAGGTCCTGTTCAGCGCTAAGTTGTGTCCGGACGACTTTACAGTTAGTTTTCTCCGTATTACGATCACCAGATAACTGTGGATGGCCTCGTGTGTACGGAAGCTTCGTGGTGAAGCGCTTTGGCCTGTGGGAAATGTAGGAAACACCAGGACGAGCTGCGCACCGCAGGAAACAAACATGCTGCTCTGTCTTGGGTGGTCGGCTTTGCCATTTCCAGATTGAGCGTTGTTATATATCTGGGGGATTACTCCTGATTAATTATTTGAGCTGTCACGTACTATGTGGCTGTATCAGTGTGAGTGCAGCTCATCATGGTGTGTTTCACTAATTTAATAACAGTAGATGTTAGCCTGATGTCCTCTTAGAGACCAACAGAGCAACGCTGCTGATTTTATTTTTGTATTTTATAGTTTGAAAGTGACACTTGGGACACAATGAGTGTGCGTCCCAATGTATTGTGCTCCTTCAGACACAGATCCACACAGCATGTGTATATAAACCATGGAAGAAGCAGAGCTTTCATAGTGACACACTGCTCAGCTTCACAGTGTGTGTGATACAGGTGGGTCACTTGGATGGGCAGAGGTGAGGCCTGGTAAAAAGCTACAGCTGTAAACTGTGACAGTGCTCATATAGGGGGCTGTTGGGGTTGTCTCACTTTTGGATGCAGGCTCCAGGGGCCGTTAGGGGAATTGCAGTTTTTGGCACTTCTGCACAGGTTTCAGTTTTCAGCCCTGGAGGTGCCGCCTGATATGAGGTGACACTTTTGTCTTTGTCCTCTCACCGTCTGTGAGAGATGAGTATCCACCATGTGAGTCCCTCCCTCTCCACCAGTCGGTCAGACGTCTGCCCGTCCTCCAGTCTGTTTCGGCTAAAAGGGAGATTTTCCTTCCTGCTGTGGCCGAGGCCTTGCTCATTGGGGTTGAGCGGTTAGTGGGATTTTCTCTGTACTTCGTGGTCTGTGCCTTCACGTGACTGTTGTTGTGATTTGTTGATCACAGAGACCTAAAAGACCTGGTGACCTCTAATTTCCTGCTTCTAAATCCAGACAGAGGCTGTTGTGCTCGGCCCTAAAACTCTTAGAAACAGCATCATCGTGGCCTCCAGTGAAGCTGTGAGGAGCCATCTTTGAGCAGAATATATCATTCAGTGTGCACAAACAACCACGTAGGTCTGTGAACTAAGCTGAGAGTGATTCTAGCTGCATGATTGTGAGTCAGTGTTATCAGACAAGTGCCATGAGCAGCTCCTTCAGTGGGAGACTGCGGCACCCACGGTGTGGGACGGAGAGATTTCGCAGGTCTTTCCTCCCCACTGCTGTCAGACTCCATAATAAAGACTTTAAATGATCAAGCACACACATCCATACATATGCAATAATCCTTTCTGTCATCGTTGTATTTTACTCAGTTGTATATAGTATTTGTATTTGTATTCTATTTTTATCTTATTGTATATTTATTTTATTTTATTCTATTCTGTACAGTTGTGTACTGTATTTATTCTTATTGTATTCTAATTTTTGCCTCATAACTTTTGCACTGTCCACTTCCTGCTGTGACAAAACAAATTTCCCACGTGTGGGACTAATAAAGGTTATCTTATCTTATCTTATCTTATGAAAAGCCTCAAAGCCTCCAGTTAAGCTGAAACGCTGCAGCACGAGTACCAACAGGAAGTAGAAAGAGAGCATATCTGTCACATATTAGCTCCTCTTCACTGACTCCCTGTTAAATCCAAGATTTAAAGTCCTCCTTCTGACAGACGAGGCCTCGAATAATCAGCCTCTGTCGTCTCTTAAAAAGCTTGTAGTACAAAGTTATACTGATAGAGCACTCCCTCCTCAGACTGCAGCCTTATTTGTTGTTGCTAGGTAGAATAGGAGGCAGTGCCTTCAGCTGTCTCTCAGTGGCCCGTCTCCTGTGGACCAGCTCCCAGCTTGGATTCATGAGACTCCCCATTTAGTTTTTGTGTTTTTTCTCTAAAGCTTATTGTTAGAACTGGATCAGGTGTCTCTGAGCCGTATCCCAGTAACACTGCAGTAGGAGGGCTGCTGGGAGACTTCATCATCTATCACCATGTGTTCTCTTTGAAAGCTACATATTTGTTATATAAGATGACGTAATCAGGCACTGTTAGCATCTCTGTTTGAACACTTATTAATAGATATACATGACAACACACTGCCACAGTACTAAAATAGTTTAGCAAAATGCATTTGGAAACAACAATGTACACGTCATGTAAGTTTATATAAAGTTTCATCCAGACTGATCACATGTCTCTGAGGTGAGGAGGAGCAACATCACCTCATTACATCATTTTATTCCCTGTTCACAACCACAGTTTAAATCATGATTCAAGTACAGATTTGAAGCTTTAACAAAAGTATTGCTTTCATTTCTCATAAATATTTTAATGCTCTCACCACATTTATTGGACAGATTCATTTTAAATATAAAGATTGTTTTTAATACCTTGATGAAAATCCTTTGCAGATGATGCCTCAGGTCTAAAACTGTATTCCCAGTATTCCCAGTGTGCCTCCTTAGTGTCATGGTAACACGTTGGCTCAGGAAGTGACAAAGTCACTTTTTAAAGGCAAATAAGAAGCTTTAAAAAATAAAAGCTGCCATATGAAACAAATGGAGCTTCCTGCTGTGGTGACCCCAGAGTGACTAAAGCATTTCTATAAACTAACACAAGAATAAACGAGAACATATCAAAATGAAAAGTAACTGCCATAAATCTCATGTACTTACACAGAAAAGTCAAAGCTCTGCCCATCAAAGCCCCGACTGTGATGACCTCAGGGCTCCACCACAGCAATCACAGGCTGCCACTGTGCCGCTGAGTGCTCTCCCAAAAAGCCGCGGCCCGTCAGGCCCGTCGGGCTCGTGCAGTCTGAGTGTTGCACAGCAAAGCCTCCGTGGTGTCATTTCTAAAGCATCGTGCTCATGCATTGTTCTGGCTTGTATTGCTAGTGCAGACCTAGCATTACAGCACAGCCTGTATTGTTTGCTGTATAGGCAACATCCTGTAGAAACCGCTGGCACTGTTTGGTTTCAGACTTTCAAACCATTCACAGCCATGAAACAGGACTGAGCTTATTTTCAGCATCACCTCAAATATAATGAAGGCTTTCTTTATGCTGTTGGAACGTCTTCTTCATGTTGGTGACACGTTTGAAAGTGTTCAGATTTAAAGTGCAGTGATGTGTGTGTGTGTGTGTGTGTGTGTGTGTGTGTGTGTGTGTGTGTGTGTGTGTGTGTGTGTGCACTGTCACGCTGCTCTGACTGGTCAGTGACTCTGTTCTACATATTGTAGTAAATAAGCTGTTGATAAGATGAACAGGTGCTGACTTACCTGTTCCTGTTTTTGGGAGCCAGTAAACAGGCTGCTGGTAGCAGGTGGACAGTACAGCCTGGCTTATCGTTATGGTAACAGCAGGTGGGTGGGACTGGGTGTGTTTGGGGAGGGGCTTGGGTTACTGTGTTAGTATATTAATAGTATTCAAAAACAATATGTGTTTACTGATGCTGCTCATCCCCTCATTGTTTAGTATATGTAATAAATAATTGTTATTATTATCAATATTATTATCAGGTTAAGTGAAATTCATTCAGTCCAACTCAAAGAGAATTTCTATTTGTGCAAAATATTCCGTTTGCATAACATCAAGAAGCATAAATTCTTATTAAAATATGTAAGAAAACCAAAGTGTTGTTTAGTTAGTGGGTGGATGGCTGAAGGGTAATCTTGGTTTCCTTTGTTTGGGACAAACATTTGGGAATATTTGTTTGAGAGGAAGATCTTTATATTATATATATAATATATTATATATATTATATATTATATATATTATAACACACGATAACTTTAAATGAATGTCGTGTTTTTAATTCCGCTCCGGACTCGTGAATCTCAACCCAGCAGCAGCGGTAACGTTTGCACGTCCTCGCCCGTTAATGCGGCAGGTAAATAATCAACTAACAGTGCATATTATGTTAGCGCGATCTGCCTTATTACAAACCTGCCATCACTGTGCATTTAGTGACCATGATGAGAGAGACAGAGTCTGGCTCAGACGCTGGCAGTTCTCGCTGCAGTCTGCCGGTAGCGTCTCCTTTCAGGCCAGGACAGATGAACGTCACCGAGCAGTGACTCAGTTTGTGGTCAAAGGCTTGCACACATTTTCGGTAAGTGAATGTGTTTAATTGTAGGGACATTACTGGATATTCTTGTGTAATTGCTACAGAATAATTTATGTTACACTTTGTTATTGCTACAGAAGAATATTTATTTTATTATTTTACATTTACATTTTTCTTTCCTGGGGACCCTGTGACACCCATTGAAGAGCCGTAGGCTGTGGATCTCTTAAGGTCTCACTGTTGGGTTTGTAAGGCCATGTTACTCCTAAATTTCTATCTTGTTCAAAGAGAAGATATAAAACAAAGTTCTGAGCTAATCGACCTCAATGTTCTCCTTTTTGAAACAGAATCGATAAAGAATCGAAAATGGAACCGGAATCGTGAAAATCTTATCAATACCCATCCCTATTTGTCGGTACTGCGCAAAGTGGCCAACAATCCAGCAGCAGCGACCGATTGGCTGTTGGCGGTCAGCTCCGCCCTGTCGTCCAGCCAGCGCCTGTCCTCCTCTCTTGTCCTGATTGTGACTTATCTCATCATCATGGGTCAGGAAAACATCTGCCAGCTGGCTTTGAAAGCAAGCCAGGCTGTCGCTGCTGCCGACCCCTGCCAGGTAGATAACCCACACAACTGTTCTCTTAAATCTGTGGACTGAATATAAAGTAATGCATGTTGTTCCCTCTGACATGCAGATATGTTGTATGTGAGGCAGCTAGCTTGTGTTTGTCTTTCTAAGAGCAGGAAACACATGTTGATAACCTGGTGTTTTGGCACCAACACATGACTTTGAAATGGTTCAGATCAGCAGGAAGATAAAAGCTGTCACTGCTGTGTGATTGCTGCTGATCTGCTGCCGTATAAAGGGAGAGGTTAGGGAGTGCTCTAAGGGGACAGACCTCTCTCTGGACTCGTGTTGGAGTCACTAGCTGCAGATGAAGTGTGAAGTTTACCCCTCATTACTCAAGCGTGCACCGGGCCCCAGAGGATTCACCTTCTGCTCTAATTGCTCCCAGAGTGCTGCACACACTGGTGTTTGGATGCACTGGTTGAAGGTTGTTGGCATATTTGAGTCCTCTGGAGATCTCTGCTCGCTCGTACTTGTCATGTTAAACGTGCAGCAGCAGGTCTTTGTTACAGGAAAAGCCAGAAGCTAACCACTATGAACCTTAATGATGCTTTACTGCAGTGATGTTGATTCAAAGTGATGTTTTTGGCTCGACAGCATTAAACGTGTCATCGCTCAGCTTTATTTTCTTTGCCCCTCCCTCTCGCTCTCGGGCCGTGCAGGTGAAGCGGTCGCTCTGCAACAGTTAAGGCTCGGAGTGCCATTAGGTGTGTGGTGGTAATTAAGCTGTGACACTGCACAGCAGCGTGATGTATCTAAGGACCGTGATGCTGTCTCACTGTTTCCTTATTTGTAACCTGTCTCATACTAAAGTGTCAGGACTTCATGTGTGATCTATGAAGCTTTAACTGACTGCAGAGTACAAGATGGGCACCACACATTTAGTATCACAAGGGCAGACTCAATCCTGCTCTATCTGTTTATGCTGAACATCCTGTGAAGCTGTCGGTTTGTGTGCACGTACAGGTCAGTGATGCAGCCTCTGTACGGTCTGACAAAGTGCATTTAATGTTTGGTTGGTGTGTTTGCTGATGTGGGTGTTTCCCTCTGCAGGTCCCACCCTTCGTGCTGCTTCTTTTGTTCAAACTGACCAAAGAAAAGAATCCCGTCCTGGCTCACGCTGTTCTCACAAGCCTGCCAAACCTCGGCACTCATAAGGTACGCAGCACGACTAAGAAGAGCCTGTACTGACTGTGAGCGTCTGGAGACGGGGCTGGAACATCAGCAGCACCTTTCTACTTCATCTGAGCGCTCACAGTGTGTTTTAGTCCATCATACACACATGTGAGCTTTTATCTGTGGGGTCATCCAGGTCATGTAGTCTGAGGAGCTTCTCTTCATCCAGGAGGCTCCTAGAGTTTAAAAACCAGGGACCCGCGTGTCCCAAATACCAGCCTGTGAGCACAATCCACCAATAGCAGCGATAGATGTTAGTTTAGATTTTTGGGTGGTTTAAGTTGCAAAGCCGTCATTTCAGTCTGCCAGGAGCTGCTCAGTTCAGAGCAACATGAGATTTTTGGTTGCCAGTAATTTGCTAATAGAACAGCTCCAGCTTTGTAATGAAATCATATAAACAGAGGTTACATGATCCAAAGGCTCCAATCTGGAAGTACAATACAGTGGTTTGCAAAAGTCGGCCCCCTTGAACTTTCCCACATTTTGTCACATTTCAGCCACAAACATGAATCAATTTTATTGGAATTCCAGGTGAAAGACCAACACACAGTGGTGCACACGTGAGAAGTGGAATGAAAATCATACATGATTCCAAACATTTGTTACAAATCAATAACTGCAAAGTGGGGTGTGTGTAATTATTCAGCCCCCTTTGGGCTGAGTGCAGTCAGTTGCCCATAGACGTTGCCTGATGAGTGCTAATGATTAAACAGAGTGCACCTGTGTGTAATCTAATGTCAGTACAAATACAGCTGCTCTGTGACGGCCTCAGAGGTTGTCTAAGAGAATATTGGGAGCAACAACACCATGAAGTCCAAAGAACACAGCAGACAGGTCAGGGATAAAGTTACTGAGAAATTTAAAGCAGGCTTAGGCTACAAAAAGGTTTCCCAAGCCTTGAACATCCCACGGAGCACTGTTCAAGTGATCATTCAGAAATGGAAGGAGTATGGCACAACTGTAAACCTACCAAGACAAGGCCGTCCACCTAAACTCAGGCCGAACAAGGAGAGCGCTGATCAGAAATGCAGCCAAGAGGCCCATGGTGACTCTGGACGAGCTGCAGAGATCCACAGCTCAGGTGGGGAATCTGTCCATAGGACAACTATTAGTCGTGCACTGCTGTCAGGGACCAAGCAGTAAAGCATAAAGGACACAGGTGGTTTTAATTCAAAAAAGGGGTTTTATTGACCCAAAAATATGAAAATATATTTAACAAAGCCAAAACTTAAACAGGCAGACCAATAAAAGAGGTCAACTCAATAGACTAAACTCAAGATAATAATTAACAAAACCTCAAACAACCATATGACAAACTGACCTGCTGAAATGACACACAGGTAGTGATGGCCCGCTTGAAGCTGAAGCTCCGGTGTGTGTGTCAAAAAAATCAACACACTGCTTCAGAAGCACTGTGTCGAAGCTTGATTCGTTTGGCCAGAGTCACGTGATCGGGGACGTCCGAAGCTTCAGTTAGAACCTAACTGCTTCGGTATCTGATTCAATGGTTTATAAGGAAGTGAATCATTCGCGGGATTTGTGGAGTGTTTTGATGGTGACAGATAGCGAACCACTGATCATTCTACTGAGAGATTTGGAGCCAGCGAGGAATAGAGGAGGTTCTGTTGTGTGGGAGTATTTTGAGTGGATTTTGGTCAATCGGGTGGGTTTTCCAGCTTTGTGTTCTGGCCGTTTGCTTTTGTTTTGTGCGTGTTTATTATATCTGAAAATGGGAAAAAGGTAAAATGTCAAAAATCTGCTTCCATAATATAAATATCATTAAATAACTTTAGAAAAACTTCCACTTGACTCTTTACATGTAATGTAAAAATATATATTTTATTGTTTAATTAATCTGAAAATGTTAGTCTGCCAAATGTGCAGCAATTGAATTTCTTTATTCTCTTTAGCTGATAGTTTGTGGGGCCCAGGTAGACTGTAAAACTGCATCTCTACCAGTTTCTCTGCACTCCAGCCTCTTCTGTGCCATGTGAAGGGATTTTCCTTAAGGCAGGAGAAATTATCTCCACGAAAAGGAACAGGTTCGGCCATCGCACACTAGAACAAATTCTCTTTTTAAATAAAAATGAAAAAGGGTTACCTTAAATGCATCATGTTTGTAATTTGCAATTTCATAAGCATTTTTCTTTTCCATTTCACAATCAATTCTACCCCCAGGTCAAAAATATGTCTGGGAAAATTTCCCTGATATAATATTATTTATAAATACACCTGTCTAGCTGTTAATTGCATAAGTGCATGGAGGCAGGACCTCACAGCAGAAGCATACTCCATAATGTGTTGTACATTATTATATGTATATATTATATGTAACGTGGTATTTTTCAATTATTGTATTTACCAACATCAAGAAGTCACAAGCAAAGAAAGACCACACCATGGTGCATGTTTAAACAAGGAGAGTTTACTGGTCAAAACTATTTATTAAACAAATAAAACACATTTTTAAACCACCAAAAAAAATACACGTTCAAAGCAACAGCGGCCCAATATCAGACAGAACTCCACTCTGTAGAGAGAGCAGTCATTATGAAGCAGTTGGTTTTATTTTGTGGATTCAAGCTGCTCTTTGTATTTTTGGCCACCAGATGTCACCAGAGAGGACATGTGTTTAAAAGCTTCGAGTAATGAACCGTTTTTCAATACAGGCTTCAGAAAGCTTCATTTGGTAGTGATGGCCCGCTTGAAGCTGGCGCTTCGGAGCGTGTGTCGAAAAAAACAACACACTGGTTCAGAAGCACTGTATCGAGGCCTGCTTCGTTTGGCAAAAGTCACGTGACCAGTGACGTCCGAAGCTTCATTACGCACGTAACTGCTTCGGTACCTGATTCAAACGGATATAAGGAAGTGAATCATCCACGGGATTTTGAGTTGATTTTGCTCAATTCATTTTATCTGCCGAAGTGAAACACCTGAAATGTCCAAAATCATGTTTTCATAATGTAAATATCATTACAGCATATGACTTTAGGAACACTTCCATGTGAATTAAAGCTGATGAAGACTACAACAATGTATTTGACACTATACGTACATTACATTGCTACAGTTTAGAAAATCATTTTGTTTATTGTTTTTGGGTGATAGTCTGAAGGACCCAGGAATACCTGCATATCTACCAGCTTGCAGTGTAGTTCCTGCACTCCACAGCCTCTTCTGTTCCATGCAAGTGGATTTTCTCCAGGGCAGGAGAAACTATTTCTAAGAAAAGAAACAGACTCAGCCAGCACACAGTAACACTAATCCTCTTTTTAAATGTAAATAACAAAAGGGCTACCTGACATGGATCATTATGCCTGAAACGCCAGCATCTCAGGTTAAACCTCACAACATGTCGTCAAACACCATGCAGCTAAAACAGTACCTGGGAGCAGGGCCCTGTTTCAGGAAGCCGGTTTAGAAAACTCAGAGTGAAAAACGATACGCAGGGTTGAGTAACCCCGAACTGTCCAACTCGGAATATTCGGTTTCAGAAAGGCTGATAACAATTAGTTCAATCAACGCGGAGTTGCTTTAACCCCAAGTTAAGCGCGCGGACGAGGATACATAAAGCCCTGATTAGTGGAGCACAGATTAAGCGAGTCACCATGGAGACGGAGGGAAAGAAGGCGTGGTCAATGTATTTTACAGCGATTGAGGCCGAAATTCTGATGGCAGCATATGCCGATAACATGCAAATTTTGCAGAAAAAAAGTAACACAGCCTCAGCTGCAAAAAAAAGGGAGCATGCATGGCAAAACATAGCCGACAGAGTCAATGCGTGAGTGTTAATTTAAACATTGATCTAGGGATTTCCACCCATTTAACATGTTATTTTATCATATGTTATTTTATTTGTTATTTTATACATTTTATTTTGTGATGTGATGTGAGCACAGGTGCAACCCAACAGGCCCCAAACGTTCCTGGCAGCAAGTAAAAATGAAATATAAAAATATAGTCCAAACAGGTGAGGTGTAATTGTATTATGAGCCATAGTGCTTGGTCTGTTTGTCCCATGTAAATCAATTGCAGTTAGAGGCTACATTAATTGTCTTTCTGTAAGCACTTACTCTGTATGCTCAAATGTGACCCGTTATAGCCAACAGAAAAAAAGCGGAGGCCTGAAAAACAGGTGGGGGTCCTCCACCACCACCACTCACAGAGGCTGAGCAGTTGGCCCTCAGCCAAAACAGTGGGCGCCCTGTGGCCGAAGGCATCTCTGCGGGGACATCCTCTGAGGCAATAAGCCCGCAAGACACAAGTGCCTACATAGGGGGTAAATTCAAAATAATACATGATGTGCATACATCCTTTCTTCACAGTCACCTTTGCAGTGCTGCTCATTCATTTGATAAACTCTTTACCATAATGAATTATTTTGTAGTGAAGTTATTTTCCTACTGATTTTGCCTTCCCTCAGTCTTGGTTGTCTTTGAGAGCATAATGACAATGAAGTGTAAGGTGCTTGGTATGTTTGTTAATTGCCATTTGGTCCCTTGTAAGTTATAAGTGACCTGTATAAACCTCATATTCTATCAGTTGATGGTGATGGTGTACTGCATCTGGTGCAGCCTCCTGTTGAGCCAGACCAACATGCAGTTGTGAGTAATACTCCACAGATTATATGAGTGTACAGTAGAACAGCAATGTTGTTTATTTCTTTACTACAGGAAAATAATGAAGAAACATTGACAGCTGTTACAGAGGAGGAAGCAACAGAGACACTTTATGAGGTTTACATCTTTTAATACTTTGTGTACAGGAAACACAGGCGACCAATAAAGCCAGTTGAACAAAAAATCTGTTTATTCTTCTTTCAACATGTTGAGGTGATGGGTCAAAAGAAATGATTGTGACATATGGTGTCTCTGACTGCTCTTCCATCTTGTATGTCCGTGGGAGGGTCAGGATGTTCATGGTTTGGATCACTGCTGATGTTTGGTTCAGAAGGACAGTGTTCTCCTCTAATTGTGGCAATGTTGTGAAGAATCACACATGCCACAATAATGTCACATGCCCTTTCTGGGGTGACCCTGAGTCTTTGCAGGCACTGGAACCGGGCCTTAAGCATTCCGATAGTCATTTCAACTCTGGCTCTTGTCCTGCAATTAGCCAGATTATATCGCTGCTGTGGGCCCGGTTCAGGGTCAGAGTAAGGGGTAAGCAAATAGGGTAAACATGGATACCCGCTATCACCAAGCAAGTAGCCAGTGAACTCTCCTAAGACAGAAGGATACACTTCAGTTCAAATGTCCCTGAAGCAATTGGTCTTTATATATTTTAAAGTATTTTCAACTCACCATGTCCAAATTTTGTGCTCAGTGTACATTCACGGAATATTTGTGAGTCATGGACAGAGCCTGGCCACTTGGCTTCCACATTTGTGATAATGTTGGCAGCATCATATATGATCTTCACAGTGCAGAGAACACAAATTAGCATCCATTACTATAATGAAATAATTTGTTAGTTTGAAATGCTACAGGGAACTATGTACCTGTACATTAATGCTGTGGAAAGACTTCCTGTTCACATAGTCTCCTTCATTTACTGAAGGAGCAATGATTGGAATGTGAGTGCCATCTGTACAGCCAATCACGCCTGGGAACCCTGAAAATAAATGTAAAATTTAAGTAGTAGTCCAGGTATCACCACATCATAAATTAAGTTTTGGTCATCCTGATACCTGCAATTTTGTGGCATCCCTCTTTGATAAATCTTGTGGGTCTATGACCGGGGAACACCACACACGAGTACAGGAGACGTTTCAGTGCAACTGTAACATTCCTGACTGCCCGACAGACGGTAGCCTTGAAAACGTGCTCAGCGTCACCAATATTATACAGAAAGCTCCCGTTTGCAAAAAACCAAAGTGCAATACAAATAATATGTACAGAACTGAGAGCATGTCCGCGATGTGTCACATGAGCAATATATGGCCTGAGGATGTTATTCAAATAACTTATAGATTGTGCTGAGAAACGGTAACGTTCACACAGAAACTCATCAGGAAATGATAAAATGTCCAAACGCGATCTGATCACTCTCTCCCGGCGGAGAGCTCTGCGGAGAATTTGGGCTTCACGATCTACTGGCTCTTCAAGGACGGGGCACGCCATGTCTGACACTTCCTACTGTCAGGTTTCCGACAAAGGGGCGGAGACAGTCAGGGTTAGTTGTAGTAAACCTGCTAGGGGGCAGGTTAGCTTCACGGAGTGTGTCGTCATAGTGACTCACTCAGGCTTCAGCTGAACTCGCTTTGTGAAACCGAAAACCCAGAGTTTTCGTTAACTCAGGGTATACTTACTCAGTTTTTCCACTAAACCGGCTTCCTGAAACAGGGCCCAGGTTTACGGATTCTGCATACAAACGTGAACACAGAGCGCGGACCCGACGCGTCAGAATCAGATTTTGGTGCGTCGTCGGGTCCGCGCTGTGTTTGCCTCTTTTTTTCTTCGCTGGCTTCTGCAGCTGCAGGTTTCATAACCCTCTGTTTACATCTCTAATTAAGTCTCACATGTGTCAGCTTTCTTTTAATAGATACGAAATTCCGGATATATACTGATACATGACCAGAATTGTAATATTTCTGACTGAGGCAAAACTTTCCAGATTCCAATCAAATTGAATCGGATCCTGTATCGAATCAAAATGATTCTACAAATCAGTAACGATGCAGCCGTACTCAGTTTCCTAAGCATTTTCCCTTTCCAGTTCACAATCAATCCCACCCCTAGGTCAAAAATATGTATAGGACAATTGGCCTCATCTAATATTTTGTATGAACCTGTCCAGCTGTCCAGTGATTAAATGACAAGTAGATGGAGGCAGGACTTCACAGCAGGGGCATACTCCATAATGTGCTGTGTGTTATCATATGTATATTATATATATTGCTCACTTATTGTATTTACCAACATCAAGGAGTTATGAGCAAATAAAGGCCACCATAGTGCATGTTTAAATAGGGAACGTTTATTGATCAAAATGTATTACGCAAATACGCATTACATTTTTTCAGCCCCCCAATCGAGAAAACAAAACCAATTACATGTTCAAAGCAACGGAACGGTGGCCCAATATCAGAGAGAACTCCACTCTTGAGTGAGCAGTGATAATTGAGCAGTCCGTTTTATTTTGCAGATTCAAGCTGCTCTTCAAAATATTCGCCACCAGATGTCACCGGAGAGGACTGTGTTGAAAAGCTTCGAATAATGAACCGTTTTTCAATACAAGCTTCAGTGCTTCAGAAAGCTTCATTTGGCCATCACTACACACAGGGGAACTTAAATACTGGTTTAGCTAAACCAAATGACACACACGGGGGAAACAAGATGGCTGCCATATAACCAACTAATACAAAACATTTAAACAATCATGAAACACCCCCCAGGCAATGAAGCATGTGGTGCAATCCAATTAGGCTGTCAGTGGTACTTCAGGTCTCCTTCAGGTCTCCCAGCCCTTTGCCAGACAGGAGGAGAAGCCAACCCCCAGGTAACTCAAACAAAGAAAAGATGTATTAATATAACATAAAACGGAACTTTGACCTTGCAAGGTTAATATGTGTGCACGCCATCACGGGTGGTGAGGTGTGGAGCTTACCATGTGTGGCATGCCATCACAACTGCACAAAGTTGGCCTTTATGGAAGAGTGGCAAGAAGAAAGCCATTGTTAACAGAAAACCATAAGAAGTCCCGTTTGCATGTTGCCACAAGCCATGTGGGGGACACAGCAAACATGTGGAAGAAGCTGCTCTGGTCAGATGAGACCAAAATGCAAAATGCTCTGTGTGGAAAACTAACACTGCACATGACTCTGAACACACCATCCCCACTGTCAAATATGGTGGTGGCAGCATCATGCTCTGGGGGTGCTTCTCTTCAGCAGGGACAGGGAAGCTGGTCAGAGTTGATGGGAAGATGGATGGAGCCAAATACAGGGCGATCTTGGAAGAAAACCTCTTGGAGTCTGCAAAAGACTTGAGACTGGGGCGTAGGTTCACCTTCCAGCAGGACAACGACCCTAAACATAAAGTTAGGACAACAATGGGATGGTTCAAAACAAAACATGTCCATGTGTTAGAATGGCCCAGTCAAAGTCCAGATCTAAATCCAATCGAGAATCTGTGGCAAGATCTGAAAACTGCTGTTCACAAACGCTGTCCATCTAATCTGACTGAGCTGGAGCTGTTTCAAAGAAGAATGGGCAAAGATTTCAGTCTGTAGATGTGCAAAGCTGGCAGAGACAGACCCTAAAAGACTGGCAGCTGGAACTGCAGCAAAAGGTGGTTCTACAAAGTATCGACTCAGGGGGGTGAATAATTACACACACCCCACTTTGCAGTTATTGATTTGCAAAAAATGTTTGGAATCATGTCTGATTTTCGTTCCACTTCTCACGTGTGCACCACTTTGTGTTGGTCTTTCACGTGGAATTCCAATGAAACTGATTCATGTTTGTGGCTGTAATGTGACAAAATGTGTGCAAGTTCAAGGGGGCCGAATACTTTTGCAACCCACTGTATTTTACCTACACATACATTCTTGTATTTAGACAACACCTGAGGGATAAAACAAACTGTAAATGTCTCCAGCTGGTGTTAACAGCACCACTAACACATCTGTGCTGATGGGGTGTGTGTATCTGTGATCTACAGCTCATGTCTGTCACATCAAATGCAGCTGAGTTTATGTAGCTCCATAAAGCACAGCTGATCGTCCTGCGCTGTGTGTGGTCCTGAAATGAACCTAATAAACAAAGATGTGTTTTTGAGGTTTATCAGTGTAAAAGCAGAGATCAGACTGATGTCCATCAAATCTCTGTGATGCCATCTCTGTGCACAAATGAATGGCACAATATCAAGAGCAACAATTCAAACACTGCATTAAACAAACTGTGCTAAATATTAGCACCATTAGCAGGACACTGTGTGTGGATAATGTTGGTAAATCAGTTTGTGCACATAACTGAAATGTTCCCCTCTCGATGTTTAGCACTTTGACAAAGGAGCAAAGAGAAATTCCCACGTCTTCCACACAGTTTTCTCTGTGTGAACACAGACAGTGTTTCTTGTACCCAGTTTGTAGGAGCTGGGATTGGACTCCACCACAGCAGCCTCTGTGTGGGATAGATGCAGTGCTCTGTAGTATAAAGCACTCTGTCAGTGAGCTGGACTCTCCAAACCAGCAGTCATCGTCTAACATCTGCCTTCTTCAGCTGTAACCGTGTGTTTCTCTTGTAAACTTGGCTCTGATCATATGTGCTGTAATATTCCAGCTGTGCTTCCCGATCGTGCTGCACAGTCTGCACATGCTGGCCGGCTCCCCCAAGCTGAGAGCAGTGGGACTGCGCCTCATGACCGCTCTGTGGAAAAAACAGGTTTGCAATAATAACGCATTACTATAAATGTCATATTCATGTGTTCAAAGCTTCTGTTTGTCTTTGATTGTGTGCTGCTTTGGTCATGTCTGTAAGGACCGGGTCTACCCAGAGCTGCAGCGTCTAATGAGCCAGCAGGACAGCAGGGTGGTGCTGGGGAGGGACGCCCAGTGGGAGCAGATCCTGGCCAGGGCCGCCTGTGTCAGGGACATCTGCAGAGAGAGGTGGGTCCTCCCATACTTACAGAAACAGTGGGCACTTCCTACATTCACTGGTTCATTCATTCAGTGGACTTTGCATGCACAGTGCAGACAGTGTGAGCTTCCAACACCAGGATTCTTCATCTTCCCTTCTAATGAGTAATAATCACTGACTGGACTCTTCATAGATGTTTCTGCTCAGCAAGCTGATGAAAGTTCAGAAAAATAGAAATATTTGTTTTTTCAGTCACATCAACTTTGCTTGTTAAGATAAATGAATGCACTTTGTAGCTTTGCAGTGAATGAAGCCTCAGCTCGACGCTCCACTGAGTCCCTGTTTCTCCAAAAATCAGCAGGAGTCCAGTTTTAAATATTTCCGTACAAATGTCCAGAGCAGCTACACGTGCCTGAATCCAGAAGGATCAAAGTCTTACAAAGTTCAGTTCAAACAGAGAGACTGAGAGGCCGCTAACTTCCTGTCTCTGCCAGACTATCAAAATAAAAGCATACATTTGAAGCAAAAGAAATCCAACTATGTCAGTCTGTAAGCACTGCTTCCCATATAATACAACTCTAAGCAAGTGAGCCTTAACTTTATAGTTTTAACCTTTAACCCAAAAACTATGTTGATCATATAAACTCCACAAGCTGCATCCAGGCTCCTGCACACGTCCTTTACATGTTAGCTGTTAGCTAATGCTTGTCAGTTTTTGTGAACTGGCCTTTATGTGTGTTGATGAAATAAAACAATGATTTTATTTGATTATTTCCTTTGTTCTAACCAGCTGGTGCACACTGTCCATCCTCCCGGGGCCTGTTACACCTGCTAACATGTACATGCAGCTTTTTTAGCAGCATTAGTGAAAACCTGGGAAACCCTCTGGATGGATGCTACAGTACAAATTTAGCAAATCATTGAGCTGTTTTGTTGTTTTCACAAATGCTTACGTTTGCTTTTATTGTAAAACATTTGCAGCCATAAGAGTTTGCAATGATAAGAAGCTGTGTTTGGCATTTACTTACTTACACGTGTCCTGGCACTTTTAATGCTTTTTTCTTAAATAAAAATGGTAACAAAATTAGAAGAAACTAGGGCTGAACGATTATGGAAAATAATCTAATTGCGATTTTTTTGCCCCAATATTGCGATTGCGATGCGATATGCGATTATTTTTTAAGGTATTTGTCTTCTGTATTATTAAACAAAGACAAGCAATACATCATATAGTATGGCCAATACTATATTACATTAATTTTAAACTGTTCTTTCCTGGAAGACAGACCTCTGTTATGATGACATGAGGTGATGCATGAATTGATGACTGACATTTTTATTTAACTTCTTCAATCACAACAGTATATTTGAACATACACAATAGTTTATTTTTAGCTTACAAACATCTGAGCATAAAGTGCTGACAAGGAACCCTGGTGTAAACATTAAAATGAAAGTCAGTGCAGATTGCAGAAATATACATAAACAAAATCAGTGGCTTTACCACACTCAGTTTTTCGACATCTGTGAACTACTAGACAGTCATTCAATTAAAAAATAATATTAAATAAATAAAACTAATAAATAAAAAATACACACATCTTACTGATCTCTGCAGTCAGTAACATTACACATAAAGTGCAAACATAATAGCAATTGTATAAACACACACACAAACACGCCTTTAAAATTTAAAGGCGTGAAATTGGACGGTCTAGTTCTGATTAGCGTCACCGCTGTCTCGGTGGAGTTTAATAAACTCGGCCGTCTGCTTCTTGCTATCTAAAATATAACCAGACACTGGTGTAAATTCTCGACTGTCTCATACTTCTGTTTAATAAGTTTTCTGTTTGACGTTTAGTCAGCTGTGTGAAAACCAAGGAGGAACCCACCCGGGGGATTAATAAAGTTTTATTTTATCTAATCTAATAACTTTAATCTCAGCCAAACCGATTTACTCACGAACAAACAAAACACTGAAAAAAGCCCAACAATAACATTTTTAGGTTGTCTAAGTGACTTATATATTACGTTTAACCCGAGCAGCGAAACTCCGCGGTGATCTGAAAATGATGTGCCGGGAGTTGTGCCGTTCTCGGCCGCATCAGTAACCCTCGAGCTCCCGGCTAGCTGTCGAGCTGGTGGGTAGCAGACGCCTCTGAAAACGTCGAAGCACTTTTGCAAATATGGGATATCTTGATAAACCGAGCAGATATTTGATGTTTACACAACTACTTTCTCGCCTGAAAATATGTTAAAAGTTTATTTTGTGACCCAGAAAGATTAGTATGAGTAATTTTAAAACTTGGTAGCGGCCGCCATTGCTGGAAACTGGAGTTTGGCTGGGCCGCGCTATGAATTCTGGGATATGGTAGTAATTTGGACAGCCTTCGGCGCGTCGCTGTGACGTAATCGGTCTACAAATGCGGCCTCAGGAGGATGCAGCTCATGAATTTGGACATGTCCAGAGTATAATCGCAGCCTTTGCGGTTAGAAAATTGCACTTGATCATGTCGCGATATTATCACAAATGCGATATATCGTTCAGCCCTAGAAGAAACACATTTCCCACTTTGTTCACGCTGATGTGTGTGTTAACCAGGCCTTACCAGCATGCAGGGGACATGGTGGCTAAACCTCCTTAGGAAACTCAACTCCTTTGGAGTCAGCACACCCATCATGATGACTTTTTACTACGCCTTCCTGGAAAGCATCATGACCTTCTCCATCACCTGCTGGTCCCACTCCCTCAGCCTTCATACAGGAACAGACTGCAGCATCAGTGTGCTCTAAAATCATTGGCCTGCCTGTCAGAACTCTGGCAGGTTTTCATCAACAGGCCCTTAGACAGGCAGCCAAAATCATCAACGACCCCTCTCACATTCTTCACCCTGCATTTCAATGGCTCCCCTCTGGGCGACGCCTCCGCTGCATTTCCTGCAGGACTGAGAGGAGGAGGAGCGCCACCTTTGTCCCCAAAGCAGCTCTGCTTTTTAACTCCATCTGATAAGAACATTTCCCACACCAGAAACATAAACTACACTCTTATACCAACACTTTACTCACTTTTAGTCGCTTACAGTTATTTATTCACCTTCAGTCACTTTAATTTTAAAACTGTGTAATTTTAACACTGTATATTCTGTGTATTTATTATCTCACTTTTATTGTGCTTATCTTCAACGTCATGCTGCTCTGTTGTATGTTAATTGGCCCTTGGGGATAAATAAAGTCTCTCTGATTCTGTTCTTGTTTTTTTTATATTGGTAGTTTGATAGGTTTCGTATTTGTTTTCTTTTACATCATATTAAAATGTATAAATATATAGATTTAAATATATTTGTGTATTCATGTTGGATTGTGTTTGGTTTTCTTTTATTTATTTCTGCAGTGGTTGTTGTGTATTACTATTTAGATTGTCTTTTTTCCATTATTGTAATTGTGTATAAAGTTTGATTTGAATGAAAGTTACACTCAAATGCTTTCAGTGTTGCTGTGTTGAGTGTTTTCATGTTTAATGTTTGTATGGAAGACACAGAAAGACATTCAGCTAAAGAAATCTGTGCTAGAGGGACTTTAAAAAATAAATAAACAGAATGTAAATAATGATGTTTAGTATTTGAGAAGGAAGCTGTTTCTACAGGATCCTGATGGACACTCAAAGGTTTATAAAATGTTCTCATTAGTTGTTTACAGCAGAATATCAACCGATGTGAACCAAAACAACAAAAGTGTGTGAGACTACAAATTCTAGAATCAGAACTGCTGATTTCATTACTCTGAACTTTTAAAGGCAGGTTTTGTATCTGAGAGCAGGGACACTTGCTGTGTTCAGTGTGACTCGTCTCTGCAGAAGGTCAGGGCTCTGATAGTTGCAGTTAGCGGGTGACTTACTGGGCAGGTGGCTCCTGAGTGTCTGTTGGAGTCAGGGTTCATTATGGTCCTGGTTGCTACTGGAAATAAAGAAACAAAAGGAGGGTGTGTTGTTCAGGAAGTACAGACTGTAGCTCAGCAGGTAGAATTACTAACTGGAAGGTTGGAGGTTTGATCCCTGGCTGCTCCAGTCTGCACGCCACGGTATCCTTGGGCAAGATGTGGAACCCCGACTTCCTCTCCGATGCATCCATCATAGTGTCATTGTTAGAAAAAGAAGTGCTTGTGTGAATGAAGCACGCTGTATAAAATGCTTTGACTGCTCATACAGAAAAGCAGCTCATAAGAACTGGTTCATTTTCCAGATAATTCCACTATTAAGACAACAGACATTTGGGAGGCTTTCTCTGAGAGTAACACTGAAAGTCTTGCTGCTCCTCCACAAAATGAACTTCAGATTAAAGACACAGCTCAGCTAAACACAACTCAAACTAATCTACACTATTTTTCTTTATTACGCAGCGTTTTTATAACTATTTCCAGATGTTTCTAAAGATGGAAACAGAATTAAACTCCAGCCTGATGCGTTTCTGAGGTTCCTGACTCTGACCGTCCCTCAAACGCCTCTCTGGGCGTTTCCTTCCGTCGCTTTTACTTTCGCTTTCGTGAATGTTGTGGCGCAGTTGATCGTCTCCATGTTAAGGTAACGTTAGCAGTCTGTACTGTTTTCCTGGCTGACATCAGCTGTGTGCAGCTTAGTTTCAGCATAAATCTGCTTCGTTTTATGTGAGATCAGAGTCTGGGAACGAGACAGAAACAGTTGATGATCAGCAGCTGAACTCGATGTTACTGTGGATCCACTGACTGATGTCTGTAGGCAGCTTCTCCTGCCTCCATCAGTCTGTTATGGAAGCCCGTTTCCGCCACAAAAAAGGATCCCTTCTCGAAATGTCGAGTTAGTTCTGCCAATCAGTAATCCAGCTACAATGCGCACTCAAACCCGCATCGCAACAAACCGGCGCTTTCGAGAGTACGTTAGCTGATATTAACGCCATGTGATTCAGCTAATAACAGAAGGATTTCATCATTTGTGAAGCCACACAGACAATAATCAGCGACTTGTGCATTTATGACTGGCTGTAATTCTGGTGTCTTAGCTGTAGCATTTGTAGCTGAGGGCTTCAGCTTCCGGGTAACAAGGAAATTACGTCATTCACGTAAATGACTGATTGACAGCACTAACTCTTAATTTTGAGTTAGTTTTTTCAAAATTCCAAGTTAATAAGTCGAAATTACGATAAAATAAGTCGAAATTTCGAGTTCTGGATCCTTCTTTTTTTTAGTGACGCAAACGGGCTTCCAGTGTGTGGATGTTGTTTAACTGCTGACAGAGAGACAGGCTGTCCTAAGAGTCGCTGCCAACACTTCATCTATAAAATGCATTTCTCTGCTCGTTCGCTATAGTCTGCTGTCGTATTTGTATGCAGGTTATTTTCAGTTTAACTGCTGATGTTCATTCGTGTATTGTAGGTGAATGCGTTGATGATTGATCATAAATTAGTAAACTGGCCGTTTTTGCTCAATGATTCCTGTTTCATGTTCAAACCGTCAGACAGAAACTCTGCGTTTGTTTTTATGTTCTTCAGCCTGTTGTTCTTGAGGTAATCTGTGATGCGTTCAATGACCCTCCACATGCTCTGAGGCTCATTTGAAGAGAAACAGAACTTCATCTTTAGAGCATAAGTGGGTTTTTGCCCTCTTTATGCCCGCGGTCAGGCTCTGTTTATTGTAGTATAACACTCATAGGACACAGTGACCCGCTGCACACACACTGCACACACACTGCACACACACTGCACACACACTGCACACAATGACAGCTGCAGAGTTTGTGTCTGATGTATTAAGTATGAAACACTGTTGGGTTAAAATCTGGTCAGAATGAATCCAGATGCAGGTGTGTCAGTTTAGGACCACTGGACTAACATCCAAGTGCTCACAATATAAAGTGTATTCTGTAGTAACATCCTGGTGTTGCAGCAACAGTCCCACATGGAAACGTCAACACTCAAAATCTCTTTTTGTCAACAATAAAATGACAGCAGACCAATTTGAACAAAGTTGGTAAAAAGCTTCAGAAATTAGTAAAATATTAAAAAGTGTCTTGATGCTCAATCATCCAGGTAAGGGTTAGGTTAGTAATGCTGTGATTGCAGACAACTCTCTGTGAATGGGACTCATGGCCATTGATCAGTGGTTGTTGATCAATGGTCATGACCTCCCAGCCATTGTGCAAATGTCCTGTTTATAAGGTTGGAAACCTGCAGGCAGCTGAGACTGAAGGAGTCACCTGGATGAGTCATGAAACGTTTCTCCCACTGAAAACATCCAGATGAACAGAATCAACTTTTGGGGATTAAAACGTGTCTGAATTAATCAGTGGATGCTGAGTGGGTCAGTCAGTGTGTCGCTGGGCTGATTTGTGTTTCCTCTGCAGGTGAAGGTAGAAAGTGTGTGTGAGCTGATGTGAATTGAGCAGCATGGATCAGTGTGAGGACAGAGAGGAGGGAGTCCCTCCCTCTAAAAGCACTCTGTGTGGGGAACATGAGAGCCAGACCAAAGCTCAGAGGTGAGATGACCATCTCTAACTGTCCATGACTCTTCTCCATGTCACAGCTCAGCACTCACATCACTGCTCCATCATTATTCACAGGAACCAGCCTGGACCTCCACCCAGCTGTGTGTCCTGTAAGAGTGACGCGTCTAAAGATGACATGATTTGGTTTAAAGTCTCTGCTGCAGAGAGGTGAGCTGTTAGTAACAAGAACTCTCTGATTTAAATGATTTTGATGTTTCCTGGTTTCTAAAATGCATCTCTGTAGCAGAGCAGTGTCTCCAAGGACACACAGGCTCAGCTGTAACTGTCAGTTTATCTGGTTTAAGACACATTTGGACTCAATTGGCTGTTTTTAACTATGTATTTTAATCAGAGGTGTAAATTTAGACCTCACACATCTGGATCCTAAACTATGATAGAAACAGCTGCTAGCAGTGGGTAGTTTGACTTTGATACGCTGCTCTAGAAAGCAAACAAAGGTTTGTGCAGCTCCTCTTCAGAAAAGTGTTCAGAGAGCAGCTGCTGTATTAGACAAAGGCTCGTCCTGTGAGCCCAGATGTGTGTAACAGCTGGATGAAGGAGAACCATCACAGTCGTGTCTCCATCCCGCCTTTATTAATGAACTTCCTGTTGCTTGCAGATGACAGGAACACAAAGTGTTTGTGCCACGTGATGCTGCAGGATTTGTTAACGTGTCCATGATGGTAACATCTCCTTGTCTAACTGCAAACACATGAGCGCTCCTAACGGCAGCTATCACAGCCACACAGGCAGACTGTGTCTCACTGTTGCATTCAGGGACATTTGTTTTCCTGTAAAAAGCTGAACTCTAATCTAAGAGGACTGTTACTGACAGGAAACAGCTGCATTATCTGCAGTCTGTGTGATCACAGCTGCTTCAATCACTTTATCAGAGAATTGATCATTGAATAAAACATGTTTGTGTCTGCAGAGGTCAGAGGTCACAGTCTGCAGGATCCAGCTGTCCGTCTGTGAGGAGTGACTGGTCCAGACATAAACCTCCAGACTTCAGTGCTGAACCTGGACCAACGAGGTCAGAGAACTGTGATGACTCCTTTACATGTTTGTGTTTTCCTGGATAAATATGACCAAAGATTCATTAAAAAGATAAAAATATTAGACTTTGTCCTGTAGCGCTGTGTGGCAGGCAGGATTGGACCCAAACACAACAGGATGAAGTCAAAGAGGCAGCTTTATTTCAGCTGTGAACATGCAAACAGCAGAAATAAGGAAACATAACTGTAGGTTTGCAGTGAATGAAGCCTCAGCTCGACGCTCCACTTTGTCCCTCTTTTCCTTCTCCAAACAGCCACATCAGGAGTCTCTGATGGAGTTTTAAAATATTTAATTACAAATGTCCAAAGATGGGTTCAGGATACCTGAATCCACAGTTATTAAAGCTAAAATAGTTCACAGGGTTTGGACTTTGTTAGGTGACGAGAGAACATCAAAGTGTTTTTTATCTTCAAACAGTATTTTTATCACTTCAGTTGCTCTCACAGCCCTGTTTGTTATTTTAGTAAGTAAGTAAGTAAAGTTTATTTATTAAGTGCTTTTCATAGACAGGTAGTCACAAAGTGCTGCACACAGAGATTAAAATAAACAGTACGATAAATAGCAAAATGCACAATATACACAATATAGAGTTTAAATGTAAATGAAAAATATAAAAATGTAAACAGCATTGGTCAACAGAAAGCTTGTTTAAACAGTAAAGTTTTTAACTGTTTTTTAAAGGATCCCACAGAGTCAACCAAACGTAGTTGTAGAGGTAGACTGTTCCACAGCCTTGGTGCCACAGACTGAAAGGCTCCGCCCCCTTTCGTCTTCACACGTGTTCTGGGAGCAACCAACAAACTCTGAGTCTGTGAGCAGAGACAGCGAGCAGCAGTGTATTTAGTGAGAAGCTTGGATAAATAATCTGGGGCCATTTAGTGCTCTGTACGTTAAAACAATCATTTAAAACGAATTCTAAAATCTATTGGGAGCCAATGTAAAGAACATAAAATAGGAGTGATGTGAGCTCGCTGGGTAGAGCGAGTTAGTAGTCTGGCTGCTGCGTTTTGTACAGCTTGGAGGCGAGAAAGAGATGATTTATCCAAGCTGGTAAACAGGGAATTACAATAATCTAAACGCGATGACACAAATCCATGGACAATTTTTTCCAGTTCAGCTAAGGAGACCATATGTCGCAGTTTAGAAATATTCCTTAAATGAAAGAAACAGGAACGAGACAGAGACTTTACATGTGAGTCAAGGCCCAAAGAAGAGTCAAATATTATTCCAAGATTTCGAATATTTGGCTCAGCAGAAGAACAGAAAGGGGCAACAACTTGACTGATTTTAGAATATAGATCAGGAGGAGCTATGATCATGGTCTCTGTCTTGTTCTAACAAGGTAATTGTTAGAAAGCCAATCAGAGATTTGAGTTAAAGCCTGGACTAGGGTGGACAGCCTATCCAGCTGATGAGGCTTAACCAGAGCTCTTATGTTTCACTCAGTGCTCCCACCAAACACCTTGGAGGACACATTAGTGTGATTTAGATTTCATTGGTGCAAACACCAGTCACACAAGCTAACCCATGGAGGCAGCAGCAGGCTTTGTGTTTGGTAAAGTCTGTTGGCTTAAACTAAGAGAGTTTAGTTTGTTAGCACAAAGAGCTGTCAGCTAAAGCCCCGAATGCACTTTGAATACAGACGAACTGAGAAAAACACTTTAAATACAGCAAACAGTCAAACTGACAACATCTTGTTCTGCTGATCATCCACAGCAGTACGTTTAGCATTCATGCTAGCAGCAGGCTATGACTGTTAGGGTTGCCAACCGTCCCTTAAAAAACGGAATCGTCCCGTAATTAGAAACAAAAGCACACGTCCCGTATTGAGCTAATAAGGGACGCACTTTGTCCCGTATTGAGCTAATAAGGGACGCACTTTGTCCCGTAATACAGTGAGAATCAAAAGTGGCCTATAACTTTTAATGGAATTAACGCTTTGTTTGAAAACATAATTCCCAGCCCCTCTCCTGCTTTGTGACCAATGAGCTGACAGCACACTTATGACAATTTGAGTATGACAATTCAGATTACCGCTCATCTCATTGGTCGAGGAAAGGTCGCTTACGGAGAAAATACCGGAAGACAACAGATGACCACAACAAGAAGCATGGCCAACAGGGAAACAAACGCCGACACTGCGGTGCAAGTCTCGGACGACAGTACACCTAAAGCTGGGCAGACACTGTGCGATTTTTTCAGTCACGTTATTCAGCTCCTGCTCAAACTGCACGATTGACTCGCAGGGGTTAGAAGTTGGTAGGTCACGATGCAGGTCTCACACTATACGGCCCGATGCTCTGATGCGACCTGAGTGCTCACACTGTGCCTCCATAACATGAAGGTTATAACAGAAAATCTGTCGCTCTCTCTGTCTTTCACTCACACAGACACACAAACCACCACCATCAACTTTGCTAAATTGCTAATGAAAAACATGATCAGGCAGCTGTGAATGAGCAGCAGTGTAAATCCAACTATTTTCACGGTTGTTGTGGTCGTGATAATTTTGTGATGCCACATCGAAAAGGCTCGGATGAGCTTTCCAAAGTTCTACAAGTTGTGCCTCCATCGCTTGTGTCCAGATCACACGCTGCACAGCCGTGCTGCTCCGTCTTTTTCACCGACGTTTACGTGTTTGCGCGTGAGCAGTGTGAGCGGCTCACGAGCGATTGATGATCGGGAGCTGCTCGAGGTGTTAATCGCTTCTCGTTACCCCACGTATACTACACGATGCACGATGAAGGCCAAAATCGGGCCGATCACCAAATCGGTCGCACGACTCAAAAATCGTCTCAAAATGGGCCAAAAATCGCACAGTGTGAGCCCAGCATTAGAGCAGCAATGTTTGTTCCCCTCAGAGAAAGAAAAAAGGCTGCAAAAGTACAGGGAGGAATGGGAAAAGGGAAACACCTGGCTGGAAAAGGTCACCATAACACCTATAAAGCGCACTGCACTGTGTGCCGGCGCACTTTTTCCATAGGCATGCTTCTAATGGTGGGCACATGAAGAACATGAGGGGCGTGAAAGCTCGGGGAACCCTTAACCAATTTTTTGTCCACCAGGCCACGGCAGAAGCAGATATGGTATGTAAACACTAGGGGTGCAACGATATTCGTATCGATATTGAACCGTTCGATACAGTGCTTTCGGTTCGGTACGCATATGTATCGAACAATACAACATTTGTAATTTATTTTATCAACTTTCCTTCTGACGATGCTGTCTGTGTTGAGCGCTCAGTGAATCTGCGTTCGACTACTCCGCCTAGGCTGCACTGTCCAGCGCAGATCCACTGAGCGCTCAACACAGACAGCATCGTCAGAAGGAAGAGCGCAGGGCAAGCTAGCGAGACAGAAGTTAAGCTCTACTTGCAACAGGCAAATTGAACCTCATTCAGATCTGGCGTTTGGAATTATTTTGGTTTTCATGTGACGTATGACCCTGAAGGTAAGCGAGTCATGGACTAAAGTAAAACAGTATGTTGGATGTGCCACGCAATGCTTAATTACATGGGTGGGAACTAGTGTGTTAGCGCAGTTAGCTCGTTAACGTGTTGGCCGTCTAGCCCCATGCACGGGGTGATCGGCGGTAGCTCGTTAACGGAGATTTGCCGTGTTGTGGCGTTAAGGTCATTTCAACGAGATCAACCTGAAAGCACTAGTGGGAACACAACGAATATGACTGCACATTTACACCGACATCATCCTAGTGCAAAGACCAAAACAACAAGCATGCTACTAACTTTAGCCGAGTCATTTAGACAGCTGTTAGCACATGATCCTCCTTATGCTGCTGAGAATATAGCCCAGAAGAAGCGGATAGTATAGCTTTTATTTTGGAAAGAGACATTTCTCTGTAATAAACTCTCTTTTCCAAAGATGAGTGATTCCTCAATCAGATACAGGGCTCGCAAAATCGCTAGCCCGGCGTCCTGGAGCTAGCGATTTTTTTCAGACGGGCTACCAAAATCTATCTCTGCCCTGCCCGTCGGGCTATTGTAGGAAGGAAAAATATATGTCAATGCTTTTGCATTCTTTCAGAAATGTAGCTGGGTAATTATGTCATTGGCATCGGTGAGCCACTATCAATATGTGACATATTGAAGTCGCGTTTGAATTTGCGCTTGTTTTTTTGCTTTCACTTTGCAATCGCGCAAACTGTGTATAGAGAGCGACAGCACTGATCTGTGAGTGATGATAATTTGTGCACCAATTCCTCTGACATCGTCTTATTAATTGTTAGCTTACTATGCAAACATGACAAGTGAAATCTCCCGCAGCTTAAACATGTGAGAGGTTGATCGCGCAGAGAATCGCTGAGCTTATGTGAGTGAGTGTGTAAAAGCATTTCAGTTCTGCTGAGCCAAATAAGACAGGTCAGGGTGAAGAAGTGACAGCCAAAGAAAAGCTTACCACAAAACGGAGAAGTTATGACAAATCAGACTATAAGGCAAAAAGAAAGTGCAGCTTTATGGTTTCATGGACAAAATAATTTCTGTGGCTGCAATATGATGAGCTAAATAACCAGGGCTGCACATAAGTGGTCCGCAGGTGCGCATTCGCTGTCAAAAAAAAAAACACGCACAAGGGTTAGGGTTAAATTTAAAAACTGTACTTTTGAGTTAAAATATATATTTATAATTTTAATAAATGACAAATTAAAAAGGCATGAACATTTTTTTGTATCGAAAAAATATCGAACCGTGACACCAAAGTATCGAACCAAACCGAACCGTGAATTTTGTGTATCGTTGCACCCCTAGTAAACACTGGTTTGTTTTTTAAACCCTCTGGTTAAGATTAATATGGGCATGTGCAGTGAATATCAGCGCTATGTGGCCAGAAGTGTGATAATATAATTTATTTTGTGTAATAAACAACTGCAAGGATAGATGATTACAACAAATAGATGACTAATACATAAAAGTAATACATAGATGAATAATGATGATGAGTTATGATGCGTAATCATGGGAACAAGAGGGTTTACAAACAGGAGCAGCTGATTAGCTTTAGAAAAGCTGAAATAATACCTCAACTGAAGCCAATTGTACTAAATGCACTAAATGTGCACTGTTACAAGAATATTTTTCGTTCTATTGTTTTCTATTAATTTATATAATTTTAAGTTAAGCAGGACAGAGTTCTTTTAAAGAAAGATTTACTTATATTCTCAAAAGTTAAGCATGACAGGCTTCTGTTTAAGAAAGAGACCTGTTTTACTGTGTTAATGTTGTCATTTTGAGCTAAAAATAAATGGCCAAATGATCATTTGTTTCCCATATGGTCATATCACAAAGAATATGCATCTGCTTAAATCAAATTCAAGTCAAATGGTTAAAAAATAATTTCACACACACAAAAAAGAGCTAAAAAATTCACCACACTGGGAAGGGTGAAGACAACTAGGTTGCCCGGCCCTGGCCACGAGGTGCCCCTTATTTATTTTTCAGGGAGTTGGCAACCCTAATGACTGTCCACTCAGCACCAACACAGGTAGGAGTGAGCAGTGATGAAGCAGGACTGTGGCCAAGTTTGAGCTACAATCCTATTGGCTTCTCAGTTTCTCCAAAGAAAAGGGGAAAAATTCTTGGTGTTGTGAAGATGTGAGTTGGTCTTGTTGTCGTGGGGCTGGAAGGATGCTGGCAGTGAGAGGCTTTTCATACAGTGTTCAGTAACAGAATGAGAAGAAAGCCACTGCACATGAAACAAGGTGCTCGTAGAGTTTGTTTACTGTGTTTGTGCCACAATGTCAGATCAGTTGTAGATTCACATGCAGACTTGTCCAGTGAAACCAGTGCAAGTACTGCAGTACAGAGCAAAGACTAAGCAAGCCAGGAGAGCTCTCCAACTTTCTGAAAGTATCAGGATATTTGAGTGATAAGAAAAAGTGGATCGTGCAACAATGTCCCTCAGCACACAAAACAATCAAAGCAGAATAAATATAATGTTTTAGATCAAACACTTACAGGGACCTGAAGAGAGAGAACCAACAAGATGTCATGGCTAACAGAGGAACTCAAGCACAGACTGAGTTCTGACAAACAAAAAGGTGACAGGTTATTTACCAAAGGGGTGAACCACAGTGCTCTATATATGTACAGTGAGTTGGGGAGGGGGTCCAGGGCTCCAGGGAAAAGAGGGAAGGGAGTCCACACTCACTCCTCTTCAGTCACTCTTGTCCTGCTCTCCACTCACACAGCCTCACACGGGAATCACAGGTAAGCGTCTGTAACCAGGTCCGGGGAAATATTTACTCAAAGTATACTCAAAGTTAACCCAACTGGTGAATTAAGAGAGAGATTTCTTAGCAAAGAGCTGAGATCATGAACACAGGAGGGTCAATGTCCCAGCGACGAACTGCTCCATGCCGCAGCGTTAAATGGTTACCGGTAAGCCCAGGTGAATCAGCAACAGGTGGTGTAATCATCATAGCTGGGTGGACCAAGAGCGAGAGGCCATTACAAGCTCCACCCAGGCAGGCAAAACGCTAGCAGGAGAGAGCAAAACATAAAACCTAAAAAGCCATCATGAGCCAGCCAGAGAGACACAGAGTTTATACTACAAGAGAAACCTGCTCATCTTCATCATGTTTGTTTAAACAGAGAAAATCAGAAGTCTCTGTGTGTCAGACCACGGCTCTACACGGACACTTCTAAGCTGCTTCAGAGTGAACTGACCCAGATAATCTGCACACAGCGGCTGTAAAACAGTGAAAGTCATAACTGTCTCTCTGATGGAAAGCTTTTATTGTGAAGTCAGGAAGTCTGCAGGAAGTGTTGAGTTTGTATTCATCACTCAGTGTTTAATGAGACAGGCAGACAGGAAGAGCAGCTCATTAGTGTTGATGAAATCAAAGGAACTGTGAGGAACTGCAGTTTGGTCACATCTGGATGTTTTTCACTGACAGTAAATGTTTTAGTGATGAAGAAATGTGTTCACAGAGAGAGGAAGAGGAGTGGTGTTTGTGAGGAGGAGCAGCTGTCCTGCTGTGCTTTGTGTCAGGACGTCCTGAAGGATCCAGTCTCTACCAGCTGTGGACACTGGTTCTGCAGACAGTGCATCTCCTCATACTGGGACCAGTCTGCTTCATCAGGAGACTCGTCCTGTCCCCAGTGTGGAGAAAGATCCAGAAGCAGAGCTGGACTGCAGATAGCCAGTCAGAGCAGCTGTGTACAAAGTAAGACTGAACATCTGTCTGCTGATGGACTCATTTCTGAAAACTGGACTTCTTGTGTTGTTCAGACATTGAAGAGTTTTCTTTCTCTTTAGTCTCATTGTTTTTCTTTCTTTCAGCAGATGTTGGTCTGCAGGAGGTTTTAGATGAACATAAGATCAGTCTGAGGAGGAGATGTGAACGTGTGACTGAAGGAAGTGATGAAACAGGAAGTAGAACCCTCCTCAACACCATCTACACTGAGCTCTACATCACAGAGGGACAGAGTGAAGAGGTTCATACCCAACATGAGGTGAGGCAGCTGGAGACAGCTTCCAAGATGGACGCCCTCCATGACGCTCCAATCAGGTGCCAGGACATCTTTAAAGCCTTACCTGACCAACAGAGACCCATCAGAGTGGTTCTGACCAACGGCGTGGCTGGTGTTGGAAAAACCTTCTCAGTGCAGAAGTTCACTCTGGACTGGGCAGAGGGCTTGGAGAACCAACATGTCAGTGTGGTGGTTCTGCTTTCATTCAGGGAGCTGAACCTCATCAGAGATGAGCAGTACAGTCTTCTGGAGCTGCTCCATGTTTTCCATCCAACATTACAGAAGGTCACATCAGAGAAGCTGGCTGTCTCTCAGCTTTTGTTCATCTTTGACGGCCTGGATGAAAGCAGACTTTCATTGGATTTCACCAACAGGAAGCTGCTGTCTGATGTCACACAGAAGTCATCAGTCAGCCAGCTGCTGGCAAACCTCATCCAGGGGAATCTGCTTCCCTCGGCTCTCGTCTGGATAACTTCCCGACCCGCAGCAGCCAATCAGATCCCTCCTACATGTGTTGACAGGCTAACAGAAGTACGAGGCTTCACTGACGCCCAGAAGGAGGAGTACTTCAGGAGGAGATTCAGTGATGAAGAGCTGTCCAGCAGAATCATCTCCCACATGAAGACATCCAGGAGCCTCCACATCATGTGTAGTATCCCAGTCTTCTGCTGGATCACTGCTACAGTTCTGGAGCACATGTTGACTACAGAGCAGAGAGGAGAGCTGCCCAAGACCCTGACTGACATGTACTCACACTTCCTGCTGGTTCAGACAAAGAGGAAGAAGAACAAGTACCATGAGGGACGTGAGACGAGTCCACAGGAGCTGACGGAGGCTGACAGGGAAGTTCTTCTGAAGCTGGGGAGGCTGGCGTTTGAACATCTGGAGAAAGGAAACATCATGTTCTACCAAGAAGACCTGGAGCAGTGTGGTCTGGATGTGACAGAGGCCTCGGTGTACTCAGGAGTTTGTACAGAGATCTTCAAAAGAGAGTGTGTGATCTTCCAGAAACCAGTCTACTGCTTTGTTCATCTGAGCATTCAGGAGTTTCTGGCTGCTGTCTACATGTTCCACTGTCACACCAGCAGGAAGACAAAGGTGCTGAAGAACTTCTTGGGACAAAAATACAACGAGTCCTCTCTGGATGATTTCCTGAAGAGAGCCATGGAGAAATCCCTCCAGAGTGAAAATGGCCACCTGGACCTGTTTGTTCGCTTCCTTCATGGCCTCTGTCTGGAGTCCAACCAGAGACTCTTAGTAGGTCTGCTGGGTCAGACAGAGATCAGTCCAGGAACCATCCAGAGAGTCATCAACAACCTGAAGACGATGAACAGTGATGAAATCTCTCCTGACAGAAGCATCAACATCTTCCACTGTCTGATGGAGATGAACGACCTCTCATTATTTCAGGAGATCCAAGAGTTCCTGAAGTCAGAGAACAGATCAGAGAAGGAACTCTCTGAGATCCAGTGCTCAGCTCTGGCCTTCATGCTGCAGATGTCAGAGGAGGTTCTGGATGAGTTGGACCTGCAGAAGTACAAAACATCAGAGCGGGGACGACAGAGACTGATTCCAGCTGTGAGGACCTGCAGAAAGGCTGGGTGAGTCCAGATGTGATCATTAACATCATTGATCAGTGTAGGTTAGTAGTTTAATGTTGAAAATAAAATCAGATTGTAACCACAA
The DNA here is from genome assembly GCF_057382095.1 of Aulonocara sp. 'chitande type north' Nkhata Bay. Lineage (NCBI taxonomy): Eukaryota > Metazoa > Chordata > Actinopteri > Cichliformes > Cichlidae > Aulonocara > Aulonocara sp. 'chitande type north' Nkhata Bay. The sequence goes on from NC_141346.1 coordinate 68,495,664, forward strand.
AGTGTTTGTGTCCGTACGCTGCAACCTTCCACACCATTCCTTTATTGTACAGACTCAGCAGCAGCTCCATGGATCCCAAATCCAAGAGTGGAGAACAGATTTGAAGTGTGTCACATCCATGCAGTCACAGCTGTTTCCACCATGTTTCCACTGATATTAATCCTGTTCAATGACACGTTTCATATCAGTGAATATGTTCTTTAGGACGTCCACTGACATGTTTAAGTGTCCTGCTGGAAATCACTCAAATCATCCATGAAATCCATGAAAAATCCTTTTAGTGTTTCTAACTTCAGCCTCTGTCCTCTCTCTCTCTCCATCCTCCTCACTGCTTCTTTCACTGATAATCACACAAACATCGTATTCAGCTACAAAATAACACAATAATATCATCTGATGATCATTATTATAAGAGCAGGATCCATATTTGATATCAGAGTAACACACTGCTTGGTTATGTGCAGTCATCATCAGTGACTGTGGGTCAAACAGAAGCTCTCTGATTGGTTGCTGACCTTGGTCACCTGTCCACTCTCACCTGTTTGTGTTTGCTCTCTCTTTGCTGTCTCCATCCTCTCTCTCCTTTCTCTCCCTCTCTGTCTTTGTACGTCACTCAGGTCCAATGGAAACAGTGACATTTACAAACCAATCAAAGACAAACTGATCCATGTCAGGTTATAACAATATTCAAAGTGAATACAGGCTGCTGCTGGACACAGACAGGTAACATCATTGTGACTTGCTGTCACCTGGATCTGGACTCATAAACACTGAAGCCCTGAACAGGAATACAAATCATTTTCTGCCAACTAGCGACACACCAGCAGATAATGGCTCAGAAAGCTAAAATGAGCCAATCATTTCTGTGTTTAGTTCCCCTGAAATCAGATCTGATATCAGCAGCTCTGAGTTCATTCATCATTATTGTCCAGTGATGAGATTTCTGCTCCGTTTGGTAACAGTCAGTAGGTTTTTCCTGCGTGTGGACGTGAACAGTCGTACCTGACAGCAGGTAGCAAACAGAGATCATCTTTCCAGCTGAAACTCTTCACTGAGCTGAACTCATTCAAAATGTTCTGGAGTCAAAACAGGAAACAGTCCAAATGTGTGTCTTCACTCTGACTCTGGATCAGATCTCAGTGACAGACTGTGGACATTATGGAAGCCTAAATGTGACACCATCTTCTTCCTTCATCTGCAGATTAAAGCCAAACAAAGATTCTCATTAAAAGTCTGCAGGTCTGAGAGAGACTCAATCGTTGTGTCATGTCAAACACAGTAAGAGGAGCTGAAGCACAGATGTGAAGAGCAGATTCATCAGATTATGACCTCACTCTGTTTTGTCTTCATATACATTCAGTCTGTGTTTATAATGCAGATTTTCTGCTTTTATAATAACACATTTTATATTTTCTATCATCACAGACTGACTTGGTGTGGACTCTCAGAGTCTCACTGTGAAGTTGTGGCCTCAGCTCTGAAGTCCAGCCCCTCCCATCTGACACAGCTGGACCTGAGTAGAAACTACAACCTCCAGGATTCAGGTGTGAAGCTTCTGTGTGCTGGACTGGAGAGTCCAAACTGTCGACTGGAGACTCTGAGGTGAGTTCACTGACTGCGGCTGTTGTTGTTTTTCTATATTTCAGGTCTTTGATTGATGTTTGAAACTTTCTTTAGTTCCTAAATGTTCAGGATGTGTCTGAAGACAAATGTGACGAAGTTTGAGTGCTTTCAGAAATGTTGTCTTTCCAAACGACTGAACAACAGTTTTTCCTTTTGGCTCCAAACAGAAGTGACAGACTTGAGCAGGGTTCATTTAAAGGCTGACAGAAGTGGAGTGGTGACGGGGAGATGTTTGACAGGACAGTGTTTCAGTCTCCACAGGTTCATGTTGTGCTCCATCAGTCAGTGAAGATGAAGTCAGTGCTGATGAGGCTGTAGAGTGTGTGAGGGATGTGAATGAGGATGATGAAGATCTGATGATAGCAGATAAAAATAGGCTGCAGAGACTTTGAGCCATACAGGGCACACAGTGTGTGTACAGAACAGCTGAAATCATTATGGAGGCCTCACTGGAATATGGAAGCATCACAGTACAGCTTCAGTGAAGCATTAAAGTCTCTGATATGAGATGAGAAATGAAGCAGCCAGAGCTTTTTCATGAGTGGAAATCCACTGTGACTGTGAGCTGCTGCTACAGCCTCCAGATTAGCCAGCAGCTCATCCTGCTGAACATTTCCTCACCAACTTTAATGGAAGTGTGATGTTTTCAGCTGGAGTGATGGTCAGGGTGGCCTCCCTCTCCTCTTCTTCTCCTCTTCCTCTTTCATTTGTAAAGCCACTTCTGCTGCTTTCATTCATTTGGAAGTCCTGTAGCTGAGTTTGGGAGAGACTAACAGCCTCGGCAGCAGAGGGGAGAAAGGCTGTAACACCACCTCTTTACTCTGTTCTACCTGTCACATCATTTTATCAGGAAACAAATATGCTCATGTTTTTACTATGTTTGTCTTGAAGATGTAAGAAGATCACATGGTGCTTTTTATTATTGTGTTGGTTTGTTTCCTGTCTCTTGGATGGAGCCCAGCTGTGCGTGGCCCCTGGGCCTGTGGTCAGAGTGTGTGCTGGATAATCCGGCCCAGGATGAGGCCAAACTAACATGGGATGAAATGTCTGTCACATAATTGAGCTTAGTGTAGTTTCATTTCTGCACAATTTCAAAACAACCAAAACTTTGTTCTGTCTTTTCTATGTTATACTGTAGACTTTCTTTGATACTGTGTCCAAAAGGAGCAGCTTTTACTTTGAAGGGGAGGCGTCTCTGTTTCCTCTTCAGGTTGGATGATGGAAGCAAATGAGTGTGTGATGTTCTTTCAGTGTTGCACTTTGTAGACGCTCCCTGAGCACTGGTCTCACAGCCAGCTGCACATAGAGACCAGTGTTGTTAGTCCAGGTCAGAAGATGACTTGTTGGAATGAAAATGAGCTTGTAGTTTGTCTGCTTTAATAATGTGACTGGAAAAAGGTGTTGGACTTCAAATATGTCCATTTCTTTCACACTTCACCTTTAAAAGTGAAGCCTTGTGGTTCCTGGAAGGAAAAACACGACTTTTTCAAGTCTTTGTCCTGTTTTTATGAGAAACGTACGACTTTAATGTGAAACATTCAGAGTTTTTTCTCTTGTTGTGTTTGTTTGAAGCTGCTTCCTGTTGGCTTCAGCTGTTTGGAGTTTCCATTTTCTAAACTTCTACATTCTGAACCTTCTTCAGCTCTGAACAGATGATGAAACACTGAATGATTTCAAGCTCACACTTTGTCTAATAAACTTACATCTTTCATTCTTTATACAGATTGATGGACTGTGGTTTGTCAGAGATCAGCTGTGATTATCTGGCAGCAGCACTGAAGTCCAACCCCTCCCATCTGAGACAGCTGGACCTGAGCTGGAACGACAAGCTGCAGGATCCAGGAGTGAAGCATCTGTGTGGTTTCCTGGAGAGTCCAGGATGTGGACTTGAAACTCTGAGGTCAGTCAGCATGTTTTAGTTGTGCTGAGATGAATATGATGTGAAAGTTGTGCTGACACTAAACTGCAGACATCAGGCTGATATTATACTGATCCACACTGAGGATCTTCATGGTAAAGTCTGTTTTCTTCTTCTCTGGTTTAGTCCATTGACTGCAGCAGAACAATGTTCACATTTCAAACAGTGAGACTCAACGTATGGCCGGCGGCCCACACGCGGCCTGCCCACCTTTCCTGATTCAGAGAGAGGGGACCCTGATTAACTGTGTAGTGTTCTTCCTCACAGTTCTAAGTATCAGACACAACAATGAATAATCCACAGCTGACTGTCTTTAGCAGGTCAAAGGTCACGGCACACAGCAGACAGTGGGAAATATTATAATTCTGATCATTTATCAGCACATATCCATATGTATAAAAACAAAGCTGACACTGTGAGACTTGATCAGAGGTGTGATCATCACAGCAGAGGCCTTTGTGTCAAAGTCACTGAGGATCAAACAGAAACACATGAAGCAGATTTTCCTGTTCTGGCTTTTTATAGCAGATAACCTTCAAAATATTCTGCAGTCCATCAAAAACTGAAGCAAACCATGAATCAACATGTGAACATGAGCTGATGCTGCTGAAGTGAAGCAAAGTTACAGAGGTTTGATTACAGACACAGCTGAGAGTTTGTAATCTGTCATCATTTTAAAAGGTTTACATTTCTTCAGTATTGAACAGCAGAAATGAGGCTTTGTTTTGGGAGGCCAACAGCAGTGAACACAACAGCAGACTGGTGCGTAATAAGCAGTGAATAATGCAGGAAACAGATTTTTGAAGGTAAACTGTTCTTGAAGTACACTGAGAGAGAGAGAGCTGTGCAGGAAGTAAACGTCAAAGTCAGAGAGAATTCATGACGATGTTCATCAAACGTAAAGCGTAGTTTGGATCTTCTTCTGCTGCTGGTTCAGTCAGTTTTGGTTGGAGACAGATGAAACCTGCAGCTTCAGGATCTGTGAGCTGTCCACTTTCAGCCCCGACGGCGTGTCCGTGTACGTGCCGTCGAGTGAACGATCCACGCTCTGTGTTTCCATCTTTGTGTGTTTAGCTGCTCTCATTTACTGTTTTATCTGTTTGCTTGTTGTTGAAATACTTTTGGGAGCTTTAACCTGAGATTCTGGCAAAATACATTTATATTAAAAATTGATTCAGGATTGAATGAATCAACATCGCTTTATTCAAATTAAAACCATTTAAATAGGAAAATCCATTTTTTTACACCCGCCTCTAATGCTGGGTAATGTCAGCTGGTCCATGTGCAGCTGGCTGTGAGGCTCAGGGAGCGTCTACAAAGTGCAACACTGAAAGAACATCATCCATAAATATTGAGTAATAACTGGACTCTCATACAGCGAGACTCAAATGCCTTTAAACATCAGCTTATCCTGCTGATCCAAGTCCAACACTGAGTTTGTAAAAACATGTTTGTCAATCATTTTGTTTGGTTTCTGAGGAAAATGATTCAATAACTTGCTGCTAATACACAACATTTCATCATATTTCCTCATAACCCTCTTTTGTCTGACCATTTGATCCCATTTGAATTTGCAATAAAGGATCCACAGAGTTTGGTGACAATAATGACAGTAGATGTTTGTGTGAAAGTGCTGGAAGCAAATGAGTGTGTGATGTTCTTTCAGTGTTGCACTTTGTAGACGCTCCCTGAGCACTGGTCTCACAGCCAGCTGCACATAGAGACCAGTGTTGTTAGTCCAGGTCAGAAGATGACTTGTTGGAATGAAAATGAGCTTGTAGTTTGTCTGCATTAATAATGTGACTGGAAAAAGGTGTTGGACTTCAAATATGTCCATTTCTTTCACACTTCACCTTTAAAAGTGAAGCCTTGTGGTTCCTGGAAGGAAAAACACGACTTTTTCAAGTCTTTGTCCTGTTTTTATGATAAATGTACGACTTTAATGTGAAAGGTTCAGAGTTTTTTCTCTTGTTGTGTTTGTTTGAAGCTGCTTCCTGTTGGCTTCAGCTGTTTGGAGTTTCCATTTTCTAAACTTCTACATTCTGAACCTTCTTCAGCTCTGAACAGATGATGAAACACTGAATGATTTCAAGCTCACACTTTGTCTAATAAACTTACATCTTTCATTCTTTATACAGATTGTGGGACTGTGGTTTGTCAGAGATCAGCTGTGATTATCTGGCAGCAGCACTGAAGTCCAACCCCTCCCATCTGAGAGAGCTGGACCTGAGCTCCAACAACAAGCTGCAGGATTCAGGAGTGAAGCATCTGTGTGGTTTCCTGGAGAGTCCAGGATGTAAACTTGAAACTCTGAGGTCAGTCAGCATGTTTTAGTTGTGCTGAGATGAATATGATGTGAAAGTTGTGCTGACACTAAACTGCAGACATCAGGCTGATATTATACTGATCCACACTGAGGATCTTCATGGTAAAGTCTGTTTTCTTCTTCTCTGGTTTAGTCCATTGACTGCAGCAGAACAATGTTCACATTTCAAACAGTGAGACTCAACGTATGGCCCGCGGCCCACACGCGGCCTGCCCACCTTTCCTGATTCAGAGAGAGGGGACCCTGATTAACTGTGTAGTGTTCTTCCTCACAGTTCTAAGTATCAGACACAACAATGAATAATCCACAGCTGACTGTCTTTAGCAGGTCAAAGGTCACGGCGCACAGCAGACAGTGGGAAATATTATAATTCTGATCATTTATCAGCACATATCCATATGTATAAAAACAAAGCTGACACTGTGAGACTTGATCAGAGGTGTGATCATCACAGCAGAGGCCTTTGTGTCAAAGTCACTGAAGATCAAACAGAAACACATGAAGCAGATTTTCCTGTTCTGGCTTTTTATAGCAGATAACCTTCAAAATATTCTGCAGTCCATCAAAAACTGAAGCAAACCATGAATCAACATGTGAACATGAGCTGATGCTGCTGAAGGGAAGCAAAGTTACAGAGGTTTGATTACAGACACAGCTGAGAGTTTGTAATCTGTCATCATTTTAAAAGGTTTACATTTCTTCAGTATTGAACAGCAGAAATGAGGCTTTGTTTTCGGAGGCCGACAGCAGTGAACACAACAGCAGACTGGTGCGTAATAAGCAGTGAATAATGCAGGAAACAGATTTTTGAAGGTAAACTGTTCTTGAAGTACACTGAGAGAGAGAGAGCTGTGCAGGAAGTAAACGTCAAAGTCAGAGAGAATTCATGACGATGTTCATCAAACGTAAAGCGTAGTTTGGATCTTCTTCTGCTGCTGGTTCAGTCAGTTTTGGTTGGAGACAGATGAAACCTGCAGCTTCAGGATCTGTGAGCTGTCCACTTTCAGCCCCGACGGCGTGTCCGTGTACGTGCCGTCGAGTGAACGATCCACGCTCTGTGTTTCCATCTTTGTGTGTTTAGCTGCTCTCATTTACTGTTTTAGCTGTTTGCTGCTTGTTGAAATACTTTTGGGAGCTTTAACCTGAGATTCTGGCAAAATACATTTATATTAAAAATCGATTCAGGATTGAATGAATCAACATCGCTTTATTCAAATTAAAACCATTTAAATAGGAAAATCCATTTTTTTACACCCGCCTCTAATGCTGGGTAATGTCAGCTGGTCCATGTGCAGCTGGCTGTGAGGCTCAGGGAGCGTCTACAAAGTGCAACACTGAAAGAACATCATCCATATATATTGAGTAATAACTGGACTCTCATACAGCGAGACTCAAATGCCTTTAAACATCAGCTTATCCTGCTGATCCAAGTCCAACACTGAGTTTGTAAAAACATGTTTGTCAATCATTTTGTTTGGTTTCTGAGGAAAATGATTCAATAAGTTGCTGCTAATACACAACATTTCATCATATTTCCTCATAACCCTCTTTTGTCTGACCATTTGATCCCATTTGAATTTGCAATAAAGGATCCACAGAGTTTGGTGACAATAATGACAGTAGATGTTTGAGTGAAAGTGCTGGAAGCAAATGAGTGTGTGATGTTCTTTCAGTGTTGCACTTTGTAGACGCTCCCTGAGCACTGGTCTCACAGCCAGCTGCACATAGAGACCAGTGTTGTTAGTCCAGGTCAGAAGATGACTTGTTGGAATGAAAATGAGCTTGTAGTTTGTCTGCTTTAATAATGTGACTGGAAAAAGGTGTTGGACTTCAAATATGTCCATTTCTTTCACACTTCACCTTTAAAAGTGAAGCCTTGTGGTTCCTGGAAGGAAAAACACGACTTTTTCAAGTCTTTGTCCTGTTTTTATGAGAAATGTACGACTTTAATGTGAAACATTCAGAGTTTTTTCTCTTGTTGTGTTTGTTTGAAGCTGCTTCCTGTTGGCTTCAGCTGTTTGGAGTTTCCATTTTCTAAACTTCTACATTCTGAACCTTCTTCAGCTCTGAACAGATGATGAAACACTGAATGATTTCAAGCTCACAGTTTGTCTAATAAACTTACATCTTTCATTCTTTATACAGATTGAGGAACTGTGGTTTGTCAGAGATCAGCTGTGATTATCTGGCAGCAGCACTGAAGTCCAACCCCTCCCATCAGAGAGAGCTGGAGCTGAGCTCCAACAACAAGCTGCAGGATTCAGGAGTGAAGCATCTGTGTGGTTTCCTGGAGAGTCCAGGATGTGGACTTGAAACTCTGAGGTCAGTCAGCATGTTTTAGTTGCGCTGAGATGAATATGATGTGAAAGTTGTGCTGACACTAAACTGCAGACATCAGGCTGATATTATACTGATCCACACTGAGGATCTTCATGGTAAAGTCTGTTTTCTTCTTCTCTGGTTTAGTCCATTGACTGCAGCAGAACAATGTTCACATTTCAAACCTTCAAAGAAGAAGAAAAATCCTCCACTGGATAATTCACTGTGAAACTCTCAAACTCTTCATTCCACCTTAAAGTCTGTCTGACACTGAAATCCAAAGCAAAATGTGCGTTTGCTTTACAGACAGCAGTCCAACACAAACATACACACATCATCCAAAACACAGTCCAACATCCAAATCTCCTCCACTGCCAGCATGAATGATGAGAAAGAGAAGGAGGAACACTCTGACATTCAGGGTTAGAATGAGTTTCATGAAGCAGACTGTGAAGATCAAAGCTGCATTAGAAAGCTTACATGAATGAATGAGTGGACAGAAGTGGACAGAGATCATCTGAAGCACTTCAAAGGCTTTAAATCAGCACATTTCTCTTTATTCTTTATCAACTCTGTTAGTTTCTCTCAGTTTTCTGTGGAATGAAGCTAACAGCAGGCTAATAAGATGCTGACCAATAGGTTTCTATTAAAGGTTGTAATTTGTATATGAAAAAGTGCTTTGGCTCAGCAGGGATCAGCTTACAGGTAGAATACAGCTGCTGGATGGGATTAGCATGTCATAGCTATCTACCAAACTGCTAACTGGGGGATTTCAGGCCATCTATGGATCATTTTTGCTAACTGTTTATTCAGCTTAGGCTCACAGGGCTGCAGCCTGTGCCCTAGCTGTCATAGGGCAAGAGGCGTGGTCCACCTGCACAGGTGAGCAGTCCATCACAGGGCCAACAGAGAGAGACAGAGAAGCACTCTCTCACATCCACACCTACAGCCAATTTAGAAGCACCAATGAACCTAAGCAGCATTTCATTGGACTGTGGGAGAACATCCAACCTCCACAGAAAGGCCAACAAGCTTCAACCTACAACCTTCTTGCTTTAAGGCACTAGTGCGAACCACTTTTCCCCATTTCAGCCCAAATCCTGCATCTTCCTGTTTCTGACTCCAGGCCAGCTCCACTAACACTTTCTCATCAGACACTGCCACCTAGTGGAGGAAGTCTTAGTCCCATTTGAAGCTTCAGATTACAGTTAGTTCCTTTACAAAGAGGTGGAGGTGGTGGGGCCACAGCACCATCATCACTGAGTGCCATAGGACACTTAACCTTTGTTTCCATATGCTGGGAACTTCCTGTTGTTCCAAGGAGGACTGGAAAATGTGTGAAAACCTCCCAGTCAGTTCCTCACAGCACACTTCAATCATTTCCCTCCCACAGCATCAGGACCAGGGCTTTTTCTCTCTTTGGTCCCACTAAGAGATTTCCACACAAACACCTCATCAGTGGGACTCTCAGAGCTACCAGCCCTTTGCTACAATCACAAAGCTCTTCATTGAAATCAATGATATCAAAGCTGGAATCAAATGAGTCCAAGTCTTCTGCTGATTCAGCATCACATTCATCTTTGCTTCTTCTGCATCCCCACCATGGACTTCATTCTTTTCCAAGCCAGCCTTGAGTGTCCTTTATTCAGCTCATCCTCTGCTTTACTTTTACACCTGATTTTAGCTGCTTTATCTCTCTTTCAACAAGTTTCTGTGCCTCAATCTTTTTCTTCTCTCCCTCATAACAAGACAGCTTCTTCTGCCTGAGAACATGTTGGAGTGATTTACTAATCCAGGGCTGCTTACTGGGGAAAATACTTCCTGTTTTCAAAGTAATCCCCATTTTCCCAGAAAGAAATGTAAGTAGAAATCGATGATCTCAGTGAGAACATGAGCCTTTAAAAAGTCCCAGTGGGTGCAGTCAAAGCAGTCCCTCAGTCCCAGTATATAGTCTTTGGTCCAGACTGGAACAACTGTGTGCCCAGTTTGAGCTCTCTTCAGTGCTGTGATCTGACAGACCCAGAGGGGCCATCACATCACATTTAGAAGCTCCCCTAATGGAGCCACAACACATGTCCAATACTTAGTCTGTCTTGTTGGACCAACTGGAAGAAATGATTCAAGGACTTAGTCACAGAACAGAGATTCAAATCTCCAAAATCCAACTGGCTGCATCAGGACATATAGTCTGAAACTCTGCACAGTTTCCTGTTTGAAGCTGCTTCCTGTTGGCTTCAGCTGTTTGGAGTTTCCATTTTCTAAACTTCTACATTCTGAACCTTCTTCAGCTCTGAACAGATGATGAAACACTGAATGATTTCAAGCTCACATAATAAACTTACATCTTTCATTCTTTATACAGATTGAGGTGCTGTGGTTTGTCAGAGATCAGCTGTGATTATCTGGCAGCAGCACTGAAGTCCAACCCCTCCCATCTGAGACAGCTGGACCTGTACGGAAACGACCTGAAGTATCCAGATGTGAAGCAGCTGTCTGATCTTCAGCAGAGTCCAGACTACAGACTGCAGACTCTGGGGTCAGTAGAGTGATGGAGTGAGTGGGTGGTGCTGTCAGCAGTATTGTACTAAACACAGTCAGTATGAAACAAAGATCCAGTGTTTCCTGTAAAGCTGCAGCTTCTCAGTGAAGCTGTGAGAGGAGAATGGTGACAGGCTTCAGGATTGGACACAAACACTTCCTGTTTCTGACCTTTATGGTCACCATAGTAACAGCTGACACGCTCTGATCAAACGCTGTCAACAGCCAATCAGCTCTCTGAACAAAGCAGCACGCAGACCAATGACTGCATTCATTTCCAAGTTTAAAGCAGTGAAGAACACAGTCTGTAGGTGAGGAAGAATTGAGTGAGAGCAGATGTTTGGATGGAATTCCTCCAGTTAACAGCTGGAACCGTCCATCTGGATTGTTGGGCTTGTTGTTGGGGTTCCTACAGAGCTCAGAGTGGACACACCAAGGTTCTTCTAATGAATGAAAGTCCAAACTCAAACTAGGAGGGAAAAACATTTTCATCAACTTCAATAAAAATCCAAAGATTAGAAAAAGTGAAGCAACAATGAGTCCTAGTACAGTCCCAGCACTGAAGTCCCTGCTGCTCTTTATACTGGATGTGCTGCATCACTGACTGACAGCTGATGAAGAGTCTCTGGAAACACTCGTTTATCTCCTCTGCTCTTCCTTCTTCTCTCTGCAGGTGGTGGTGATGATGGTAAACAGGACGGTGTGTGTGCTGAGAGAGGAGGAGCTGTGTCCTGATGATCCAGAGAGGTTGAAGCAGCAGCAGCTTGTAGAGACGCTCTGACTGGGCCATGTTACTGGGAGGTGGAGAGGAGAGCTTCATCCAGCAGTGACTGACAGAGGAATGAGAAGAAGTGCAGATGACTGTCAGTGCTGCAGAGTGAACTGCTCTGAGAACAGCTCCACTGTCAGACACAATGTAGAGTCCAGCATCATCCCTGTGTGTCCCTCTGGATCTGACAGAGGATCATCAGTGTATCTGGACTGCTCTGCTGCTGCTCTGTCCTTCTACAGTCTCTGCACAGTCTCTGTCTGACTCTGGCTTCAGACCCTCCTGGATCAAACTCACCTGGAAAGACTTTCAAACATCACTCAATAGATTTGAATACAGAATATATTTGATATATACTGTAGATGTACTGTAGAGTTGCAGTTTGTCACTTGTAAATACAGTCTGTGAGCAGCTGTGAGCTGAAAGATCTTTCTAGAAACACGAAATGTTTTCACTCTTCTGTTGCTTTTTCATATATTTCCACAACATTAATATTGATCCCACCTGTCTCACCTGTTTCATGCTTTTATACATAATAACAGGACACGTGTGATCTGAGCGCTGCTGTGGTTGCTGTGCTGCACGTCTTCATTTAGATAACAGAGACATCTAGTGGTTCAGAGGGAGAACTGCAGGAGGTGGAGCTGTGTTTTAGCATGGAAAACTTTTTATCTTTTAGGCGCAGATACAAATATGACAAGTATCAGTGTGAGATACAAAAGGTCACATCAGTCAGCAGAGGGAGCAGTGATCACACAGCAATGTAAGAATAGAAACATAACAGTGAATCTGGACATGTATACAGATGGAAGCAAACAAACAGGATGTAACACTACATTAAAGCCACAAATGAATCATCAGAGCTGAGCAGGTGATGGAGAAACAGGTTTACCTTTTAGGTGACATGAATGAGTTGATGGGAAGTTATGAACTGTTTCTGAGAGACAAATAACACCAGGATCCTTTTCTAAGTAGCTGACAGCTTGTAACTGTGCAGGGGCGGGTCTAGTAAAGTTTTGCCGACCTAAACCAGGGGGTTTAGAGCATCATAGAGTTTTTGTGGTTTGTTTTCTTTAAGTCATTTCACAGATTTTCTCTATAATTTCAATTCCTTGAATAAAACAACAAATTTAGGGGATGATTTTGTAATCCGACTTTATGTATGAAAGATTTGACTAAACGTAAAACAATCTTCCAACTCAGTCGTCATTCTTATCTTGTGAAATCAAACCAAATGTTCTGTTGTCTCTAAATCAGGGATTGATGAAATCTTTGATTGCATCCATTTATGAACATGTTCTCATTCATATTAAATCGTAGTCTAAGTCCTTCTTTAGAGGGATAAATGTCATTCATTATCTTCAAATGTGTTTCTGTTGTTTTGGGGGGAAGTTTGAAGTCCATTGTTCAAAGTCTGTCAATGAAACTTTATGAAGTTTATGTAGGATGTTTTTCCTATTTTGTATTTGTTTGAATTATGATGTATTTCTGACTCTTGCTGCCATGATGCCAGGTCTCTCTTGAAAACAACATTTTTAATCTCAATTAAATTTTCACCTGGAGAAATAAAGATGATAATAATAATTTTGTCTTCAGGGAATCATTTCTCTGTAAAACAGCTTCTTCTGAAACTCTTGTTACATTTCTTGTTTATTGTTTGCTGGTTTGAGAAAAATGTCATCGTCTCTGTGTGAACTTAAACTCTACATGTGGTGTCAGCTATAAACCAGCTCTAGAGTCTAATAACGATGCTTTTATTATTGTCTGGTATCCAACCTAACCCTGGGCCTCTGGCTGAATGTGAAACACCAGCAGATGTTAAAAACTGTCTGGGTTACACATGCATCACGTCGTGTGCTTCCTAACATGGATATGATTGGAATCTGGGCCTGTTCAAGCGGTGCTGGTATCATTGTTGTTTCTGAGACTTTCCAAATCTTTACTGGATAAAAACGTAGCAACTGATGGATTTAACATTTAGCTCTCAGACTGTCCCAGAAAAGGCGGAGGTCTGGAAGTTTATGTGAAGCCCTGTCTTGCTGCTCAAGTCTTGTTCTCTCCATCTGCACCTCAGCCATTTGAAATCTTGGCCTTAACTATTGATCTGTTTGGAAATCAGACTGTTGTTGGCTGCTATCAGCCTCCACCTGCTTCCCCCAGCACATCACCGTCTCTGGTCCAACTTTTATCTGAGCTGCATTTTAATGACGTCTTTCAGATGGATGATTTTCATTGGGACTGGCTTTCTTCTGTGTCTGATGATTTTAAGGCACGCTGCTTGTTTTTAAAACTGACTCAAATTATTTAAAGCCTCACACGCCTTGATCCTAAACACCCAGATAAATCTGCTCTTATTGACCTTTTTTAACTAATATGCTGCGTAAGTTTTCCACATCTGCAGTTTTTGCCAACGACCTGAGTGATCACTGCATAGTTGGTGCTGTGAGAAACACTAAAATCTCACGCTCCGAGCCCGCATCAGTTTGAACTGGGGTTGTATTAAACAGGCTGACAATGTCAGTTTGGGAACATTTACAGGAGAGTTGTGTCTACTTTGTGGACAGACACGCCCCTTTTTGCCAGGTCAGGGTGAAAGGTCGGGACAGGCCTGGTTTGGTTCAGTACCGGCCGATCTCCTACATGAGAGAAACCAGGCCTGGGCAGGAAGTCTGGCTCTGATGCTGATTGGCTACGTTTTCATTAGCTGTGTAATCGGATTACTGCCTCCATCATCAAGATGTAACTATTTTTTACTTTAACGACTGACAGTCCAAACGACCGTAGGAGGTTTTGGCAAACTATAAAGTGTCTCTGCCAGCTGTGACTCCTCAGAGCTTCCTCCTCACTTAAATATCGACTCCACTCCTGTGTCAGACAAAACTGAAATGTTGCTTTAACAAACACTTTGTTGCTTCTTGCTCTTTGTTCAGCACAGTATCTGATGGTAAACCTCTTGCACACAACTCTGCTCGTAGTTCCTGCTTTTCCTTCACACCTGTCACAGTAGAAGAGGTTTGTAAGGCTTTGAACAGCCCCAACACCAGAAACTCGTCCTCACAATCGTTCTCCTTCCTTCTTGCACTTGGCTGCAAATATCATAGCTGAGCCAGTGTCTTATATTTTTAATCTTTCTCTACAACAGAAGGCTTTACCACAGATGTGGAAGTGTGCCTCTGTACTCCCCCACTGAAAGCTGGTGATTCTTCAACAGTTAGTAATTACAGGCCAATTTCCAAACTCTGTGTCTTATCTAAGGTTCTTCAAAGGCTGGTAAATAATCAACTTCAAAGTTATCTGGATGAAAATAGGATTTTATCTCCCTTCCAGTCTGGTTTTAGGAAACTGCACAGTACTGGAACTGCTTCGATAAAAGTTCTCAAAGACGTCTATGAAGCGCTGGATGCAAAGAACTACTGTGCAGCTCTTTTTATTGATCTATCAAAGTCTTTGACACTGTCGACCACAACAAAAACTCTTCTGGCACAACTTCACCTACTTCCAAGCTGCGTGGAGAGGATGAGGATCTAACAGCACAGGAACTCCAGCAACACTCAGCAGCAGCTGCTCCCAGTCCCTTGGTTTATGAGCTGAGCTGCTGACCACAGCATTTTATGTCATAGATTACTGGAAATAGGCCTTTCAGACCGAGCAGCTGGCTGCTTCTCTAATGTTCTTTTGGACATCAGCAGTGCGTTCAGCTCAATGGTCTCTCTTCCAGCTTTTTAAATGTCACTAAACGAGTGCACAGGGTTCTGTCCTGGGCTACTTATGTCAACGGTGTGGCACAAAATCTAGATGCATCTGTTCATTTTATACCATCAACATAGTTTTCAAACCATTACAGCAGCTGTTGATAGTATTCAGTCTCAGCTGGCTCAGACTGGCTTTAAATGTAGAAGAAACCAAAGTCATGTTGTTCACAAACAGAAAGAGGGTCCGGCTTTATTTCCTTCTCCTGTATCTGCTCAAAGTATTTCTATTGAAACTGTGGCCTCGTACACATACCTCGGTATTGTGGTTGATGACAGTCGTTCCTATAAGCCACACATTGAACATCTAATAAAGACACTGAGGCTGAAGTTGGGCTTCTCTTCCAGGAACAGATCATGTTTCACAGGAAAAAGCTTGTTGCTGCCACCTTTTTTTTACCTGCCCTGGATTACAGTGACATGATTTATATGAATGACTCTGCTCGCTCTCTTCATCTGTTGGATTTTGTCCATCATGGGGCATTAAGATTTATAACTGTCTGTAAACCTTTAACACACCACTGTACTCTGTGTTCTCTGGTTAACTGGTCCTCATTGGTCTCACACAGGATGGTCCATTAGTATCATTTTATCTATAAATCTGTTTCTGGGTTACTGCCTCCTATTCATCAGAGTACATGTTAGGCAAACAGTTTAGTCACAGCCTGCAGTCTCAGGACATCATTACATCCACTGTTCCATCAGTTCATGCAGAGCTTGGGAAGAAGGCATTCTCCTTTTCTGCTCCGTCTTCATGGAAAACATAACCGAAGGATTTAAGGCTCTCCGTTGATTTCACTTGCAGACTTCAAAAGACGTACACATGTTTTTGTGAAACCATCTCTGGGAACTTGTTCTCGTTTTTAATGTGACTGAGTACATTACACAAACTTTTCTTTTATTGTTGTAATTTTAATATGTGTGTCTGGAACAGGTCTCTCTTGTAAATGAGACATTGAGTCTCAATGAGCCGACCTGTATAAATAAAGCTTCAATTACAAAGTCCTTTGTTTAAAAGTTCCTTCAGCTGCCAGTGGGACGTGCTGTGGCTCTATCGGTTGCTGAGCCTTTATATTGTTAGTTAGAAACTACAAATATAATGGCTCACTGTATTTCAGAATCAGAGAAACTTTATTAATCCAGGAGGGAAACTGAGTTGTCATAGCAGCAAATATACAAGAAACAACAAGCACTCATATAAAGTGAGTGTAGAAACAGAGTTATGATAAATAAATATTCAGATAAATAGAGAAATAGAAAAATATAGGTATAAATTGTTACGAAATCAGTTTTACCCCGGTTCTTTTATTCGTCGAGGCATCCAGCGACGGCACCAGAACTCAGTAGTTATTTCACAAAACCTTTATTCATCTTCATTTAAGAATAAGAATCTTTACTCTTTAATGTCACAAATTCCTCTTTGTATGTAACATAACAACATACATGATACAGCTGCAGCAACTGAGGCGAGGAGAGAGGCAGCAACAAGAAAACTGGAAGAAGGAGACCAACAGCACCACCTGTGGAAATCTTTCCCCAATCAAGCGTCATCATATCAGCATTTCATCAAAAGCACACATGCTCTGACCTGACAATGCAGAGCTGTGGCAAAATCATTGAATCATTTATTAAACAAATGAGTGCATCAAAAATAAGAGTGGAGCTGCAATGAAAGAGAAGTGAACTTTCTTCAGTCAACACAAAGTTTTCCCTGACAGGTGACTTTAATTAAAGTGACTTTATCACCACACACACATTCAGAGGCAGTCTACAGGAGCAGAGCTGCAGCTATTCAGCAAATGTCTCCCTGCAATCCTCACTGCAACACCTACATGTGAAAATGAAACCACCTCTACTGTTCACACATGAAACGTCGTGTGAAGAACCAGTTTTCCTCAGATCTCTGTTTTAGTAACTCTGAAGTCTGAACTTTGGATTTTTGCATCCTGTTTGTACTGATAACTGTCAGTGGATGATTTTGATCCCAAAGAAATCTTTAACACACATGTAGTGATGGGACGTGTTACTGAAACAATGGTTAGGAAACAGAAATCGCCTGAGAATCTGCTCATGTTTAAGATTTCTTCTTTACAAACATTTTCTATGGCTGTTCCCAGTATGACCAGTGATACAAAGCATGGGAAATGGGGATTAGTTCATTCAGACAAATACACTTTTTAAAATGTAAAAATAAAGAAATGAATCAATAAAATAAAAAGTCAAAGAAATAAAAAATAAGGGTCTGAGGCGTCTGTCTCACTGTATCCATGGCAACAATTTACTTCCTGTTCCTTCATATCAGAACCACATCTTTGAAATCAAAACATTTAAGATTCAAATTCAACCACAGATGTGTTCAATTAAATATTAAATGAAGCAGTGCAATGTTTTTATCACTATCCAAGTTTGAACTCTAAGTAGAAGATTTAAAAAAGCAACACACACACACACACTCACACACACACACACACACACACACACAGTATGCAGACATGATTTAGGTGATGATAACATAACGACTGCACAGACCCGTGGGATGATTCATGTCCTTTTTCTTTCTCTATGCAATGATGAACTTCTTGCTTCAGGACCTTCTTGATGAATTTGTTTTCTAATCCACAGTTTTCTACCTGATCTGTGTGTTTGAAGTAAAATGTGTTGCTTCAAATGTAAAAGTTAAACAGACAGAAAGCATCAACGTGGACTTCAATCAGTGTTTTGTGTTCATACAGGTCAGCTGTTGCACACAGAGCTCCTGGATTTACACTGTGCCCTGGTTCCTGTGTTTCTGTATGTAGTTTAGTCTAAAGTGGATCCTCCTCATGTACAGACTGAATTATCTGTTCAACAATCAGCATTTCTGATTCATGGATTTCATTTGTTTTTGCTAGTTTTGACTGAGATTTCAACATATCTGTGGTGGCATCTGTTCAGTGTTATGGAAGTTTTACAGCACTAATCTCACTTCACTGCTTTCTTCCATTTGTGCAACATCTCTAAAGTTAGAAATATCCTGTCTCAGAGTGACGCTGAAAAACTAGTTCATGCATTTATTACTTCCAGGCTGGACGACTGTAATTCATTATTATCAGGATGTCCTAAAAACTCCCTGAAAAGCCTTCAACTGATCCAAAATGCTGCAGCAAGAGTGCTGACAGGGACTAGAAAGAGAGAGCAGATTTCTCCTGTTTTGGCTTCCTGTTAAATCCAGAATTCAAAATCCTGCTCCTCACATACAAGGTCTTAAATAATCAGGCCCCATCTTATCTTAATGACCTTGTAGTACCATATCACCCTATTAGAGCACTTCGCTCTCGCTCTGCAGGCCTACTTGTTGTTCCTAGAGTATTTAAAAGTAGAATGGGAGGCAGAGCCTTCAGTTTTCAGGCCCCTCTTCTGTGGAACCAGCTTCCAGTTTGGATTCAGGAGACAGACACTATCTCTACTTTTAAGATTAGGCTTCAAACTTTCCTTTTTGCTAAAGCATATAGTTAGGGCTGGACCAGGTGACCCTGAATCCTCCCTTAGTTATGCTGCAATAGATGTAGGCTGCTGGGGGATTCCCATGATGCATTGAGTTTTTCCTTTCCAGTCACCTTTCTCACTCACTATGTATTAACAGACCTCTCTGCATTGAATCATATCTGTTATTAACCTCTGTCTCTCTTCCACAGCGTGTCTTTATCCTGTCTTCCTTCTCTCACCCCAACCGGTCGCAGCAGATGGCCCCGCCCCTTCAAAGTCAAAGTCAAAGTCAAAGTCAACTTTATTTGTCGATTCTGCCACATGTACAGGACATACAGAGAATAGAAATTGCGTTACTCTCAATCCCTAGATAAATAGCAAATGAACATTTAAATATATTTAAATATAAAAGTGATTAAAAATGCAAGTAAAATAATTAAAAAGTAAAAATTTAAATAAATACAATTTTACATATAACAAGAAAGCTATACAATATACAATATAATGGGTAAGTGACATTGAGTGTAAACCAGGCAGAGTAGTGCAAATAGGCAAATAGTGCAAATGGAGATTTGGTAATGTACGGTAAGAGAAAGTGTAACAACAAAGTCTTATGAGGTAATGGCAGTCCAATGCTCCACAAAGTGACTGGTAACTGGTGCAGGCCAGTGAGTGAGTCAGAGTGTGTGTGTGTGTGTGTGACAGAGTTCAGTGAGACCGTGGAGGAGAGAGGGGAGAGGGGGCAGAATCGGGAGGGAGTTAAGCTTCCTGACAGCCTGATGGATGAAGCTGTCCTTCAGTCTGCTGGTTCTGGCCTGGAGACTCTGCAGTCTCCTCCCCGACGGCAGCAGCTTGAAGAAGCTTTTGCTAAGCTTTTCCTAAGCCTGGTTCTGCTGGAGGTTTCTTCCTGTTAAAAGGGAGTTTTTCCTTCCCACTGTTGCCAAAGTGCTGCTCATAGGGGGTCATATGATTGTAGTTTTTTTTCTATGTATCTACTGTACAATATAAAGCGCCTTGAGGCGACTGCTGTTGTGATTTGGTGCTGTATAAATAAAATTGAATTGAATTGAAGAATTTTATAATGAACTATTTACAGGTGTATACAGACGGGTCGAAAGATCCCAAACCTGAAGCAACAAGTGTAGCAGTGGTAATTCTGCAGTTAAGGCTCAAGATTGCAAAAACAACATCAAATCTTCTGAGTATATATGCAGTTGAGTTATATGTGCAACATCTTTGGATGCAAGCTGCTGTTAAAAATGACAGAAGAAGAAGTTTGCTTGATCGTTCCTCAGCTCGTCTGTGTGAAGCTGAGTGTAAAGAGGCTCCTGCTGTCAGAGAAACACTCTGACTGTTTCACAGAGTCAGACATGTTCAGACTCAATCTCAGTCAGAAACTCAGCATCACATTGATGAAGCTGCAGATTAATTGTGGTTAATTTGTGATTAATTTCTTTGCTGCCAGCTGAAATTTAAATGTAATTTAAAAGAAGGATTGAAGGTTATTGAACCCAAAGATTTCACATGAACGTGTATGAATTGTATGATATGTCTCTTCTATTTTTCCATGATCATATTTTGATGTTGATTGTGATTGGTTTCATTTGTTTCTTCATTGGTTGTAGTGTTTTAATGTTTAGATTGTCTTTTGTTCCATGTTGTAATTGTGTATAAAGTTTGATTTGAATGAAAGTTACACTCAAATGGTTTCAGTGTTGATGTGTTGAGTGTTTGCATGTTTAATGTTTGTATGGAAGACACAGAAAGACATGTGACTAAAGAAATCTGTGCTAGAGGGACTTTTTAAATAAATAGTAGAAAACAAAACAGATGTTGAATTCTTTAGAGAATTTTCTAAAAATCTTTTTCTTTCTAAACAGAATCCAGAATATTAATGTTTGACATGGAAGCTGTTTCTACAGGATCCTGATGGACACTCAGAGGTTTAGAAAATGTTCTCATTAGTTGTTTACAGCAGAATATCAACCGATGTGAACCAAAACAACAGAAATGCACAAGTGGTGTGTGAGACTAGAAATGATAGAATCAGTGCTGCTGATTTCATTACTCTGAACTTTTAAAGGCAGGTTTTGTATCTGAGAGCAGGGACACTTGCTGTGTTCAGTGACTTCAGGCTACCCTTGATTTAGTTGCTAGATGTTTTTAAACTGTGTTTATTTTATAAGGCTCATTAAAAGCCATCTGAACTAGAGATGGACCGAGCCGATGTTGCATATCGGTATCAGTCCGATACTGACCTAAATTACTGGGTCGGATATAAGTAATAAATAAAAAAAAGATGTAATCCGATCTACTAAATATCACAAAAGCTCCTCAGAAGACTTGGCGTAACCCAACACATGACCTTAGCACATAGGAGCAGTATGTGTCACGTGATAGAGCGGCTGTGGTGTGTGAGACCTGTCGGCGGTCTGGTGGAGCATTTGGAGCCTCGCGACGTGCTTCCAAACCGGCCGACGTGGTTTCTTACGGACTCATCTCAGACCCAAGACTTTGAAGGCTCGCCGGCTGTAAATCGTCTGTAATGAGACGCTTTGCATGTCTGAGCTGAAGTTTGTTATCAGTGTTTAAAAAGGCTGCATCTCTGATGGTTGGCATTAGATCAGTGCCTCTGGAATTGGCACCTTGCACATTTGGAAAGGAACCAAGACTGAATTATATACACAGGTTTTAGAGCAACATGTGCTCCCATGGAGATGATGTCTTTTACATGTTTATGGAGGATGTTGCTAAGCTGCACACTACAGCAGGGCTTTGTAGTGGAAGACCGCAAGTCCTGAACCGGCCTGTCTGTGGTGCAGATATTTGTGACATCACGAGATGAAAAGCCGCAGGACTGTTGAGCAGCTCTGTCCCTTATATCAGACAAAAATGATGCTCTCCCAAAAGTCCAGCCCCTGGTCTCCTCAGTTCCCAGGTGTTTATGGATGGTTGTTGAAAGTAGAGGTGATGTTGGAAACATGGCCATGCTGCAAGCTTTTTGGGATGTTGCTGCCACCAAATTCACAATGAGCTCATTTGTTTTCTATGTTGCGTTATGAGTAAAGGATGGGTTCATGAGATTTGCAAACCATTCAATTTTATTTACATTTCACACAGTGTGTCAACATTTTGTCATAAAATAATATTAACAACAAGAAACAGCAACAGCAACAACAATAATAATAATTGCAGTGCTCTATTAAATGTGCTGAAAATATGAAGTCAGCCTGCGCGTGCTGTGCATGTCTGTGACGTAATCGCGTGAGACAGGCGGTTTCCTGTCCTTTTTGGCCCTCGCTGCTCGCCGTATTTCCGCGCGGGTCTGCTGGATGGAGGAGGTAAAGTTTGTTGAACAGCATGTATAACTTCATCTGAGCTTCGTTAGTCTTTCTTAGCCTGCTGCAGTTACAGTTACAGCCGCGTTTCTGTTACAGTGAACCTGCCGTCAGCTGTATAACGTTAGCATTAGCTTGTGGTGATGCTAAGCTGCTATTAGCAGGTCCTGTTCAGCGCTAAGTTGTGTCCGGACGACTTTACAGTTTAGTTTTCTCCGTATTACGATCACCAGATAACTGCGGATGGCCTCGTGTGTACGGAAGCTTCGTGGTGAAGCGCTTTGGCCTGTGGGAAATGTAGGAAACACCAGGACGAGCTGCGCACCGCAGGAACCGCTTTGACAAATCAACCTTACTTTCACTCACTTCATTAATAAAAGTCTTGTCACTTGGAGAACTGCAGTTTTCACACATCTCGCCGTTAATGTCACCCAGCTAACGGTGTAGTTTCAAGAAACAATGCAGTGTTCCTGCCACGAACATCACGACGGAAGCCCTGCAGGGTCGATCTGCGCAGCGGCTCTGATGGAAACGCCACAGATAGTAGCTCATTCTCCTTCTTCCGGTTTCTCCTCTTAGTGTCTCCATAGCAACTCATCTGCCTCCTCTCACCTGGTCCCGAGGATCCAGGTCTGTCACCTGGTCTCAGGTTCAGCCTGAGCTGGCCCTCCTCGTCCATTCCAGTCACTCTAAAGACAAACTGAACATTTTCCACTACGACACATCCAGCTGGGTTTTAGATTTTAATTTGAAGTCATTGTCACCATCTCCAAAACAGACACCAGAGCAGGTCTAACTATAAACTGTCCTTTTCACTCCTGTTGCATCCTTCACTCAGTGACCCTTAACAGCTGTATTCACCCACTCCACTCTAACTACACGCTTCTCTTTGTCACTCTTGTGCACTGCTTTGGATGGTTGATTCCAGGTGTTTAAAACTCATCTATCCCATTAGCTCTGCTTTTTGCATGTTTCCATCGGCCTCCCTCTCATTCACTCATCTTGCTTCTACTGACTTTTCTTCCTCTTCTCTTCAGTGCACACCTCCACCTCTGCAGACTCTCTTCCACTGGGTCCCTGCTGTCACTACAGATGACAGTGTTGTCTGCAAAAGTCCACAGAGACTCGTGCATTGGCCTCATCTGTCATGCTTTCAAACATCATTGTAAACGAGGGAGGCGCTCAGAGCAGATCCCTGATGTAAACCCAGCCAAACCTTCAGCTCATAAGCAGTCCTTCTGCACATACATGTTCTCCTGACGTCATCATGTAACACCACAGTTCCTCTCCTGGTTTCTCTGACGTGTCCAGTTTCTTGTGGGACACTTCATAAACATGCTGCTCTGTCTTGGCTGGTCAGCTTTGCCATTTCCAGATTGAGCGTTGTTATATATCTGGGGGATTACTCCTGATTAATTATTTGAGCTGTCTCGTACTATGTGGCTGTATCAGTGTGACTGCAGCTCATCATGGTGTGTCGCACTAATTTAATAACAGTAGATGTTAGCCTGATGTCCTCTTAGAGACCAACAGAGCAACGCTGCTGATTTTATTTTTGTATTTTATAGTTTGAAAGTGACACTTGGGACACAATGAGTGTGCGTCCCAATGTATTGTGCTCCTTCAGACACAGATCCACACAGCATGTGTATATAAACCATGGAAGAAGCAGAGCTTTCATAGTGACACACTGCTCAGCTTCACAGTGTATGTGACACAGGTGGGTCACTTGGATGGGCAGAGGTGAGGCCTGGTAAAAAGCTACAGCTGTAAACTGTGACAGTGCTCATATAGGGGGCTGTTGGGGTTGTCTCACTTTTGGATGCAGGCTCCAGGGGCCGTTAGGGGAATTGCAGTTTTTGGCACTTCTGCACAGGTTTCAGTTTTCAGCCCTGGAGGTGCCGCCTGATATGAGGTGACACTTTTGTCTTTGTCCTCTCACCGTCTGTGAGAGATGAGTATCCACCATGTGAGTCCCTCCCTCTCCACCAGTCGGTCAGACGTCTGCCCGTCCTCCAGTCTGTTTCGGCTAAAAGGGAGATTTTCCTTCCTGCTGTGGCCGAGGCCTTGCTCATTGGGGTTGAGCGGTTAGTGGGATTTTCTCTGTACTTCGTGGTCTGTGCCTTCACGTGACTGTTGTTGTGATTTGTTGATCACAGAGACCTAAAAGACCTGGTGACCTCTAATTTCCTGCTTCTAAATCCAGACAGAGGCTGTTGTGCTCGGCCCTAAAACTCTTAGAAACAGCATCATCGTGGCCTCCAGTGAAGCTGTGAGGAGCCGTCTTTGAGCAGAATATATCATTCAGTGTGCACAAACAACCACGTAGGTCTGTGAACTAAGCTGAGAGTGATTCTAGCTGCATGATTGTGAGTCAGTGTTATCAGACAGGTGCCATGAAAAGCCTCAAAGCCTCCAGTTAAGCTGAAACGCTGCAGCACGAGTACCAACAGGAAGTAGAAAGAGAGCATATCTGTCACATATTAGCTCCTCTTCACTGACTCCCTGTTAAATCCAAGATTTAAAGTCCTCCTTCTGACAGACGAGGCCTCGAATAATCAGCCTCTGTCGTCTCTTAAAAAGCTTGTAGTACAAAGTTATACTGATAGAGCACTCCCTCCTCAGACTGCAGCCTTATTTGTTGTTGCTAGGTAGAATAGGAGGCAGTGCCTTCAGCTGTCTCTCAGTGGCCCATCTCCTGTGGACCAGCTCCCAGCTTGGATTCACGAGACTCCCCATTTAGTTTTTGTGTTTTTTCTCAAACCTCCTCCTCTTGTTCTAATGGAGATTCTGGATGTTCACAGGTGTGATCCAGTGACATGATGGAGAGTTTAAAGACGCGGCTCCAGTTCCCCAGCCCCGTCATACAAGCCCAGGTAAGAGGCTCTGTGACTCCTCCCATCCAAATGATACAAATGATCCCTCCCTTGTCTGCAGAGATTCCACAGGTACGAGTGATTTGTTACTGATAGAGGTAAACTAGCAGCTCACACGGGCAGAAAATCTCTACCATTAACAGGAATTCAGCAACACTCATAAAAAAGTCTCCTGATAAGACAGAGTAAAGAGTAACGTAACTATTTGATAGAGTAACATGACTGTAAGGTGCACGGATGCATGTGTGCAGCTGTTGGAGGATTTTAAAGAGACAGGAGGTGAGTTTACAGTGTAACAAGATCCAAGACACAGAGTTACTTTGTATGTTTGTTGGCAACCACGAGGGTTTCTGAGTCACTCACACTCGTGTGTATAATATGTTTATGTAGAGGGGAGGCAGGTTTTACTGAACACACAGACTCAGGTCCCTGTGGGCACATTCATCCATTCATTCATTCATTCATTCATTCATTCATTCATCCATTCATTCATTCATTCATTCATTCACTCTGTAGTGTTGGTTTCTCTTCCTCTCTTTGTTATTGTGAATCATGGGACAGAAGTGTGATTTTCTTGTGTTGCAGACGGTGAGAAGTCTTGTTGCAGCTGTCTTAAAGGAAAAAGGGTCAGATGGGCAGATCACCTGGTCCTGTGCTCAGGTGAGTTCCTGTAAGATCACATGTGATCATTTCTTTAGTTACATGAAGTATAAAAGAGCAGGAACATCTG
This sequence comes from Aulonocara sp. 'chitande type north' Nkhata Bay, assembly GCF_057382095.1. Lineage (NCBI taxonomy): Eukaryota > Metazoa > Chordata > Actinopteri > Cichliformes > Cichlidae > Aulonocara > Aulonocara sp. 'chitande type north' Nkhata Bay. Next base: position 68,521,315 of record NC_141346.1, read on the forward strand.
CTTCATGTGGTCCTGTGTTTTATCCTCAGTGACTTTGACACATCTGCTGTGAGGCTGACGCCTCTGATCTCACAGTGTCAGCTTTGTTTTTATACACAGATATAAAATATGGATATGCACTGAGAAACGAGCATAGTTATATTTCTGACTGTCTGAGTCCAAATTGAATCAAACCTTGTGGGATTGAATCAGTGCTGAGTGGCTGAACTGAGTGGGACAGATTGCACCTGTGTCTCTGTCCGTTTTCATTCAGGGCTTCAGTGCATGTGTGGAAACGGCACAGATAGTCTAGTTAAACTTCTGAAACTCTGACTGCATCACTGTTGTCGTTCAGGGCCCAGCACTGGAAGCTTTGTGGCAGCAGTGCTGCAGTGACTGTGCTGTGGTGTGTTCAGCGTGCTGTGACACCTTGGTGTTATTGGTGGACCAGGGCCATGCAGACCTGGACTACATCCTCAATGGTGTCCTCAACCTCCTGCCTTCTGCAAGGTATGCAACACGCAGTTATTGGACGCCACGATCCTGCCTCAGAAAGCTCAGCTGTTTGTCAATGAGTCTGATAGAGGCTCTGTAACCTGCGTCCATGCAGCGTTACAGCCGCTGCACAAGGGCACAACATGAAAGACGGACCTCAGCAGGACGAGGTCGTGTATCAGCAGGACAAAGAAGGCTCTCTTTAGCATGAGAATGCTAACACTGGGAACTGAGAAGAGGCATGAAGAAGGCCGTGTTTGTCCACTGTTACGAATTCAGTCTTTAAATCCCTTTAAAGGCCCACTCACACCTCGCCTCAGGTGACCTCAAAGGTCACATGATGGGTCGCGGTAAGGTCTCATAGTGGTTCAACCCTTAACCCTTGGTGTTGACAATGACCTACGCTTTTGTTTATACTCATGTGACGACGCACATGACAAATAGCTCGATGACCATCTCCAAGGAGGGCAACGCCCTGTAGGGTTTAAGTATGTGGGTCTCTCCACCTTGTATAAGAAGGAAACATCTTTAAAACTTAATCAAGTCCAGTCGCCTTCTTTTCCAGCTACCAGTGTGTAACACAGAGTCAATGCTTCCAGTGCAGGAGCCCGACTGACAGTCTACAAACCGAGTTAAACACATGGAGGTCACAGCTTAGTCTGTGCTGAGGATAAATCCACGATGTCATTGCTCTCCATCAGGGCTCATGAAGTAAAGAAAATAGCTTTGAAACATGAAAATGTTAAAGGTCACTGTTCCACAGATGCTCTCTAATCTGGACGCTGACCTCGTGGTGCAGCATAATGTAACTATTTGAAGCAAAGAAAACACTCAGACTTTTAGTTTTTTCAGTTATTCTGACTCTGATATCCAACAGACACACGCAAGGGTTGATAAAAGTCATTCGGCGATTGTTGGAGATGCAGGCTGACCAGAGCGATGGACACTTCACCTGTCCGTATTCTATCAGGTAAGTATCTCGTGTCTAATATCTAGAGGTGTTCATACATGTTGTCTTGTGTAATCTATCAAGCTACACATAGCTTGTAGCTTACTGCTAGTCCAAAGAGGCAGCATTGGTCCATCACCCACTTGAAGTGCTGTAGGAGTCCGGTGCTCTGTGGGGTGGCAGTCGTGGCCCTGGTGCTTCAGTCCCAGCTATAAACTGGCTCTTGGAGCATGAACATCCCAAACTAGTGCGTGTTGAAAAATACTGACTACATGTAAAGAGTGAGAGGGGGCAGGCAGGGAATGGGTACGTTTGTATCTCCCTGACTTGATGCCAGCATTTAGACGTTTTCCCTGGTGGACAGGACGGTTGCTTCCCTGTGCCGTCATGTTGGGAACAGGTGCCCATAGTCATTTGTGCATATGTGACTAACAGTTGCTTAGAGTACTTTTTAGAGTTGCTGGGTGAGGTGGGTACCCCATCTAGCAACTCCATAGTCCTGCTGGGGGACTTTGATGTGTTGGTGGCAATCCCTGAACCAGAAGATAGACATTGGAGGTTCAGGAGCAGCAGGTTGAAGCGTCCTGTTAGGCTTGGCTATCTTCTGGCAGATATCGACAGGATGAGTGTAACTCTTGCAGAAGCTGAAGCAAAAACTCAGCTGAACGAGGAGCTTGGTGAGGCAATGGAGCAAGACTTTTGGAGCTTGGTCCGTTTTGCCATCACTGTCGGATCTATTCCTGCTGGGTGTTGTTATCGATGCTGTTTTGAGTAATTCTGCAGCTGAGAATCAGAGAATCAGCACCTCCAAGTCTGAGGCTGTGGTTCAAAGCTGAAAACAGTGGAGCAGCCACTCCAGGTCAAGGACGAGCTGGCGCCCAAGTTGGAGGCGTTTAAGTATCTGTGGGTGTTGTTCACGAGTGAGGACAGAGTGACAGATGGTGCTGTGGCTGCAGTGATGGGCCGCTGTAAGAACCAACAGGGTTTTAACATTAAAAGTGATGTTTGGTCACAATATAGTGAGCTCTCCTCTTTTTAGTGTATAAAATCTGTCCTGTGGATGAATGCAGACTTCACCTCAAAGGCAAAGACACTCGTGAACATCCGTATAAAAATCAGCGGTGCAACAGAAAGATCTCCCCTGTCCAAATTGCCTGCCAGTGCTCTGAAACACCAGGCTTTGAGTCACAATAAATAGAAGAAACTCCTGATTGTTTGCTTCCTTTGTGCTGAAACGTGGGGAGTGCTCTGATAGGCTGACGAGTTGGCGCTGTATTGAAACTCAGGGTCTGGAAATGGCGTGCTGAAGGGTGACACGTGGTCAAACAGGTTACGTCATGTGAAGACTGGAAACACGGAGGCTGGATCTATAATGGTATCAGTGGATGCGTTAGTGTGTGTGGAACTGCTAACGTTTAGTCTCTCACAGTACGGATGTTGGAGGACTATTTATGTGACTGCATTCTGCAAAAGTGACGATGTGTAGCACTTGGCCAAAAAAAGGGTGGATGCTTTAAAATAACACCGTCAATAGTTTTTAGTGTTAACAGTTTGTTCTTTGGAGAACTTGTAATTCAGTTTTATTCATACAGCAACAAATCACAACAACAGTCGCCTCAAGGCGGGGCGGGGCCATGTGCTGTGATTGGTTGGGGTGAGAGGAGGAAGGCGACAGGTCTTGTGTGGATTTAGGCCTTCTTAGTTTGTCTTCGTTGTAATAGACTGACTCAGTGGCTTGTTGGGAGCATAACTTGAATCAGAGCTGGGACACTGACCCGTCCATTGCAGGAGCAGCCCTCACCCGTACGTCACAGCCCTGGAGAACAGAGAGGACTGCTGGCCGGCTCTGCTGTTCGAGATCGATGACTTTATCCAGAAAGCTGTTGACAGGTAAGTCTTACTGGTTCCTGTCGTATCCTGTTATGTTGTTGTCTTTGAAGACAACTGGACATTATCAGATGATATATTTTCAGAGGTTCTTCTGACTCCAGTGTGTGTGTACGTTACAGAGATAAAGAGGCTTATATCACCATGCTGGCCCCCTTCCTTCGGTACCTATACTGCCAACCGCACAGGCAACCCGAGCACGCGCTCCTTCGACAGAGTCTTCTTAGGGTGCTGCTGCCCATTCAGGGAGGATCCAGGTCCGCCCCCCAGAACGAGGAGCAGGAAACGCTGTCCCCAGTGTCTGACAGGCTGCTGCTCTGTCTTTGTCAGCTGGTTCCACACATGCAGGTAACAAGCTGAAGTTATGTTAGGTAACTGTACAAAGACACGGCCGACATGTTTCCACTCTGTATGTTACAGTCCACCATCCTTTAAATGTGTCTCTCTTATTTGCATACGCTCAGATTGACAGGAAGTGACTAACACAGAGAGCAGGATGGAGCTATGTCAGCCTCTCCTCTCTGTCCCTGCAGGTGGACAGCGTGGAGGCAGTCCTGGAGCTGTGTGCATTTGTGGGCGCTCTGCTCCAAGATCTAACTGGGAGCTCTGGAGACCAGTGGAAACCAGAGAAAGCGGCGCTGGCTCTGCAGCTGCTGTGTGCGTGTCGGCGATGCCTCGAGTTCAACGGAGACTGCAGACCAATAATCGGCTTAATACAGCAGCTGGTTCCAGCCTGTCAGGTGATGGCTGTTTGTAAACAGACACCAGCAAAGATAAAGAAGCCGCGCTGCTGTGCTGGTTAACGTGAGCGAGCCTAAATATGGAAGCAAACAAAAGGGATGCTTTTTGTTTTACGTGTGCAAATGTCTCTGCTCCAAACCTGAGCCTGGACTCCCAGCAGTGGCTTATTTGGCATTAATGCTTATCAGCTTCTTCACTCACTGCAGCGAGCTGACATGTGAATATCTGACACTCAAAGACACTTTGTAGAAATGTAGCATTGTTTGGTTCAGTGTTTTCAGCCTTGTTGCTCCTACCAGGGAGAGCACACCTGAGTTTGAGGCCTGAACAGGTGTGAAACCTTTTGTCCTCCATGATGGCTGAAAATCAAAGCGGGTCTCACTTTAGCGCGCTCACGCTGCCCGTGTCTCTGTGTACCTGGAGAGGTTTACACATGTGGGTCAAATGTCCCCCATTGTGAACCAGTCAGTGCTGTAATGTGTGAGCCCTCGGGCCTCTGTGGCCTGCGGCCTGTATTGACCTGTTGGCATCGCTGTTTGTTTTCTGTAGGAGTTGCTGTTGGATGAGCTGGTGATGGGCGTGGCCTTGCTCTTGTTGGAAGCCCCTTCAGATCAGCTGACCAGCCTTCTCAGACTTGGTAAAGTGATTATTTTGGACAAAGCTCTGCTGGCTTTAGCTTCCTTTAAGAGACTTTGAAGCAGTGAAAGAATTAGTGGGAACAAAACTAGGTCCTGTGCAGGTCATGGTTGGAACCTCACAGAGCTTTGTGTCCTACATGAGATATTCTTTCTCTTAACACAGCACTGAGTTTGGTCCCTGAACAAGAGGAGGCGTCGCCCTGGTTGAGTCCGGTCCTGATTCTCCCCGTGTTGCAGCTCCTGTCCTGCTTGGGTCTCACTGAGCCGCTGTCTGACCAGAACACACACAGCACCAACCACAGGCTGGCTCACAGCCTGCTGCACAGAGTTAGCAGGCCCACGGATAAACCCCAGCAGGTAACCCAGCAGGTGACCCAGCAGGTAGCCCAACAGGTGACCCAGCAGGTAGCCTAGCAGGTAGCCCAGCAGGTAGCCTAGCAGGTAGCCCAACAGGTAACCCAACAGGTAGCCCAATAGGTAACCCAGCAGGTAGCCCAACAGGTACCCTAGCAGGTAGCCTAGCAGGTGACCCAGCAGGTAGCCTAGCAGGTAGCCCAACAGGTAGCCCAACAGGTAACCCAGCAGGTAACCCAACAGGTAGCCCAACAGGTAGCCTAGCAGGTAATCCAACAGGTAACCCAGCAGGTAACCCAACAGGTGACCCAGCAGGTAGCCCAACAGGTAGCCTAGCAGGTAACCCAACAGGTAACCCAGCAGGTAACCCAACAGGTAGCCCAACAGGTAGCCTAGCAGGTAACCCAGCAGGTGACCCAGCAGGTAGCCCAACAGGTAGCCTAGCAGGTAGCCTAGCAGGTAGCCTAGCAGGTAACCCAACAGGTAACTCAACAGGTAACCCAGCAGGTAACCCAGCAGGTAGCCCCAGGCCTGTTTCTCACATTCAGTTTTTGGAGTCTTTCTTTGAGGTGTAGCCACGTAAAGAAACACTGTTACAATAGTGCAGGTAGGTGTTAGGTGGTGAGTGGACAGAGCAGTAGAGCATAGACGACATCCATCCAAAAATACTGTTTCCCTCTCAGTGTCATAGCAACAGGGCTGTCTTTAGTGCCTCTTCTTCAGGGTCAGCATCCAGTCTCTGGAGTGTTGTTCCTCTGGGATGCTTTGCTTGATCCTTAAATTACACTTCATTAACATTCATGGTGCATCTGTAGCTTTGCTCTTTGTTCTTTATCATTTGTTTCTCGTGAATCTGTCTCCCTCAGCCTGCCCCATCACTGCCTCTGTCTCTGAGTTCCTGGTATAGTGAGCTCAGCGTGTCTTTGTCGGTACTGCGCAAAGTGGCCAACAATCCAGCAGCAGCGACCGATTGGCTGTTGGCGGTCAGCTCCGCCCTGTCGTCCAGCCAGCGCCTGTCCTCCTCTCTTGTCCTGATTGTGACTTATCTCATCATCATGGGTCAGGAAAACATCTGCCAGCTGGCTTTGAAAGCAAGCCAGGCTGTCGCTGCTGCCGACCCCTGCCAGGTAGATAACCCACACAACTGTTCTCTTAAATCTGTGGACTGAATATAAAGTAATGCATGTTGTTCCCTCTGACATGTAGATATGTTGTATGTGAGGCAGCTAGCTTGTGTTTGTCTTTCTAAGAGCAGGAAACACATGTTGATAACCTGGTGTTTTGGCACCAACACATGACTTTGAAATGGTTCAGATCAGCAGGAAGATAAAAAGCTGTCACTGCTGTGTGATTGCTGCTGATCTGCTGCCGTATAAAGGGAGAGGTTAGGGAGTGCTCTAAGGGGACAGACCTCTCTCTGGACTTGTGTTGGAGTCACTAGCTGCAGATGAAGTGTGAAGTTTACCCCTCATTACTCAAGCGTGCACCGGGCCCCAGAGGATTCATCTTCTGCTCTAATTGCTCCCAGAGTGCTGCACACACTGGTGTTTGGATGCACTGGTTGAAGGTTGTTGGCATATTTGAGTCCTCTGGAGATCTCTGCTCGCTCGTACTTGTCATGTTAAACGTGCAGCAGCAGGTCTTTGTTACAGGAAAAGCCAGAAGCTAACCACTATGAAACCTAAATGATGATTTACTGCAGTGATGTTGATTCAAAGTGATGTTTTTGGCTCGACAGCATTAAACGTGTGCACGTACAGGTCAGTGATGCAGCCTCTGTACGGTCTGACAAAGTGCATTTAATGTTTGGTTGGTGTGTTTGCTGATGTGGGTGTTTCCCTCTGCAGGTCCCGCCCCTCGTGCTGCTTCTTTTGTTCAAACTGACCAAAGAAAAGAATCCCGTCCTGGCTCACGCTGTTCTCACAAGCCTGCCAAACCTCGGCACTCATAAGGTACGCAGCACGACTAAGAAGAACCTGTACTGACTGTGAGCGTCTGGAGACGGGGCTGGAACATCAGCAGCACCTTTCTACTTCATCTGAGCGCTCACAGTGTGTTTTAGTCCATCATACACACATGTGAGCTTTTATCTGTGGGGTCATCCAGGTCATGTAGTCTGAGGAGCTTCTCTTCATCCAGGAGGCTCCTAGAGTTTAAAAACCAGGGACCCGCGTGTCCCAAATACCAGCCTGTGAGCACAATCCACCAATAGCAGCGATAGATGTTAGTTTAGATTTTTGGGTGATTTAAGTTGCAAAGCCGTCATTTCAGTCTGCCAGGAGCTGCTCAGTTCAGAGCAACATGAGATTTTTGGTTGCCAGTAATTTGCTAATAGAACAGCCCCAGCTTTGTAATGAAGTGCAGTCAGTTGCCCATAGACGTTGCCTGATGAGTGCAAATGATTAAACAGAGTGCACCTGTGTGCAATCTAATGTCAGTACAAATACAGCTGCTCTGTGACGGCCTCAGAGGTTGTCTAAGAGAATATTGGGAGCAACAACACCATGAAGTCCAAAGAACACAGCAGACAGGTCAGGGATAAAGTTACTGAGACATTTAAAGCAGGCTTAGGCTACAAAAAGGTTTCCCAAGCCTTGAACATCCCACGGAGCACTGTTCAAGTGATCATTCAGAAATGGAAGGAGTATGGCACAACTGTAAACCTACCAAGACAAGGCCGTCCACCTAAACTCAGGCCGAACAAGGAGAGCGCTGATCAGAAATGCAGCCAAGAGGCCCATGGTGACTCTGGACGAGCTGCAGAGATCTACAGCTCAGGTGGGGGAATCTGTCCATAGGACGACTATTAGTCGTGCACTGCTGTCAGGGACCAAGCAGTAAAGCATAAAGGACACAGGTGGTTTTAATTCAAAAAAGGGGTTTTATTGACCCAAAAATATGAAAATATATTTAACAAAGCCAAAACTTAAACAGGCAGACCAATAAAAGAGGTCAACTCAATAGACTAAACTCAAGATAATAATTAACAAAACCTCAAACAACCATATGACAAACTGACCTGCTGAAATGACACACAGGTAGTGATGGCCCGCTTGAAGCTGAAGCTCCGGTGCGTGTGTCAGAAAGATCAACACACTGCTTCAGAAGCACTGTGTCGAAGCTTGATTCGTTTGGCCAGAGTCACGTGATCGGTGACGTCCGAAGCTTCATTTAGAACCTAACTGCTTCGGTATCTGATTCAATGGTTTATAAGGAAGTGAATCATTCGCGGGATTTGTGGAGCGTTTTGATGGTGACAGATAGCGAACCACTGATCATTCCACTGAGAGATTTGGAGCCAGCGAGGAATAGAGGAGGTTCTGTTGTGTGGGAGTATTTTGAGTGGATTTTGGTCAATCGGGTGGGTTTTCCAGCTTTGTGTTCTGGCCGTTTGCTTTTGTTTTGTGCATGTTTATTATATCTGAAAACGGGAAAAAGGTAAAATGTCAAAAATCTGCTTCCATAATATAAATATCATTAAATAACTTTAGAAAAACTTCCACTTGACTCTTTACATGTAATGTTGTAAAAATATATATTTTATTGTTTAATTAATCTAAAAATGTTAGTCTGCCAAATGTGCAGCAATTGAATTTATTTATTCTCTTTGGCTGATAGTTTGTGGGGCCCAGGTAGACTGTATAACTGCATCTCTACCAGTTTCTCTGCACTCCAGCCTCCTCTGTGCCATGTGAAGGGATTTTCCTTAAGGCAGGAGAAATGATCTCCACGAAAAGGAACAGGTTCGGCCATCGCACACTAGAACAAATTCTCTTTTTAAATAAAAATGAAAAAGGGTTACCTTAAATGCATCATGTTTTTAATTTGCAAGTTCATAAGCATTTTCCATTTCACAATCAATTCTACCCCCAGGTCAAAAATATGTCTGGGAAAATTTCCCTGATATAATATTATTTATAAATACACCTGTCTAGCTGTTAATTGCATAAGTGCATGGAGGCAGGACCTCACAGCAGAAGCCTACTCCATAATGTGTTGTACATTATTATATGTATATATTATATGTAACGTGGTATTTTTCAATTATTGTATTTACCAACATCAAGAAGTCACAAGCAAAGAAAGACCACACCATGGTGCATGTTTAAACAAGGAGAGTTTACTGGTCAAAACTATTTATTAAACAAATAAAACACATTTTTTTAACCACCAAAAAAATACACGTTCAAAGCAACAGCGGCCCAATATCAGACAGAACTCCACTCTGTAGAGAGAGCAGTCATTATGAAGCAGTTGGTTTTATTTTGTGGATTCAAGCTGCTCTTTGTATTTTTGGCCACCAGATGTCACCAGAGAGGACTGTGTTTAAAAGCCTCGAGTAATGAACCGTTTTTCAATACAAGCTTCAGAAAGCTTCATTTGGCCATCACTACACACAGGGGAACTTAAATACTGGTTTAGCTAAACCAAATGACACACACGGGGGAAAACAAGATGGCTGCCATATAACCAACTAATACAAAACATTTAAACACACATGAAACACCCCCCAGGCAATGAAGCATGCCTGGGGGGTGCCTGGGGGGGCAGCGCACAGTAACACTAATCCTCTTTTTAAATGTAAATAACAAAAGGGCTACCTGACATGGATCATTATGCCTGAAACGCCAGCATCTCAGGTTAAACCTCACAACATGTCGTCAAACACCATGCAGCTAAAACAGTACCTGGGAGCAGGGCCCTGTTTCAGGAAGCCGGTTTAGAAAACTCAGAGTGAAAAACGATACTCAGGGTTGAGTAACCCCGAACTGTCCAACTCGGAATATTCGGTTTCAGAAAGGCTGATAACAAGTAGTTCAGTCAACGCGGAGTTGCTTTAACCCCAAGTTAAGCGCGCGGACGAGGATACATAAAGCCCTGATTAGTGGAGCACAGATTAAGCGAGTCACCATGGAGACGGAGGGAAAGAAGGCGTGGTCAATGTATTTTACAGCGCTTGAGGCCGAAATTCTGATGGCAGCATATGCCGATAACATGCAAATTTTGCAGAAAAAAAGTAACACAGCCTCAGCTGCAAAAAAAAGGGAGCATGCATGGCAAAACATAGCCGACAGAGTCAATGCGTGAGTGTTAATTTAAACATTGATCTAGGGATTTCCACCCATTTAACACGTTATTTTATCATATGTTATTTTATTTGTTATTATATACATTTTATTTTGTGATGTGATGTGAGCGCAGGTGCAACCCAACAGGCCCCAAACGTTCCTGGCAGCAAGTAAAAATGAAATATAAAAATATAGTCCAAACAGGTGAGGTGTAATTGTATTATGAGCCACAGTGCTTGGTCTGTTTGTCCGATGTAAATCAATCGCAGTTAGAGGCTACATTAATTTTCTGTCTGTAAGCACTTATTGAAATTATCTGAGCACATTACAAGTACATATTTGCTCTGTATGCTCAAATGTGACCCGTTATAGCCAACAGAAAAAAAGCGGAGGCCTGAAAAACAGGTGGGGGTCCTCCACCACCACCACTCACAGAGGCTGAGCAGTTGGCCCTCAGCCAAAACAGTGGGCGCCCTGTGGCCGAAGGCATCTCTGCGGGGACATCCTCTGAGTCAATAACCCCGCAAGACACAAGTGCCTACATAAGGGGTAAATTCAAAATAATACATGATGTGCATACATCCTTTCTTCACAGTCACCTTTGCAGTGCTGCTCATTCATTTGATAAACTCTTTACCATAATGGATTATTTTGTAGTGAAGTTATTTTCCGACTGATTTTGCCTTCCCTCAGGCTTGGTTGTCTTTGAGAGCATAATGACAATGAAGTGTAAGGTGCTTGGTATGTTTGTTAATTGCCATTTGGTCCCTTGTAAGTTATAAGTGACCTGTATAAACCTCATATTCTATCAGTTGATGGTGATGGTGTACTGCATCTGGTGCAGCCTCCTGTTGAGCCAGACCAACATGCAGTTGTGAGTAATACTCCACAGATTATATGAGTTTACAGTAGAACAGCAATGTTGTTTATTTCTTTACTACAGGAAAATAATGAAGAAACATTGACAGCTGTTACAGAGGAGGAAGCAACAGAGACACTTTATGAGGTTTACATCTTTTAATACTTTGTGTACAGGAAATACAGGCGACCAATAAAGCCAATTGAACTAAAAATCTGTTTATTCTTCTTTCAACATGTTGAGGTGATGGGTCAAAGGAAATGATTGTGACATATGGTGTCTCTGACTGCGCTTCCATCTTGTATGTCCGTGGGAGGGTCAGGATGTTCATGGTTTGGATCACTGCTGATGTTTGGTTCAGAAGGACAGTGTTCTCCTCTAATTGTGGCAATGTTGTGAAGAATCACACATGCCACAATAATGTCACATGCCCTTTCTGGGGTGACCCTGAGTCTTTGCAGGCACTGGAACCGGGCCTTAAGCATTCCGATAGTCATTTCAATTCTGGCTCTTGTCCTGCAATCAGCCAGATTATATCGCTGCTGTGGGCCCGGTTCAGGGTCAGGGTAAGGGGTAAGCAAATAGGGTAAACATGGATACCCCCTATCACCAAGCAAGTAGCCAGTGAACTCTCCTAAGACAGAAGGATACACTTCAGTTCAAATGTCCCTGAAGCAATTGGTCTTTATATATTTTAAAGTATTTTCAACTCACCATGTCCAAATTTTGTGCTCAGTGTACATTCACGGAATATTTGTGAGTCATGGACAGAGCCTGGCCACTTGGCTTCCACATTTGTCATAATGTTGGCAGCATCATATATGATCTTCACAGTGCAGAGAACACAAATTAGCATCCATTACTATGATGAAATAATTTGTTAGTTTGAAATGCTACAGGGAACTATGTACCTGTACATTAATGCTGTGGAAAGACTTCCTGTTCACATAGTCTCCTTCATTTACTGAAGGAGCAATGATTGGAATGTGAGTGCCATCTCTACAGCCAATCACGCCTGGGAACCCTGAAAATAAATGTAGAATTTAAGTAGTAGTCCAAGTATCACCACATCATACATTAAGTTTTGGTCATCCTGATACCTGCAATTTTGTGGCATCCCTCTTTGATGAATCTTGTGGGTCTATGACCGGGGAACACCACACACGAGTGCAGGAGACGTTTCAGTGCAACTGTAACATTCCTGACTGCCCGACAGACGGTAGCCTTGGAAACGTGCTCAGCGTCACCAATATTATACAGAAAGCTCCCGTTTGCAAAAAACCAAAGTGCAATACAAATAATATGTACAGAACTGAGAGCATGTCCGCGATGTGTCACATGCGTAATATATGGCCTGAGGATGTTATTCAAATAAATTATAGATTGTGCTGAGAAACGGTAACGTTCGCACAGGAAATCATCAGGAAATGATAAAATGTCCAAACGCGCTCTGATCACTCTCTCCCGGCGGAGAGCTCTGCGGAGAATTTGGGCTTCACGATCTACTGGCTCTTCAAGGAAGGGACACGCCATGTCCGACACTTCCTACTGTCAGGTTTCCGACAAAGAGGCGGAGACAGTCAGGGTTAGTTGTAGTAAACCTGCTAGGGGGCAGGTTAGCTTCACGGAGTGTGTCGTCATAGTGACTCACTGAGGCTTCATCTGAACTCGCTTTGTGAAACCGAAAACCCAGAGTTTTCGTTAACTCAGGGTATACTTACTCAGTTTTTCCACTAAACCGGCTTCCTGAAACAGGGCCCAGGTTTACGGATTCTGCATACAAACGTGAACACAGAGAGCGGACCCGACGCGTCAGAATCAGATTTTGGTGTGTCGTCGGGTCCGCGCTGTGTTTGCCTCTTTTTTTTCTTCGCTGGCTTCTGCAGCTGCAGGTTTCATAACTCTCTGTTTACATCTCTAATTAAGTCTCACATGTGTCAGCTTTCTTGTAATAGATACGAAATTATGAATATATACTGATACATGACCAGAATTGTAATATTTCTGACTGAGGCAAAACTTTCCAGATTCCAATCAAATTGAATCGGATCCTGTATCGAATCAAAAGGATTCTACAAATCGGTAACGATGCAGCCGTACTCAGCTTCCTAAGCATTTTCCCTTTCCAGTTCACAATCAATCCCACCCCTAGGTCAAAAATATGTATAGGACAATTGGCCTCATCTAATATTTTGTATGAACCTGTCCAGCTGTCCAGTGATTAAATGACAAGTAGATGGAGGCAGGACTTCACAGCAGGGGCATACTCCATAATGTGCTGTGCATTCTCATATGTATATTATATATATTGCTCACTTATTGTATTTACCAACATCAAGGAGTTATGAGCAAATAAAGGCCACACCATAGTGCATGTTTAAATAGGGAACGTTTATTGATCAAAATGTATTACGCAAATACGCATTACATTTTTTCAGCCCCCCAATCGAGAAAACAAAACCAATTACATGTTCAAAGCAACGGAACGGTGGCCCAATATCAGAGAGAACTCCACTCTTGAGTGAGCAGTGATGCTTGAGCTGTCCGTTTTATTTTGCAGATTCAAGCTGCTCTTCAAAATATTCGCCACCAGATGTCACCGGAGAGGACTGTGTTGAAAAGCTTCGAGTAATGAACCGTTTTTCAATACAAGCTTCAGTGCTTCGGAAAGCTTCATTTGGCCATCACTATCATTTGGCCATCACTACACACAGGGGAACTTAAATACTGGTTTAGCTAAACCAAATGACACACACGGGGGAAAACAAGATGGCTGCCATATAACCAACTAATACAAAACATTTAAACACACATGAAACACCCCCCAGGCAATGAAGCATGTGGTGCAATCCAATTAGGCTGTCAGTGGTACTTCAGGTCTCCTTCAGGTCTCTCAGCCCTTTGCTACACCTTTTGCCAGACAGGAGGAGAAGCCAACCCCCAGGTAACTCAAACAAAGAAAAGATGTATTAATATAACATAAAACGGAACTTTGACCTTGCAAGGTTAATATGTGTGCACGCCATATAAACATTGGAAGGTGTGATGGAAAAATAAATACATTTAATAAAGAAACAATATTGAACAATAAGAATATTTTAAAGTAGTGACTGTAAATTAAACTAAAGTGAATCAACGGGTGGTGAGGTGTGGAGCTTACCATGTGTGGCATGCCATCACAACTGCACAAAGTTGTGCTTTATGGAAGAGTGGAGAGAAGAAAGCCATTGTTAACAGAAAACCATAAGAAGTCCCGTTTGCATGTTGCCACAAGCCATGTGGGGGACACAGCAAACATGTGGAAGAAGCTGCTCTGGTCAGATGAGACCAAAATGCAAAATGCTCTGTGTGGAAAACTAACACTGCACATCACTCTGAACACACCATCCCCACTGTCAGATATGGTGGTGGCAGCATCATGCTCTGGGGGTGCTTCTCTTCAGCAGGGACAGGGAAGCTGGTCAGAGTTGATGGGAAGATGGATGGAGCCAAATACAGGGCAATCTTGGAAGAAAACCTCTTGGAGTCTGCAAAAGACTTGAGACTGGGGCGTAGGTTCACCTTCCAGCAGGACAACGACCCTGAACATAAAGCCAGGGCAACAATGGGATGGTTCAAAACAAAACATGTCCATGTGTTAGAATGGCCCAGTCAAAGTCCAGATCTAAATCCAATTGAGAATCTGTGGCAAGATCTGAAAACTGCTGTTCACAAACGCTGCCCATCTAATCTGACTGAGCTGGAGCTGTTTCAAAGAAGAATGGGCAAAGATTTCAGTCTGTAGATGTGCAAAGCTGGTAGAGACAGACCCTAAAAGACTGGCAGCTGGAACTGCAGCAAAAGGTGGTTCTACAAAGTATCGACTCAGGGGGGTGAATAATTACGCACACCCCACTTTGCAGTTATTGATTTGTAAAAAATGTTTGGAATCATGTCTGATTTTCGTTCCACTTCTCACGTGTACACCACTTTGTGTTGGTCTTTCACTTGGAATTCCAATGAAACTGATTCATGTTTGTGGCTGTAATGTGACAAAATGTGGGAAAGTTCAAGGGGGCCGAATACTTTTGCAACCCACTGTATTTTACCTACACATACATTCTTGTATTTAGACAACACCTGAGGGATAAAACAAACTGTAAATGTCTCCAGCTGGTGTTAACAGCACCACTAACACATCTGTGCTGATGGGGTGTGTGTATCTGTGATCTACAGCTCATGTCTGTTACATCAAATGCAGCTGAGTTTATGTAGATCCATAAAGCACAGCTGATCGTCCTGCGCTGTTTGTGGTCCTGAAATGAACCTAATAAACAAAGATGTGTTTTTGAGGTTTATCAGTGTAAAAGCAGAGATCAGACTGATGTCCATCAAATCTCTGTGATGCCATCTCTGTGCACAAATGAATGGCACAATATCAAGAGCAACAAATCAAACACTGCATTAAACAAACTGTGCTAAATATTAGCACCATTAGCAGGGCACTGTGTGTGGCAAATGTTGGTAAATCAGTTTGTGCACATAACTGAAATGTTCCCCTCTCGATGTTTAGCACTTTGACAAAGGAGCAAAGAGAAATTCCCACGTCTTCCACACAGTTTTCTCTGTGTGAACACAGACAGTGTTTCTTGTACCCAGTTTGTAGGAGCTGGGATTGGACTCCACCACAGCAGCCTCTGTGTGGGATAGATGCAGTGCTCTGTAGTATAAAGCACTCTGTCAGTGAGCTGGACTCTCCAAACCAGCAGTCATCGTCTAACATCTGCCTTCTTCAGCTGTAACCGTGTGTTTCTCTTGTAAACTTGGCTCTGATCATATGTGCTGTAATATTCCAGCTTTGCTTCCCGATCGTGCTGCACAGTCTGCACATGCTGGCCGGCTCCCCCAAGCTGAGAGCAGTGGGACTGCGCCTCATGACCGCTCTGTGGAAAAAACAGGTTTGCAATAATAACGCATTACTATAAATGTCATATTCATGTGTTCAAAGCTTCTGTTTGTCTTTGATTGTGTGCTGCTTTGGTCATGTCTGTAAGGACCGGGTCTACCCAGAGCTGCAGCGTCTAATGAGCCAGCAGGACAGCAGGGTGGTGCTGGGGAGGGACGCCCAGTGGGAGCAGATCCTGGCCAGGGCCGCCTGTGTCAGGGACATCTGCAGAGAGAGGTGGGTCCTCCCATACTTACAGAAACAGTGGGCACTTCCTACATTCACTGGTTCATTCATTCAGTGGACTTTGCATGCACAGTGCAGACAGTGTGAGCTTCCAACACCAGGATTCTTCATCTTCCCTTCTAATGAGTAATAATCACTGACTGGACTCTTCATAGATGTTTCTGCTCAGCAAGCTGATGAAAGTTCAGAAAAATAGAAATATTTGTTTTTTCAGTCACATCAACTTTGCTTGTTAAGATAAATGAATGCACTTTGTAGCTTTGCAGTGAATGAAGCCTCAGCTCGACGCTCCACTGAGTCAGTTTCTCCAAAAATCAGCAGGAGTCCAGTTTTAAATGTTTCCGTACAAATGTCCAGAGCAGCTACACGTGCCTGAATCCAGAAGGATCAAAGTCTTACAAAGTTCAGTTCAAACAGAGAGACTGAGAGGCAGCTAACTTCCTGTCTCTGCCAGACTATCAAAATAAAAGCATACATTTGAAGCAAAAGAAATCCAACTATGTCAGTCTGTAAGCACTGCTTCCCATATAATACAACTCTAAGCAAGTGAGCCATAACTTTATACTTTTAACCTTTAACCCAAAAACTATGTTGATCATATAAACTCCACAAACTGCATCCAGGCTCCTGCACACGTCCTTTACATGTTAGCTGTTAGCTAATGCTTGTCAGTTTTTGTGAACTGGCCTTTATGTGTGTTGATGAAATAAAACGATGATTTTATTTGATTATTTCCTTTGTTCTAACCAGCTGGTGCACACTGTCCATCCTCCCGGGGCCTGTTACGCCTGCTAACATGTACATGCAGCTTTTTTAGCAGCATTAGTGAAAACCTGGGAAACCCTCTGGATGGATGCTACAGTACAAATTTAGCAAATCATTGAGCTGTTTTGTTGTTTTCACAAATGCTTACGTTTGCTTTTATTGTAAAACATTTGCAGCCATAAGAGTTTGCAATGATAAGAAGCTGTGTTTGGCATTTACTTACTTACACGTGTCCTGGCACTTTTAATGCTTTTTTCTTAAATAAAAATGGTAACAAAATTAGAAGAAACACATTTCCCACTTTGTTCACGCTGATGTGTGTGTTAACCAGGCCTTACCAGCATGCAGGGGACATGGTGGCTAAACCTCCTTAGGAAACTCAACTCCTTTGGAGTCAGCACACCCATCATGATGACTTTTTACTACGTCTTCCTGGAAAGCATCATGACCTTCTCCATCACCTGCTGGTCCCACTCCCTCAGCCTTCATACAGGAACAGACTGCAGCATCAGTGTGCTCTAAAATCATTGGCCTGCCTGTCAGAACTCTGGCAGGTTTTCATCAACAGGCCCTTAAACAGGCAGCCAAAATCATCAGTGACCTCTCTCACATTCTTCACCCTGCATTTCAATGGCTCCCCTCTGGGCGACGCCTCCGCTGCATTTCCTGCAGGACTGAGAGGAGGAGGAGCGCCACCTTTGTCCCCAAAGCAGCTCTGCTTTTTAACTCCAGCTGATAAGAACATTTCCCACACCAGAAACATAAACTACACTCTTATACTACCAACACTTTACTCACTTTTAGTCACTTACAGTCAGTGTTGGGAAGGTTACTTTTAAAATGTATTCCGTTACAGATTACAGAATACATGCCCCAAAATGTATTCTGTAACGTATTCCATTACGTTACTCAATGACAGTAACGTATTCTGAATACTTTGGATTACTTAATATATTATCGTGCTTTTTACAACAACGTGAATGTACTATTGCTGTGTGATTTATTACTATTACTGAAGGTCCGCGACATGTAGTAAAGGGACCTCTGACTAATACGGCGGGGTCCCTGTCAGCTCGTAGCCGAAAAATAGCTTTACTTTGTTGTGTGGGTCAACTTTTCTTGCGAGAGACAGAGAGAGGCGTTGAAAGGCTGCTCCAACTGAACTTATTGTTTTCGGAGGAAAACACTAACACGGTGTACAGTCGAGTCTTAATAGCTTACTTACAACTGGGCTCGTCAGGCTCTCTTCTTGGCTGCAGTGGTTATTATTATATTTACATGCTTCCAGCTCCCGTTTTTCCTCGACGACAGCTCGTACCTTTCCACTCGCCTTTTTCTCCCTCCTCGCGCTCACAGACACATAACGTGTATGGCAGTCCATTCTCCCTGCAACACGGACTACACTGCCCATGATGCTACATTCTTTAGAGCTATGCTTGTAGCGTTCTGCCTGTTAGCTTAGCACAACAACAACGAAAAGGCGCTCTCTCACCCAGGAAACACACAGTCGCAGAGAGAGAGAGCGTCACCCTGTAACCATGGCAACCGTAACGCTGCTGCCTGGAACAACAGAACGTAGCTGTCAAACAAAACCCAAACAGTCCTGACCCGCGACAATATGAAACGGGAAAGTACCCCAGTGTAATCCATTTATTTCAACAAAGTAACTGTATTCTGAATACCACCTTTTTAAACGGTAACTGTAACGGAATACAGTTACTCATATTTTGTATTTTAAATACGTAACGGCGGTACATGTATTCCGTTACTCCCCAACACTGCTTACAGTTATTTATTCACCTTCAGTCACTTTAATTTTAAAACTGTGTAATTTTAAAACTGTATATTCTGTGTATTTATTATCTCACTTTTATTGCGCTTATCTTCAACGTCATGCTGCTCTGTTGTATGTTAATTGGCCCTTGGGGATAAATAAAGTCTCTCTGATTCTGTTCTTGTTTTTTTTATATTGGTAGTTTGATAGGTTTCGTATTTGTTTTCTTTTACATCATATTAAAATGTATAAATATATAGATTTAAATATATTTGTGTATTCATGTCTGGATTGTGTTTGGTTTTCTTTTATTTATTTCTGCAGTGGTTGTTGTGTATTACTATTTAGATTGTCTTTTTTCCATTATTGTAATTGTGTATAAAGTTTGATTTGAATGAAAGTTACACTCAAATGCTTTCAGTGTTGCTGTGTTGAGTGTTTTCATGTTTAATGTTTGTATGGAAGACACAGAAAGACATTCAGCTAAAGAAATCTGTGCTAGAGGGACTTTAAAAAAATAAATAAACAGAATGTAAATAATGATGTTTAGTGTTTGAGATGGAAGCTGTTTCTACAGGATCCTGATGGACACTCAAAGGTTTATAAAATGTTCTCATTAGTTGTTTGCAGCAGAATATCAACCGATGTGAACCAAAACAATTAAGTGTGTGAGACTACAAATTCTAGAATCAGAACTGCTGATTTCATTACTCTGAACTTTTAAAGGCAGGTTTTGTATCTGAGAGCAGGGACACTTGCTGTGTTCAGTGTGACTCGTCTCTGCAGAAGGTCAGGGCTCTGATAGTTGCAGTTAGCGGCTGACTTACTGGGCAGGTGGCTCCTGAGTGTCTGTTGGAGTCAGGGTTCATTATGGTCCTGGTTGCTACTGGAAATAAAGAAACAAAAGGAGGGTGTGATGTTCAGGAAGTACAGACTGTAGCTCAGCAGGTAGAATTACTAACTGGAAGGTTGGAGGTTTGATCCCTGGCTGCTCCAGTCTGCACGCCACGGTATCCTTGGGCAAGATGTGGAACCCCGACTTGCTCTCCGATGCATCCATCATAGTGTCATTGTTAGAAAAAGAAGTGCTTGTGTGAATGAAGCACGCTGTATAAAATGCTTTGACTGCTCATACAGAAAAGCAGCTCATAAGAACTGGTTCATTTTCCAGATAATTCCACTATTAAGACAACAGACATTTGGGAGGCTTTCTCTGAGAGTAACACTGAAAGTCTTGCTGCTCCTCCACAAAATGAACTTCAGATTAAAGACACAGCTCAGCTAAACACAACTCAAACTAATCTACACTATTTTTCTTTATTACGCAGCGTTTTTATAACTATTTCCAGATGTTTCTAAAGATGAAAACAGAATTAAACTCCAGCCTGATGCGTTTCTGAGGTTCCTGACTCTGACCGTCCCTCAAACGCCTCTCTGATCGTTTCCTTCCGTCGCTTTTACTTTCGCTTTCGTGAATGTTGTGGCGCAGTTGATCGTCTCCATGTTAAGGTAACGTTAGCAGTCTGTACTGTTTTCCTGGCTGACATCAGCTGTGTGCAGCTTAGTTTCAGCATAAATCTGCTTCGTTTTATGTGAGATCAGAGTCTGGGAACGAGACAGAAACAGTTGATGATCAGCAGCTGAACTCGATGTTACTGTGGATCCA
This sequence comes from Aulonocara sp. 'chitande type north' Nkhata Bay, assembly GCF_057382095.1. Taxonomy (NCBI): domain Eukaryota; kingdom Metazoa; phylum Chordata; class Actinopteri; order Cichliformes; family Cichlidae; genus Aulonocara; species Aulonocara sp. 'chitande type north' Nkhata Bay. Next base: position 68,541,661 of record NC_141346.1, read on the forward strand.
CTGACTGATGTCTGTAGGCAGCTTCTCCTGCCTCCGTCAGTCTGTGGCTGTATGGGCTCAAATTGTGCTCATAAATATTTTGTACTTGTAAATCAGGATTTGTAGGTGGAAAAATAATTTGTGTGTGGACTTAGCCAAGCAATACGTGTGAAATGTTGAGAAAAGTAGCTCGAAATGTGGAGTTAGTTCTGCCAATCAGTAATCCAGCTACAATGCGCACTCAAACCCGCATCGCAACAAACCGGCGCTTTCGAGAGTACGTTAGCTGATATTAACGCCATGTGATTCAGCTAATAACAGAAGGATTTCATCATTTGTGAAGCCACACAGACAATAATCAGCGACTTGTGCATTTATGACTGGCTGTTATTCTGGTGTCTTAGCTGTAGCATTTGTAGCTGAGGGCTTCAGCTTCCGGGTAACAAGGAAATTACGTCATTCACGTAAATGACTGATTGACAGCACTAACTCTTAATTTTGAGTTAGTTTTTTCAAAATTCCAAGTTAATAAGTCGAAATTTCGAGTTCTGGATCCTTCTTCTTTTTAGTGACGCAAACGGGCTTCCAGTGTGTGGATGTTGTTTAACTGCTGATGTTCATTCGTGTATTGTAGGTGAATGCGTTGATGATTGATCATAAATTAGTAAACTGTCCGTTTTTGCTCAATAATTCCTGTTTCATGTTCAAACCGTCAGACAGAAACTCTGCGTTTGTTTTTATGTTCTTCAGCCTGTTGTTCTTGAGGTAATCTGTGATGCGTTCAATGACCCTCCACATGCTCTGAGGCTCATTTGAAGAGAAACAGAACTTCATCTTTAGAGCATAAGTGGGTTTTTGCCCTCTTTATGCCCGCGGTCAGGCTCTGTTTATTGTAGTATAACACTCATAGGACACAGTGACCCGCTGCACACACACTGCACACACACTGCACACACACTGCACACACACTGCACACACACTGCACACACACTGCACACACACTGCACACAATGACAGCTGCAGAGTTTGTGTCTGATGTATTAAGTATGAAACACTGTTGGGCTAAAATCTGGTCAGAATGAATCCAGGTGCAGGTGTGTCAGTTTAGGACCACTGGACTAACATCCAAGTGCTCACAATATAAAGTGTATTCTGTAGTAACATCCTGGTGTTGCAGCAACAGTCCCACATGGAAACGTCAACACTCAAACTCAAAATCTCTTTTTGTCAACAATAAAATGACAGCAGACCAATTTGAACAAAGTTGGTAAAAAGCTTCAGAAATGAGTAAAATATTAAAAAGTGTCTTGATGCTCAATCATCCAGTAAATCCCCAAAAAGTTGATTCTGTTCATCTGGATGTTTTCAGTAGCATGGATCAGTGTGAGGACAGAGAGGAGGGAGTCCCTCCCTCTAAAAGCACTCTGTGTGGGGAACATGAGAGCCAGACCAAAGCTCAGAGGTGAGATGACCATCTCTAACTGTCCATGACTCTTCTCCATGTCACAGCTCAGCACTCACATCACTGCTCCATCATTATTCACACTCATACCTCTGTGTGTGTTGTTTTAAAGCCCAGAGCTGTGGGGCGTACCAGGCTCAGCTGGACATAACCGTGAAACTAATCCAGAGCCTGGACCTGAACCCAGCTGTGTTTCCTTAAAGAGCAACGAGTCGAAGGAAATTGTTGTAAACTTTAAGAAAAGACTGTTATGTGACAAAGAGTAAGTACATTATTTTTATGAGATTGTTCATCATGTCTTTAATTTAATATTTCCAGTTTTTCCTTCCTGTCTCATGAAGCTGTGACATTTATTGTTTTTCTTTTAGGATCAATAAGAGGCCAGAATCTCCTGGACCTGAACCCAGCTGTGTTTCCTTAAAGAGCAACGAGTCGAAGGAAATTGTTGTAAACTTTAAAGGATGTTCTTCTGCTGCTGAGAGGTAATGTGTGTCTAGATGTTGTTCCTGTATTTTTGAATAAATCCTCATGTTTAATATCAGCTCAGCTCTTTTTCACACACATTTCTATGTTCATATGTGAAGCGGTGTGTGATAGGTTTGTAGCTTGAACCCATCCGCTGGAACGTTGAAGACAATATAATTACACTGCTAAGCAAGACACAAATAGGCAAAGTTCTTCATGTTACTCGTGCACGGGAGAGAACCGGACAACCGCTTGACTCCGTCCTCCCGTAACACTGTCCTTTTATTGAGGTTACATGAATATGCATAGGTTCATTAACATACGACGTCTACATACAAACAAAGAGTACCTTGCCTGTGTGTGTGTGTGTGTGTGTGTGTGTGTGTGTGTGTGTGTGTGTGTGTGTGTGTGTTGCTGATCAAAGGGTCAAACATCCTTGGTCAGGAAGAGGGTAGACTGGACCCCCCCCGGTGAGGAAGTCCAGCAGTTCATCTAAACAGAAAAGCACTTAGACTAGAACAGACGTAGCTACGTTAATCCTACCATAAAACAATTAAGACAAGATGCGACCTCTTCCCGTGCTCCCAGGATGTAGGTGTGCATTCTAGTGTGGAATGCACACCAAGCCTATGTAGCCTGTTAAAGATCACACAACTTATCACTACACAATTGATTATACACCTCTAAGCATCTATGGTTAAATATTTCTAAGCATAAATGACAATCAACAATACAAACTCTAACAGTGTGTGTTGGAGTGTTTCCACAAACACAGCAGTCAGAGTGGAAAGAGTGGATGTTGTAGGAGGTAGGGCTGGGCCATATCATCAATAATACCGGTATAATGTTGGGCAACGACAAGAAAATGAAATATTGCGATAGAATATGGGTAAAACACGCATGCGCAGTGCCTTTCTTTACATACGCACATGGTGGCAACAGAGAATGAGACGGACGAAAGCGGATCGTTGAATGAAACGGATGAACCAGAACTGGTTTGTAAAAATGCTGCAACTTCACTGGTGTGGAACTGGTTTAGCTTTCGTCCGTCAGATGCACAACAAAGCACTATTTTTGGTAGAGCATGCTAGCGGGCCGTCGTTATTACCGTGTTTTTTGGAAAATACGGCGCACTTAAAATCAATCCTTTGATTTTTCTAAAAATCGACAGAGCCCCTTATAATCCCGTGTGGCTTATGTTTGAATTCTGGTTATGTTTACTGACCTTGAAATGATTTTATGTACACAGCATTTGAAAATCTGTCAAATATTTTAGTACGACTTTGCTAAGCTACGAACCCGCACCATTTGATCTATTGTTGGAGCATTACGGCTATCACAGGCAGGAGCCTCGTGGAGTGATACGTACTGTGGTTCAACATAATATTACCGTATTGTGTGTGTATAACCTTTTTTTAAGTTTTGTGGATATTATACATGGTTATGCTGAGGATATGTTGGCCAGTTTCCACTGGAAATGCCTTTTGGTTAAACTGTCAGCAAAGAATTTGCATTTGCACTGTTAATTTTTTATATAACTTTAATGCAAAAAACAGCTGCTTGTTTAAGTGAAAATACTTTGATGTTTTTTTTGCACTAATAATAATAATAATAACAATAATAAAAATAATAAAATGTCTAGTGTCAATTATATCATCAGTTATATCGTTATAGCATATTTTCAAATCTATATCGTGATATTTTTGGCCATATCGCCCTCCTCTAGTAGCCGGTGTTTGTGTAGTGAAGAGGCTGAGTGTCTGTAGGACTCCAGCTGCTCCAGCAGGTGTCTCCTTTGTGCTTTGCTTCAAACACAGTGTAGGGAGGAGCTTCCACTCAGGTGTTTCAGGTGTTGCTGGATGGAGGAGGACAAATAGTTTTTCCCTTCAGTGACACTTCAGCAGCTCAATGTTCTGGGGAGATGTTTGTCTTTATGAAGGTTTATGGATTCTTGTTCTTACTTTGGTTAAACTGAGCAATACATTTTCCATCTAACATTTAAAGTAAATTTCCAGGTGAATAAAAGATCTGCAGCTGCAGCCTCTGTGATGTTTCACAGTCTGAAAGTAACAAATTCAACCAGAGTTCAAACAAAGGCTTAATATACGTGTGTGTTTGATATAATGCCAACAAGTACAAACAGGTGTTCTTACAGGTCTTAATCACAGAGGTCTGATAAGTCTGGTGACTTTCACACTCAGCAATTTTGCTGCCTTTTATTTTATATTGGCCTTTTTAAAGCCCTTCAAAGTCTCCCACATTCATACAGAGCTTTTAACACCAAACTCCTTTACAGTCCTTCTCCTCTCACACACGATCACACGACTGATTTGTCTGCAGCAGCTGTGTTACTGCTAGTATTTTATTATGTGTGTAATCTCCTCATATTGTTCCTGTGGTTTAGTTTGACTTCCTTCTGCAAACTCAGCTGCTCTGTTGCTGATACACGGCTCCATGAATATGATTGATCAGATGCTGCCAACACCATGTGTTTCATGTGAGCGCTCAGCTGAAACCCTGGGTTGACTTATCGAGTTAATAACAAGCTTCACGTGACTGTGAATGCTAAAGTGAATCAGATAAAGGAAAGAGACCCTGCTAATGTTGGACTCACTTCTTAGTGTGGATCCCAGGAGGAAGTTCAACATAGCCATTCTTTGTGCTAGCTCGACCAAACCTGAAACCACAGTGCAGGATAATGATCATCATCTGTCTCTGTCAAGGACATTTAAAATCCACAAATAACAAACATAATTATATTTGATCTTTAAAAATCTCTTTTCAATTAAAAAAGCATGAGCACACTGGTGGATTACAGAAACATGAAAACTGGTTAACAGTAAAGTTAATTTAGACGTAAACAAAGTGTCAAACATACTCAAGTAGAAGGACTGATGTTTGTGTTAAAATACCCTCTTAAAGCTGAAATACTGATTCAGCTTCTTTACTCAAGTAAAGGTAAAAGAGTCCAGGCTCTGAAATGTACTCACAGTATTAAAGTAAAAACTCCATCTTTGAAGGAAATTTCTGTCAGTTTTTGTGCAAAGTTGCCTGAATTTCTACCTCCAACATTAATATGAGAAAATTATCTGAACTTTTATTCTAATGAATTTAATCAGCTTGAACATTTTGTAGCACAAAAGTAGAAAAAAGCTCAGTTTGCTGTTGCCTGCATTGTAGATGGGCGGCTTTGCCTCAACACCTAAACAGGAAAATGAGTTTAGTCAAGTATTAAAGTGGGATTGAAGAGGTGAGGAAACCAGAGATCAGGTGTTGTGGTGCAGCATGGTCACAAGAATCATTTAGAAATGGGTCGAAATATTTTCTCTTCTAGATTTTTTGCACAGTCTGATGTGCTGCTGCTCTGAGGTTTACTGCTCTCTGTGTGCTTAGAAAACTGTGAGGTACAAGTAGATTTGACACAAGTTATAATGGCTGATTTCCATATAATGGTGGAATACAGGGACTTAATCGTTAAGTAAGTAGAAAGTTTGAAGCCTAATCTTGAAAGTAGAGATAGTGTCTGTCTCCTGAATCCAAACTGGAAGCTGGTTCCACAGAAGAGGGGCCTGAAAACTGAAGGCTCTGCCTCCCATTCTACTTTTAAATACTCTAGGAACAACAAGTAGGCCTGCAGAGCGAGAGCGAAGTGCTCTAATGGGGTGATATGGTACTACAAGGTCATTAAGATAAGATGGGGCCTGATTATTTAAGACCTTGTATGTGAGGAGCAGGATTTTGAATTCTGGATTTAACAGGAAGCCAAAACAGGAGAAATCTGCTCTCTTTCTAGTCCCTGTCAGGACTCTTGCTGCAGCATTTTGGATTAGCTGAAGGCTTTTCAGCGAGTTTTTAGGACATCCTGAAAATAATGGTAAATGGTAAATGGCCTGTATTTATATAGCACCTTACTAGTCCCTAAGGACCCCAAAGCGCTTTACATATCCAGTCATCCACCCATTCACACACACATTCACACACTGGTGATGGCAAGCTACATTGTAGCCACAGCCACCCTGGGGCGCACTGACAGAGGCGAGGCTGCCGGACACTGGCGCCACCGGGCCCTCTGACCACCACCAGTAGGCAACGGGTGAAGTGTCTTGCCCAAGGACACAACGACCGAGACTGTCCAAGCCAGGGCTCGAACCGGCAACCTTCCGATTACAAGACGAACTCCCAACTCTTGAGCCACGATCGCCCACATGATGGGCTTTAACTGCAGACACAGTTTGTCTTAAACTTAGTGTCAGTAAACAGTCACAGGCCTCAGGTATTTTTTAATGTCCTCAATCGCTTTTCTTCGTTCACGTGATAATGTCAGAGTCATTTCTTCACCAAGTATTTGTGATGATTTTTTAGCATTTTTACCTACAAGGTTCTATCTATTAGGGCTCTTGTCTCGCCGACTGCTGCCTCAGATCCGAGTCTTTCTCCTGTGTGCTCAGCTGTCTGAGAGCAGTTTGATCCCGTCTCCCTTAATGACTTGACTGCAGTAGTTTGTAACCTAAGATCATCACACTGCCCCTCTGATTGTCTCCCCAACTATTCTTTCAAGGGTTGTCAGGTTGGAGATCGGCCTATAATTAGCTAAGACAGCTGGGTCTAGGGATGCTTTTTAAGTAAAGGTTTAACTACAGCCAGCTAGGGATGGGTACCGTTTAGATTTGAAAACCTGTTAAATCAGAATCAGTTGCTGATGACGGCTTTTTTCTTTTACATCAATCACGTATAATCTTAACTCAAAGTGAACATAGACTTGATTGAAGTAACTCAGATCAGCCAATTCAAAATGCTAATTCAATCAACTCTGAGTTCATGGCTAGACTCAGTTTGTTGGCCCTGCACCTTAAAACTATTTCCTGTTTGTCTCTCGTGTTTTTTGGATATTGTTTTCACATCTTATGTCACGGCTAGCGGGGCGAGCCATGTTGAATTTAATAAAGGACCCAAGATGCAGACACTGCTGTGAAGTGAGTGAGCTTTATTGAAACGGTGAAGTGCAGTGGAGATGGCCTGTGCAGAAGCTAAGATAACCTCTACTGAAAAAACTACAAAACTAACCTGAAACCTTAAACGGAGACACGGGGAGACAACACAGACGAACCAGCAACAAGCAGGAGAAAACAAAGGGCTCATATACACAAAAGAGCCATCAGGGAATGAGAAAAGGGAGACACAGCAGGATTCATTGGACATAACCAGACAAGGGGAAGCAAAAGTAGACACACTAACATAGGACATGGCACTGTCAAAATAAAGCAGGAAGTGAACACAGAGACACAATACTAACACAGTACAGAGGGAACACAGAAACCAAAACCTCAGAACTAGAAAATTTTAATCAGAATGAAATTGTAACAAAAGACAAGAACAATCAAAACAAAACTACTGAGTCCACAGACTCGGGACATACATCGGCTCAAACTGTGGTCATAAATATTTTGTACTTGTAAATCAGACTGTGTAGTTTTGAACTGAGTTTTGTAACATTGTGAAACAAAATATCTGGAAAGTTTATGTTTTTGCGTTCATTGATTTGTGTGTGTAAAAATGTAAAAATGTAATAAATGTAAGAAACATTAGAACTACTTTTGCTGACACAAAGTTTGGCGAGCACTGCAAGTTGGCACTTTAAACCAGTCACTGATATAAAGAGAGCACCTTGTTCCAGGGCATCTGAGCATGGAGGGAAAGCTTTATGCAGGAGATGGTAAGAGCTGTTGGGACTAAAGAAACTGAGCAGAAAACTACAGACATCTGTAAGCACTGCTTCCCATATAATACAACTCTAAGCAAGTGAGCCATAACTTTATACTTTTAACCTTTAACCCAAAAACTATGTTGATCATATAAACTCCACAAACTGCATCCAGGCTCCTGCACACGTCCTTTACATGTTAGCTGTTAGCTAATGCTTGTCAGTTTTTGTGAACTGGCCTTTATGTGTGTTGATGAAATAAAACGATGATTTTATTTGATTATTTCCTTTGTTCTAACCAGCTGGTGCACACTGTCCATCCTCCCGGGGCCTGTTACGCCTGCTAACATGTACATGCAGCTTTTTTAGCAGCATTAGTGAAAACCTGGGAAACCCTCTGGATGGATGCTACAGTACAAATTTAGCAAATCATTGAGCTGTTTTGTTGTTTTCACAAATGCTTACGTTTGCTTTTATTGTAAAACATTTGCAGCCATAAGAGTTTGCAATGATAAGAAGCTGTGTTTGGCATTTACTTACTTACACGTGTCCTGGCACTTTTAATGCTTTTTTCTTAAATAAAAATGGTAACAAAATTAGAAGAAACACATTTCCCACTTTGTTCACGCTGATGTGTGTGTTAACCAGGCCTTACCAGCATGCAGGGGACATGGTGGCTAAACCTCCTTAGGAAACTCAACTCCTTTGGAGTCAGCACACCCATCATGATGACTTTTTACTACGTCTTCCTGGAAAGCATCATGACCTTCTCCATCAGCTGCTGGTCCCACTCCCTCAGCCTTCATACAGGAACAGACTGCAGCATCAGTGTGCTCTAAAATCATTGGCCTGCCTGTCAGAACTCTGGCAGGTTTTCATCAACAGGCCCTTAAACAGGCAGCCAAAATCATCAGTGACCTCTCTCACATTCTTCACCCTGCATTTCAATGGCTCCCCTCTGGGCGACGCCTCCGCTGCATTTCCTGCAGGACTGAGAGGAGGAGGAGCGCCACCTTTGTCCCCAAAGCAGCTCTGCTTTTTAACTCCAGCTGATAAGAACATTTCCCACACCAGAAACATAAACTACACTCTTATACTACCAACACTTTACTCACTTTTAGTCACTTACAGTCAGTGTTGGGAAGGTTACTTTTAAAATGTATTCCGTTACAGATTACAGAATACATGCCCCAAAATGTATTCTGTAACGTATTCCATTACGTTACTCAATGACAGTAACGTATTCTGAATACTTTGGATTACTTAATATATTATCGTGCTTTTTACAACAACGTGAATGTACTATTGCTGTGTGATTTATTACTATTACTGAAGGTCCGCGACATGTAGTAAAGGGACCTCTGACTAATACGGCGGGGTCCCTGTCAGCTCGTAGCCGAAAAATAGCTTTACTTTGTTGTGTGGGTCAACTTTTCTTGCGAGAGACAGAGAGAGGCGTTGAAAGGCTGCTCCAACTGAACTTATTGTTTTCGGAGGAAAACACTAACACGGTGTACAGTCGAGTCTTAATAGCTTACTTACAACTGGGCTCGTCAGGCTCTCTTCTTGGCTGCAGTGGTTATTATTATATTTACATGCTTCCAGCTCCCGTTTTTCCTCGACGACAGCTCGTACCTTTCCACTCGCCTTTTTCTCCCTCCTCGCGCTCACAGACACATAACGTGTATGGCAGTCCATTCTCCCTGCAACACGGACTACACTGCCCATGATGCTACATTCTTTAGAGCTATGCTTGTAGCGTTCTGCCTGTTAGCTTAGCACAACAACAACGAAAAGGCGCTCTCTCACCCAGGAAACACACAGTCGCAGAGAGAGAGAGCGTCACCCTGTAACCATGGCAACCGTAACGCTGCTGCCTGGAACAACAGAACGTAGCTGTCAAACAAAACCCAAACAGTCCTGACCCGCGACAATATGAAACGGGAAAGTACCCCAGTGTAATCCATTTATTTCAACAAAGTAACTGTATTCTGAATACCACCTTTTTAAACGGTAACTGTAACGGAATACAGTTACTCATATTTTGTATTTTAAATACGTAACGGCGGTACATGTATTCCGTTACTCCCCAACACTGCTTACAGTTATTTATTCACCTTCAGTCACTTTAATTTTAAAACTGTGTAATTTTAAAACTGTATATTCTGTGTATTTATTATCTCACTTTTATTGCGCTTATCTTCAACGTCATGCTGCTCTGTTGTATGTTAATTGGCCCTTGGGGATAAATAAAGTCTCTCTGATTCTGTTCTTGTTTTTTTTATATTGGTAGTTTGATAGGTTTCGTATTTGTTTTCTTTTACATCATATTAAAATGTATAAATATATAGATTTAAATATATTTGTGTATTCATGTCTGGATTGTGTTTGGTTTTCTTTTATTTATTTCTGCAGTGGTTGTTGTGTATTACTATTTAGATTGTCTTTTTTCCATTATTGTAATTGTGTATAAAGTTTGATTTGAATGAAAGTTACACTCAAATGCTTTCAGTGTTGCTGTGTTGAGTGTTTTCATGTTTAATGTTTGTATGGAAGACACAGAAAGACATTCAGCTAAAGAAATCTGTGCTAGAGGGACTTTAAAAAAATAAATAAACAGAATGTAAATAATGATGTTTAGTGTTTGAGATGGAAGCTGTTTCTACAGGATCCTGATGGACACTCAAAGGTTTATAAAATGTTCTCATTAGTTGTTTGCAGCAGAATATCAACCGATGTGAACCAAAACAATTAAGTGTGTGAGACTACAAATTCTAGAATCAGAACTGCTGATTTCATTACTCTGAACTTTTAAAGGCAGGTTTTGTATCTGAGAGCAGGGACACTTGCTGTGTTCAGTGTGACTCGTCTCTGCAGAAGGTCAGGGCTCTGATAGTTGCAGTTAGCGGCTGACTTACTGGGCAGGTGGCTCCTGAGTGTCTGTTGGAGTCAGGGTTCATTATGGTCCTGGTTGCTACTGGAAATAAAGAAACAAAAGGAGGGTGTGATGTTCAGGAAGTACAGACTGTAGCTCAGCAGGTAGAATTACTAACTGGAAGGTTGGAGGTTTGATCCCTGGCTGCTCCAGTCTGCACGCCACGGTATCCTTGGGCAAGATGTGGAACCCCGACTTGCTCTCCGATGCATCCATCATAGTGTCATTGTTAGAAAAAGAAGTGCTTGTGTGAATGAAGCACGCTGTATAAAATGCTTTGACTGCTCATACAGAAAAGCAGCTCATAAGAACTGGTTCATTTTCCAGATAATTCCACTATTAAGACAACAGACATTTGGGAGGCTTTCTCTGAGAGTAACACTGAAAGTCTTGCTGCTCCTCCACAAAATGAACTTCAGATTAAAGACACAGCTCAGCTAAACACAACTCAAACTAATCTACACTATTTTTCTTTATTACGCAGCGTTTTTATAACTATTTCCAGATGTTTCTAAAGATGAAAACAGAATTAAACTCCAGCCTGATGCGTTTCTGAGGTTCCTGACTCTGACCGTCCCTCAAACGCCTCTCTGGGCGTTTCCTTCCGTCGCTTTTACTTTCGCTTTCGTGAATGTTGTGGCGCAGTTGATCGTCTCCATGTTAAGGTAACGTTAGCAGTCTGTACTGTTTTCCTGGCTGACATCAGCTGTGTGCAGCTTAGTTTCAGCATAAATCTGCTTCGTTTTATGTGAGATCAGAGTCTGGGAACGAGACAGAAACAGTTGATGATCAGCAGCTGAACTCGATGTTACTGTGGATCCACTGACTGATGTCTGTAGGCAGCTTCTCCTGCCTCCGTCAGTCTGTGGCTGTATGGGCTCAAATTGTGCTCATAAATATTTTGTACTTGTAAATCAGGATTTGTAGGTGGAAAAATAATTTGTGTGTGGACTTAGCCAAGCAATACGTGTGAAATGTTGAGAAAAGTAGCTCGAAATGTGGAGTTAGTTCTGCCAATCAGTAATCCAGCTACAATGCGCACTCAAACCCGCATCGCAACAAACCGGCGCTTTCGAGAGTACGTTAGCTGATATTAACGCCATGTGATTCAGCTAATAACAGAAGGATTTCATCATTTGTGAAGCCACACAGACAATAATCAGCGACTTGTGCATTTATGACTGGCTGTTATTCTGGTGTCTTAGCTGTAGCATTTGTAGCTGAGGGCTTCAGCTTCCGGGTAACAAGGAAATTACGTCATTCACGTAAATGACTGATTGACAGCACTAACTCTTAATTTTGAGTTAGTTTTTTCAAAATTCCAAGTTAATAAGTCGAAATTTCGAGTTCTGGATCCTTCTTCTTTTTAGTGACGCAAACGGGCTTCCAGTGTGTGGATGTTGTTTAACTGCTGATGTTCATTCGTGTATTGTAGGTGAATGCGTTGATGATTGATCATAAATTAGTAAACTGTCCGTTTTTGCTCAATAATTCCTGTTTCATGTTCAAACCGTCAGACAGAAACTCTGCGTTTGTTTTTATGTTCTTCAGCCTGTTGTTCTTGAGGTAATCTGTGATGCGTTCAATGACCCTCCACATGCTCTGAGGCTCATTTGAAGAGAAACAGAACTTCATCTTTAGAGCATAAGTGGGTTTTTGCCCTCTTTATGCCCGCGGTCAGGCTCTGTTTATTGTAGTATAACACTCATAGGACACAGTGACCCGCTGCACACACACTGCACACACACTGCACACACACTGCACACACACTGCACACACACTGCACACACACTGCACACAATGACAGCTGCAGAGTTTGTGTCTGATGTATTAAGTATGAAACACTGTTGGGCTAAAATCTGGTCAGAATGAATCCAGGTGCAGGTGTGTCAGTTTAGGACCACTGGACTAACATCCAAGTGCTCACAATATAAAGTGTATTCTGTAGTAACATCCTGGTGTTGCAGCAACAGTCCCACATGGAAACGTCAACACTCAAACTCAAAATCTCTTTTTGTCAACAATAAAATGACAGCAGACCAATTTGAACAAAGTTGGTAAAAAGCTTCAGAAATGAGTAAAATATTAAAAAGTGTCTTGATGCTCAATCATCCAGTAAATCCCCAAAAAGTTGATTCTGTTCATCTGGATGTTTTCAGTAGCATGGATCAGTGTGAGGACAGAGAGGAGGGAGTCCCTCCCTCTAAAAGCACTCTGTGTGGGGAACATGAGAGCCAGACCAAAGCTCAGAGGTGAGATGACCATCTCTAACTGTCCATGACTCTTCTCCATGTCACAGCTCAGCACTCACATCACTGCTCCATCATTATTCACACTCATACCTCTGTGTGTGTTGTTTTAAAGCCCAGAGCTGTGGGGCGTACCAGGCTCAGCTGGACATAACCGTGAAACTAATCCAGAGCCTGGACCTGAACCCAGCTGTGTTTCCTTAAAGAGCAACGAGTCGAAGGAAATTGTTGTAAACTTTAAGAAAAGACTGTTATGTGACAAAGAGTAAGTACATTATTTTTATGAGATTGTTCATCATGTCTTTAATTTAATATTTCCAGTTTTTCCTTCCTGTCTCATGAAGCTGTGACATTTATTGTTTTTCTTTTAGGATCAATAAGAGGCCAGAATCTCCTGGACCTGAACCCAGCTGTGTTTCCTTAAAGAGCAACGAGTCGAAGGAAATTGTTGTAAACTTTAAAGGATGTTCTTCTGCTGCTGAGAGGTAATGTGTGTCTAGATGTTGTTCCTGTATTTTTGAATAAATCCTCATGTTTAATATCAGCTCAGCTCTTTTTCACACACATTTCTATGTTCATATGTGAAGCGGTGTGTGATAGGTTTGTAGCTTGAACCCATCCGCTGGAACGTTGAAGACAATATAATTACACTGCTAAGCAAGACACAAATAGGCAAAGTTCTTCATGTTACTCGTGCACGGGAGAGAACCGGACAACCGCTTGACTCCGTCCTCCCGTAACACTGTCCTTTTATTGAGGTTACATGAATATGCATAGGTTCATTAACATACGACGTCTACATACAAACAAAGAGTACCTTGCCTGTGTGTGTGTGTGTGTGTGTGTGTGTGTGTGTGTGTGTGTGTGTGTGTGTGTGTGTGTGTTGCTGATCAAAGGGTCAAACATCCTTGGTCAGGAAGAGGGTAGACTGGACCCCCCCCGGTGAGGAAGTCCAGCAGTTCATCTAAACAGAAAAGCACTTAGACTAGAACAGACGTAGCTACGTTAATCCTACCATAAAACAATTAAGACAAGATGCGACCTCTTCCCGTGCTCCCAGGATGTAGGTGTGCATTCTAGTGTGGAATGCACACCAAGCCTATGTAGCCTGTTAAAGATCACACAACTTATCACTACACAATTGATTATACACCTCTAAGCATCTATGGTTAAATATTTCTAAGCATAAATGACAATCAACAATACAAACTCTAACAGTGTGTGTTGGAGTGTTTCCACAAACACAGCAGTCAGAGTGGAAAGAGTGGATGTTGTAGGAGGTAGGGCTGGGCCATATCATCAATAATACCGGTATAATGTTGGGCAACGACAAGAAAATGAAATATTGCGATAGAATATGGGTAAAACACGCATGCGCAGTGCCTTTCTTTACATACGCACATGGTGGCAACAGAGAATGAGACGGACGAAAGCGGATCGTTGAATGAAACGGATGAACCAGAACTGGTTTGTAAAAATGCTGCAACTTCACTGGTGTGGAACTGGTTTAGCTTTCGTCCGTCAGATGCACAACAAAGCACTATTTTTGGTAGAGCATGCTAGCGGGCCGTCGTTATTACCGTGTTTTTTGGAAAATACGGCGCACTTAAAATCAATCCTTTGATTTTTCTAAAAATCGACAGAGCCCCTTATAATCCCGTGTGGCTTATGTTTGAATTCTGGTTATGTTTACTGACCTTGAAATGATTTTATGTACACAGCATTTGAAAATCTGTCAAATATTTTAGTACGACTTTGCTAAGCTACGAACCCGCACCATTTGATCTATTGTTGGAGCATTACGGCTATCACAGGCAGGAGCCTCGTGGAGTGATACGTACTGTGGTTCAACATAATATTACCGTATTGTGTGTGTATAACCTTTTTTTAAGTTTTGTGGATATTATACATGGTTATGCTGAGGATATGTTGGCCAGTTTCCACTGGAAATGCCTTTTGGTTAAACTGTCAGCAAAGAATTTGCATTTGCACTGTTAATTTTTTATATAACTTTAATGCAAAAAACAGCTGCTTGTTTAAGTGAAAATACTTTGATGTTTTTTTTGCACTAATAATAATAATAATAACAATAATAAAAATAATAAAATGTCTAGTGTCAATTATATCATCAGTTATATCGTTATAGCATATTTTCAAATCTATATCGTGATATTTTTGGCCATATCGCCCTCCTCTAGTAGCCGGTGTTTGTGTAGTGAAGAGGCTGAGTGTCTGTAGGACTCCAGCTGCTCCAGCAGGTGTCTCCTTTGTGCTTTGCTTCAAACACAGTGTAGGGAGGAGCTTCCACTCAGGTGTTTCAGGTGTTGCTGGATGGAGGAGGACAAATAGTTTTTCCCTTCAGTGACACTTCAGCAGCTCAATGTTCTGGGGAGATGTTTGTCTTTATGAAGGTTTATGGATTCTTGTTCTTACTTTGGTTAAACTGAGCAATACATTTTCCATCTAACATTTAAAGTAAATTTCCAGGTGAATAAAAGATCTGCAGCTGCAGCCTCTGTGATGTTTCACAGTCTGAAAGTAACAAATTCAACCAGAGTTCAAACAAAGGCTTAATATACGTGTGTGTTTGATATAATGCCAACAAGTACAAACAGGTGTTCTTACAGGTCTTAATCACAGAGGTCTGATAAGTCTGGTGACTTTCACACTCAGCAATTTTGCTGCCTTTTATTTTATATTGGCCTTTTTAAAGCCCTTCAAAGTCTCCCACATTCATACAGAGCTTTTAACACCAAACTCCTTTACAGTCCTTCTCCTCTCACACACGATCACACGACTGATTTGTCTGCAGCAGCTGTGTTACTGCTAGTATTTTATTATGTGTGTAATCTCCTCATATTGTTCCTGTGGTTTAGTTTGACTTCCTTCTGCAAACTCAGCTGCTCTGTTGCTGATACACGGCTCCATGAATATGATTGATCAGATGCTGCCAACACCATGTGTTTCATGTGAGCGCTCAGCTGAAACCCTGGGTTGACTTATCGAGTTAATAACAAGCTTCACGTGACTGTGAATGCTAAAGTGAATCAGATAAAGGAAAGAGACCCTGCTAATGTTGGACTCACTTCTTAGTGTGGATCCCAGGAGGAAGTTCAACATAGCCATTCTTTGTGCTAGCTCGACCAAACCTGAAACCACAGTGCAGGATAATGATCATCATCTGTCTCTGTCAAGGACATTTAAAATCCACAAATAACAAACATAATTATATTTGATCTTTAAAAATCTCTTTTCAATTAAAAAAGCATGAGCACACTGGTGGATTACAGAAACATGAAAACTGGTTAACAGTAAAGTTAATTTAGACGTAAACAAAGTGTCAAACATACTCAAGTAGAAGGACTGATGTTTGTGTTAAAATACCCTCTTAAAGCTGAAATACTGATTCAGCTTCTTTACTCAAGTAAAGGTAAAAGAGTCCAGGCTCTGAAATGTACTCACAGTATTAAAGTAAAAACTCCATCTTTGAAGGAAATTTCTGTCAGTTTTTGTGCAAAGTTGCCTGAATTTCTACCTCCAACATTAATATGAGAAAATTATCTGAACTTTTATTCTAATGAATTTAATCAGCTTGAACATTTTGTAGCACAAAAGTAGAAAAAAGCTCAGTTTGCTGTTGCCTGCATTGTAGATGGGCGGCTTTGCCTCAACACCTAAACAGGAAAATGAGTTTAGTCAAGTATTAAAGTGGGATTGAAGAGGTGAGGAAACCAGAGATCAGGTGTTGTGGTGCAGCATGGTCACAAGAATCATTTAGAAATGGGTCGAAATATTTTCTCTTCTAGATTTTTTGCACAGTCTGATGTGCTGCTGCTCTGAGGTTTACTGCTCTCTGTGTGCTTAGAAAACTGTGAGGTACAAGTAGATTTGACACAAGTTATAATGGCTGATTTCCATATAATGGTGGAATACAGGGACTTAATCGTTAAGTAAGTAGAAAGTTTGAAGCCTAATCTTGAAAGTAGAGATAGTGTCTGTCTCCTGAATCCAAACTGGAAGCTGGTTCCACAGAAGAGGGGCCTGAAAACTGAAGGCTCTGCCTCCCATTCTACTTTTAAATACTCTAGGAACAACAAGTAGGCCTGCAGAGCGAGAGCGAAGTGCTCTAATGGGGTGATATGGTACTACAAGGTCATTAAGATAAGATGGGGCCTGATTATTTAAGACCTTGTATGTGAGGAGCAGGATTTTGAATTCTGGATTTAACAGGAAGCCAAAACAGGAGAAATCTGCTCTCTTTCTAGTCCCTGTCAGGACTCTTGCTGCAGCATTTTGGATTAGCTGAAGGCTTTTCAGCGAGTTTTTAGGACATCCTGAAAATAATGGTAAATGGTAAATGGCCTGTATTTATATAGCACCTTACTAGTCCCTAAGGACCCCAAAGCGCTTTACATATCCAGTCATCCACCCATTCACACACACATTCACACACTGGTGATGGCAAGCTACATTGTAGCCACAGCCACCCTGGGGCGCACTGACAGAGGCGAGGCTGCCGGACACTGGCGCCACCGGGCCCTCTGACCACCACCAGTAGGCAACGGGTGAAGTGTCTTGCCCAAGGACACAACGACCGAGACTGTCCAAGCCAGGGCTCGAACCGGCAACCTTCCGATTACAAGACGAACTCCCAACTCTTGAGCCACGATCGCCCACATGATGGGCTTTAACTGCAGACACAGTTTGTCTTAAACTTAGTGTCAGTAAACAGTCACAGGCCTCAGGTATTTTTTAATGTCCTCAATCGCTTTTCTTCGTTCACGTGATAATGTCAGAGTCATTTCTTCACCAAGTATTTGTGATGATTTTTTAGCATTTTTACCTACAAGGTTCTATCTATTAGGGCTCTTGTCTCGCCGACTGCTGCCTCAGATCCGAGTCTTTCTCCTGTGTGCTCAGCTGTCTGAGAGCAGTTTGATCCCGTCTCCCTTAATGACTTGACTGCAGTAGTTTGTAACCTAAGATCATCACACTGCCCCTCTGATTGTCTCCCCAACTATTCTTTCAAGGGTTGTCAGGTTGGAGATCGGCCTATAATTAGCTAAGACAGCTGGGTCTAGGGATGCTTTTTAAGTAAAGGTTTAACTACAGCCAGCTAGGGATGGGTACCGTTTAGATTTGAAAACCTGTTAAATCAGAATCAGTTGCTGATGACGGCTTTTTTCTTTTACATCAATCACGTATAATCTTAACTCAAAGTGAACATAGACTTGATTGAAGTAACTCAGATCAGCCAATTCAAAATGCTAATTCAATCAACTCTGAGTTCATGGCTAGACTCAGTTTGTTGGCCCTGCACCTTAAAACTATTTCCTGTTTGTCTCTCGTGTTTTTTGGATATTGTTTTCACATCTTATGTCACGGCTAGCGGGGCGAGCCATGTTGAATTTAATAAAGGACCCAAGATGCAGACACTGCTGTGAAGTGAGTGAGCTTTATTGAAACGGTGAAGTGCAGTGGAGATGGCCTGTGCAGAAGCTAAGATAACCTCTACTGAAAAAACTACAAAACTAACCTGAAACCTTAAACGGAGACACGGGGAGACAACACAGACGAACCAGCAACAAGCAGGAGAAAACAAAGGGCTCATATACACAAAAGAGCCATCAGGGAATGAGAAAAGGGAGACACAGCAGGATTCATTGGACATAACCAGACAAGGGGAAGCAAAAGTAGACACACTAACATAGGACATGGCACTGTCAAAATAAAGCAGGAAGTGAACACAGAGACACAATACTAACACAGTACAGAGGGAACACAGAAACCAAAACCTCAGAACTAGAAAATTTTAATCAGAATGAAATTGTAACAAAAGACAAGAACAATCAAAACAAAACTACTGAGTCCACAGACTCGGGACATACATCGGCTCAAACTGTGGTCATAAATATTTTGTACTTGTAAATCAGACTGTGTAGTTTTGAACTGAGTTTTGTAACATTGTGAAACAAAATATCTGGAAAGTTTATGTTTTTGCGTTCATTGATTTGTGTGTGTAAAAATGTAAAAATGTAATAAATGTAAGAAACATTAGAACTACTTTTGCTGACACAAAGTTTGGCGAGCACTGCAAGTTGGCACTTTAAACCAGTCACTGATATAAAGAGAGCACCTTGTTCCAGGGCATCTGAGCATGGAGGGAAAGCTTTATGCAGGAGATGGTAAGAGCTGTTGGGACTAAAGAAACTGAGCAGAAAACTACAGACATCTGGAAACTGTGTTGTTAATTCTCAGTGGGATCAGCAGGACTAGCAAAGCTCCACCATGACAGTCATCTGATTGACTGAACCCATCCAAACATCACTTCATGGACCTTTAGCTTGTGTCTGTGTGTGGACAGACATAACATGAGCTAATTATACATTACTCCTCCACAGAGTGGACCAGCAGAGAGCAGAGGTTTCCACTGGTCAGTCTGCACAGCAACATCAAACACACCTGGACTCTGTGGTTATGGTTTGTAGTACTACGTTTACATTTGTTCTTTTCAGTCACCTCTATGCTGCACTTTGTGGACCAGAGGATTGTCAGTGTGTCCAACATAAATCAGAGTTTGGGCTCCATGATTTCAGTCAGATTGGGGTGACTGTAGCTCAGGAGGGGAGCAGGTCAGCTACTAGTTAGGTTTGTGAATCAAACCCTGGCTGGCAAATGTACTGGGTAACGTACTAAACCCAAGCTGCCCTCTGATGCATCCATCAGAGTGTGAAAGAAAGTATTTAAGCATAGAACAATGTGCTTGGTTGAATGAGGCATGTTGTATAAAATGCTTTGTGTGCACAGAGTATCAAAGAGAGCTATATAAGAACCAGTCCATTTACCACTGGGTAATTCATATAGTCTTCTTTTCCAGCGGCTGGAGGACAACATCACCATGTTTGTGAAGAACGAGCTGAAGAAGATCCAGAAGCTTCTGAGTCCAGATCACCCAGAAACTTTAAAGAGCCAGATGGAGGATGAGGAGATGTTTGAAGGTGAGGATGAAGATGAAAGAAAGAGCTGCAGAGAAGCATTTCTGAAGATCACACTCCACTTCTTGAGGAGACTTAAGCAGCATGAGATGGCTGACCATCTGCAGAGCAGTAAGAGAATTTCTCTAAAGACTGAATATTGATCTTTCCTAATAGCTCAAGAAATGGACCAATAGACATTCATCCTTTCAGGGTACTGAAAGGCTATGATATTTATTATATAATATTTGTTTCTGAATTTCTTACCTTCAGAAATATTTGCTCCACTCTGTAAACGTGAACTTAAAGCCCAACTGAAGAAGAAGTTCCAGTGTGTGTTTGAGGGCATCGCTAAAGCAGGAAGCCCAACCCTCCTGAATCAGATCTACACAGAGCTCTACATCACAGAGGGAGGGACTGCAGAGGTCAATGATGAACATGAGGTCAGACAGATTGAAACAGCATCCAGGAAACCAGACAGACCAGAAACAACAATCAGACAAGAAGACATCTTTAAAGCCTCACCTGGAAGAGACGAACCAATCAGAACAGTGCTGACAAAGGGAGTGGCTGGCATTGGGAAAACAGTCTTAACACAGAAATACAGCCTGGACTGGGCTGAAGACAAAGCCAACCAGGACATCCAGTTCATATTTCCATTCACTTTCAGAGAGCTGAATGTGCTGAAAGAGGAAAAGTTCAGCTTGGTGGAACTTGTTCATCACTTCTTTAATCAAGCTAACGAATCAGGAATCTGCAGGCTTGAAGACTTCCAGGTTGTGTTCATACTTGATG
The DNA here is from genome assembly GCF_057382095.1 of Aulonocara sp. 'chitande type north' Nkhata Bay. NCBI lineage: Eukaryota > Metazoa > Chordata > Actinopteri > Cichliformes > Cichlidae > Aulonocara > Aulonocara sp. 'chitande type north' Nkhata Bay. The sequence continues at coordinate 68,562,221 of NC_141346.1, forward strand.
GTCTGGATGAGTGTCGACTTAATTTGGACTTCAACAAAACTAAAATCCTGACAGAAACCAGAAAGTCCACCTCATTGGATGAGCTGCTGACAAACCTCATCAGAGGGAACCTGCTCCCTTCTGCTCGCCTTTGGATAACCACACGACCTGCAGCAGCCAATCAGATCCCTCCTCAGTGTGTCGACATGGTGACAGAGGTCAGAGGGTTCACTGACCCACAGAAGGAGGAGTACTTCAGGAAGAGATTCAGAGATGAGGAGCAGGCCAGCAGGATCATCTCCCACATCAAGAAAGCTCGAAGCCTCCACATCATGTGTCACATCCCAGTCTTCTGCTGGATCACTGCTACAGTTCTGGAGGATGTGCTGGAAACCAGAGAGGGAGGAGAGCTGCCCAAGACCCTGACTGAGATGTACATCCACTTCCTGGTGGTTCAGGCCAAAGTCAAGAGGATCAAATATGATGGAGGAGCTGAGACAGATCCACACTGGAGTCCAGAGAGCAGGAAGATGATTGAGTCACTGGGAAAACTGGCTTTTGATCAGCTGCAGAAAGGAAACCTGATCTTCTATGAACCAGACCTGACAGAGTGTGGCATCGATATCAGAGCAGCCTCAGTGTACTCAGGAGTGTTCACACAGATCTTTAAAGAGGAGAAACAACTGTACCAGAACAAGGTGTTCTGCTTTGTTCATCTCAGTGTTCAGGAGTTTCTGGCTGCTCTTCATGTCCACCTGACCTTCATCAACTCTGGACTCAATCTGCTGGAAAAACAACAAACAAGCTCTCAGACAGAGAAATACTTCTACCAGTGTGCTGTGGACAAGGCCTTACAGAGCCCCAATGGACACCTGGACTTGTTCCTTCGTTTTCTCTTGGGTCTGAAGACTAATCAAACTCGTTTGCAAGGCCTGATGACACAAACAGGAAGTAGCTCACAGACCAATCAGGAAACAGTTCAGTACATCAAGGAGAAGCTCAGTGAGAATCTGTCTGCAGAGAAAAGCATCAATCTGTTTCACTGTCTGAATGAACTGAATGATCGTTCTCTAGTGGAGGAGATCCAACAGTCCCTGAGTTCAGGACGTCTCTCCACAGATAAACTGTCTCCTGCTCAGTGGTCAGCTCTGGTCTTCATCTTACTGTCATCAGAAAAAGATCTGGATGTGTTTGACCTGAAGAAATACTTTGCTTCAGAGGAGGCTCTTCTGAGGCTGCTGCCAGTGGTCAAAGCCTGTAAAAAAGCTCTGTAAGTTATAAAGTTTTTATTATTTAATTTATTGTAACTTTATTTATGATGATTTATATCTTTTTTTTTTAGGCTGAATGGCTGTAACCTGTCAGAGAGAGCATGTGAAGCTCTGTCCTCCTCTCTTCAACTAGAAGACTGTGAGCTCAGAGCTCTAGATCTGAGTAACAACAACCTCCAGGACTCAGGTTTGTCAACACTGTTTTCTGGACTGAAGACTGGAAACTGGAAACTGGAAACACTCAGGTCAGATACTGTTGTTTGTGATTTGACTTGAAATTTGCAACTTAAACACTACATTTATTTTTATACTGACATATCCTTACTTTTATATCTCTTTCAAAGGAGTGCAAGAAGTTGAGAAAGTGTCAGAAATGAACAGATAAATAACCGCAGGGCAGGATAGATAAACTGCAACAGTGGGGTTTGACAGAGATCTGGTCAGTTACTCAATTCTCAAAAGGAGGAACTTCAGGGAAAAAAACTACCAAGAAAAATTACTTGTGATTGGTTGGTAGATCTGTTATGGAAAAACCCACTGCCATCACCGTCTGTAATATAATCACTGTACCTTTATATACATGTGACTTGTATTAATGCTGCTGCCCTCTTGTGGCTAAAGTGTAATTATGTTCTTGTTATTAGGGAAAACATTAGAGAGTAACATGAAAAATGAGTCAGCACTTTGGCTTCAGCTTAAGAAATCCTCATTTTTATGTCATCAGTTATAGTTGCATGTATTCATTATCATAAGTTAACTATTTAATATTTATGTATTAAATTTATTTTGAGTAAAATAGCAATAATTTTAATGGATGTATTAAATAAATACATCACTAATGAATTAATTATTTCAGTAATTAATTTTTAAAAAGTACATAATTAAAGAAATATATTAATAATGAATTATCCATTTATTTCATTTAAAATGTTTCATTATGTATTTATGTGCAATTCAAATTAGTTAATTACATATTTAATCAATTATTGGTTTGTTTTCTATTTTAATTATTTTACTGACACATTTAATGAACCTAATCATCTCAGATGATTTCAGTGATGTCTGCCAGACCACGCAAGTGGTCGAGCTTGCATACCGCCGACAACGCGGCACACAACTTGTAAACCCCTGCTGACTATCACCTCTCGAGTTATTTATTTATGTTAGTTTCAACTGTTCCAGCAAAACGTAAGCACGTGTTACTGATAAAAAGTCCAATAGAAGCAAAGTCTAAAATGTGAAAACAAACACGAGGGACAAACAGGACCCTTTTCAAGGCACAGGTTCAACAAACTGAGTCTAGCCATAAACTAGAGTTGGCAGCTGTGAGTTTTCGGTTCATGACTTCAATGAAGTCTGACCATGGTTACTTTGAGTTAAGACTATGCATCTGAAACAAGCATTAAATTAAAACTAACATTAAAAAGACTGTTAAGGAGGAAAGAGAGCATTTTCACCACAGCATGTTCATGCTGTTTGTAGATAGTGGAGACTGCTGTTCAGCCTGCTCCAGAAATTATTAAACTGCTTTAAAAAATATTATTAAAATGTATTCTAAAATAAAGCCTGATTAAGATCTGATCTTTGTTGGGGGGGGGGGGGGGGGGGGGCTTGTTTCTAACAAGCCTTTTAAACTTAAGTTACTGCATTGCTGAAACACCAACATCTGCTTATTGAACAACAAAACAACCAAAAGTCCACACATCTGATTTTATTTTTATTTTAATAGACTTCCAAAGATTATACCAGATAACTGGCCTCAGAATATAATTGAACAAACATTTTTAAAAACGATAACCTAATCCTGTCTTGACAGGCTGAGCTCTTCAGTATCCACCAACAGCATCGTCATGCTGAGTCGTTTCGACGTTTCTGCTCCTGGTGGAAATACTCTTCCTCTTTCCACATTGTACCAAATGTTTTTAAATGTTAGTTTCAATTTAAAATTAAAGATTAAAAAAGTGTAACACATATAAACAGCAGATAATTAAGACAAGCGAATGGTTCAGTTCCACATGTGCTCCGCTGACACATTAAACTTCAGTAAAATTAATTAATTTAATTAATTTAATTTAATTAGTTAATTTAATTGGGACTAAATCAATGATGTATGTATTTAATTTATTAAGTATTTTGAACATAATCCATTAATGACATTTAATTAATTATTTAATGATGACTAATTGATTAATTATTGATGATTAATTTACCCTCCACATGATTTAACCTCTATAGAGATGATATTTTATCTAGATCATGTTTTTTCAAAGGTTCAGACCAGAAAGTTTAACATTATTATTTTTCTCATTATTGTCTGTTCAGATTGAGTGTCTGTAATCTCTCAGAGGGAAGCTGTGAAACTCTGTCTTCACTACTCAGCTCCCAGCCCTCTAGTTTGAGACAGCTTGACCTGAGTAACAATGACCTGAAGGACTCTGGAGTGAAAGTTTTGTCTTCTGGACTGAAAAGTCCATATTGTGAACTGGAAACACTCAGGTCAGCGTTCTTGAAATGTTCAGTAGATGAGGTTTAGAGGTTTACAAGGTTTAGATTGACTAATGGCTATTTTTAACTCCTGTTTCACTTTTGGCTGCAATTTCCTGTTTGCATTTAGCTATTTTTCTCTTCTCTAAGAGTATCTGTCATGTCTGCAGGCTGTCAGGCTGCCTGATCACAGAAGAAGGTTGCAAGTCTCTGGTCTCAGCTATTAGCTCCAGTTCTTCCCATCTGAAAGAGCTGGACCTGAGCTACAATAACCCAGGAGAGGCAGGAGTGAAGATGCTTGAGCAGCTAAGACTGGACACTCTGAGGTATGTAGATGGCCGTTACAGCCACAAACAGTGTTTGATAGATAAGGAAACTGGCTCTGTCTGATTACTTAACGCTGGAAACCAGTGTTATTTGAACAATCACACATATAGGAACATTTTTCCATTCTGGTCTAACATAAACAGTAGATGTCTGTATGGGGTCTCAAAGGACAAAATCTCTGTCAGCAACAACGGTGCAGCCTGTTCAAACTGATCTCTGGAAAGGAACTGACATTTTCACTCTCTTTATTTATTTTAAGTTTTATCTGTGTGCAGAGACCATGTCCAGGACATGTTTAGCCTGTTGATCGACCAAAGTGAATTAACTTTGGTCGATCAACCTTGAAATTCAAAGTCAAATTATAATATAATTAGTGTTGTCAACATTAACGCTTCAACGCCGTGTAACCCCTCATCGGGCTGATCTGCATTAACTTGTTAATGAGAATTTGCCGTGTTGACGCCGTAATTACGGGTTAATGTTGACGGCACTAAATATAATATAAATCAATCATTCAAATCAGTCATTCATTGCTAACAGAAAACAAAGATTAAGAAACAAAGGGATGGAGCTGGTGGATTGGTGGTTGTGTGTTAGGCCCAGACCAGTGGGTGTTTTTGACTGTAAAGCCAATCTAGCAAGGACAACCACTGGTGCTGTTACCCTGCAGCCTGCACTGCAGGATATGTGCTGTGCCACTGAGACCACGTCCACACTAGCCCAGATGGATTTGAAAACGGTGTTTTCGTCTGAAAATGCTCTGCGTCCACACTATTGTTTTCAGTCGTTTTCACAAGGTTGTGTGTCCACATTGAAACGGCCGAAAAAAACGCTTATGTTGCAGTCCTGCTCATGCATGAAACGCAGGAAGATCCGGCCTGCCTCATTTCTGTCCGACGTCTATTCACTTTCCGGCTCGTTGAAACGTCGCCGCAAAATGAGGAAAAGCACTGAGTTTTTAAATGGACTAACAATGAGGTGGAGTTGTTGCTGCGAGTAACACAAAAGTACAAAGTTGCAAAAGCGAGTGAGAGTTACAGAGTTTAAAGAAAAGCTATCTGGAGCATGTGCAGACTGATATTAACCTTTAATAGGGGTGTCAAAAATGAGAGCAAACAAAACAACTGTTGTATAATGCCCTCCGCTATCTTTGTTTAATTGGTCACATGACTGCATCACATGACTAAAAAGGTGTCATCGTTTTCAAGTCTGCGTTTTTGCTGTCCACACTGCGAAGGGAAAGCACCGTTTTCAAATGTATGCATTTTCGAGAGCGTGTTCAAAACACAGCGTTTTCCTTGAGCGAAAACGCCTCCCTGGGAAAGTCTATGCCAGGGTGCTGGAGAGGAGAGTCCGACCGTTAGTCGAACCTCGGATACAGGAGGAACAATGCGGTTTTCATCCTAGTCCTGGAACACTGGACCAGCTCTTTATCCTCTCATGGATACTTGAGGGCGCATGGGAGTTTGCCCAACCAGTCTACATGTGTTTTATGGACTTGGAGAAAGCATTCGACCGTGTCCCTTGGGGAGTCCTGTGAGGGGTGCTCCGGGAGTATGGGGTGCCTGGCCCATTGCTACGGGCCATTCAGTCCTTATACGACCGTTGCAAGAGCTCGGTCCGCATAGCCGGCAATAAGTCGGACTCGTTCCAGGTGGGTGATGGGCTCCGCCAGGGCTGCCCTTTGTCACCGATTATGTTTATAATTTTTATGGACAGAATTTCTAGGCGTAGCCAAGTGGTTTCACTTAGGTCAGGGGTCGGCTCCGGAGCCGCATGTGGCTCTTTAGTCCTTATAGTGCGGCTCCGGGAAAATACATTAGAAGTATTTAGCTGAAGTGTATTTTATTTATGTTAGTTCTTTTTTTACCTTGTAGTTCTAAATTGGAAGATTATTGTGATATTGAAATATAAAAATAAAATTATATTCTATTATTTCTTCATCGCTCAAAATATCCGTCACACTCGTGGAAGCCGGTGTACCCGCCAAAACGCTGTGCATTTATCGAGACTTTCAGCCCCAGGTAGGCCAGTTATAGATCTTCGGATCCACATTATGTCAGCAGCTGTTCTCCACCATGAACTATGTTAAAACAAGCACCGCTCACACCTCACAGACGACAGCTTACAGTCCTGTAGAGATAAAGTGACTTCGTACAGCCCCAACCTGCAGACGCTGTGTGCAGAGGTTCAGGAGCAGAAGTCCCTTTGTAAACATATCACGGCAGACCCGACGATGTTTGCATGAACGCGCTTTTCAGCATCTCTTTATTGACCACTTTTCACACATGGTTGCTGTACGCACACAGCCGGCTGTAGCTTTGCAGCTCAAAGTCCGACACACACCAACACAACAGCATAGAGAGCATAGACGTTAAGGTGGCGAGGCGTGATTGCGGGTGGAGTGCCCACTCCGGGTCAGGGTCGAGTTCCTGCCCCAACTGGAGGAGTTCAAGTATCTCGGGGTCTTGTTCATGAGCGATGGGAGAAGGGAGCAGGAGATCGACAGACGGATTGGTGCAGCGGCTGCAGCGATGAGGACGCTGCACCGGTCCGTCGTGGTGAAGAGAGAGCTGAGTGTAAAAGCGAAGCTCTCAATTTACCGGTCGACCTACGCCCCGACCCTCAGCTATGGCCTCGAGCTGTGGGTAGTGACCGAAAGAACGAGATCATGAATACAAGTGGTGGAAATGGGCTTCCTCTCGAAGGTGGCTGGCCTCTCCCTTAGAGATAGGGTGAGAAGTTTGGCCAGTTGAGGTGGTTCGGGCAACTGACAAGGATGCCTCCTGGGCGCCTCCTGAGCGAGGTTTTCCAGACATGTCTCACCGGGAGGAGGCCCCGGGGCAGACCCAGGACGCGCTGGAGAGACTATATCTCTCAGCTGGCCTGGGAACGCCTTGGTGTTCCCCCGGACAAGCTGGAGGAGGGAGAGAGGGAGGAGAGGAGGGAGGTCTGGGCTTCTCTGCTTGGGCTGCTGCCCCCGCGACCCAGCCCCGGATAAGCGGAAGAAAATGGATGGATGGATGGAAAACACCGTCTCAGTGTGGACGGGAGGCCAAAATGGAGAGAAAACAAGGCGTTTTCAAACTAAAACGTGTTAGTGTGGACGTAGCCGGAGAGCTCCAGAAAGAGCCTTCATGGTGGCCCTGCAGCCAACCAGCACTTCAGTCAAATGCTGTCAAAAGTGGTCCCAGAGACACTGTTAGCTGTAACCATCAATGACCAAGAATTGTGTCATTTAATTCAAGGTTTCCCTGTATTGTTGTTTAATATCATTTCTGAATAAATAAATCAAAATGACGAGCCTCAGACATCCCACTGTGGAGGCATCCTCGCCTGGACCAGTGGCTGCCCTTGTGAGACAGACTTTATGGTCACAAACACCCTAATCTGAGAATGAAGGCTCCTTTACATAGAAAGCAGTATGTGGTGTGATGACCGCTGCATTAGCTCAAAATATGTGATGCACTGGCTGCTGCACTCTACCTGTACTGAATCAGTTTTTGTGGCCAGTCCCAGTCTTTACATTTAATATGCACCCACTCCCTGACAGCATGAATGTCACAGTGTGTTGAACCTTGACTGTGGCACATGTCAATGCTCCCTGGACATCGTGCTTAATAAAGGAGATTAAATGTGATGTGATTATGAGTTTTGCTCTTTTGAAGTTTAAACATTTATGTGTCAAAATGTTGGACTGTTCCTTTATCAGTGTGTAACAGTGTGTGTGTGAGAGCCATGTAATGTCCATGTGTGCATGCTGACTGTGCTGCTCTGACCCCCCTCCTCCTTTCAGGGTGGAGCCTGCTGGAGTCCGATGGTTGAGACCAGGTCTGAGGAAGTGTAAGTGTGTTTTTAATGGGATTCATGAAAACAAAGCAGCACACATTCAACCATCTTCATCATGTCAGGAGTCATCATCAAAGGGTCAATCAATGAACAGATGATGGATCAATAACTGCAGCTGGATTGTGTTTGTTCTCTCCATCAGATTCCTGTCAACTCACAATCGACACAAACACAGTGAACACAAAGCTCCAACTGTCTGACAACAACAGGAAGGTGACACGTGTGTGGGAGGTTCAGTCATATCCTGATCATCCAGACAGATTTGATGTTTGTGAACAGCTGCTGTGTAGAGATGGTCTGACTGGTCGCTGTTACTGGGAGGTCAAGTGGACGAGAGAGGCTTGGATATCAGTGAGTTACAGAGGAATCAAAAGGAAAGGAAGGAGTGATGAGTGTGTGTTTGGTGGAAATGATCAGTCCTGGAGTCTGTACTGTGATTATAATGGTCCTCGGTCTGTCAGGCACAATAACAGTCGAACATCCATCTCCTCCTCCTCCTCCTCCTCCTCTGTCTCTAACAGAGCAGCAGTGTATGTGGACTGTCCTGCTGGCACTCTGTCCTTCTACAGAGTCTCCTCTGACACTCTGATCCACCTCCACACCTTCCACACCACATTCACTCAAACTCTTTATCCTGGGTTTGGGTTCTGGGCTGGTTTTAGAGATGTGTATAAGTTTGTAAGAAGATATTTACTTGGCCCTGGGTCAGTGACTCTGTGTAGTTAGTCTTACCTGTTAGAGAAACAGTTCAGTCTGTTCATGTCTGTGTCTTTCACTCAGAAACACATGATGAGATTCATGGATTCAGTCAGTTGATGTTTTAAACTAAATGATTCACAAATTATTATTCAACACAAGTTTGGTGAGCAGCAGGGCTCATCCTGCTTTTTGTTTTTGTGCATTATAATGATGAAATAACTTTGTCATGTCTGTGGTGGCCTTTGGAGAATTAAACCATCCTTTAGAAACTAGATATAAATGTCATATTTTCCAACATTGATATTTTTCTGTGTTTCAGACGACAATGAAAAGATAAAGAACAGTCTGTAAATCACAAGTTATCAATTCAAATGATTATTAAAGCCACAAGAGAAGCTTCCTGTTATTTGTACCACTCACCTGGTCATGTGATCCAGCTGTGCAGCCAATCATAACTGCCATCACTTTCTACTTTGATATTTCCATGGTGAATGGACTGATTCTTGTTTAACACGTTCATACTCTGATGGATGCATCGGAGAGGGTTAGTGTCTTGCTCAAGGATACTTTGTGTGCCAGCTGGAGCAGTCAGGGATTGAACCACCAACCTTCTGATCATTAGATGCCTTGCTCTGTCTCCTGAGCTACAGCCATCATCAAAGCTCTTTCTTAAATCCTCTCTGAGAGGAGCTCAAACACGAGGAAGAGACGAAAGTGAGGGAAGAGAGTGGACTCATTAGTAAAATGAAAAACAGCCAGCGTTGATGTTTAAGACAAGTGAGGTAACAGAAACACTATATATAGCAGCGGTCACCATGGCAACATCAATGTCGGTTGCTACGTATTGTACTGATCCTGATCTGTGAGCCTCATATCAGGATATGCTGCTGTTTGTATTTGTTTTCATTGTTACCATTTTTGTGTCTTTTTTAACAAACTACTTTTATCTTGCCATCGTTTGTCAGAGAGTCAAACTACATTTGGTTCATCTTTCTACAATAAAAACATTTCTTCATCTTAATTATTGTATGTGCAGAGTTGTAGTTACTCACAGTGACCACTGGAGGCGTGTGATCCTGATAGTTTCCCTGGAACCGTCCAGTTCATCCACATGAATGAAGCTGTTGGTGATTAACGCTCATCTGTACAACTTTAACAACAATATCAAACATTTAATCGCTCTGCAAACAGCTTGTCTGATGTATAAACTGTGTCTTAAAGGATCAAAGTAAATGTCACATTGAAAGCAGATTTCACTGTAATGTCCTCTGTTTGAAATATTCCAAATATAATCTGGCTTGGTAATGATTTACTCATATATTGTCCACGCAGACTAAAGCAGTAGGAGATGAGATGAAAACAATTAGAAGAATCTTTACTCTTTAATGTCACAAATTCCTCTTTGTATGTAACATAACAACATACATGATACAGCTGCAGCAACTGAGGCGAGGAGAGAGGCAGCAACAAGAAAACTGGAAGAAGGAGACCAACAACACCACCTGTGGAAATCTTTCCCCAATCAAGCGTCATCATATCAGCATTTCATCAAAAGCACACATGCTCCGAGCTGACAATGCAGAGCTGTGGCAAAATCATTGAAATCATTTATGAAACAAATGAGTGCATCAAAAATAAGAGTGGAGCTGCAATGAAAGAGAAGTGAACTTTCTTCAGTCAACACAAAGTTTTCCCTGACAGGTGACATTTAATTAAAGTGACTTTATCACCACACACACATTCAGAGGCAGTCTACAGGAGCAGAGCTGCAGCTATTCAGCAAATGTCTCCCTGCAATCCTCACTGCAACACCTACATGTGAAAATGAAACCACCTCTACTGTTCACACATGAAACGTCGTGTGAAGAACCAGTTTTCCTCAGATCTCTGTTTTAGTAACTCTGAAGTCTGAACTTTGGATTTTTGCATCCTGTTTGTACTGATAACTGTCAGTGGATGATTTTGATCCCAAAGAAATCTTTAACACACATGTAGTGATGGGACGTGTGCACTGAAACAATGGTTAGGAAACAGAAATCGCCTGAGAATCTGCTCATGTTTAAGATTTCTTCTTTACAAACATTTTCTATGGCTGTTCCCAGTATGACCAGTGATACAAAGCATGGGAAATGGGGATTAGTTCATTCAGACAAATGCACTTTTTAAAATGTAAAAATAAAGAAATGAATCAATAAATAAATAATAATCATCCACCCATTCGCTTCCGCTTATCCTTTTCAGGGTCGCGGGGGGCGCTGGAGCCAATCCCAGCTGTCATAGGGCGAGAGGCGGGGTACACCCTGGACAGGTCGCCAGTCTGTCGCAGGGTCAACACACAGGGACAGACAACCATTCACACTCACACCTAGTGGCAATTTGGATTTTCCAATTAACCTATCCCCACAAGCTGCATGTCTTTGGACGGTGGGAGGAAGCCGGAGTACCCGGAGGGAACCCACGCAAACACGGGGAGAACATGCAAACTCCACACAGAAAGACCCCGGCCTGATAAATAATAATCAATAAAATAAAAAGTCAAAGAAATAAAAAAAATAAGGGTCTGAGGCGTCTGTCTCACTGTATCCATGGCAACAATTGACTTTCTGTTCCTTCATATCAGAACCACATCTTTGAAATCAAAACATTTAAGATTCAAATTCAACCACAGATGTGTTCAATTAGATATTAAATGAAGCAGTGCAATGTTTTTATCACTATCCAAGTTTGAACTCTAAGTAGAAGATTTAAAAAAGCAACACACACACACACACACACACACACACACACACACAGTATGCAGACATGATTTAGCTGATGATAACATAACGACTGCACAGACCCGTGGGATGATTCATGTCCTTTTTCTTACTCTATGCAATGATGAACTTCTTGCTTCAGGACCTTCTTGATGAATTTGTTTTCTAATCCACAGTTTTCTACCTGATCTGTGTGTTTGAAGTAAAATGTGTTGCTTCAAATGTAAAAGTAAAACAGACAGAAAGCATCAACGTGGACTTCAGTCAGTGTTTTGTGTTCATACAGGTCAGCTGTTGCACACAGAGGTCCTGGATTTACACTGTGCCCTGGTTCCTGTGTTTCTGTATGTAGTTTAGTCTAAAGTGGATCCTCCTCATGCACAGACTGAATTATCTGTTCAACAATCAGCATTTCTGATTCATGGATTTCATTTGTTTTTGCTAGTTTTGACTGAGATTTTAACATATCTGTGGTGGCATCTGTTCAGTGTTATGGAAGTTTTACAGCACTAATCTCACTTCACTGCTTTCTTTCATTTGCGCAACATCTCTAAAGTTAGAAATATCCTGTCTCAGAGTGACGCTGAAAAACTAGTTCATGCATTTATTACTTCCAGGCTGGACGACTGTAATTCATTATTATCAGGATGTCCTAAAAACTCGCTGAAAAGCCTTCAGCTGATCCAAAATGCTGCAGCAAGAGTCCTGACAGGGACTAGAAAGAGAGCATATTTCTCCTGTTTTGGCTTCCTGTTAAATTCAGAATTGAATTCAAAATCCTGCTCCTCACATACAAGGTCTTAAATAATCAGGCCCCATCTTATCTTAATGACCTTGTAGTACCATATCACCCTATTAGAGCACTTCGCTCTCGCTCTGCAGGCCTACTTGTTGTTCCTAGAGTATTTAAAAGTAGAATGGGAGGCAGAGCCTTCAGTTTTCAGGCCCCTCTTCTGTGGAACCAGCTTCCAGTTTGGATTCAGGAGACAGACACTATCTCTACTTTTAAGATTAGGCTTAAAACTTTCCTTTTTGCTAAAGCATATAGTTAGGGCTGGACCAGGTGACCCTGAATCCTCCCTTAGTTATGCTGCAATAGACATAGGCTGCTGGGGGATTCCCATGATGCATTGAGTTTTTCCTTTCCAGTCACCTTTCTCACTCACTATGTGTTAATAGACCTCTCTGCATTGAATCATATCTGTTATTAACCTCTGTCTCTCTTCCACAGCATGTCTTTATCCTGTCTTCCTTCTCTCACCCCAACCAGCAGATGGCCCCGCCCCTCCCTGAGCCTGGTTCTGCTGGAGGTTTCTTCCTGTTAAAAGGGAGTTTTTCCTTCCCACTGTTGCCAAAGTGCTTGCTCTTAGGGGGTCATATGATTGTAGTTTTTTTTCTATGTATCTACTGTACAATATAAAGCGCCTTGAGGCGACTGCTGTTGTGATTTGGTGCTGTATAAATAAAATTGAATTGAATTGAAGAATTTTATAATGAACTATTTACAGGTGTATACAGACGGGTCGAAAGATCCCAAACCTGAAGCAACAAGTGTAGCAGTGGTAATTCTGCAGTTAAGGCTCAAGATTGCAAAAACAACATCAAATCTTCTGAGTATATATGCAGTTGAGTTATATGTCACACTGTTGGCTTTAGAATGGGTGGAAGACAGCAGAATTTCAAAAGTAATAATATGTAGTGATTCATTGTCAGCATTGAAAGTAAATTTGTATGACGTCCTTTTGCTCATCATAGAGTGTCTGAAGAAAATAAACATATAGTGATAATGTGGACTCTGGCTCACAGAGGTATTGTGGGTAATGAAAGAGCAGATTGGCTAAAGCAGCTGTTAAAAAAGTAGACATAGATGTGCAGATACCATTGTTGAAATCTGAGGGAAAAGAATAGTTTGGACACAAAGTAAGAACTTCTGGAGAATGGCATGGGATAATGGAACAAAAGGGAGACATGGGTACAAAACACAATAGAAGTTAAGAGGAGTAGTGGGTTAAATAGGCAGCAGGAGAATACAAACAGGTCATTACTTTCTGAATGGTTCTCTTTTTATGATGGGGAAACATCCGACTGGGTTATGTGATGGTGTAATGCTGTGGAGACGGTTGAACATGTGGTTATTAGTTGAAGTATAGAAGTCAAAGGAGAGTGTTGAGGGTGGGAACTGGTGGTGAAATGAAACTTACGTTTGGAAAAAGTGGTTAATCAGTTAAGTCATGATGAGGTGAAAGGAGTGGTTTTTCATTTTTGAGAAATACTGATGTCATCAAGAGGATCTGAGGATCTGGAGGAGAAGTAAGAATAAAAGCCAGGAGATGGCAGTAGTGCAACATCTTTGGATGCAAGCTGCTGTTAAAAATGACAGAAGAAGAAGTTTGCTTGATCATTCCTCAGCTCGTCTGTGTGAAGCTGAGTGTAAAGAGGCTCCTGCTGTCAGAGAAACACTCTGACTGTTTCACAGAGTCAGACATGTTCAGACTCAATCTCAGTCAGAAACTCAGCATCACATTGATGAAGCTGCAGATTCATTGAGGTTAATTTCTGATTAATTTCTTTGCTGCCAGCTGAAATTTAAATGTAATTTAAAAGAAGGATTGAAGGTTATTGAACCCAAAGATTTCACATGAACGTGTATGAATTGTATGATATGTCTCTTCTATTTTTCCATGATCATATTTTGATGTTGATTGTGATTGGTTTCATTTGTTTCTTCATTGGTTGTAGTGTTTTAATGTTTAGATTGTCTTTTGTTCCATGTTGTAATTGTGTATAAAGTTTGATTTGAATGAAAGTTACACTCAAATGGTTTCAGTGTTGCTGTGTTAAGTGTTTGCATGTTTAATGTTTGTATGGAAGACACAGAAAGACATGTGACTAAAGAAATCTGTGCTAGAGTGACTTTAAAAAATAAATAAATAGTAGAAAACAAAACAGATGTTGAATTCTTTAGAGAATTTTCTAAAAATCTTTTTCTTTCTAAACAGAAATGTTTGACATGGAAGCTGTTTCTACAGGATCCTGATGGACACTCAGAGGTTTAGAAAATGTTCTCATTAGTTGTTTACAGCAGAAAATCAACCGATGTGAACCAAAACAACAGAAATACACAAGTGGTGTGTGAGACTAGAAATGATAGAATCAGTGCTGCTGATTTCATTACTCTGAACTTTTAAAGGCAGGTTTTGTATCTGAGAGCAGGGACACTTGCTGTGTTCAGTGACTGTAAGTTCAGGCTACCCTTGATTTAGTTGCTAGATGTTTTTAAACTGTGTTTATTTTATAAGGCTCATTAAAAGCCATCTGAACTAGAGATGGACCGAGCCGATGTTGCATATCGGTATCAGTCCGATACTGACCTAAATTACTGGATCGTATATAAGTAATAAATAAAAAAAGATGTAATCCGATCTACTAAATATCACAAAAGCTCCTCAGAAAACTTGGCGTAACCCAACACATGACCACATAGAAGCAGTATGTGTCACGTGATAGAGCGGCTGTGGTGTGCGAGACCTGTCGGCGGTCTGGTGGAGCATTTGGAGCCTCGCGACGTGCTTCCAAACCGGCCGACGTGGTTTCTTACGGACTCATCTCAGACCCAAGACTTTGAAGGCTCGCCGGCTGTAAATCGTCTGTAATGAGACGCTTTGCATGTCTGAGCTGAAGTTTGTTATCAGTGTTTAAAAAGGCTGCATCTCTGATGGTTGGCATTAGATCAGTGCCTCTGGAATTGGCACCTTGCACATTTGGAAAGGAACCAAGACTGAATTATATACACAGGTTTTAGAGCAACATGTGCTCCCATGGAGATGATGTCTTTTACATGTTTATGGAGGATGTTGCTAAGCTGCACACTACAGCAGGGCTTTGTAGTGGAAGACCGCAAGTTCTGCACCAGATATTTGATGATATTTGTGACATCACGAGAGGAAAAGCCGCAGGACTGTTGAGCAGCTCTGTCCCTTATATCAGACAAAAATGATGCTCTCCGAAAAGTCCAGCACCTGGTCTCCTCAGTTCCCAGGTGTTTATGGATGGTTGTTGAAAGTAGAGGTGATGTTGGAAACATGGCCATGCTGCAAGCTTTTTGGGATGTTGCTGCCACCAAATTCACAATGAGCTCATTTGTTTTCTATGTTGCATTATGAGTAAAGTATGGGTTCATGAGATTTGCAAACCATTCAATTTTATTTACATTTCACACAGTGTGTCAACATTTTGTCATAAAATAATATTAACAACAAGAAACAGCAACAGCAACAACAACAATAATAATAATAATTGCAGTGCTCCATTAAATGTGCTGAAAATATGAAGTCAGCCTGCGCGTGTTGTGCATGTCTGTGACGTAATCGCGTGAGACAGGCGGTTTCCTGTCCTTTTTGGCCCTCGCTGCTCGCCGTATTTCCGCGCGGGTCTGCTGGATGGAGGAGGTAAGGTTTGTTGAACAGCATGTATAACTTCATCTGAGCTTCGTTAGTCTTTCTTAGCCTGCTGCAGTTACAGTTACAGCCGCGTATCTGTTACAGTGAACCTGCCGTCAGCTGTATAACGTTAGCATTAGCTTGTGTTGATGCTAAGCTGCTATTAGCAGGTCCTGTTCAGTGCTAAGTTGTGTCCGGACGACTTTACAGTTTAGTTTTCTCCGTATTACGATCACCAGATAACTGTGGATGGCCTCGTGTGTACGGAAGCTTCGTGGTGAAGCGCTTTGGCCTGTGGGAAATGTAGGAAACACCAGGACGAGCTGCGCACCGCAGGAAACCGCTTTGACAAATCAACCTTACTTTCACTCACTTCATTAATAAAAGTCTTGTCACTTGGAGAACTGCAGTTTTCACACATCTCGCCGTTAATGTCACCCAGCTAACGGTGTAGTTTCAAGAAACAATGCAGTGTTCCTGCCACGAACATCACGACGGAAGCCCTGCAGGGTCGATCTGCGCAGCGGCTCTGATGGAAACGCCACAGATAGTAGCTCGTTCTCCTTCTTCCGGTTTCTCCTCTTAGTGTCTCCATAGCAACTCATCTGCCTCCTCTCACCTGGTCTCAGGTTCACCCTGAGCTGGCCCTCCTCGTCCATTCCAGTCACTCTAAAGACAAACTGAACATTTTCCACTACGACACATCCAGCTGGGTTTTAGATTTTAATTTGAAGTCATTGTCACCATCTCCAAAACAGACACCAGAGCAGGTCTAACTATAAACTGTCCTTTTCACTCCTGTTGCATCCTTCACTCAGTGACCCTTAACAGCTGTATTCATCCACTCATCATGTAACACCACAGTTCCTCTCCTGGTTTCTCTGACGTGTCCAGTTTCTTGTGGGACACTTCATAAACATGCTGCTCTGTCTTGGGTGGTCGGCTTTGCCATTTCCAGATTGAGCGTTGTTATATATCTGGGGGATTACTCCTGATTAATTATTTGAGCTGTCTCGTACTATGTGGCTGTATCAGTGTGAGTGCAGCTCATCATGGTGTGTCGCACTAATTTAATAACAGTAGATGTTAGCCTGATGTCCTCTTAGAGACCAACAGAGCAACGCTGCTGATTTTATTTTTGTATTTTATAGTTTGAAAGTGACACTTGGGACACAATGAGTGTGCGTCCCAATGTATTGTGCTCCTTCAGACACAGATCCACACAGCATGTGTAACCATGGAAGAAGCAGGAGCTTTCATAGTGACACACTGCTCAGCTTCACAGTGTGTGTGACACAGGTGGGTCACTTGGATGGGCAGAGGTGAGGCCTGCTAAAAAGCTACAGCTGTAAACTGTGACAGTGCTCATATAGGGGGCTGTTGGGGTTGTCTCACTTTTGGATGCAGGCTCCAGGGGCCGTTAGGGGAATTGCAGTTTTTGGCACTTCTGCACAGGTTTCAGTTTTCAGCCCTGGAGGTGCCGCCTGATATGAGGTGACACTTTTGTCTTTGTCCTCTCACCGTCTGTGAGAGATGAGTATCCACCATGTGAGTCCCTCCCTCTCCACCAGTCGGTCAGACGTCTGCCCGTCCTCCAGTCTGTTTCGGCTAAAAGGGAGATTTTCCTTCCTGCTGTGGCCGAGGCCTTGCTCATTGGGGTTGAGCGGTTGGTGGGATTTTCTCTGTACTTCGTGGTCTGTGCCTTCACGTGACTGTTGTTGTGATTTGTTGATCACAGAGACCTAAAAGACCTGGTGACCTCTAATTTCCTGCTTCTAAATCCAGACAGGCTGTTGTGCTCGGCCCTAAAACTCTTAGAAACAGCATCATCGTGGCCTCCAGTGAAGCTGTGAGGAGCCATCTTTGAGCAGAATATATCATTCAGTGTGCACAAACAACCACGTAGGTCTGTGAACTAAGCTGAGAGTGATTCTAGCTGCACGATTGTGAGTCAGTGTTATCAGACAAGTGCCATGAAAAGCCTCAAAGCCTCCAGTTAACCTGAAACGCTGCAGCACGAGTACCAACAGGAAGTAGAAAGAGAGCATATCTGTCACATATTAGCTCCTCTTCACTGACTCCCTGTTAAATCCAAGATTTAAAGTCCTCCTTCTGACAGACGAGGTCTCGAATAATCAGCCTCTGTCGTCTCTTAAAAAGCTTGTAGTACAAAGTTATACTGATAGAGCACTCCCTCCTCAGACTGCAGCCTTATTTGTTGTTGCTAGGTAGAATAGGAGGCAGTGCCTTCAGCTGTCTCTCAGTGGCCCATCTCCTGTGGACCAGCTCCCAGCTTGGATTCACGAGACTCCCCATTTAGTTTTTGTGTTTTTTCTCAAACCTCCTCCTCTTGTTCTAATGGAGATTCTGGATGTCCACAGGTGTGATCCAGTGACATGATGGAGAGTTTAAAGACGCGGCTCCAGTTCCCCAGCCCCGTCATACAAGCCCAGGTAAGAGGCTCTGTGACTCCTCCCATCCGAATGATACAAATGATCCTTCCCTTGTCTGCAGAGATTCCACAGGTACGAGTGATTTGTTACTGATAGAGGTAAACTAGCAGCTCACACAGGCAGAAAATCTCTACCATTAACAGGAATTCAGCAACACTCGTAAAAAAGTCTCCTAATAAGACAGAGTAAAGAGTAACGTAACTATTTGATAGAGTAACATGACTGTAAGGTGCACGGATACATGTGTGCAGCTGTTGGAGGATTTTAAAGAGACAGGAGGTGAGTTTACAGTGTAACAAGATCCAAGACACAGAGTTACTTTGTATGTTTGCTGGCAACCACGAGGGTTTCTGAGTCACTCACACTCGTGTGTATAATATGTTTATGTAGAGGGGAGGCAGGTTTTACTGAACACACAGACTCAGGTCCCTGTGGGCACATTCATCCATTCATTCATTCATTCACTCACTCTGTAGTGTTGGTTTCTCTTCCTCTCGTTGTTATTGTGAATAATGGGACAGAAGTGTGATTTTCTTGTGTTGCAGACGGTGAGAAGTCTTGTTGCAGCTGTCTTAAAGGAAAAAGGGTCAGATGGGCAGATCACCTGGTCCTGTGCTCAGGTGAGTTCCTGTAAGAGTCACATGTGATCATTTCTTTAGTTACATGAAGTATAAAAGAGCAGGAACATCTGCTTCATGTGGTCCTGTGTTTTATCCTCAGTGACTTTGACACATCTGCTGTGAGGCTGACGCCTCTGATCTCACAGTGTCAGCTTTGTTTTTATACACAGATATAAAATATGGATATGCACTGAGAAACGAGCATAGTTATATTTCTGACTGTCTGAGTCCAAATTGAATCAAACCTTGTGGGATTGAATCAGTGCTGAGTGGCTGAACTGAGTGGGACAGATTGCACCTGTGTCTCTGTCCGTTTTCATTCAGGGCTTCAGTGCATGTGTGGAAACGGCACAGATAGTCTTGTTAAACTTCTGAAACTCTGACTGCATCACTGTTGTCGTTCAGGGCCCAGCACTGGAAGCTTTGTGGCAGCAGTGCTGCAGTGACTGTGCTGTGGTGTGTTCAGCGTGCTGTGACACCTTGGTGTTATTGGTGGACCAGGGCCATGCAGACCTGGACTACATCCTCAGTGGTGTCCTCAACCTCCTGCCTTCTGCAAGGTATGCAACACGCAGTTATTGGACGCCACGATCCTGCCTCAGAAAGCTCAGCTGTTTGTCAATGAGTCTGATAGAGGCTCTGTAACCTGCATCCATGCAGCGTTACAGCCGCTGCACAAAGGCACAACATGAAAGACGGACCTCAGCAGGACGAGGTTGTGTATCAGCAGGACAAAGAAGGCTCTCTTTAGCATGAGAATGCTAACACTGGGAACTGAGAAGAGGCATGAAGAAGGCCGTGTTTGTCCACTGTTACGAATTCAGTCTTTAAATCCCTTTAAAGGCCCACTCACACCTCGCCTCAGGTGACCTCAAAGGTCACATGATGGGTCGCGGTAAGGTCTCATAGTGGTTCAACCCTTAACCCTTGGTGTTGACAATGACCTACGCTTTTGTTTATACTCATGTGACGACGCACATGACAAATAGCTCGATGACCATCTCCAAGGAGGGCAACGCCCTGTAGGGTTTAAGTATGTGGGTCTCTCCACCTTGTATAAGAAGGAAACATCTTTAAAACTTAATCAAGTCCAGTCGCCTTCTTTTCCAGCTACCAGTGTGTAACACAGAGTCAATGCTTCCAGTGCAGGAGCCCGACTGACAGTCTACAAACCGAGTTAAACACATGGAGGTCACAGCTTAGTCTGTGCTGAGGATAAATCCACGATGTCATTGCTCTCCATCAGGGCTCATGAAGTAAAGAAAATAGCTTTGAAACATGAAAATGTTAAAGGTCACTGTTCCACAGATGCTCTCTAATCTGGACGCTGACCTCGTGGTGCAGCATAATGTAACTATTTGAAAACATTTGAAAACACTCAGACTGTTAGTTTTTTCAGTTATTCTGACTCTGATATCCAACAGACACACGCAAGGGTTGATAAAAGTCATTCGGCGATTGTTGGAGATGCAGGCTGACCAGAGCGATGGACACTTCACCTGTCCGTATTCTATCAGGTAAGTATCTCGTGTCTAATATCTAGAGGTGTTCATACATGTTGTCTTGTGTAATCTATCAAGTTACACATAGCTTGTAGCTTACTGCTAGTCCAAAGAGGCAGCATTGGTCCATCACCCACTTGAAGTGCTGTAGGAGTCCGGTGCTCTGTGGGGTGGCAGTCGTGGCCCTGGTGCTTCAGTCCCAGCTATAAACTGGCTCTTGGAGCATGAACATCCCAAACTAGTGCGTGTTGAAAAATACTGACTACATGTAAAGAGTGAGAGGGGGCAGGCAGGGAATGGGTACGTTTGTATCTCCCTGACTTGATCAGCATTTAGACGTTTTCCCTGGTGGACAGGACGGTTGCTTCCCTGTGCCGTCATGTTGGGAACAGGTGCCCATAGTCATTTGTGCATATGTGACTAACAGTTGCTTAGAGTACTTTTTAGAGTTGCTGGGTGAGGTGGGTACCCCATCTAGCAACTCCATAGTCCTACTGGGGGACTTTGATGTGGTGGTGGCAATCCCTGAACCAGGAGATAGACATTGGAGGTTCAGGAGCAGCAGGTTGAAGCGTCCTGTTAGGCTTGGCTATCTTCTGGCAGATATCGACAGGATGAGTGTAACTCTTGCAGAAGCTGTACGAGGAGCTTGGTGAGGCAATGGAGCAAGACTTTTGGAGCTTGGTCCGTTTTGCCATCACTGTCGGATCTATTCCTGCTGGGTGTTGTTATCGATGCTGTTTTGAGTAATTCTGCAGCTGCGTGTGAAACATTGGGAATGAGAATCAGCACCTCCAAGTCTGAGGCTGTGGTTCAAAACTGAAAACAGTGGAGCAGCCACTCCAGGTCAAGGACGAGCTGGCGCCCAAGTTGGAGGCGTTTAAGTATCTGTGGGTGTTGTTCACGAGTGAGGACAGAGTGACAGATGGTGCTGTGGCTGCAGTGATGGGCCGCTGTAAGAACCAACAGGGTTTTAACATTAAAAGTGATGTTTGGTCACAATATAGTGAGCTCTCCTCTTTTTAGTGTATAAAATCTGTCCTGTGGATGAATGCAGACTTCACCTCAAAGGCAAAGACACTCGTGAACATCCGTATAAAAATCAGCGGTGCAACAGAAAGATCTCCCCTGTCCAAATTGCCTGCCAGTGCTCTGAAACACCAGGCTTTGAGTCACAATAAATAGAAGAAACTCCTGATTGTTTGCTTCCTTTGTGCTGAAACGTGGGGAGTGCTCTGATAGGCTGACGAGTTGGCGCTGTATTGAAACTCAGGGTCTGGAAATGGCGTGCTGAAGGGTGACACGTGGTCAAACAGGTTACGTCATGTGAAGACTGGAAACACGGAGGCTGGATCTATAATGGTATCAGTGGATGCGTTAGTGTGTGTGGAACTGCTAACGTTTAGTCTCTCACAGTACGGATGTTGGAGGACTATTTATGTGACTGCATTCTGCAAAAGTGACGATGTGTAGCACTTGGCCAAAAAAAGGGTGGATGCTTTAAAATAACACCGTCAATAGTTTTTAGTGTTAACAGTTTGTTCTTTGGAGAACTTGTAATTCAGTTTTATTCATACAGCAACAAATCACAACAACAGTCGCCTCAAGGTGCTTTATATTGTACAGTATATCCTATAATAATACAGAGAAAAACCCAACAATCATATGACCCACTTTGAGCAGCACTTTGGCGACAGTGGGAAGGAAAAACTCCCTTTTAACAGGAAGAAACCTCCAGCAGGCTCAGGGAGGGGCGGGGCCATGTGCTGTGATTGGTTGGGGTGAGAGGAGGAAGGCGACAGGTCTTGTGTGGATTTAGGCCTTCTTAGTTTGTCTTCGTTGTAATAGACTGACTCAGTGGCTTGTTGGGAGCATAACTTGAATCAGAGCTGGGACACTGACCCGTCCATTGCAGGAGCAGCCCTCACCCGTACGTCACAGCCCTGGAGAACAGAGAGGACTGCTGGCCGGCTCTGCTGTTCGAGATCGATGACTTTATCCAGAAAGCTGTTGACAGGTAAGTCTTACTGGCTCCTGTCGTATCCTGTTATGTTGTTGTCTTTGAAGACAACTGGACATTATCAGATGATATATTTTCAGAGGTTCTTCTGACTCCAGTGTGTGTGTACGTTACAGAGATAAAGAGGCTTATATCACCATGCTGGCCCCCTTCCTTCGGTACCTATACTGCCAACCGCACAGGCAACCCGAGCACGCGCTCCTTCGACAGAGTCTTCTTAGGGTGCTGCTGCCCATTCAGGGAGGATCCAGGTCCGCCCCCCAGAACGAGGAGCAGGAAACGCTGTCCCCAGTGTCTGACAGGCTGCTGCTCTGTCTTTGTCAGCTGGTTCCACACATGCAGGTAACAAGCTGAAGTTATGTTAGGTAACTGTACAAAGACACGGCTGACATGTTTCCACTCTGTATGTTACAGTCCACCATCCTTTAAATGTGTCTCTCTTATTTGCATACGCTCAGATTGACAGGAAGTGACTAACACAGAGAGCAGGATGGAGCTATGTCAGCCTCTCCTCTCTGTCCCTGCAGGTGGACAGCGTGGAGGCAGTCCTGGAGCTGTGTGCATTTGTGGGCGCTCTGCTCCAAGATCTAACTGGGAGCTCTGGAGACCAGTGGAAACCAGAGAAAGCGGCGCTGGCTCTGCAGCTGCTGTGTGCATGTCGGCGATGCCTCGAGTTCAACGGAGACTGCAGACCAATAATCGGCTTAATACAGCAGCTGGTTCCAGCCTGTCAGGTGATGGCTGTTTGTAAACAGACACCAGCAAAGATAAAGAAGCCGCGCTGCTGTGCTGGTTAACGTGAGCGAGCCTAAATATGGAAGCAAACAAAAGGGATGCTTTTTGTTTTACGTGTGCAAATGTCTCTGCTCCAAACCTGAGCCTGGACTCCCAGCAGTGGCTTATTTGGCATTAATGCTTATCAGCTTCTTCACTCACTGCAGCGAGCTGACATGTGAATATCTGACACTCAAAGACACTTTGTAGAAATGTAGCATTGTTTGGTTCAGTGTTTTCAGCCTTGTTGCTCCTACCAGGGAGAGCACACCTGAGTTTGAGGCCTGAACAGGTGTGAAACCTTTTGTCCTCCATGATGGCTGAAAATCAAAGCGGGTCTCACTTTAGCGCGCTCACGCTGCCCGTGTCTCTGTGTACCTGGAGAGGTTTACACATGTGGGTCAAATGTCCCCCATTGTGAACCAGTCAGTGCTGTAATGTGTGAGCCCTCGGGCCTCTGTGGCCTGCGGCCTGTATTGACCTGTTGGCATCGCTGTTTGTTTTCTGTAGGAGTTGCTGTTGGATGAGCTGGTGATGGGCGTGGCCTTGCTCTTGTTGGAAGCCCCTTCAGATCAGCTGACCAGCCTTCTCAGACTTGGTAAAGTGATTATTTTGGACAAAGCTCTGCTGGCTTTAGCTTCCTTTAAGAGACTTTGAAGCAGTGAAAGAATTAGTGGGAACAAAACTAGGTCCTGTGCAGGTCATGGTTGGAACCTCACAGAGCTTTGTGTCCTACATGAGATATTCTTTCTCTTAACACAGCACTGAGTTTGGTCCCTGAACAAGAGGAGGCGTCGCCCTGGTTGAGTCCGGTCCTGATTCTCCCCGTGTTGCAGCTCCTGTCCTGCTTGGGTCTCACTGAGCCGCTGTCTGACCAGAACACACACAGCACCAACCACAGGCTGGCTCACAGCCTGCTGCACAGAGTTAGCAGGCCCACGGATAAACCCCAGCAGGTAACCCAGCAGGTGACCCAGCAGGTAGCCCAACAGGTGACCCAGCAGGTAGCCTAGCGGGTAACCCAACAGGTAGCCCAACAGGTAGCCCAGCAGGTAGCCTAGCAGGTGACCCAGCAGGTAGCCTAGCAGGTAGCCCAACAGGTAGCCCAACAGGTAGCCCAGCAGGTAGCCTAGCAGGTAATCCAACAGGTAACCCAGCAGGTAACCCAACAGGTGACCCAGCAGGTAGCCCAACAGGTAGCCTAGCAGGTAACCCAGCAGGTGACCCAGCAGGTAGCCTAGCAGGTAGCCCAACAGGTGACCAAGCAGGTAGCCCAACAGGTAGCCTAGCAGGTAGCCCAGCAGGTAGCCCAGCAGGTAGCCTAGCAGGTAGCCCAACAGGTAACCCAACAGGTAACCCAGCAGGTAGCCCAACAGGTAGCCCAGCAGGTAGCCTAGCAGGTAGCCCAACAGGTAACCCAGCAGGTAACCCAGCAGGTAGCCCCGGGCCTGTTTCTCACATTCAGTTTTTGGAGTCTTTCTTTGAGGTGTAGCCACGTAAAGAAACACTGTTACAATAGTGCAGGTAGGTGTTAGGTGGTGAGTGGACAGAGCATTAGAGCATAGACGACATCCATCCAAAAATACTGTTTCCCTCTCAGTGTCATAGCAACAGGGCTGTCTTTAGTGCCTCTTCTTCAGGGTCAGCATCCAGTCTCTGGAGTGTTGTTCCTCTGGGATGCTTTGCTTGATCCTTAAATTACACTTCATTAACATTCATGGTGCATCTGTAGCTTTGCTCTTTGTTCTTTATCATTTGTTTCTCGTGAATCTGTCTCCCTCAGCCTGCCCCATCACTGCCTCTGTCTCTGAGTTCCTGGTATAGTGAGCTCAGCGTGTCTTTGTCGGTACTGCGCAAAGTGGCCAACAATCCAGCAGCAGCGACCGATTGGCTGTTGGCGGTTAGCTCCACCCTGTCGTCCAGCCAGCGCCTGTCCTCCTCTCTTGTCCTGATTGTGACTTATCTCATCATCATGGGTCAGGAAAACATCTGCCAGCTGGCTTTGAAAGCAAGCCAGGCTGTCGCTGCTGCCGACCCCTGCCAGGTAGATAACCCACACAACTGTTCTCTTAAATCTGTGGACTGAATATAAAGTAATGCATGTTGTTCCCTCTGACATGCAGATATGTTGTATGTAAGGGAGCTAGCTTGTGTTTGTCTTTCTAAGAGCAGGAAACACATGTTGATAACCTGGTGTTTTGGCACCAACACATGACTTTGAAATGGTTCAGATCAGCAGGAAGATAAAAGCTGTCACTGCTGTGTGATTGCTGCTGATCTGCTGCCGTATAAAGGGAGAGGTTAGGGAGTGCTCTAAGGGGACAGACCTCCCTCTGGACTCGTGTTGGAGTCACTAGCTGCAGATGAAGTGTGAAGTTTACCCCTCATTACTCAAGCGTGCACCGGGCCCCAGAGGATTCACCTTCTGCTCTAATTGCTCCCAGAGTGCTGCACACACTGGTGTTTGGATGCACTGGTTGAAGGTTGTTGGCATATTTGAGTCCTCTGGAGATCTCTGCTCGCTCGTACTTGTCATGTTAAACGTGCAGCAGCAGGTCTTTGTTACAGGAAAAGCCAGAAGCTAACCACTATGAAACCTTAATGATGATTTACTGCAGTGATGTTGATTCAAAGTGATGTTTTTGGCTCGACAGCATTAAACGTGTGCACGTACAGGTCAGTGATGCAGCCTCTGTACGGTCTGACAAAGTGCATTTAATGTTTGGTTGGTGTGTTTGCTGATGTGGGTGTTTCCCTCTGCAGGTCCCGCCCTTCGTGCTGCTTCTTTTGTTCAAACTGACCAAAGAAAAGAATCCCGTCCTGGCTCACGCTGTTCTCACAAGCCTGCCAAACCTCGGCACTCATAAGGTACGCAGCACGACTAAGAAGAGCCTGTACTGACTGTGAGCGTCTGGAGACGGGGCTGGAACATCAGCAGCACCTTTCTACTTCATCTGGGCGCTCACAGTGTGTTTTAGTCCATCATACACACATGTGAGCTTTTATCTGTGGGGTCATCCAGGTCATGTAGTCTGAGGAGCTTCTCTTCATCCAGGAGGCTCCTAGAGTTTAAAAACCAGGGACCCGCGTGTCCCAAATACCAGCCTGTGAGCACAATCCACCAATAGCAGCGAATAACTGAAATGTTCCCCTCTCGATGTTTAGCACTTTGACAAAGGAGCAAAGAGAAATTCCCACGTCTTCCACACAGTGTTCTCTGTGTGAACACAGACAGTGTTTCTTGTACCCAGTTTGTAGGAGCTGGGATTGGACTCCACCACAGCAGCCTCTGTGTGGGATAGATGCAGTGCTCTGTAGTATAAAGCACTCTGTCAGTGAGCTGGACTCTCCAAACCAGCAGTCATCGTCTAACATCTGCCTTCTTCAGCTGTAACCGTGTGTTTCTCTTGTAAACTTGGCTCTGATCATATGTGCTGTAATATTCCAGCTGTGCTTCCCGATCGTGCTGCACAGTCTGCACATGCTGGCCGGCTCCCCCAAGCTGAGAGCAGTGGGACTGCGCCTCATGACCGCTCTGTGGAAAAAACAGGTTTGCAATAATAACGCATTACTATAAATGTCATATTCATGTGTTCAAAGCTTCTGTTTGTCTTTGATTGTGTGCTGCTTTGGTCATGTCTGTAAGGACCGGGTCTACCCAGAGCTGCAGCGTCTAATGAGCCAGCAGGACAGCAGGGTGGTGCTGGGGAGGGACGCCCAGTGGGAGCAGATCCTGGCCAGGGCCGCCTGTGTCAGGGACATCTGCAGAGAGAGGTGGGTCCTCCCATACTTACAGAAACAGTGGGCACTTCCTACATTCACTGGTTCATTCATTCAGTGGACTTTGCATGCACAGTGCAGACAGTGTGAGCTTCCAACACCAGGATTCTTCATCTTCCCTTCTAATGAGTAATAATCACTGACTGGACTCTTCATAGATGTTTCTGCTCAGCAAGCTGATGAAAGTTCAGAAACATAGAAATATTTGTTTTTTCAGTCACATCAACTTTGCTTGTTAAGATAAATGAATGCACTTTGTAGCTTTGCAGTGAATGAAGCCTCAGCTCGACGCTCCACTGAGTCCCTGTTTCTCCAAAAATCAGCAGGAGTCCAGTTTTAAATATTTCCGTACAAATGTCCAGAGCAGCTACACGTGCCTGAATCCAGAAGGATCAAAGTCTTACAAAGTTCAGTTCAAACAGAGAGACTGAGAGGCAGCTAACTTCCTGTCTCTGCCAGACTATCAAAATAAAAGCATACATTTGAAGCAAAAGAAATCCAACTATGTCAGTCTGTAAGCACTGCTTCCCATATAATACAACTCTAAGCAAGTGAGCCATAACTTTATAGTTTTAACCTTTAACCCAAAAACTATGTTGATCATATAAACTCCACAAACTGCATCCAGGCTCCTGCACACGTCCTTTACATGTTAGCTAATGCTTGTCAGTTTTTGTGAACTGGCCTTTATGTGTGTTGATGAAATAAAACGATGATTTTATTTGATTATTTCCTTTGTTCTAACCAGCTGGTGCACACTGTCCATCCTCCCGGGGCCTGTTACGCCTGCTAACATGTACATGCAGCTTTTTTAGCAGCATTAGTGAAAACCTGGGAAACCCTCTGGATGGATGCTACAGTACAAATTTAGCAAATCATTGAGCTGTTTTGTTGTTTTCACAAATGCTTATGTTTGCTTTTATTGTAAAACATTTGCAGCCATAAGAGTTTGCAATGATAAGAAGCTGTGTTTGGCATTTACTTACTTACACGTGTCCTGGCACTTTTAATGCTTTTTTCTTAAATAAAAATGGTAACAAAATTAGAAGAAACACATTTCCCACTTTGTTCACGCTGATGTGTGTGTTAACCAGGCCTTACCAGCATGCAGGGGACATGGTGGCTGCCATTTCACTCACTTTAAAACAGTGCAACAGACCAGACCTGGCAACCCCGGCTGCTCTCGTCCTGCAGGGACTACAGGAGCTGTGTCGAGCAGAGGTACCTCGTCTGTCTCCATTTGTCTCTTTAAATTCAGGAATCCTCATTTTTCTGGATCATAACTTTTGAATCTTTTCCAAAGTTCTGGTCTTAAAACCAATCTTTCTTTCTCAGGTGGTGGATATTATCTCAGCATGGAGAACTGTTTGGCCTGAGCTCAGCTGTCACTCACAGCCAGAGGTGGTTCAAGCCATCTCTGAGCTTTTGGCTCTGGTGCCTCAGCTCACAGTTAAATCAGAGCAGTACGAGGTGCGTCGTAACGTTCATGTTGCTCTGTGTTGAGGAGCTAACAGAGCGACACAGGAACTCCACCAGGTTATGTTTTTCTCTGTGGTTCTGTCTGTAAACAGGACTCTCACCAGCTGTTTGTATAACCTCACTGTAGAGTCACATCTCTACATCACTGTGTTTGGTAGCTAAAGTTAGCACATCAATGTAAAGCTGTGTAGAAGCACAAAGTACAGACGTGTGAGGGTCCAGTCCTCAGAGTCCTGCTGTGGTCAGACTTCACAGTAACTAATAAATGGATCAGCGAGTGTGAGCATCTTTTTAAAAACAGAAGTTTTGGTCATTTGTTGCTCTGGAGGATTCAACACAGTGCAGCAGTGGCCGTCCCAGCAGATGAGTCCTAGACCATGCAGTGCTGCTTGTTGGAAAGCTCTCCTCCTCTCTAACAATGATATGGCAGTACAGCTTAGGTTTGCAAAGTTGCATCTAAACAAACACAAGACCAAAACCAAACATGGCGTATTAGCACAGGACATCTGATAGGGATGCTTTTGGGTTGCAGCCACAGGACCTGTGCACAGTGTTGAGGAGTAACAGAATACATGTAAAAAATAATGAGTAACAAGTCTGCAGAATACATAAGAAACAAGTTGGAATCCTCTATTGATTCTAGTGCTTTGTCTTGTGTGTGTGTGTGTGTGTGTGTGTGTGTGTGTGTGTGTGTGTTGTATGTGCATTAAATTCACTTCTTATTTTGTGTCTTTGCTCTTAGAAATTAAAAGAAGAGGTGGTCAGCATTCTGTGGACTTATGCTCTGAGCGAGGTCTGTATATACTGTATCTACACACACACAGCTGACATGATGACTCCTACATGCACAAATATGCTGTGATGTCGCATAAGTTTCATCATTTTGTAGGAAACAGAAACATGTGTCTGCACCTTTGTGTTGTAACAGGATCCAGAGGTGTCCAGCTGTGGCTACAGGGCTTTGGCAGACTTTCCTGAAACAGACCACACCATAAACCACCTTCCTGAGGCAGTTAAGAGTCCTGCTCCACTCTCATAACAACATCATAGCAGTTTGTCTGACTCGTGCTTTCTAACATATTAGCCAGATCATTTTGCAATGTTTCGTTATTAATTGTCCTCAGACGTTAGTCAGATGTAATTATGCGGCACTAGTTAATGAGGAAGCTGACCGTTTCAGTTGTTTTAGCGTGTTCAGAAACATTCCTGTACGCCGCCGTGTGTCCGCTCTCTGTTTGAATCGTCCTGCTCTTCTCTTCGGTTGAAGGCCCGACCACCTGCAAAGCTGCCTGAAAACGAAGAAGATGAACAGAGTAAAGAAAAGGAGGAAGAGGAGAAGGATCTCTCCGTCCCAGGCTCATCTTATGCGAAGCTGATGACTCTCACCACCTCGTCTGTTCTTCCAGGTAAACCGGAGCAGCCAACAAACCAGCAGGTTGTATCCTGTGGTCCCGACAGAATAAAGTGCTTCTAGAGATCCATCCAGGACACGAGAGAGAGCAAGAGGCAGTCGACATCACAAAGCAGACATCCAACAATGAGTCTGGGGACCACAGCAGGACCCGACATAATCCACGTCTACTGTTGGAAGAAGCGTTCAGTGATCAGCGGTCTATAGATATGGGGAATGCTAAAGGCACGAACACAGGACAGAACCATCAAACCACGGCCCGATTACTCGCCTCTCCACGACACAGGAGCTGCTCTGTGAAGCTGTGGAGGCACAAGAGCCAGTACACGACTCTGAAAGGCATTAGAAACAACACAAGCACAGGCTCCTGGTTCGTTGCTATCATGTCATTCTGACAGTACAAGAGCACTTGAGACTAGGCAGACCAGCCTGACTCCATGCCCCACTCATGCACACTGACCTGCTAGTTACTGTGCTTCAGCGCACTGCTAATATTCATCAGGACCTGTGGAAGACAGTACTGGAGTGTGCAGTGTACAAAGACAACGTCCCAGCTTCTGTCTGCACAGGCTTCAATCCCCAAAGCCAGCTCATCACTAAGAGGTGATGTCATCAAATGTCATCCTGTAGATGGATGACATCAAGCTGTGTGGGAGGAGTCAGTGAGATCCACCTGGGTATACCAGAGCCAGCAGGATGAAGATCAGTCAGAGCCACATCCTTGCAGATGCTAAAACAGATGCTGAGAATCCAGATGACTGGTAGAAAGATCCAGATCCTTAGAGCTGTGGTAGGAGGGAGTCTACCACGGCTGCAGACTGTGCAAAGGTGCTACGGACATTTTCCACCACGTAGTAGCAGGATGTAAGATGCAAGCTGGGATAGCATAAACTCAAAGCACAACCAGGAAGCTGTAGTGTATAGAAACAGCCGCGCCACATATGGACTAGAAGCCCCGTCGACCCGGTAGTAGGGCTAAGGGCCGGGGGTGCTTCAGCTTCCAGAGTAGCAGGGACTGGAGAGGTCAAGAACAAAGTGGTCTTAGTGGCAGCAGGAGCGTTGGAGGCTGTAACCCTGAAAGCAGCTGTGCAGGAGAGTGCAGTCCTGGGACCGCTAAGATACTTTAGGAACACGTGTATGCTACATGATTTAAAACATTTTGTTTAGCACAACTGTTCACAACCATCCACATCACAGCTGTTTGAGCTGTTTGAGCATACCTGCACAGAAACAGACACCAGGTGTTTGTGTTTCCTGCTGGTTCCCTGGAGAGATCGTGGATCTGTCACATCTGCATGTGATACTGAGTAATGCTGATGATGGTGCACTGATGGTGTTTCTTTTATGTTCCCAGCCTTCGAGCTCTTCCTGACGTCACTGGTGAGGCAGGAGATGAGTCAGATGCCACGGGGAATCTACTTCTCAGCCCTGAGGGGGGGTAACCTCCGCTCAGACCGGGGTAAAACGGTGGCAGGAATCCCGTCGTTCATGCTCAAGACCTACGAGAAAAACAAGCAGCCTGGGCTGAAGCCAGGACTAGCAGGTGACCCAGTAACAGCTCATTTAGCTGGTCTCAGTGACATCGACTGTGTGGTGTCGTCGAATGTGACTATGAACATGTCAGCTGCTTTGCCTTTCACATGGGTCAAATCTGTCAGTCAGCATATCAAAGTTATGTTTCTTAAGTTGGTGAGGAAGGGAGAATATGTGGAGCTACAGGAAGGGACGTCTTTCTGAGGAGAGGTTTGGAAAATGAAGATAATCTGCAGATTTAATCTGTGTGGTTTTCATGAAGCCAGGACATGGTGGAGATTTCTAACCCACGCGTGCTGAACAGTGTGTCTGTGTACCAACATGTTACTGTTGGAAGCACCAGTATAACTCACCCTTTCTGTCTGTGGTGCAGCTGGGCTGCTCCTGTCGTACAGTTTGTCTGTGCAGACCGATCGTGCTGGGAGACCCATCAGCCGCTTCCTGGTCAGCCGCAGCCGCAGCTACCAGCAGACGCTGACAGCCCTCGTTCATGAAGTACGTGTCGTCTCCTTCCTTTCCTTTCACGCTTGTTCTTTGTCGTGTACGCAGAGCTTGAAAGAGGAACTGTTTCCTTCTTCTGTATTTTGGTGCACAGGTCAACATCCAGCCCTCTGAGTGGCACCGTGCCCTCCTGCTGCCACAGGCCTGGAGGGGCTTCATGAGCCGAGCTTTCTACGCCGTTATGGAGGTTTGTGCAGGTGTTACAAAAGCATACAGTAAAGGCCTCTGAGGCCTCTGACCTTACAGTAAAGGCCTCTCAGGGTTTGGTTTTGTTGGCAGGGTCGACGTGCTGAGTTAGAGATGCTCCAGAAACAAGGCAAAGAGGATCCACAGGAGCTGCAGTACAAGCATCACTGTGCCTGGCTGTGGTGAGACCCACACTCATGCTTGCTTGTATATGTGTAGACTGTGTGTATAAATGGTAGTGCTTTTGTACATCGTCTCTAATCTTACTGTAATGACTGTAGTGTGTGTGTGTGTATCCCTGCTGTGTGGGCCAAACTTCACATCAACACTTTGTGGTAACATCTGCACTATGTAGCCAAAATAACTGGTTCTGAACCAGCAACCTCCTGACCAGTAGACCACCTGCTCTCCCTCCTGACCATGAAGAGAGTGAATCATGGTTTTCAGGCATGTCAGTCACAGGTTATCAAGTCTGTGGGACGGTGTCGTGATCGGATGCAACAAGCATAGTTGTAAAATGTCGTGTTCACGCTTCTCCGTCTCGCAGATGGAGGAGTCTGGTTGGGCAGTTATCAGGAGACTGGTACTGGTCTGACTTTGGTGGTGGAGGGATGATAGTGCGGCTGTTTTTTAGAGGTTGGGCTCAGCTGCTTAGTTCTGGTGAGAGGAATTGTTAATGCTTCCAAATACAAAGACATTTGGGACGATTTCCTGCTCCCAACATGAACGTGTGCACAGGAAGAACCTGACTGGCCTACAAAGAGTCCTGACTTTGACCCAGCAGAACATCTGTGGGATGAATTGGAGCGCAGACTTGTTTAGAAAGCATGGAGGAAGCATTCACGTTCTTCATCTTTTTAATGTATTTTTCTCATGTTTCTGACACAGGGCCAGAGATCAGCTGGCAGATGTCATCAAAGCTGCTACAAAGTGAGTCCCCTGGTCGCTCTGTTTAGGGAAACGTTTGGTGAGCTGTGCAGAGTAACCTGATGTGAGCACTGTGAAATGACTTTCTGTGGATCGTTTCAGGGACAGTCCTGTTGTTCAAGGAAACGCCATCTTGGCTCTGAGCGGCCTCGCTGCTGTTCTCGCCAAGTATGAGAGCAACCTGCCCACTGATGGTGACGGCAGCCTGGGGGTGAGACACCGCAGGGTCCTGTTACACACTGTTTGCTATTTCATAATCATATAGATGCTTAGCTCAGTGCTGTTGGACTTGATAGGCTGGACCAGAGTTTGTGGCCACAGGAAGCTGGTTGACCATGGTGCTGGACACCCTGCTCAGCATCAGCAGCAGCAGCTTCAAGTCCACAGGACGAGTTTTCCCCTGGTTTCTACACGTGAGTTTCATCAGAAGCCGTGATTGGCAGATGATTCGAGTTATTTAAACGCTGTGACAGTGATGTGATGAGACATCAGAGAGAATCAGCTGACTGTTCCTGACCCTCACACTATGAACACTTTACTTACCCTCAAAGGTAAACATGATTCACCTGCCCCATAAACCATGTGTTATTCCAAATAAACACGTGCTCCGTGTGATTGTCAGTCTTTTAACTGCAGCCTGCTAGCTGCTGTGGTGCAGAGACGGCTGATGTGGTTACTGTAGTTGCTAACAGATAAACGGGCAACAGCAGTGTGTGTGTCAGATTAACACTGTTGGATTTGTTAGTGTGCAGCAGCTTTTATCAGTCTGAGCTCTGACAGTGCTCATCAGTGTGAGTGAGGGGAGCCGCTGTGTGTCTTTAGCACCTGTGCTAACACTTTCAGCACTTGGTGCCTTTCCAGACGTGCAGACGAGCTACAGGCACTAATGCATCCATGGCTTCAGAGATGCAGCTGTTTGAAGCTGCACTTTATCCCCAGCATGCAGTGAACCAAAAACAACTTTATTCTCATGACTTTCTCACAAACAAGAAGCAAAACAAGCCTGAAACATCGCTGCATCAACACGTAAACGAGCAGGAGTGTACTGACATCAATATTTCAGTAAACTCTACGAGTCATTTGCTCTCTAACACATGTTGCTGGTTGGCTGCACAGTTGTTGTGAATAGAAAGTTGCTTTCTTGCATTGATCACCTTCATCCTGTGCTGCCGGCCTCCTCAGCGCTCCTACTCGGGTGAGAACACAGCGAGCACCATAGCGCGCTCCTGTGCAAGCCTCGCCCTGTCGCTGCTCGTCTCCGTGCTCGTGGTGTGGCAGCGGGACAGTCTGACCCACATCCTGTCGGCACTGCGGGCCGGCCTCCCGGGCTCCCCCGCCGCAGACGACTCCCAGGCCATCCAGTTCCACTCTGGGCTCGGTCTGGGCATGGTGCTGTCCACCCTGCTGCACCAGCGCCTCAGGTACAGTCTGCAGGAGGAGATTCTGATGTGAACCAACGGTTACTGACTGCCTCTGTCCTCTGTCAGTGATGAGTCTGCTCAGAAGGATGCTGATCTCCTCTTTGGCCCTCTGGATGCTCTGGAAGGTTCCTCTTTCAACCCCAACCTGGAATACAAGTAGGTCCTCTTATGAATAGAGTAAATGCACACTGACATCACACGGTTGGTAGGAAGCTGAGAGAGTGTCACTCACAGCTAGAAGGAGTGTGTGGAGTGTACACAGTGTCCCTGTGTGGCATCCGTCCATCATCCAGAAACATTACATGATGTTAACGGGAGATTCAGCTGTTACCAAGGCTGCATTCATGCTGCTGCTCGTTTGGCACATTTACTCTTTTTCACAGACACATCTGGAAGCATGTTAGGATATTCAACAGTGAAACAGCGGTTAGCATATTAAACGTGGTCTTTCCATGTTCTGCCTTCTTTCCTCAGCACTGGCTGCATACTGGGTCTGGGGCTAGTGCTGTCTGCCTTCTGCAGCAGTGGACAGAGGAGTCGACATGTCCGTGTCAGCCTAACGCTCGACAAGCTGCTGGCCAACCTGCAGGACTGCAGTGGGCGGGGACGCATGGAGCAGGAGGTAAGCAGCCCTGCACACGGCTCGCACGCTGACACAGAGCCGAGGTCCTGAATCTGATACAGGATCAAGTCTTTGATTGTAACTGTCTGCTCACACACGCTTGTGATAGAAGAAGCTGAGATAGTACTTAGTTCTCTCCAGATCTTTGATGAATTATCTACTAAAGACAGTTTCTGCTACATGAAGAGTTAAAACTTTGAGCCTGATGGTGATGTGTGAACTTTGACCTATGACCTCGAAGCACTAAAATGGTGCATCTTATGATCTTTACTGTACGACTGGAACAGATTCGGCTTGTGTAAGCTGTAAAAACGTGTCGTCGTGACCTTGTAGAGCAATAAAAAGTGTAACACAGATAAGCTTTGTTTGCAGCTGTCCAAGGTGGAGACGTTTCACGGCCAGTGTGAGGTGAAGGCTGAAAACTGTGTGCCGTACAAAGTTTTCACTGACCTTCACATGTGGTGTGTGTGTGCAGGTCTTGGCGTACTCTGTGGCGTGTGTGAGCGTTTCAGCGTTCAGCGCAGGTCTTATTGACGCCGCCAAGGCGGAGGAGGTGATGGACACGCTGCGCAGCCTGACTGAGGAGAGCCAGCAGGTCAGTAGGTAGCTGATGGAGGTCATTCTGGCTCCAGCAGCTCTTTGTGGTTTTATTGATGACCCTGTGTCCCCAGACCCCGGGCTTCTCCCTGGCTCTGGGGTTAGCGGTCCACGGGCTGTCGGTGTGCGGCCACGGCAAAGCAGAGCACATCCACCCTCACCTGCTCGCAGCCTGGATCAAAATCTTACTGGCTGAGGTACAAAACCTGACGTTCATGTTCATGTAAACGATGTCCAATCACGTGAAATGATGTTTGGGGTCCCAGCGCTGACCTCCGTGCTGCCTTTGTGTTACAGGGCTGTCCCACCATGCAGCGGCTGGCTGCTGTCAACGGGCTGGTGGCTTTGGTGGGGTCAGAGAGTTACCTCATTCAGGTGAGACGCCTGCAGCTGTTGGAGCTGAGCATCAGCATGTGCTTCACTCAGTCCCTGAAAACATGTCGTCACCAGCTGCTGTTTCTCAGGATGTTTGTTTGGTGGTTTCAAGCATGTGGAGGAGGATTGAGCTCATGTGACCCTGTAAGGTTTTAGGAATCACCATGGTTACCATAGGAACACACTGGCAAACCCAGCATTTAAAAAGATGTGACAGAAGTGCAGATGTGTGGAGCCATGTGAAGTGTCCCCGTGTTCACAAAGAGATGCAAACACACCTTAGTTGCAGCTAAAGTTACCGACTGATGCTGATTCTCCTCTGATGCAGCTGAAGAGTGAGACGGAGCTCGTGTCCAAGCAGCACAACAGGCTGAATGAAGTTATTCGGGCCGTCACACAGGTCAGAGTTTACTTATCAAATATGACTTCACTCCCATTACTACACACCATACTTCCCCTCGCCTCACCTCGGAGCGTCTGTTTCATCCTCTTGTCGGCTCTCTGGTTGCAGATCGTCACGTTCTCTGGAGCCATCGGTTTGCAGTCCAACAGCGCCTGCTTGCTGGGACATTTGCATCTGGCCCACATCTGCAGCAGTCACAGTCACACAGCAGGTAACACAGGTGTCAGTGGGCGGAGCAGAGCTGGATGCAGCATCAGTAATCCTTTAAAATTCATTCCTCATAAAGTTTCAGCTCTTAGAGCACACACACATACAGACACACACATACAGACACACACAGACACATACAGACACACACATACAGACACACACACACACACACACACACACACACACACACACATGCTGGGAGCTACTGGGCACTAACTACTTTGATCCAACTCCCAGTTCCTCCAGATTTCAGTTACCTCTCAGAGAAAAGTGTCGTCAGATCCACGACGGAGTTCATCGCAGAAGCTGGACACAAAGGTTTGTGACATCTGCAGAGGTCGTTGTGTTTGAAGCTGTAACTCTGTAACATCCTCTCTCTGGGCCCAGGTCCTCAGGCCTCCCATCCAGGCCTGGTTAAGACCGCTCTCACCGCTTTGGCGTCAGTCGGCGCCTCTTTCCAGTATCCGCCCATCAACTGGAGCGCCGCTCTGTCTCCTTTAATGAGGATGAGCTTTGGTAAGAGTTGTCGCTCAGTGCTGTCCGTGAAGCACAGCCACAGATCCTGTTCAGTCTGTGTTGTTGTTGTGTTTTGTAGGAGAGGATGTGCAGCACCAGTGTGTTGTACTGGCAGCCTGTCAGACCCAGTCCTCCCACAGCGCTGCTCTCTTTTTGGGCTCCTGGTTGTCCCCTCCCCTGGTCCACAGTCTCAGCGTAAGTCCAGTTGTGTATTAGCGCTGTGACAGCTGATATTCAGTTCTCCATCAGGTGTATAGGCTGGTCCACTTTAATCTGTTGTTTCTGGTGTCCAGCTTATATTTGAACAGCTAACAGAAACAGGTAACAGGAGCATCTCAGCCTCACCTCTGAGCTCAGCTGCTTCTCAGTCGTACAGCAGCTGAATAAACGTCTGAATAAACAGCGTTTGGCTTCTGAAGCTGAACAGATGCTCTTTAACCGTGACACACATGCAGTCTGTCTCGTCACTGCTGTAGGAGAGCGTGAGTCCAGTACCTGCTACAATGATGAAGGCTTTGAGATCCTTACTGGCTGTCTGTCTCCCCCAGTACCAGACCCGGGCCCACCTCTATGAGACTCTGGGCTCGTGGATGAAGCACGTGACTGAGGACAAGCTCCAGGTGTATGTGGAGAGTTTGGGGCTGCAGCAGTTTCAGGAGGACCTCCGACCCCAGCGCGCGTCCCTGTGTGGCTCTGTGCTGCGGGGCCTGGCTCAGGCCATGGCCCTCCCAAACCCCTCTAGCAGCTGCTGGACCATCCTCTGCTCTGCCACGGAGAAGATCTTCACCTTCCTGCCCGACCGAATCCAGGTGCAGTCTAAGTGCTGAAGCTTTTTCTTTGATACATGGCTCTGTCCCTGGTTTTACGCTCGGGGATCCTGATATCCTCTGATGCTCCCGTCCACCCACAGACACGAACAGGAGCATAAACCCATTTCATTCAAAGCAAGAAGCTGTGACACATGCTGTAGGTGTGCAGAGCTTCAGAGCTCGGCTGGAAATGAGCTTTTCTCTTCACCACAGCAGCTTCAGCCCATCGTTAGCTCAGCTGTAAGAACACGGGCCAAACACAGCATCATAATAACAGCAGTGGCAACTGTAACAGTTACAGTAACAGCTCACTTCAAAGGGAGCTCTGGCCCCTCCCTGCCTGTATCTCACATATCTGTTTCCTGTGCTCAGTTATTATATTAATGACATAAGTAATACATAATTATCTTGATGGATGTTGGATGAGGAGGCCTGATAGAAATGCCAGTCAGGTTTATAACAAGTGCAAAGACATGATGTGCAGCAGGTTCCTGTTAGTGTTCGTTTGATGTCGTCAAACTCAAAAGTTAAAGCTGTCGAACTCTTGGATACAAACTGGGTGCTTCAGTGAAACATGCAAACATTTGTACATGTGTTGGTGGGATGGCTGTCTGGGTTTATTAGGACAACATTAAGTTTGCAAACATAAAAACAGGATGCAGTCATGATTACATCCGTAGCAGAACACACAGGACGTATCAGCTGGATAAGCTGAGTGAATGGACACAGAGCATTCCCTCTGTGTGTGCAGACTAACTGTGGCACTGCGTGAAGAGCAGGTGGTCTGATGTAGGACAACAGCTGCTTAATAGGCCAGATGTTTTCAGCTGGAGAAAGGTGAGACGCAGGTCACGATGAAGTCTGGCTGTAGTCAGACAGATGTGTGTGCCAGTTCCAAAGACACTAACGACCTTCATCCCATCAGAGATGCAGGGTCTGCTCCTCCTCCTCTTCATGAGGAAGGATGTCACGTTTGATGCACCTGGTCAGAGAAGTGTTTACAGTTTGCTGCAGTCCATTTAAAGCTGATTCTGCCCGTAGAAGAAGACCTCTGGACCATGGTCACATGACCTCTTGGTCCATGATGCAGCTGTAACCAGCACATCTGCTCGCTCTGGCTGACAGTGATTTCTGTGACACAGCTGTCGCTGTTTCTGCCACTCCAGACCTCCTTTTACCTTTGTTTGTACAGGCCGTCACATTGAGACTCACAGGAGAGAGCTGATCTAGACCAGCATGTTCAAAGGACAATAAAAGAAACAGGAAAAATAGCTAAAGTTGTGTAAGGATCACGGGCAGTTACACTCATTTTAGCCTTTGTCCAAATCCTCTTGCTTCTGAACCTGTGGCATCATTAATCTCCTCAGTCTGAAGAACAGCACAGTGGTCGTGTTTCATGCTACTTGATGCCAGTGTGGCTACATTTCAGCTTTTGAATGGCTGGAATAATTTAGTTGATGATATATGCGCGCTGGTGTGTGTCGCCTCAGCTCGCCTCAGTTTAACAGCTGCTAATAGCTGAACCTGCTAGCCTGCTCTGTTCACCTTTCTGTGAAACCAGCTGATCTCCTTCAATCAGTCTTTGTCTGTTTTGAAACCCTGACTTTGTGCAGTCTAACAATGAAAGCCTTTTATTCGTCCTGCTGCTGGGCCCTGCTGGCATCCAGCTTTGCCTCTTTAACACATGAACACAGGTTCAAAGCTGTTTAAATGAGACATTTTAACTAAAAAATAACAATTTTTATGTTTGTGTTTGATTTCTTGTACATTTGTTTCAGGATAATGAAGTGGATCTGTATGTGGGCGTGGCCAAGTGTCTGTCTGAGATGTCTGACACAGAGATTGAGAGGATCATGAAAGTCTCTGAGGTACAGTCTTAATAACCCCAGCAGAAAATGAACAGAGGGACCACGTCCACTGTTTCCATGTGGGCAGAAGTACATTTGGTTTACAGGGTAAAACACATGTTGCTGGTCTCGTAGTGGAAGGAGAAATGGAATTAATTCCAGTCACCTGTAGCTCATATTGCTTTATTATTTATAGCTGTCAGTGTGTGGACAGTAAAACCTGCATTCTTCCTAATGCCCAGCAGGGGGCCCACTCTGAAAGCGTGCATTTCTAAAAGGAGTAAACGTTCAGTTTGACCAAATGTAACCATATAGTATTTAAGCTTTCAGTAATTTAGAGGAGTCTTCCTCACATGGTTACTTTGTTCACTTCAGCAGCAGTCGGCTCAAGGTGCTTTATACTGTAAGGTCGACCCTACAGTAATAACACAGAGAAAAGCCAACAATCATATGACCCCCTATGAGCAGCACTTTGGTGACAGTGGGAAGGAAAAACTCCCTTTTAACAGGAAGAAACCTCCTGCAGAACCAGGCTCAGGGAGGAGCGTGTGCTGTGGCTTTAACATCTCTGCGCTCTGTTTAGACTCAGATGGAGAAGACCTGCTTCATCTTAGCCTACCTGACCTCTCAGGGACGAGTGCCCCTCCTTAGTCTTAATGATGTCATTGCTGGGGTCCTCCGTGGTTGGCCAAGCCGCAGAGTGGGGTGGCTCCTCCTGCAGACGTTTTACCAGTGTCGCCTGGCAACCAGCATCAACACAGGTGAGACAGGAAGGCGTTCCTACTGCGTGGAAAGTGGATCTCTTCTGATCTAACAGACGACTGACACCTGTGTGTTTTATCATGGTGGTTGTCATTTAGTCAGCATGCTGAGCTCGCTCTTTGTCACAGGCATCTCCAGACGGATGGAGTGGCTCCTGCAGCTGATGGGACATATCCGAAATGTTGCCTACGGCGTAACAGACGTCCAGTGTGGAGACACCAGATCGGTATGTTTCTGAGTGACCCACAGTGACTCCCACACATCCTCCTCTTCCTCCCAGCAGCTGAGCTTAGCTAAATGCTGGTCCACCATGTCGGTGCCATGTTTACTACAGCGATGGCAGCGAGGCTGCTCTCGAGCATCACCGACAGAGGAAAGCTTGCTGCTGTTTTCTTCTTCTGTGTATTTGAGTTGGTGGAAGCAGATTCTGTGTCGTGTTTCTAACTGAGTCTGCTCTGTAGGCCACCGACTTCCTGTTCCAGCTCTTTGCTGCTGCAGTAGTTTCCTGGGGTGACCACATCATGCCACTCCTCTTTGGCATCCGGGTCCAGTGGTTTCCATGGCAGCCAGCCCCCAAGCCTCAGGCTCTAACACACGGTCTATATGGCGAGGAGTCGTCGGTGGACGGCGCCCTGTCCCAGTGCCTGTTAGCGATGTCCCACAGCCTCCCTCGGCTCCTGGACAAGGAGCCCTGGAGCAGCCAAACACCCAAGGTCAGTGTTTGCGCTGTGAACTTTGAACTTTAGCTCAACTTTCACTCGTTGTAAACGTGCAGAAGGGATGACCCCGTGTGTGTCTCAGTTCATAGACTGGCTGCTCAGCATCATGGAAGCTCCTGAGCAGAGCGTGTCAGCATCAACGGTCAGCACAGCCAAAGGTGAACAAAGCAGCCTTTTTCCTACTTACACACTCTGTTTGAGCCGCATGGCAGCACTACCCACAGACTGCTGTCTCCACAAAGTGCTTAATGAAATCAAAACAGTGAAATCCTGTTTGAACACAGCTGAGCTGGATTTAAATCACACCTAAATGAACAGTTTAATTAGATTATTATTATTACTGTCCTTGTGCAGGTCTCATTGAAATTAAGACCTGGCCTGAGTTTTGTCAGGTTCTTACATCCTCCAGGTAAAAACTTCACTGTAAAGCCAACAGTACTCACCTCTCCAAACCACTGAGTGCAGGTGTTCAGTCACTTCTGTGGCCACAGGTGTAAAAGCCCGAGCAGCCGGGTGTTTGGTAGCGTCTACAGCACGTGCTGCTGATAGGATGGCACCTGAACACAAACTCCAGCTGAGGTGACAGAGTGGAAGCAACTGGGAACGACAGCGTCTCTGCTGTGGAATGACAAAGGGCGGGGTTGTTGTTTCTTCTTTACTGGTTTTGCCCCAGAAGCTAAAGCTTCGTGGTAAAGCCTGTATGTTCGGGTCTCCTTGTGAAATGCGTCGTGTGTTTCATGCACTGGTTCTTATACAGCACTGTTCTTCTCTGAGCGGTTTATACTCATCCACGCACAGCTTTCTGTGCTTACATCGCACTGCTGTGGATGCAAATGTGTGCGTTCAGGTTAGAAGCCTGAATTTCAGCTCAGACACATGGAGTTTGTAGTTTCTGCTGAAATATTTCCGTCAGTGATCACAGAGACAGAGCAGTCCAACCAATCATAGCCTCCATGAACCTGGTTGTGTCGGAGCTCCTCCCTCACCACGTCCTCAGACAGGGTCGTTGGACTGTTAGGGTTTCTCTGCACTGCTGCAGGTTATCTCACAATATCACGTTACCATAGAGGGGGACTGTTGTGATTCGGCTCTATATACACAGCTGCAGTGATGTTTGTTAGCAGTAATTGTTTTTGGCCAAACGAGCTTCTGCTAACAGGCCTCATCTGTGGCCGTCTTTACATGAGAACTAAGGCACCATGTTTATTGACACACAGCTGACAGCACTGTCAGAAAACAAGGTGTGGAAAGAGCAGGCGTTACTGTAATCAGATTACTTTTTCCAGTAACGAGTAAAGTAAGGGATTACTATTGCAAAAACGGTAATTAGATTACTGTTACTTTCCCGTAGGAACGCTGCGTTACTGCGTTACTAAAACCGTGATGTTTTTGCGAGAACGTCTCACGACAGTGACGTAAGCGAGTGCGACGTTCGTGACAACAGCTGTGTGCAGATCAACAGTGGATCAGTATGAGCGTGCAGCGTTTAAAGCGTGGAAGCACTGACCTTACTTTGAGTTTGATTCCATAAAAAGGGACAAACATTAGCGTCCGTTGTGTGTGGGAAGAAAACTTCTTTTTACAGCGAAAAAAACCCTAAACCTCAGAGTAAGCACTGAGCAGCTACTGTAAGGTAAAAGAAAGACCTCCAAGTAAATAGCTTGCCCGCTCCAGCTCCTACAACCAAATACAAACAGTAACAGGAAGAGGGTTAGCTCAACCCACCACAACTTCCAAGCTAGCAAGGAGTATATATTCATGCGTTCACGTTCCCTAGAACACATCTGTGGCACACACATACTACACATTTATAGCATCTAACAAAAACAGGCATAATGATGACGATAACCGAACTAAAATTGCAATCAGGAACATCAGGGTGGCTAAATATGCATTATATGTGTGTTTTACAGTGTTGG
The DNA here is from genome assembly GCF_057382095.1 of Aulonocara sp. 'chitande type north' Nkhata Bay. Lineage (NCBI taxonomy): Eukaryota > Metazoa > Chordata > Actinopteri > Cichliformes > Cichlidae > Aulonocara > Aulonocara sp. 'chitande type north' Nkhata Bay. Next base: position 68,605,411 of record NC_141346.1, read on the forward strand.
AAAGAAATGACACCCAGCGCTCCCACAGGGGGATTGTAGAAAAGGGGAGGGGCCAGAGGGATGCACTGTATTTATAGGGTTGCACCAAAGAAGAAGAACAATGAGGGGGGGCTCTAACTGATAATGAACACAACTACAGGCTTGGAGGTCCTAACAGTCAGGTATAACAGGAACGGTTTGGGGGTTATAACAAGATGTGATTTATGACCGTGTTACACTACGTGATGCGAAAGTCACTTCTTCCACTGACCGCTGCAGCTCACCTGCACCAGGGTAAACCTCCGCCTGCCCCAGTCCTGCTTTACAGGTGAAAATAGAGCAACAGGACCGCTGAGTCTGTGACTTTATTTATTTTCTGCTGTGTTTTACTTGCATCTATTTGAAAGAGTGAGTGTAAACACACAAAATATTTTATTTTATGTGCTGGAACGTGCAGAAAATAGGTTTAAATGTTTCTTCCAGTCAGAGAATGTTGCATATAATTAAATTTTTGCTTGATGCATAAAGTTAAAAGATTAAAAGTAATAAAACAAGTTTTAAAAAGAGACTTTTCCATTTGATTACATTTTGTATGATGGATTATGCAGAAAAAGTAGAATTGGGCTGAAAGATCTATCGCTTTATCACCTCTTCAGGTTGTAAATCGTGTTTTTAAAATGTAACTAAGTAACTAATTACCTTTGAAAATAAGTAATCAGTAAAGTAACAGGATTACTTTTTGGGGAAGTAATTAGTTACTGATTACTTTTTTCAAGTAACTTGACCAACACTGACTTTAAGAGAGGTTTACTCAAACATCATGGTGAAACAAATGATCTGGCCTTCAGAACAGCCATCTGATCTCTCTGATTCCTCTGATCTCTCTGATTCCTCTGATCTCTCTGATTCCTCTGATTCCTCTGATCTCTCTGATTTCTCTGATCTCTCTGATTTCTCTGATCTCTCTGATCCCTCTGATCTCTCTGATTCCTCTGATCTCTCTGATTTCTCTGATCTCTCTGATTTCTCTGATTTCTCTGATTCCTCTGATCTCTCTGATTCCTCTGATCTCTCTGATTCCTCTGATCTCTCTGATTCCTCTGATCTCTCTGATCTCTCCTGTGCTTCCTTCCAGCTGCTCTGTTGGCGCTCAAGTCCTCTGCAGAGTTCAAGAAGAAAGCCGTGTGGACCAGAGCGTACGGCTGGTAGCCCAGAGGAGCCTCGGTGTCCTGCTCAGGCGTTGCTGCTCGTACACAAAGAGACGCACGGCTGCTGGTCTGAGCTGTGGGCATGTTTAATGTTAGACAGTAACTGTACTGTAGGAATCTGTGCTGTCAATAAAAGTGCAACAAATCATTTTGGGTTTAGAACATCCTTTTCTCTCTTTACAGCAGATCGTTAAATTCGACTTCATCCGTAACTCCAGCGAGCTGTGACTTCATGTTACTTCCTCTTCCTGTTCCACTTCTCCAGGTGGTGGTGCCTCTCCTTCAGCAGCTGCCCGACTGTGAGCGAGGCTCCTGAAAACATTGCCAAAAACCAAACAGTGCTTTACATCACAGTTACTGTACAGTTACACAGTAACTTCATTCATGACACCAGTTTAACATCCCCAGATAGAAGATCCTCCTCAGTGTTGTCACCACAGACCTGGTCAGAAAGCTCGGACACTATGATGATGTGACAGTGAGGCCTGTAACTGTTCTTCATCGTCCTAGTCTTCCTCAGGAAACTGTCACACGTAGTTTTTCCAACAGTAACAAATCAGGAGAACCTGAGAACGTTTTCTTTTCCTTCAGTGTTCTAGCTCAGGTGGATTTAGGTCGTGTTACTGAAGCGACTGACCTCTGTGTCTCTCTATCAGCCTGACAACGGCACGACTAACCGCCTCATTAACCCTCGTCCAACCAGCATGTTTAACATACAAGGACGAGCGACTGAGGACCACAACAGTGACCTCATGTTAAAAAACTAGTAACGGTAACATATGTCTTAGTTATGTAACGATTATGCAGTATCTAAAGAAAAAAGTAAAACTGTCTCTGCAACGTTGCAATGCCGATGCTGCAAGTATGAAATGTATAGTTTAATCTGTTTTACAGCTTTTATTACGTTTAATCCACATGATTACTCAAACTTTACTGGCATCAGAGCTTTCAGTCACTTTAAGCATCATTTGTTCTGTATTTGCATGAAGCAACTAGTCAGAGTCAAACTGACCGCAAAGTAAAAAGGCCCAGAGCTGCACGGGGAAGGTGTGTGTAAATATGGACAGAGTCAGATCAATGCCCACCAAGAGTGAGTCTGATTTATCGAGAAAAGCTTTAACGTGGCTGCACGCGGGGGGAAAGAAGCTGAAACAACCACAGCTAATCAAAGTAGAGGCTGACGGAGGACGACTGCAGTGACCATAAGTGTAAAGGAGGAGCTTGGACTCAAACTATCGTGGATCAGTGCAGCCGTGCTGCGTTTCAGCAGGTCAGGTGACTGTGATGTCACAAAGGGTTGTTCTCCGTCTTACCAAGAGTGAGGGCGGGCAGGTAGAGCGCCAGCACCAGGGGGAGGTGGCTGTTTGGAGCTGTCGTTGAGTTGAGTGGACACGACTGGGAGGCCGTTTGCTCAGCATAAGGCAGCGCCTGATAGATGGTGGCAGCTGAGAGAAACAAAAAGGGGAACAAACGCTTTGACTTCATCCACTATCACAGTGTTGTTGGCCTGTGTGTCACTGATATACAGGACGTTCCAGCACTTCTGCTTACAGGCAGCACAACGGTTACTCACTGCAGCTGGAATGCACTGTGCTCATTTCCTGGCTTCATATCATCAGCTCTGCTTGGCTAACACATTTCCTGTTTGCTCCCAGCACTTCCCTTACACAACACTCTGACCACACAATGAACCTCTTAATGTTGAGAAGTCAAAGTACTTATGAGCTCAGCTCTCAGTTTGTTGGAATAAAAGACGGAAACGTAATGATTCAACACCTTCAACGATGACTGTGAGGATGTATAAGGGGATCCAGAGCGTGTAGCGAGTCCACAGCATGGTGCTGGACGGCGTATCCATGACACACAGCAGCTCGTGAGGATACCTGTCATCAAACCACAGGCACAGCTTATTGGACGAGAAACAATGTTTGCATCTGGAAATCCAAATGTACTCAAATCATCACGTCGTATATCACAATGCAGCTACATATGGTGTAGTACGAATACGGCATTAAGGATATTATCATTATTATCATTATTATTATCATCATTATTATCATTATTATTATTATTATCATCATTATTATCATTATTATTATTATTATTATCATTACTATTATTATTATCATTATTATCATTATCATTATTATCATTATTATTATCATCATTATTATCATTATTATTATTATTATCATTACTATTATTATTATCATTATTATCATTATCATTATTATCATTATTATTATCATCATTATTATCATTACTATTATTATTATTATTATCATTATCATTATCATTATCATTATTATCATTATTATTATTATCATTATCATTATCATTATTATTATTATTATTATTATTATTATCATTATCATTATCATTATCATTATTATCATTATTATTATTATCATTATCATTATCATTATTATCATTATTATTATTATTATTATCATTATCATTATTATTATTATTATCATCATTATTATCATTATTATTATTATTATTATCATTACTATTATTATTATCATTATTATCATTATCATTATTATCATTATTATTATCATCATTATTATCATTATTATTATTATTATCATTACTATTATTATTATCATTATTATCATTATCATTATTATCATTATTATTATCATCATTATTATCATTACTATTATTATTATTATTATCATTATTATTATCATTATCATTATTATTATCATTATCATTGTTATTATTATCATTATTATCATTATCATTATTATTATTATCATTATCATTATTATTATTATTATCATTATCATTATTATTATCATTATCATTATCATTATTATCATTATTATTATTATCATTATCATTATTATCATTATCATTGTTATTATTATCATTATCATTGTTATTATTATCATTATCATTATTATCATTATCATTATCATTATTATTATTATTATCATTATCATTATCATTATTATCATTATTATTATTATCATTATCATTATTATCATTATTATTATTATTATTATCATTATCATTATTATTATTATTATTATCATTATCATTATTATTATCATTATCATTATCATTATTATCATTATTATTATTATCATTATCATTATTATCATTATCATTGTTATTATTATCATTATCATTGTTATTATTATCATTATCATTATTATCATTATCATTATTATTATTATTATCATTATCATTATCATTATTATCATTATTATTATTATCATTATCATTATTATCATTATTATTATTATTATTATCATTATCATTATTATTATTATTATTATCATTATCATTATTATTATTAGAGACATTGTTGAAATTGTGCCTTCAGAACAGTCAGTCTGTCCACAGCATTGGAACAAATGTGGATGTTTGCACTTCAAATATTTAGATGTGAGTGTGTGAGCACGTTAACCTTCTACAGCACAGATCATCATTGTTCGTATTAGTATTATGTGTGTGTAAATACGCTCCCTCCTCAGGCCTGGGCCCGGTGTTATGGAGATCACCATGAATCAGAACACCAACGCCGGGTCACGGGCCGGTGCCTGAGTCGTTTCAGGCTCCGCTGTGGTTTTTATTGTTACTCTGTTTTCTTCCTGTGTTGTGAATAAATCTTCGGTACTGGTTTCATTTTGTTGTGTTTATCTGCAACACCTTAAAGGCCGGACTGTGGTGCAAAAGGTTGGGGACCGCTGGTGTAAATAATAAGCTGCTCCACCAACACTCATTAAAGCTCCAGTCAGACATGCTTGGTTTTGTATCAACATGTTTTCTTTTTCTTTGGTTTCTTTTTCACAGAAATAACCAAAGATATTTCCACTGCGACCTGATATCAGTGGATCTCACACTGGAATGTAAACTGGCTGTTTAGGGGGGGGTTCCTGCCCTGGGTATCTGCTTAGAGGGAAAGTGAGACCGCCGTGGTTTAAAATATGCACATAGTTTGACACATCAGTAAAATAATTGCATCAGTGCTGAGAGGTCAGGTCCAGGCAGTGCTGTTCAACTGTAAGGAGCTAAAAGCTTCTTAAAGCTCTGCATCCTGTGCTTTTAAAATGATTTAACAAAGTAAAGTTGAAGTTTGAATGCCGATGTGTTTGTGCATCACTGTAAAACCTGCGCTGCTTACCGGAGGAGGTCCAGGACGTTCCAGAAGAAGAGCTGCACACACACCACCGGTTTACTTTGCAGCTCCTCCAGCATGATGATCATAATCAACAGAAGGTTCTTCTCCATCACCTGAGGAGCAGGAAGACAGCGTGTCCGTGCATCAATCAAAGATAACAACAATGATAAAAATCATTAAACTTTGAGCTGCGTACGCACTTGGATGAAGCGAGGAAGGAGTCGGGCTTTCTCGATGCCGTCCGCAATGTGGAAAAGCTCCAGAATGGAGAGCAGCTGGCAGAGACTCATCACAAAGCCCACAGAGTAAAAGGTGTCGGCCAAAGCATCTGCAGTCACAAACAACATGTGCGGGATGCTCATCAGTCCTAACTTGGAAATATACTTCTTAGTCAACTTATGAAGCATTTGGAGCGATGTCTGTGTTTACTGGAAACTTCACTCAGCAACAGCAAATGAGCCTTTACAGAGAAACGAGCAGCGCGGTCCCTGTTTGTGTCCCACAGCAACCTCACGCAACAAGCGAACGAAGGCAAAGAAATGATACCACGTCAAAGAGCTCTGAGAGAAAGCGTTTAACCTCAGGAGAAAACACAGTCTAACATGATGTGAGAGCGCTAACAGCCAGACTAGCAGGAGGCTGCTGCTCCATGAACTCCTCTGATGCAGCTCTGCAACTCAAGTTTTCACAGGAGGATTTGGGGGAAGCAGATAATGTCTGAATACCTTTTCTTAAATACATAAATTAGCTCGATGAGGCTTAATGAGATTTAAACGACGGCCTGATCAAACCGAGCCTGGAGTCTAAGCTGGGTGTTTTTCTATATCGGTCCAAGCGTCCGTACAGCATCGGTCCATCGCTCAGGGTAGCACTGCCATCTTAGCGCCTTTATTATTTACTTTGACCTGCACAGCTGCTCCACAGACCGTTCACTTCCTGGAAAAGTCAGACTAATTCAGATTAACTGAGACTGGTAAGTTTTCCTAACCTTACCTTGGCCGAACATGAGAAACCTGGCGACAGTATTAGCCAGTATCCACGTGTGGCCACAGAACTGGAACAGGTTGTATGAGAAACTGTAGGCGAGTCTGAAGCTGAACCTGCAGAACAGGAATAAGGACACAGATTCGTTACTGTGGTTTACACAACGATGATGATGATAGAGGTGACAGCAGCTCACTTGCTAAACGTTGTGCTGAGGCACAGTGGCATGAATCCAGCCATCAGTGCTTGCTATCTGTGTGAGCTGCTGCACTCATCCCAGCGCTCTCTCAGGTCAGCTGATGCTTCCCTGCTCCACACATGCAGCACAAGCTCAGCAATGCAGCAGCTTCCACAGTCGTGGCTCCAACACTGTGGAAGTATTTCCCCCTGCACGAGGCTCCCTCACTAAGCTGTCCTTCGGTGCTGACTGAGATCTTTAGTTATTCTGCTGTTGTTCAACCTCTACAGCTCTACTGCGGACTCTGGCCTGTATTTGTATCATTGTACGTGTTCAAATCTAACAGTCTGTTACCTAAAAGGTGTACATCTGTAATCAGATTACTTTTACTTACAGACCAGACTTGCATCCATCACTAGACGTGTGGATGCGTCTGAATGAGTGAGTGTAAGTAGCAGCAGATCCCAGAGAGACTGCTCACTTCCTCCGTATTCACTTACATTGTCCTCCTGAAGTCTCGTCTCCGTCCAGTTTGGACTCCTCCGAGTTCAGCGTGTGAGGAAGATCATGTTCCCCTAACCGGACACTCCTCCTCCCTTCACAAGAGAAAGCAGAAAGAACACACAGCGGCCAATCCGTGTAGCTTCCTCACGCCAGCTGCAGCACCCACGACTTCCCCACAGTAACACAGAAGGCTGTGGACTCCCGGGCAGCACTGACACAGGCAGACACGAGCATGTAGAGACAGGCGCACGCATACACAAGCGGTGAGTCACGGAACTACACAGCACATGAAGCCAGACATCATCCACAGTGGAAGCTGTGGCTACCGTGGAGGACAGCGTGGAACAAACTGTGGCTTTTACCTCCTGAAGCTTCCGTTTTATGTTTAAACACCACCTGGGTTCAACCTGCACCAATAAAGTGTACAGGTGTACCACACCGATCAGTGCGATCAGCTAACCAGACCAACAAAACACTAGAATGTAGCTGAACAGAAGCATCAGCTCTTCAGATGTTCTGTCTACAAAGGCGGGACAAAAACTTACACGTAACTGCATCTGTTCTCGGACAGCGCTGTCACGGATCTCTCTGTTTGCATCCACCGGTGACGTTACTGCCACCCTGCGGCTGAGGCTGGTTACTGCACAGACAGCTCCACTGGTTTCACACTGACAGAAACGCCCGTGAAGCTGCCTCCATTGTTCGGACTGTCCAGCTCACTTTAGCTTTTCTCCGGAGCGCATTCACCGAGCAGCTAGCATCAGCTAGCATCAGCTAGCATCAGCTAGCATCAGCTAGCATCAGCTAGCATCAGCTAGCATCAGCTAGCATCAGCTAGCATCAGCTAGCATCAGCTAGCGCATCAGCTGGAGCATCAGCTGGAGCATCAGCAGCTAAACCAGCTTCGGTGACCTGTCATCGTAACAGTCTCCTCGTACTAACCAGCCTGGTTAACGCGTGGTTTAGTGAACAAGTTGTTACTAACTCAGCCAAAGCTGACGGAGAGTGGACGGCAGCTCATCCGGTGTTTTAACCAAAAGTGATTAAAAAGGCTTAATGAGCAGGCTCAGCCCTTAGACTGCAACCTATGAGACTAAGCAGCGGTGGCAAAAGTACAGACATGCTGTACTCAAAGTACAAGTACAAATACTGATGTTAAAAATACTCCAGTAAAAGTCACAGTACTCATTCAACTTATTTACTCGAGAGAGAAAAGTAAAGGCTCTAAATGTGCTCAGAGTAAGGAAGTAAAGGAGGACGCTTCTATTTTGTCCTAGGCTGACTGAACCCTGTGCTATGTGAACATAATGATAGAATAATATCAGTAGAGGGGAACACAAACTTTAGTCTGAAGAAAAAGGAAAAGCAAATCTATCTGCTGTTGCCTCCGTTGTAGAGGGGACTTTGCCTGTAAACAGGAAGTCAGAGGTTGAAGTGGGTTCAGCAGGTGGGGAACCTGAAACTGGTGTCACGGCTCAGTGAACTGAATCAAACTCGCACTCATTTCTCCTGAGAGCTCCAGTAGGTGTTGTGTGCAGGCTGTGATCAGCTGGCCTGCTGCTCTCTGTGGATGGACACACCTGGATTCAACCAGATGTGAGCAGATGTTTCATCCTCCACAGCTCATCAGTGGATCTAAGCTCATCAGCTAAAATTCATATGACTCTGCTACATGTGATGCTAACTGTGGCCATGAACCCACGGCCACTGTGCACCTTTAAAGAACAGCGAGTTCTTTAGTTTTCACAGTACAGCAAACTAAGCTGTTTAACCTGCACTAACATGCAACCTTTAAGTATCACAGTTAGTCTAACTCTGTCTTGCAGCCGGTTTCACCACATAATGCCACATGCACCGATCCAATATCTGTTTTAAAAACGTATCAAATACCACTGAGCAGTCCTTACAGTGACAAAAGCTGCTGGGATGAACCCTCTGTGGCCACAACATCTGTACATGCAGCACAGAGGGGGGCTCAGAAGGAAACAACATCAGCAATACACTGATAACTTTATTAACAAGGAAATACCCGACAGAAACTCAGGCAACATAAGGGGAGTTCAGTTGCAAACACCACCTCCTGCTCCTACGTGTGTTTTTCTGACAGCAGACTGGTGATGTGCAGCAACGCAATGGAGCCAGTGCAGCATTTAAACAAACGGGGGATCCTGATTGATCAGAAGCAGGGGTCTCCAGCTCCAGTCCAGAGAGCTACTGTCCTGCAGCTTTTAGATGCATCCCTACTCCAACACACCTGAAAAACAAGTATGCATCTAAAAGCTGCAGAAGCTCTCTGGGCTGGAGTGGTGGGGCGGCTCCGCTGTGTGGGACACCGAGGAGCAGCAGAGCTCTGCTGCTTAAAGGAAAAAGAGCCACTGTCCTGCCTTCACACAGTGCCACCACGTTCATAGGTGACAGGTTTTAACCCGAGTTTGCTGAAGTCTAAATGGACAACGCACAGAATAAACATCATCCTAAGTGCCTGCGACCTCTGAGCCTGCTGCAGCGTCTCAGGTCTAATAGTTGTGCACCCTGCTCGAGGTCTCTTACGGTGTGTCGGGACATTAGCACAGCACCACTAAGAATTATTGCAAACATGAAAACGGAGAAGCTCGACATAATGTTCTGGCAGAGACGCAGCCAAGCAGCACAAAACATCAGAAACAGGTTTTAGTCATCGTGCAGTCATTACAAGGAGCGTGTGGCAGTTTCTAACTGAGGACGTTTTCAAGTCTCACTGGAAATCAGCCACAGAGAGGGGGCGCTACATTCTTCTCATGGGATTAATACAGCCCTAGATCAGGGTCGCCCTGCTATTCAGCAGCAAGCCGCCCCTGTTACACCTGTGAACATCCAGGCTTTGGACACTGAAACGGTGGAGGAGCACAAATACCTGGGTGTTCACTTCAATAACAAACTGGACTGGTCCACAAACACAAATGCACTTTACAAAAAGGGCCTACGTCGTCTCCACCTGCAGAGATCCTTGGGGGTGAACAGGACACTGTGGTGGCGTCTGCTGTTTTCTGTGCTGTGGTTTGCTGGAGCGGCAGAGAGGGACGGGGGGACCTCAACAAACTGGTCAGGAGGGCCAGCTCTGTCCTGGACCGCCCGCTGAAGTCCATCGAGGAGGAGAGGCTGTTGTCTAAGCTAACACCCATCATGGACAACACCTCCCTGCATGAGACTGAACACCGAGCTGCTCGAGCAGCAGTGGACTTTCACACCCACAGTGCAGGAAGCAGCGCTGCCACAGGTCGTTCTTACAGCAGCTGTCAGACTCTGTCACACACAGTTATCTTACTCAGCAGCTGCTTTGTTCACTGCACATTTCATGTTTCTGTGCATCGTTACCTGTTTGTACAGACTGCAGTTGCTTATGTCTATAGGACCACTCTGAGGCTTCCTTTTATATTTTATATTCCCTTTGCTTCAAGAGCTGTGTAACACCCAAACCTCTCATCCATGGGATAATAAAGGTCTATTCTATTCTATTCTATTCTATTCAGGAAGTCTGCTTTGAAAAACTAACAAAACGGCAGGAACAGAGGGAGCTGAGTTACTTTGTATGACAAACTGTTCCTGTGCCTACGTTTGTTCTACCTGTGGAAGAAAATGAAACAAAGAGCTGGAACAAAGAGAGCCGATCCTGCAGCTCAGAGGAGACACAAGCAGGAGAACTACCTCTAAATCCTCTACAGACAAACCTGCCTTTATTTGGCACCTTCCCAGCATTACTGATCATTGGTTCAACGCTCTATGTGCTATTCATCCAGGCTTTATGGCAAAAGTAAAGTAAATAACACAGGTTGTGTTGTTCGTTTCTTCAGAAAGCTGAGTTATCATTTTAAAGCAGCGTTGGGACAGTCGAATGTTATAAACGTGTTGAAATAACTGATGTCTCCAAATCTGCCCTTCCACACAACGCTGTTTCTGTCCACAGGTCGGGTGAAATTTCAGCGTGTCACACAGTACGGTGGCCGTTTTAAACTGTGGAGCTAATTACTGTGAGCCCAGGAGCACAAACAAGTTATATTTAGCCAGCCTGCAGACTGGAAGTCCTCAGGAGATACAGTTACTTCTGCAGGACATATCGCAGCAACATGTGGTCACCCGTGCTGGGCCGAGCGGGTAACCCACCTCTGCATTTGTTAGCACAGAACCTGCTGCAGTCTGAAGCCTGTCTCCATGGCAGCAGCAGACATGGAAACATTGTAACACGCGGTCTTTCTCTGAGAAGGTTGACTCTGTTCACCTGGACAGTCTGACTGCAGGTTTCCAACCTTCTCAACAGGAGCTGAACCAGCAGCACTGATGAACAACAGGCAGCTTATGATCATTAGTACGCAAACTGTCACAGCCGCTGATCCTTGCATGAGTCCACAGAGAGGTGGGGAATCCCTCCAATCACAGCATTGTAGAGCTGTGATTGGAGGGATTTCTTCTCTGTTATTGTGGCACCATTCCTGTAACAGAGGCCCCGCCTCCATTCAGAGGTGTAAATGGCCTGCTTGACTCAAACCAGAGCGCTCCCTCTACACTACAGCACACTGCATGACAGTGTGTGTGCTGGGCCTTGTATAGACAGTCCCATCTCTATTATTAAATGGTGGCTCCTTGGTGCTGCTCACTCCACCATCCACACACAGCCTGGCAGTACAGACTGTGCTGGTTAAACTCTCGCCTCACTGTATTCTGACTAAGCATAATTAATCACATGAATCATGGCTCTGTAACCATGACAGTGTTGGTGACACGTTTCTGTCACACACACATCTGCTGCACATCTGCAGACACATTCAGACAGAATCATGTTCATTTTTCATTCAGCACATTAATGAATGAATATCTTGATTTTCTCTGTGATTAACAATCCAGACGTGTAAGCATCTGGATGAGCTCTGCTGCAGCCCTGGGTATTTTAAACAGGAGAGGCTGGGTGTGTCTCAGATGCTGGTTGAACTTTAACCTCAGTCCCACCTTCCTGCCTGTCCTTGCTGCTGAATGCCATCGATAAGATGACTCACAGAGGTTGGTCTGATGTTTAGATCAGAGTTTGAACTCCCCTCTTTAGAAGTATCCCAACTACAAACATGCCAAACCAGTGAGCGTTTGTTATGTACCCTGAGCCCAGTTCCTTATGTGCACCTGTTCAGTGAAGGTGATTCTTACTCAGTACATTAGTAACACTGTGACATATCAAATGTATTATAAAGTGTCACTTAAAAATATGCACACGTCTATTTTGCTTTGTCACTTATGCGCTCAGTCCTGTTGCACGTTTCCAAAGACATCGTCCCAGCCCTGATATAACTCCACCTGAACAGCTGAGATACACATCCACCCACATCCACCCACATCCACAGAGTCACTGTGGTCTGATTCACTCTAATTTGCACGGCTGCAGTAAAAACCAGCTTTGTTCTCAGCCTGAACTCTCGTGGAGTCTATTTAAGTAGTCTGGAGGAACAGTTTACATGCATCTTGAAGGACATTCAGAATTTGGATGTTGGATCCTTTTTGTTCCAGTCGAGATATTCATGCATCCCTAACATACTGTCAGCCTGCAGAGCGAGAGCGAAGTGCTCTAATAGGGTGATATGGTACTACAAGGTCATTAAGATAAGATGGGGCCTGACTATTTAAGACCTTGTATGTGAGGAGCAGGATTTTGAATTCTGGATTTAACAGGAAGCCAAAACAGGAGAAATATGCTCTCTCTTTCTAGTCCCTGTCAGGACTCTTGCTGCAGCATTTTGGATCAGCTGAAGGCTTTCAGGGAGTTTTTAGGACATCCTGATAATAATGAATTACCGTTCAGCCTGTGTCAGACGGCCGGTGTTCAGCGGCTGAAAAGTGCGTCAGCCCACTGGGGAAATGCTCGATTACCAGTCAAGCCTGGATGGAGACGTAACCAAACAAACATGGAGGAAACTAAAAGAACTACACAAACAGAAACTACATAACCTTTTTTAAAAAGAACATTAAATAAATAACAAAAGCTCTGAAAAATACATGAAAAGCAACCTTAACAGTAAAATGTAACTGTATATTAGAGGCACAGCCTTTAGAAGCATTAGTCTCTACATCACACTTATGAAAGGCTCCATAATCATTGTAACTGGATGTAACGTAACACGGACCAGTCTGACTGAAGCAAACATAAACATGAAGGCCAGCTGAGTCCCTGCAGGACGAGCGTTCAGGAGAAACGGCTCTTAATAATGTTCAGCCTGCTCAGACTAATGCAGAGGGCTGGTACCCTGAGTCCTGACTGAGGCTGTGGCTCGTCTCTGGTTTCTGCCTCCTGTGTTACACTGTTGGCCGGTGCTGAGGGAGGTTTTATTGCCCTCTAACAGCAGATATCCAAAGTTCAAGTTGCCAGCAGACCATCAGCAGTTACTCATGCACTCTGTGACCCCGGCTCCTTTCTGCAGAGGTTAACCAGGTCTCTTAATAAGATGCTACAGTATTCTCACATCATGGTGTACTCACAGCTGCTCTGTAAAACTCTGACTTCTGGCTTCTCGTCTATGAATTCAAATGTGCTAAAAGTCCTGTAGCACATTGTTGAGACAACACACGAATGAAAACAAGGCAAAGGACAAATGTCATATTTCTCCAGCCTAAGACGAGTTGATCCTTTCTAGGATCTCTATTAGCATCAACCTTTTCTTACTCAGGCCGAGGTTGTTTGGGAACACGACCTACGCACAGCTGACCAGTATTTACTTACCGTGTCACACATTCATGACACAAACAGCACATCCATGTTTGTCATGAGGCGTGGCATCCACAGTTAGCACACTCGTGTGTGTGTGACATTAGTATGGATAAACAATGAAGAACTAATCTTTTTTAGATGTCTTTGGTACGCAGCTGTAGCTCAGGTGGTAGCTCACCTGCCTGTCGTCACTCCTGGATTCCTGGAAGCACCCAGCTGGAACTCCACCTGCAACCTGTGCTACGCTCCTCTCGTTGCCCTTCGTGCATATGACCTGTGCACGATAAAGTCTTCTTAAATATCAGCTTGTTTTCTCCTCTGAGTTTGCTTTTGGGTGCGCTCACACATACTTGTGACACAAGCAGTGTTTGAAGCACCTGACATACACGGCTCTGATGGTCACTGGTGTCGCTACAGGAGATAAGAATGTGGAGAGTTTGGAAGATTGAGCAACCCAGGAAATGCCCAAGGTCAAAGGTCGTCTTCTCCTGGAGTGGGAAGAGATGCTTTCCTGAGGCCGAGCTTGAAGATGGAGAAGCTCAAAAGGAGACGAGAACAAAGACAGCAGATATTTGTTGAGCGATTTCGCCCTCTGCATGCATACAGACACATCTCTCTTTTCAACAACAAAAAAATAGCTGCTAACGGTTAGGAAGGACAAATAATTCCAGCTTTCAGTGAGTCATTAATATATTTCTTCATTTGTTCCCTCTTAGGTTTTGACAAACTGTAAAGTGACAGGAAGTGGATCACCCAGGAGCACATGTAGTCTCTGTGGATCCTTACAGAAGGCATCAGTGAGGTGCCCCTGAGAAGAGGATGTACACACTGAAAATACTGGTGATGCCAACACAAAGTCCAGGGTGGGGCCATGGATAAGAAGCAGACGTGTGTGAGATATACTCACAGTGGTTTCTTGAGAGAAGGATGGAGGTGAGCTCAGTGGAAAGACGCTAACCATCCAAAGCAGAGCCTGGCAGAGGCTCCGTGAGAGAAACTGGTGTATCGCTGGATTAGTGTCAGTTAAATTCTGCAGCAGAGCGTGGAGTTGAACTGAGTTACTTCCACAACAAACATAGTGTGTTAACACGATGCACCCTGTCAGCGTCCCTACTGCGGCCCTTCATCTGCCGACCGTGCCCTGTTTGTCCACAGGAACAGTACTCACGAGCTTGTTTTATTTCATGTGATAATGTAATATGATGGACACATGCTGCCTGTATTCATTCATCTCCATGCGTGTTGTGGGCGTGGCCAGTGGCTGTGCTGGGTTGTATCCATTGAAGGCAGGTGATTGATCTGGTGTGCTTATCGCCCACAAACACTGCTGTGATATTTGTCTGTGCGCAGCTGCGACATGCTGCAGCCTAAAGGCAGAGTTGTGTTGCTGAGGCCGGAGTGATGACTGGCCGTCTGCTTACAGGGTGGCGGCGCGTGTGAAGTGTAACTGACTTGTGGCATCGCCGGCTCTGGACTCTGTGTTTTCTGCCTTTTGGACACTGGACTGTTTTATCCTTTCGTTGTTATCGTTGTACTGATAAATTATTCTTTAGAATTTTATTGTGTGTGTTACAATAACCTATTTGTTTCAACACCAGTCTGTTAAAAGCACAGCTGAGCTGTAAAGTTGTGTTTTAGCCTAAACGAATCACTTGGACAAAAGAAAAATGTGTGATGTTCAAAGAAGAAGGAGGATTTGAAGTGAAGCAGCTCATGAAACGCTGGAGATGGTCTGTGCTTGCTGGTGTTAATCTCCATCATATGCTGATTTGTGGCTCTGTGACCACGTGACCCGACCTCCTCCTTCACTCCTGTCATTATTACTACTGTGGAAAAATCAGAGAGTCAGTTCAATACAACGTGTCTCAAAAGGTGAAGCAGACACAAAGATATCGAAGAGCAACAGAAAAAGCAAAGTTCAGAGTCAGAGAGACTTTATTTAAATAACATATTTTTAATTTGTTAATCCCAGAGGAAACTGAGTTGTCATAGTAACAAATATACATCAAACACTCATATATGAAGTGAGTGTAGAAACAGAGACACTGATAGATATGAAGGTAAATAGATAAATGGGCATAAATATAAAAGGAGAACAGTGGCAGGGTGCAGTTTGTTAACAGGTAACCAAACCCAGTTACTGACAACTACCCGTCTGAGAGGCTTTTAAGACCTCAGTCAGAGCTGTAACCACAGAGCTTGAACATGAAGTTCAAAGCAGGTTTGACCTCGACTGTCATTAGAAATACAGCTTTGTGGCTGCATTGGTTCACAGACTGAGAACCAGACAGTGGTTAATGTCTCTGCTCCTTTTTAGCCTACATGCTTCAGCCTACATGTGGCGATGAGCTGGAATGTCTGGAGCGCTTTGGTGACATCGGAGTCTGTCTGTCAGACTCAGACTATCTCTGCATAAAGGACGACGAAATCTTGTCCGACTCCATCTCTTGCATCTCCTGTCAGACACCAAATGTGAGCTCAGATTTGCGACTTGAGCTTCGCTGAGAAACGCTGTGTGGAATTATCGATGACACGTCACCAGGTGAGTGATCTGCCGACAGAAGATGGTCCCGCGGAGCACGATGAAAAGAAATACGTCGAGTTGGACTCAGTGGATGTGAAAACAGACCGACGCGTTTGTGAGACAAACCAAATGTCTGTGATTGTTTCCGACAGCGGAGCTGGAGCTCCGTGCGCAACGGGACGCAAACCCGAGGGCGACACTAAGACAGAGAATGGCACAGTTGGGAAACATGGAGATGGTGTTAAGCACCAGCACGCTGACCCGTCACCGCCACCGATTCCTTTTTGTGCAAACGCAAAGTCGGAGCGTTTCCACGAGAGGCACGAGGTGTCCAACACGGAAAGCAGCGCAAGCCTGCAGCCGGACGTGGATTTGCGCGCTAGTGATAATTATCTCGGGGAGACAAGTGAGCAGGATGATTATGAAGTGGACGATGGTATAAGTTTGGTGCTTTCTGATGACTGCATTCCGTGCGCCACGGAGGACGAATCCCATTATATTACCACGCACGAGATCCAGCTCTCTGAACTTTCTGACCACGAGGAGGACTACGAACTCGGAGTGGGCTCTTCCACGAGCTGGGACGTTGAAGAAGACAACCGGGTTTACTCATTTGCCGATTACGCTTCTTTTGATGCCGGGGGCGCGGCGGGCGCGAGGGGGCACGGCCGCCAGCCTGGCTCTCAGGGCGCAGCAGCAACAGTCAGCACTCTGCTGGAAAGTGATCCGCGCGAAGCGGCCAAATTCACCAGCTCAGATGAGAGTGTGTCAAAGCCCGAGCAGCAACGCTGCAGTGGCAACAGTGGCGGACAGATTCACCTGTCAATCAGAACCACCTCTCGAGCTATAAATGACCCCAGCAACATCCAAGAACAGGAAAAGATTCTCTATCATGCCAGGCGCTCCGGAGATGTGAGTCGCTATGTGTTTAGGGGAGTTGATGGGAAGGCAGAGACCTTGTGTGACACGGCGAAGTGTTTGGTAGCAGCGCCCGGGCGCGTACACTTTGGCGGCAAATTAAGGGGGAAAGAAGTCCCCGAATATTCAAGCGGCACGTCCAGTGCTGTCAGCGAGCTGGACGACGCTGACAAGGAGGTGCGCACTCTGACAGCCAGAGCCTTCAAGAGCCTGGCGTATCCTTACTTTGATGCCATTCATTTCAGCACCTCCAGCGAGTCCTCTGCATCAGAGCATGCCGTGGGGATAAACAGGTGGTCCACGTTTGTGGACCTGAAATATGGTAACATGAATGTGGACCAAAGTCTTGTGTCTCATCAAAGCTCAGCGGCCTCGTTTCAAATCGCCAAGAGCATAGACAAAAGGGGTTATAAGGGCATCATCAAAGCGCCCGCCAGCGAGACATTACCTCCCCACAGCGCAGCGTCATCTACAAAGAAAATAGAGCTGATGGGGAAATTTGGTCAGGGCCACAGCGGCGTCATAAGGCTGACAGAGACGCTGAATTTTCGTTGCAACGTTAAATCGGGAATTCCTGCGGGAGAACCACGCACTAACTTTGCAGGATCACGTTCCACGGATGAAGTTACCAACGCAAGCCAGAGCAGGGGGGGCGGCAAGCCGCCCTCTAAAACCATGGAAGACACGCACAAGAAGGCCGTGTTTGCTTCGAGTCTCATCAAAAATGTCATTTCTAAGAAAATGCAGTTCGAGCAGGAGCGCAAGATGGAGAGAGGCGAAATAAGCGAGCCGCAGCAGACGCCCTCTCCCAGCTTTCTGCGCCAGGAAAGCGACGACGTCAGAGCGAAGCACAACTCCAAGCTTTCCGACAGCAGCTCGGACTACAGCATAATGCGCGTGAATGAGTTAGGGGACATAGCGGATGCCAAGAGCGACTCTCGGAAGCAACAAACTGGAGTTGATACTAAAAAAGGCGCAGTGGACTCATCCAGAAGCACGCTGCATCGCAGCCAAAATAGCGCGTTCAGATGCTGGAAGGATGACGAGCTAGAATTTCAAAAGGATCCTGAAAACGATCAAACACCAGAGGACACGCTGGCCGAGGGGAGTCTGTACTCGGCGGGCAGCAGCAAACTGAAGAAAATGGCTCATTTATTTGTGCCAAATATCCAAATGCTGCCGAACGAAGGCGAAGCCACGCAGCAGAGCAGGAATTATTCTACGTGTGGACACGGACGTGGAGCCAAAGTACGCTCTGTCGCAGACTCTGCGACCACATCCAAATCTCCAGAACTTCAAATTAACTTGAGGCGCGTCAAAGACGATAGCACCGAGCCGTGCGCCGTCTCCAAACTGCGCGCTCCTAATTTAGGCTGCAACATCATCCGAACAGATCACGCCAAATCCCACGCGCTTGCTACAGCTTTGAAGGGTGACTTTTCAGATAAAGTTCCACATTTCATGGTCCGAGACATTCGAGACAATAAGGGGAAGCTGCAGACTCCCATTTACCAAGTGAGAGACGTGCGTAAGCTGGTTAAAAGTTCGTATCACTTCGTTTCTTTGGATAACAACGAGAATAAAGCCCACAGCGCCTCCGCTGACAGACATCCAGAGCAAAACAAGCAAGTGCTCAATCAAAGCTTCAATACTGTGTCGCCTATAGTGATCAAGTGCCAGTCTGTGAACACGAGCAGTAACGGAAAACAATGTGGAAACCTTCACGGGGCTAAACAGGAGTCACCTGACGTGGACAGATCGTCTCCAGAGGGCGTCAAAAACGCATCAAGGGCAACAGGGAGCGCATCTCTAGGCCCCTCAAATAATGCCTCGCAGGGAAACACCGACCGAAGTGAAAGCAGAATATCTACAAAGAGGCAAGAAAAAGTATCGGACATCACTGATAAAAAGACCGAGTCACAGGTGCCAAACCAGGCGGCTCTGCAAAAACTGCAGGCTGCCGTGAAAACCATGGAGCAGCTCTATGTATTTGAAAAGAACGAGTGGAAGAGGAAGAACGAGGCTCGGCCGCTGACAGACAGCCACCTGCTTTCACTGATAGCGTGTGAGGAGCATCCAGGACACGGAGAGGAGACTGCATGGACGCCCAGCGCAGACAAGTCTGCCAGAGGAAACTCCCAGTCCAGCGCAGACAAGCCCCCAGCAAGACGAGCAGGTGACAGCCTGCTGAAGCAGGAGCAGAAAGACCCACTCAAACCCCGCCCCACATCAGTGGGCTGTGATGACAGGCCTAAGTCAGTGCAAGCCCCCAGCAGTGTCAAGGCCTCCAGAACTTCAAAGACATCCCAACCGAACACCGTCACACAAACACCTTTCAGCACCAAAACCTTCGTCCCCAAACCGCCCGCATCATTCAGCATCTGTGAGAGACGGTCAGCTGGGAACGAAGACGCCGACGTGAAGGAGGCCGACGGGTTTGCACACGAGTTTTCAACTGACAGTGAGAACTACCTCGCTATTCCAGTCAAGTCTCAGCCCAGCAAAGGCAAACAGCCACCTGATAAAGCGTCCGTCTACACGTTCACCCGGTCACATCCAGCCACACCTTCAGGACACCTGGAACCTGGGCTCAGAGGGCACGAGGAGCACACAGCTAGTTACTCACCAGAGATCCCCTCAGCTACTATCTACCACTCTCTGCCACTCGGGATGCCCGCCAATCAGCCACAGGTCTACTGCTTCTCTCCAGCAATCACCCCGGCTCCCACCCTGGACCCGTTCCAGGCCACCCAGAGGAAAATGCTGCTGGATCCCAGCACTGGCAACTACTACCTGGTAGACACACCAGTGCAGCCTGCCACCAAGCGTCTCTTTGATCCAGAAACGGGTCAATATGTGGATGTGCCTATGCCACAGCCTCCCATGACACCTGTGCCCATGCCCATCTCACCTTTAGCCCTCAGTTCTGGCATTTACGGCCACACGTACATGATCTACCCGGGTCTTGTGCCGACGCCGTCAGTGATACCTGCCAGGGCGCTGCTACAGTCGCAGATGTCGGTGCAGGCAGAGGTGGACAGCAGCGATAAAAGCTCCTCGCAGCAGACCGAGGGCATGCACGTGGAGAGTCCTTTCTACATGTCCACCGGAAAGTCTTCCCAGGTAGCCTCAGGTGTTCAGCAGCAGGCTGCTGCTAACAGGCCACAGCAGGGCCTCTCTAGCATCAAGCAGCCTGTCATCAGCATCAGCTCCCAGCAGGGGCCCCGGATCATCGCCCCCCCCTCATTTGACGGGACGACTATGAGCTTCATGGTGGAGCACCGATGAACGGCAGGTCGTCTGGACAGGTGAGTATCTGACTGCTTCCCTTTTACCGAAGCATGTCTGAGGGCGCAGTGGAGAGTTTTACATAACTAATCTCAGAGGAACCATTTATTTATAGGATACACTGAAATATAATGTAGCCTAAAAGCTGCAAACTGCAAACTATGGAGACAGTAAGTCAGTGAAATGATCCGTGCAGTAGTTCTGAAAACATGGTGACAACAAAAGGAGGAGACAGAGGCTCACAGCACATCACATGTAGTTACTGCAGCTGATTTTATGGATGAGTTATCAAACATGTTTCTGCACACCATCGTGACCCACACTGTTCTCACCTGTCCGTGCTCACAGAACAACGAGGGCGTCTCATTGCCAGCCTGAGGAAAAGAAAATAAGAATAAAAACTATAAATCAGAAAACAATATGGGGACTGTTTCACGCTTTAATGAATGTTTGCATTTCCTAAAAATGATGCTGACACCACACGTTTCACTTAATGCATGAAGTCAGTGATCTAACAGGATGCTGTGCATCATATCTAACAGAAGAAGAAGAGATGTGGAGTGACTGTAAAGCAGCTGCAGCTAACTAACACTGATAGATATCCTGCAAAATGCGATATCACAGCAGAGATGTGGTTGGATCAGCTGTGTGTGTGCAGCCAGAGTGAAAGGTCAGGCAGGCATTCATGTGAGGATGGAAAAGCTTCAGCTGCTGCTGGGTATCAGCAGCCGGGCTGGCACATCCTGCAGGCTCAGGCTCTTTTTATAGGAGCAGCAGGGTGAGGTTCACGTGGCTCTGACGGCTGAGCGGTACAGTGAGGGGACATTTGGAGTTCCCCTCCAGGGTCTGACCCACATACTGGAGCGCTCACTAACGTTTTTAACGTAAACAGATAGTGTGCGGTGGAAAGGCACTCGCTGTTCTACAGAATAGGAGGAAAGCTGTGCGACAAATGTACAAAACTGTTGACGTGTGCTTAAGACTCTGACGTGTGTTTCTTTGTGTCCCCACAGGGCCGAGCTGTAAGCTGGACGGTGTGGACACACTCACACAGGAGCTGAATGAGCCGAATCATGTGTAGAAACCAAACTGTGAGGTTGTGAAATCGATGAATAGTTACTCTTGTCCAGCTGTTACACTTCCTGAACTTTGCAGATGTGCGTGACATGAAGTTATGAGACGTTATGTTCAAACTGAGGTTGCTGTTTGTGGTTGCACGTTGGAGTTTGTGCAGTGGGTCTGCTGGACAGTCCGTTTTCTTCTGTTGGAAACATGACAGGTTACAGAGCTGGAGCTTTGCTGAGGGTTTTTCTGCTGACTGTTTTACTGTGACGTGTTTAGTGTCCTGTTACAGATATACAGCAGAAGCATCAAACATACGTTTCTACCCAAGCTGATAATATTTTATACTTTTGTACCTGACTCTCAGCTTTGCTGCTGCACTGTTATCAGAAAAAGAGTCGAACAGTTTCCTCTCGTGCCTCACAAACACGACGTCTGTGTTTGTGTATTTGTGGAGGATAAACCACCTCTGAGTTCATTCAGTCTTAAGAGTGGACACTGCTGTTTCTTAGAGCTCCATGGTCCCGATGCTACAGTGTTGCTGTCTTCTCCTGGGGATTTGATCAGATTTGGTTCGTGTCATGTTTCTGGTTGTGCATGATTTGTCTTTCTTTTTTTAAACTTTTGCATAAAGTAGGAAATGTTTTCTATAAGTGTGAAAGCATTTCTGCACAGCAGGGACTCTGCTGCCTCAGAGCAGAGTCTCTGCTGCGCACAGTAAATGTTGAAGGTAGATGAAGGTGGTGGACAGACGGGAGCGTGGGAATAAAGAGGACCCGTGGATGAAACGATAAATGTGCAAAAACAATGAGGATGACTGTAGCTGTTTGCACAGCTACAGTGTCAGGTTCACTTTTACTGTGAAAACTGAATAAACAGGAAAACTCTGACTGACTCAGTTTATAACAACTAACAGTGTCACAGTTATGTTTCACGTGTTTAAATGCTATGTTTGCAAAGATAAGATGTTTACGTTGATTAGTGGATGCTAAAGGGGAAAGCGAGACGTGGAATAATTAAAGACATGAAAACTATTACAAATACTAACGTTTCTAAAGCTTCCTTGTTGTTACAGGACATAACTGTAGAATAATGTTCCCGTCCTGAGAGCGGAGGACATTTATGGATGTGCAGTAAAATCAGATTAATGGGTCTGTCTCTCTGAAGGCAGTAAAACCAAACAACACGTTTTGGTAAAAATAAAAGTACAAATTGTGATCAGATGCTGTTACTGATGAAAGCAGCGATGTTTCCATGAAACCAGAGTGAAAGTAAATGTATCTGTGTCGGTTTTATGAAATCTGCTTCACTTTGTTAGTACGGCCGGTAGAGGGCAGCACTGCATCTTAACGCAAACTTGTGACGCGCATAAAAAACGTCACAAATGCGCCAAACAAAACGTGGACTCGAGGTGAGCCGCTCGTTCGTCTGTTCGTCGGTGCCAGGCTAACTGACCCGTTTTAGCCCACATTACAAAGTCATTTAAATGCCGCCAACGCGGCTCCTGCACGTCAGCAGCGCAGACATGACCACAGCGGTGTGTTCACAGACGGCTGACGACACCACGGGAAAGCCAGCTTCGGCGGAGGAAGACCAAAGCGAGAAGCCTGTGAGCAGTCCCGGAGACCCGGAAGACCCGGTTCTGTCCAAGAGGCAGAGGAAGAAACTGCTGAAGCAGCAGAAGTGGGAGGAAGAGCGCGAGCAGCGGAAGTAAGCTGTGGCGCGAAACACGCAGAGAAGTCACGGTGTTCTGGGAATCCATCCTACCCGTTGTTTCTACGCATGCGCACAACATGAAATTCAGTGGCGAACCTACCTTTGTGAATATAAGCTACAAACATACTCTGACGGGTAAAATTAATTGCCAGAGCGTCCTACCTTTGTAAATGTGAGCTAGAAGCATCATTTTACAGTAAGAATTCAGTGGCACGTCATCTTACCTTTGTTAATATCACCTAGAAAAATACTCTGACAGGTGAAATTACGTGCCAAACCATGCTACCTTTGTGAATGTTACTTACAAGCATACTTTAACGGGTAAAATGAAGAGGCAAACCGTCCTGGCTTTATGAATGTGAGCTACAAGCACACTCTGATGGGCACAGTTAAGTGGCAAACTGTCATACCTACTTACATTTGTGCTGGAATTACTGTGTGACAGCAGAAATGTGCATAAACTACTTACAGTAGGACGTTTTGCCAGAACAACGGCCTCCACGGGCCTGCTGAGCTGTTACACTGTGATCCACTGTGAGATGAATGTGCATGCGCACAAACAGGCGTGAGATTGAAAGCTCGTGCTGACCTTTGTCTCACACACCTCGCGTCCTTCGGTGTGTGTGAGACTGTCAAACAAAAGGATGCTGCTGCAGGACACCTTTATGTCACATTTCTCTCCATCCTTCCTCCAGTCCAAATATCCTCCCCTCTAAATCAGTATAGTTAATAATGGCACCAATGATCCAGTAATGAATTAGTTATCAGGTAAAACACAGACTGGCTCAGTGATCATCGGCTCTGACCCACTCTGTCCTGATGTGGAGGTTTGAGCTTCCCACAGTGGACCCAGTGTTCAGTCCATGCAGACCAAGCCCACACACGTGCTGAACATCATCCTCGCTTTCATGGCAGGCAGAGGCGAAAGGAGAGGAAGCAGCAGCGTCGCCTGCAGAGGCAGAATCACCAGGAGGGCGGGGAGGTCCAGAGCGCCCGCAAACGTGCGCGCAGAGAGGCCACGCCCAGCTCTCTGAGGCTGGTGGTGGACTGCAGCTTCGACAGCCTCATGCTGATTAAGGTAACCGGGTCAGAGGTGTAGGCGCTGCGACTGTGCTCCCAGAGTTCCCAACACACTGTCTGTTTCTTCAGGACGTGCGCAAACTTCACAAACAGATCCAGAGGTGCTACGCAGAGAACAGACGGGCCTCGCATCCAGTGCAGGTTGGTGCCGAGCACGTGACGATGATAACGATGTTACTGCGTTTGTTTTTGTGATGACGTTCTCAGTTGCTCGGAGCAGCCTGTGGACTCGTGTGAAGGACACGAGCTCGTGCTTGTATCTGCACGTGAGGACCAACCCCCCCCCCACTGACCTGGCTTCAGTTTCACATGCACAGCATGAAGTTCACGGGTGGATCTGTGGCGTGTTTAGAGGGTGGTGAGATTCTGACACGTCTTTGAGCTGTTAGTGGTTACCTCCCTGTTTACCAACCACACGCTGTCCTAGCCTAGCTTATAAAATACTGTCCTAACTGTGCAGAGCTGAAAATACTTACAGTGCAGAAACTTTCCTCGAGCAATAAGAACACAGACGGCACTGAAGACGCTGCAGCCACGTGGCGTCAGGTAGCACATGTGCTCATGTTTACACACTAACAACTCTTCCTGGTCAAGACTTCTGACCACAGCTGAGCCAACATCTGGATGTGGATGTCGCTGCGACATGCTTTGCATCCTCTGGATGAGCTCCATGATGAGATGCTGAGCACTTGTTGGTCTCCATCCCAAACCGTCTCCACTGGCTTTGGGTCGAATATAAAATAAGAAGAGTAACAGGCAGTAATAACAGTTTTTCATGTGGCGTCAAACATCTTCTAACTCCTTCTCACGTGTCCAGTTTTACCTGACAAGCCTAGGAGGACAGCTGAGACAGAGCATGGACGAGAAGGACAAAGGCTGGGTGAACTGGAAGGTGAGCAGTCACACGTCCAACAGAGGTCTGGAACCTGCACAACGTTATGTCTGATTTCCAGTTTATTAAGTTCATGAAACGGTGGCGTCACCTGTAGTTCACACCCACAGGATGCTCAGGAGTCAGCGTCTGCCCTCATCACTTTATATCAGCTCCATCTGCACACGATTAACATGAGGCCCTGCTTCAGAGCAGGGAGCTCCAGGCCTCGAGGGGCCTGCAGGTTTTAGATCTCACCCTGGGTCAGCACACCTGACTCACATGAGTTCATTTCTCATGCTGAGGAGGTCATTTACACCTGCAGGACACTCGAGGCTGGAGTTGGACCCCTCTGACTAACATTTAAACTTGACATGAGATGGAGGGCTGTGACGATGCATGGATTTTATTCTAGATACCAAAACTCATGACCCAGGAAACATGAATTTGAAACGTTAGAATAAACATGAAGCAATACAAATTACAGTCCAGAATAAAAAGCTTGATGATTGGGTCCATGAGCCGCTCCGAGCTGACGATGACCACGCTGAAGATGCTGTGTTCAATGCCAGCAGTTTGTCACATTGATTGGTTGGATGCTGTGTGCTGTGCAGGACATACACATTAAAACGGAGCACTACACTGAGGTCGTGTCCCAGGAGCAGCTGGTCTACCTCACCTCCGACTCTCCCAACGTGCTGACGGAGCTGGATCCACAGAGGGCGTACGTCATCGGAGGCCTGGTGGACCACAACCACCACAAGGTGTGCTCGGCTCCAGACCCGCTGTAGCGTGTGGGCGTGGCTGCGCTGGCTAACCTGTCGGGCTTTGTTTGCAGGGACTCACCTTTGAAAGGGCCACAGAGCTGGGCATCAGCCACGCCCAGCTTCCTCTGAGCAGCTTCGTCAAGATGAACAGTCGGAAGGTTCTGGCTGTTAACCACGGTAAGGAGTGGGAGTGGCTTCACCCGCTGCTCTTACTCAAGTTTAATGTGCAGATATTTAAAGGATTATGTTTCCTGTATTGTGGCTCCTCCCTGCTTTAGCCCGCGGAGCGGGGAGGAGCCTCAGCTGCTGCCTCTGTGGTCTGAACGGCGCTCTCTCCTGCAGTGTTCGAGATCATCCTGGCGTATCTGGAGAAAGGCAGCTGGCAGGAGGCCTTCTTCACAGTCCTGCCTCAGAGGAAGGGGGTGGTAGCAGTCGGCCGGGACGCCACAGAGCCTCCGAAAAAAGACGACGAGACGGACTCTGATTCTGACTCTGACCCAGAAACTACAGCGCAGACGGAGCAGCGAGCTTAGCGTTGGCGCCGAGCGGACAATGCGTTTGTTTTTTTACGAGATGGTTTAAAGAAATTTCTGTTTGTTGAAAGTTTGAAGTATTTATTGAAAAGATTTCTCAGTTAATGTTCGAGACGTGGGCAGTGCAGCTGTTTGCTGTTGCAGCTGACAGATGCCACAGGGCGCGGTCCCCTCTGTGCAGCCATCGATGATGATGATGCTTCAGTCTTCTACTGTTGGAGGACGAAGCACAGAAATGAATGTGAGCAACAAATAGATGATGACTTCCATTAAACGGGTCAAAGAGAGTTTGTTTTATTTTGTAACAAGCAGAAGGACGATGCATTTACATGATACGTGTTCAGGAGGTTCCCAAAGGTAACGGCTGTGATATGTTGAGTATAAATGTTAGTCTGGGTTGTAGGAAGTAAGCCTGGAAGCTGCAGTATCCATGGTAATGAGTAAATCTGACCCCAACCCAGAGGGGGGCGATGACCTCACCACAGACGCTCTAAGGAGCAGCAGACTGCAGCGTGTGAGAAGCTGCTGAGGGTTCAGACCATTTCTTCTGCAGCAACACGATGCTGTGATAACTGTTTGCACTGCTGTGCACGGAGGAACAGCTGGGCCTCACCACTGACACGAGCACATTAGTTTTAATGACGTCCATGGTAGGAAGTAGGATCCCGCACAGTCTGCGTCAGGACTGTTTATCACGCCATCGATCTCTGCAGCCCGAGCTTCACACGAACGCCGACGCTGCAGTCTGTTCCAGCCTGCAGGTCCAAACGAATAGAAACACAGATGTTCTGGGTCAGTTTGGTCCTCTTTGCTGTAACGTGTTCGGTGCGTCTCAGCACACACTGGCAGCTTTGTTCAACCGTTTCTTTCACTCGGTCAAAGGCAGCAGGTGGCAGGAAGAGCTAATCACGTCTCTGTGCAGAGTCTGTTCCAGCCTGTACACGTCCTCCCCCACCTGGGGTCACTGCTGTGTGATCACTTTTCCTGGTAAAACATTTTTGCTGTCGTTTGAAATCGACTGAAAACAAAAGCAGTGACTTATTTACAGTTACGGACACAAACAGTCTAAAGATGGAGAACGTGTCAGAGCGATTCCCCGTGTGTGTGAAACAGATGTTTCTGTGCACGTGTTGCTGCAGGACATCACAGGTGAGTGTAAGGCACAAGAAAAGGTGATCTGACAGGAAGTCCCGAGACAGAGTCTGTGTGCATGCCTCTCAGGCTGATCGGTTTTCTCATGGTTTCATTAGTGGCTGCATGTCGTGGCTGCTGTGGTAAAGCTATGAGGAGATGGGTTAGCAGGCAGAGGGTGCCACTGGACAGGCCTGACACATTCAGACCTGCAAGCAGCGTCATTCTATGGGCAGAAATCTGAAACTGAATTTGAATAAGTTAGATTTGAATTTGAATTCATGGCTTGAAAATGATCATCACTAAATTGAAATTGCATTTTATCCTTTAAAAATTCAGCTCTCGAATAATTTCAGTTACACTTCTCACCGTTCAGTTTGGAATTTAAATTGATGGGATTTAAATCCTTGTCGTCTTTTCCTCCTCAAGCTCATCTTAAGCTCTCAGAGGACCATATGACCCCAAACACAGCAGCTGCTACTCGTGGTCCCTCGGATATTTCTCTGAATAGAAACCAGAGCCTTTTGTAAGGTAAAGACCCTGAAGTAACACTGGTGTGTGAAGAAGAAACACCCAGTGCATCATGGGAATCCCCCAGCAGCCTACGTCTATTGCAGCATAACTAAGGGAGGATCCAGGGTCACCTGGTCCAGCCCTAACTATATGCTTTAGCAAAAAGGAAAGTTTGAAGCCTAATCTTAAAAGTAGAGATAGTGTCTGTCTCCTGAATCCAAACTGGAAGCTGGTTCCACAGAAGAGGGGCCTGAAAACTGAAGGCTCTGCCTCCCATTCTACTTTTAAATACTCTAGGAACAACAAGTAGGCCTGCAGAGTGAGAGCGAAGTGCTCTAATAGGGTGATATGGTACTACAAGGTCATTAAGATAAGATGGGGCCTGATTATTTAAGACCTTGTATGTGAGGAGCAGGATTTTGAATTCTGGATTTAACAGGAAGCCAATGAAGGGAAGCCAAAACAGGAGAAATCTGCTCTCTCTTTCTAGTCCCTGTCAGGACTCTTGCTGCAGCATTTTGGATTAGCTGAAGGCTTTTCAGGGAGTTTTTAGGACATCCTGATAATAATGAATTACAGTAGTCCAGCCTGGAAGTAATAAATGCATGAACTAGTTTTTCAGCGTCACTCTGAGACAGGATATTTCTAACTTTAGAGATGTTGCTCAAATGGAAGAAAGCAGTCTTACATATGTGTTTAATATGTGCGCTGAAGGACATGTCCTGGTCAAACATGACTCCAAGGTTCCTCACAGCGTTACTGGAGGCCGAGGTAATGCCATCCAGAGTAAGAATGGTTAGATTCTTACTCTGAGTCAGATGTACAGTGAGAGTAGAAGAAAGAAAGAAAGAAAGAAAGAAAGGAGAGGCCCTGGTCCATAAGATGTTCAGTTCCCACATGCAGCAGAACATTGACACCATCTCTGGTGCCCGTGGGTCAGAGTGGACTCTGTTCTGTGCCTCCATTGTTGAAGCAGCTGCATGTGGTCATAAGGTGGAGATGATAATCCCTGGAGCACATGGTGGACACTGGAGGTGAAACAGGAGATCAGTCAGGTTGGGTTAAGGCGGCTGACAGGTACCAACCTGTGGGAGGGTTTGCTGAGTCAGCGATTATGTCAGGTGACTCAGAGGCAAAGCGGTATTGCTCACATGGTGTGGATGGGTGCTGCGGACTGAGGACACAGTCGGGTGATGGAGGGAATACTTCTACATCAGCGGCCCCCAACCCCTGGGTCACGGAGCGGGATAGGTCCGTGAGTCGCTTGGTTGAGGCTCGGGTGTAAAATATATGGTTTTCAGGGTTTTCTTGTTATTTTTTGTCATTTTCCTGGTTGATCTGGTTTCCCTGGGTCTTTTCTCGTGTGTTATGAATAAATCTTTTTGGTTGTCGTGGTTCACACTGCTATGTAACGTCACATGGAGCTGGGCTGTGTTGGCAGACTAATGATAGAACTGTTATATAGCCAGAATCTGATGCGTCAGTCGATAGAAAATGAAGCTGCGCTTGCAGAAGCTGCAGCAGGTTTAGAACCTCTGCTCACTATAAAGCACCTGAGTCCCTGTCCCCTGCAAAGACTGTGAGTCACCATCTTCCACATCACCGCACACAGAGATAATGCTGCCTGCACTCGTCCAGGCCACAGTGCTAACGAAGCATCGTTGTATATCTTGCCCTCTGGTTGTTTCGGCGGCTAAACTAAACGGTGAGTGAATTTGAAATTTAGGAAAGGGGACAAACTCCTCTGATGAAAGGAGCCCGTTTACACAAACTATTTAGTCACATTTCCAAGGATCCCAATAAACCAGCGAAGAAACTGACTCGCTGTCCTGTGTCTGCTGGAACTACATGGTTGTGTCGTCTGTGTGGGAGGCTGGATAGGTGACCAAATCCAAACACACACATGTCAGCGTGCAAGGAGAGACTCAGACAACACAAGATAAGAAAGGGGGAAAATCCTGTGCAGACCTGCAGTTCCCCCAGGCCTCTGCACCGCAAACATCAGAGCTTCTAGCCTGCAGTGCCGTCTGTGTTGTCCCCGTGAAGGAGCGTATGAATGGTGGACTCTGTCTCGTTCAGCTGCTCCCAGCACATCAGTCTGAGTCAGTAGGATCAGGCTGCACTTTGCACTGATCTCCTGTAGAAAACTGTTTCCTTTCTGTCTGCTTTCAGTTTGACACTCTCTTCATACCCATCAACACTACTCACATACTCTTTCTTCAACATCACCACAGCTTCACTTCACTCCCATCTATACCAACTTGAATCCACATCCGTTGCTCCTGACCTTGCTTTGGTCTCACACACACAACATATGGCTGTTGTCCTTCTTTCTACCATATCCCAACACTCCTGCCTCTCCGCTCGTCCCTCTTCTCTCGTCTTTCAGCAACACTGACGCTCCAGCACTGGAGCTCATCACTGTAAAACCTGAGCCTGAATACAAACAGACAGGACAGAAATAATAAAGAAACATACGTTGGCATCAATCTCTGCAGTTTCAGAAGCTCTCAAACGCTGAACGCTTGTAGCTTTATATATAAAATCCTGCTTTATTTTTCCATTTCCTGTCCTGCTAAATGGTGAACACCATCAGGTTATTGTGGTCATGATAACAAAAGGCAGCTCTGACACGCCTGATTCACTTATTATCGAGCTTCCTGTGGGAGAGGAAAACGTAAGAGAAAAAGGGTTTTAAACCAAGAATTAGGGGGCGGTTGTGTACAGCGCTGAGCTGGTTTCAGAAAACCCTTAGCCCAGACCAGGGGTGTCAAACATAAGGCCCGGGGGCCAGCATTGGCCTGGTGAAGGCTTTTCCTTTTGATAAAGATAATAATTACCTAACAGACAAAGAATTAAAGACAAGAAAGTTCCTGTTTTTCCTCTATAACTGGGTCCACGGGGAATGAACTAAATTGTGTATAAATGTATATCTAGAATTAAAGGACGGTCCGTCCAGTTACCTTTTCTGTAACTTCACACATTTATCATGTATTTCCACTGGTCAGAGCGGGCTGTGAAAAACTAGCTATAAGTTATAAATTCCCTTAAATAATTAACGAGTGCGTTACATGAACTTTGTGTTAAAATGACACTTCAGTTTTAGGAGCTGTGTTACTTTTAAAAACACTTCCAGGATTCGTGCAAACAAAGCTCACAGCTCCGTGACTCGTGGTTTTGCACACAGATCAGTAATCATCTACATCACAGCGTGTGAGGCTGACCACATGTGCCACTGTTATAACCTGTTACATCTGTATGTGATGGTGACGGCTGTAAAAGCGTTTGAACTTGTGACCACAGTGAAACACACAGCTACACACTGTGACATGTCCGTGTTGTAGTAGCTATTTATTTCGGGGTCCATATGTTCCCCCACACTGACTGAATACATACATGATTATTCATTCTTATTTTGCAACGTGACAGGAAATGTTAGAAAAATGTTCTCAAATTCCACAGTGTCCACTGACTTTGTCTCTGCAAGGCCCACACAGGAAACCAGTCTGTGACCAGCTTAAACATTTTGCTTCATGCAGCTTGGTGAAAAACAAGTTTGGCACAGTTTAAAGATACAGATAGATATACAAGCACTGCATCATGGGACATACACACTCAACAGAGCCATGCAAAGAAAAGTTTTCTGAGGATTAGTGTCCATACAGGGAGTACAGTTAGCTTTATTCATGAAGCAGTGTTTACGTGATACTGTGTTTTTTGCAAAAGTCATCAGGCTCACCTTAAAAGATGCGCACACACACACACGCACACACACACACACACTCACACACTCACACACACACATACACACTTGCAAAAAGCTCTTCGTTTGAGTTCATCTGTGCGAGAAAAGAAAAACTCCTATTGAGAAAAAAGACTTTTTGAATCATGGCGTGATCTGAGATAATGAAGGAAGCACTTTAATCTAGTCATAGTTGTAAATGCCCAGCTTGAAGGGTGCTCTTCGGTTAGCTTAATGAAGGCTGCTATTGCTAACGTCGGTCCTGGGATGGGTCCGGATGGATAGCTTCTCTCCGTGCACGTTCTCCCCACGACTGAACCAGCCGGAGGCTAAAACTGGGACGTCTCCGTGAAGGAGATCGCATCCGTCTTGTCAACCGTGAAGCCTCCGTTCACGTAGGACTTCTTCTCACACTCCTCGTCATCCAAAGCGGCTTCCAGGGCAAAAGGGTTGGCGACATCCATGTCTGATGTCAGGTCCATCCGTTCTAGTTCCCTCTTGGAGAGTTTCTGGACAATGCCAGCTCCGTACGCATCGCCAAGGACGTTGATCATAGTGCGGAACCGATCCCTGAAACACGACAGTCACAGTGAGTCTACAGCAGTTTCCACAAAGACAGAAGAAAGTCAGCACAAAAACACAATAGACAAAAGCTCACAGTAGCCAATCGACTGCAACGATCAGAGTGACATCACTTGCAGGTAAGCCAACAGCTGTTAAAACTATCACCATGGTGACAAGCCCAGCGTTAGGCACTCCTGCTGCTCCAATGCTGGCAACTGTGGCTGTTATACTGAAACACAAAGACACAATGTAACAATTATTCTTCATAAAGCACAAAAACATCTTCCAATCAAAAGGTGATATAAAGCCACGCCCATTCAGGGTTAAAGGGATAAAAAGAAATGATGGCTTTCTTTGCTCGTGTGCTGGGTTTGGACACACAGCGACATGAACATGAAATCTAAGCATTCTGGGTCCGTGTTTGTGAGCGAAGCAGGTGATGAACAGCCACACTGATAGATGCTGTGGTGAGCACAATATGAAAGCAAAGCTGCTGATTTACTGGCCAGGCTATAATCATACCTTCACCTGTGGCCATTAGTGTGAGTAATGACCAGAAGCACAAGATTATGGTGACAAGTGGCAGAAACGAGCTTCCTCTGTGTGGCCTCTAGGCTCAGCCTTAGAGTCCGGCTGATTGGTCCTTCAGGAGAGGCTCAAAGTGGAGCCACTGCTCCTTCACATGATTTGGACATTGAGCAAGGCAGTCACCTAAGAGGCAGACTGGATGCCTCCTTCAAAGCAACTGATGCACAGCTGCAGTTCAAAAAGTGGGGAGAAAATGCTGCATAATTCACCTTTGTAGGAAACGTTGAGGTCAACAATCAGTAGCCTGGATTTTCTGGATTTCCTTTTTGTC
The DNA here is from genome assembly GCF_057382095.1 of Aulonocara sp. 'chitande type north' Nkhata Bay. NCBI lineage: Eukaryota > Metazoa > Chordata > Actinopteri > Cichliformes > Cichlidae > Aulonocara > Aulonocara sp. 'chitande type north' Nkhata Bay. Next base: position 68,638,691 of record NC_141346.1, read on the forward strand.
TCACGAAGCTTTGAATCTGGTACATTTTTCTCCTATGAGGAGTTGGAGTGAAACCAATCCATGACACTCGTGTCCACTGTCAGTTCAATTCAACTGATGTCACACCAGAAAACTGTTGCCTCAAACCCTACAATAATTCAAAGACAGCAGATAAAAGCCCAGCAATCAGGTGATCTCCTTTGAGCCCTTTAGCGACAGTGGGAATGAAAAACTCCCTTTTAACAGGAAGAAACCTCCGGCAGGCCCAGGGAGGGGCGGGGCCATCTGCTGCGACCGGTTGGGCCTACACCTACTGCAGCATAACGAAGGGAGGATTCAGGGTCACCTGGTCCAGCCCTCCTGTAAGCATGTATAGTGTAAACAGAATCGGTCCTAGCACTGAGCCCTGTGGAACTCCATCCTTAACCTCAGCGTGTGAAGAAGACTCCATTTACATGAAAAGCAGGATATTATCGAGTCCTTTTTGAAATGCAGGTTAACCAGCAGTTTTCCTTCAGAATGCTAATGTTAAAACTATCTCTATAAAGTTGTCTTTAAAGCTACGCGAGCAGCAGTAACAGTGTCGTACCTGATGGTAACAATCTGGCCTACATCCAGAGCGTAATCATTCAGCTGGGCGATGAAGATAGCAGCCACCGCCTCGTACAGCGCTGTGCCGTCCATGTTAATGGTGGCGCCAACCGGGAGCACAAAGCGGGTGATCCTCTTGTCGATGCAGTTGTTTTCCTCAGCACATCGAAAGGTGACAGGCAGGGTTGCCGAGCTGGCAGACACAAGCAGAGGCAGTAAGTATTCTGTGGTCAGACACTATAGAGCATAGGTGTCAAACTCTGGCCCGCGGGCCAAATTTGGCCCGCAGCCTAATTACATTTGGCCCGCGAAGCCATACCAAATTACTATTAGAGCTGGCCTACTGGTATTATACAGCTAATATATATATTGTTTAGAATTAAGCTTTGCTTGTTCCATATTCAGTTTTCCAGCAAAACTTATTTGAGTCCATAAGAAAAGATTCATATATCTGGAGGAAGATTTTTTTTTCAATAAATATTAATGTTAGCGCGCAACTTTGTTCCAGTTTTGAATTTTGGCCCACTGTGTATTTGAGTTTGACACCCCTGCTATAGAGCTTTAGATTCATTAAAATAAAACATCCCTGTGCCCTGAAAACGTTTGGGAAGCTGTTTAGTCCAATCACAGAAATATGAAAGATTCGACTCTGACCTGGAGGAGATCATGAGCGCCGTCACCAGGGCCTGAGCCATTCCTAGAGTGAACGTATACGGATTCTTCCTCACAATGACGAAGAAGATGAGGGGCAGACAGACGGTGGCGTGGATAGCTAGACTGAGGGACAAAACACACAGCGTTATCGAGCCGTAAAGGGAATTACAAAAATATTAGAAGAAGAAATGTGAAGAAGACTCGCAGGACTCTGTCGGACTCAGAGTTGTTTAGTTTCACCTGTGTTTAATTATTGACACTGTTCTAAGCGAGTCGTGTTCTTTCTATCATTTGTAAATTTTAACATGTAGCTTATTCTAAATATTTTACTGAAGAAATACACTTCAGTCAGTCTTTTTGTGAATTCAAAATGCTTCAGTGGGCTGAATGATGAGGGAAGTAGCTGCAGGTGGCTCTTTGAAGTCTCCACAGTCATAATTCAATTTAATTCAACTTTGTCATCTTGTCATTTCAAGACGCTTTGTAATATGTAATGATGTAGTCAGAGAGCCCCGGTGAGTAGGTTGGATGCCTCAGGGCCACTTCCAATTTCCTTTGGCTGCTCCGCTCACACAGTGGCTCAGCTATGCTCCAATCACATGCGAGGATATAGGATAATATCATTGTGTGAAAAACAGAGAGGGTGATGGACGCGACAGTCAAGTGGAGCGTGCGTCTGTCCTCTCAGTGAGTGAGACAGTAACAGCGGTGAGGAGGGCTGTGCGAGTGCAAAAACACAAATATGCCTGAGACCCGTAAACGAAGCAGCATCTGGCTGCAGTTTAAAGACTTTTTGGTCTCGGTCTTGATACCCTCTGGTCTTGGTGTTGTCTCGGTCTTGACTACAAGTCTACAGATGAGCCAACGAGCATACAGGAGAGCTGAACTGAATCTGTATGAGCATGAAGACGTAACGCTACGACTCTCCCATCTGTCTTTGACCAGGATGTGTCCGTTCTCCCAGAGTCTCCCAGCATCACATCTTTGAGATCTCATCTTGTTATCCCCACAGCCCGCTACACTCTGGGAGGTCAGGCTGACCTGTGGCTCCTAGAATTCCTGAATGGGAGCCGGAGCGTTGAACTGTGGGGACCAGCTGCTCGTTGACTTCTGGAGACAGACGCTCGCTCTGCTTTCATGATTTTTGCTCAAAGGGTTTCTGGTTAAAAGAGCCGAGGTTCTGTCTTTAGTATCACATGGCTGTCACAGAGTGCTTTGAAATGAACTCTGTTATCTTTACATAAACCTGTGCTAAACTGCTCCGACAGGTTTAGCTTCAACCATAACTGACGTAATGTGATCTGAGTACAGCGTGAACATTATTCACACGCGTAATTATTCTCTGCAGACATGCTTCTATCAGCTACAAGCCCCGAGTGCTACTCCTCTTTATAAGTGATGCATTTCCTTCATACTGGAACATAATCTTGTGATATTTCATTTTTGCCCAATGTGCACACTGCACCTCTCACAGACTCGATATCATGCTGTGACTGATACACACTCACAGCACGCTGATGAAGGCTTTGAATGAAGGAATACAGTTCAAATGCTCATTTTGACACAAATAAACAGGCAGGTAGAGGACTGTCCCAGCCCCACTGTCAGTCTGCCCCCACTGGCCGTGACACTGTCCCAGCCTCACGGTTCCACACGGTGACGAGTTTTCTTCTGCTGCATTTGGAGCCACAGGATGAACCTTGGACTCGCCTTGTGGGTTAACTGAGGGGATGTTTTATGTTACAGTCGTTAATTGTGCCTCGTACATTTAGAGGCGTGAGTGAAGCTTTCATTACTGCATTCTTGCAGGTTGAGCAGTTTTAAATGTCCTTCGCCCTTATCAGTGCTCACACAGAGCTCAGCTTTTATCGTACACAGGAGGGGGAATCGGTCCAAATGTCAGCCATAAAGCCCGGAGTGTGGAACGGCCGGATGGAGAGTAATGGGAAAGCTTACCCGCTCAGCACCGTCACCATATAAAGACCCATCTTCCTGAAGATCTCCCAGTCTTCTACCTCGATGATCTTTGCAGCAATAAGAAACAGGATCCCTACGGGCATGTAGCTGAAAAGACAAAGGTGCTTCAGTTCCACGATGAACACATCCTCCTCAGACACGCGGCAATAACAAAGGTGACCTGCAGGTAGAAGTTAATGATTTGAAAAAGATGGAGTTAATCTAGCAGGTTTACACAAACAACGAATGCTACACGTTTCAGTCAGAGTGCATCATGTCAAACCCCTGCAACACTGAGCTGGTCAGTTAGCAGCACAGGGGGTCGGCTTCATAACGTTCAGCCTTTTTCAGCTTTATTGACAGATACAGAGAAGAAACGACAGCAGAGAGAGGGAGAGAGGGAGGGGGGAGAGAGGGAGGGAGGGGGGAGAGAGGCAGGGGGGAGATCAGCTGTGGATCAGCCTCGAACCTGATGAAATGAACAACACAGGAGGGGCCAAACAAGCCAACACTACAGAGGTGTTTGTAACATTGTCCTCGTCTCCTCTGTTTTTGCACCTTTTTCACTGGTTTGGTGTCACTATGAGGACAAGGTCCAACTATCACTGCCGTTACCAGAAGGTTTACTGCGTCTCCCAGCACAGTGAGCATGCAGGAGATTCAGGACACAGTCGCTGCAGACGGTCCTTCAGACATCAGCAGGACTGGCATCTGCTCCTTTGTGCAAGCAGGACCAGGACAGAGCCCTAAAGAGTGAACTCTGTTCGGCCGCTGATGTGAACGTCTCTGACCAATCAGAAACAAACTTCATGAGAGTGGCCTATAGTAGGCCCTGTGACTGTAATTTGCCATAGAGCACCAGAACTGGCAGGTCCATCAAGTTTTGGCTTCCACAGATGAGAGCAAGTTTACCTCGAGCACGTGGGACAGATGTGACAGATGTGACAGATGTGACAGATGTGTGTGGGTGTGGAGCGGCCGTGGACATTGGCGTGCTGCCTGTAATCGTTCAGCATGGCTGGTTTGGTGGGTTAATGATGGCTGAGCGACGGCCCCCCGACTGCCATCAGGTACAGGAATGAAATCCTTGGACAGCCTCGACTAACTGGGTCGGATGAAGTAATAAAATTATACAGGAACATTTACACCACCCGATCATCAGTTTTCTTAACTGCTTATCCAAAGAAAGCTTCCTCTGTGAACCTGAACCGCAAAAGTGATCAGGAACGGTGGTTTCACCGTTTCACCGTTTCACCGTGTAGTTTTAGGGTGTAGTTTACACACCGGTTTACAAACTGGTGTAGTTTACATACCACATAATTATCTGGACCAGTTTCATTGTTGCTTCATTTAAGGCATCAAAAAAGTCCAGCAGGATCCGACCCTTTTCTCCCATCTTCCCAATGACGAGGCCGAACGCAACACAGAACACGATGAGCCCCAACACATTGATCCCATCGGAGTACGTGCCGACGATCTTGTAGTCCTTTGTGATGTTCTGCCAAGAGAAGGGAAAGACCATTCATGAAAGCTGCTTCCACAGACACACAGATCCACTCATGAGCTCTGCAAATGTCATGTCAGCACCACAGCTGCCTGAGCTCAGCCTGCTTATAACTCGTTATTGAGCCAATCCATTAAACGAGACACTGGCTGCCAGCTGCCGACACATGAGACTAATGTCACCACAGTGGAACGAGCACACCTACCTCCATCACAGTCATGATCGTGGTCGTGAGAGGGGGCACGGTGCTGCTGTTCACTGGAAGCTTTTCAGGCTCCAGTTCTTTGCGTTTTGTTTTGTACTAGAGTGGAATTGGACACAGTGTCAGAATCACACGATGACAAGCACCAGAATCGAAGGTAGGCCAGAATAACAGGATGTGTGGTCGTCTTACCTGCTGAAAACAAGCCTGCACCAGATTTTCAGGAAACATGTTTCTGTCAGTGGAAAGCACAAAGCTGCAGGTGAGCAGCAGAACGGATGCATCTCTGTGGCAACTCTGAAGTTAAATATCTAGCAAAACATACTTTTCATGAATGCAGCTATCAAACAAAGACCATGCCTCAAATATAAACTCTCATAGTGTGCATTAAAGATCTTTTTTAAGTCCATGTTTTTCTTCTTGCACGACTCTGTCATAGTTGAGCCACATCAGTAACAGTAATGTCAGAATTAGTCATAACTTACCAAGCATGTCAAAGACAGGGCAGCGTAGCGCTGCAGTGACTCGTCCTACATGTTTACCTGAGATGTAACCTGACACCAATAAAGGATGCTAGTACGACGCTACCCGAACCAACTAAACAGTGTTTGTTGGGATATTGTATGATGAAAGTTTCCGTTTCAGGCCATCTAAGAAAGATGCAACTCTTTTCTTCCATCCTGATATTCCCGAAACATTTCCACTAGAAACTCACCTGAGCAGGTCCAACAGTGTGTCGACTGTGGTGACATTAGGAGGAGTCCCAGCTCTGTCGATGTGCTCAGCTGTCTGAGACACGCCCGGTTTGATGGTCATCACTAGAATAATTCCTGTCAACAAAGATGCCACTTAGTAGCTATATTTATATAAAAACATCAACCATTCGTTTTATACGCTGCATATAAAATGAATTATTAATTCAAATGGGACTCACCAAGAACAACTGCAATGATAGTTGTTGAGAAGTAATAAACGACAGCTCGCAGACCGATCTTTCCTGACACCTCGGAGTCTAAGGCTGCAACACCTGTTGGTAAGAAACACATTCAGTGTATTTAAAACACAGGCTCAGCCCACACATCAGGGTCCAGGCTGATCCAGGTAGCTGCAGGGTGAACTCGGGGGTACTACAAAGCTGGTTCGGTTCTTACCAGGATGAATCACAGTGAGTGACTAAGACAAAGGCCTTTGCTTAGGCAGAGGTTGTCCTTCTCTCCTGGATCGGCTGCAGCTTTCTTTAGGAGCCGTCCCAGCTGTGACAAACGTCCAGCTGTGACAAACGTCCAGCTGTGATAACCACATTTACTCAGGGCCTTCCTGATGTTCTTCTGCCTCCCTGGCTGCTGTGTCAGTGGGGATGGTGTTCGCTCTGTGTGGTAGCGTCCTGATGACGCCCAGTTTGTGCTCCGGAGGATGATGAGAGTCAAACCTTAGATACTGATCCAAATTTGTTGGCTCTTGATAAATATTGACTTTTTATGTCGCCCATCCCTGATGAAACTTTTAGTCTAAGAAAGCAGTTATTTTTATATCCTCCCTGATGAACTTCACGTGTTTGTTAACCCTTGTGTGGTGTTCATATTTTTGTTACTCAGCCAGTGTTCATGGGTCTGGTGGACCCGCTAGAGTTTTGGCTTTCCAAATTAACACTATCAAACAATTTTATGTTAAATTACTCAACAGATGTTTACTTCATCCCAATTACAAGACATATGAACAGCAAACATGATTAATTTTTTCCCTTTACCTTTGTTAGATCACATTTATGAATTAATGTGCTTCTCATTTTTTTTTATAAAATGTTATAAAAAAATAAATCAGTTATAATCAAGTGAAGTGAGTGGAAAGACACAACACATTTACACGTGAAGCAATATGTTTCACAACTAAATGACATCAGCTGCACATCAATGGTGATATTAGGCCCAGGGTTGTAAAACAGGGGGAGGTGGTGCACACACTTATCCCACACTGTCCTGATGGCAGCTAGCTTGCCTCTCTGCCGTTGAGCTGGTCTGTCATCTCGGTTATCAAAACGGATAATCCTGGAAATTTTGTTGAAGTTTTCCAGAGACATTGATGCACGGAAAGGTTCGTGCCGGTTTCTGCATCCCACAAGATTCTGTGGATTCCCCTTTGGACCTGAAAACTCCTGCAAGTATAAGAACCCCAAAGTAGGCCTGTAGATCAATTTGGTCCATCTCCTTCCACCTCTCTCCAAAAACACACGTCCTTCTAGATTACTGCAAACTAGAGATGGACCGATCCGATATTACGTATCGGTATCGGTCTGCAAATCGGTATCATGCTTGATCGTGCTGCAATCGGTATCGGTCTGTAAACCAGACCAGAATCATTTTCTGGATGGAATCTGTGATGAAAAGCTAAAATGAAGACTTGATGTCCTGCACATGAGTAACTGTCAGCCGTTGGCCCTGGCTTATCACAGTAACAGCTCTGCAGGGTGGCTCATTTCTTGGGCAAGAAGACCATTCAATTTCACCAGTTATTGACATCCATATTTCTTCACTTGCTGTCTGGTGGGCTTGTTCTGGTCCTGGAGCTGGCTGCTGATGGGGTGCTCGTCTTCGTTTTGTTACTAAACGGTGCTCAACCTCATCCTCTTCTTCAAAGTCACTGTCAGACTCTGAATTTTCAGAAATGTGAAATATTCTGAAACCTCTTTGTCAACATCATCATCCAAAGCTCCTCTCTCTTCCAAAATCAATTGGATGGCCCTCGCAGCAGATAATCTTTTGCCATCTTGATCAGTTGTGATAAAGAACCACACTGGCAAATTCCTTTTTATAGTATTATGCCCCTAATTAGCAGGAGGGACAGGGTATGAGAAAATAAAATTTGGATCCCTCAAGAAAGAGGGTAAAATGTGTGGGAATGTAAGAGCAGACGGTGTTGATAGTTGAATTTTCAACAATGTTGCAACTTTGAGCGGAGCAGGAGGGGAAGAAAACACCATCAGCAGCACCAGAAAGGAGGAAGACAGAGTGTGGGAACACAGGACCTGCACTTTCAACACTTTTATTAGACCTGGGTCCAGTGGACCCGAACACCTTGTATGTAATGTAAATGCGTGGGGGGAGGTACAGTATGAGGTCATTGAAAATTAGTCCGGATTTATGTTCTTCACAGAAAATAAGCCAAAGCCAATGAATTTCAGGTTGAAAAAATAATTAATTGTTTCATTTTTCTTTTGAGAAAAACTGAAAACGGGTCTCACAGACCCGAACACCATACAAGGGTTAATGTGATCAGTGAATTGCAGTGCACCCTGAGCCTACACAGCCATAAACAAGCTGACATCTGATTTTCACCCAGGTGTTCTCTACATCAGCTTTCTGCTGTTCCATGATTGGACAACAGATCTTTTTCAGTTCCTCCAGTAAAAACTGGCCACAGCTGATGAAGCTGGGAACCCACGTTCTTTCTGTAGGACTGACCCTGTATGTGAAGACACAGTTCAAACACACTTGGTCGGTGCTGAGAGCGGTCCTGCTGCTGAGGTTGGGCTCATCCTGCCATTTCTTACCAACTACCTCCAACACTTCTTTTTGTCTTTACACATTTGAGTTATTTAAACAGTGATTGTTAAGATAACATAGAAAAATGTTTCAGAGGACCTGACTGGTCTGACAGGTGCATTAAATTCCACAGAGCAATAGAGTTTCGTAGATTTTATTCTGTCGGCAAACTGTTTTTAGATTTGATCCATTTTGGATTGTTGGGAGTCATTTCATCTCAACACCTTCTGTAGTTGTAAACATTCGATCACGTACAATTTGTTATTTTACATGTTTTATCCTTCCAAACATTCGCCCAAAACCTCGTCTTCTGTGACTGCTTTCAGGTGTGCTCCCTGGTGTTTCCCATGTTCCCGTCATCTTGCTCATAGTCTTGGCCTCCCCACACTTCTCTGTCATCTCATACCGTTTGGAATCTGTTTCCTTTCAGTTATTTGGTTTGATATGTGTTTCAGGTCAGCAGAGCAAACACTTCTCCATCACAGCAGCTGCCCAGCGGTCAGGCCTCACTACAGCAGCAGCAGCTGGGTGAGTGCAGCTCTGGTTGGTAGAAAGGCAGTCAGACGGTCCAAACCTGCCTTGTTGACTGAACCGGAGTCATTTCTCACTGCTTGCACATGAGCGACAGTCAGAGGGTCTGATCTCCATCTTCACAGCTGCTCACCTGCTGAGCCTTCAGGTTCTGCATCCTCCATCTGCTGCTCTTAGCAGGATCCAAACGTGGCACCTGGACACCTTCATGGCCCCTTAGATTCTCCGTCTCTGCTGAGCCCACACAGCCACCCGACCACCCTGAACTGTTGCCTTTCTGCAGGTTCCTGGGCAGAACCCCGGAGCTGTCCCTGATGTTTGGAAATGTTTTGTTCCCTAGTTTTCTGCACCCAGGCTCCTCCCCCCGCCCTGGTCATGAGACAAGAAACATCGAGGAAACAAATGAAACTCTACAATTAGAACTAAATTACAACCAACTCTGACCAACTCTCCATCACAGAACGAGGGGGAGAAACCAGACAGACATGCTGGGAAACAGGAAACTGGGGACAAAAGACTTCACAGGGAGGACACACAACCAGGACATACTGGGGAGGACACACAATCAGGACACGAAAGGGACCAGAGCAAATGAAACTCAGAACAAGAACAACAAGCGATGACACTAGGAGGCACAAGAACACTAAACAATGACAACATAACAACAATAAACGAGGTCCAAAAACCAGACCAGCAGGTACCCGAACACCAACCCTGTCAGTGACATCTATTAACTAAAGTCCAAAAGAAGGTACACAGGCGACAAACCTCGGGAGAAATGCAAGAGGCAAATCTAGAAACAACAACAGGCAGCTCAGTAACTAATGAACAGTGGATATTTGAAGATGCAAAGTGTGATCGTCATAAGCAGCTGTGCTCAGCTGAAATCACTGTTTCAGAGGCAAAACCAATCGAACAGAGCTGAGAAATATTTTGTCTTCATTCATTTCACGTCTGAGCGACAAGACGGAGCTATTTACTTATCCACTGCAGCAGGGAGCCGTGATATGATGAACACAGAGAGAGATCAGTCAGAGGACTCGTTCTGCTACAGTCAGCAGGGTTTCTGACTGAGGAGACTGTCTTAACCTTTTTACTACAAGTGGAAAATCCAATTCAGTTTTATTTACATGTCAAATCGCAGCCACAGTCACCTCAGGGTGCTTGTACTGTAAGTAAAGGCACTGCAATAATACAGAGGCATGGGCAGCACTTTGGCGACAGTGGGAAGGAAAAACTCCCCTTTAACAGGAAGAAACCTCCAGCAGAACCAGGCTCAGGGAGGGGCGGGGCCTCTGCTGTGATTGGTGGGGGTTAGGGGAGGGGGACAGGACAAAGACATGCTGTGAAAGAGAGCCAAAATGAATAATAACCAATGATTAAATGCAGAGTGGTGTATAAACACAGTGAAGGCATCATGTCCCCAGCAGCCTACACCAGCGTCACCTGATCCTGCCCCAACTATAACCTTTATCCAAACAGAGGGCGTGTCTCCCAGCTGAGCTTTGAAGTACTTGTTTGATTATTGCCACCGTACAGGTCTGAGGTACGTCCCCCTTAATACAGACAGGCTGATCAATGTAAAACAGTTATTGATGGTAAGCCTTTGGAGGAAGTGATTACTGAAGTTACCTTGGAAACAGGAGTCAAACCCCCACATTACAGTCAGCAGTAGCACTGCAGTGACAGACGTCCTGTCAGAGGCTACCGGTGCGGTTATGACACTCAGTTAGCTGAGGGCAACTGCTCTTTAAGACTGTGATAACAGGAAGGTGGGCCTGTAGCTCTGAGAGCCAAGTCATGGCTGTTTAAGTCTCCTCAAAGGCCTGTGAGGAGTAACAGAGTTAGCTCGATCATAATTAAGACTGAAGCATTAATTAATGGCAGGACTTCTTTGAGTGTGTGAAGATGCAACAGGATTCATGATAATCAGCCTTTATAGGAACAGAGCAATAAACACACGAGGGAACAGAGGAGGGAGACACAGCTGAACCCAATTAAACATGACAAGACAGGGAGGAAGCAAACGAATACAAGACATGGACCTTCAAAGTAAAACAGGAAACACAGAACACAGAGAACACCGAGCACAAGGACCAAAACCTGAGAACTAGGAATGCAAAACAGAAGCACGACACTAGCAGTGAAACCAAAGATGAACACAAAGATCAATGATATAAAACACTGGGTCACCCACCCAGGACTGTGACACAATGAATCAACCAGCAGATTGTAGACACCACCTGCGCTTCAACCTAAGACACAGCAGACTTGTTCCCACAGTCAGAGGACAGAGCAGAGTTTGTTATGGAGAGCACAGAGCCAACCTCTAGTGAAAGGATAGGACAGGTGTTTCACTATAGATGCAGACTGAGCTCAGACTCAGGAACTCTCCCACCCTCCTAGTTTAGAAGAAGCTTCTACGTTTGAGGCTCAGCCCGTTACAGGACAGGACAGACAACCTTACAAATTCTATACATGGCAAATGAAAACTTATCATTTCAAGTTGATTTCCAGACACAGACAAGAACAGGAAGACACCACAGTCATGAGCAGCATGAAAAGATGGACTGGGTTTCTCCACAACAGCTGCCCACAGTGATCTTATCACAGCCTGAAGGTTTCAGCCACCCTCCAGTCTGACCTCATAATTCAGGAAACGCAGGCTCCTCTCGACAACAGCACCCCACAGACAACTACACAACAACAAAGTCATCAGTTACCGCCCTACGGGACACCGTCTGTACCCCGGGGGTGCTGCTTCCACAAAGAAGCAGCCCCACTCAGACCCACTGTCAGCAGCACCATCCAGCTGTCCCTGTGGGGAACACGCTCACATCAAAAACTCCACCGACTTCACCAACAAGCTCCAGAAACACCGGATCCAGATGAAACCACCGTGTCGTTTGATGTGGTCTCACTCTACACTTGCACACCGACAACCGAGACAGTCAGAAAACAACTACAGCAGGACGGTTACCGAGGAAACAGAAGCAGCTTTACCCCGATTGGATCTGGAGGATGCCAGCGTTTGAAAGAGGACTGAAAGTATCCGAATACTTTACTAATCCCTGAGGAAATGATCTACAGCTGCTCCTTCCGAGCTTCTTAGATATGGCTCAGCAAGCTGCGTATAACACAGCCCAGCAGACACTCTATGCTGCACTTCAGACATGTTTTACTTTTATTCCTTCATCTGCAGACGGTTTGAGGGTTCTGGTTAAACCTTCCTGATGAACTCTGATCTGTGAACATGACCTGCTCCTTAACAGGTTAGTAAGAAGGGAACCAGCTTTGTAGTACAGAAGGGTTAACCTCAGAGTTACCTGGATGGGACGAACTGCACCGGCAGGCCTCTGTTACCTGTTATCATGCTTGAAATGATCAGAGGAAGAATGACCAGCTTCAGCATTCGCATCAGGATCTCTCCTGGGAAGCCAAAGTACTGCTTGTAGAGATGCGACAGGGATGCGTACTCTCTGACCACAACACCCAGACTGATCCCTGCAAGAGCCAGAGACACGGTAAACTCCACTTCACCTGAAAGAAAACTTTCCAAAGAGCACCAAGCACTGAACAAACACTCGTGCTGGTTTACATGTGTGACATGAAACAGGCCAGACAAGCACATCCAATCAGGACATTTCAGCTGATGCTTTGTCATCTAAACGGATACAGAATTGCAACGACTTTCATCATCGTGTGCGTCAAATCCTTCACACGGGAAACAGGGTGTGTAGTTTGTCCCGACCCTGACAATGGGCTTCCCGGTTTTTACGTTTAATTTGCTTTAACGTTTAATTCTTCGTCCTCTTTCAGGGCTCAAAGATGTGTGTGAATACTGCCAGCTCTGTCTGCGCCCCAGATGCTCCACCTGTGGCTTTACAAAGACCTCCACCTTCTTCCAGACGGCCTTAGTCAAAAGTATCGCCCTTCACTTTGTCATCGGTCTGTATCGTGGCCCTGCCTACACGTCCTATTCTGGTGTTGTGCCTGAAAGTGATTTCTGGCATTTAAACTGTTGTAAAGACTTGTTGGCCTAAAACCTGTCAAACTTATTTCTCATGAACATTTCTATCACAAGCTGCAGTCGCATGTTGGTGAAGTGACTCTTTTAAACCTGTCCAGTCCTTCTGGACTTACCTGGTCTCACCTCGTGTGTTATATTCCTACCTGTGATCAAACCTCTCTGTAACACATCTGCCTTTAAGTCCCGTCCTGTGTTCGAGTCCATCTTGAGATAAGCCTTGAAGCAGAGTGACATCTTAGCTCCCATACAGGAGCTGTTATGAGTCCAAAGGGACACCTAATAACATCTTAGTATCTGTGTTTCCTGGTTGGGAATCCAGCTGCTGCAGACGGATGATTATACTGTTTATTTTATTTGGATGTTCATGTTGCCTCATATATCTGCTAGTTGCTGTGTGGCTGTGTTAACAAAGGCTCAGCTCCCTCTGCCTGAACACAACCCTCAGACGGCGCAGTGCACACTTAAAGCTCAAGGTGTAATTAATGACACAGGAAATGTGTTTAATATTAGCTAACACATGCACATTTGATCTGAAGTGGGTCAGCAGGCTGATATGAAGCAAAGCGCTCATTCCACGGTGCACAGTGCTGCCTCAGCGTGGACAGCCTCCACAGCCGCTGTGTCACCTCAGTCTGGTCACGTTTGACGGAGACACAGACAGATGGATGTCCCCACAGTGAAGCATCCTCCAGTCTGGACATCAAATGAAAACGCATGCACCCCCTGCTGAGCCAAACCAGCGAATGCACAACAGCGTTGGAGTAACGAGCAAATAGAAAACAATAACCGGACGGCAGTCAGCAGAAGCTTGCACGTACCGAGCACCACCGATACAATCGTAGACATCAGGAGCCAGTTCCTCTTCAGCACGGCTTTGATGTTCAGCACCCGCCGCTGCTTGTTGCCCATCATATCCATGCTGCTGCTTTGTGTTTGATTGTTCTGGAAGAAACACCGATGCTCGGCTGCAGACACAAACCACTCCTCTAAATGTCAGCTGGAGGAATAGCAGGACGGACGCGCAGCTGAAGGATGCAGCCGTCAGACGCTGCTGATGCTGTGAGAGAGGGTGGTGTGATACAGGCGGAGAGGGGGTACGCGCTCTCCCTCCATCACCCTTCCCCCATTTGTTCTTCTTTTCACGCGAGTGCCGGCTAGATTAAAGCCCCTAATGTGGACACGGTGCACCCAGAGCAGGGATTTTACTGCACAGCTGCAGAGAGATGTTTAAAAACACTCTGCAGGAGGCTTGGCTGTGGCGGGTAATTATTAGTTACACGGCACAGACGCCCCCAGCTTAAACATGTAAATTACAAATACACGGCTGATCACAAACACGGACACAGATGTGACGCTTCATGTTCAGCGCCACCTTCCGTCGGTGCGGAACCTGGCGTCACGTGATTGAGTGGTTAGTTTACGTTTGTTAACTAGTCACGGGGTCATAACTCAGAGCCCACGAGGACTGTGGGGGAGCCTGTCCTGTCAGGAACTGTCGTTTCTGCATCCTCGCTGTCTTTACGTACATCAGGCCTCAGCAGGGGCGGGGCCTTGTTTTGTGTTGTCAGGGGCAACACACACGTGATCAAAACACAAACGTGACCCCGGTAAACAGAGTTTACGTCTTTATATTTCCGAGTTATCGATTCCGTCACTAGTGAGCGAACGAGCTACTGCACGGCTGTTAGCCAACCACGTGACGTCAGGTCCGCGCAGACGCCAGATGTTGTTCAACCTTTAAGCACGTATTTGTTTAACCCGGGTTAACATGGCTGGTTCGGGTTAGGGGCAGATGTTCACAGACAGTTGCATCCGTGTGCGTTGCTGAGAGCAGGGCTCCGTGACGTAAACTGTCATTTTGTGAAGAACAACCCTCAGTGTGCGCTGATGTGTCACGTGTCTGCGGCCTGTTGTGACTCTACTAACGGCTCAGTCGCCTTCACCTACGGGCCTGGAAAGACACCGGCATCTTACAACTTTGTTTTAAAACAAACAGCAAACAGTTTCATAAGTCTTTGATCATACTCAGAGACAGCTGCTCTGCTTTTGCTTCTCACTCTTTATGATTGATCTTTCATGTGATAGCAGCACGTTTACACACAGCACATCAAACAAAGTGTTAACCATTCCTCGCCGTCAGTCCCCTGACCAGGGCCGAAGTTTGTCCTCCTTCGGGGTTAACTCCCTTCACTTTTGTGGAGTAGTGAGGCAGACAGAAATCAGCCGAGGCACCGGAGAGCACTGAAGAGACGAGGCTTTAATAACAGTACTGCACACTTCGGAAACACACTGCCATCTACTGTCACCAACTCACTCAGTTCATATTCACACTCTCAGCCACTTTAACAGGCTCAAGTGTTTTTGAGCAGGTGTGTGTATATCTATATCTATATTGTAAGGAAGTGGACTCCCTTATCATTTGTATTATAACAGCACTTTAGGAGCATCCTGGCACTTTATTAAAAGCACTTTAACTAGCACTTTGTTTAGCGTCACACTTTAAGCATAGAGTTGCACATCAATAACATTTGCACACAAGATGATTAATTGTTGTGGTTTAAAATGTTTGTATATATTTATTTAGTAAAATGGTTTAGTCCAGGGGTGTCGAACTCCAGATGTGTCCTTGATCCATCACAGCTGATTTAAAAGCCTAAATGACCTCCTCAACATGTCTTGGAGTTCTCCAGAGGTAATGGTAATGAGCTCATCATTGAAAATACAGGGTGACGTCACAGAATAGATGTGGTAAACTGAAAAGAGAGGGCGGAGCCTGTAATCTCATATAGGCAAGGCAAAACGCCTTTAGAAGAGCATATATAGCTATGAACAGAAGTTCAAACCCTTCAACAAAGTGACTGTAAATTCTCAACTAAGAAATACAAATTCAAACATAAAGATAACACAGCCACGAGTCATCTGATAAATGCCACAGCAAACACTGTGAGGCTGAACGTTCCTGAACGTTACAAAAACTACATTACTAAAGAACAGTGGCAGAAATTTCAGGCAGCTCACCCAGATCTATACCCTCTACACACACCCGTTCTCTGCTAGCCATCGGGGCGGGGGGGCTGGGAGGAGATGTTGGCTGTCCGATTGGCCTCCCTGCTGCTGCGGACCCTGGGACGGTCTGCTTGCCTCCACCCCGGGGGGAAGGGTAACATCTCTTGGGTCTGGGTGCTGTTTCCCCCTCTGGGGGCGAGGGTACCTGGACCCGGGGTATAGAGTATGTTTGGGGAGTGTGATTGTGTGTACATGTCCATTTATGTCAATCCTTACGTTGGGTGAGTGCTGAGTGTTTGTATATGTGTGCATGAGGGTGGGAACGCATGTTTGTGTCTGTGTGTGCCTGTTTGTCTGTGTCTATATGTCAGGTCGGGTCTTAGACTCCACCTCTCTGGGAACTCCCAGGCCCTCCAAGGCCTATCTCCCCTCACCACACTCCCTGCCGGTGACTGATGCCCTCAGGGGTCGGTGCATTGGTGGTTCTTGGTGTCCGGGGCTGGGCGCTCAGGTACAGTGGGGCAAAAAAGTATTTAGTCAGCCACCGATTGTGCAAGTTCCCCCACCTAAAATGATGACAGAGGTCAGTAATTTGCACCAGAGGTACACTTCAACTGTGAGAGACAGAATGTGAAAAAAAAATCCATGAATCCACATGGTAGGATTTGTAAAGAATTTATTCGTAAATCAGGGTGGAAAATAAGTATTTGGTCAATAACAAAAATACAACTCAATACTTTGTAACATAACCTTTGTTGGCAATAACAGAGGTCAAACGTTTACTATAGGTCTTTACCAGGTTTGCACACACAGTAGCTGGTATTTTGGCCCATTCCTCCATGCAGATCTTCTCGAGAGCAGTGATGTTTTGGGGCTGTCGCCGAGCAACACGGACTTTCAACTCCCGCCACAGATTTTCTATGGGGTTGAGGTCTGGAGACTGGCTAGGCCACTCCAGGACTTTCAAATGCTTCTTACGGAGCCACTCCTTTGTTGCCCGGGCGGTGTGTTTTGGATCATTGTCATGTTGGAAGACCCAGCCTCGTTTCATCTTCAAAGTTCTCACTGATGGAAGGAGGTTCTGGCTCAAAATCTCACGATACATGGCCCCATTCATTCTGTCCTTAACACGGATCAGTCGTCCTGTCCCCTTGGCAGAAAAACAGCCCCATAGCATGATGTTTCCACCCCCATGCTTCACAGTAGGTATGGTGTTCTTGGGATGCAACTCAGTATTCTTCGTCCTCCAAACACGACGAGTTGAGTTTATACCAAAAAGTTCTACTTTGGTTTCATCTGACCACATGACATTCTCCCAATCCTCTGCTGTATCATCCATGTGCTCTCTGGCAAACTTCAGACGGGCCTGGACATGCACTGGCTTCAGCAGCGGAACACGTCTGGCACTGCGGGATTTGATTCCCTGCCGTTGTAGTGTGTTACTGATGGTGACCTTTGTTACTTTGGTCCCAGCTCTCTGCAGGTCATTCACCAGGTCCCCCCGTGTGGTTCTGGGATCTTTGCTCACCGTTCTCATGATCATTGTGACCCCACGGGATGAGATCTTGCGTGGAGCCCCAGATCGAGGGAGATTATCAGTGGTCTTGTATGTCTTCCATTTTCTGATGATTGCTCCCACAGTTGATTTTTTTCACACCAAGCTGCTTGCCTATTGTAGATTCACTCTTCCCAGTCTGGTGCAGGTCTACAATACTTTTCCTGGTGTCCTTCGAAAGCTCTTTGGTCTTGGCCATGGCGGAGTTTGGAGTCTGACTGTTTGAGGCTGTGGACAGGTGTCTTTTATACAGATGATGAGTTCAAACAGGTGCCATTCATACAGGTAACGAGTGGGGGACAGAAAAGCGTCTTACAGAAGACGTTACAGGTCTGTGAGAGCCAGAGATTTTCCTTGTTTGAGGTGACCAAATACTTATTTTCCACCCTGATTTACGAATAAATTCTTTACAAATCCTACCATGTGAATTCATGGATTTTTTTTTCACATTCTGTCTCTCACAGTTGAAGTGTACCTCTGGTGCAAATTACTGACCTCTGTCATCATTTTAAGTGGGGGAACTTGCACAATCGGTGGCTGACTAAATACTTTTTTGCCCCACTGTATGTACCAGCTCACTCCCGGTGGCTACCTGGCGGGGCCTGGCGCCTGTTGCTCGGTCAGGCCTCCTCCGGGGTGCAGGGGGCCCTCCAGCCTCTGGGCCTGTGGCTCGGTTCACTCTGGCACAGCTGACTGCCGGCAGAGCCGGCGGGCACGCCGGTGCAGCCCCCTCTAGCTTCTGCTCAGTGGCTACTGGGTGACCCCTCGTCTGGGGATCCTCAGCTCTTCCCATGAGGGTGGCACGGATGCCCGTCTGGTGGTCCTCCTTGGGCTCTCGCACTCTGGGGCCTCTGGATGTCTGGGGCCTGGATCTCCTCCATGCCTGCTTCATGCCCTGGGGGACGGGGCTATGGCTCGCTACACCCTCTCAGACCATTACATGTGGAAACCATTTGAATACAAGCGCGCTGATCCACACAGGTGTGCACACGGGTGTTCACTGCTCGTAGACTTAAATTACAC
Source organism: Aulonocara sp. 'chitande type north' Nkhata Bay (assembly GCF_057382095.1). Classification (NCBI taxonomy): domain Eukaryota; kingdom Metazoa; phylum Chordata; class Actinopteri; order Cichliformes; family Cichlidae; genus Aulonocara; species Aulonocara sp. 'chitande type north' Nkhata Bay. The sequence goes on from NC_141346.1 coordinate 68,657,261, forward strand.
CTTTCTTGGCTGCTACTTCAAAGCACATTGTGCGCTGTCTGTCCTGCGTGCTGCACAACAACATTGAATATTTAGTATTTACTGCTGTTTACACTTAGCTAGATTAGTGCGATGGTGTTGTGTTTAGTATGTTGCTTTGGTTTTGTTTGTTTTTGCTTGTTTTCTATTCTTCTTCTCTCAACAGGTGATCCAGGAGATTTTTTTTCTCCCCCCCTCTCTCACTGTCCCTCTCCCCTTCTGTTTTTCTTTTCCTTCCTCTTTCTCTCTCCCTTTCCTATCCCTCACTCATGTCTGTCCCGTCTGTAGCATCTGAAAAAAAATATAATAAATAATAAAAACAAAGGTCGATCAAATGGACCAATACGGCAATGCCACGATGATCCATTTGGCAAAGTAAATCCATTGGGTATCCTTGTTGGTCTTCAGACAACAATTCTGACGGCTAAAGAACCAAATGGGACAGGCAAAGAAAAAAAAATAGATTCAATATGCAACATGTTGGACCTGTGCTCGGATTTGGCAGGTGTAGCACTGAGGCCTGCCCAGGAAACAACCCCCCATAAACCAGTGGCCCTCCCTGCTAAAACCTGTCACTGCAAGGGACATATGCCCCGAAAATATAACAACATGAGGAAATTACCTTGCTTTAACGATTGGAGCCTGATTCCCATAAATATCCACCCAAAAGCAAAAGAAGACAACAAGACTGCCTCGAGTAATCCAGACCCTGTCAGCAGTGATGACACAGCAACCTCTACAGAAGTCACAGCACAAAACATCAAAAATGGGGGATCAGTCATTGTGAACAAAGGGTTAACCAATTTAATATCTATCAACTAGAACTGCAAAAATACTGATTTTTGGTGGGAAACTGTCTGGAAGAACTTGCTATGCGGGTTGTAAAAAAGTCAGGCCAGGTTATTAGTCAGGACAGTTTCTGCCATCACCAACAACCCAAATCTGTGCTGAACTCACGATGAATCTTATAAAATCACCTTAGAGAAGTTCAAAAACTCCCACAAGGGGATTTTCAAAGCCCTCTGTAAAAGGTGTAAACATGCAAAAAGAATTCTGGAATTCATGGAATTGGATTGTCCAGACCACAGCATCACAATCGTAACATTTTCATAGACGAGGCAGCCAAACCATCTAAAAAGTCCCATACCTTGTTTTTTCGCATTTACAGGCCGAATGTTCACCAGGAAACGAAATAAGGTTTCTGTAATGTAGGGAGATCTTGATATAGACTCAAAACATGTTTATAAAACTAATTAGAGACTTTAAATTGGCTGGTTATAAATCATAATAGCTCTTTAATCGAGTCATTTCTGAAAACCATGACAGGTTGCAGCAGATGGCCCCGCCCCTCCCTGGTTCTGCTGAAGGTTTGTTCCTGTCAAAAGAGAGTTTTTCCTTCCCACTGTCGCCATGTGCTCGCTCAGAGGGGTTCGTCTGTTGGGTTTTCTTTTAATACTGAGGCAACAAACTCACAGTAATACATAAAGTTGTTACCTTACAGTATGAAGCGCCTTAAAAAGACCATCATTTCATTTCCTTTGGCGTGATACAGTTTGAAGTGAATTGAACTACCAACATAACTGATTCAGCACTTCAAGTTAAAATCAATAGAAAAAGGAAGATTTTTCGCCTGATTTCTGTTCGTTTTTATTTCTTGTGTGTTGAATTTGTGCTATTTAACCTACTTCCTGTTTCCTGCTAACGTGTAACCTTTTTTGAACTCTTTAAACACACTAAACATGGCAGAATACATACACAGATACATTTAATAAAGGAGAATGTAACAGTTTGTTTCAAAACACACTCTCATTTATGTGTTAATGTTTTTTAAAAAAGAGGGAAAAGAAACGAGCCATGTCATGTTTGGGCTGTGTGCAGGCAGGAGAAAAACGCAAAAACAAACTCAAAAAGCTGCTTTATTGCAGAACGGCACAAAAACATCAAACTAAACTGGGACACAGGGAAACACAGCCATGAGGGAGACTACGACACTGACAAAGAGAAACACAGGGCTTAAATACAGGGATGAGACACAGAAGGAGAGCACAGCTGGGAGTGATCAGGCTGGACGAGACGAGGGAAGCAAAACTAGACTGAACTACCTTCAAAGTAAAACAGGAAACACACTGACTGAACTCTAGACATGCAAACTGAGCAGCAACTGGGGAGACAGAACATAGGAAGCTGAAACATGGGACAGAAAGGCGCAGTAGACACAGCATGGAACACAGGGAAGCCACATTATAAAACCTAAGAACTAAACCTGTGATAACCAGAACTGAAACCACAGGGAAATAACAAACACAGTACAAAGGACTCAAAACATAAACCATCAGAAAGACCCAGAACTGTGAGAAGCCAGCAGAGTTTATTACTGTTATCAGACAAGAATATAACCAATTTTTAAATGTTTATATAAGAAATGTTGTCATTTGACAAGGTGATTAAGTTAAATGTTTTGGGTTTACTCAGCTTTAAACGAGACAATTTCCTCAAATTAAGATGTGATAAAGATAAATGCTAAACATCGACATGGAAGAGAAGGATACAGGATGCAGCTCCTTTGGAACTTCACAGCCACCTTAATAAGGCTGCTGCCCCTCACTGGCCCACAGGACACTGATCCATGTCTCAGCCTTGGCTCTTTCTCACTCCCCCTGAAGGGGTCAGGGAATGTTCAGGGTCGCTCAGAAGGATGCAGGAGATGTCTCCTGTGATGTCTCCTGTGATGTCTCCTGTGGGGAAGCTGTGGGGATGGAGCAGAAGAGGTAGGCAGAAGGTGGAGGGGGCAGAGCCACAGAAATAGTGGAGGTGGAGGGTGCAGCAGCAACTCCAGGAGTGTAAAGATCACCCAAGTGCAGAGAACAACAAGCAAAAAGGCCAGAGCACAAGGTGGAACTCAACACTTACATATACAAACAGTTAAACATGTACAGTAACATATGCATCACTTATAACACTGATTAAAGTGAGTCAGAACTGATTCATACTCACATTCATACTCTGATGCGTTCATGTGTGAATGTGTGTGAATGTAGATTAGTTTGCACTTGGGTTTAGAAGTGCTTGTATGAGTGGGTGTGATTGGGTGAATGAGGCATGTTGCATAGAGCGCTTTGAGTAAAAAGCGCTGTACAAGAATCAGTCCATTTACCATTTAACTAGAAGAGCATCTTTTGGTGCAGATGCCCATAAACTGTGCTGGGGGTAACATTTTTTCAAATGGTGATCATTTCAAGTGCAAAGTTTGTCAGCACAGTGGCACAGTGGTTAGCACTGTTGCTGCACAGCAAGCAGGTCCTGAGTTCAATTCCACCATCAGGCCAGAGCCTGTCTGCGTGGAGTTTGCATGTTCTCCTCATGTTTGCGTGGGTTCCTTCTGGGTACTCCAGAGACATGCAGTTTGTAGGGATGGGTTAATTGATTGTGTGTGAATGGTTGTCTGTCTCTGTGTGTTAGCGACACACTAGCAACCTTTCCAGGGTGTACCTTGCCTCTCGCTCTATGACAGCTGGGATAGGCTCCAGCGCCTTGAAAAGGATAAGTGGAAGCAAATGGATGAAGTTTCTCTCAGAGCAACAAATACTGGCAAGTATTTGTGTTTTTGTACAGACTTTTAATCTGATTTAGTTCTGAGCTCAGATAAAATAATTATTGTGGGTGATTTTAACATCCATGTAGATGCTAAAAATGACAGCCTCAACATGGCATTTAATCTGTTATTAGACTCAATTGGCTTCTCTCAAAATGTAAAAGAACCCACCCACCACTTTAATCACACTCTAGATCTTGTTTTAACATATGCATAGAAACTGAACATTTAACAGTGTTTCCTGAAAACCCTCTCCTGTCTGATCATTTCCTGATAACATTTACATTTACAATAATTGATTACACAGCGGTAAAGAGTAGACTTTATCAAAGTAGATGTCTTTCTGAAAGCGCTGTAGCTAAGTTTAAGAATATAATCCACCCACTGTTATCATCTCCAATGCCCTGTACCAACACAGAGCAGAGCAGCTATCTGAACGCTACCCCAACAGAGGTCGATTGTCTTCTTCTTCTTCACACACTGAGGTTAATTATGGAGTTCCACAGGGTTCAGTGCTAGGACCAATTCTGTTTACATTATACATGCTTCCCTTAGGCAGCATCATTAAAAGACATAGCATACATTTTCACTGCTATGCAGATGACACCCAGCTCTATCTGTCCATGAAGCCAGATAACACACACCAATTAGTTAAACTGCAGGAATGTCTTAAAGACATAAAGACCTGGATGGCCGCTAACTTTCTGCTTCTTAATTCAGATCAAACTGAGGTTATTGTACTCGGCCCTGAAAAGCCTAGAAATATGGTATCTAACCAGATTCTTACTCTGGATGGCATTACCTTGGCCTCCAGTAACGCTGTGAGGAACCTTGGAGTCATGTTTGACCAGGACATGTCCTTCAACGCACATATTAAACACATATGTAAGACTGCTTTCTTCCATTTGTGCAACATCTCTAAAGTTAGAAATATCCTGTCTCAGAGTGACGCTGAAAAACTAGTTCATGCATTTATTACTTCCAGGCTGGACGACTGTAATTCATTATTTTCAGGATGTCCTAAAAACTCGCTGAAAAGCCTTCAGCTAATCCAAAATGCTGCAGCAAGAGTCCTGACAGGGACTAGAAAGAGAGAGCATATTTCTCCTGTTTTGGCTTCCTGTTAAATCCAGAATTCAAAATCCTGCTCCTCACATACAAGGTCTTAAATAATCAGGCCCCATCTTATCTTAATGACCTTGTAGTACCATATCACCCTATTAGAGCACTTCGCGCTCGCTCTGCAGGCCTACTTGTTGTTCCTAGAGTATTTAAAAGTAGAATGGGAGGCAGAGCCTTCAGTTTTCAGGCCCCTCTTCTGTGGAACCAGCTTCCAGTTTGGATTCGGGAGACAGACACTATCTCTACTTTTAAGATTAGGCTTAAAACTTTCCTTTTTGCTAAAGCATATAGTTAGGGCTGGACCAGGTGACCCTGAATCCTCCCTTAGTTATGCTGCAATAGACGTAGGCTGCTGGGGGATTCCCATGATGCATTGAGTTTTTCCTTTCCAGTCACCTTTCTCACTCACTATGTGTTAACAGACCTCTCTGCATTGAATCATATCTGTTATTAACCTCTGTCTCTCTTCCACAGCATGTCTTTATCCTGTCTTCCTTCTCTCACCCCAACCAATCACAGCAGTTGGCCCCGCCCCTTCCTGAGCCTGGTTCTGCTGGAGGTTTCTTCCTGTTAAAAGGGAGTTTTTCCTTCCCACTGTCGCCAACGTGCTTGTTCATAGGGGGTCATATGATTGTTGGATTTTTCTCTGTATCTACTGTATAATATAAAGCGCCTTTAGGCGACTTTGTTGTGATTTGGCGCTATATAACTAAAATTGAATTGAATTGCAGTTTGACATACAGTGTGTCTTTCATATTTCCCAGTGAAATAAGAGGGTCAGTCAGATGGACGAGATGAGGAGGAAGAAGAGAGGTAAGGACTGCTGTGTTTGAGAAACTGGAAATTTAAAGCTTTAAAAAAAAAAAAATCAGATACTGGATCCATATATAAAAATAAAATGCTATGCAAAACAAACAGAGGTATGTTAACTGTGTAATTCAAAGGTTGGATCAAAATACTGACCTTTATGACTTTGAGTACATTTTAGAGCCTGTACTTTTTAAAATTAAATTAAATTGTTCTTAAGTTAAAAACATGAGGTCTGTACTTTTGCCACTGCTGCGGCTCCGCCTTTGATCTTTGAGTACTGTTTTCCGCTGTTGCGGTCATGAAATCTTTTGCATTAGGCTGCAGAAACAGTTGTAGTCCGTGTAGGACCGTCCTAAAAGACAGCGAGAGAGAAAATAAGGACTCTTTTAGTAACGGAAGGAAAGTACGTGCGCTCTTTTATGCCACATTTTCCGTTTTCGGGCAGCGATGAGCACCATCGACAGGTCTCAAAGCGCTGCCAAATGTTTTAAGCTGAAAGACCGGAAGCCGCAGCGTGAAGCCCGCCCGGCTACCTTGACAGTGGCATGTCAAAGCCAGTCGCTGATACGAGACCCAGCCTACACGTCGTAACTGTGAAAGTGGATGTGAGAGGAAGTCAGATCTATTAGCCTGACCTACCAGCCCTGTGGCTGTGGTTGCTATTTAAAGTGGCTAACGAGCTAGCTAACCTACACCCGCTAACTTCACGATTCTGAGGCAGTTTAAAAGACGAACGGCGGCGCTAGTACTACTCTGTTTACGGAGCTGAACACGCCAATTTCTCTTCCACAGACACGTCCTGCCACGATGGGTGAGTAGACTGCTAGCTAGCCGACTCCCTCTGTGCCGGGTTTGCTAACCAGCTCGGCTCTCGCCATTCAGTCGGGGCATCCTCAGATGCTTGTTATGAAAGCGGCCGCAACATGCGACGTGTGTCTGACGGCGGGCGTTGTGTGTCGGCGTTGCAGCCACTGCGTGTGCTGCTCTGCTTCCACCGTGTCCCGTTTAACGCTGTTTTTAATGAAAAGCTGAGTGTAGCTGGATCGTGTGCTCGGCTGGGTGGGTGGGGTAGCGTTACCCACTGTCCGCGCCTCCCTTTGTAACAACGCTTTAGCCGGACGAGTATTACGTTTGATCACCGCTTCCCCGCAGCGTAGCTGGGACTGGAAAGCGGTCGAAGCAGCGCTCGGTTGGATGAATGTGCATCCTCTGAAATGGCAGTGCGCTGCTGCTGATGGAGCTCATGGCACTCTTCCATGTCCACAGCTGTTATGCAATGCATCCAGCAGCCCACTTTGTGCTGCTGGATGCATTGCACTGCTCTGTGTGACGTTGTTGTTTCTGCATCTTGTTTGTGCACAGACTGAGCACAGAGCTCATGTACCACTGCATCTTTGTAGGTGTGTGTGTGAGCTGGCCTTAAAGCATGCTGTACATTCACTGTGTGTTACTGCTTACCTGTCAGGCTTCAAATGCAGCACTGCTGTGAAGAAGAGGCGTCAGTGATTGACAGCTCAAGCAAGCAAAATACTCCACCAACTGTATATTTGGCATCATGTCCATCATGTCTGTTCATGCCATTTGTGTGGGTTGTGCAGTGCATTAGCAGCTGACAGCCAGATCACTGCATCAGCACCTGTGATACTTTTTAAGGAACTGTTTGTGTGCACAACACTTAAAGCTGCCCATAGTCACTACTACACTAACTAATGACGAACATCCTATAATCTGTTTTAGATATGAATCCAAACAACAAGTGGTTTGTTGCTGCGTGGGACTCAGTTTGCGTGATCAGCAGATTGATGACTTGTAGTGCTCGTGATAGTCGGGGCTGGGTCAGGTGACCCTGAGTCCTCTGTTAGCTAGCTGTAGGCTGTGGGGGCTTCTCCACGCTGTGCTGAGTTTCCTCTTTTCTCACCTTTTTTCTTTACTCTGGTTCATTAAATGCTGACAGGTGTAATAATCAGTTATTACTCATCTCTGGTTCTCTTCCACAGCGTGTCTTTTGTCCTGTTCCTGTTCTTTCACCCGTAACTGGGCACAACAATAAGCCACTCCTGCTGGAGGTTTCTTCCTGTTAAAAGGGAGTTTTTCCTTCCCACTGTCGCCAACTACTTGCTCATAGTTGAACTGAATAAAATAAAGAGAAGAAGAATGAGCGAAATCAGATCATTAAACATTTTGGACAGGAGGCTGATGAGGTCAGTACGTGACCAGATCCTCAGGGATGTTTCATGTTGACAGTTTTCCTTCCCGTATCAACGCCTCCATCCCACTCTAAGCTCTTACTCTGCCTTTGTCCTCCTGACATATTGCTCTCTCTGCCCACCAGTACTGCATTATAGACCTGATACTGATGTTAATATTTAGTCGTTCAAGCTATCTGAATAGCATATGTCAGAATGGGACACTTTGAAAATGATATTAGCTCAGGCAGAGGCAGACGAGGGAGCAAAAAGAAGAGTTATTAGAATTAAACCCTAGATGACAAACACTGGCAGTTGAATTAGTTTTGTATTTCTGCTTTTATTGGCGCACTTGACAGGTGAGGAGCAAAAATGGAATAATATGGTAGAAATCTGACTTACAAACTGTAAGTAGATGGTGGACGTCTACAGGTAGACGTCCACTGGAAACATGTGTTGGGGAGTCTGGTCAGCCATTCAACGATGGTTCTAACTGAGCTCCAACATGACCAACACCTAACCACACAGCCTCGTGCTGTTCACCCACTTTCATTATACCTCATATGTAAAATGAACACGGAGACAACATGTACACTTAAATCAGTCTGGAAAAGACATGAGCAACATTACAGTTACTCTGTTTACTCTTGGTTTCATTCACTCATGAATGGGGCCCCGTATACGACAATTTTATTTCTTATATGATTGTTATTCATTTTAACTGTCATGAACAGTAAGAGTGATAATAACAATAACTGTACTGCATTAAAACAGGTGGGATATGCAGTCAGTAAGTGATGACGTATGAGTAAACTACACTACGTTTAAAAAGGCTGTTGTGTTTTAACATGTTTTAATACTTTGCATTAGAGCAGGGCGATATGACCAAAAACATTTATCACGATATACATTAGAAAATTTGCGATAACGATATAACTGACACGAGACAAAATACTTTACAACTCCACAACTTTATTAGTGCAAAAAACAAACAAACATCAATGTATTTGCACTTAAACAAGCAGCTGTTTTTATGTGTATTAAAGTTATATAAAAATGTAACAGTGCAAATTCCTCGCTGACAGTTTAACCAAAAGGCATTTCCAGTGGAAACTGGCCGACATATCCTCAGCACAACCATGTATAATATCCACAAAACTTAAAAAGAGGTTATACACACACAATACGGTAACATTATGTTGAAGCACAGCACGTATCACTCCGCGAGGCTCCGCCTACGATAGCCGTAACGCTCCAACAATCCATCAAGCGGTGCAGCTTCGTAGCTTAGCAAAGTCGTACTGAAACATGTGACAGAGCGTCAGGCCAAATGGCAGATGTGAGGCTGCTTCTTCAGAGTAGACGTGACTTTGTTTTAGTTCTTTATCAGCACGTTTTGAACTCTCGCCACTTTGTGGTTGCATCATGTGACATAATCATCAGCACACCACACAGATGATGTTGATGTTATTGGAAATATAGTTGAGCTGTGTGGTTACAACTCCCAGTCTCTTCTCCCACTGAGCATTACACTTGCATAATTTAACAGTGGTATTAGATTAGTACTCGATGATGGCAGCACTGGAAAGTATTAGTAATCTGTTGTATTTATGGGTTGTTTGTACCACACTTAAGCCAACTGGTGTACTGTCCAGAGCACCGGTGAGGTGCAGTTACTGTAGATCCAGAGACAGAGAAGCTGCAGACATAATATGAAACCAGTGTAAAATTAAAAAAGCAATATCATGTGTGTGGTGTGGAGACGTGCAGTCTGCAGGTACAGTACTTTATTAGCTTCGAAGGCTGAATGTTAAACTTCATTCAAAGCTTTTTCCCACAGTTCCACAGTCTACGTCTGCCTGTCAGACCTTTGGTGATGAAATGTTTCTGCTTCCAGACAACCTGAGTGACGCCCTAGAGAAGCTGAAGATCGCGTCAACAGACAGCGCGACTGACAGTGTGGAGAGCTGTTTGGACTGCCTGCTGAAAGCCCTCGCCAACAACAGTGAGTACAGGCGTGTAACCTCCGCGTGCATCTGTCAGCACGCCTCCCTTGGACCACGTTTCTGAACTACAACTCAGAAACGTGAATAAATATCAGTCTTCATGTTTGGACTTGAGCTCGTAAATCCGTGTGTTTACAAATGAACCGTACTTAACCCGTCCTCGGTTTTTAGTCTTCTGCATGTCCTCGCAGAATGATCACTTTTCAGATGTGCTCTGAATAAATGAATTGATTGGTTGAGTTACAGTACACACAGTTTCATAGATGGACCACTATAACAACAAGCACTGATCAGCGTGACTTATTGCACAGTGCCATGTTTGGTGGGGGTGATGGGTTGATTTATAGGAGTTGGACCGCTTAGTTCCACTGAAAATAACTCATTTCAGCACACTGAGACATTTTGGACAACTTCAAGGTCCCAGCTTTGTGGGAACAGTTGGGGGCCGGCCTCTTCCTGTTCCCACACGACTGCTCACCGCTGCACAAAGCAGGGTCCGTAAAACACACGGAGGAGTGCATTTGGTGTGGAGCAACAGTCCTGAGCTCCACCCAGGAGGACCTTTGGGATGAACTGGAGTGAAGAGTGTGAGACAAATACAGCCCTAACCCGGTGCCGTCCTGATGGACCTGTTATAGCTGCGTATTAAACCTGTGGATTAAGAAAGGCTCATACGTGAAGGCAGACAAGCAAATACTTTGTTATACTTACCTGTATGTGTGCCTTTGAAAGTTGTTCAGGGATTCGATCATTAGGACAGAATCATAATGTGAGCCTTTCATTAAAGTACTGCTGTAGATGCTTGGAGCAGCTGTGCACGCCGAGCAAGTGAGACCAAGTGATGCTCGCACTCGGGTTATGCTGACATGGAAGCACAGCGCGATTATGTCATTGCTCCGATTATGTTCTTAGAAAATGCAAAATCCAACGTGTGCGTGTTTCTGACAGGAGTATGTTTCAGGGGTGAATAAAGTGCGTTTAGGAGACGATGCTTACAGCTGCTCACAGAAGTGCTTCTGTCTTATTAATGAGCCACAACAAATGTTCAAAGAGAAAAGCAGCAGGTCTTTCAGAATGAACGCTCATTGATTTACGTTTCCCAGTTTAGCTTTAAGTTCTAAAGTTATTGTGTTATCTACATGTGGCCTAATAATGATCCTTGTTGCTGTTTTAGAGGAGCTGCTTCACAGCTGCAGATTTCTGTCAGGATCTGCAGATTATACAGAACAAATAAAATGTTCACGTTGTCTTCCCAGCAGTTTCACTGGATGGAAGCGTTCGCGATGTCTTCTCCGGCGCTGATAATTGCCGTCTGTCTTGTGTCAGTGACGTAAAAAATGGATTTAATGTGACAGGACCATCACACAGCAGTCGCTTTCTGAAACATCAGCTGTGTATCGGATTCAGCACCACATACGAAAGTGACCCAGATCGGATTTGAAGATATGGGATTTGTGCCGTTCACACTGTCACCATGATGGATAGATGGTCGCAGAGGGTCAGAAAAGTCGGATTTGATGCGCTTTCGCCTGCAGTGTGAACGCAGCCTTAGACTCGGTCTGCTCTCAGAGGGGTTCATTGTTAATCGCGTCAGTCGTGATGACGGCACTAAAAATATAAAGATGCCCATTTGAGATGAACGGTGCTGTGAGGAAAAGATGACTAACAGTGATGAGAGACGGACCATCACAACACTTCTAGATGCAGGTCTGTGCTGCAGACAGAGTGGAGGTGTCAGTGAGTCCAGTTTCCTGCACCATCAAATGCTCTGAGAAACAACCTGTGACAGCAGAGGTCTGCAAAATAAATAAGACGTATCCAGTTCCTTTCTTTCCCAGTGGACCTGCCCTCTTCTGTACTGGGCTCACTGGTCTGCCAGTGCAGAGAATCTGTCCAAAGCTTTATTTCAAAAACTTTCATCAGGCTTTGTCATTATTCTGAAATGCAGCCCAGAACAACCGTGGAGTTGGTGGAGCTGTAAAGACTCAAACATGTTCTCTAAAAGAATTTAGCAAACGAAACGTGTCCCTGATCTTTGTTTCTGCTCAGCTGCTGCAAACATCACCGTACGACACAACACAGGAACATTTCCTAGTCATCGTTTTTGCACTTCCTGCACAATAACTCACAACAATCCCTCTTTTGATGCTGCACAGCAGTTTTGTGTTAAGATGGTAAATAATTGTTCACTGGACACAAAGATTTCTTCCCTCACACATTAGTTCCACATGCACGAGTCAATGCAGGATGTTTGAAGCAAAATGACCATCCTGACAGTATCTGGTTGTATAATTCAGCAGTGTTCCAATAAACACTTAATTCTGTAAGAAACAACAGTAAAGCTGCGCCTGATTTAATGTCAGTGCAGGCAGAGGAGAAGTGCCGCAGTAGATATGGAGCTACGTTAACCACTGTTACTTCCACATGAATGCTTTACATGAATAAAGGTTTTCAGATGCGTTCACATGATTCGACTAAATAGTGTGTTTCCTTCCTCAGGCACTGAAGCCAGCATGAAGATCCATGAGATGGGCGTCCTGCCCCTGTTCCCCACCCTGTTACACCCACAGTCCTCCTGCACACCCAAAGTCGCCAACATTATAGCCGAGGTGGCAAAAAATGGTGAGGTTTGCTTTCTAGGTTTATTCCCCCACTAACACGATTCTTTCCTACATCTCAAAAGAGGGAGCGAGCTGCTTCCTTCCTTCCTTCCTTCCTTCCTTCCTTCCTTCCTTCCTTCCTTCCTTCCTTCCTTCCTTCCTTCATCTACCTGTGTAGTATCCTGGTGGTTTTAGGGCTGCGCTGCACACACACCTGATGTCACGCCTGGACCCTGCTCCTCTGTTGTCGGGGTTCTTAACGCCGTATATCTGGTTGGTTAGCAGCTGCTCGACTGTGCGGGACCTGACGTCACGCAGGAACACGTAGGAGGAGGAGCCCAGTTGTTCTGAAGCAGCTGTGGTGGCGTCTTGGGGACCTCGCGTCGTATGCGGCACAGATGTTTCTTTACCAGGGTGGGAACTCCAGGCCTCGAGTGTCCTGCAGGTTTTACACATGTCAGCTGAGTTAAATCCTGAATGAGGCCCTGAACGTGAGCTCTTCACCTGATTCAGGCGTGTTCACCAGGGTGATCTCAAAGCTGCAGGACTCCGGCTCCTGAGGCCTGTCCCAGCCACTCTGCTGGCTCCCAGTTTGGATCTTCTGCTCTGCTCTGGGGCACCTTTGTGCAGTGATGATGATGATAGGAGGGAAGCTTCACGGGTGACCAAGTCCTCATGGAGGGGACTGTTCTGCGTCACAATCAGTCTTCAGCTGCCTGTTTGCGGTAGCTGCACATACATGTGAGCTCATCACACGTATGTGCTGACACTTTGTTTCATCCCGGACTGTGGATCTGACACTCACAGCCCCTAGTCTTGGCATCAGTGGCTTCTTCCTCCTGCTGTGGGCAGCCTGTCGTTCCTCCTGGGTGTCTGCATTCCTACCTGGCTTCTCTGCGGATCAGTTCTGACACTCGCGTGAGCGTTGTCGGCGCACAGGGGTCACAGGGGTCACAGGGGTCATGTTTATGTGGATTTCAGAGCCAAACTGTCCGTGCAGGTTATTGTGTGAGCACAGGATCCATGCATGGCTTCTGTTTCCTGAGTGTGGTTTAAAGACAGACAATGATCAGAACAGGAGAAGGTCAGGATGATGGCTGGCTTTCCAGCAGCTGATGATGAGTCCCCACCAGTTTGCCAAGCCTGGCAGTGACCTGCTGGCATTTATGCCACTGCTTCTGGAAACTTCTGCTGGGCTACAGACAGTCCAGCAGTTTCACCTGATTATATCAAGCTGCTGCTGCAGCGTCTTATCCACTCGACAGCCCAAATGATCCACACTGACTGATGAGGCCTCCTTCCCACAGACAGGATACGACGACTGTCAGTTGTTCATTCAGCAGTCAGTAATCTACTTCCTGTTTCATTTCTTTCTTCTTTTCATTTCATTTCCTGGTCTCTAACATAACATTAGTAAGTGCTGGTACGAAGCCATCCCTGACCACTGCCTAACAGAAAGTCTGATTGTGTCTGATGAAAGGACGATGTTTTCAGCCTCTTGGTTGGGCTCAGCTGGTTTAAGCATGTGAAGATGAAATAACGGCCTTTGTATGTAGCTGATGCTCTGAGCTTGGTAATCTGACACAGCTGGATGCTGACCTGTTTTCTGCTTCCAGAGTTCATGCGGAGTCCCTGTGTGGAAGCCGGCCTCATCCCTCCTTTAGTCCAGCTGCTCAACTCCACCGATCAGGAGGTGCTGCTGCAGACTGGCCGAGCTCTGGGCAACATCTGTTACGACAGCCGTAAGTAGGAGTCTCACACACTCAGTCTTCACAGCACGTGGTGCAGAAGGATTTGGAGTTTAGGTACGTCATTTATTTATGGATAATGTGATGTTCACATGTTCTGACGACACACTGATTGACTGTCCCGCCTCCTGAACCTTGAGTGTTGCAGCTGTACCGTGTCTAGTTAGAAACATTAGAGGGGAAGTGTGTGAGTGCTGTACTTGTGTAATTAAGACAGCTTATTCATCTTAATGATAGTGTTGAAACTGGTACATGTAGCCTGTGTCTGAGGGTCGGGCTCCTGATTGAGCTCTAGAAGCTTCAGGCCTCGATGACGCTCTGCTGCAGACACTGCAGCTGCAGTGCTGACGGCTGCAGTGCAGATGCAGTTGGTACATGTAAACAGTGACATGTAAGTCACAGCTGTCAGGTCCGTGCATATTCTGTTGTGTTGCTAACAAGCTGGGTGTGTGGAGGAGTGAATACCCCAACCTTCGTACCCAACAGGACGTCTGTCCAGCACAAACCACAGACGAAATGACCATTAAAGAAATCTCATCGTCCTTCCTGCAGCAGGGAGGATCTGTGCTGCGTCCTGCACTCCTGTGCACTCATGCTAGTTGTGCTTTGCTGTGTGCGCACGTGTGCGTGTGAGCCGACTTTAAAGGCCTCGCAGGTGCTGTGAGAGGCGCTGTGGGGCGGAGCCTCCATGTTGTGACAAACTGCTGCTTTCTTCTTAAGGTGCCTCGTAGTGTCGTTGCTGTGTGCAGCTGTGTGCAGCTGTGTGCAGCTGTGTGGCAGTTTAAAGCACAGACTGCTGTACACTGTCTGTATGGCTGTACGCAGCCTCAACGATCCTCGAGTGCCGCGTACTCAAAGACCGCTAAGGCCGGAAATGCGAGGGACGGTCTAGCCTCCGTTGCGCTGCCCAGGTTGCCTAGCAACCATGATACTAACAGCTGGAAACGTGTCATACAGCTGTGTTTGACAGAGATGAAGGAGACAATCTTTTGTTCATTTGTTTGTTTCTACCTGAGCTTTGATCATTCTCTGATTAAGCTCAGCTATTGGACGGCGTATATTTAAAGGCTTTAAAACCAAGTTAGTACAAACGTCACTAATGTCACATGACTTTGTGTGGCCAACAGTAATGTTTTGTTCTTCGTTATTAAACATTTGCACATAAATAAGTGACATCATATTCAGTACTTACTTAAAGTTTACTCTTCGGCCGCCCATCATCCGCCGTTTTTTTTTCGGCAAATTTATCCACACCCACCGCCGCGCTATGCATTCTGGGATATGTTGGGCCACGAAGTCTACACTGCCACAGCCTTAAAATTCAGGGAAATGAAGGACGCATTTTGAGCAGCCTTTGAATTGGGACAGCCTTCGTCGCGCCGCTGTGGCGTAATCGGCCTTAAAATGCGGCCTTTGAGGCTGCAGACCCTGGATTGGGATACAGCCGTTGTGTCAACAAGGTGGGTGACAGCATGAATCACCATGGAGGCAGAGTAGTCAGGGTGAAGTTTAGATGGGATTCCTGAACGTGGGAATCACCAGTAAATCTCTGGGAGTAAGCATTCCTGCCAGGACGGCACGTCGTTGGGAGCGTGTGCAGAGAGCTGTGACGCTCTGTTACCTCAGCGCCGCTTCATGCACACTTTACTTTGTGCTATATTATGTTGTCCAAAAATCCAGATTTTATGTGTCATACTGCAGTACGGTTGCTATAGCAACGCCACATGTGGTCACATTTCCGAGCACGCATAACGAGACACGGCCCGCCATCAGTGCCAGCCTCTGATGACCGTCTCACACCAGATTATATGCACTTGCTAAATGTAGGCTTACGGTGGCAGTTTAAGTCCTTAAAGGAGAAAGGCTTCAGGTGATGGAGGTGGTGGAGGTGGTGGAGGACTGTGGGTCGCACAGTGTTTTAATGTCGGGTCTGTAGTGTCAACGCAGTGGAGTACAGACGAACCTGAGGCGCCGGACTGACCCAAAGTTACTTCAATGCTCTGAGACTGCTGATGCTAAATATGCCACACGGTGTGTGTGTGTGTGTGTGTGTGTGTGTGTGTGTGTGTGTGTGTTTAATGTCACATGGTGTCAGAGCTCAATCAGCATGAAACCGTTTGTCAGTGTAATAAAAACAGATGTTTGTTCGGTCAGTGATGTATGAAGATAACTGTCTGATTGGATGGTCGTTGCTGTCCTACGATGATGGGTCAGCATCGTCATCCCTCGCTCGCTGCGTTCTTCAGCCATGTTGTTTTAAACTTCAGTGGACAGGAGGTGAAAGTTGTGCCTCAGGATGGTCAGAAGAACCAACACCTCCGACTGCAGATGGAAGAAGATCGTTGGTGATGTTACCTGACTCCTTCAAGTTGGAGCTTTCGGTCACCTCATTGATCAGAGTGAGGTGGTTTGTTGATCTATGTCCCATCTTTGTGTCGTTCCTCACAATGGAGAAGGGCGACTCTCAGCAAAGCCTCTGTGCAGCTGTGACACCATATCCAGCCCACAACTGTCGGTGTGTTCAGGTTAAATGTCTCCCTCCCTGCCGTCTGCACATCAAGAAAGGACCTGGGTCACAAAAACGCCTCGTCCATGGAAGCCTGTGCGCTCTTTATAAAGGCCAACAGTACGTGTTTTATGCCCAAACCCAGTTTAAACTGGTGTCACGCAGGACTAAATGTGGACCCTAGCACCTACAAAGGCTCTACCTCAGCAACATCCAACAATACAACACAGAAACCAGTTCTGCAACATGTGGAAACCACAGTTTGACTATTCGAGGCAAAAACACAGCAGGAGACCAGTCCAGGTAACTGGGGTGGCTTAGAGCCCAGCAGAGGCCTCGGATGTGTCACCTACACTCGCAATCTTGAGTTGTTTGTTTTTTCCAGTGAAATCACAGGATACGACTTTAAGAGAACACACATTTGGTTACACGTCTCTTTCTCTGAAATATAAATCCACTAATGTGTGGATCCTGACCTGGACCAGGCTTTGCCATCAACAAACATAATCCCAGCTGGATATTTGGCCTCTTGATTCCTGGTAGGGAACGCTTTATGACAGTCGGTGGATGCTGGTTTTATCTACGTGTGGAGGCGAGTGTCCGAGTGTCTACAGCGTCACACAGTGATGGGCTTCAGTCCAGTCAGTGGTGTTAAAGACCAGCAGCAGCGCAGACAGGTCTCTGGTGAGCGGCACATGGTTCCTGTATCGCACTGAAAGCTCGGGGATCGATGTCCTGTCTGAGGACGCTTTGGCTCGCTGGAGCTTTGATTACATCTGCAAAGCTGCTGATTCGCTGCGTCTTATTGCTGCCACACAAAGCGAGCTGGGTTACTTACATGAACGGTGGCTGATAAGCAGAACAAACAACATCTATGAAGCCTCGCTGAACCATGACAACGACCCGTCTGCTTCGGACTGGACCTGAAGCGTCGCCGTAGTCCTTTCCTTTGTCGTTCACCTTTGACCTTTGACAGCCGTGGTTTAAATGGCTCTATGAATGCTCTGATCACTTAACCTTGCTTTTCCATGTTCCAGGTTGTTTTTGACCATCTGTCTTTGCTGTGTGGCTGATTTGTGTCCCGGCCTCTTTGTTTTGCAGATGAGGGCAGGAGTGCAGTTGACCTGGCAGGAGGGGCTCAGATAGTAGCTGAACACATAAAGTCCCTCTCCCAAAATACTGAGCCGGCAAATGAGAAGCTCTTGACTGTCTTTTGTGGCATGCTGATGAACTATAGCAATGATAATGGTAATGACCATCTCCCCCAAAGAAGCACTCTAACTCATCCTAACTAATGAGCGGATGTTCTGTTTCAGTGCAGACACAGTAGAATCCGACAGATTCTTTTCTTGCCTGGTTTCTACTCTCCTGTGCTCTCTCCTGTTCTTTGTTTCAGCTTCACATCTAATGTGCCATTATTGCTGCGAGGCTAGCGCTCCTCCATGCCTCATGTTGCTCTGCCTGACTCCAGGGGGCGTGTCTGTCACTGTCATTCGGCTGTAATCCTTTGTTGACGTTTGTGTATCGGCTGGTCAGCAGCAGCTGCTTTGTTTGGTTACAGGTAGCTTCTATATGCACACAGACGCTGTAAACATGGACGTAGCTTTCTGAAAGGTGACGCTTTTCTCAGGCACGTCCGGTCACACTGACTCAAACATGTCTGTTTGCAGCCGTGCATCACGAAATCTGATTGTAAAACATTCTCCACACAAACTCGATGCTCAGTTTGATGCACAGCGCTGCCACACCTGCAGCAGTTTGTCAACAACACTGATAGCACAGCAGCGGTGATGACACGAGCACAGTTTAACACACTGGATTATTGTTAACATGAACAGCTACACTTCATGACGGCTGGCTTTCAGCTGCACCAAAACTTTGGTCACAAAGGTCAGGATGCTGACAGCTCGCAGCTCTTCCTCGGCCTCTAAAGTCTTACAGACACGAACAATCATTCACACGTAAACACGCACACGTGGAAATGTTGGCACATGAATGCGATCAAGGTGTTCATGTCTTTTTGATAGATGTCAAATGCAGCTACACTTTAAAACGGGACGATTTCTAACATGAACATTTCACTTTGAAAGACCAGTGTTGTTGTTTTTATTGTCGCTCATTAATAAAATGAGCGCCCCCTCTGGGTGGTGTAGGCGGCGTCCCGCTGGGTGGCGTGGTCACTCGAGTTTGTGAATGTGATTACATGACAGTGAGGTGACGTAGGTCTTTATAAATCAAACCAGAAGCGAGGTCAAAGGTCACGTTTTCTAAAAATCCTGTGACTGTGAATAAGGTTAACATCATGGGTGCTTCTACTGAAAATGTTTGACCTCAAGGTCAGAGGTCATGGTTTCTAAAGATCACATTTATTTGTAGGTGACCCTAGATGGAGGCTGACAGGTGGCACTGGTGGGGTTGACTTCACGTGTAGCTGCTGTTGAAGCAATGACACAGGGTTTGATCATAGCCTAGTGTAATGTGCAGAGATGGGTTTGAACAGGATCGGTGGCGTCTAGCTCACCTTCAGCGTGACAGTTTTGGCAGCTGGAATGTGGACCGGTGGTTTTGGTAGCGCTCGTTTTAATGGTTGGTTTCTGACAGCGATGAACCAGTGAGACTGACCAATAGTAACTGCATTAGAGGGGAAACAGCCTCGAATGGCTGCAAGCTGTCCCCATCAAAGGGAACCATGATGGCACACTGGTTTCCAGCGTCCACACAGCTTAAGATACTCACTGACTCACTGGGTGGTTCAGGCCTGTGGGATATATCAGCTCATTGGTTTGGGGCATTTCAGGGATGTCGTTGGGTGGCTGTGTTAAGTCTTCATCCACTGCTCTGTCACTGCAACTGTGCCTCATCTAGTTTCATTACTCTTCTTCCTCCTGCCATCGTGTCCATAAACTCACTGCTGTTTCCACTGTGCTGCAACCTCTGCAGCTCTGACAGCAGCTCACACTCATGCTTACTGCACTGTGTGTGCGTGTGTGTGTGTGTGTGTGTGTGTGCGCGTGTGCGTGCGTGCGTGTGTGTGCGTGTGTGTGAGTTTTAAGACATGTATGTGACCTACACTCATAATTTCAGAGTATCAGTTTAGTGGGGGAGTTGAACTGTATGGGTCATAGGTCACATTTAAAGGGGAAAGTTTTTAAAAAATATTTTTGTGGTATTTTAATAATAATAATAATAATAATAATAATAATATTATTATTATTATTATTATTAATAATAATAATAATAATAATAATAATAATAATAATAATGTATATTTTATTAATTAATGTGCTCAGTCCTCTGCACTTAATCCGTTCATTCAGTGAAACAGTGGGCAGCTCTTGCTCAGGGGTACATCAGGGTAGCCCTTCAGTGGATTTGAACCTATAGCCATGGAGTAGCAGAGCTGGGAGGTCCAGTGCTTCCAGTCTGTGCCTTTCACAGACGTGACTGGTTTGCTGGTGGGTCAGTGATGGTCTGGCTGATCCATGGAGCAACACACCGACCTTTGAAGGCATGTGACTAAACACATGGGCGGCCATTCACATTACTGAGGAGCATTTTGAAGAAGAAGGCTGTACTCTGGAAGGTCGGCAGCGTCATGAAGACGACAGTCTGCCACAAGATCCTCACCGAATCCCTGATTGGTCAACAAGACAACGGGCGTGAGCTTCAAAGCTGAGCAGAAACACGTCTACAGACAAAAGGACGTCCTGGAGCTGATGGACAAGTCAAAGTCTGGACTTGAGTCCTACTGAAGAGGTTTGGTTTGAGTGTCTGGACCAAACTGTTTGGACTCAGAATAAACACATGTAGTTTTCTCTTTGCTGTCTCATTGACTCAGGCTTTGGCCTCTTCTTGTTGAAGTATAAATTCAGTGACTTCACCACCTTCTTGTGAGTTCCTCCAACCACAGCCTGGTCTGATTACTGTTTCACTTAAATCAGTCTGACCAGTGAAGCGACTGAAGAGCCGATGAAGAAGTCTGAGAGCATTATTACCAACAGTCCAGCGTGGCAGTGGTGATGAGATGATGTGGTTCAGGACTGTGAGGGAACCATGAAGTCTGCTAACAAAGTCTGAAGGAGAATGTGTGGCCAACAGTTTGTGAAGCCCAATGATGTCCATCTCTGCATGGACAGACAGCAAGAAAACCAAATGACGAAGTCTGAACTCCAAGTCAGACACGTGGACGTGACCTTAGACAGGCCACGCCTGCTCACAAATCCTCGGTGTAGCTGCATTAAAAGTACGTTGGAAGAAGAAGTTTGTCCTTCCCACTGTGGCCACAGTGCTGCTCAGAGGGGGTCATGTGATTGTTGGTGTTTCTTTGTTATTAATGGCTCCACCTTACAATAGGTGCGGCGACCGTTGTTGTGATTTGGCGCTGTGTAAAAATAACATTGAGCTGAGTTATGTAACACTGACAACTCTGTGCCTCTCTGCTTTTACAGATTCCCTACAAGCCCAGCTGATCAGTATGGGTGTAATTCCCACTCTGGTGAGGCTGCTTGGCATCCACTCCCACAACACAGCCCTGACAGAAATGTGTCTAATTGCCTTTGGGAACTTGGCCGAGCTCGGTGAGTTCATGTACACGTGCATTTAGTCTGTGACAGGACTTTAAAAACAACAGTAACATGTGTGGCACCAGTCTGAGCCTTTTCTAAACTTCACATGCTGAGTCCATGAATAAGTAGCAGCAGCAGTGCTACAGACCATCATTTCCTCCTGTCACATGTGACGGCTGTTCCCACTTACGTTTTTGTGGTAAAGAGACTTTTACTTCATCAGTGTTTTTTCTCTTTAACAGCTTAAATAAGCTGCACAGTACGATTTTAAGCAAATAGACTAAATATGGAAATTAAAATGTGGTTTGTGTTTAATACAACACAAACTGACATTTCAGCCCCCACACACACACACACACACACACACACACACACACACACACAGTAGCAGTCTCCGCCTCCCTATGATATTGATGCATAGCTTCCAGATAGTCCCATGTGTACCAGTCCTTCCAGGCCTGGAGGATCGTGCACCATGTCCCACGTGGTGCGGTGGCTCGTCTGGCTTCATGTTCCAGTACAGAGTTTAACCTGTTAGACACGCTCTCATGAAACACAGTTAGCTCAGTTAGCTGCAGTGAGCACACTCGGTGCACTAGTGAGCTTTCTCCTGTTGTGTTTTCCAGAGTCCAGCAAAGAGCAGTTTGCATCCACCAACATTGCTGAGGAGCTGGTGCACCTCTTCCAGAAACAGATGGAGCACGAGAAGAAGGAAATGATTTTTGAAGTTCTGGCTCCGCTCGCAGAAAATGGTAACGGGTTATTTTCTTTAACAGCGTTGTTATTCTTCAGTCAGGAGGAGGCCGTGGAGGCTGCAGGGCTTCACATGGACATCATGCTCACCACCTCCTGTATAGTAAACGATGCTGTGACTCATCAGGCTAACTGCACAGTCATGGCAGCTCCTGTGGGTCTCAGCTGCCTGCTTTCACACACCAGTGTGTGAGCAGCACAGAGCTGACTGTTATCACCATTGCAGGCACACGAGTCCTCCCACACTGTCAGTCTCCAGGACAACGTCCTACTTAACTCCAGAGACGCTCTGCCTTTTATTTGTCATGCAGCTTTTCATTGGACAGACAGCTCTGTTCTGTAATAACCTGAACGTCAGCGTCCTGGTGGCGCACGCTTTGAGCCACGCTTTCAGTGTAGCATCGGTTTACTGGGAAAACGCTGGTTACTGCATGCAGGCTGTGCTGGGACAACACGAGCCTTTAGCTTGAAGGGTGGCTCAGTGCTCTGTGAGACAGAGGGATGGTTGCTTACGACGTACTGGCGAGTTCGTCTCGTCTGCACAGACCCGAGCCTGTTTCTGCCTCTGTGGCCTGCCTACAGCAAACAGCCTTTCTGTTTAGTTGTCTCTGGTTGCCACGGCAGCCGGCTCACTGGTTGCAGCATCACCTGTGTGGTGATTGGTGATTCTCATTACTTTTGATCTCATTTGGGGATAACTGTTTGTTGTTAGGGTGCATTGTGTCACGTTTGTCTTGTTTGTGTTACAGGTGAAACGAGTCTTTCAGAGGAACCTGGTGCAGCTCTGTCTCCTGTTCCTGGAGCTTTAAAATCATGCATGATTTAATTATCTGCATTGATCCGGCTGTGACTGTCATTAGCCTCAGTACCAACGATCTGATTAAACCAACACTGTGTCCTGAGTTCATGACCACAGACCTGCCACTTCTCATTGTTTTAGCCAGTTTGGCTCCTTCTGGGGTACAAACCCCGCTGGGTGGGCTGAGGGACCGTAGCAGTTTAGACTGATACAACAGGCCTGTCTTAAAACGTTGGACCTGTTTGAATCTCAGTGACCTCCAGAGCTCAGCTTTTCTAGCTTCTAGGAGGCTGAACAGTAGCGCTGGTGGCCACCAGTACTTTTCATGTAGGCTCCTGAAGAGCTCGGGCCAGTCAGGGACAGGCTGCAGCAGATAGTTTCAGGCTTTGGTGCTCTCTGAAGGTCTTCTCTGCCTCCCTGTGCCAGATGTCATAAAGCTGCAGCTGGTGGAGGCGGGCCTGGTGGAGTGTCTGCTGGAAGTCGTGGCTCAGACGGTGGATGGAGAGCGGGAGGAGGACATCGCCCAACTGAAGACCGCCTCTGACCTGATGGTTCTCCTGCTGCTCGGGGGTATGGCTCTCCTTAATACAGTTGTTCCACAGCAGCCTTCAGAAGCTACGATAGCATCCACGTCTGTATGTGATAATGTCTCATATTGTGGTCTCATTGTGTTTACGGTCCCTAAAGCTTAAAACAAGGACACGTGTCGGAGCAGCTGGAGCTGCATGTGCTCCTCTAGTAAAGTTCTTATAAAAACACAATGCTTTGCAAAATATGCAACCAGATTGTTCTTGGTAAAAGTAGAAACAGCAAACTGGAGGCAGAAACTCTCTGAGGCCAGCACGCCAGAGAAGAAGCAAGCAGCGAGTGCTGCAGACGGCTCACGTGGGTGAGAGGAAGAGCAAACGCTGGGAGGAAACCACTGATCCCAGTTCAAATGCTGGAAATGGAACTAGCTCCTGATCACGTGATTCATTTAGTTTAGTCCTGACATCTCTGCTGCTCCATGCGTGGTCCTGGCTCTCTGCAGTCTTGCCACACATTAGCAACCCAACAGTAACAGTGCTGACAGCTGCTCTGTTCCTGCCTCCTTTCTTCTTGTTTCCTGTCTTTGTGCAGACGAGTCCATGCAGAAGCTGTTTGAGGGAGGAAAGGGCAGCGTCTTCCAGAGGGTCCTGTCCTGGGTACCATCTCACAACCATCAGCTGCAGCTGGCCGGGGCGCTGGCCATCGCTAACTTTGCTCGCAATGGTAAGCTGTGAGTCGCTCTATGTTTGAGGAAGTCAAAATGTGAACTATGGAGTGACATGATGCCACACTGTGGAACGTTGTGCCCTCCAGCACCAGCGTTAGACGTTTCATCACTGAGGGGATGGGAATCTGGAAATGTCAGCCCTGTATCTTAGTCCCAGTGACTCTGGAACTCACACCAGTTTAATGACACTCACTGGTATCCCAGTTGAACGATGGAGTGAAGAAAGAAACGCGCTGACCTCCATGTTTTTCTCCCTCACTGAAAATAAACGTCAGTAATGAGGAATAAAGCAGCACAGAGTGTTATTAGCATTACCGAGGAGGCATCGTTGGCCAGACTCACCTGGTAGCTGATAATAAAACACTGAATCCTTAATGACCTGGTGATAGTCGGAGCAGCCTTCATGCACAGAGTGCAGCACACAGATCCAGCACCTGTGATGGCTGCAACGTTTCAGTCACATGTAACAGAAGCTGAAGCTTCATCGCTCCCACGTGTTCATCGACTAGGAGAGAGCGGCCGTTCTTTCTGGAGATGAACTCCTGGCGTTACTCTTACAGGAAGTGATGTCATAGCCACGTCCTGAAACTCACAGACAGCAGCACCTAAATATCAGTTAGCACACTGCTACACCAGTATCCCCAGTACAGACACACAAAGCAAACTTTAGAAACACCAGTTTCACCACCATTATTCCCAAAAGTAACACAAATCAGAACAACAGTAAACCAAGGCCATGGTTCTCATACGAAGACCTGCCAGAGGCCCCGCCCACTCTGTGTGTTTATTAACCCATCAATAGACATCACTGAGAGGAAGTCGAGCGTTCTGCCACTTTGTGAGGATGCTCACAGTCAGCACCCTGAACTAGATTTAACCTCTGTTACACGCTTTAGTTGCATCGACCCTCCATTATCACCAGTTAGAATCCAGACTAATGATTTATCCTCAGTACTCCAATAAGCACCAAATGCTCACCACTGTTTCACCTCGTTCACAGTATTCGATTCATATCCTTCAACACAGAGTTGGAGAAAAGCAGTTTCTTCAGTAGCAACAACTAAAATCTATGATCCAGTCTCCCAGTTGCTGGGAGGGTTACACCTGTGGGGATCCATTACACCAGTATCACAGGCTCCTGTCTGGGGCTGTTTTCATTTAGGCCACATTCATTGGGTTAGAGTCTGGGGGTCGTCTGCAGCTTTAAACAGTGCAGATAAGGATCATTTGTACCCACATAACCACACAATGTGTTTATGCACCCAACTATACTGTTCCTGCTGTTTGCAGATGGCAACTGCATCCACATGGTGGACACTGGCATCGTGCAGAAGCTTCTGGAGCTGCTGGATCGGCACGTTGAGGAAGGAAACGTCACTGTTCAGCACGCAGCCCTGAGCGCCCTGAGGAACCTGGCTATACCCGGTGGGTCAATATATCAGGTTACAGGTGACACCTGATTGATGACAACCAGATGTGGACACTGCAGCTACATAGTTGCTGTAATGATAAGCTTTGTGAAGTCTTCATGCATGAAAATGGGATTACAAGTCCGTGCACACTACACATGCACACTACACGTGCACACTACACGTGCACACTACACGTGCACACTACACATGCACACATGCACACTACACATGCACACTACACGTGCACACTACACATGCACACTATATCACCAAACGTATTGTCTGCCTGCACACGATCTTGGGTGATGTCTCATCCACAGAGTTTAATATGATGTTGGCCCTCCCTGTAACAGCTTCAACTCTTCTGGGAAGGGTTACGATTTCCAAGTGTTTATTCAAACTCTTAAACAGTCACACAGAGCGCAGGCAGACATGTACCGTCTGGGGACTGTGTGGCTAAGCTGCTGTCCTTCCCAGTTACCTCCACTAACAGTTGGCTGGAATATTCAGACGTTTCACAGTTTGACAGTTGTCCACTGAGCTCCAGAGATCGACCCATTCCTTAGAAAATGTTGACCCGCGTGCAGTCCTGAGAAAAACTACGTACACCCTTACTGTGGCAGCCAAGTGCTGCCAATCTATTTGACTTCACTTATAATCAGCAAGTAGGTTTGAAAAGCAGTTTGAAATTTCGAACGTAGGATTTCACAGGATACCTGGAGTTGATCTTTCCTCCACCTCCTCTCATCACGGCGGCAGACACGTCCTAAGGCGCGTAGAGTCGTTTAACCAGCGTTGGGAAAAGGTTGTAGGGCGCTTCATTTTAGGTGCAACAGCGTCAAGGATAGATAACAAGGTGTTTGCAAAGTCTTCAACCATATGAGAGGCAGAACAACCAAAAGTAGTGGATGCAGAATTCAGGAAAGACAGAGAGAAATCTGCCGCAGTTTCAGCATCAACTATTCGTAAAGTCCAGTTCAGTATCTAAGTCACCATGACTGGGGCGTGGTCGGAGATCCCAACGTTGTTTATATCCTTTATGCGAATGTCCAAGCCTCAGGAAAAGACCCAGTCAAGGGTGTGGCCCTTAGCCTGGGTAGGTTCATCTACCCACTGAACGAGGTTAAGAGTCAGTTAATGCAAGAAAGTCTTTAGCTTCAGTCTTTAGTCCTGAGGGGAGGCAGTCAGGACTGAGGATTTGCACAAGTCATTCCCCACAAGCACCTCTTTCCATGTTTTATCGCTAAGTTCATACCCTGATGGATGCATTGGAGAGCAGTTAGTATCTTCCCCAAGGATATTTGACCAAGTGGCCGGCATAGTGTGCAGGAACATCTGTGCCGAGTATAACCTGGAAGTCCCGAGGTCAAAATGGGAGATGCCCCCAAGACAGAGCTAAGATCCTGTGGGACTTCCAGATACAGACGGACAAATGGTGGTGGCTAACCAACCGGACATAGTGGTGGTAGACAAACAGAAGAAGACGGCCGTAGTGATCGATGTAGCGCTTCCGAATGACAGCAATATCAGGAAGAAGGAACACGAGAAGCTGTAGGGGTACCAAGGGCTCAGAGAAGAGCTGGAGAGGATGTGGAGGGTGACGGTGGTCCCAGTCGGAGGACTCGCCCACATGCTCGTCAAGAAGTCATTCATGAACAAGTTCATTTTATTTTCAACAAAACAATCAACAGATTCTGAGGGTGTAACATATAATCTACTAGTAAACAAACTGTAAAACAAACAGCGTGATACATGTTATTAGATTATTCTGTTATTATATGTTACCTTACCTTATATGCTACCTCATGCTAACATCTCAATAAATAAGTTACTGTAGAAAGAGTTTTATTCTTTGGATAAAATCTCTCATTAGCTCTGAGATAAAGACGCTGAGCTCTCGCTGTGGAGGATTGAACACTGCCTGCATCTTCACACTGACCACGGAGCTGCACACGGCAACATAAGGACTGACTGATGTCACCGCTCCGTCTGCAGCTCTTTACATCCTCAGCTCTGCTGCTCAGGCCAGGAACTAGTCTGATCCTGTGGCTCTGCTCTTTGTGTGTGTTATTGCACACTGTGGGCTCTCTGCTGCGTTCAGCTGTGGATTTATGGCACACTTCTCCCTGTGATCTGCTCCGTCATGATCCACTTGTGACTCATCCAGCCTGCAATAATCACTCAGCTCTTACCAAATACTGTCTGGCAGCCACGGGTTTAATAACAGCATATTGCTGATGTTCTCTTTGCTGGTAGTTAAAGAGCTGATGTTTCCTCGTGAGTCAGCTGATGGATCTTTATGCTGAAATGGGAGTTCTTCCCGAGCTGTTGTTCAGGGTTGGGAAGGCCAGCTGCTTCACAGTGAAGGAGGAGCGGTGTGCCTGATGCTGTCAGCGCGATATAACTTTGTTTTTTGTTGTGAACAGTGTTTGTTCTGTTATTTCCTCTGCAGTGGTGAACAAATCCAAGATGCTGTCAGCTGGAGTGGCAGATGTGGTGTTGAAGTTCTTGCAGTCGGAGATGCCTCCAGTGCAGTTCAAACTGCTGGGAACGCTACGCATGCTCATCGACACCCAAGGTAAACGCTGGCTTCTGTCTTTAATGTTCAGTTTTATTCATGTTGGAACCGTTGGTATCCAAAGGCATCATTATGGTGATTGCTGGAGTTCTGCTTGTGCGGGGCAATGAGGAGAGGTTCTTAACAGCCTTCATTTTGAGTCATTAAGACAAATATGAAAGCAGCTACTCACGTGTGCAGCATCAATGACGGCAGCCTTGCCCACTGTGTGTTGGCTCAGCTGAAGCAGCAGACCACCTGGGAACCAATGGGAAGCTGGTGGAAAGGCTGGTGGAGTGGTGCGAAGCCAAGGACCACGCAGGCGTGATGGGCGAGTCCAACAGGCTTCTGTCTGCCCTCATTCGACACAGCAAGTCCAAGGTCAGACCACACGCCATCACTCACCCTCCAACACTGCAGCTGTGCTTGCTAACTGCTCAAGTCTGCAGCCGGTCCACATTCAGGTTTCCAGAGTGGGAGGTAATCCAGGATCGCAGCCTGGCAGACGTTTGGAAGTCAAAGGCATCGATAACGACTGAGCTCTGAGAGCTAACTCCACCCACACGTGCTGATTATGTTGTGTAGTGAAGATCAGTTAGCTGGCACTGATCAGAGTTTCCCAGAAAGTTCATCCTGCATGTTTGAGCAGCTTCTTTTTAGCGTTATTGGAGCTGGAACATCACTGTTCAGAGACCAGGCTGGTAAACACTCAGCGCTCACCTTTGACCTTTACAGAGGAGAATATTCAGGATCATTTCACTAACACTGCTTTTTATTTGGACGCTGTCACCTCCACCCATATTTGTGAATTCGTTTTCTTAG
Organism: Aulonocara sp. 'chitande type north' Nkhata Bay; assembly: GCF_057382095.1. Lineage (NCBI taxonomy): Eukaryota > Metazoa > Chordata > Actinopteri > Cichliformes > Cichlidae > Aulonocara > Aulonocara sp. 'chitande type north' Nkhata Bay. The sequence goes on from NC_141346.1 coordinate 68,686,012, forward strand.
CTAATATAGGCCAATCTCCACCCTTGCTTTCATACAACTGATCTTCTCATGGCCTCTGACAGTCGTCTCTGTGCTGCTAGACCTCAGTGCAGCGTCCGATGCTGTCCACCATAATGTCCACCATAATGTCCTATCAGAGCGATTAGCATTGAAGGTACTGACAGTCGAATATGCTACATACATTGAACTGAACAGTCAATGTTCAGGCCCAACGGTGATTTCTGATTATTACACCTGATTTCTGGACTCCTGTGGCTGGATTTGTTCTGCATGTGTGGATGAGAGGCCTTTTATGGAAGATGTGACTGTTTGATTTATTTTAAATGATAGAACCTGTCACATGTAACTATTATTACATGTAGTTCTCTTTAAAACAGCTCACAGTGCGCTGAACCTCTGCGTGTTTTTAATTCTGTGGTTTTGTTTTTCTCTCTTTAGGAGGTAGTGAGGACTGTCATCCAGGGAGGAGGAGTCAAACACTTAGTTACCATGGCAACCAGTGAGCACATGATCATGCAGAATGAAGCCCTGGTGGCTCTGGGTCTCATAGCAGCCCTGGATTTAGGTAAGCTCCAGGCAGGATCCATGATCCCTGTCGTCACCATCTGTGACACAGAACATGTTTTAGGTGTGAGCAGCTGTGGTTACACGCTACTGTTGAATTTCAGATAATGGACTTTGAAGGCGTTTCAGGAGCCGTGTTGCACACGAGCGTGTTTAGAAATGTGGCGCTGAAGCTTGTAACGTTTGTGCAGCACTGCAGCTGGATGAAAGTTTGCATTTCAGTTGCAGCTGAGAAGGACTTGGTGGGAGCCGGCCTGGTGTCTGTGCTTCACAAGCTGCTGTCAGATGAGAGGAGCGCACCGGAGATCAAGTACAACTCCATGATCCTCATCTGTGCAGTCATGGGCTCAGGTGAGACTGTAACCACTCACATGTTTGAGCTCTATGTGACGGCTGATTGGCTGCAGAGATCAAATGTGTTGTGCTGATGAAACTCTGGATGTCTTCGTGTAACGCAGCTTTAAAAATGTGAAATAACAGCAGGACAAGAAGGTAGCAGACGGACAAATAAAAGCTGAAACGGTTCAACCGGTCGGTGTTTCGGCGCCCTGGCGTCAGAGCGCTGAGGTCACTGCGTCTGCCTGAGTCTCACTGTCAGTGTGCAAGCGATGGACTGCCTCAGCAGCAGGAGTGTTGGAGGGTCTCTGCACAAACTGCTGTGTTTAAACACGTGATTAAACACTGTGCATGCTGGGACCTGTGCCTTTGATAACACGCCTGCCTCCTGTGTTTCTCTTCAGAGCCGCTTCATAAAGAGGTCCAGAGCTTGGCGTTTATCAACATCGTCTCCAAGCTGAGGGCTCACGAAAACAAGACGGTATCACACCAGGCGTCGCTCACAGAGCAGCGGCTAACGGCCCAGAGCTAAATGACTGAGTCTGACCCCGCCCACACCTGCCCACCCCAATGCCTGCCTGATACCCACCTCTCCAGTGACACCTCACCACTGCGCTCCCCCGTGCCCCATCGTCATGTGCCAAGGTACCATGTCATGTGAACTGCGAGCCAGATGTCCACTCATGTCTCTGCCACCTCCACTAGGGTTAGACTGATGTGTAATACTTTGTGCTTACCTACAAGCTCAGCTTTTATTTTGAAGACCTCACCATCATTCCAAACTAGTCAAAGTGAAAACCTGTTTTTAGACGCGCGACGGATACAGTCCTCTGGAAGCCATATTTGTAGTTTTATTCAGACGGTTAGCAGGAGGCTTCACACACCAGCTGATGTGTGAGCCACTAACGAACGCATTAGTCTAACCCTACCCCCTCTACACGTGCATGCGTCTCCGTAGCTCCACCAGAGCGCCACAGACTGCCTGATGCAATAGATCGAAGACGACACTCCTTTATGACCATAGCTGTGACGCCATCTGCCGGTAAGCCGTCCAAGAAAGTGTGCACAGAACATCCTTCCTGTTGTGAATCTTCTTTGGTTTTTCGAAGCAGACAGCCATGACGCGCCCAGCTGTGTCCCATGTAGATAGAGTACACGCTGACTAGGAGCTGTGCATGTTTTAGTCCCGTTCAAGGTGTGCCGCGTTTACCTGTCCGCTGCTTGCATGCTCCAGAGCATAGCCAGCCCTCTTCCTGCTGACACCTCGAGTCCTGGACTCGATTTTATTCCGTTTTTAAATTGTGCTGTTCAAACAGTTCAAACAAACAAAATACGAGCAGAGGAGCAAATTGGACGTGTGCCCTTCCTAACAAATGATGGCCTCGGCAGGAGCTCCTGGACTCTATCCAAGACATCATACTGTGAATAATGGTCTTTAATTGCAGACTCCGGAAGTTTCACAGGAATTTGTAGAGCGTACAGTAACAGCAGGAGAGGTCAAATCCCACAGGGTCAGTAGGAGCTGCATGTCGGATATATGACATCCTTCCTGTTAGTACGTGGTAGCTCTGCCTGAACACAAAAAGCATCAGTGAGCTGTTATTGTTTCAGACTGTCAGGAAACCTCAGATCAGGCCCCACAAACGCAGCCCCGAGTGTCCGTGGGGTCACTGCTGTGTACGCTCTGTGGCCGCACAGCTGGAACCGGGATTAACAGTTAATAGGACAGACACAAAGCAGCCCTCGCACGGCGCCCTCTGGAGGACAGACTTGGTTTACATGCAGCAGGTTGTCGTCCGTGCTCCTCACCCTGTCCCTGTCCGGGCCCACACCTGGTCCTTTTCTTTTTTAAAGGTATGAATGGTTATTTATCAGAGTCGTGCTCTTCTATGACACATGCCAGTAGAGATCCTTAGTCACTGCATCAACTACTATAAGCATATATGTTTGTTGTACATGTCATGAGTTGTATATTTTGGAGGATTGTAACTCAGATAATTGTAATGCAGATAATTAAAGACGATAGCTGGTGACGACTCACGTGTTCTTGTTTTGTCTAGAGTGAAGCTCGAGTCCTCGAGTGAAGTCAAAGAATCTTTAGATTTGAACTGAAGATATAATTTAAGCACACAGACGGGTCACATGATGAAGGGTCGTGTGGTGTGGACCAGAGTGCCACTGAGTTCATCTGACTTCAGGACGAGTCACTTTTTATTCCCCACAAACAGTCAGTGCAGCAGCTTTTACTGCAGCTCAGTGTTGACGGTTCAGTATTTTGCCCAAGGACACTTGCAGGAGGTGCTGGGGGACTGAACCGCCCGGTGCTCGCGTGGCCTGTCCCCGTGGCGCTCGCCTCCTCACACATACATGTGTAATAATACACATCATGGCGTTAATTCAGTTACACTTGAATGAAAGGCTGGAGAACAGGAGCCACTGATACAAAGTGAGAGTCACAGTCTTTGCTCGTCATCATGACACTTCTGCTGTGGGCACGTGGCACAGCTGTAGTTCCCTGTAGCCTAAACACTGTTACAGAGCTACAGAGGAACTACAGTCTTCTTTGCAGAAGAAACATCTTCAGAGTTCAGGAACATCTGTGACTTGTTCTAAAGCTCCTCCAGCCTCGTCTCGACCATGACCTCTGGTTCTTCTTCTGACAGTCTCAGGACCTAAGTGTTCTTCATGCTCACCGTAGTGCTCTGCTCAGAGAATCAAGGCTTTGACTCATTAGGCTGGAGCATGGCTCTGCTTCACGAACACGTCTCTGCAATATCAGCAGTGACAGTCGGCACACTGACTCATGGGAAGTGCAGTTCATAAACATATTTACTAACCATAAATATGAACAACTCAGACGCACAATGATCAGTAATGTCATCACCTTTATTAATATTAAAAGCAGTTTGAGACAAAGACATGAAAGGAGGCGGTTACAGTCCAGTGTCTATGGCGTGTTCTGAGATCACCGAGGCATCGTCACCACCTCCAAACGTGTCGCTGCAGATTCAGTAGTACTGACAGGTGTAGAGTTAGAAAACCAAGTTCACTGTAAAATAGTTATTATCAAAAACATTACTGATCCCTTTGTGAGTAGAAAAGAACTCTGTGGAGCTCCGGGGAACACTTGATAACCGCCGTGACAAGGAAAACAAGGTAGTTAGCACATTAATACAAGTACATGCTGTGAGCCAATCAAATCACTTTAAATCACCAAAGGAAACACGGAGCACATGAGCTCGTTTGGTGAACGACGTCTGTTTTCATTCAAGTGACAGGTGTCGAACTCCAGGCCTCGAAGGCCGGTGTCCTGCAGGTTTTAGATGTTATATTGATCCAACACAGCTGATTTAAATGGCTAAATGACCTCCTCTACATGTCCTGAAGTTCTCCAGAGGCCTGGTGATCTAATCATGTGATTCAGGTGTGTCGACCCAGGGTGAGATCTAACACCTGCAGGACACCGGCCCTCGAGGCCTGGAGTTGGACACCCCTGATTCAAGTGAAAAACGCTGGGTATGAAGCATTGAGGATGATAATTTTCACCAAACTTCACTCAGTGTTTAAGTAAAGATGTGGAACGAGACGGCGCGTGACGTTATGTAAGGACACAACAAACCAACGAGTATAATCAGAGTGACACCTGAAAACAGCACAAGTGTAATAATGACTCGTTTATTCACATGTGACGGAGCGAGTAACTGTCCAACAACACAAACTACTTTCTTCAAACGTCTCTGTCCTTCATCATTAGTTACTGTAACTGAACAGGTCGTTTTTAGAATCATTTTCTTGTCTTTGTATCCAAAGCTGTGACTTTACTGAGCAACAGTATCAGGATTTGTTTTGGGCGGAGTCACGTGTAGCTTTGTCTTTGAGCCCAGCTGGAGCCTCAGATCAGCTGAACTCTGTGTTTGTGATGCAAACTGAAATGTACTAACATTTTCTAAATAATTTGTCTGTAGTTTCCACAGATGATATCAAACAGACAAGAACAAAGTGGTGTCACAGTTTTGAAATCTAAAGCTGAAAAGTGGAGGTTTGGGCTGCAGCCATGTTAGGAGCCACAGCTTTATAGACGAGAGGGTGGAGGCCAGCCCGACTGTCAGCCAGTGCTATTATTTTAATCAGTTTCTTCGCTAACTCAGTTTCCCTGGGTCTTTTCCCGTGTGTTATGAATAAATCTGATCTTTTTTGGTACCAGTACTGGTTTTATTTTGTTGTATTTATCCGCGACACCTTAAAGGCCGGTCCGTGAAAATATTGTCGGACATAAACCGGTCCGTGGTGCAAAAAAGGGTGGAGACCGCTGTTCTAGAAATACTGTGAAGTTGGGTATTTTCTCACGAGTCCATGGGAACTGGTTCCCTTTGAGCCAAGCAGCACTGAGAGAAGCTACAGCTGCTGCCTTTAAAATGATCCAAGAAGATAAGAACAAATAATAAATCCTCTTTAAACAGAAGAACGGTTTCTGTTTTTCAAGTTCCAGGTCAGTCTCAACGAGCTCTAAGGTGGACGTCTTCACTAAAACTGATTTCAATCTGAAACGAGCCGATTAAAGAATACTGAGGTGTCACACCGGAGCGAGGGGTAGGGCAGTGGGAGGAGTTTAGCGATCCACTCCAGTGCTTGCAGAGCTACAAGGTGGTGATGAACGTGGCAGCAACATCCTCAAACACTTCCCTTCTTCAGTAGAGAAGGAAGTCATTGAAGTGATCCCTTCTTTCATTCGTACTGTGTATTTACAGCATGTTTAGCTGCTGTCAGTGCAGCATGCAAAGATATCCACTTACAAACAGATTCCTCCCTACGGTGCTGCAGTCAAGCGCAACTAATGCAAAGGTACAGGAAGCGAGTGGTTGAGTGTGAGGAGCACGAGCCGCAGTCCTAACGATGGCCCGTAATGACTACAGTGAAAAATATCTAATATCAAAAACATTATCAAAACTTCTACTCTAGATGTAGCTATCAAACCTGGAGCGCTGCGAATGCTAACAGTGCTCTCCTTCTTTGTACAGTAGTTACTCACAGTGTTTATATACAAGTCATTTCACATATTAGTGCCTTGGAACAAAGGTGCTGGTTCAGTAAGGGATGGTGCCGTGATCGGGTCTGATCTCCCCGACGTGCTGGAGCTGATCATGGGGAAGAAGGACAAAACATATTACAGGTCACATCTGCTTTTATATCACCGTGTAAGTTTGGTTGAGTTTAAGTGTTTACCTTAAACGCTGCATTAGGTAAAGAAGCTGGAAAGGAAAAGACAGAAAGAGGCGTTTAGTAACTGTACGACTCGGTGCGTCACTAACAAGCCTGCTGCGGTGACAGAAGGCTGAGGCTTAGGGTGACACCACCAAGGATCTTCTGCAGGGTCAGGGAAGACTTTGCAACAATCACAGGTTACGGCTTCGAAAGCAAAGTGCCCCAACTCTGACCGCTGACCATGACTGCATCTCTGATGTACAGTAGCATCACTTCACTCAGTACTGTTAGACTCCTGAATGACGATGTTGTTCAGTAACAGACAACTGATCCTTATGAGTTTAACTGGACGCTGACAAACAGGGTCCAGTCAAACATGAACAGCATGTTTGCTCCACATGTTTGAGTTGCACCTGTACCTGATGTAACCTCTGATCTGTTTTACCTGAAATGATGCGTTTACATCGACTGCTCACAGCACAACAATAAAACGCCTGCACTTAGACATTACATGGGCTTACGGTTCATTTCAGCATTGGTCTGAACATCTTAGTGCTTATGTTGAAGGCCCTGCATTGTGCTGGACCCTAACCCTGACAGCCTGCTTTGTTCCTGCAGGTCAAACAGCTGTTTCTGCTGCAAACAAACGTTTTTATTAATTTTCCTGGACTATTGTTGATCGTTATTTCATCTTTTTTCTTCTGTTTCTGTGGGTTTGAACTCTTTTCCATCATATTAAGGACGTCACAGGCAGCATAACATTTCCACGGCCTCTCCAGACCCTTTTCGTGTCTTTCACATTGCTCAGGGTGAATCTATGAAAAGCACAGGGCCCCACTGGTGGACCTGCCAGTTCTGGTATTCTATGGCAAAGGCCAATCAGAGTCCACTGGAGGCCGCCCCATGAAGTCTGTTGTTTGGTCAGAGCCATTACACAGTGGCCAGTTAGAGGTCATCCTGTTCCTCGTTGCATAAAGAAGCAAATACTGGTCCTGCTGATGGTTTATGGACGTACAGTCCTCTACCTGCCTGCTACTGCAGACTATGCTAGCAGACAGCAAGCAGTACTGACGTGATGCTATACTCTGATTAAACGTCAGCTGCTGTGCTACCAGCACAGTAAGTAGTAAATACATTAGTGTAGTTTGACCTTTGACCTCAGGTTTGCTGAATGTTGTGGGTACAACACTGACCACAGTGAAGGCAAGCCTAATATTAGCATGCTTTGGTAGCATTCAGATGCAGCTACAGGGCTTCTGTGCAGTTTAGCACAACAGGAGCCACGTTTGGAGAAAGTGAGCTGTGACTGTGCCACTGTAGCCAAACATGCTAGCTGTTAGCTAGTTCCTGCATTGTTTTTTCAGCTTCTTGGGCACGTGGATTCCTGTGTTTCTGTTCATCATGGCGTCGTTATGTGTGTGATCAAAATCATATCAGCATTTCATTTCTAACTGTGGCACTTTAAAACCAGGACAGATGGTCTGCTGCGACAGTCGCTAACGTGTTGCTAACTACAGCTAGCTAACACCGCTACACTAAAACAACAGGACATGCTGCATGGAGAGCAAAGAGCCAGGCTTTGGTTTGAAATACAGCGTGTGGATGGTGGGACAGACGTACGTGTTCAAGTGCTAACAAAGCTTTAATATGCTAGCTGCTGGTGGGGGTTCTTCTACTGCCAGCTTGTAGTAATTAGTAGTAGTTAGGTGTTAATACGAAACTGAATTCATTAATTGTAATTAAAGAATTATTAATTTAATAATTTATTTTTTAGAATTTTTTAAATAAAATGTATTTGTTATATATTCACATTTATTTTTAAATAATAATAATAATGAAAAATGATGAGTTTGTGGCACATTCTTGCTTCCACACAACACTGTTAGGGTCACATGACTACCCCACAGCTGCACCTTAAACAGCACACAGATCACACAGCAAAGCTCAAGAGAAGTCTCCACATGGATCCATCACACCCACCGGTGACAAACACACATGCGGTGTGTGCGAGTGTCTCACGAGTAGTAAGCCGACGCTTTCTTGCTGGAGTACGGTGGGAGTCGGCGCATGTAGAGAGGGGGGGGCACCCTGATGAAGCATGGAGGAGGAAGAATGAGTGTGATGATGGAGCTCAATAAGCCTTGTCCCTAAACAGCAAACTGAATGTTACGCTTGATTCATGCGTCAGAGCTGCAGGATAAAACTGTGACGTTACAACAGCTATGAAAACAAACACGAGTCCCAGCAGACAGGAGTGTTTGTGTGGATGCAGGTTTATTATGGAGCATTGCAATGAAGAAATGTTGCTCTTTAGTTCACACTGCAGCCGTAAGCTGTGCTGATGTTTGCTGACTGTTACACTCACTAATACGACAGCTCTTACTGCAGAACATTTAAACGATTTACGAATGTTTTTGATGATCATTTGCTGCAAAGTGAACCGACTGTGAAAAAGGGCGTTTTGCACCCAGTGTGTCGAAGTCCTGTTTGGAAGTGCAGCCACATTTATCTGACTCACTGAAGATTCACAAAGTCCTGAGAACAGCAGTCCACTTCAGTACCCTGCTCAGTGAGTCTGACCTCTGACCTCCACTCTTTCAAACAGCAACACCAATCAAAGCGCAGCGTGAACCCTCCATGAGGTCGCCTAGCTGTGCGAGTGTTTAACACCTCCCAGAGGTACGTTTGCATTTCTACTGAGGCTGGAAAACACAGAGCCATCAAACATCTGTACGGTCACACGATGTTTACAGACAAATGTCATTATGGTTGGTTATTGTTCAATGAAATGTTAAGACCTGAGAGTACTTTACACAGCAAAAAGAGACGCTCTCCATCAGTGCATTTAACAAACCAGTCATGGCAACCAGTACGATCCCAATAACAGTGATTGGATATAACGAACTATAATTCTTTCAGACGTGCTGCTGCCATCAAATGAAACGAACCTTTGTTCTTTATAAAGCTGTTCTGCTGTCACATTTATGACTTTGCAGATTGTTGTGTTCTGTTATTATTCACATTTTACACAGTTTGTCCCAAAACTGGGGAAAACTGTCTCCCAGTACTGACGGATGTGTGGACACGTACTGGCCACAGCAGCTGTCTGCAAATCGTTTCATTTACTGGTACAGATGTTGCACAGTGGATCCAGCAGAGGGCGCTCTGACTGCTGTAAGGACCAGCTGCTGGGAGCAGAGCTGTCTGTTCTCACATCAAGTATGGCTATCAGTTAATAACAGAGCCCGTGTCGGTGTGGCTCGAGCTGCCAATCAGTGAAACGTGTGTGTGCAGCATTTTCTCACCAGCTCGCCCGCACGGCCTCGATGTCGCTCACTAAGTTTTGAGCCAAACAAATTCCAAAGATCTGTGGATGAAACACAAGAAGAGTTGGACACCCGAAGGACCCGAGAGCACGATGCGTTCGCTCGACACCCGAAGGTGCGCGGCACCGACCTGCAGCAGCGCAACGCCGATGAAGATCCCCGCCACCAGCGTGAGGTTGTCCTGCAGCCACTTCTCAAACTGGGGCACGCAGCCTTTAACGTTGATGTAGTCCTTCTGCTCGGAGTCCTGCGTGCACACAAACATGTGTCATTTCAGATATTCATGTCCCGGGGCTTTGGTCGTGACAGGAACAGAAATGACCTGTAACAACGAGTCTGTTTCCTTCTTTCTTTGCAACGTTCAGACTTCTGATACTCGGAGATCATCATTTGTATCCTCGATTACTAAAAGTTTAACAAACGTGGCGTTTTTGTCACGACTGCCGTGACCTGACCTGTGACAGACGGGCCTTTAACAGCGTTATGGAGCTGATGGATGAGCATGTGATGCTGGTTAATCACATGCTACATGCATGTATCACAGCCTTCACGTGTACACACACACTGACAGGAAGTCTGAAACACATTTAGTTTTATTATGATCCAATCTGCTGCCCTCGAACAAGAGGTCAGAGGTCATATATGACATGTTTTAAATCTTAGTATTATACCTTCTATATGTTGTTGTGAGGCCAATAAATCATTACGATGACCCAACTCTGCGCCCCCGCACTGGTTTACCAGTTACTCACTGGTTTACCAGTTACTTACTGGTTTGGCTCGAATGTCGTAGCCACACTGAGTGTTGATCACGTCCTCCTGAAAGCAAGAAACAATCCTGGGTTTAGCCGTGAGCAGGTGGAGTCAGCTGACCACACCGGTGACAAACAAACGCCAACATCAACAACGATGTGTGGGGAAGTCGTACCGCTGGGTCCTTGGTGCAGCAGGAGAAGGGAACGCCGCACTTTTCCCGACTGGGGTTTCCATCAGTGCAGTTAAAATAGATGTTCAGGTTCCAGTCGTCTGCTCCGAAAGCACCACAGCACTCCCACTGCAGCCAGGCACAAACACTCCTGTTAATAGGACTGCACACGATCAGCACACGCTTTAAGGTGGTCCGAGGACGGACACGTAGAAAGACGCGCGTTAAAAATGGACACTACTCCTTAAATGATCCAGTTCATGTCAAATACAAACTTTCACTACAATGAACCCGTCCAGCACATAGACTGCACCGCAGCTTTACAGCTTCATGGACACGGCACGTGTATTAGCATGCAGGCGTGACGCGGACGCTGTTACAACGACACCAATACCAGTATGATCATGTATGATGATGGTGTAATAACATTGTCACGCGTCAGTACTTACATATTCCTGAGTGAAATCGATGAGGTTCTGCAGGTCGATGTCGTCCCGATACGCCCGGATGTTGTTGTTGATGAACAGGTTGAGCTGGTCTTTAATCCAGTCCTTGAAGACAAACGCCAGAACTCCCGTCGTTAACTCCAGGAAGAAGATGATTCCAAGGAACACCGAGAACTACGACAGAAGAAGCAGACGCTCAGCACACTGAAGCCTGCTGCTTGTTGATGCGTGACAACGATTTGGAACATACAAACTTCAGTAGAAACGTGTTTTCCCGCAGCGCTCCGATGCATCCGGCAAAGCCCAGGATGAACATAACCCCCCCAACCACCATGAAGAGCCAGACTGGGTCCAGACCCCCCAGGTCTGTGATAGATGAGAGGTTGGACAGGACCCCCTGCAGAGGACAGACGCAGCACTCAGTCTGAGCCGGTTTGGTCAACAGGGCCACAAATAAATGCATGAAGTAGTTTTTCAGCGTCACTCTGAGACAGGATATTTCTAACTTTAGAGATGTTGCACAAATGGAAGAAAGCAGTCTTACATATTTGTTTAATATGTGCACTGAAGGACATGTCCTGGTCAAAAATGACTCCAAGGTTCCTCACAGTGTTACTGGAGGCCAAGGTAATGCCATCCAGAGTAAGAATCTGGTTCGATACCATATTTCTAGGCTTTTCAGGGCCGAGTACAATAACCTCAGTTTGATCTGAATTAAGAAGCAGAAAGTTAGCGGCCGTCCAGGTCTTTATGTCTTTAAGACATTCCTGCAGTTTAACTCATTGGTGTGTGCTATCTGGCTTCAGTTACAAGTGTTTGAAGCAAAAACCAACATTTGACATCATCTTTCCAAAGTTGCTTATTTCAGTGCTTCGTTTATCAGTTCTGTGAACACTTCCCACGTTCAAACAGAAGTGCTGTCACATGACCCTGGGAAACACGGAGCCCTCAGCTGCGTCACATTTCTGACTTTAGTAAAGTTCACATGAAAGTCAAGTACACTAAACAACACGAACACACGTGTGGAAAATGACTGACGGCTCATTAAATGAATCAGGTTTTGGATTGGAGGTCACCTGACTTTGCTTTGAAATGCTTGGCTGTCCACGCTGCAGGACAGGAGCGTGGGTTTCTGTGCTGCTTCCACGCTCGTGAGCAGCTCACGGAGTCACGCACACGCGTCCGTCACACTGGAACACGCTGACGTCTCAGTCAGTGTAATGACGTTGTTCTCACGTGTTCTTACCTTCTCACTCCACGCCCACAGTCCGATTCCCACTAAGGCCATGCCCAGCAGCTGCAAGACACGGACCACATCTCATTAAGGTGAAGATGCACGCGAACACAATCACATGACGTCACTGACTCAGTGTTATTTAAAGGTTTCCCCCGTGACGTTTCTCGTGTGTCACTCAGCAACAATAAGCAGTGTGTGTGCGTGTCCATCACACGGAGGCCCTCAGCTGTCATTAAAGCCGATTAGCTGTGCTGTGGACTAAGCTGCAGCAGGAACGCTCACGTTACTCTGAGTAAATGGTAAATGGTCTGTATTTATATAGCGCCTTACTAGTCCCTAAGGACCCCAAAGCGCTTTACATATCCAGTCATCCACACATTCACACACACATTCACACACTGGTGATGGCAGCTACATTGTAGCCACAGCCACCCTGGGGCGCACTGACAGAGGCGAGGCTGCCGGACACTGGCGCCACCGGGCCCTCTGACCACCACCGGTAGGCAACGGGTGGTGGTCTGAAGTGTCAGTAACGGATCGATGCCTCCCCCGTTACTGATAATAACACACGTCACCCACGCACAGCTGCTCACCCAGAACAGGATGTTGAATCCAAAGATGAAGTATTTGATGCAGCAGCTGACTTCGTGGCCTTTGTAATGATTCCCCGACATGATCGTGGGTGGAGGAGACACGGCCTGCTGCTGCTTCACGGGGTTCGTGCCGTGCGGGAGGGAACAGGTTCAGCGCTCCGTGGACGCATGTCACCGTGGGCTTCCGGTCCGCACAGAGGCCCTGGCACACGGACGGATGTGACCCGCTAACACGGAGGAAACACGGATAGCAAACAAACAGCGGCCCTGATCTACGCCGGACAAGTGCAGCGCATCTCCGCCGCTCCCGACAAGCGAAGGCGGCAGGAGGCGGGGCCAGTGCGACGGAGAGTCGGAGATGATTGGTTAGAACGACACAAAGGCAGGACAGTCTACCAATAGGATCCAAGGAACACTGATGTACTTCCGTGTCGTTATTGCAGCGATCGTTCCAGATCAAACACTAGTTTGGAAAATTCTCCTGAATGTGTTTAATGAAGACGCGCAAACTGTCCCGGGATTACACGGAGAAGCCTTAAAGCGCGCGGACAGGAAGCGTTTCACCCACAGTCGTGTCAGACCCACGGAACCAGATCAAGACCAAAGTTTATGACATTCATGTTTGGAGAGAAACGACACACACATTCATACACAGTAGAAATCTCAATGCTGCAGCTTCTTTCTTTCTCTCCAGGAGCCCACAGCGGCTCATACGCTGCAGCAAAACTATAATCATAGTTAAATGAATGTTTTGCTACAGTCACTGAGTCTGTGGAGGAAACACGGGGCCTCGCTCTGTTCCGCGTGGTCCAGTTAAAACAGCTGGTGAATAAATAAAAACATGTTTCTGGTTGATTTTCAGATTCATGTGAAGTTATTGGATCATCCGATGCTGGCATTGATACACGTGTTCTTTATGCCAGCACATATTGATACATTCAGTTCAATTCAACTTTATTTATATAGCACCAAATCACAACATCAGTCATCTCAAGGTGCTTCATATTGCACAGTAGACCCTACAATAATACATACAGAGAAAAACCCAACAATCATATGACCCCCTATGAACAAGCATTTTGGCGACAGCGGGAAGGAAAAACTTCCTTTAAACAGGAAGAAACCTCCAGCAGAACCAGGCTCAGGGAGGGGCGGGGCCATCTGCTGTGATTGGTTGGTTGCAAAGACATGCTGTGGAAGAGAGACAGAGGTTAATAACAGATATGATTCAATGCAGAGAGGTCTGTTAACACATAGTGAGTGAGAAAGGTGACTGGAAAGGAAAAACTCAATGCATCATGGGAATCCCCCGGCAGCCTACGTCTATTGCAGCATAACTAAGGGAGGATTCAGGGTCACCTGGTCCAGCCCTAACTATATGCTTTAGCAAAAAGGAAAGTTTGAAGCCTAATCTTGAAAGTAGAGATAGTGTCTGTCTCCCGAATCCAAACTGGAAGCTGGTTCCACAGAAGAGGGGCCTGAAAACTGAAGGCTCTGCCTCCCATTCTACTTTTAAATACTCTAGGAACAACAAGTAGGCCTGCAGAGCGAGAGCGGAGCGCTCTAATAGGGTGATATGGTACTACAAGGTCATTAAGATAAGATGGGGCCTGATTATTTAAGACCTTGTATGTGAGGAGCAGGATTTTGAATTCAATTCTGGATTTAACAGGAAGCCAATGAAGGGAGTTCTGTTTGTCGCTGTGTATTTACCACCTCCATTAATGAAGCTTCCTCACATCAGAGGAGCCACACAGCTCCTCCTACGAGCCGGGACAATGCTGGCACATCTCTCTCTGTTCCCTATGTGTTGTTTCTGTTCCGTTAAAGTGAGTTTCAAATCTCTCCAAGGATCTGTCGTCAGCCTTAAAATGTTTCATTTCCTTTTGTGTATATCCAGGAAGGATGTGTGCACATATTGTTTCCTCACCAACTCATTTTCCCTTTGACTAGTTCCTTTAACATGTTGACTAGTTTTCCATCACGGTAACCACAGTCAGCAGAAACCAAGCACAGCCACAGTCCGTTCTTTATGCTGAGGGTTTATTTCAGTTCAGTTTTCAAGAGAGGTTAAAGGTCAAAGCAACAGTGGATAGAAGTGATGTAATAGGCAGAAGAACATTTAGGAACAGTCGTTTCATGTGAGGCGTGAGCGGCAGAGGATCTGTGCGAGTGTAAAGACCGCTGACATGAAGAAGACAGTAACAGCTTTACACCACAGAGCTCCACCTGCTGACGTAGCAGCTCCGCTGACACAGAACAGAGCCGCCTGCAGACGCTGCTGATGTTTACATCATCCTCTGATGCAGGCAGCAGTGTCAGCTCCCTAATACTGACTCAGCACACGAGCTGTTCCCCGGGGAATAATTACATGTGCATTATTAATATTAAGCAGTCTTACAAAAACAAAATGCAAATGTTACCTAAAAATCTTTGAGCACAATTTAACCTCAAAATGTTCCAGAGCTCCCGCCTCAGTGCTGCCGTGCTCCTACGTGACTGTCTGTGACGTGTAAAGTAGCTTTAAAGCCATAGGTGGGCGGCTCCACCTACATTAGACTGATGTTAGCGAGCGAGGGTGTGCCTGGTAGAGCACCAGTAAGGGTTCGCTCAGAGAGCCTCTGTGGAGACAGTACAGATTCTGTGTCAGGGCTTCATGGAGCACCAGACTCCCGCTCTCGTCCGTGTAGCGCAGCTGGAAGCCCAGAGCCTCCACGGGCTTCGCAGTCAGCACAGCAGACACATCGAAGACGTCGTAGCCAGACGGCGGCCGCTGGTCCAGGGCCAGCTGTCTCTCCTCCAGGACGGGACGTTCGTCCAGGCGTCCTCGTGAAGCAATGACACTGTGCAGAGTGACAGACACGCTGAGCGGCTGAGGGTGGAGGGCTTTCCTGAACAGGACCAGCTCTGCACCCATCATGAAGGGGCTCAAGCTGGTGATGTTGAACCAGATCCATCCCTGCGGGCCTGCAAAGCATCAAATACAGAGTGTTAGAAGGACTCACACAGCTCCGCCCGTGTAAAGGCTCAGAATCAATGAAGTCCAATGTATTCTTCAAAGATGATTGTAAATATGCACCAAAGGTTCATTCATTTGAAGAATTAAAACAAAATAGAAAAATCAGCAGTGGATCAGGCGAGTCAGCACTGCATGTCGTCTTTTTTCTCTTGGTGGTGAGAAACTTTACAGCAGCAGCGATGAGCAGATTTCAGTGGAAACATCTGAAGATCGTTCTGTCTGCATGTGAAGACATTTGAAAGCAGAGAAACTAAAGGAAACACTATCAGAGGGAGCACATGACAGTGACGAGAGGGACCATACAGGAAGTCCAAACTCAAGGCCAAACATGCAACGTCAGGGTTTCTCGTGAACAATAAGACGTTTGTTGCTGCAGCAGAAAGAAGATGCAGCGGTTACTTCATGTCACACGTCAGTGATGCAAATTTAAAACACATATAGCAAAGTTCAAGCTGTTCTGATAACGCAGGGATGTTGCTGTGAACTACAAAGTGTCAGCTTAGTTTTATTTGTCCTCTAAATAGCATCAAAAACATCGACATCGAAAATCACTGCAGATGATAAAAGATCCGCTCGTCTGCTCGTTACCAGCCAAGGAGCTGATGCGCTTTATTATTGTAGTTTGTTAAAACATTTCTGTTCCTGTTCTGGTCCAGTTGGACTTCAGCTCCAGATCCAGATGTTACCTGTCTATGTGCAGCTGTGTTCAGCTGGAGCACAGCTATAAGCTAATGTTCACGCCTACACTTAAAGTGACCAAAGCTACAAAGCTGTCCTGTAGCCACGCTGATGATGATGAGTTCACATAACTATACTGAGCAGTGGGCTGTACTGTTGTTATTAGTGGAGTGAGGAGGATGAAGAGGAGGGGGAGGATGGTACAGAACAGTTTGCTGGAAAAAGTTATTTTATGCAGGCTTTGTGCGGCCTCCAGCAGCACGCATGGATATGAACAGCATGGCTGCCACTACGCTCCTCTCCACTCATGAAACAGGGATACATGAAGCTCTGTGGTGAGTCTGCACGACAAAGGGGGGATTCAAAAAACAGCTATAGCACCAGTTTGTTGTGCTACAGGTCTGTGGAGCAGCAGTGGGACTTTCCAGTGTCTGTGCTGAATGATGCTACTTCAGCTGATTCGCTGAACTGTCTCTGTGAGATTAACAGACTGAAATAATGTGCATGTTTCTCACTTTAGCTGCTTTGGCACAAATGGTGCTTTAACCTGTTGATAACTAAAGATTCCACCTTAAAACTGCAGGATTGGATCTGTGATTATTCTTAAACGCTACAATATCCAACTAATTAAGCTGCTTTTGAAGGCAACATTTTAATGTTGACTTGAGGTTTGCACGTGTGAAAGGGACTGACTGCATTTCATTAATATTAATTACAAGGCACTACAAGCATGACACTGTGATTGGCAGCAGAACCCTTACAGTTCATGTGCTGTCAGATGGCCGTGCAGGACCTTGAAGCCCTGCACGGCCATGTTTGTGGCCACAGTCGCTCTGCAAGTGCTCCAGTGAAACATATGAGCCCTTACATGACACCATGCTCCAGTTCCTCATCCACACACGGGGAACTTGCTGTTTTCTTGCTTTACTGCAGATCACGGTCTTTGATCACATCGTTATTGTCAAAGCAACATGTAAAGGATTACTGTGTTAAAGGAAGACTTTGAAATCCTTACCGCTGACACTCCGAAACCCCTGCACCAGCGTCCCGTCTGATTTCCCCAAATCCTGCACCTCCAGCGAGTCCAGCTTCTGGTAAACCTTCCTCATGTAAGGATGTGGTTTAGCATGGTGGCTTGCTGACACTTTGTTGATATGCAGCATTTCCAGAATAGCTTTGTCGAGCTCCTGCTCATCCTCGGCGTTTCTCTGCTGATCCATCAACAACAAGCCCGTTACAGAGCACAGCAGGAGGAAACCCAGCGCCACATCCGAAACCTCCAAACGTGTTCGTCCAGCCATTCTCACTTTCATTGTTTCCACCTTTATATCAGATATCAGCACTTCTGCTGCGCTGCTGCAGACAGTCCACCCGGCAGCATAACAGTGTGTGCAGGAACCCCAGGAGCTGTCAGAGCTTAGTGAACCTGAGGAATGCTACTTCCCCTCGAAAATGGAGTTTAATGAAGCACAGTGCTGCACTCTCTGAACAACCAACCACTGGGCCGATGCACTGGAAACCATGGCCATGTGACTCACCCCACATACTCTCCATTAATCAGTCTTGATACATTTATGCAGAAATACATGCAATGAAAGCATCTTTATGAATATGTGGCTGCTTTAGAAGAGAGTTTATTAGTTCACACAGCTCTATAACCTTACAGATCAAACATCAGTCTCTACTCCCCTGATGATGGTAAGAAGGCAGGACTGCATTGTAACAGAAGAGGCCTCCAGCTTGTGGGAGCACACCTGGACTGCTACATGGACCCACGTTCCCCTTCAGTGTTTACACCTCACTGCTTAAGTGGCTGAAGTGGTGGTTGTTGGCTGTCGTGGTGTCTTGTTTGACATCCCTTTACAGCATCAAGTTTGGGACGGTGCCTCTAGATTAGCTCAGCCTCTTGAAAGCTGGGCTCAAACTTCAAGCAGATCCTCAGCTTCCCTGGGAAGTGCTGGAGAGGAGGATCCATCAGCTATGTGATCCTTGGAAACAAAACACCAGCTGCTTTTCCTGCTGGAGTTGTGTGGCTTTGCATGTATGATATTATACAACTGGAACATGGTGCTGCCCCCTGCAGGTAAGCAGCAGCTACTATCCAGGTCATGTATTACCCAGAGGCACTTCTTTCCATTAGTGCCCTGTGAAGCCTTTAATCTGTGCTTTCGTTCAGTAATTACAAACTACTACACACTGGCTGTCAGAGTGTTTCCACTCTGGCTGCAAGAGGAGGAAGGCGTCTCTACTTGTCTCTCGGGGGCGGAGTTTGTTACCCAGAAAGGAGTCAGATTCTTTCAATGAGGCAGTTGAAGGGAGAAGGAAGGAAGTGCCAGCTGTTCAGGTAAGAACATGTTTAAGTGGTGATCTTTGTTGGAGGACCTTGTGTTGTTTCCTTGCACGTCTTCTTCATCTCTTTTTGTTCTTGTGTGTTTTTTAGCTTCATACATCTGTCTTCATGTGTGCATGCTATTGTGCTGACATTCACCTTAAATCTGAGGACTGCACTGAGCTTGAATACAGCAGGATATGTGCTCCATATAAAACTTATTAAAACTTGTAATTATTACTAACTGTGCATTTAAGGAGGATGATGAGCTTCAGACAACAAAACATGGTCGTGCTGTGTCCTGCATGATGTTCAGCTGTGCACAGATTCATCACTCTGAGCTCCTCTTTCTTCCTTCACTTATATGCAGTCTCTTGGACATTTTGCTGTACTCTACTCAATAGCAGTGAAATGTTAGCAGCCTGTGATTTCAACAGCGTTACCTTTTTCCCCTCGTGGCTTTAAAAGCGCTGGCTGCTGAAGGTCCCGTCATTATGTCGATGAGATGATGAGACGAAGGAATGGAGCAGTTACACATCAGCGTTGTGTGCTGGGCTTGGAAAAGAAACGAGGGAGGTCCTCATCTTATTTAAGGGAGGGATTATGAAATGCTGTTTGACCTTAAGAATATTTTATGACCTTATCGGAGACGCACCACATGTCAGCTTGTTGTGTGTCCCCCACCAGCATCCCACAGGATCACCACAGCCTGTGGTTCAGGAGTGGACAGCAGACAGAACATGTCTTGCTGATGTATTGTGTAAGGACTGTAACACAAGAGCCAAAACAGGAAGAGGATCAACCCAAAGTGCTGCAGGCAGCGTAACATTTGGACCTTTCCCAGGACTCCTGCCTCCACACTGATGCACATCAGGCACAGAGACATCCAGCTCTGTGAGAGTTCGACACACAGACATCAGCATCATGCAGTGCCATGTAGTCCTGGACAGTTATCTGACCTGCCATGCTTTGTTTGTCCGCTCCATCTCATCCACAACACTGATGCTGAGTGATGAGCTCTGGCTGTCCAAAGGTGTTGGATAAGGTCCGTGTCCAGACTCTGTCCAGGCTGGTTCTGTAGTTTCATTATAGAGACTCTGTGCATCCACACAGAGCAAACTGCTGTCATCACGCTCCATTAGCTACTGTACCCGAACACACAGTATCTGTCTGCAGGTACAGATGTGTGCTGCATATTTACAGCTGTGTACTTGACATGCAAACACATCTTGTAGCGGCTGTCGTCGTTTTGAAAAACATTTGGAGCACAGCAGCATTTTTCCACTCCAGCACCTTTGACCTGAGCTGTGTCTGAGGAAGTCTGATCGCACGACTGCAGCCAACAAATACATCTTTTAAAAATAAACAAAAGTTCTGAACAACAGCTGTTATATACTCTGCAAAGCATTGTTCAAACTAAATGAAAACTGGGAGCTCAAAGCATGTCAGTCAGTTTGTGAAGCTCATCAATAGTTATTGTGTGCACCAGATTATAAATCGTTATGAGAGGAATTCATTACATCAGTGTGGTGAATAAAACCACAGAGAGAAGATCTCTGACCGACAGCCAGGAATGACAGAGGGGCGCACTGCATCTCTAATAACAATCAATTTAACTTTATTTACACAGCGCCACGTCACAACACAGTCGCCTCAAGGTGCTTTATATTGTAAGGTAATAATACATACAGAGAAAAGCCAACAATCATGTGATCCCCTGTGAGCAAGACCTTTGGCGACAGTGGGAAGGAAAAACTCCCTTTGAACAGGAAGAAACCTCCAGCAGGCTCAGGAGGATACTTGGGTTTCACTGAAGTTTCAGAATAAAGGACCATCATTTACTCAACTGCTCTGTGTTGTTATACATCTGATCAGCATCATTGGAAATCTATGCTGACTGTACATGGAGCATATTTACACAGGAGGACAGAAAGCACACACTGTAACTTCACACGCTTTTGCAAAACAAATGTTTCATTTTTACCTGGACCAGCGCACTTTGGGGAGCTTTTTCACTTAAATGCGTAGTACTACATCGAGAGGTTGAGGATGAACAATCAGAAAAGCTTTCTTGAGACACACTAAAGCTCTGACCAGTGGAAATCCAGTTTTCCCACACAGCTCCCACACATGCGGGACAAGCTGCAGCATGTTCTCTGCACAGAGGGTGATTATAAGGTGCTTCATGTGTGAGGTCTGGGACAGCTGTCCTACCTGAGGAACACGCTGAAAGAATGTGGAGGGTTGAGATCAGCTTTCAGATACTGAACAGCTCTGATCTGCATCCTCAGCCTGATCGACAGTCAGACAGGACTAAGCTGTTTTGATTACTGTGGAAAAGTAACGGCTCCAGAAATGAGACGGTCTGTGTAAGCTGAAGTGGGCAGCATGTGAAAACGTTTAAAGCATCCTGTAGGAATTTATTTAGCAGTTGGGTTAATGAAGCCTTTCCCACTGGAGCTGTCCTAAAGAAGTTTGGCAGGAGCAGGCGTATGTGTCCCAAACATGTCTGGAGCTGTCTCGTTGCTGTTCCCTCACTTATAATTACCAAAACCACAAACAGCTTTGTGTCGCTGGTTTCAGAAAGCGCCGGTGTGTTTACTCCAGCTTCATGCTCTTTGTTTCTGGTGCCACTGATGGAGCTACAAAGGAGTGACAGAGATAACATTCATACTGAAACATGTCCAAGGTGAAAGCTTCTATTACACCTGTTTCATTTGGAGCTGCTTGTTTGGTTTGACATGTTCATTTAGACCCAATAGTGTAAGTTTATATCAGCATCATGTTTCCAATCGTTTTCATTTGTAGAGCACATAATTACTCAGTGCAACACACTGGGTGGGTGGGGGGTCTTTCTCGCAGTCTTATTCAGGATGTGTGACCAGCAGCTTGGGGGAAATGATTATTTGAACCCTTTATAAATTAGAAAGAAATGAACAATCACTCATTTGCATCTTTAGTTTTAATGGAGAGAACATCACCCACAAATCCAAAAACACGTCATATAAAAGTTCCAATGATTTGCAGGCTGTGATTGGCTCCATTACAGATACTCCTGATGTCCACCCAGCAGCTGGAGAAAGCACATCTGTCCACAGAATGATGGTGTTTTCCCCCCCAGCCTCTCCACCACCATGGACCTGACCAAAGACTGGTCAAAGGATGTCAGGGTTGTAGATCTTGTTGGAAAGGTGACAACTGTTGGTGCAGTCATTCAGAAACAGAAGAAATGTAAATGAACCATTAATCACTCTGGTCTGGAGCTCCTGGGAACATCTGGCCTCATGGGGTGTGGATGATCATCAGAAAGATCCTCACTGAAAGAGCTTGATGCTCTGGAGGCGTCTGGGACCAGAGTCCCCAGGAACAGCACTGATAACACATAAAGGCAAACGTTTCCATCATCAGTGGCTGATGCCTGGTTTGGGAATCAAACTGTCTTGAAGCAACTCGCTGGAGACTGCAAATATTTTGGTGACTAGCTAGCCATTATATGCTCACAGCATCATGAGTGTCATCATATCCTGTTCACTTTATTTCCCATTACCATCCCACCTACACTCTGATGGTGTCACAGAGGTCAGGGGTCATACTGACACTCTTCATGTATGAAATGCTTTGAACTGAAATCTTTTCACTTCCTTTGCAGTTCCTGACTCATCCTCCCGCCTGGCACAAGCTCAAAGCCAGGAAGCTGAATCAGCATGCAGCCAGAGTAAAGTCCAGCAGGGATCCTTTCATTGGCTGAAGAGTTGAACTGAAGCGTTTTCCTGAAGGTGATCGTGCTCTTGTTTGCTGCAGGCCTGAAGGATCCTCGAGACGTTGGCTTGTGACTGACAGCAATGGGTTCAGCTGTTCGACTCCTGGCCTGGATGTGCCTTCCTCTGCTTTTGGTTGAAATAACCTGTGCATTGCATGGTTCCCTTGTAAAAGTCAACAAGGGGTTAAAAGTGAAACGAGGCCAATCGGCCTACCTTCATGTGGAGGACTTGCAGTTCCACATTCCCCATCAGAAGGATTCGTGCAAGTTGGAGGTGGTAGTGAATGAGCCCATAACTCAGCGAGTAGGAAAACTGGTGCCTCAGGTAATAAAAGCAAAGCTGTTATTGGACGTCATGTTTCACACTAAACTTCTTATTGACCACTGAACACCCAGTTGTAGTATTTCACGTCAAAAGTGGATTTGATCCATTAGTATTTCTTTTAATTGTATAAAACAGTAATTATGACATGATGAGTGACGGAGCAGCTACTTAAAGCACATCGTGCGCTGTCCGTGTTGTGTGCTGCTCAATAACATTCAATATTTAGTATTTACTGTTACTTACACCTGTGCAGGTTGTTGCTCTCATCTCTGTGTTGTTCTCTTTGTTCTTCTTTTAACAGGTGATCCAACAGGTTTTCTCAGTGTTCTCTTACTGTCCCCTCTGTTTCTCTTCCTCCCTTTCTCTGTGATTGTCCAATTTGTAATAATTTAAAATAAAGTAAATAAATAAACAATAATAATATAGCATTGCCATATTGTTCCTATTGAAAAAATAAATCTTTCCTGGTTGCCAAAGTATAGAAGAGAAAAAACTGAATGGACAGTGTTTTGATGTTATTCAGGTGTTGTTCAGACTACCAGAGGCTGATCTCTGTTGATCTCAGACAAATTTCACCTCCAACCGCTCAGTGTGGTTTTCTTACACTGCAAATGTCCAGTTATAGGTCAGGTCTTAGAAAACCCACGTTTCTATTTATTTTCTGTTTAATTAGAGATATATACTCTTTTGCCTTTGTTGAATAGTGTAAAGTTAGACAGGACACTGTGGGGAAGTAGAGGGGGAAGACCCACAGCAGTGATCTGCAGCTCAGACATGTGACATGTAGTCGCCGTGACGCTGAGCTAAAGCAGCACCCAGGAAACATTTCTGAAAAGAGCCAAAAATGCTGCAAATAAACTTACTGTGAAAAACTTGAGCTGTATGATGAAACATGTTTGTTCAGTGACGATGGCTTTGACTCGTTGTGCTTGGTGATTTTCACCTCACAGGTGTTTGATTGTGATTATCTGGCTGATGAAGTAAAGTACGTCCACAACGGCTGCCCATTGTTGACAGAAGACACTGTCAAGCTTCGCCTGTACAGGTAAACATCTGCTGAAGTCCTTCATGCAGGCTTTTAAAGAGACTGTATATTTCACACATGAAGAAAAACATTTCTGAATCATTTCCTTTTTACAAGACTCTTTACTGGGACACAGTTTGTTATTTATCTGTGAAGGTCTGTTTTTCTTTGACATCAGATTCACAGAGACAGAGACATACATGGAGGTCTTTGCCATCCATGTAGAAATTATGGAACCTGAGTGCACCATCATTAGGTTGGGGCCAAAATCCCTGGAGGTTCCCGAGTTCTACAGCCTCTCGAATGCTGTGGATGGAAATGTGGTCTCCTTCCACTATGAAAGCAGGTCAAGCTTGGATTGTAGCATCCATCTGAATAGTCACGACACCCATCTGCCAACCCACGGTCAGCTGGTCACAGGGGAACCAGAGAAAGCCACAAGGAGAGGGGATGAGCCGGAGACTTTCATCCATTTGCGTCAGCAGCTGGGTAATCCATGACACTGGTTGAATATTAGATCCTAAAATCAAAATAAAATAACAAGGAAAAGTCATTTTTATGCTTCACTGAGAGCAGCTAGCAGTGCACGAGGCATTTCATGGACGCCCAGCCTTCATGTTCTTGTGAATACATCTAAAACATGAAGTGAACATTGACCTGGACTCCAGGATGACCTGATCAGATGTTGGTGTGACTGAAGCTCACAGAATGTCGAACACACTGAATTATGTAAATGCAAAGTCATCTTGACTGTGATGTCAAATCAGTTTTAGATATACCAATTTGGAGCACCGTCACGCAATAACAATATTTTCATTATATTTACCTTTGGCATGGCAGTTACTTGAGGTGTCACACTGAATATAACCAAAATCCAGATGGTGATGTTATGGTTTGGTCATGGTTACGTGCCGTGTCATCATGTAGACAACAAAGCCAGAGCAACGTGTCGATCTGAAGACTGCCTGAAGGGTCTGAAGCTGGTGAAGCTCACCAAAGTTTCCTGTGAGGACTTCCTGGTGATGGGGCTGAGGTATCAACATACAGACCCTCCATCTCCACATGTGGATTACATTGCAGTCAGACTGGATCTGAAGGACACCAGGAGTGGCAGCATATATCAGGTAATTATACACTTTATATGTACTTTAAGTTTCCATGAATTACACATTTGATACAAAATTCTTCTCCTGGTGTGTTTTAAGTCTGAACAAGCCTGGATCCCAGTGCAGATCACTGGTGCAATGCCCAACCAGCCTCCTACACCAGCCTACATGTCCACGTTTGTTCTGGAAGTCGATCAGTTCATCCTTACTCCGCTGTCCACTGCTACACTGGATGCTGACGACGAAGAAACTCCCAAACAGCTTTTAGTGTTTAACATCACGACACCTCCTCAGGACGGCTTTATCACACATCTGTCTGACCACACTCGCCCAGTCTCCTCCTTCACGTGGCTTGATCTCAATGACATGCTCATTGGATATCAGCCTGCTAACTTCTCTCATAACCAACGCAGGAATTATGAGGTCAGCACATCCAGCTTTACTGTTCTTTTTTCATGCATTATGTCTTTGTGTCCTGGTGTGTAAAGCTTCTGTTTAATTACAGGTGGAGTTTGAAGTTCATGACTTTTATTTTGAGAAGAGCCCACCACTTACTGTTCACATGTCTGTAAGGACTGCAGACACAAACGCTCCCAGGGTGTCCTGGAACATGGGTACGTCATCACTGTCACATGACCTGAGCATTCTGGTTGGTTAGAACTAAAAATATAGACTGACAGGTTATTGTTTTGGTGTTCAAGAAAACAAAGTGATGTTTGTAATTTGCTGTAAACATATAGAAAGACATTTCATCTTTCCATCTTTGGTGCTGCTGGTGTCCTCCAGAATGACCAGTTACGTGAATTTTAACCATTAACACTTTGGTTTGTAGGTCTCAGCCTGTTAGAGGGTCAGTCTCGTCCAATAACGTGGGAACAGCTTCAGATTGTGGACAACGACAACCTGGATGCCGTTCGTATCATAACTGTGGACGGCCTGCAGCATGGACGGCTAACAGTCAGAGGTGCTAACACAATTTATTTATATGGCGCCAAATCACAACAACAGTCACCTCAAGGAGCTTTACACTGTAAGATAAAGACCCTACAATAATAGAGAGAAAACAGAGAAAACTCAACCATGAACAAACGTTTTGATACCAGTGGGAGGGAAAAACAGGAAGAACCAGGCTCGGGGAGGGGCGGGGCCATCTGCTGCGACGGGTTGGGGCTGAGGTGAGGAAGACGGGACAAAGACACGCTGTGGAAGAGAGCCAGAGATTAATAATAACTAACAATTAAATACAGAGATTTGTATAAACACACAGATTGTGAAAAACAGCTGCAGTGCAGTACCTGTAATACCTACAGCATGTTCTAATCGCTCTAATAGGATATTATGGTCGACAGTATCGAACGCTGCACTGAGGTCTAGCAGGACAAGCACAGAGATGAGTCCACCGTCAGAGGCCATAAGAAGGTCATTTGTAACCTTCACTAAAGCTGTTTCTGTGCTGAGCTCTGAAACCTGACTGAAACTCTTCAAATAAACCATTCCTCTGCAGACGATCAGAAACAGACTTATTTCCATGACAGAAAGTGTTGCAATGCTAATAAACGAATGGTGTCATTGTGTAGTCGCAGCTGAATCTAAATGAGAGACCTGTTCACATTTCATATGAGCCTTTGAGCTCCTCCATCACTTAAGCCGGAGAAAGTTGGTGTTCAAAAATTGTTTGATGTCATCTTTTTGTCCATTTTGTTGAAAAAATGAAATTATATTGTTGCATTTCTTGCTTAGTCTGTCTGGAGCTGTCTGTGGGAACAGTGTTATCACCCAGCCAGTGGTTTGACCCCCACAGTGGGATCTGTCCCGTGCACAGTTTCACACGTCACCATTTGGTCATATTTGCACTGACGTCTTGGTTCGGATGCTGCCTGTATCTGTATCTGTTTGACTGTAATTGTTTGATATGATTCCAGGTGGAAAGGGCTTCATGTTTACTGTCAATGACATAAAAGGGGGAGTGGTCTGCTATCACCATGACGACAGTGACTCCACCAAAGACTTCATAATCTTTCGCATCACTGACGGTCATCATCAGACCCGGCACAAGTTCCCCATCAAGATCCTCCCCAAGGATGACACGCCTCCTTTTCTTATCACCAACATGCTGCTGGAGGTCCCTGAGGGCCACACAGCTCTGCTGAGAGGCTCCATCCTTCAGGCCTCTGACATGGACTCCAGTGATGACTACATCCTCTTTAACATTACCCGCCCCCCTCAGTCAGGAGAGGTTATGAAAATTCCTGGACCAGGGAAAACAGGTCGGAAAATTAATCATGTGTTTATACTTGTATCGTACCGAGCGTCTCTTTGTGTTCTAACCACGTCGTATCGTACGTACTGGTTTTAATCCAGGTTACCCTGTCAGCCACTTTTTGCAGAAGGACCTGTCTCAGTCAAAGGTTTACTATCGTCATCTTGGACATGAGGTGTCCGATGATTGGTTTGAGGTGGTACTGTCTGATTTCCATGACCCACCCAACCTATCAGAGGCTCAGGTGTGTAGCACTGTCTCACCATAAAGATACTGTAATTTAGTTTGGATGAGGATGTACTATTGAGCGAAGCACCAGGCTGCTCTGACACAGCTCAGTCACATTTATCTGTATTCCCCAAATACTAAATACTCCTCATTCTTAAGCTAACCTTTAAATGTAGCAGCAGAGAGCTTCACATCTATGGATACGTTTTTAAACGGCTCTTGGCTAAACAGGTGAACACAGTGAAATCTCGTTTCCTTGTAAAGTTCATGAAAAAAGAAGCTGAAACTCTTCCCTTTGTCTTTGATTTCACATGATGTCCAGGAACACAGCCCAGAGTGCCCCACACAACGTGCACTGGCAGCACATGGGGCGCATACATAACCTATCTCGTCAGATTCTTTGTTGTTTATTTGCTTGTTTGTTTGGAGGTGGTGATGGTGCACGTGGAGCCGGTTCCCAACAAACCTCCTAAAGAGGTTCCAGGTTCCAGTCGGAGTCTTGTGCTCAAAGAAACGGACGTAGTCCACATCACACGGCAGCAGCTCCACTTTGTAGACCAGCAGTCAGCTGACAGAGAGCTCACGTTTACTGTGACTACTCCACCTTTTTACGCTCGTCCCCACAGGTGAGTCGCCTCAGCTTCACAAACCTGCTGTGGGGAAATGTTCGGTCTGAATTTTTGCTGTCTTTGTGTTGTCGTCTTACTGAGCAGCAATCCGGACGCGGGGAGGCTGTTTCTGGTCGACAGCATACCCAAATTTACCAAAGACGCCAACGCGCCAATGCTGAGGGTCTTCACTCAGGTAAACCTTTATTTCTTAGTCAGGTAGATGTTGTAATGTTGCACATATGTGGTCTGGCTCAAAACTCTGGTTCCTTCCTGTTTTCAGCATGCAGTAAACTTCATGAAAGTAGCCTACATGCCTCCTATCATGGACATCGGCCCGCACCCCCAGCAAATCCAGTTTGTTCTCTCTGTAACCAACCATCGAGGTAAAACAGTCACTGGGATCTGCTTTAACATCACTGTAGAGCCGGTGGACAACCAGCCGCCTCAGGTGGAAAAGAAAATGATCACATTCGTATCTTTTATCACATGCAGCAATGTGAATGCATAAAATAAACGTGATTACATTCTCCTTCAGGTTGTTTCCAAGCCTCTGACCGTAGATGAGGGAGGGGAGTGCAGGCTTGGCCCTGAACACTTGCTGCTGTCGGATGAAGACTCTTCAGAAGAAGCTCTGCGGGTGGAGCTGCAGAGGGAACCCCAGCATGGGACTCTGCATCTCAGTGGCCTCCTGATGAAACCAGGGCAAAGCTTCACTCTGCAAGATCTGCAAAGCCACAACGTTCGGTCAGACGATCTTAGTTCTGTTTGCCGCTGACGATTTAAAATGCTTTGCATGTCTCTTGCATGTATAGGAACGATTGGGATTACGTCTTCCTACACTGCGTTCTGGATCTTGCACATATAATCTTCTTTTACAGCCGATCACCTCTGTCTGCAGTTTTTCATTTGCACTGCCAGCTTTTGCAGAAACTGTTTATTCCTTTCTCAGGATCATGCAGTCATGT
Organism: Aulonocara sp. 'chitande type north' Nkhata Bay; assembly: GCF_057382095.1. NCBI lineage: Eukaryota > Metazoa > Chordata > Actinopteri > Cichliformes > Cichlidae > Aulonocara > Aulonocara sp. 'chitande type north' Nkhata Bay. Next base: position 68,714,946 of record NC_141346.1, read on the forward strand.
GCTTGTCTTAATGGAGCATCCATGCAGCATCCCAGTATCTGGAGTTTCCAATTTTATCTTGCTACCATAGAAGCATCTAAAGTAACCTGGTGTAGCTGCTGCTGGATAGTGACAACAGGAGCCTCTGTGAGCACAAGGTGTCCTTTTAAGGTGCTGGTGCTCAGGACTCTGCATGATTAATGAAATGTTCCATCATTTCCTCAACAAACACAATCAATACAAACCAGGCTTATTGTATAATAGCAGTATTTGTACTTGCTGTTGACTCATTGGTTCATTTTTAGGATCTTAAATTGTCTTCGCTTCTGTTTTTACTGTTGTTCTTCCTCAGTCACCGTCCTCTTCACCCTCTCTGTAGGTGATTACTTTAAACATCTGATTCCATGTTAAGATGACACATCCATGTCATATCTGTGTTCATCTGTCATGTAGGTACAGTCATGACAGCTCAGAAACTACACAGGACAACATTGAATTCACTGCAACAGATGGGACCAGCTCAGTCATTTTTGTCTTGCAAGTGATGGTAATTAAAGAAATGCCCAACATCCAACAGAAAACAGAGAATTTGCACTTGCTTCACCCTCTTTGTCCATTTCCAGGTGAAGCCCATCAATGATGAGGTCCCAGTAGTCGGTGCAGGTTTGAAAGCAGGTCTCAGCTGTGCAGAGGGGCAGGAAGTAGTCCTCACCGCAGAGTACATCTATGCCACTGATAGAGACAGCGACAACAGCAGCCTGTCCTTCCTAATTGTGCAGCAGCCGCATCACGGTGTGGTGCTGAGAGAAGGTGCAGCGGTGGATCGCTTCATCCAGGCAGACATCACTGCAGGGATCGTCACATATAAACACACAGGTGCAAACAGAGAGAGTCGTATACCTATTATAGATATATGCAAGTCATTAGTGTGATGGCTGATGCTGTTGGATGGATGGTAACAGTAACATCAGGAATTTCATGTGACTGATGGTCTTAGAAGCATATTTTAAGACCAGTTTCTCTCATTGAACGCTTGGTAACATCAACGTTTTCTGTGATTGGATATGACCTGGTCTCATTCTGCTCCTTTTAGAAACCACAGTCATGGGTAACAAACATGTAACCTCAGGATGTGCCTGTCAGCCATCGGTACTCACAGTCTGGAAATTTCAGTAGCACACATGTCACCTCGTGTCATCCGGTTCACCTGCCTCTCAAACACTGTCATAATGATGTAAGGCCCCGACAAAAGCCGGGACGCTGAATAAGACACAAGTAAAATATTGCAATGATATGTAAATCAGACAAACACACATTTATTTCAAATATATGAAACACATTGAAAATATGAGAAATGTATTTAATTCAATGAAAGAAATGAATCTTTCCTTGTAGCAGCAGTTGATGCACGTCTGGAGACCCGGTGCTGAACTCTTGTTGTTCTCATGTCGAGGACAGTCCAGAGCTCTTCTTTGTCATGTTTGTTTCAGCATTGATCAGAGCTGGTTTTGGTCTCGTCTTTGGATCACAAATTTCTTCAGATTTTCAAAATCTTTTGACGACATCCTCCTGAGACCCAGACTGTTAGTTTATGTTCCCTGTCTGTGTCTTTTGACCTATGTGAGCTACCTGCTAAAACAATGATGTTTCACGTGGCCTCCAAAGAGGCAGAAATCACAAAAAAGTTCACCTGAAAGAGACTTTTTCCTTTCTCAGAAGGATATTATGCAGATGATGGTGGTGAGGAGGACCCAACGTGCAGACACTCAGAGGCGGAAAGTAAACTTAGATTTATTGTTAGTATTAAATCCGGTTCTTTGTATTCTTTACGGCAAAGACAGACACGGCTCAAAGTGGCAAAACTGAGAACACAAACAAACTAAGCAGACAGAACACACAGTGTGGACATCACAACACTGAGGAAAACACAGGGCTTAAATACACAGCAAATCAGGGCTAACGAGACAGGGGAAGCAAAACCTGATACAATAACCTGAGACACAGAAAGTAAAACAGGAAACATAACGGAGACGCGGACTTGACAAGGGGATACAGCAGAAAGCAGAAACCAAAAGGCCAGAAAAGATCAGTAATATCAAAATCAACATGAATAATGTAAAAACTCTGGGTGGCATCCCCAGGTCTGCTCACATCAGGGGCTATTACAATAAACAGGAAGCATGCAGACTGAGACGTGGACACAGAACAGGAAACCAGAAACTATCACTAACAAAGAATAATCCAAAGAGTCTCAGTGGAAGCAGAAAATACTGCGTCACCCTCGACTGATTCCCGTCTGTGGTCTCCCACCAAGCTGTCAAATTATCAGTTCACATGATATAAATGTTACTGAGGTGTGACAGAGACGCAGCTGCTTCTCTAAAGGTTCTTATCACGTTTGTGGTTTTAGAAGTAGAGATCGGACTCCCTCCTCGCCATGACACCGTCACCTTTGTCATTTCTGACGGAGAGACGGAGACGCTGGCTTTATGCTGCAGTGGAGGGAGTCCTGTCAGGACCAGCAGCACCGCTCACCTGAGGCAGACGCTACCCGTGTACGACCTGCAGATCACCGTGTTTCCTGTTGACAGCCAACCACCTACGCTAGAAACACGTGAGCGTCTCACCTTTAGTCACTCGGGGAAAAAGCAAAATGTACTTTGTTGATATCGACGCCCTGTTTGCTTGTTTGTAGCAGACATCTTTAAAGTGAATGAAGGTGGGACGGCCCCCATTACTGCGGCTCACCTGAAAGCCTCCGACGTGGACACAGTGCTGGACGAGCTGGTCATCAGCCTGACCTCCCCACCTCAGTTTGGCTACATTGAAAATGTCCTCCCCAGTCCTGGATTTGAGAAAAGCAACACAGGAGTGAGCACAGGTGAGCATCTCGCTGTACGTGACCACAGAGTCAATATTTGATGTTTATTTCAACCTCTTTCTCTCAGCTTCTTTTTCATACAAGGACATCACTGAGGGTCATGTCAACTATGTGCAGTCCAGACATCAGAGGGTGGAGCCAACAGCTGACCACCTGATGCTCAGTGTATCAGACGGCAAACACAGCTCCGCCCACGTCTCTTTCTACATCATTATAAACCCCACAAATGATGAAGTGCCAGAGCTGGTGGCTCACAACATCACGGTAAGTTTTTATCAACTCTTATTGATCATAGTACTCATGACTGTTCGTTGAATATGGTCATTACGTCCGTTTATGTAAAGGTACACGAAGGACAAATGAAGCGGCTAGACTCGTCTGTCTTGCATGCGACGGATCTGGACATCCCCAAGAACGTGTTGCTCTTTAGCGTGGCCACACCCCCTCGACACGGCAGCATCGTCGCCCACAGCAGTGGAGAGCGAGAGAAACGAGAGGCCCAGCGTCAGCTTCCTGTGGTTGCCTTTACTGTGGAGGATCTTATAAATGGTATTGTTTACATGTTAAAGCTTCAGTTATGACTGAAATAGTTTACAAATGTTTTAAATTACTACAGATGATCCAAACAAGCCATATCTAACCAGCTGCACATCAACATGTTGTCTTCTGTTGTGCATTCAAACAAACAATAACAGTTTTATTAGTTTGCCTTGATGCAGCGATGAGTGGAGAGTAAATAGGAATATTAATATAGGCCAAGTTACAAAAAGATCCAAGACTTGAAAATCTGGAACCTTTAAATCAGAACAAAAGTTAAAACTACATGAAAGATATTTAAATAAACTCATGTTACCGAATACAAACCCCACTAATGTGCACATTTGATTAAAAATGAATAATTTAAATAAATGAACTGAGTCAAAACAACGTGCTCGTCACTGTCCAACAGCTGTGGGTGTGGTGTACGTGCACGATGACTCTGAGAGTGTGGAGGATAGTTTCACCATCCAGCTGACTGACGGACGGCACCACGTCCTGAAACAGGTGACGGTTAAAGTGCTGCAGGTGAACGACGAGAAGCCCCAGCTTACCAGGTTGGACCAACATTTCCCCGTTTAAAGTCGGTGCAGCATCGATTGTGCAAAATAAAGTGAACGTTGTACCATCTTGTGTCCTTCAGGAACGCCGGCCTAGACGTGGATCCAGGTGAAAGCAGACTGATATCCAGCGCGTCACTGTTCGCACAGGACCGTGATACCCCTCCTTCAGAGCTCATGTACATGTTTGAAAGTGTTCCAACCCAAGGACTGCTTCAGCTTAAAGTTAGTGCAGTATCATTTTATTATATATAAAATATATCAGTTTGTTTGGTGGAAGAAGAGATTAAATGTTACATTTATACACAATAAGTCTGAAGCAACTTAAACATCGAGAGCCTCTGATGTGCAGCACGTTTTAATTTAACAGAGCTGCTTTTGTCTCTGAGACACAAACGATGGTGATGTTAAAAGTCTGCAGCACTTATTATACTGCTGTAAATCACAAGGATAAGGGCACCTGGGATGTTGTTCTCCTTGCCAACTCTGTTTTTGCACTTTTATTCTTTTCCTTTAATCCATGTTGTTTCTTTACATCTGCATCTTAAGACTCAAGGGTGACCGACCATTACTCCCTTACCAAGGAATTTGCTGTGTTCCTAACTATGTCTCATCTGATCTCAGGAGAATCAGGGCTGGGTCACACTGGCTGCTGGGAAGAACTGCACCCAAGAAATGGTCGACATGAACCTTCTACGTTATGTAAACACAGGCCGTCGGGCTGCTCAAAGTCAGGATTTCTTTGTCTTCCATTTGCTGGATGGAGAGAATCAGTCACCCTCACAGCACTTCCAGATCTCCATCAAAGACCTAGACAAAGGTATCGCAGCTTCATTTAACTTGTGTAGGTTCTTGATCAATGACGAACGTTCATCCTGCTCAGTGTCGGTAAGCAGAAGTCATACCAACTATAATATTTTAAAACACTGATGTGGGAGATAAGAGTCAGCAAGTCTACTGACAACTGGAAAGATCTGAGAGACACAGACTGAATCCTTTTGAACAAATAACAAAAATGTTCTAAAATAGCAGGAATCTTGGAATATTCTAGTCAACTACACACACACACACACACACACACACACACACACACACACACACACACACACACACACACACACACACACACACACACACACACACACACACACTTTATGTGCTGGACACACCCTACACCTGGGGTCTTGCCTGGTGTGATGGACCCCAGCCTCTATGGATCTTGTACTCAGAGCTTGTTCTTGTGCTGCCGTGATTAGTGCCTCTGTCCAGCTTTGTCCAGCCACTGGGATCCAAACACAGGACAGAGGGGGCAAAGAGAAACACGAGGGCCAAGGAAGCCAAACCCAGGAACCATAGAAATAAATCACAAATGAATTGAAAACGCTGGGTCGAAATGACCCAGACCTGTGACAGTCTATATGTCAGCATCTCCTCCTTTGGCCAGCTTATTATGCCAGCAGGGTATGTGGTCACGGGCAGGGCGTAGGTGTTGATAGCCTGTGCAGAACAGCAGTGGGGACAGAGCTTCTCCCTGGTACAACACTTGATGGTTTCACATTCCCACTGAGTTCCTGATGAAGCCTCTGAGGGTCCTGTTGATCTTGTAGAGCTTTGGGATCCCAGGATCCAGGTGTGAGTCATAGACTTTATTTCAGTCAAATCAGCAGTGCACAGGCTGGTCAGGCTGCTCAGTCTACCAGTAACAGGGGTTTCACTCCTCAGGTATTCTTGCCCCTTTCTGTGCCCCACTCATGTGCCTGTTCATCTTAGCCGCTATGATGCCTGACAGGAGCTTCCACCTGGTGCTGAGGCAGGTTATCGGCCAATAGGATGTCTGCCACGGTGATGGTTACGGGACCCTGCATAGGAAGGTTGCTGTGGTCTGCTATTAGATCCATTAGCCACTGAGCATTGCTGTTGTGTCTTCTCCTGTTTGCTCTTCCGGTATTGCTCTGTCTCCAGGCTTGGTGTTCTCATCTTCCTCCCCTGCCACTGAGGTTATACCATGGATGGATGTTTCCTTGGAGTGTAGCTGGTTCATTCTCCTGCCTTCTATCTCTCTGGTATACCTCTTCAAATGGCAGACTTCAATGTCTCGATGCTGGCAGCTTGCTGTGCTTCTTAGGCACCCCTTTCTTCATCACACCTTTTAGTAGTTGGCTAACGTCCCTCCGTGCTACCTTCACCTTAGCTGATGGCCTGTAGTCTCCATGGAGGACACTGCTCCTTGTTGCTGTTCATCTTGCAGCCAAGCATCACCGTGGTCTCTGCTGCTGGTGTAGATCAGCTGGTTGGTTTCAGTGATGGTCACAGCAGGGATTGTAAGTGATGCTGCATTCATATCGTCTAGTAAACCTGCTGAGAGTACTTGATGTAGTCTTGGTGACCGGCAACGATACCTAATACACCCATAGCATACAGCCACCTAATCTCAGTCCAACAAAACAATATTTTAGTCATTGATGTAATAAATGCAAATCTGAAGAGAGGAAGTGTCTGCAGTGAAGTCACACCGTGTACTTTGTCTTTTTAGGAAACATCGTCATCTTTGTGAAACCAGCGAACGTCAGCCGTGGAGATCGCATCGTTCTCACCACCCATGTGCTGCAGGCCACAGATGGCACAGACCAGCCAGAGGAGCTTCTGTACGTCATCACCAGCCCACCTGCTCATGGACACATAGAGTACATGAAACATCCTGGCATCATCATTTCTACCTTCAGCCAGATGGACATAGCAGCCAACCTGGTGGCTTATGTTCACGATAACAGAGCCAGCACGCCCAAAGAAACTTTCCAGTGAGTCTGAAACGCTGTCTGAGATCAAGGAAAGCTCTTTCAAACGATGCTTCGTATTTAACTTTGACCTGCAGCTTTTCTTAATGAGACAGACCTTTCAAGATCCCATTTCAGTGGGATTCACTCAGTTATTGGTTGTTAGACTAATAACCCAAACTGGTGGAGAATCAAACAGCACATGGGTCACCTCCACCCCCACCCTTAAACCTGGTTCTGTTGGAGGTTTCTTCCTGCTAAAAGGGAGTTTTTCCTTCTCACTGTTGCCAAAGCACTTGCTCATAGGGGCTCATATGATTGTTGGTGTTTCCACTGCTTTCACTATATTATTGTAGGGTCTTGGCGTTACAATATAAAGCTCCCCGAGGGAACTGTTATTGTGATTAGGCACCATATAAATAATCTTACATTGATTTGAGCTGAATCGAATTAAACTGTCTGGTGAAAGCTAACCTCAAAAGTAAATTAGCGACTGATGTACTGTAGTCATCACTTTGATCACATTACACCTAACACCCAGTCCTTTGCATTTCTTTTGACAGGTTTATTGTGAGCAATGGTAAAACTAGCGTAAATGGCAGCTTTGAGATCGGGGTGGAAACGGTGGATCGTATCTTACCATCTCTGTCCTCCAACAAAGTCCTCACGGTGCCCCAGGGATCGTCCATTATCCTGGGTCCAGACTACCTGTCTCTGTCAGACCCCGACACTCCTCCCAGCACCCTGACATTTGTCCTTTCACAGCCTCCACAGTATGGCAGACTAGTTTTAGCTGGTGAACCACTGAGCACAGGCTCTAATTTCACCCAGAGAGACATAGAGGAGCTGGAGGTGGCATATCAACATGACGGGGGGCCATCACAGATAGACCGATTCTCCTTCACTGGCTCAGACAGCACTAATCGAGGGTTCCTGCTGGATGGGCAGTTACACAGAGAGCCTGTTTTCTTCATATTTCAGGTAGGTTATAAGGGCTGGCTTTACCTGTGACAGATACTGTGGTTGTGCCATAATTGTGTTGGAAACATGTGCACTAGTTAAGGCAAACAAACACTGGTTAGCTGTTTTATCCACACAGTGCTAAACCACTTTTGTGGTCATTATTGAAAGCTGTGCACAGAAGGAGAGGGACATGGAAACTGCACAGTAGAAATGTACTAACGCTGTGCCATCTCTAGTACAACATCAAGCTGTGTGTAATTTCAGATCAGGCCTTTGGATAAGTCGCCTCCTGAGGTTGTGAAAGTGCTTCCCCTTTGGAAAGCAGAGCCTTTAGCTGATGGCCGATACGGCATCTTCCTGTCATCCCAAGAACTGAAGGCTCGAGACAGCAACAGCAGAGAAGAAGAGCTCATATTCTGCATAGTTCGTCCACCACACTTTGGTTTCCTAGAAAACATTACCACAGGTAAGGACGATGTTTACACTTTAACTTTGAACCAGAAACCTGTAGCCTCATCCTTCTTACTTTGTGCAGGGGGTTTTGTGCCACAGCGCTTCTTGCAGATGGAGCTAAAGAAGAGATCTATTGTGTACATCATCAGTCTGGACACGGAGTCTGTCTCAGACAGCCTGGAGTTCACAGTGTCCGACCTGCTGGGGAACACAGGGCCTCGTCACCTGTAAGAACAATACTTTAAATAAACAGTGCAGAGTTTGTCCTGTATTAACTTCGTTCTTTGCAGACTCGAGTTCAGGTGGTCCAGGGTGGAGCTGCTGCAGACCGAGACGTCAGCCTGTGAGGAGCAGGGAACGATCTCACTGGACATCGTTCGTCGGGGGAATTTGGCCGTATCGTCATATATTTCTGTCAAGGTTTGCACGTCATTTGGTTACTGAAACTGAGGCGTAGTTATGATTTCTCTTATTCTAACAATGGTTAACTAAGACATGTTATACGTATAGTTTCCACTATGAGGTGACTGTTGTTGTGAACTGGCTCTACACAAATATGACTGAGGTGAAAAGAGATTTGTGATAACTCAGCTACAGGACATTTAGCTTGTATGCAGATTGATGAACATGTGGTTCTGCGACTTGTGTCTTTATTTAGGTAAATGAGGTCACTGCAACAGCTGGAAAGGACTTCCTCACAAACCCATCTGCACTCGTCCAGTTTGATCCAGGTATGTGTTTGATAATAGAGACAGAAGGTCTGTCTGTCTGCAGGGTCAGGCCAAAAGTCCCCGTTTATGGAGCAGAGTTTGAGTCCAGGCAATGAAAGAAGGTCATTAAAGTTCAGTGAGGATCTGTGTCAGTGTCTTTCACACTGGAAGTTTGATGATAAGTGGCTGGAGGCAGCATGTGTGGGCTACCTCCGGATATACTGTCTTTCACCCACAGTCTAAAGACGAGCTTGGATCCAGTCACGTGAAAAGAACCAGTTAAACAAACATGAAAAACAAGAAATATAAATACTGAAAACTGAAAACACAGAAGTGGAAGATGAGTCCAAAGAAAAGGACAAACCTCAGGTCCCTACAGACACACCCTGATGATGACGTTCTTCTAATTGTGTTGTGACTGAATTTCTTATTATTGCAGCAACAGCTTAGTGCGACGTGTTAACGGTCCTCCTCAGAGTTTTGAATGAAAGCCTCGTAGAGAAGCGGTTCCCAGTAGTTTCATGTTCCTCTGGCTGCCTGTTTGTTCCCCTTATTAGTTCCACTTGTGCTACAATCAGCTGATTTCAGTTTATGTGCTGGAGGAAGAAAACAGTGACGCAGTTTGTGGATTGTGTTAAAGCATAATGCAGATGTTTCCTCTTTCCTGGATGCACTTTAACATCGTGCGTTCATCCTTTTGAGCAATAAAACAAATAAAATGTCTGTAACAATGTTTCTAAATCCTTCACACAAAACAGTTTAGGAAGCTTAGGAAGTGCAGCTTTTACACTCAGTCCCTGGTTACGTTTTCTACTGTGAATGAATGATTAAATGTCTCTGTGTAAACACTGTGATGGACTGCTGACCTGTGCGCGCACACACACACACAAACACTGTGTGTAGGAGTGTCAAAGCGAAGGTGGCAAACTGAGATTATCCAAGATCACCTCGAGGAGGCTGACGAGACTTTTGAAGTGCTGCTGGTCTCTCCTGAAAGCACCGTCATTGGCAGCACCAACAAAGCTACGCTCACCATCAGAGACTCAGCAGGAGGTAAAAATGATTATTTTGCCACACATGATGGCATTTGAGGATAGACTTATCTTACCCCCGAACTAAAACCACAGGGCAGTGCAGGCTAGACCAGAATCAGGAGGCTCCTGTTCTTGGAGGACAGGAGATTCAGGCCAACACGTACCCTCAGCATGGATCCATACACCTCGAGAAACTTCCTCTTGGGACAGACTCGATCATCTGGACCCGTGGAGACAGCATCTCCAGGCCAGGAGTCCCCAAAAAGAAACTCAGAGTCAGAGGCAATGCAAAGTCAGTAAGTACATCCTGTAAGCTCTGCTGTTTGAATGTATTATATATGAAATCGCTGCAGTTGAATCTTTCTGCAGTGGCGCGTGGGTAAACTGCTGCTCTGGGTTTTTCTTTCAGATTGCACCGTCATCAGTTTTTCACAATGGAACAGACACCGTTTACACAGTAGGTAGCACTCCCCACTCCTACCAATGAGACTTCTGAAAGTTTTCACTTCTATTGCTTCTTCAATTTCAGTATCACGGCATCATCCAAATGCAAGTAGAAGACGACACCTCACCATCCAGGAAGGGCAGAAAGGCAAACATCCAGGTGGTTAGCAGGGGGGCACAACAGCATCGGTCCCACCCTCACAGAAACATCTTAAAACCTCAGAAAGCTGGCGTGGCGAAGGGACATGTGAGTACCAGCGGGTTTTCTTCCCCCTCGAACTCCATCAGCTCGGCTTTTAGGAACGCTGAATCGTTTTGTTTTGCTTGTATATCTGTTTAAAAGAAAAGGAAAGAATCTGCTCATGCTGCTGCAAATTCACACTTCAATCTCCACCAAGCACTTCAGCTGGAGAACAGCTGCTCACACTCACATGTTGTTACGGCCGCTGGACCTGAAAGCACACACAGAAGTGTAACACAGAGCGAGTCGTTTATTAGGCTGAATACACGAACGCAAAACAAGGCAAAGCAACTTTGAAAACATCCTGAAACTGGACGTAACATGAAGCGAGATGGACAGACGATGTGAAATACACAGGAGGGTAATGAGGGAAGTGGAAACGCTGGGGAAACACAGCTGACACAAACCTGACGCCACACAGGAAGCAAAACTAAACACACTGAACAGGGAAACACAAGACTTTCAAAATAAAAAAGGAAACCTGGAGAGACGACACCACGAGCTTGACAAACATGAAACACGCAGACAGTCTGTCATGAAACACATGACAGACTGGAGAGAAACATGAGAAGAGACAAGGGAGACACAAGCACAAACAGGAAAAGAAAACAAGGAAACATAGAAGAAACAAAATAGATTAAAACTCAACGAACCCCAAACTAAAAATAACACAACAAGGTAACATTATTCCAATGATAAGAAATCAAAAACCCAAAATAAACTCAAAATGCTGGGTCACAGACGCAGACATATATGCTCTATAAAGTCCAGGCAAGCTGCAGCACTGAGTCATGTAGAGCACAGTAGAGTTTACGTTCTTGTCGTTCAGATGTGTGCACCTTTGGCGTAGCATGATGTGCTAGCAACACGGTGGTAGCTCTGTTGCTAGTGCACATACTGGACCTTCTGTTGCTCCACACACTGTGAAGTATGTTGCATATTATTGTGGAGCAGCACTATAATCTGTGTGAATGTTTGTGGGTCACAGACTACAGCTGGCAACCCCGTCCACAAACCCTGTGTGCCAGGACTTAGAGGCCTCCTTCATTTTCACCAAGCTACCAACGAGCTCTTTCACTGCAACGGTGTCTCCTGGAAAGCCTGGGCACCAACTGATCAGGTACTACAGCTTCACAACACCAACACAAGCCAAGCACATTAACCTGTGACAACACGTGGAAACTGAAAAGCTGCAGATCTAAAATCATCTTTCCTGTTGAATAGATGGTGAGTGCTCAGATGTGTCCTCAGGGCTCCACCTTTCATGGTGGTTATTGCTACACCCTCAGTACTGAACGCAAGCTGACATGGAGTGAAGCAAACAGGGCCTGCAGGGAAAGGTACAGTTGTGTGTTCCCACAAACACTTTGTGCATTACAAACACGATGAGCATGAGGCGCTTCTTTTTCTTCCTAACGGCAGGTTTAGAGGAACACTGGCCAGTGTTGCGTCTCAAGCTGACATGGACTGGCTGTGGGACTTTGGTGGAAGGAAGCCTTTCTGGATCGGTAGGTGTCCTGTTTTTACATGTGTGAGTAAATGTAACGGTGTCAATGGTGCCGGCTCCTCATTCGCTTGTAATGCATTCTAAATAAAAAATCACTCACTGTGTAAAAATGGACTTTCAGTTTAGTTTAATATGTAAAGTTTAAAGTGCACTGGACACAAAGTAACTACAACCTCCACCTCATCTGACTGGAACATTCGTTAAGTTTAACGAAACATTTTTGTATCCAGTGCAAAGAATTCTAATGTGTTTAAAAAATATAATCATAGTATGTAAATAAGTTAGTAAAGTGAATTCAATAACAACAGCGTTGCTAGAACATTATTTTCTAACATCTGGTCCCCAAAGTGAAAGTATTGATTCGTTTTATTGAGGCAGAAGGTTTTGATTTTGCTCCCTGCCTGTTCTCTCCATCCTTACATGGATTCAATCCCGGTACTCCTGCTTTAGTCGTCCAGAGACGGGGTGCTGGTTTAGTTCAGTGGGCTGAGCGATCCACCGTGTGCAGCTGCTCACCCACCGAGCTAAACCCGACGCTGCACATCTGTATGTTGTGTTTGCAGGGAGCCGTATAGCCCAGGGCCAAAGCCCCACACGTTTCTGTCCGTGCATTTTTTATGCAGAATGTAACGAGCTCATCTTCTCTGTTGCGCCAGGTCTGAACGACAGGGAGGGCCGAGGACGCTGGGAGTGGGCCGGAGGCGAGCCGGTCGGCTACACCAACTGGAGAAAAATGCCTCTTCAGCCAAAAAAGAAAGAAAGCAGAAAGTGTGTTCTGGTTTGGAGGAGGGCAAAGTGGCAAATCAGGGAGTGTAAGACGAGCAGAGGTCATCGCTTTGTCTGCTCGGTTAAAATCTGAGTTCAGCACCGTCCAGTCCAGCGCGGTCCGGCAGCAGTGAGCTGCCACTGTGCGTGACAGAAATTCACAACCTGTTTACAATTAACACGTGAAAAGAGAGCTTGGTGTCCAAACACAGTTCATGTTGGACTCATATTTACAGTGCAAGTGTTGCAAGTGTTACAGTGAAGATGTCCTTGGGGCCTTAATCAGCTCCTCAGCCTCTGTTTGAACCACAGTTATTAAACATTCATGCGTTTCGTTCATAAGTATGTAAACGTGGGAAGATGAAGCTGAATCCGTTCATTTATTTTCCTTATTAAAAGACTGAATCATGTAAATGTGCTGATATTGTATTTGTGTGCAATTATAAGTGACAGCCAGCTGCTGCTGCATTATCGACTTTATTAAACACATATTAACAGAGTTAATGTTATTGCACCAATAAAAACAGGCTTTGTTTGTCACGAGCTGCTGCTGCTGTCGTTTTTCTCTTTTCAACATTATCTCTGCTGCTCCGACCCGAGCCAGCGCTGCTGTTATTGTGATTATCCGCATCATGTGATCAGCAGGCCGGGCATGAAAGGAGGCCTTTTATACGAGCTGTAAGCAGTTCTCAGAGGCTGGTATGCAGGCTACATCTGATCCTCTTCAGCTCGGTGAGTCCTGATCAAACTGAATATCTGTTCGTGCTGCTTTCACACTAACAGGCTGCTCCATCTACACCAATCAAGGCATTTAGACACATTTTGGCGTTTTTTTTAGTGATTTCTGGTTCATCACATGCTGAACAGTGTTGCAACAGACCAACTGAAATCATTGTTTCATGAGCTCCACATTAAATCCATGGTAGCGTTGAAATAAAGTCTGCAGCAGTTTGATGTTTCGGGTCCTGTTGCTGACATCGTTGCTGTACATTTTGTTCCCATATTGTTTACTAGGTTTTTTCCTGTTGTTTCCTTTCAAACAGTAAAACGTGTTGTTGGTAGCCTACCATCTGTTTAATCTGCTTCAGTTTGACTTGATTTGTGTCTCCAGCTGTAAAATGTGTCGACTCTTCACACGTTCTGTCTTCATGCTGCGTTGCTGATTGAAGCACAAGCATGTTTTCCTTGAATCCTGCCTTCTGTAACAGCACACACGTGTGAATATGCTCTTCACACACTGACACGCTGTCTGTACGTTAGTTTTGTGTGAGTGTGTAATTTCCCGACTGTCCTGAGAGTCGATAATGTTCGAGGGAAAAACAACATTTCTTCCAGAAGCATCCAGACTGTTAACCAGCTGTTGCTTTGCTGTTTGATCATCTGACTTCTAATCTTGATCACTGCCAGCTGGAGGAACAGAAGACACTTCACTGCTGGGTCATGGATCATCATGCATCAGGCCAACAAAGCCATGCAGCACATTTCCAGTGGCTTTCCTTTGCGTACCAGAGCCTCACAGAGATCCCTTATGAAACCATCCTGACACAGACAGACAGCCTGCAGGTGCTGGACCTGAGCTACAACCTGCTGGATGAGTATCCTTTTGTAAAGAGCACAGCAGCGTGCCGACCCTTTGCTAAGCTGTGTGTGCTTAAAAATGCTGAATAATATCTGTGTATTGGCAATAACGCTAACTGTTTCCAACTCTAACTTTAACCTGACGGCTTCTGTTCTTTAGCAAACATCTTCATATAGATGATGATCCTGCTTTGGTTTTGTAAGTGATGCACATAGTCAATAAAAAGCCATCGAGTGTTGATCCGAGTTTCAGTGTAAGAAGAAACATTGGACGCTGATAAACAGTCTGCGTAGCAATCCGCCCGACAACAGTTTATTCGTATTAATGAAGTTTTTCATGTAATCTCAGTTTGACTGTGGGCAGCAAACAGAAGGATGTCAGTTATTATTTACCCACTCCTGGACATGAGGGTCCTGTGGATCGGTGGGATGCTGTGGGGGTGTCAGAGCTTTCTTCACTGACGTACAAGCCTAGTGTCCTTCACTCAGTCCTTATTGGAACCCGGCTCTGCTGGGCCGCCTGGAGAAGCTCAGCACTCTGATCCTGGACTGCAACAACTACACGTCTCATGTCAAGTTCCCCTACATGCCAAGCGTCACCACAGTGTGCATCAACAAGAACAAGATCAACAACCTGCCTGTGTTTGTGGAGGAGATCTGGAGAAAGTTCCCCAACATCAAGTGAGCTTTTTCTCTCTGATGAAGCGTCTGTGTTTGCTGTTACTGCTGCCTCATGTGTTTCTGTTCCTTCTAACCGCAGGATCCTTAGCATGATGAACAACGAGGCAGCACCCAGCTACTTCAATGGAGGCAGTCTGACCCAGTACACAGACTACAGGTGAGCGTGCAGGTTGCTTTCACAGCGAGAGCTTTCTCCTGAATTTACACACAGTGTGCAAACGTCATATTATCAGTATGAGCAGGGATAGCTCAGTAGGTAGAGTGGTGGCCCCATGATCGGAAGGTCGGGGGTTCGACTCCACTGAACGGCTACCCTGAGGTACCCCTGAGCAAGGTACCGTCCCTACACACTGCTCCCCGGGCGCTGCACTGGTGGCTGCCCACTGCTTCACTGGGTGAATGGGTTAAATGCAGAGGAACTATTTCCCTATGGGGACTAACACGCACACTCTCTAAAGAAAGATACATACAAACATGTGCTCCACACAGCATAATGACCTGTGTCCCTCTGTTACCACCGTTACCACATGATGTTTATAGAAACACTACATGCAAAATCTAGTCACGCTGTCTGTTGTATACAGCGCCCCCATCTGAGTCATCAGTGCAAGAACACAAGGCCAAGATGTCCTGTGTTAGAATAAACATTTTGTTTTCATGGCCACGGTCGGCTGTACGGACACTTTGAACAGACGAGCACAGAACTACAGGAGGTCAGTTTAGCCGTAACACAAGCCTGTGAAATCATTAGCATGCTGTGTGTGCCTGTGTGTGTGCCGTGACACCTGCAGAGGATCAGCTGCTGTGGGCACCTCGCTAACTTCAGCTTTTAGAAACAGCTATGGTTTGAAATATTCCTCTACGGGCCAACATGTGCAGACAGACGGAAGTGCATGAAACACATGTTTTCACAGTAAAACAGAAAAACATACAGTTTTAAGATAAACAGTAAACACGTGGTATCCAAGGAAACCAGACGAACGCTGTCTGATGGCTGACCACAGAACAGCTTCCTGCTCCGTGTTAATGATGCCTGAAGAACACAGCAATAACTCTGCATGTTCACATAAACAGCAGAGCCTTCTTTGCACCACGATCTTCAGTCTGCATCTGTCGGCTGTTCCTGTGTCTCACAGTCGTGCATCAGTGTTGGCTGTTGGCCCTCGTGCACAGATTTTTCCATGTCCTTGAAATCTTTTCATACTGTGTGCTGTAGATTTTACCTCTTCCATCATGTTGTGCTACTGTTGTCAGTGAACCACAACAGCTGCACACTGCTTGTCCAGCTGTTTCTTCTTACTATCACTTCTCAGCCACCTGCTGCCCTGTTCCAACTGTTGAAAACCAAACAGAGAAAAACAGTAAAATGTAGTTTGAACTGTTTTCTGATGTGTTTATGAGATTTGCAAACCACTGTCTTTGTGTTTATACGTAAGCCCATCTTTGGAATGACTCAAACCAAAACAGTCCGAACATGTAAATGTTTTGTGGACATTACAAAGACATTGTGCCTGTAACAGTGCTCAGCATGTGTATTATAATACCAGTGCTGTTCAAATGGTTTTTATGGGAACACCACCCACTTGTGTGGAGGCATATCTATGATCATCCACACACAGATGTCTAACTGCCTGGTAGGTGTTGGCATGAGTTTCTTGGAGTCATTGTCAGACTGGTGCAGTGGGCCCTGGATACTTCCTGGTGCACAGCAGCACCTGTCATCACGTGTCAAAAGTATGCAGGTAGTTCCTGGAGATTGAAGGAAGTGATCTGACTGGCCACCTGACCTCCATCCAGTGGAACATCTCCCATTTAAGAAACTTTAAACTTGTAAGCTGTGATGATTTAAAAGGTTATGAATCAACACAGTCGGTGTGCTTTTTCTCTACGAGTCTATCCGTGGTGCATTCACCCATCTGGCCCTGTTCTTGCTTTGCCTCTTCAGACTCTATGTGATCAGTCAGCTTCCAGGTCTGGAGATCCTGGATGACACGGAGGTCCTGGAGAAGGAGAGAGCCCAGGCTCGGAAAACCTACCGGCTACAGCAGAGCGGTCACAGCAGCAGAAAACGGAGAAAGGACTCATCCAAGAAGCACACTCGCATTCAGAAAAAGCCCAGCAGCATCATGAAATAAAGCCTGTGTCGCCCGTGTTAATGTTATAATTGTGCGTTCTTTGTCTGCTTGTATTAACATTCATCTAAAGCTGTGGTTTGTGGTCATGTATGGGCATGTGTGTCTGCTGGGCT
Source organism: Aulonocara sp. 'chitande type north' Nkhata Bay (assembly GCF_057382095.1). Classification (NCBI taxonomy): domain Eukaryota; kingdom Metazoa; phylum Chordata; class Actinopteri; order Cichliformes; family Cichlidae; genus Aulonocara; species Aulonocara sp. 'chitande type north' Nkhata Bay. Next base: position 68,732,301 of record NC_141346.1, read on the forward strand.
TCATCTGAAAAACAATCAATAATTAACAGGAAGTGCAGCGAGTAGCTCTTAATGCAGAGCACCTGTTTTACTGAATGAATAATAAAGCAGCCAGAGGATTCTTCCTCTTATCGCCTGTAATGTTTCCATCATCAGCTTTCACACAGGTGCTCTCACATGTTCCTGCATCTGCTGACAGAAACGTGTTCCTTTTGTTTTTGAGCAGTGCATCAAAATCACTGTGTGCAATAAAACGCATCATAACTTTAATGACGTGCATTTTTTTAACAACACTAAATCGACTGTTTGTCTGCTCGGTCACCAGCGTCAGAGCTGCAACAGGCAGGACTCCGAATGACTCCAATCATGATGTTTGTGATTGTGGAGATATCAGAACACTCTCAGATTAATGTTGTTCTGCATACTGATCTCAGCAGTCTCTTTGCATCAGCTACAGGAAGAGGGAGTGAGGTTGTGTCTGCATGTGTTACAGTCGGTATTTTCAGCAGGAGGCACCACTGTCAAACTCACACATCTGGTAGTTTCCCAGAGAAAAGAACGACATCAAACGTTAATTGAATCAACAAACCTTGAACTTTTCTTCGCTGTGTGAAGCACAGCCTGTGTTTCTTTAGAAAATCGAACCATCTGATTGGCTCACCCTGCACTCACACACGCCGGCCTCCTACTGCGAGCTCTGTTTGGTCAGAAACCCGACTCTTCATGTTCGATGCTTTGCAGTGAGACCTTTGTTTCACATGACTTCTCGTTTCTCTGTTCTGTGTTTTGCTCTCTCGGTTCCTTCCTGTGCTTCAGCTGACACCCTCAGTGTGTTTCTGCAGCTCTCAGTATGAGACGTTCTCTCAGTCTCCCAGCATGTGGTCCTGCATGCTTATACTGAAGGAGCCGTGAGCTCTCACATTTGTGTCACAACATGCTAGCAGTTACAGACATGTTATTTGTTACCACGTTTCAAAGATCAAAGTGTTGTTAGAACGTCTCACGTCTGTGTGAAACAGACAGTGCAGGTAACCTGACAGCGCACGCTAGCATTAATGATGCCCACAGACCACATATGATAGCAAGTCAGGAGTGTATGTGATGTGTTAGCTTCCATATCTAGTTCACTTACGTCAGCTGCACAGGCTCGGCTAAGGTTGGGACACTGCGACTAAGCCCTGTGGATACGTCTTCACATATGCGCTGACAGAACCTCTGGGCAGATGTGCAGCCCCACTGAGCATGCTATAGTTCTGAGCAGCGTTTGGAACAGGTGCAGATATCTGTGCTCTGTGCGCAATGTTGTATAAGTTGTGGCTTTTAGTCATTTTGAAGGCATTCAGAATCCAATTATTCCTGTATGATCGATTTGTGTTGCTGTCAGAGTTTCCCCTGATACTGATGAACAGAAGCTCACTCAGGAACGAGGTCACACAGAGCTCAGGTTTTCACTCGTGAGGGGAAGCAGTTGATCTCCAAACCACTTCAGCTTGCTTTCCCCCTGCAGGCTGTTTTTATTGGTTACACACATGAACATTCATAAAGCTTGATGCTGTATTACCTATGAGAAATTCCTATAACTGCTTACAAAGTGTGATTGTGCGAGCATGGTTATACAATGTGTGGTTACATGATGGGAGTGCAGCTCTCCCAGATTGTTGTCGGTAGAATCTGTTCGTCTCAAGGCTGCTTGTTGCCCTTATCGAGGTCGTGCACGCAGTCATGTGTGTGGTTACCTAGCAAACAGAAGCACTCTAGCTTTCTACCTACAACACATGCATCAAACCTGACATTCACCTTTGCTGACTCTATCTTTTCATATAAACTTTCCGTCTTGTACAACATGTTCTAGATTTCTTTTGTCTGGATCTAATGCTGATGTGTTTAAAAATATAGACATAAATACTCGTAAAAAGGGGAACTGGGCTGGTTGCTGACTGTGTCATCTTTATATCCTTTATTTCCACGATGTTCTTCTTGCTATCAGTGTCACGTTTGGGCTTCGTCTACACGACATGATTGTTTATTCCCTGAACAAACTGTAAAGGTCATATTTGAACCCTTCACTCATTACAACAGGAGGACGTTTTGACATTAAGACCACTTGTCCTGTATTCAGATGACTGTGTTGAGGTTTGAGGTCAGATAGTCACCAAATGTGAAATATGAACCAAATATCTTTAAATGGTAAAAGTTTCCTGTTCTTGTGGAACACAATACTTCACTCTGAGAGCGACTTCTCTACACTAGCTTTCTGTTCTCAAGTACATGTTTTTGTTTGTATTTTGTGTAACTTTTGTTAGTCTCTACCTCTGCATTTATCTTTGCACTTGTCTAAATAAGGAGGACACGAGATGAATAAAGATTATTTAAATAAATAATTCAGTGTACAGGAATTCATCAAACTGGTTGCAGGAATGAAGTTTTTCTCACACAGGATGTTGCTGGCTGCCTTTGTGATTAATAGCTGTCTAACTAGCTGGTTAGGATATTGAAAAACTGAGTTGTTATGTTGGTAGTGGACAGGAAGCAGACTTCGTCCTCTGCACTGAAGATTATTCCCTTTGTTTTTCCCTGTCTTGTCAGACATGCAGTGGTGTAGCATGGTGCCCCTAACAGTGCAGTCCTCATCTGTCCCCAGTGTGACTACAGCAAACCTCAACCACACGACACGGACACACGCACACTCAAGATTTCTGTATCAGCTGCACGAGTCGTAACTGTACCGGAAACTGAGTGAATCCCCTTCAAAATAAGGCTCTTGGAAGATTTCACTTCGATTCCGTTTTATTTAATTTTGTTTGTAACGCCAAATCACAACAGCAGTGACGTCATGTTGCTTCCCATTATAAAGACCAATAACAGGCCGCATTAGAGTGATCTCTCTGCGTTTGTCTGCCTGCTCGGACCCCTGCTCAACACACCGCACTGCTACATCACAACACTCCCGATCAGGTGTCAAACACGAAGCCTGCCTCAGGATCAGATTCAGCAGTAACAAGGACGCGGGCGCATCTTTCCAGAGCAGTTTGTGGTCGTAGTTAAACGTAAATGATGAATTCAGAGACGCACGTCCTGCCACACTGATAGTGCTGCCAGCTCTGCTCTGCTGCCCTCTGCACCCAGTGCAGCTGCTCAGTTGTTCCTTATAATGAATAATAATGAACCTCGGCTCAAATAACAGTTTCACCTCACACGTCCTGTATTTGGTGCTGCCTTGTGTTGTAGTTAGAGACTGCGCTTTGGCAGTGCGGCGGCGGTTCAAATGGTGGACACAATGACCTCTTAGAAGTGTTACGTCACAGCCTCGGTGTTCCCGTTTGAAAGCGCTGACCGGAAACTCGCTGTGACTGCGCGTAACTTGACGCAGGTGCCTGTCAAAGCGCCGTTCCGCTCGGTGTTTCGCAGAAACGCCGGCTGCCGTCGCCCTCCTCGGGCATCGCGCTCTCCTGCCTCATCGACCCTTTACGCGTGGAACATATGAAGGCGCGCTCTCGGCTCTAAAATGCTATTTTTAAACGTGACCTTGCGTCGAAGGACTGAACGCCGGCTCGTGTCAGTCCTGAAGGATTTCTTCGTGCCCGCAGCGCACTGCAACACACCGGCAGCTGAATGAATAGAAGCCGGGCCGTGGAGACTCGCTGCAGCAAACAGGACAGTGCTGATGAACAACACGGCCTACATGCCACGGAGTCTCCAGGACACCAGCTGTACGGACTCCTTCACTGACGCGCTGTTCCACCTTGTAACACAGTAATAACTGAGCTCCATTTTATTCGCTGCTGCAGAACTAAGCATCACAAGACAGGTGTGTGTGTGTGTGTGTGTGTGTGTGTGTGTGTGTGTGTGTGTGTGTGTGTGTGTGTGTGTGTGTGTGTGTGTGTGTGTGTGTGTGTGATCCACTATGCAAAAGAAGGAACGACCAACAGGCAGATGGACTTTGCATGCTGGATGTTTCTGCTGACCTTGGAAACCAAAATGAAAAATTAACCAGTGGCCTAAGCTTTTTGGATATTGCATAACTCTTCTTTGCTCTTGGTTCACTCCTGGGCTTTGTAGTAGCTGCTCACTGGATTAGTGTGCAGCTCACGAGGCCTGGAGGTGCACAGAGGGTGCTGAATGGTCTTTTAGAGCTGGGCCCGTCTGTAGATGCCTTATCCACCCAGAAGCAACGGATTGAATCGCAAACCACGATGTGATCAGCAATAAAGTCAACAGCCAAGCAATAAAAGTGAAGAACTTATGCAAACAGAGATCCCAGCGGAGGTTTTTGTCCATCGGCAGCATAAATAAACTCTAACTATGCTTCTGAACTGCGGTCAGCCATTGCCTCTCCTGAGGCATACGGACGTGCCGCCTCGAGTCATAGAAAACTTTATCCTGACGGGCTACCGCTTCCCAAACTACAGCCTGTGGGACTGCTTACTGTCAGCGTTCAGGCCTACCAATGAAACGGGCAATTTCTGGACGCACTTTCTTCCTGTTTTCATCTTTTTCTACTACTTTGTGGAGGTTTTTGGTTGGGAAGGTGCGCCTGATAGCGGTGAGCCTTTCTTCTATCCGCTGTGGAATTACTTTATTGGGGTGTCCTGTTTACTGATGGCCAGCAGCATGGCTCACCTGCTTAACTCAATGTCTCTTGTGGTACGAGAGGTTTGCTTCTTCGTGGATTACGGCACCATCAGTGCGTACACGGTCGGCTCATCGTTGGCATACTACTACTACATCCACCCTCAGGCAGGAATAGCAGAGACAGGGAGCAGCTCCCGGGTGGAGTTGAACCGTGAGGCTGCACCCTCAGCCTATGCAATCCCAGAGTGCAACGTGTTCTTTGAGACCTACTACATCCCGTGTGCATGTGTTGTAGCAATCATCTGTGTTTTATCCTGCTGCAATACTCGGCAGAGGTGGAGGCAGCATCGCTATATCATCCGGACGCTGGTTTTTCTCCTTCCGTTTCTCATCTCCTCCACACCAATCTTCTACCGCCTCCTCACCCGATCGCCTTACTCCACCTCCTCCTCCTCCTTCACCGCTTCCACCCCCATGGCCCGCTTCTTCTATCGCCACTGCCTCTGGTTGCTGGTGTCAGCCATCTTCAACATTAGCAAGTTCCCCGAACGCCTTGCGCCAGGACGCTTTGACATCTGGGGGCACAGCCACCAGTGGTTCCACTGTTGCACGTTTTTGTCCATCCTGGATGAACTTCACATGATCAAGGCTGAGATTAAGGCCATCTTGCTGAGCCCAGCGTTGCTGCTGCCCCCCACCTCCCTCTCCCACCTCCCTGGACCCACCGTTGCGTCCACCTACGGAGTGATGCTCCTCCTCCAGACCACCATTGTCTCCATCATCGTATGGTTCTCCTGGCGGGCCAACTGTATCTATGGATCCCAGAGAGAACAGCTGGAAAAGGAGCACCCCAAGAAGCACCTGAAATGTCACTGATCACGGAGAAGTCACCGCCATCATTAGACCCGCCGTATGTTCCCGCCCCCTTTGGATTATAAGGATTATATGTAGAGCTCACACGTGTGGTTGAGTGCATATCTTTGCCAGTTCTTTCCCCAGAGCTGCTCCAGCACCTCCTAACAGGACGTCTGAGCGCTGGGACAACAACTACCTCTCAGGGCTCTGCAATTATGGTTGCTGCCCAGGAGAACTAATGTTCCACTTTACGACTGGTTAACATGTTAGACGTTAGTGGGACCATTAAGAACATTTGCTGATGAGCTGTCTGCTGTTAGGTTCTTTTTGTTCTTCCTCCTCCCTTTTTTATTTCGAGCTAAAACGGTGTGTTGCTGCGGCCTGTGCCGAGCCCATTGTTTCATGTCCAATGATTCCTTTGATAACATACCTTTTCTTCCTCTTACTTGCACAAACATTCGCACACGAATCTCATTTCCTGTCTGTTTTGCAAGTGACCCTTGCAGCAGGAAGTGTGCGTTGCACACGACGACAGAAATAGCTGAGAGCTCTTCTCAGTCTTACAGTGAAGCACTTTCAGGGGCCGCACATACTCGCCCCGTCATTAAGAAGCCATGCTTAACTTTCTGTAAGGACACAACACTTCAAAGCAAATAACCGTGTCCTTCTGACACCGCAGTTTTTGACAGGTGAAATGTGTTTGTGTGACTGTTTCTGCTGTTTGTGTGGTTTTCCCCTTAGGCTCTGCTGCTCACTGCAGACTTTATATCTTTATGATGAGAGCAAAGTCTGCAGAGCACTGTTCCACTTTAAAGGTTTGCTTTGTTAGCGTGAGCACAGTGACTGCAGCAGTGGGCTCTGTGTCCGAGACCCTTCATGTGCTGAGCAGCCTTCAGAGTCAAAGCCATAGTTTGAAAAGTGTTGAGCTAACATCACAATTTCAGTTCCTACGAGCTGATATGACCACGTGTGTTATCGTCAGCCATACGCTCAGTGTGTCCATTTTTTAAATACAGGCTGAAACCAGCGACGTTCAGTCATGAACAGCCTGAGGCTGTACGGTCGAGTTAAATGTTAACTTTACCACCAAGTCTTGATTGAGCAAAGTTAAGCTTTGTGGCGTTGCTTGATCACACCTCCTCAGCCGTGAGACTTGGACCCTGTAGGGTTTGGTTTAGACACCATCCATGTACATCGTGTTATTTAGATGTGGGTTGTCCAGAGAAGCATTAGTAGTGGATGAAGTGGACATATAACCTCTCATATGCTGAGAACTCGAACATGGAGGTGGAGCAGGTCAGCTTGGTGGCTTCATTGCTGGATGTCAAAGTATACTGGGCGAGACACTCGAAGCACCAGTCGCTGCAGATGCGTTTGAGTGTGAAAGATGTAGAAAAGATGCTCGTATGAATCTACGGGTGAAAGAGACCTGCTGTATAAAGTGCTTGAGCAGATTAGAAAAGCTGCATAAGAGCCAGATTTTACCATACAGTGACTAATGTCCCCAAATCTGTACTGCTGAACACAAACGTAAGTGTGTAATAATGATGATGATGATTTTAGTTAAACAGAAATATTCTTCTGATCATTTAGTTTCATGTCTTCCACAAAAAGAAGCGAGACATCGGTGTGGTCCGGTCCTCCACCCCGCCGGGTTTGCGCTCTTCAAACGGACAGTGACCATCGGTGGTTTTTTTTCTCTTTGACCTGTTTGTTAATCTCACGTGGTGACGTTGTGATCATGTACTAAAATCTGCACATATACCTGCTTATACTTGCACACCAGAAATTAATTCTCATGGATCAGAGTTGTTTATTACACGTGACACTGGAATATGTACGGAGGGAACATAGAGGTTGAAATCATGCTGCACTTTCTTCAGGCTCCTCGTGTGGCTCCTTTGAGGGTCTGTGGTGCTGTGATATTTCATTTCAGGTTAAAGTATTGCTGTCTGATGAACGGCCTGAGAGACTCGTCTGTGTTGAAGCAATGTGTTTACCTCAATTCAGCATTCGAATCGTTGTGTTGCTGAGAAAAACCATCGCTGGAACCGATCGTGTCCGGTTGAGTCTGGAATCTGTTAAGCTGTGTTCAGTATGAGGATGTTAGACTCACTGACTACTCATCTTACCTAGTGAAGTACTCAGGGTGAAGAAAACTCTAATAGATTATTTACACATGCATTTAATTATGAATGACTTCAGGAGGGTAATTCTAGCACTCAGTGTACAAATCCTAATCAAATAGTGTATCTTTGAGTTTTCAATAAATTACACAGAGAACTTCTGTCATTGTGGGTCTTTATTTTCTTTACTGCTTTCATAATCAATGCCACTTGAATGCTGTCCTTAGCTTCAGCTGCACAAACAGCACTGCTGGTTTCGTTGTAATGAGTGCAACACAAACACTTCCTGTAAGCTGGTGTGGGTCAGAGACCAGCCTCTACAAAGTGACAACAGCGTGCGACGACAAGCTGAACACAGCAGGCTGAAGAACAGTCATGTGGGCTGTGGGCAGCAACTGAACACAAAGCAGACATCACAAAATAATGTTTGGTTCATGTGCAGAACAGAAAGTTTGTTTTTCACTTCAAGCGTCGTTTTGAAACTGCAAACTCTGAAGCTGACGTAACAAACACTGGGAAGTCCTGCTGCTGCTTCCTGTGTCGTGGCGTTAACGTGTGCAGCTGAGCTCCTCCGGTGTTTCCCAGCTTTTCTTTTGCGTCGTTTGGATTAAAGAAGTGAGATCAAACATATTAACTGCACCCTTATCTGTGTCCATGCAGATGCTAGCAGGTGCATTTTTAACCTTTGAACGAATGGATTTGTTATTAATCTTCTAACTGACAGACGAAAGCAAATGAAAGTGTGACGTGTTGAGTTTCAGCCATCGCACACAGTCCTGGTTCCTGGCCCCACACAGCTGCAAACATGTCTATAGGTGTTTAGACTCGCTAAGTCAGGGGATCTCAGAGGTTTGAATAATTCAAATGTTTTCAAAGAAGTTCCCTGTCCTGCCCTGATTTGCAAGTCTAGCACTTCCTCCTCTCAGCCTGCTGCATGCTGTGTGTGCTGTAGGTCTGCAGGACCCTACGCTCTGCCACGTGCACGTACCTGCACGCACAGCTGGCTTTTCCACTTCTACCCCACTGCATCACTTTGTCTCATTTGACTTTAACATCCACAGCTGCAGGAAAGACATGAACATCAGAGTGGAGATCATCCTCAAGCAGAGCTGCTGCTAAATCAGGGAGCCTTTAAACAGTCAAGAAGGTGGTGAAAGCAAAGGGGAGAGTGATGGAGGCAAAGGCTAATGTAAATGAATTCAATTCAGCTTTATTTACACAGCGCCAAATCACAACAACAGTCGCCTCAAGGTGCTTTATATTGTAAGGTAGACCCTACAATGATACATACAGAGAAAAACCCAACAATCATATGAGCCCCTATGAGCAGCACTTTGGCGACAGTGGGAAGGAAAAACTCCCTTTTAACAGGAAGAAACCTCCGGCAAAAACAGGCTCAGGGAGGGGCGGGGCCATCTGCTGCGACCGAAATGAAGAGTGAGAAATAACTGTCACAGCATCAGATGCAGGCAAAGAGATTTGTTTTATAATCTGACTTCTTTAATGGTTTTATCTGTTTTACGAGGATTTACCAAAGCAAAAGGAAAAAGCGCGAGTGAGGGAGTTAGAGGAACGAGCGAACAGCAAGAGCCTGTTTGCAAACAGCCCCACAGCAGCTCTCTGAACGTCAGATCCACTTCATGATCAGTCCAGCTCAAGTCTCGGCACCCCGACACGTCTTTCGGTTGGTTGTTGCTGAAAAACGTTTCCGCAGCACGCAAACGCTGCTGCCACCATGCTTCATGCCAGGTGATGACCGCTGCCTGATTTCTTCCTGACATGACGTTTGGCATCAGACCAGGTTCTGATCAGACTCCTGTGCTTTTAACTGAGGCGTGGCTCCTGTCTTTCTCCAAGGAGCGGTGATGGAGCTTTGTCAGGGTGAACATTGGCTTCGTGGTCACCTTGAGTTCCTTTCTAAGAGTTCTGGTTGTTCCAAACTGCTTCAATTTCTGGAGGATGGCTTCGATACCCTTTCCCAGATCTGTGCCTAAATACAGTCCTGTCTCAGAAGTCCTTGGACTTCATGGCTTAGTGCTCCAACATGCACTGTCAACACATGTCCTATCAGCCGGTGGACTCCAGTCAGCTTGTTTTGATAGCTGATGATGAGTGTCATGGCAAAGGCTGTATGGGTACATACAGTTTTTACATGTATGCAACCTCTTCAGGCTTGATATCTTACATATAGATTGATGAGCTTCTTCAATTGGTGATGCAAATTACTACAAGTATGCAAAACATTTCATATGGGCTCAGTGTGTGGGCTTCAAACCTGTGCAAAGTCCAGTTTTAAGGGAGGAACTTTAACAACATGAGAAGCTGAAGTCAGACTATTCAAATATCAGGTGGAACATCGTTTGCAAATGTCCGTACTTTCACAACAAAGAGGGTTTGTTTGTTTCATCTACTCATTCAGTTCTGACAGCTGTGAGCTGAGATAAGCTTCGTGGTCTGAACTGGGGAGGGGCAGTGTGGTATTCACCGCTGATAGGCTGAAGGGAAAACACGACCCTATCACGTTTGGTTATTGAGCTTTCATACAGGACGATGCGCTCTCTGTTATTTTCACATGAAACTGACACAGTGATCCCTGAAAAGCAGCAGGTCGGTGAAACAGTGTGAAATAATCAGACTGTGCTGGATTTATTTTGTCTGGTAAGATAATCACGAGTCTGAACACAGCTGCAGCTTCATCCATCGCCACTGTCAGTTACATGACGTGCAATGTTTTAAGCTTCTTGTCCTCGATCATGCAGTGAGGGAAGCACCCAGCAGGGAAACGCTTTGCTGTCTGAGTACCAAACAGAAGCAGAAGAGAGAGAGTATCCCAGGATGATGACAGGTGGTGGGAGGAGCTGGTCGCTGTGCAGGACTCTGAAACATGTCGGAGAGTGGGGACCAGTGGAGGGTGCTGAGTGGACCCAGAAGGAAGCAGCTGTTGTGTGTGAACTGTGGTTTTGCTGTTTGTGTGGGAGACAGAAAGGCTTCCTCTGCTGTGTTCAGTCTGGACCTGCTCTGCAGGACTCTGTGGAAATGTAGCACAGCTTTTACTTGAGTAATGTCACTAAACTCTCCACACTTCTTTTCTCCCACCTGGCTGGGGCTGATCAGCTCGTCCCCACCCACACAGCCCCAGTCTCATGCATGCAAGTCTCAGCAGCTCCCTGAATGTTTCTGTGCTCTAAACAATCTCACAGACGCCTCTGGGTCAGCCTGGCTGGCTCACTGCTGAGGACTGCTGAGACCTGAAGCAGGCACTGGCCTCTGGTGTCAGTCTGCCAGGCGTACTGGTGGATCTCTAGATCCAGTAGGTGGTATTCCACAGAGGGGAAGCTCCACTTCTTTCTCCAGGTGAGCTCATAACCCACAGCAGCTGTCTGCTGGTGGCTGTGGAAGCAACACACGCACAGCATGGAGAGGAGGGAGCTGAGTTTGCTAGCTGCTCTTTGTGCCGTCCTCACCTGTGGTCCTGAACCAGTACAAGCTGAAATCTGTTTCCACGTGTCTGGGCTTTTTCTCTCTGCACACTGGGAGTAACTGGGAGTAAACCTGCTGCTGCACACTGAGAGGAGCGAGCTGCTTTGGTTGAGGTGCTTCAGGCCCTCTGGTCACCTGGCTTTTGCATCAGGTAGACCTCAGGGATGGGATCGTGGCTTAGAGGAGGTGCTGGAGAAAACTGCTGGCAGACAGGAAGCGTGTGCATCTTTGCCTCGTTTGTTGGTGTTCCAGAAATCAGTGCTGTGTGAGAGCAGAACTTTAAACAATGGAGAGCTGCTTTCATGCTGCCGCCTGTGCCTTTCTGAGAAGCAGGAAGCTTCGTCTGCCAGTAAACTTCCTGTTCTGCAGCTCTGTTCACCCTCTAGTGTCAGAAAGGAGCAGATCGTGAGGCACGTCAGAGGAACCCAGCGAACCACAAAGCTCTCACTTCCTGTCAGAAAGATATTTGAAGCCGTTTCAGACCTACTTTTACCTTCAGTCAGCTGGCAGCCTGTTTATGCAGCTGAAGGCCGTCCAGTGACTCTTTTAAGGCTCCGTCTAAGAACCAACAAAGAGTGCACACTAACGCAAGCTACACAAGTGAACATGATGAAAAGTATAAAGACGACAGGACAGCGGAGCCAGAAACCAGCTTTTATTTCTGAGACTTCATCTGACATGTGAGAGCTACAAAAACTGTGATTCTCAGAGCCATGAAAAGCAGGACAACAGCAACATGTGTGAATAAAGGATTCACGCAGACAGCGAGGATGGACTGAAGGTTTTAATCCCAGCAGGAATAACTGGGAGAAACGTTCAGTTTCCAGTTAAAACACTGGCTGTGAGTCTGAGAGCAGCTTTTTTAAAACTGCCTGCTGAACGACTACATCACCTAACGAGGTCATTGTCACCATATTTATGCTGTCATCGGTGCATGTAGGGCTGCGCGATATGACCACAATCTCATATATATAAGACATTTATCGTCCTGGCAACGATATAAATCACAAACATGTGATATTTCCTGTGAATCTCGTGCAGCTCGACTGGCGTTTAGTTTTTCCAGCTGTGCGTCCTGCAGCTGGAGTCGAGTGTTTTAACCGATGCATGAAACGATATATTTTTAGACATAAGTTGTAACGGACGCAGTTTTCTCTCAAAGTTTCAGGCTGAGGTTTATTTTTAGCACCTGACGGCTCTTTTTTGCTTCTCCTCCATAAACTCTCTGCATCTTTCACGTGATTCAGTTTATTTTGAAAAGTCTCAACAGGATCTTGAGCTTTATTATGAAAGGTTTACGCGATGGTGTTACCGTCGTTGTTGCTAACAACAACATGTAAAAACAGGCGCTTGTCCGTCTGTAGTGTGGTTATATTATATATAAGAGAAAGAGAGAACTTAAGAAATTAATACTACAGTGACATCAAAACCATGAACAAATATTGCAGTAAACAGTTTATTTTGCGACACCACGAAACAAACGATAGCGTGATAGGAATCGACAGACGTTTTTACATCGTCATATATATGGTTACATCGAACAGTCCAAGGTGCAGGTCTGGCTGCTGCTGACATGTGTGTGATACTAACTGTGGTCCACGAGGTCAACAACAAGAAGTCTTAAAATGAAGAAGCACTTGGTCTTATGGCACAGGGGGACGTCTTTGCTTTAAGGACCAACAGCAGAGAGCCACGTCTGTCTGTGACATGTACACAGCTGATGGTTCATAAAGCAGGATGGTTACAGGACGGTGGGCCAGGCAAACCTGACTGAACGGGTCACCTTCATGTGCACAATAAAAGCAGTAAAGCTGCTGAGGCTGAGCCCTGGACTGAGGCGGATGCTGTTTCCCATGTTTGAATCAAGCTTCATCTTATCTTTAGTACGGTTAATAAATACTCATCATCATCACCAGTCTGCTTTGCCATTCAAACACAGCTGCTGGCACCAGTAGTAAAACCAGAATCACACACACTACAGTTATGCTGTGTAGCCCACAGTGACACATCAGTTAGGACTCAGACATCTTGCGGATCATGTAGTTGAGGATGCCTCCATGCCGGAAATATGCCAGCTCCACATCCGTGTCAAATCTCAGGCGCACTTGGAATGTTTTCCCCGTGTCGAGCTGTGGGAGCAGGGAGAGAGCAGGTCAGCGTCACATCCCAACACGCCTGCAGCAGCGTACCGTCTGTCCGTACCTTGATGTCTACGACCATCCTGGGTGTGAGCAGCTCAGGGATGACCACGGTGTAGCGCTCTCTGCCGGTCAGACCCAGGCTGTCGGCCGTGTCTCCTGGTAGATACTCCAGAGGAATCACTCCCATCCCCACCAGGTTACTGCGGTGGATCCGCTCATAGCTCTCTGCCAGGACAGCCTTGATCCCCTGCAAACACAAAAAACACCTGAGACCTGCAAACAACTATGTGAGCATACAAACAAAGTAGTTTGAGTTTACCAGCAGAAAGGGGCCCTTTGCAGCCCAGTCCCTGGAGCTCCCAGAGCCGTACTCCTTCCCTGCGAGAACGAGCAAAGGGATTCTGGACTGCTGGTACCTGTCTGCAGCATCGAACACATCCAGCTGAAACAAGAACACAGATGCTCCAATCATAAGATACGCCCGGCAACAGCACTGCATCTGTTACCATGGTCAGCAATGCCACACATCTGACATGGTCTACACTGATGCTTTTACACAACAGTGATAATTAACCCTGTGAGGTCTGAACCCTGCCCTACTTTAGATTACTGCTGCATTTTATTTCACAACTTCATTTTCAAGAACAAACCTAAGAGCACCGTTAGAGCTACTGTAACAGTGTTTAATGAATCTACATGCAGCTTGTAGTTCCTGATGTCAACCAAGAACCAGAACGCACACTTCCTCATAGCTCACTTATTATCGAGATAAAGAGTCACGGCACAAAGCTCTGATTTTTCTCTTTCAGGCATAACCGTTGATATAAATATGGGAAACATATAGATGTGTCTAACATTTGCTATGTGCAGTTATTATCAGCTGGGTGTTGGTGGCGTTCCTGAAACAGCTGCAGGTTACTGTTAGGGTTAGGTAGGTACTGTTAGGTACATGCTGCCCTCTGGTGGACAAACTATGCAACCTCAAAACTCGTAAACAAGAGTGTCCGCAGGCTCTCCTTCAGTTTATTAATATCACAACATTGACTCAAGATCATCAGAAAACCTTACATTTATGATCTGCTCTCCACACTCCTTTAGATGCACTGACGGTCATGTATATATAGCTATAATAATATTAGCTGGTTTGTAATTTAAATAAAGAAAATGTGCTCGAGGCATAAATTAAATGTAATTTAACATCACAGTTTAAACAGCTTGTGTCTGACTTCTGTTGAGAAGTTGAAGTTGCATAGTTTGTCCACCAGAGGGCAGCATGCAGCCCTGACTGTGCTGGCTCTGATATTTCAGCATGTGGGTTCAGTCTGAGCTGACACAGCCGTGCCCCTTCTTCTTATAAACAAGTGCTGCACAACGATGCAGCGTGAGGCTTCCTGTAGCTCAGTGGTAACGAGCTCCTACCGTTTCTCCTGTCGGCAGGTGGATGGTTTGTGGCGCCTGCTTGTTGAGAAACTTATTGAAGAGACGGATGTTGGCAAACGTCCCTCTGGCCATAACGGCGTCGTTACCTCGCCGAGAGCCGTACGAGTTGTAGTCTCGGGAGTTCAAACTGCCAAAAGAGCAGCAGCAGAAAATGTTGATGGCTTCACACCGACAAGTGTTTTTCATCAAGAGATGAAGTCATATGAAAACTGTCTGTGACGTGGGCTAAGTACCATTATTATTCAGTAACACGTGTGCGCTGACTCACCCCCTGCTGGTCAGGTAGCGTGCTGCGGGGCTGTTCCTGGCGATGTTCCCCGCAGGTGAAATGTGGTCGGTTGTGACCGAGTCTCCCAAGTTCAGAAGCACACAGGCATCTGTGATGGAGGCAGGAGGCTGCAGCTTCCTGGTCTGAGTTAATACAACACAGTCAAGACACGTCAGGTCAGACAACAGGGTTTCCTGTGTGCAGCGGGGACACGCTCGCCAAACCACACGGCTCAAAATGTCTCACTGTCTTAACTAAATGATGTGCAAGACTAGTCAACGAGCTGTCACTTTGTTTTAACTGAAGCCGGGACATTACTGTGTCATAAATGTTATGCACCCGTCTTCCACCAGATGGCGTTGTTAGTGAGAAACGGCACAAATCAATTGTTAATGGTGGAAATGAGCTTTCTCTGAAAGGTGGATGGGCTCCAGACAGGGGGCGGAGGTCATTCGGAAGGGCTTTAGAGTAGGCCCACCTCTCTGGCTAAGGTCACCTGGGTCAGGTGTTGGAACCGGGCGTGTCCTACTGCAGGGAGGCCCAACCAATAACACGACAGCCTCCTTGTGACAGACTGTGGAGCTGTGGTGGAGCACAGTTCACCACCACAGTCACCTCCAGGCACTGTAAGCTACACCCTACACTAGTGGGGCCAATTGCTTTATGGAGGCAAGTCCACTCTTCTTCTCAATGAAGGCAAAACATAACCTTTGAATAAGTCTGCAGACGAACATTCGTGTACGGCATGTACTTACCAAACCACCAAAGAAGGGCGGAGACTTGATGTAGGTTGATTTGGGGTCCCAGGTGTAGAGTTTATCAGAGGGAGCAGCCAGCGAGTTCCAGCGTTCATTCACGTGCTGCAGCGAAACCACAAACACAGCACGAGGCTTTCTGTCAACGAGACATATCAGCAGTGCACGATCTCCCCAACAAACGTAAGATCACACTACCTCGATCTTCTCATAAACCTCTTTGAACATGGATGGGATGACGAACATTCTCTCCACAGCCTGGATTTCCTCTCGAGTGGGCCAGATGTCCCTGAGGAAAACGTCTTTGCCTTCAGAGCTCATCCCTACAGGGGATAGAGAAAGAAAGAGGACAGCAGTCAAACGTCTTTTCAGCTGATTGTGATAATAACCTAAACCATATACAGACGCTTCAGCTTAAAGCTCATCAACACACTTAGAGCTGCTGGAAGTGAGCTGCAGGTTTAAACCCAGAGCGCAGGTTGTCTCGTCTCTTTCTTTCAAATATCACTCCTATTTATTTAGACCTGGACCTGTTTCCACCAGCCATCTATAACTAAAAGGCTTCAGCTTAGTATCTCAAATGTTTTGGGTTAGTAAGTGAAAGCTTGGAGATCCAACTCAAACCTGTTTCAATCAGTGACTTACCAATGGGCTCATTGTCAAAGTCTATTCTCACTGTGCCAGCCAGTGCATAGGCGATGACGAGCGGTGGGGAAGCCAGGTAGTTGGCTCTGGTGTTGGGATGCACTCGTCCTTCAAAGTTTCTGTTGCCTGAAAGGACGCCTGCAGCGATCAGATCCCCCTGAGGCACAAAAACACCTCAGTCACATGACACACAGAAGGCTCATGGTGACTGAACACGGAGCTGCTTCAAGTCAACAAAGAGTGTGTTAGGAATGAATAAACGTCACAGGAGGAAGGAGGAGGAGCCTCCGATGTAAGCCGTTAGTACCTGGGTTATGGCCTCCACCACCGGCTCTGGGAGCGGCCCACTGTTGCCTATACACGTCATGCAACCATAGCCAACAACCTCAAAGCTGGCAGAAGACACAAAGGGATTATTAGACATCTGCACGTCACACACTCTGTCACTCTGTCACTTCCTCAGATGTAAACACAGGAGTACCAGTTCTAGGGGCGCCACAAACGTGCAGCACACAGGGGCGCCACAAACGTGCAGCACACAGGGGCGCCACACGGGGGCGCCACAAACGTGCAACACACAGGGGCGCCACAAACGTGCAACACACAGGGGCGCCACAAACGTGCAACACACAGGGGCGCCACAAACGTGCAGCACACAGGGGCGCTTCAGAATCAAACAGCAGTTATGACGAGACATTAACGCAGTGATGCTGAGCGCTCAGAAATAACTCTAACCCTAACTCTGTGTTGTTAAAACACCTCAAGTCTTCTGAACGTAAACAACATTAAAAACAATCATTGAAACGTTCACTGATCACTGTGCTGATGTCCTGCTTTTAAACACTGGTTACACTGGATCCTACCAGGTCTCTAGCAGGTGAGAGGTGTGAGTGAAATAACAGTCAGTCAACACAAACGTGGGATCATTTCAACAACAAGCAGCTTACCCGAGCTGAGACAGGTAGTCCATGACGCCGCTCTCTCTCAGGTAGTAGGTCACCACTCCGCTGCCAGGGGACAGGCTGGTTTTTATGTACGGCTTCACACTCAAACCACACTCGACTGCTTTCTTTGCCAGGAGTCCTGAGATACGAGAGACTCTCATTCAGTCACTGTGTCAGAAAACTGTGTGACAGTGAAGCGCAGCACACCCACCTGCTCCCAGCATGACGGATGGGTTGCTAGTGTTGGTGCAGCTCGTGATGGCAGCGATAACCACCGAGCCGTGACTCAGCGCGTACTCCTTTCCGTTGAACTGGAAGGGGGCTGTAGCGTTGTGGCGCTGCGGAGCCACCTGGAAGCCCTTGAAGCCTTGCTGAGGCGAGAATTATAGAAAAGAACGATTTCAGAGCATCTTATGTGACAGACGTGTCGGTTAGCAACAAGCCTGTACCAGCACACGAGTGACTCCTGGTAAGACTGAAGTGAACGGCCTGCACTAATGAGCCCCCCTACAGCAGCTAGACACCTGTGCACCTGTGCTAGAGGCAGGTATCACCTCATGCTACAAGCAGTGATACTGACCAGAGCTAATGCTGAGTGTCAGCAGCCTCCACCTGTAAATGTGTAGGAACGCACCTTTGCTTCCAGACAAACTTCAAAATCTTTCTTCATGTCAGACACGGGAACTCTGTCCTGAGGTCTTTTGGGACCACTGCAGCAGGGAACCACCGTGCTCAGATCCAGCTCTACAACCTGAGGAAGACAGACACATCCAGCTTTATTCTTATTACATTTGCATCATGTCACAATTTTCATTAAAATCTATAAAAGACAAAACAGACAATGACCTGTGATCCCTGAAAATAGACTTCCTCATGAACACATGGAGTGTTTTGTGGGTTCAGCAAACATGTGCACAAACATAAAGGAAGTCAGAGGCTGACCTGAGTGAACTCTGGATCCTGGGAAACATCATTGTAGTCTCTGAAGATGGCCACCGCCTTCAGGTACTTGGTAATGTATGCTAACTTCTCTGGTTCCCGTCCTGATTTTAGACAAACGAGTCGCATAAACAAAAAGAATCGCCTGCAATGAATGAATGCAACCTTTGTGCTGACGTCAAACGCCACCAGCTCACCGGTTTGTTCCAGATACTGAAGGCTGACATCGTCCACGGGGAAGAAGGCTGCCGTGGCGCCGTACTCTGGACACATGTTGGCGATGGTGGCTCTGTCAGCGATCGACAGCTGAGCCACACCTGGGCCGAAGAACTCCACGAATTTTCCTACCACGCCCACCTGACGGAGGTGCTGCGGGCGCATGCAGAAAGCACAGCTGTGACGTCAGAGCGCTGACTGCTGTTGGAACAGCTGCATCAAACGCCCTCCTACCTTGGTAACAGTCAGGACGATGTCGGTGGACGTGATGAACTTATCCGCAGCGCCGTGCACCTTGTAGCCCACCACCTCGGGGAGCACCATGCTGATTGGCTGACCCAACATAACAGCTTCTGCTTCAATCCCACCCACACCTGAAGGGGCAAGGTCAACTTTTATTTAGGACACCAAGCTCACACCTGATTTTTCACTTTCACACCATTACAAGCAGCTAATGCAAATGTTTCTGAGTGATCTTACTGCAAATCAAACAATCTGCACTTATGTGTGGATGCATAACTAAAAACAACACTATTACTACTAATTATGTTAACAAAGTGTTGAACTGTCAGAGGTTAAACAACATAATGCACATTCACAATGATACAAAAAGGCAACAACATGGGCTAACAGTGCAGACGCTGCTGCTGCTCCTACAGGTGTGACCTCCAGCCCCCCGTCTGCATGAAGCAGTGCTGGACACACTGTGGCACAAACCCTCGTCAGCATCAGCTGAACAGACAGAGTGATGAGAGACGGACCATCACAACACTTCTAGATGCAGGTCTGTGCTGCAGAGAGATGCAGACAGAGTCGAGGTGTCAGCGAGTCCAGTTTCCTTCAGCATCAAATGCAACCTGTGACAGGCAGAGGTCTGCAGAGCCAAAGACACGACTGAGTCAAGTTTCTGAGAGTTAACAGCTGTGTGACGGCGGCTCACAGGACAACAGCTTCAAGCAGCTTCATAGTGGTCGTAGTAAGAAAGTCTCAGTTTCTACTGTTTGACAGGACGAGCTGCAGAAAGAAAGCCAGACGTCAGAATAGGACAAAGTTCCACAGTGTGTGGCATCAACATGGAGGAGGAAGTGTGATGGTCTGGGGCTGTTTGCTGGATCCAGGGTTGCTGACTGAACCAAAACAGCTACCACAGCGTTCTGCAGCACCATGCAGCACCCTGCGCTCCGTCAGGGCTTCATCCTACAGCAGGATAACGACCCACACATCAGTCCAAGCTGTGCCAGAACGAGTGTCCAGCACAGCCTCCAGACTGAAAGCCCATCGAGCTGGTTTGAACTGAAAGCAAAGCAGCTACAAAGGTCCACATTTATGGAACTTCTGCTCCAGATGTGGGAGAAGATTTGATTTCTGTTGTAGACAGAAGCCACGACTGCGTTCAGCTGCTACATCTGCCAAAGGAGGCGACTGACGAGTCAAAGGTTAGAATATGTTTGGGTCTAAAACTGACTCCAATTACTTTGTGCTGTGCTTTGATTTCAGAGTGCAACGAGACATTAATCATTTTCAATGGAAAAATGTGTGCATTCTAAAACCTCTGACTAGTAGTGTGTATTTCATGAGGTGAGGATCCTGCACAGAGCAAAAGAAATCAAACAATAAACACGGCAAAAACAAACTATGAGAGAATCTAGTTAATGATGGAACAGAGAAGCTGCATTCATACTGGGACCAGCAGCAGCCTACAGCAGCATAACTGCTGTAAAAGAGAGTGAGACAAACAGCTGCTCCTAAATATTCAACGTCTTACCCCAGCCCAGGACGCCCAGACCATCGATCATGGTGGTGTGAGAGTCGGTGCCCACCAGACTGTCCGGATACAAGAGCCCATCCTGGTTAAACACCACGCGGGCCAAGTACTCCAGGTTGACCTGGTGAACGATTCCTGAACCAGGAGGAATAATTCGCATGTTTCTGAAGGCTTTGGAGCCCCACTGCAAAGACCAGAGATCATATTTACGGACCGAACCATCAGACTTACATGGACACACGACAGTTTCATACCTTTAGAAACTGAAATCTTTCTTTGTTGCGGTCAAACTCCAGATCCTGATTTTTCTGAAGGCTGTCAGACCTGCGTGAAGAACAACAAGTGAAATGAAGCAGTGAATGAAACACCTATGAGCTGACACACGGTGGGAGAAAGGCGAGAGATCTTACTTCCTGTTGAAGTCCACTTGGATGGAATGATCAATGACGAGGTCAGCGGGACAAACTGGATTAATCTTTTCTGGGTCGCCACCGAGTTTCATCACTGCATCACGCATGGCAGCGAAGTCGACCACAGCAGGAACACCGCTGCGTGACACAGCACAGGCTGATCAGGGACCGCTCAGAATGTGATGTCACCTTTTTAAACATCACTAATAAGACCCCAAAAGCATGTGTTTGGAGTCTATGTTACCGTAGAAACCTGTTGCTTACACAGGGAATAACTTTGTTGTTGTTAAAGTCCAGACTGCTTTTAGCAGATGCTGCTGCAAACTGCACTTAAATCCTGAGCTGGTTATTTCACTCAAAGGTTCTTTTTGCACCTGAGATGATGTAAACAGGGATTTCACAACACCTGCAAACACCTCGTGACACAACGTTCTTCTTACAGACCAGCGTTACTCTGATGACATCACTGACACACCAGGTGCATTAAACGTATTAAATGTGTGAAAGTTAAAACAAGACACTGACACTCAAATTGTGAGGAAAAGACATACGTGAAGTCCTGGAGGATGACCCGCGCCGGCCTGAACGGCACCTCCACAGTCTGGAACTGCGTCTGCTTCCAGTTCAGGATGCTTTCCACATCCGAACGCTTCACTAGAAACTCATCACAGTTCCTGACAGCAGATTCCAGGAGGACCCGGATGGAGAACGGCAGACGGTCTAAGGAGCGCACGTGCAAGTCAATACTTCTCGGTTGTGTGCACCGACGAGATGCTTCATGTTAGCATTCAGTGTAGATGTGCTCCTACCATATCTGGGATCTCCAAGCTTGGATAGATTGAAAAACTGCTGCTCTGGGTGTTTGGGGTCCAGAGGCTCAACTATGTGCTCAAAAGGATTTTTCACAGTTGCCGACATCTTTTCCTAAAAGAAGATCAAAAGCCTGACTTACATGATGCAGACTAAAGAAGCACCTTTCAAATACGTCAACAACATACAAACCAAATGAAGACTGACAGGAAGGCAGAGCTCGGGCCTGTTACTCGTTCCCTAACGGCAGGTGGATCTGCTTGGATTCAGGGTTAGTGGTGGAGGGTCGTTGACCTCGTTCTATGAACATTGCGTAACTCAATTCCTTTAACAAAAATGTGACGCTGACTGTGTGTCAGTCACTTGCAGCTCAAACACACATTAAGTGAAATTCAGGTTCTGGGGCCTGTTAGAAAGAGGCGTTATCTGTGTGAAAGGTGAAAACAGCGCATGCCTGCACACCTTACATGACCACAGACTTGGCTGGTTAGCTGAAGTTCAGGCTAAACCTCTGCTGTCAAGTGCAAAGTCAAACTGCCACGACAGTGACAAAGACATCAATATCCGGACAGCTTTACTTCTAATGGTTTAGTCCTGTGTAACAACTACTGTCACTCCTGCCGATATAAAACGTGACGCTGACCTTTAGGTCACATTTGTAGCCTCGGTTATGCCATTTTTACCAGAATGGTCCCAGAATGGTCCCAGTTTCAATCAGAAAGTTTTACACTTGAAGCCTGATTAAAGTACAGCTTTGTCTCCACATCCGTCACGTTGATATATTATCAGTAAAAACGTGCGAAGAAAACCTGACCTGCTAACGATCACGGTTAACTGCACCCATTTACGAATTCTACCAAAACTTGCTAAATTTGATGCTACGTGTTCAGTTAGCATAGCTCATGGGTCAAAGTTCAGCATTTATGAAGACAGGTATCAGGCTTTTATTCAAAGATGAACATTTAAATTGAACACTAAAACGAAGGAAAGAAGCATAACATTAGCTAATAATTCAGACATGATATCTTATTAGTGTGAGTTGGTATAAAGCATAATGTGACAGTTGGATAAATTAGCTTTCGTAGCGACACAACGAGAATTTCAGTTCAGACGTTCTTCTGGAAAATCGTTAATAAGCCAAGAAACTGAATGTGGTCGGATGGTTATTGCTTACTTTAGATGCAGTGTTGAAGTATCACCAGATCACAGCAGTTAGGTCACAACCAGCTAGTCGCCACAAAACCTGCTGCTTGTTCCGCCCAGGTTCCGCCTCCACTGGGGACACTTCCGGTTAGGTTTTTATTCAGAATAAAAGCTGAACCCACGCCGGGCTTTGCAGCTTCATATCCACGTATATCTGACAACTATGGAAAGGAACTGGAACGGGAAATGGATTATTTATTTATTCATTTATTTATTTATTTTCGGTGGCATAATACAAAACAATTATTTGGCATTTATATATTTTATCTTATATTTTAAGAGGGAGAGAAATGCTGAGTATGACAGAAAGACCCCTAGAACCACAGTCAAGCATGGACTGTTATGCTTTGGAGCTACTGAGGGTACAGGATGACTTCACCACATTGAGGGCCAGACGGGTCTTGCACCATAAAATGTGAACCTTCCTTCAGCCAGAACACGGGGTGGTGATGGGTCGTGGGCTTCCAGCATACCACTGAGTGAAAACACACTGCCAAGGCAACAAAGCCGTGACTAAAGAAGGAGAACATTAAGGGCATGGAGTGGGCTAGCCAGTCTCTAAACTTCAGTCCCATAGAAAACCAGTGGAAGCTTAAAAAACAAACAAACTAGGTGATTAAGAGAATATCACGAAGTCTCGCCATTTAGCAGTGTTGGGGAGTAACGGAATACATGTACCGCCGTTACGTATTTAAAATACAAAATATGAGTAACTGTATTCCGTTACAGTTACCGTTTAAAAAGGTGGTATTCAGAATACAGTTACTTTGTTGAAATAAATGGATTACACTGCAGTACTTTCCTGTTTCATTTTGTCGCGGGTCAGGACTGTTTGGGTTTTGTTTGACAGCTACGATCTGTTGTTCCAGGCGGCAGCGTTACGGTTGCCATGGTTACAGGGTGACGCTCTCTCTCTCTCTGCGACTGCGTGTTTCCTGGGTGAGAGAGCGCCTTTTCGTTGTTGTTGTTGTGCTAAGCTAACAGGCAGAATGCTACAAGCATAGCTCTAAAGAATGTAGCATCATGGGCAGTGTAGTCCGTGCTGCTGGGAGAATGGACTGCCATACACGTTATGGGTCTGTGAGCGCCAGGAGGGAGAAAAAGGTGAGTGGAAAGGTACGAGCTGTCGTCGAGGAAAAACGGGAGCTGGAAGCATGTAAATATAATAATAACCACTGCAGCCAAGAAGAGTGCCTGACGAGCCCAGTTGTAAGTAAGCTATTAAGACTCGACTGTACACCGTGTTCGTGTTTTCCTCCGAAAACAATAAGTTCCGTTGGAGCAGCCTTTCAACGCCTCTCTCTGTCTCTCGCAAGAAAAGTTGACCCACACAACAAAGTAAAGCTATTTTTCGGCTACGAGCCGACAGGGACCCCGCCGTATTAGTCAGAGGTCCCTTTACTACATGTCGCGGACCTTCAGTAATAGTAATAAATCACACAGCAATAGTACATTCACGTTGTTGTAAAAAGCATGATAATATATTAAGTAATCCAAAGTATTCAGAATACGTTACTCTCATTGAGTAACGTAACGGAATACGTTACAGAATACATTTTGGGGCATGTATTCTGTATTCTGTAATGGAATACATTTTAAAAGTAACCTTCCCAACACTGCCATTTAGTTAGTATTAGGCAAGAAGTTAACCAATGCTATTAAAAACTATCATGAGCAAACCAACATGAAGCAAAAATGGGGAACAGCAAACCTAACGCAATAATGGATTTGTTATATTGTACACAT
The DNA here is from genome assembly GCF_057382095.1 of Aulonocara sp. 'chitande type north' Nkhata Bay. NCBI lineage: Eukaryota > Metazoa > Chordata > Actinopteri > Cichliformes > Cichlidae > Aulonocara > Aulonocara sp. 'chitande type north' Nkhata Bay. The sequence goes on from NC_141346.1 coordinate 68,756,595, forward strand.
TCATAAAGAGAATAATGACCAGCATGTTTCACTGCAGCCAGGGAACACAAGATAAGATAGATAAGAACACCTTTATTAATCCCACAGGTGGGAAATTTGTTTCGTTACAGCAAAAGTACAAAGTTATGTAGCAGAAATTAGAAAACACTGGAATGCAATAAAATAAAATACTATATACAATAGAATAAAATAGACAGGCCGTCCTACCTGAGAGTAGAACTCACAGTGGTGAGTCTGAGATTTACAGTCAGTGATGAACCTCAGAGAAGGATACACAGTATCAACCGGAGCAGAAGCATTCATATGTAGAATATCTCCATAATCCAGCACAGGTAAAATGTGCCCCCGAACAAAAAACGAATACAATGTAGCGCTGTGCAGACTGTATACTAAAAGATTAGCTGCTTTTATCAAAATGACCAGTAGATGGTGCTGCAGCAGCAGCTATGTTCTTACATGTGTCATTTGCTTCGTGGCTCGTGTTAAACTAGCACATCTTTATAGTTTGTAGTTGCAGAACTACTTACTTATGCAACACTTTCCTTTCCAAACACATATGCAGGTGGTTACATATGGTTAAAATGATTCAAATGCAGTAAGTATGCACGTTTTTCATATAAATATATTCTGTAACTTAATTATTGTCTGTAGCCCACATGATTACACACTTTAGTTACATGAAACATGTGTGTTTTGATGTTATGTACTGTATAGCCTGTATAATAAATAAATATGTAGCCCAATAAGTATAAACTCCAGAAAGCTACACAACTTGGGGCGCTTCATTTACAAACACAAGTCTAACTTAAGTTTCACTGTTTTTTGTTAGAAAACAATCACATTGTTACAGCTTAAATTACACAAAATGTCAGAAATCTGCACTGTCATGAACAAACATGTAAACCTCATTTTTCATGATTTGCTGGATTAACCCTCTGAGGTCTGAAATACAACCGGACATTTTTGACTCCTTTTGAGTTTAGGCTGTGGTCAAACAGGAGTTTTTATCTCCTTGCTCTGACTGTCACTGCGGCCCCGCTGCTGTGTCAACATGTGTTTGTGCTAAACAATGATGGAAAGTGTTATAAATGACTTGTTGGCCTCTGATCTGTCACAAACAGCTGAAACATGTCTCTCATGAGTCACATGAAGGTTTTTGACAGAAAGGACAAAAAGTAGCTGCAGTCAGTTTGTGTCATTTTTATATTTATTCATCTGGGAGAAAAATCTGAGGGACATTAAAATGTGTTTTCAACAGAGACAAGAACATGAATATAACAGAACAGGTAAATGAACATGTTTCAAGTAAACAGCTGGACTGATCAGGTCCAAACACAGAGTGATAAACTTGTCAAACAGCTGTCATATCTTTATACAGTGGGGCAAAAAAGTATTTAGTCAGCCACCGATTGTGCAAGTTCCCCCACTTAAAATGATGACAGAGGTCAGTAATTTGCACCAGAGGTACACTTCAACTGTGAGAGACAGAATGTGAAAAAAAAAATCCATGAATTCACATGGTAGGATTTGTAAAGAATTTATTCGTAAATCAGGGTGGAAAATAAGTATTTGGTCACCTCAAACAAGGAAAATCTCTGGATCTCACAGACCTGTAACGTCTTCTGTAAGACGCTTTTCTGTCCCTCACTCGTTACCTGTATGAATGGCACCTGTTTGAACTCATCATCTGTATAAAAGACACCTGTCCACAGCCTCAAACAGTCAGACTCCAAACTCCGCCATGGCCAAGACCAAAGAGCTTTCGAAGGACACCAGGAAAAGTATTGTAGACCTGCACCAGACTGGGAAGAGTGAATCTACAATAGGCAAGCAGCTTGGTGTGAAAAAATCAACTGTGGGAGCAATCATCAGAAAATGGAAGACATACAAGACCACTGATAATCTCCCTCGATCTGGGGCTCCACGTAAGATCTCATCCCGTGGGGTCAAAATGATCATGAGAACGGTGAGCAAAGATCCCAGAACCACACGGGGGGACCTGGTGAATGACCTGCAGAGAGCTGGGACCAAAGTAACAAAGGTCACCATCAGTAACACACTACAACGGCAGGGAATCAAATCCCGCAGTGCCAGACGTGTTCCGCTGCTGAAGCCAGTGCATGTCCAGGCCCGTCTGAAGTTTGCCAGAGAGCACATGGATGATACAGCAGAGGATTGGGAGAATGTCATGTGGTCAGATGAAACCAAAGTAGAACTTTTTGGTATAAACTCAACTCGTCGTGTTTGGAGGACGAAGAATACTGAGTTGCATCCCAAGAACACCATACCTACTGTGAAGCATGGGGGTGGAAACATCATGCTATGGGGCTGTTTTTCTGCCAAGGGGACAGGACGACTGATCCGTGTTAAGGACAGAATGAATGGGGCCATGTATCGTGAGATTTTGAGCCAAAACCTCCTTCCATCAGTGAGAACTTTGAAGATGAAACGAGGCTGGGTCTTCCAACATGACAATGATCCAAAACACACCGCCCGGGCAACAAAGGAGTGGCTCCGTAAGAAGCATTTGAAAGTCCTGGAGTGGCCTAGCCAGTCTCCAGACCTCAACCCCATAGAAAATCTGTGGCGGGAGTTGAAAGTCCGTGTTGCTCGGCGACAGCCCCAAAACATCACTGCTCTCGAGAAGATCTGCATGGAGGAATGGGCCAAAATACCAGCTACTGTGTGTGCAAACCTGGTAAAGACCTATAGTAAACGTTTGACCTCTGTTATTGCCAACAAAGGTTATGTTACAAAGTATTGAGTTGTATTTTTGTTATTGACCAAATACTTATTTTCCACCCTGATTTACGAATAAATTCTTTACAAATCCTACCATGTGGATTCATGGATTTTTTTTGTTCACATTCTGTCTCTCACAGTTGAAGTGTACCTCTGGTGCAAATTACTGACCTCTGTCATCATTTTAGGTGGGGGAACTTGCACAATCGGTGGCTGACTAAATACTTTTTTGCCCCACTGTATAGAAGCTCTTTATAAATGCTGCTCACTGCAGTCTGTTTACTAATAATGTCAAACTGTTAGAAACACAGAAACATCAGAATGGTCTTTGTTCACAGAAACCTGTCTGGGATCCTTTGTTGTTCTTTTGATGCAGAGTTACATTATAAATATAAAGAGTTATTTCAGAGTCTCATCAGTTTTCCTGCATGTCTTTATTTAACACATCAGCAGGGCTGAAGCTCTCATGTTAAACACACACTGATCTATGGACACGTTCATGTGTTTCTAACAGAACCAGGCTGTTATCAGCCTGCACTAACATTATGTCACACACACTGAATGTAACAGTGACAGTTTACATCATCACACAATCAGCTGTGATTGTTTCACTGTCATCAAACGAGTCAACAGGAAGTAGAATCAATAGAAACCAATCATTTACTGACAGCATGTCTGATGGAAATAAGTGCAGATTATGTATGAAGTCTAACTGCACACAGTAACTGTGTTACAATAAGGACTTAACAGCGCCCTCTGCTGGAGTGTTTCAGTACTGCGTTAACTACAATACACCACCTCCTCCTCACACCACCTGCTACAGCTCTACTCTTCTATGACTACAGTCATCCACAGCACTGATGTGAGGTCACATGGTTCATATGTAAGGAGCACAGCTGACCTCAGGTCAGTTTAATGACTGTGAGCAGCAGCTGTGTTATTGTCACTGTGACAGGGAGACACTCTCAGACACAGCGCTCATGTCAGCTTGTTCTCATGCAGGAGGATCAGGAGCTCCATGTTTGTCTTTCTGTTTGAATCATGATGTGTTTGTGCCATCAGAGTCTGTCATGAGTACTCAGGGTTTCACAGCAGCTCTTCTGGATGCTGACGAGGACTCCAACCTCATGTTTCACCTCTCTGAGCTTCTGATGTCTGTGAACACTCGTGTTTCTTCTCTGGGCTCATCTGGACAAAAACACCTTTCTGTGTTTGGCTGCAGCCTCATTCTGACTGACAGGAAGTGTGTTATCCATGAGCTGCACTTCTGTGAGGAAGTTTCCTGCTGTGTTTCCTGTCTGTGGACAAACACGAGTGTTCCAGCTGAGGACTTGGTTCCTTCCACCTGTCCATACAGGACATCACGCTGTCTGCAGCTCTGTAAATGCAGCTCCAGGTCCTTCCACGTGCTGCTCTGTATTTGTGCAGTTTGTAGTGTGTCCTGGGAAACGTAGCACACATGGTGTTCTTCTGCTGTTTCCTCCTTTCACTGAGTGTGAAACACTGACGCTGTGCTGTTGTTCACAGAGGGGAGCTGATTCTAGCTGCAGCTGGACTCTGTCATCTAACTGAATGTGTTGGTGCTGATCACGGGGCTCTGAGGGGGGAGCAGCAGGAGGACTCTGGATGCTGACGTCAGTGTATCTGTGGAAGCTCCCACAGCGTGTCTGTCATTCAATATTGTGCTGTATATTGTATCTATGCAAAGATGAACAGACTGTGTGTTCACTGGTCTCTGTGCTGCAGCTCTGATGTCATCATCACTCCCTCCTCCACCCTCAGCAGTCCCAGCATGCTGCTGTGGTGCACCCCACCCTCACTCTACACCTGAGCCACAGACCACACCCTCCACCTCAATATACACCACAGTTTTCTCTGCTGTGGAAATGAGATCAGGAGGAAATCATCATTATTATTATTTAATAAACGCTCACATTAATGTGGGCTTATTTGTTTCATATTAGAAACATTAGTTGAGTGTTTTTAGTATAAAATGGTGAAAGTCCCTCTTTTTCATGTTTCTTTTCCAAATATTTATTTATAAGTGACTTATGTATGTATGTATGTATATATATGTATATATTGTACTATTCTTAGTTAGCGTATTGTCTGTCTTGTCTTAATGTTGGTTTAAAATGGAGCACTGTAACAAAAAATAATTTCCCCCAGGGATCAATAAAGTATTCTGATTCTGATTCTGATTCTGATTTTGCTCCTCCCCTCACCTGTGGATGGACGGTGCTGTTACCGTGGTGACAGCTTGGATGTGTTTCAGTCCTGCCTGGTTATCACTGCAGGAATCTTTCACATTTATTACAGGTAATAACTCTGATTTTTCTGTGTATTATGAGCCAAATGTATCCTGATACACACAGAGATGGATGAGCAGAGGTCACATGATGAAAGAACAAACATGGAGTCTTTGATTTATTTAGATATTTATTGATGAATGCAAACAAACCCTGACACTGAACCATCGTCCAGCAGAACAAACCTGATCACATGACCTGCTGACCCAAACAGTGCAAAGCTCCATGGCAACAACAACAAACAGCCTCACATATGTTAGAAGCACAGAGTCTTTACAGTCTTTCTCCTGTTTGGACACAGATCTCTGCACATCTTCATCACAGTTACTCACAGACGTGCAGAGTGTGTGGATATCAAAGCTAAGTTTCCACCATGTTTGTAGTCTGTACTGGGACTCATGGAGCATCTCTCTATGAGCACTCAGTGCTTTAACCAGTGAGTCCCAGTTTAACCAGCAGCCTTCACACCACACATCACACAGACATGGAAACTTCAAACCTCAGACTGAAGACACCATCAGAAATAAACAGATTGTGATGAAGATGAAGAACTGGACCAGTTTGCTGTGGTTTCTTCTGTTCCTGTCAGAAATAAGAGTCTGGCAGCACTTTGCTCTCCTACTATGGCTCCTCCCCTTTTGTGAGTGTGGACGCTTCATCTCTTTGCTCTTTAAATGCTTTGCTTCTTTTATTGATTTTTATTGATTTTTATGCTGATTTTTTCCCTTTTTTCCGTATGAGCTTACCTGCGATAGCTTCTGGACACTTATAGATCATTAGGACTAAAGTGTTCTTAACAGAAACAGCAACATTTTTATAGTTACCTTATCCTCAGCGCTCCGTGTGTCTGTGGCCTAGACACAGCTGAAGCCTGATTACAGCGTCTGGGCACCGAACAGCCTCAATAACCTGGAAAGGGGCTAACCGCTAGGCTAACTAGCAACAAGATGCCTTCCCTCTCCACAGATGACTACCACAGCCTCCTGCAGAAGATTGCAGTACTGGAGACAAAAATTCATCGCTTAGAAATAAACGTGGAGGTAAATGGACTGTGTGGAAATGAAACAACCTTGCCTTTGATTCAAAACAATGGCGATGAGCAAGCTAGTACACAGCTAAGGAGCACAGATAACATGACCAAGAAAGTAGACTCTGTGCATTATTATAAATCCTCAAGTGATAATCCCCCCTTGGACTGTCTTGGTGCAAAACCAAGACATAAATCATGTCTCCTGGAAGGGGGAGGACGTACCACAGGCAGGGCACAGCGAGCTGAAATCTCTGAAACCGACTGGCCTTCACTTCCTACGAGACAGAGAAGCTCTTCTACCCCTGTATACGGGAGGAAACAGGACTGGACAACCGTGAATAGGAAGGATAACAACAAACCTCCAAAACAACTGAATGTGAAACTGCAGAACAGATTTGCTCCACTATCAAAGGACCCTGGATCTATATCGGACAACCATCCATCTAAAAGCAGCGAAGTAAGGTCTGAAAATCTGTTGAAAAGTAAAAGACCACAGGGAAAGCTAAAGGCTAGGCCTGAAACTCTGATTGTGGGTGACTCTGCCGTAAAGGATGTACAAAGGATATGCGGTAAGAACACTAAAGTCCTCTGCTTTCCTAATGATATGGTCAACAACCTGAAGGAGAGAATTCTTCAAATTGCAGATGAATATCCAACTGTGACAAACATTGTTCTGCATACAGGGTCAAACGATGTGTCCAAACAACAGTCGGAGGTCCTGAAACGGGACTTTACTGGATTATTAAATACTGTAAACTCTCTGAATGCAGCTGTATTCATCAGTGGACCTGTACCGCCGGTCAGAGGATACGAGAGATTCAGCAGGTTGTTTACACTGAATAAATGGCTTATATCAGCATGTGCTGACCACTCAGTGCATTTTATCGACAACTTTAATAGTTTTTTGGGAACGCAGGCATCTGTTTAAAGCAAATGGATTTAATTTTAACAAGTCAGGGGTGAAACTGTTCACCTCCAACTTGTTTTATTCCATACGTCATCCATCTGTGCTTGGTGCCAAGGCTGAGATAAACGAGGAGTTATCTCATAAAGAGGAACAAACAGTACTCCAAGAACAGACAAAGCCCAGCAGAAACCTTGAGGAGGAGCTCCATTTGCCCCCACCCGGGAAGAGCCTCAGAAAGGAGAGACATCTAAGGCATCTGAGGAAGAGCCTCAGAAAGGAGAGACATCTAAGGCAAGAAGAGGGGTCCCTATCTGCCTCCAACTCTCTCAACAACACCAACGACCAGGACCAGGGACCACGACCTTCCCCAGTCCCCCAAACCCCTGACAGGCCATCACCCTCCTCCCCCTCCCTTTCTCCCTCCTCCCCACACCTGAAATTCACTGAGGAGATGATGGAGCGGGTCAATGCTGGGCTCAGATCTACCCCCCGTCCCAATCCCTTTTTGTCCCCCATAAACCCCCCACCAGAGCGGCCAAAGGTTCGCCATCGAGCCCCACCCTCAACAGAGCAATCGAAGTCACATTGCCCAGCCTCGCCCCCCTTACTTCCTCTTTACCACCTTCATGCCCTGTCTCCGCAGTCTGATGTGTGATGTGTGAAGGGTCTGGGCTGTGAGGATTATGGCAGTGGTGACTTTTCCCAGGAGAAGCTGGGACCCTGTTTGTAATGGCTATCTTTGTTTCTTCTTGGAGTTCTCTATTTCTCTTATATCTAAAATAAGAGTCTGGATGGACAGAGGCTGTTTTACGCGTCGGTTTGTGCAACAACGACGGTAAAACCATCGTGTCGCTTGCTTTATTTCTCACAAACCTTTCACAACAAAAGCACCATATCCTTTTCAGGCCTTTCAAAATAAAACATGTAATAACTATAAATGGCGCTAACATTCCGGCCCCTAATTGTTACTGCTAAGGCATAACAATTACACATTAACACAATAAAGCGTCATTTAATATCAACACTCATAATCTAACTGGCTTAACCAAACATTATATGAAACATAAGTCATATGTGTTGAACCTATATCTGTTACACATGAGGCTGAGATTCAAACTGTTGCCTCCATTTCAAGCAACAAACATAACTTGTCGATAGGCCTCTCCAAAACGCTAGTTTTGGTTTTGACAAACACACGTCTGACAAGTCCATGTGAGTCTGGAACTGTTCTCTCAACCTTTCCCATTAACCAGTAACTTCTTGGTGCACTGTCATCAACTATGAGAACAACATCTCCTGGTCTCAGATTTCTCCTAGTCACTAACCACTTCTGTCTTTCTTGTAGAAGCGGCAAATACTCTTTAGTCCAACGCTTCCAAAAAATGTCTGACAGGTACTGCACCTGTCTCCACCTTTTTTTTGCATACAAGTCCTCTCTTTGAAACAATCCAGGTGGCAGTACTGGCTGCCCTTTAAGAAGAAGTAGATGATTAGGTGTAAGTGCGTCTAAATCATTGGGGTCATTAGACGCTCTTGTTATTGGCCTGCCGTTGACAATTGCTTCAACTTCACATAGCAATGTCCGCAAGCATTCATCATCCAGAGGTTGCTGCTTTAGGATCTGGTTAAGAATTCTTCTAACTGAGCGAATTTGTCTCTCCCAGATTCCTCCAAAATGTGACCCTGCTGGGGGGTTAAATATCCCAACCCGTTCTCACTCCCGACACGTAAAATAATGACGATTTGTCACGTCCCTTAACTTCTCATGCTGACGCCTAAGGTACCCTTCCACGTTTTTATGCGACGCTGTGGGTTGTCAATTCATTCCAATATGAACCTGCTCTCGGCGATCAGAGACGCTTCGAGCAGAGGCTCCAGCCATCCATTTACTCCAATAATAACCCCATCACAGCGAAACATGACGTGAAGCACAATCTAACTGGAGAACCGGGGACCCTCTCCGCGAACGGGTTTTTCTCCCTAATTTAATGTTTTCTTTTAATGACATCGTTAACATTTCTCAACAAAAACACGTGAAAGTATCACTGATAATTCAACAATAAAATCGCTTCATGTTGTGGCCATCACACAGTGTTTTCCAAACTGATTCACGATCTGAAAGTGCGCAGATTTAACGTACATAATCCTTTGTTAGGTTTATTATTTTCATTTCACACGTAAAACACATTTATAGATTAATTCACCACTCCTGTTAGTTTTGGATGCGCTCGGCTCCAGCCAATCAGACGCAACCTGTGTAAGCAAAGGCTGATGGGAGAACGGAGAGACCCATTTATAAGAATAAGAAAATGAGGCGGAACTGATTGATTCTAATGCAGGTATGTAAAAAATACATATATTTAAAGTAATACCTTGATGTGTGTTTCAAAGTTAGTTTTTTCATAAAAGCTTCAAACAAACAGAGGTGACTGATCTCGGAAACGGTGTAATGTATTTAAAAATGGCTACAGCTACCGTCAGCATGCTTGCTAGGTAACGACTACACGTGGCTACTGCAGCATTAGCCATTTAATCCAACGATGATGGATTAAATCTATTACAAACGTTAAAGGACTTGTGTGCTGCAAAATACCCTCACATGGTGCGTAAAGCAGTTTTTGCGCTAAGAGTTCTGCTAGCTCTTTACAAACTGATGATGCTAACGTTAATTGCTAACGTTAACTGGAGCGCCAAGACTGAAAATCATTTGAATTGCGTTAGTTATGTGTTTATGTCACTGAGTTCTGCAAAAATCTCTTTCCTCTTTAGCTTGAAAATGAGTGATTCAGAGGATCCCGAGCTGGAGGAAGAGCTTCAGGCTGCTGACGAACTCCTTCAAGATATGCAGGTAACATTTTTAGTGGAAACAGTTGTTAAAGAGGGAACACGCTTGTCTAATATTTTGTACGGAGTAAATGTTATATTATCTGAAAATTTTTTTAAATAAATTTTTATGTATGTGTATAAGTTTATGTCAAATTAAGTTGGTTAACTTAAGATGTTTGATAATCTTTGCTTTAATCATAGACTGTATTTTAGGTGTTCCCTTTTTTCCTTGTTAATTGCGTAGAATGATGCACAGAGTGAACCTCAGCCAAGACCAGTGCGCTGGAAAAAACGTGACAGACAGGGAGATTTTATTCCTCAAAGACCATCAACCAGTCGAAGTACTAGTTGCATGCCACGTGGTCAGTGTTCACGCAACCATTGATTTTATCTCACAACTTGTTTTCACCAAAGAATTTCAGTAAGTAAATATTCTTCATTCCCCCCCCCCCCCCCCCCCCAAGTGTCCAGAGAGCAGCATCAATGTCCACGTGAAGAACCTAGTTATGTTGCCAGTGTCAACCCAACAAAAGGTACTTTACCTTCTTGTATATGTTGTGATTTCTGTTTACTTTTATATTTGTTGTTATAGTTGAGTTATGCAGGGCTTTTGTGGAGTCCTAAGAAACATACTGCCTAGAGTGTTTTTCACTTTGTGGAAGAGTTTCTTCCTTTCTTTATTTTTTTTCTGTTAGTGTATGGAACTGAGGTGCTTCGTCAGGAGCTCCTTCAGTTGTTGGAGGATGGAGAAGAGGACACAGCCATGACTTGTGAGACGTCGTCTGAGTCAGCTGCTACTCACTGGGCGATCAGAAATATGGTGTCCTCGCAAAAGTGGAAAGAGGCCAGGCCTTGTCTTATAGACAATATGTTAGCTACTCTGGATCCACAGTCACACCGTGTGTGTCAGTGTGGCAAACAAGTAGTTGTGAGGTGTCTGGACTGCCTGTCTCTTCCATTCCTTTGTGCTGACTGTGATATTGCAGTTCACACACGCTTTGTCCTGCACAGCAGAGAGGCAGTAACAGGAGGGTTTTTGCAGCCTTCATCAGAGTTTCACAAGCCAATAGGTACAGTTTTTAAGTCTTATGCATTTCTTGCTATGTATGAGTATGAGTGGGTGCTGTTATTGTATATTTATTGTGTATCAGTTAATTTCTAATTCTTTTTATATATATTGTGTGTTTTAATGTTAGTTCGGCTGTTGCCTGTGCAAAGGCCAGACCATGTGTGTGACTGCCCAGCAGGTAACGTTGAGGTTTCACCCGGCGCAATTGTGGCTCTTGTAACCATAAATGGTAAGTTGCCCTTTTGTCACACACTACATACACAATAGATGTGTTTGGAGGTTTTATTGCAAATTGTGCATTGCTATCTTGGTTTTAATTACCCTCGGCCCGCAGTATATGTGGGCACCTGTCAAAGGTCATTTGGATTTACCAGACCGATTTGAAAACAACATGAAAAATATGAATGCTTTGAGCCATGACTGAATTCATCCTTATCCTTTCTAAAGGCCGTTATAACCTTGCACTGCCAGTGGTGAGCTGCACCAGCTGTGGCCTAATGTGGTCCCCCTCAGTTAAGGACATCCTGGGTAGTGGATATTGGCCTGGCACCTTAAATTTCTGCACCCTGTTTTCAATGGATGCCTTTCAGTCTTTCTATGACATTAAGAAGGCTGCACCAGGGATGTCACTTAAGGCATTTGTCAAAATGCTGGATGAACGAACAGCCCATTTCGGAAGGGTGAGTTTCTAAATTTGCTAAGTTTAAGGAAATTGTGCAAATCAATGTTTATGATGACTGTCCTTGAATATTCTGTTGTATGTCCTCTATGTAAAAGAATGGTCGAATATCAGCTGATGCCTTCAGTAAAAGTTTCTTGGAATGGAGTGCTGTAAAGTTTGAGGTGGACAGGATGTGCAAGGAGCCATGCTTTAGCTGCCCTGCCTGCACTCCAGACATGCTTGCCGTCTCAGTTGATGGAAACCGCAAGCTTTATCGCTTTCAGTCTAATGCAAGGTACGTTATGCATTGTGTACATAAGTCAAATATGGATTTGTAGAAAAATGTATTTTAATGTTTCTTTTCAAACAACTGTCACTGTGTTCGTTCAGCACTTCAGAGCAGGGGAACTTTGAAGGTGTCTTCATTGAAAAAGATGAGGAAGTTGCTGAGTTTGTGAAATACATCCAGAGACACACAAATCATGTAAGATACACATATATATATATATATTAGTGCTGTTAGCGTTAATCTTGTTAAAATGACGTTAATGCCGTAACCATATACAAATACGTGTGTGTGTGTGTGTGTGTGTGTGTGTGGACATATATGGATGGGTCGATATTTTTTTATTTTTCTCTTGGTGTTGTCGTAATACTATTTACTTTACTTTATCTTAATGTGTACTTAATTTTGTCACCATGTGTATTTAAAAAAAACAACATGATTTTTATTTTGTGTTATCAGTGCTGTCCTGGGGAGATATGAGGTCTTGTGTGACTCGAGGCTAATTCAGCTAATTGTTATGCATTTGTTTTAAAAAGTTTGTCCCTGATAGGGCTTAATCATGTCATGTCTTTTATGTTAAAATCTTTGAGTGTATAGGTCCCGGGGAAAGGGTTGTGCGGATCTTCATCTTGGACTGCAGCAAAGGAGTCGTCCAAAAAGTCCACTGGGAAGTTGGATGAAGAGGGCATGGAAATAGCTGGTTGTCGCCACGGAGTCCTCTTAGCTGCATTGAACATGTTTCGAGGGGAGATCTTTGCTTACCCCCTTTTTCTCCAGAGGAAGTTGGCAGCTAGCGTCCCAGGACATATTACGTTCCTTTGCTCCGATGTGGCCTGTAAATATTTCCCCTATTTAACCAAGGTGGCTCAGCAGTGCCCTGAGCTGAGGAACCTCTTGTCAATGCGTCCTTTTCTCTCCGTCATGCATGCAAAGGCTCACACTTGGAAATGCGAGGTATACTGCAGCTTGTAGTTTTGGATTAGTTTGAGACATTTTGTTATAAGGTTGAATGAATTCAGCAGTCATGTATTGTGACCTCCTTTCTATAGATCAAATGGGGAGGTGCGTTTCAGGATGGGGCCGGTTCAACAGTTGGAGAAGAGGTGGAACAAGTAAACAGTTTCCTGTCTAGGGCGGCCATCACAACGAAGTACATGTCTAAAGCAGGTATGTGTCCGTGTCTGAGATTCCACTCAGTCTCCTGCTCATTAATTCTAATTTGTATACTAACTGAAATGCAGGGCGAACAAACATGCTGACCCTCCTGGCTTTGGGGTGGAACAAAAGGAAAGTGGAACAACTGGGCCGCACTTTGAGCCAGCGATATCTAAAGGTCATTTTTTCAACACCCATTTTAATGTGTGTGGTAATGGGGGGAAAACACCAGTACTCTTTTAATGTCAATATGAATGACATTTATTAATGTATTCTTATATCATAAGGATCCTTAGAGAACAAGTGGAGAGCCTGAATGCGACCAGAAATGAGCTGGGTGTGGATGACGACACACTGCAGCAATGGGTGGCCGATGTGAAGAAATGGGCTGAAGGTGAGTCTCAATATAATGCACTCATGTATAACAATAGGACCCACCATGGCCTCATTAAAGAACTTAGAGTTAAGATCTTTCTGACAGTGTCAACAAACAATGAAAAATAAGCCTTGTAAAAGCAAATTTATGGCAGAGTTGTTGCGTTTCATCAAATTGGATAGAACCTGGGTTGAAATGATGTCGTACTAGTTGGTTTTATAAACCTGAACACCAACATACTTGTTATCTCATGATTATCATGAGATAGCAGCACATGAAGGCCCCAGATGTCTTATAATGAATGTCATCAAGTCAGTGATTACAGAGTCCACTGTAGTTTGGTGACTGTTACTCATCCTGTATTCTGATTAATATTCCTCTCACTTAGAAAGTGATCAAACTGATGGCAGCCTTGGAGCGTTGCAGGCACGAATAGAGGAGCTTGTCGTCATCATCAGAGTGCGAACACAAAGTCTTTACAGACAAAATGGTGTCACAGTTTCTTTGAAACGGACCGTTTGATGCTCAGTTTGTACAGCTACTTTGTAAACAGAATCAAATCAGATCCAGGTTTGTTTAAGCTGGATGTGATTTGTTCTAGCAAACAAATTGATGAGTGTAGATTAAAATGAAACTATATACATTATGTGAAGGTGTGAATTTTTTATGATTATTTACAGATAGCAACAAGAGGCGACACAGAATTCGCAAGGTCATCTTAGATGAGAAGAAACGCTTGGTGGCTGCTGTTGACGACTACAACAAGCTCGCTGAACCAACAAAGCAAATCGTATCCAGTGATGCCCTCATGCAGACCGATATTTGGCCCTGGCAGAGCACAAGTGAACGTAAGCTCTTGATTTATAAATATCCTTTTTAAACAAGCTCCCAGTATCTGAGCAGTAGTTGAATGTTTTGTTCTTGAATCATAATATGCTGCTATGTTTTCCCATCTGATGTTGTTAAACTGTAGCTGCTGCTGACCTCCGGACAAAGAGAAAGGTCTTTGAGAAGGTGATGGCTGTGAGGCGCCTGAGAGAGGAGGAGATGATCCTTTGCAGGGAGATGCGGCATCACTGGACAGTGTTGCAAATGCGTTCTGTGGTGTTGGGGACAATCTCCTCAGACTGTAAGCACTTTATTTATTTATTAATTTTTTGATGAATCGATTGAAAATAAGAGTAGATGCTAAAGTCTTACTGGATCTTTTACCTATATCTAGATTGCTAGCTAACACTGCCTTCTCCCTTTTAAAAAAAATGTTTAATTACAGCATCCTAATTCCTTGTGTTTATGAGGTGATGTTTTTTTGTTGTTTGTTTTTTTTACTTTTCTCATATTTATTTGTTTTGTTCTTTTTACAGCCTCCTTTGTTGGCATGTCGGAGGATGCACAGAAGGGACTCTGTAGCCTGGTTTTAAAAAAACAAAGTGAACTGAAAGCTGAAATGCTCAAAGTAAAGGACGTGTACAAGAGAATCCTCAGCCACCAACCACTCCTGGAAATGGACTCGGAGGAGGAGGAGGACATTCCAGACGATGCCACTGAGAGTGATTTGAGCACTTCTGATGAAGACTGATTGTGTCATCATTGATGTTATGTTTGGTAAAATAAAAAGTTAATCACATCTCTGTTCAATGTGATTTTTCAACAGACATTTTACATTTTGAGAAGAAAAATGGAATTTCCTTGGTGCAGTTGTTTACCCTGAATCATTATTTCCCATCTAATTTAATGACTAGTGTACATGTTCAGATACGATAACATAATTTAATTTATGGGATGCTTTCTGGGCTGCTCAAATAATCACAAAATTTAAAAGCACCAGGCAGCACACTCACAAGTAAATTTTTTGTTCAGTGTTTTGTCGAAGAAATCAACAAGTACAACTGAGATGTTTGCTGTAGTGGTGTGTTTGTTAAGAAGCATGCCAGCACACTGGTGAACTGACAGTCCCAGAATGCACCCGAGCCATTGACTCGCCCCAGAGCAAATGAAATTGCTTATCTAGAAAGACAACAGTCATCAAAGAAGAAGTAAAAGAGTAGGAAACAAATGGTAAGGGAAGGTACTGTGGGGTAGGAAAGAAAGGCCAGAGCTGTGCAAAATGACCTCCAGCAGGCCACAAATGTGCACGTCTGCTCAAACGGTCAGAAATGGACTCCATGAGGGTGGTATGAGGGCCCGACGTCCACAGGTGGGGTTGTGCTTACAGCCCAACACAGTGCCGTATGTTTGGCATTTGCCAGACAACACAAAGATTGGCAACTTTGCCACTGGCGCCCTGTGCTCCTCACAGATGAAAGCAGGTTCACACTGAGCACTTGTGACAGTCTGGAGACGCCGTGGAGAACCTTCTGCTTCCTGCAACATCCTCCAGCATGAGTTTGGCAGTGGGTCAGTTTTGGTGTGGGGTGGCATTTCTTTGGGGAGCTGCACAGCCCTCCATGTGTTCAGCAGAGGTAGCCTGACTGCCATTAGGTACTGAGATGAGATCCTCAGACCCCTTGTGAGACCATATGCTGGTGCGGTTGGCCCCGGGTTCCTCCTAATGCAAGACAATCCTAGACCTCATGTGGCTGGAGTGTGTCAGCAGTTCCTGCAAGACGAAGGCATTGATGCTGTGGACTGGCCCGCCCATTCCCCAGAACTGAATCCAATTGAGGACATCTGGGACATTATGTCTCGCTCCATCCACCAACTGCACCACAAAATGTCCAGGAGTGGGCAGATGCTTTAGTCCTGGAGTCTGGGAGGAGATCCATCAGGAGAGCATCTGCCACTTCATCAGGAGCATGCCCAGGTGTTGTAGGGAGGTCATACAGGCATGTGGAGGCCACACAGACTAGTGAGCCTCATTTTGACATGTTTTGAGGACATTACATCAAACCAGATTAATGATTCTGTATTGCATTGATCAAGGAACCAACCCAATAGGAGCTAAAGGAATCCTCTTGACATTACTTCACTCAGTAAGTTTATACTATGTTTAATGTGCATTTTCTTCATCAGTTTAGAACATAACATGTTAGCGCTCCCTGGTCCTTTTTGGAGACAGATCCTGAGACAGCAGGCAGCTATGGAGAACTCGTGTCAGCTGTGGTAATTAAGGAATACTTTGATTTAATATTGATTTCATGACAACTATCCTCTGGCACATATTCCTGGATATATATAATGACATAAGTAAACTCCCATTTTAGAATCATTGCCTTCTTTGATCTGACTTATTGCCTCAGACTTTGGCCCTGTGTCCCCAAAAGTATAGAAAATCCATGACACTGAGTAAGAGGCCTTTATCATGTTATAAGTGAGAGAGTTTGGTGTAACAGTGGTTGAACATGCCAAATCAATCCACAACATACTGCCATTCCCCAGCTGTAACCTGCATATGCATCAAACCAAAATCCAGTATCATAGCCACAAAAAAGACATAAAGATTAGGTTAAAAGGGTTGTCTCATTTTGCCAGATAGCTTCAAAAAAGATAAACATTCTTCAAAAACAAAAGTTTGTGAATATTTGCTGTATTGCCAGGCCTAAACCAACCTGTTAAACTTATCAAATTATTGTCATAGATACAAACCTATTGATTGAAACAGAATAATCCATTGAAGCCTCCATCATCATCCACAATCACTGTTACTGTTCAGATTATTTTATCTCTGTTTTCCTCTAGAATGTTTTGAAAATCAGCATTTGATCAACAGACTTTTTAAAAGTTTATTTTGATCCTATTGTTTACGTGTGTAATTGCATTTT
Source organism: Aulonocara sp. 'chitande type north' Nkhata Bay (assembly GCF_057382095.1). Lineage (NCBI taxonomy): Eukaryota > Metazoa > Chordata > Actinopteri > Cichliformes > Cichlidae > Aulonocara > Aulonocara sp. 'chitande type north' Nkhata Bay. The sequence goes on from NC_141346.1 coordinate 68,773,717, forward strand.
TATTGAAATTATGACAGGAAAACCCTCAATCAAATTGTATCTTTGATATCTAATAATAATATTAACAATGATGTTACATATGTAATATGTACACAATAATATTGTGCAAACAAACAAGAAAAATAGCAAAAAATGTCAATTTTTTTTAATACCCTGTATATAAAGACCACATATGACCACAACTCCAAATGTGCAATTGTCACTGCATCTAAACATGACATATTACAAAAAGGTAGAAACATATAATATACAATATGTTCTGAAGCTGGTACTGGTGCAGTTAACTTTGCTTTAGGCTCCCATACACAGTAAGTGTTACTTACTATACGTGCAGTGCAGTATTACTTTACCTTGTAATATGTTATAATAAGCAAGTCACTTCTATATTTACGAGGATGTAGACAATAATGTTGGCTGATATGTAAAACTATGAGATGTCGAGTGCAGGGAAGATATTATTGATCGATCAGATTTATGAATATGTTAGGTACTTAAGCCACAATTAGAGAGTGAAACAGAGACTGACACTGGTTGAAATGTATAGTAAATATTTTATTTTGAACTTTTATGCTGAACTACAAGCTGTGAACTGTGCGATCTCTGCGACCTGTGGTGCCTGGTTTACTGTGTGTAAAACTGCGCAGGTTCCCATGTGTCATCCCACACTTTGCCACTGTCAGGAGAAAAACATAACAAACAACAACGACAACCACACACAAAATAGGACAATTTAGGTTGTGACATATGACAATTTTTTAGGATGAAATATCTTCTATATTCATGTCATGCTTTATACACCTTCATTGTAATATAAATTAATCAAATCAAGTCAGAGAGTAATAATATATGTAGTAGATGTCAAGCAGGACCACAGCAGCAGCCACGATCCATTGGAACCTGCTGGATGAGAGAGCACAGAAACTCCAGGGAAGAAGTTTAGTTAGTAACATGCATGAACTGCATTACTGAGACATGTATGTTTACAGATGGTGGTGAGGGAGAGGGGGAGAGTTTTCAGTAAAAGGAGACGTGACTGCATCTTCAACCAATACTGAGCCTGCATAACCCTGAAAGAGACAGACAGAGGGGGGGACACTAACCCCCAGCAGTCTGGTCCTATTACAGCATAACTAAGGGCTGAGCTGAACCAGCCCTAACTATAAGCTCTATAAAGAAGTAAAGTCTTATGCCAACTCTTAAAAGTGTTGACCATGTCCACCTCCAAAACTCATAATGGACTTTGGAGGTGGACAGCTATCAAGCTCCTCACAGAAGAGGAGCTCGATAGCTAAAAGCTCCCAATTTACTTTAGTCCAAATACATGAATTCAAATTGAGTTGATAACTATTTATCAACAATATGAATGTCTGTTCCCGTCCAACAAAGTTGTTACTACATACCATGTTGAGCAGGGCTTCCACTTGACTTTAACTTCTTCTTTTTCCTGAAAAACATGATATAAACAAACAATTAATTAAGAAAGACATGCAAGTTGCATACAAAAAGGAGCTTATAAACATTTGTGTACTATTGAATGGCTCAATATATTATACAATTAGTTTACAAAAACATAAGAACCACTACAATGCTTGTACTGCCAGCATCGAGTGCATGTCAGCAAAGCAACACTGCTTACATTGTGGCTCACAAGCAAAACTAACTGAAGCAGATGTTACTGAATGGGAAGGAGCACCTCCACATCAATCACTCCTTCTGAGCATGATGTCAGGAGGACTTTAAAGAACGTAAACATCAGGAAGGCAGCATGAACAGGTCGTATCAGGTGGTCTGTTCTTATTTAATGTCCTATTTGGAGTGAAATCCTGACTCAGTGGCTGAATTAGTGTAGATTCATCAAATACAAAAGCTTATGGATATTCAGTCAGGCACAGTTCAAATCCGGGAAGTCCAAAGACGCAAACAAATCTGCACAACAGCAGGCTAAATTACTTACATTTACAACTCTCCTGTCTACTATCTCTTCATATTTGAAAATCTTCTGTGTACGGTGTTTTCGGCATTCTGAAAAATAACAAATGAAATATTTACATGAGTTCTGTAAAACTGGAAAAAATGCAAAAATTAAGAAAAAGAAATCTTAACAAACTTAACGAACATGTCATGTGTTTCGTACATTTACAATACCATTACGTCTAACCTTTCCTTGTCCTTTTTTTGTTTGGGACATCCGAGGTGTACACCGTAGAAATTGAGGGAGATGCAGGATGTGGAGATGGAGAGGAGGATGCAGGAGAAAGCAGAGATGAAGAGGAGGATGCAGGAGGAAGCAGAGATGGAGAGGAGGATGCAGGATGAAGCAGAGATGGAGAGGAGGATGCAGGAGAAAGCAGAGATGAAGAGGAGGATGCAGGAGGAAGCAGAGATGGAGAGGAGGATGCAGGAGGAAGCAGAGATGGAGAGGAGGATGCAGGAGGAAGCAGAGACGGAGAGGAGGATGCAGGAGGAAGCAGAGATGGAGAGGAGGATGCAGGAGGAAGCAGAGATGGAGAGGAGGATGCAGGAGGAAGCAGAGATGAAGAGGAGGATGCAGGAGGCTGACAGAGGGAAGATGTTGGTACAGGCTCTAAATGAAGAATAAATTCCTGGTTTAGAGCCTCTGGGTCTGGGACTGGTCCAGCATCCACACTGTCAGCAGAGGATGGTCCAGCTGCTGGTGTAGAACTTTTAGCAGGAGGTGAAGCTTGTAATTCTGAAAAATTTTAAATATTAAACATTCATTAAAATGGGTTGAAAAAATGTACAGTACACATAAACACATAATAAGTAGTGATTTGCATGTTTTCAGTTAAGTTTTTACTAAAGATACAACTGGTAAATATTGGCATCAAATAAGTCATCTCGCACACTCACTGACCCAAATAATTCAGTACAAGTGCCCTCTAGGGTAGTGTGACATCTGTAGTGCTTTTCTACATTGTACATTAAAAAATTAATGAGTGTGACTATAAATCCAGATAGATAATGACTTTTTCCTCTGATGACACTACTTTCCTGACTTTGTAGTGAATAACATTTGACACTTCAAGCTAGTACTGTGACTTAGGAGTTTTGTACAATGGTGATGCTAACTACCTCAGGGAGGTAATCAGGTAACCTCTTAAGAAGTATATAAGTTATTTAAGAATCTTGGTGTTCATATTGGTAACATTATATAACATTTGTTATACTAGAAAGTCTCGAAGAGAATTATCAGGTCTGGTTTTCGTGAAGATTTTTAAAATTACATTTGTATATACATGAGTGTGAAAGACCATACTATACACACACACATACAAAATTGTTCAGGTGGGTAACACCAGAGGTTCAGTATGGCTAGCTTTGGTGATGTGACCGACACATGGGGAGGTAATAAGGCAGATATAACACTATTTTCATGTTAGCAACAGGACATGTAGGGCAGCTGTCACCTCACAGCAAGAAGGTTACTGGTCTGAACCTTGGCTGAATAATAGAATAGAACAGAATAGAGTAGAGTAGAACAGAATAGCTGGTGACTGTTAACTATCCTCATCCTCACCATCTTGTTTGTCTCTATGTACCCCGTGATGATCTGCCTTCTTATCTAGGGTGTACCATGAGTATCACCCAAAGACAGCTAGGATAGGCTACCTGATAAGGACACCTGGTTACAGATAATGGACAAAGCATACTTCTCAGAAGGTGTTCATAAAGCTTCCTCATCTTCATGAGGATGTCACGTGCAGCACCTTCCGGTGGTTCGATCTGAGTGATCACGTCCCCTACTGTACGGCCCTTACGGTCAAACTGTCCAAGAAACAGAATTGGTTGGTAGCCCAGGGCATGTAGCTTTGAAACCTGCAAGAACAACAAAGAAAAACATGCAGCCAGTCTTTCATGTAAGCAAATTGATGTATAACAAACCTTTAAGTTTCACATCTTTGTTGTTTTATTGTTGTCGATAGTTAAAAAGTATTTATGGTGACCAAACCTGTAAATGTATGATAAAATCCATCTTGAAATGTTTTGTCTCTCAGTTAATAGCCGATTAAATTAAAAATCAGAAGTAGCTTGAATAAAAATAGTTTTTAACAAGTTTTTTCTAGTTGGATGTCTTCAGTGTGATGATGTTATTCTGATGTGAATAACTTTTTTATTTATGCTCTTTTATAAATTAATATTTTATGTGTATATACATGTCTTGTTAGTTTCTTACTTCATGATATACAAGAAAACATTGACAACTGTGATTAATAAAGAATTGTCTACCAGACCAACCACTTATTAGATCAGAACTTTTAAACTTACTGACAACTGGGCTGAATTAACCACCCTGCTCGCATTTCTGTTTTTTTTAACAGAGGCAGCCCAGTTACTGTTTTTAAACTGTTCTTGTTTTTTTTTCAATCCCTCCTTTAGGTTCAGGCTGCCCAGGCATCCACTGCATGTCTTCCTGTTGCAGGTGTTTGGGGCCTGACAGGAAGGGCATGGTTTGGTTTTTGGCTTTGTCATTTCTGCAAATGAAAATGGAACATGTAGGGATTATTTCAGGTCTGTTTTGGTGAAACGATTACAAAAATAATTTATGACCAAAGAAATAACTTATATTACGAGGCAGTATTACACCATATTTAGAAAAAAAAATCAATTACGAGATTAAAGTCATTAATATTGAGTTAATTACGTGAATAGGGTTAAAAAAAACCCTGAATTGATTACAGAAAAGATACATTGCTAAAATAGAGCAGTACTAACATTAGCTGGGTGGCCAAGCAAGTGTCTTACACATGAGAATACATCACAAAAAAATTTAAATAAACTTTTGCAGAAGTAGTTCTCTTGGTACACAGACTGCTCTGTGAAAACATTTCAAGTTTAATATCAGTTTAATATCACTGAAATTAATATTTCAGTGAACATGCAAATTACCCACAGTTTATCACAACTTACTTAGCTAGGATCTGCCTCGTGTCCAGTCGAAAACTTAGCTGCAGGACCGTGAGTTGAAAGATACATTTACTACGACTGCCAAGATGCATTGCAGTAAAAACCATCCAATCGCCTTGCTTAAGATCTGTTGACGTGTCGCTAAAGGCGCGCTGTAGATAAATATTGCAATTTGTAAAAAATAAAATACTAAAATTTGCAATTTTTAATTACATAATTAAACACTGGGCCAGTTTAATTTCGTATTATCGCTGGTTATTATTTTAGAGTAAATAAAGGAATAACGGGTAGCACCAAGCTGTTGTTATCTTCATTTCCATAGCGACGGTGGTTGAGGATTATGGGTAGTGTGCAGTTACGGGATTAGTGCGTCTGCGTAAATTGGTCTGATTGGTTGGAGCCGAGCGCATCCAAAACTAGCAGGAGTGGTGAATGAATCTATAAATGTGTTTTACGTGTGAAATGAAAATAATAAACCTAACGAAGGATTATGTATGTTAAATCTGCGCACTTTCAGATCGTGAATCAGTTTGGAAAACACTGTGTGATGGCCACAACATGAAGCGATTTTATTGTTGAATTATCAGTGATACTTTCGTGTTTTTGTTGAGAAATGTTAACGATGTCATTAAAAGAAAGCATTAAATTAGGGAGAAAAACCCGTTCGCGGAGAGGGTCCCCGGTTCTCCAGTTAGATTGTGCTTCTCGGCGTCATGTTTCGCCGTGACGGGGTTATTATTGGAGTAAATGGATGGCTGGAGCCTCTGCTCGAAGCGTCTCTGATCGCCGCGAGCGGGTTCATATTGGAATGAATTGACAACCCACAGCGTCACATAAAAACGTGGAAGGGTACCTTAGGCGTCAGCATGAGAAGTTAAGGGACGTGACAAATCGTCATTATTTTACGCGTTGGGAGTGAGAACGGGTTGGTTTGGCGGTTGTTGAGATGGTTTTGTGAACTTTTAGCTGAGATTCTGACATTTCTGTAGATAACACACGTCTCATTACTTTGTATAGCATGAATGGCCATAACGAGGTTTTTAACAGTAAGAAAAGTTGTAAAACTTCAGAAAATATAGTTAAAAGTCCAAAACCTTCCACGTCTGGTCGCTTGTGGTAAGGAGCAGATCAAACGAGTAAAGAATTACGTTATAATTATAAATGGCTTCAACAGCACATTCAGGTCTGTGAGACTCATTCAGACACTGAGCCGTGGCTCTGTGCTATATGCACATATTTCTGCATCTCTGCCATTCAGACACACTTTATATATAGTTTATTTTATGTAGTATTCAATACTGAACTGTACATTTAGTCTTTTTAAAGGCAGCAATTTGTATTCAGTGTTTTCATAAAAGCCTTATTTTTATCCATTTACTGCTATTAGGAAGAACACGTGAGGTTTAAGACCTGGACGAGTTTGAAACCTTTTGTCCTCCACAATGGAAAATGGGTGGAAATAAAAATGGGTCTCACTTTAGCCAGCTCCTAATTTTATCAGTTCTACTCTCAGCGTCTCCTGTATATCTCCTGTATAAATGTTGCACTCAGCTTTGTGGTCTCCAATATCACTGAAATGCAGCCAGATGCTGCTCATTTTGCCTTTTCACTCTTTCCTGACACGCTTGCATTTCAATACAGCTCCCATTTCTCTGTGTACTGGTCTCTACCACTACCCTTGCTGTCTATGGGACATTTCCGTCTTCTTTCACATAATGGTATGATCCCAGTCTGTCTCTTAATGTGTTTGGCCACAGGGTTTGCTCATCAGAATAAAATCTCAGCCGTGCTCACATTGAGTATCAGGAAGCCTGAAAATTCTTCAATATTTGACATATGAAATTATTCCAAGGGCTGGATTTGGCCCACGGGCCATATGTTTGACACCCCTGGTTTACACAGTTTGGTATTCAATGTACAAGTGAGTTAGCTCTCAGCTAACTAGCAGGTAAGCTAACTGCTGGGACTGCGTCTTTCTAACAAGAGCGTCAGACACTCAGACTGGTTTCCTTTGTGGATGATGATGTGTTCTCACACTGATCCTTCATGCTGATGCTGCCATCCACCCACTGCTCCTGGATTCCTCATCATCATCTCCATCAGCCCTCACAATACTCCACCTTCTTCAGCTTCATGTTCAGGAGCCTGGATGGACAGTAATTCTTTCCATGGGTTATGGTGGGACATTGAGAGCTGAAGTCAAACAGCAGTGAGAAATGAAAGACTGATTCATTTCTATTTAGTCTTGTGATGTGCAGCTTTGTTCAGAGCATTAAGGCCCAGCAAAGATTACTGAGGTCATAGAGTCCCTGATGAAACCTGTGTGCTTATAGAAACTGAGACCAGATGAACCAGAATAGAAGGAGATTAAAATGAAGTGTCAGCTACACAAAGGCAAAGCTATTCAGTTGTTGCTGTGAGTTATTTAAATGGAGGATGGAGTCAGACTTTAAGCTGCTGGACTCAGTCACTATATCCTGTTGTCCTCATAGAACCTGGACACACAGACTCACCTGTGACACAGTGACACACAGTGTGGGCTACACACACATTAGAAAGTGGATCAGTCACACTTGTGTGATCATTTGTTGTGCTGGGAAACCATGAACACTTTGAATCACCATTAATGGCTTTGTTACAACAACATATATTAATAGTACTGCAGTATCAGAAGTGCAACATTCAGTGTGCAGAAACAGATCAGGTGCTTTCTAACAGCAGTGTTCCCTTTAACACAGCAGCAGTTCAAACATTTCTGTCAGTCTGAGCTGAAACATGAATCAAATCAAATATCAAATCAAAGTTCTTTGCCTCTGCCAGGACGTTAATATTTGATCTAGTTTTTTACAAAGTTCCCTCAGCGTCCAGAGCCACCAACATACCTTTGATCAACAGCAAGTGAACATTTATAAATGTGTGTTTCCAGAACAGGAAGCAGCAGAACTATTGTTCTGTTATCAGGCAGCAGCACAAACGCTCATCAGCTCATTTACTGTGCAGGACTTTGAGTGTGTGAAGTATGTGTTTGTGCTGGATTTCCTTTGGAGAATCTCAGTCAGAAACAAGACAAAGAAAAACTCTTTCAATAGTCCAGGTTGAGTTGACAACATGAACTGCATTTATCTTCCTCTGTCTTGACATGTTCTTCCTCCTCTGCACCGAGCCAGCTGCAAAGACACACAGGCTCATTGACATTTTCTGATGATAAAGAAACTCTCTTCTTCTGTACAATATGAGCAGCAACAGAGAAGAAGCTTTCACAGGTACAGATGTTGCAGCTGTGGCCAAGTACATGTACAAGACCCTGGAGCGGTTGGTCCTGGCTCAGCTTCGGCGCCTAACAAGCTCATCACTGGACCCACTTCAGTTTGCCTACCAGCCTGGCATTGGAGCAGATGATGCCGTCATTCACCTCCTACATCGTTCCCTCTCTCACCTGGAGACCGCTGGAAGCACTGTGAGAATCATGTTCTTTGATTTCTCCAGTGGCTTCAACACTATTCTTCCCTCGGTTCTGAAGGACAAGCTGGAGAACTCTGGAGTGGACCATCACCTCACTACCTGGATTTTGGACTACCTCACCGACCGACCACAGTATGTGAGGACTCAGGGCTGTGTGTCGGACAGGGTCGTCTGCAGTACGGGGGCCCCACAGGGAACGGTTCTGGCTCCGTTCCTCTTCACCATCTACACTGCAGACTTCTCCCACAATTCCACCCAGTGCTTCCTGCAAAAGTTCTCTGATGACTCTGCAATAGTCGGCCTCATCACTGATGGGGACGACAAAGAGTACAGAGGACTGACTCAAGACTTTGTGGACTGGTGCCAGCTGAACTACCTCCAGATCAACGCCAGTAAAACCAAGGAGCTGGTGGTAGACTTCCGCAGGCACAAGCATTCTCCACTGCAACCACTGAACATCCAAGGTATGGACATTGAGACTGTGGACAGCTACAGGTACCTTGGTGTTCATCTGAACAACAGACTGGACTGGACTCATAACTCAGACGCCCTCTACAGGAAAGGGCAGAGCAGGCTGTACCTGCTGCGGAGACTCAGGTCGTTTGGAGTGGAGGGCCCACTCCTGAAGACCTTCTATGACTCGGTGGTGGCTTCTGCTATCTTTTATGGTGTGGTCTGCTGGGGCGGCAGCATCTCTGCTGGGGACAGGAAGAGACTGAACAGGCTGATCCGAAGGGCCAGTTCTGTTCTAGGATGCCCTCTGGACCCAGTGGAGGTGGTGAGTGACAGGAGAATGGTGGCTAAGCTGGCATCCCTGTTGGACAACATCTCCCACCCCATGCAGGAGACTGTGACAGCACTGAGCAGCTCCTTTAGCGGGAGACTGCGGCACCCATGGTGTGGGACGGAGAGATTTCGCAGGTCTTTCCTCCCCACTGCTGTCAGACTCCACAATAAAGACTTTAACTGATCAAACACACACATCCACACATGTGCAATAACACTAAGTGCAATACTTTTCTGACATCGTTGTATTTTTACTCAGTTGTATATAGCATTTGTATTCTATTTTTATCTTATTGTATATTTTATTCTACTGTATATAGTATTTTATTTTATTCTATTCTGTACAGTTGTGTACTGTATTTATTCTTATTGTATTCTAATTTTGCTCATAACTTTTGCACTGTCCACTTCCTGCTGTGACAAAACAAATTTCCCACGTGTGGGACTAATAAAGGTTATCTTATCTTATCTTATCTTATCTTATGTGTGCATGTTTGGAGCAGCACTCTAATGGACAGGCCTCTGTACTGATGGTGAGCTCTGCTCTGTATCCACCACACTCTTCTCAGCCGAGTCTTCCTCCTGTTCACACTCTGATGAAGCACCAATAGGGCCAACTTTTTCTCTGGTGGCTCGTATGTTGTTGCTTCCACAGGTTTCCCTCCAACAACCCTCTGTTCCTGCAGTAAGTTCAGTAAGATCTGGGTAAACACTTGAGCTCCTTGAATCTGGCTCCAGTGCAGCAGCAGTTTGCACATATACAATGTTGGCATTTTTCTTGCGTGTCTCCAGGTCTGTTCTGAATGTAGACTTGAATTTGACCACGTAGACGGGGTCATCATCTGAGCTCTCCATCACCTGAGAGAGATGACAAAACAGAGAATCACAGAGCATGAAACCAACTTTTCTCCTCCCAGAAGTTCAGTCACAGACCTGCAACAGAAACAAGAGTCAAAGATTCAAATGACGCAGAGCTTTCATTTACTTATATCCACAAACATGTCCTCTACATATTCATGCTGTATTTACACACACATACAGAGGCTGTTTGTCTCTCACACACAGACAGGACACTGAGAAATACATCGTGTTAAATATACCTGCAGGCTTCCAGCTGTGCACTTTGTCCCTGTTAGCTGTGATTGCCATGGCAACCTTGGTGTTGTGCGCGATGCAGGGACGTGTTCAAAGGCAGACGTCTGGCAGCAGCATCATATTTGATGCACTATCTGTACTGAGTGTGCTGACTTTATTTCAAATGTCCCACTGCTGTGCAACATGAATCACATGTTCTGCACGTTTCTCTGAGCAAAGATCACAACATCACTGTTTTACCAGCTGATAAGAGAAGATGCACCATGGTCCTAAACACTACAGATTACCATACAAAGATCACTACTCTCCTCAGTGACAACAATACCTACGAAGCCTTAAAGCGAGACCCCACAAGCAGCTACAAAAAGAAAGTTATAGCTTGCCTTCAAGACTTTCAAAAGGACAAAATCATTGACCGCCTTACATATCACCGCCTTTACCCAGGGGATGCCATACCCTGCATTTACGGACTTCCTAAAATCCACAAGGAAGCTGTCCCACTCAGACCCATCGTCAGTAGCATAAACTCAGCCACTTATAACATTGCAAAACACCTTGCTACCATCCTTGCTCCTCTCGTGGGGAACACTCCACACCACATCAAGAACTCCACCGACTTCACTGACAAGGTCCAGAAACTTCCCCTGGATCCAGATGAAACCATGGTGTCCTTTGATGTAGTCTCTCTCTTCACTTGCATACCCACCACAGAGGCAGTGGAGACTGTCAGAAAACGACTACAAGAAGACAGCTCCTTGGAGGACAGGACCAACTTCACACCCGATCAGATTTGCACACTATTAGACCTCTGCCTCACCACTACATATTTCAAGTACAACGAAGGCTTTTACAGACAAAAACATGGCTGTGCCATGGGCTCCCCCGTGTCACCTATTGTAGCCAACCTTTACATGGAGGAAGTGGAAAGGAAGGTTCTTGGCTCTTTCAAAGGAAGAGTACCCAGCCACTGGTACAGATATGTAGACGACACCTGGGTCAAAATCAAGATACAAGAAGTGGAATCCTTCACTGCGCACATTAACGCTGTGGATAAAAACATCAAGTTCACCAGGGAAGACACAAAGGACAACTGTCTGCCTTTCCTGGACTGCGCTGTGCACATTGAAGAGAACGGCAACCTCAACATCGAAGTTTACCGGAAGCCCACACACACGGACCAGTACCTCCTGTTTGACTCCCATCACCCTCTGGAACACAAACTTGGAGTAATTAGGACCCTACACCACCGGGCAGAACATGTTCCCTCTAAGCCTGAAGGAAAAAAGAAGGAACACACACATGTAAAGGAAGCACTCAAAACGTGCGGCTATCCTAAATGGGCGTTCTTAAAGTCAGCAAAGAGGCACAGAAAAGAAGATCAGACACCAGCGAGGGAGGATAAGAAGGACAGACGCAACAACATTGTCATCCCCTATGTAGCCGGTGTATCAGAAAAACTCAGGAGGGTTTTCTCCAAGCATTTCAGACCCAGCAACACGCTCAGACAAAAACTGGTTCACCCGAAAGACAAAACGCCAAAACACAGACATAACAATGTGGTGTATGCTGTACAGTGCAGCGAGGAATGCCCAGACCTCTACATTGGAGAGACCAAACAGCCACTTCACAAGCGCATGGCACAACATAGAAGAGCCACCTCCACAGGACAAGACTCAGCAGTCCATCTGCATCTAAAGGTCAAAGGTCACTCTTTCAAGGATGCCAATGTTCACATTTTGGACAGAGAGGACAGATGGTTTGAAAGAGGAGTGAAAGAAGCCATCTATATCCACTGTGAGCGACCATCTTTGAACAGAGGCGGTGGTTTACGACACCAACTCTCTGCCATCTATAATCCAGTTTTGAGATCCCTTCCCAGACACCTTAACGCCCACTCACATCCTGGGCCATCTGATCTCAGGAATTTGCATGATAAGGTGGGGCCAGGTTTCACAATGAACTCACCCAAAACTCTGGCTGATTGGGACCCACACCCAGTTTCACACCTTGGCTTAGGTGATTAGAGGATCATCAAGGGGTCCTTTTGTCCCTCTGCAGGGGGGGACACTCCCACTAGGTTTATATCTGGGACTCTCCACCATTTGACCTTAGAACTGAAGAAGCTTCTCGGATGAGAGGTGAAACGTCTTCAAGTAACTTAAAGAAGTCCAGACGCTTTTCTTTGCAAGCTCCTTTGACTACGATGACCTGGATGACTGAGAACCTTCACAGACATAATAACGGTAACCTACTTAGCATTAGCTGGTCACATTGTTATGAAGGAAGAAAATATGGTATTAGCATTAGATGCCAATTCCCATTCACCTAAAATTAGCATTAGCCACTAATGGCAGTCTACTTAGCATTAACTCCTCACTAATATAATGCTAATTCATGTCAAATTAGCATTAGGTGCTAGCATCAGCCTACCTAGCACTAGCTGTTCACATTGTTAAAAGGGAAGAGAAAACAATATTAGCATTAGCTGGTAATAATTGTTCACCCCTAATTAGAATTAGCCGCTAATTGCAGTATACTTAGCGTTAACTCCTCACATTGTTATAATGCAAGGGAAAAGAATTAGCATTAATTAACTTCTTCTCTCTTGGCTCTCAGTGAAGGTGGTCGCACTTTTTCTCCTCTCCTCCTTCCCCTTATCTTCCCTGCTTAGCCTCTTGTGTCCTTGTCTTGTCTCGTGTGCATTACTTTTCCCTCGAACAGTCTCTCACTGTCGTTCTCCAAAACCTAAAAGAGAATTATGGATTTGATCAACTGGTCTCTGAATGCTATTGACACCCTCTTCTCAACGAGAAGTCTGGGCTCGGGTGAGCCCGAGTGCCCTGGAGGGACTTTCCCTGCCGGATACACGATGGGTGGGTGGCAGACCTGGAGGATCTTGTGCCTGGCGGGACTGTCTATCGAGGACGCTGAAGATATCTACCTATTCGGAACCATGATAACAGGGTTCTTGCTGATCGGAGCTGGCTTGGCCCTGACTTATCGGAGAAATAAGAGAGCGGAACCAGCTGTTCAAACCCCCCCAAAGCTGACCGCTGGAATTGAAGCGATGGGTCGAGGCGCGACCTCTCACACCGAACGCAGTATGGTTAACACCTTGGAGACGCTTACAGCTGCCGTGAAGGCTCAAACTAACACCACTGAGCGTATGATGGGATACATCAGAGAGGGGCCTGCTCATAATGACACCCTTGAGCGAAAGTTGGATCACATCGCAGAACGGCTCACTGCAGTTGTGGGATCTCAGAATCAAAAGAATGACAACACCACGGAACAGAAGTTTGATACCATCATGGGGAGGCTCACAGCTCTCCAACGGGAGATCGAGAGACCAGTGTCAGAGTGCTAAATTCGGAGCTGCTCGCATAAAGGAGAAATCAACAATATTAAACATATGGACACCATGGCGCCAGCTGCTCAGGCCCAAGGCTGGAGCCCACCAAAACAACTCCCTGATAACGACTGTGTGGTGACTATTCTTCCCGCCCCATGAAGGCCACCTGGGTTGGCTGGCAGACTGTTTACTTAGCCTGATAGAGCGAAGGACACTGTCTCAGCTGAACTCTGGACACGCACACACACATACACTTACACTGATAAGCACGCACTCATCCCCCTCCCTTTCCCACGCCTTCGATGCGTGTTTCCTGCGGGGGAAGACGGCGGGTCTGCGTGCCACGCTGAAATGGTAGCGCTGTGCAGGGCGACTGCTGTGTTTCTTCGGATCACCCCCCCACCCCCCTATCCAACCCCTGTGGCTCGTCACGTGCTCTAATGTTGTGATGTGGACATTAATGTGCTCTCTGTGCAGAGGAGTTTTTTTTGTTTCCTATTCTCATGCTGTCCTCCCATAGGTGCCCAGCGTGAGAAGAGGTCTCTTTTTTTCCTCTTGTACTTTTCCCATTGTTGTGTAATATTTCAGTGTTATTCCCTGCAACGCTGCCGATCTCCGACTGTATTCCCATGTGATGTCTTGTTGTGTGTGTAAGTCGGGGGGGGGGGGTCCTATTCCTCTGTGGGGCAACCTGCATATGGCCAATAAAGCATTCATCCATCCATCCATCCATTATCTAATAATGTTGACCATGGCCCACTGGAAAAGTTCAGAACTCTGTTTGCTAAAGATTTAGAAGTGTTTCTCAATAGCTCTTTCTCATTTGAGAAACAAATAAATTCTGCTTTTAAAACCAGCTGTAAGGTTTGCTTAGAAATATTTACTCATATATGAGTTTTATAATCGATTGCATAATGATAGAGGTTCGATCCTTAGTAGTCTGTGAAGACTCTGTGTGTCTTCCAGAGTGCTCTGGCATGCACACACCTTAAGGTCATGAGAGAGGTTGTACCTTCTCTTACTGATTTATGGTGTAGGAGGACACCTACTCTGTGTCTGGTTAAGTATAAGAGCCCTTTGTTAGGGGGACCACTGGACTCTTAGCACCAGCTTTGAGGTCACAGGGTCACATCTCAAACTCTCCCTGCCTCCTAGTCCTCCTACCTCCTTCTGTTCCGTTCTCCTGCTCCTCGCAGGCAAGTGCTTAGCTGCTGGGCCCTGGGTTACGCGTAAACCGGCCTTCGCGAGGACTGGGGGTGCTTTCTACTCCGTGAGTACACTGTGACCCCTTAGTAATCGCGATGGGGTATTTCGCTACCCCAATGCACATTCGTAGGTTACGATGGCTAACACTGGGGTCTGGAGGGACCCCGAACCGCCGGAGGAAACAACTCTCAACTTCACATCATCATCATCATCTCCTTTTCGGCAGTGTTTTCGTAAACGAGTCTCAGTGAGGACCTCGGACTCTCCCTGCCTCAGTGTCCTCCTTCTTCGTTCTGCTCCGTTCTCCTGCTCCTCGCAGGCGAGCGCTTAGCCGGATGGGCCCCAGGTTACGCGAAAACAGGCCTCCGTGAGGACCTCGGACTCCCCTTTCTTCTAGTCCTCCTACCTCCTTCTGTTCCTTTCTCCTGCTCCTTGCAGGGGAGCACTTAGCCAGGTGGGCCCCGGGTTACGCGTAAACCGGCCTTCGCGAGGACCGGGGGTGCTCTCTGCTCCGCGATTACTAAGGGGTCAAAGTGTACCCACGATGGGGTATTTCGCAACCCCAATGGACATTCGTAAGTTACGATGGCAAACACTGGGGTCTGGAGGGACCCCCAAGCACCACGGCAACAACTCTCAACTTCACATCATCATCGTCATCATCATCATCGTCGTCTCCTTCTCGAGAGTGTTCATGTAAACCAGCCTAAGTGAGGACCTCGGACTCTCCCTGAGTCCCCGTCCTCCTTCCTCCTTCTCCTCGGTTCTCCTGTGCCTCGCTGTCGGACGCTTAGCTTTGCAGAGGGCAGTGTTCACGTAAACTTGCCTCCATGAGGACCTCGGATGCCTCCAACATCGCAGTCCTCCTACCTCCTGCTCCTCGCAGGGGAGGGCTTAGCCGGACGGGCCCCGGGTTAGGTGTAAACCGGCCTAAGTGAGGACCTCGGACTCTCACAGCCTCCTAGTTCTCCTTCCTCTTTCTGCTCCGTTCTCCTGCTCCTCGCAGGCAAGCGCTTAGCCGAATGGGCCCCGAGTTACGCTTAAACCGGCCTTCATGAGGACCGGGGGTACTCTCTGCTCCGTGGGTACACTGTGACCCCTTTGTAATCGCGATGGGGTAATTCGCAACCCCAATGCACATTCGTAAGTTACGATGGCAAACACTGGGGTCTGGAGGGACCCCGAGCCACCGGAGCAAACAACTCTCAACTTCACCTCATCATCATCATCATCATCAATGTCTCCTTCTCGGCAGTGTTCGCGTAAACTGGCCTAAGTGAGGACTTCGGACTCTCCCTGCCTCCCCGTCCTGCGACCTTCTGCTGCGTTCTCCTGCTCCTCGCAGGTGAGCGCTTTGCCGGATGGGCCTTGGGTTACGCGTAAATGGGCCTAAGTGAGGACCACGGGCTCTCCATTGCTCCTTGTCCTCCTTGCTCCTTCTCTACCGTTGTCATGCGCCTCGCTAGTGAAAGAGAAGCTGTTTGGCCTTCCTATTACGCGAACACTGCCCTCCAGTTGGACCTCGGGCTCTGCGTTGCTCCTCGTACTCCTTGCTCCCTCTACATCGTTCTCAAGGGCCTCGCTAGTGAAAGCGCAGCTGTTTGGCCTGCCCATTAGGCGAACACCGCCCTCCGTTTATGCTCCTCGCTAGCATATGCTTAGGTCTGCGGAGGGCCGGTTTCGCGAACACCCCCTTCGGTGAGGACCTCGGGCTCTCCTTTGCTCCTTGTCCTCCTTGCTCCTTCTCTACCATTGTAATGCGCCTCGCTAGTGAAAGAGAAGCTGTTTGGCCTTCCTATTACGCGAACACCGCCCTCCAGTTGGACCTTGGGCTCTGCGTTGCTCCTCGTACTCCTTGCTCCCTCTACATCGTTCGCAAGGGATTTAGAGGGCCAAAACAGCTGCGCTAGTGAAAGCGCAGCTGTTTGGCCTGCCCATTAGGCGAACCCCGCCCTCCGTTTATGCTCCTCGCTAGCGTACGCTTAGGTCTGCGGAGGGCCGGTTTCGCGAACACCCCCTTCGGTGAGGACATCAGGCTCTCCGTTGCTCCTCGTCCTCCTTGCTCCTTCTCTACCGTTGTCATGCGCCTCGCTAGTGAAAGAGAAGCTGCTTGGCCTTCCTATTACGTGAACACCGCCCTCCAGTTGGACCTCGGGCTCTGCGTTGCTTCTCGTACTCCTTGCTCCCTCTCCATCATTCTCAAGTGCCTCGCTAGTGAAAGAGCAGCCATTTTCCCTGCCCATTACGCGAACACTGCCCTCCGTTTATGCTCCTCGCTAGCGTACGCCTAGGTCTGCAGTGGGCCGGTTTCGTGAACACCCCCTTCGGTGAGGACTTCGGGATCTCCGTTGCTCCTCGTCCTCCTTGCTCCTTCTCCTTCGTTTTCATGCGCATCGCTAGTGAAAAAGCAGCTGTGTGGCCTGCCTTTTACGCGACCACCACCCTCCAGTTGGACCTCGGGCTCTCCATGCCTCCTCGTCCTCCTTGCTCCCTCTTCATCGCTCTCATGCTCCTCACTAGTGAAAGAGAAGCTGTTTGGCCTACCTATTACGCAAACACCACCCTCCAGTTGGACCTCAGGCTCTCCGTTGCTCCTCATCCTCCTTGCTCCCTCTACATCGTTCTCAAGTGCCTCGCTAGCGTACGCTTAGGTCTGCGGAGGGCGGGTTACCTGAACACAGCCTTCCGTTTAGACCTCGGAACCTCAGTGTCTCCTCATCCTCCTTTCCCTTTTTTAAAACATTTTCCTCGCTCTCATGCGCCTTGCTGGCGAGCCCTTAGCTTTGGGGAGGGTGGGTTTCGCGAACACCACCGTCTGTGAGGAAGCCAGTACCTCCTACACACACACACACACACACACACACACACACACATATACAGGAGGCAGTGAGGAGTAGAAGGAGGTTGTTGCTACACCTGCGTCGCGAAACCAGGGCTCATTGTGTGTGCGCCCGGAGCAGCTACGGGGGAAACACATGGGACAACCGACCAGTTTGGCGCCATGGTTTATTCAACGTGTATTTTCAGTGTGGTTTAACTTGCTAATCTGATCTGAAATACTTTCCTTGAATGTGCCTTAATTTCACCTCTTTTTTTCTTTCTTCTTTTCTTAGCTTACTGAAAATGTTGGCGACCAAAGGCCGGATCCAGGGATGTGTGCTGCTTGTGCTACTGGCGTTATGTGGGCAAACTGCTCGCTGTCAACATCGATACAAAGGTAAAGTGCAATCCCAGGGGTGTGTGCTGCTTGTGGTACTCGCTTTATGTGGACAAACTGCTTGCTGTCAACATCAATACAAAGATAACAAAAGAATAGCCTAGTGTAACGTAGGGCTGCTCGATTATGGCAAAAATGATAATCACCATTATTTTCACTGAAATTGAGATCTCGATTATTTGACGATATTTATTTAACCCTTTAAGACCTACTATAGAACCAAGTCCGCCAGAGCTTATATTATTTTTTTACATGTTGTAGTGCCATTTGTGGGAGCATTTCAAGTTGCTATATAACTGTTGTAGCCCATATTTTAATAATATGTATGCATTAAGTCCATAGTAACTACATTAATTGCAAAAAAGTGCAATAAACTACAAAAAAATTGAAAATCGTTTTTGTTTGTTTTACATATATTTCTACTTAGAGAAATTTAAGAGGTTTATCCCTCAAAACTTTAAATACAAAAAAGTAGCAAAAATTAGTTTACAACAACAGGAAATTTATTTTGAGTGTCTTCATAGTTTTATTATGGAGATACACCAATTTTTATATACTGCAGGAAAAACGAAAAAACAATCCTATGATGCAAATTTGCAAAGAAAACAGCATGTGCATCAAAATAAATGATTTCCAGCAGTGCAATTCGAGTTCTAAGCATCACAGAAACTATTCAGAAAAGTCTAACATGACCAGTATAGGTTTTTAAGGCCTACAAGTAAAAAACTACATTTTCCGCGAAAATGACGTCACTTCCGGTTTCAGGCAGGAAATGGCGGACATGCGATCGTTCGCGCTGACGTCTGTTTCAATGTGGGAAGTGTTACGAACAGCTGATCGGATCGGCAAAGCGTGTTTCTGGAATATTAGGTTTTTGTTCCTGCAAGCGCTTTTTATGCAATTTTTGCAAAGCTTTATGTGGAAGGAAACCGTGACCGAGGACAAGCTGATGGCACAAGATGTAAGTACAACTCCTCCGGTTTCATATGCAAAACAAATTATTGCGCTAGCTTACACGGTTCAGGTTCTACAGGGATTTAAAAATAGTTACGCAAAACGGAGCGTGCTGCTTTGACCGGCTTTAAAGGGTTAACAATGACTTTAAAAAATAATATAATATAGTGTGCAACACCACTGAAGTTTTTTTAACCTCTCTTTTCAACCAAAGGCAGTCACTCTCTCCTCTCCAAATAACTTCTGCTTAGCTTTCCGAGCTTCCCTCGGGTCCTCTTAATCAGCGGTCTCCAACCTTTTTTGCGCCACGGACCGGTTTATGCCTGACAATATTTTCACGGACCGGCCTTTAAGGTGTCGCGGATAAATGAGGGAGGGGCTAATAATCGGCTCAGTCATTTTTAATGATCGTTGAAAGCCCAGATCAACCTCAAAAAATGGGAAGAGGGCGGAGAGGTAAGTGACGGAAGTGACGGACAAGGTAAGCGACTCATGTTGTAACTGACGTCAGACGCCCGAGATTTTGGCGGAAAATTAAAGCAAATGGTAGTTTAGATCTGAACAAATTAATTTAAGCTTCAGTATTACCAAATACACTTATCAATTGTCTTATAACTAACACTATTTGTCTAAATAATCTCCAACACCCTGGAGAACAACGAGGAGAGTTTAGAGACTCTCCAAGATTATATTGATCAGTGCTTTCAGGATCTCGTGATGAAGAAGACCCAGTGTGCAGCTTCCCCGGCCAAACCTGAGATGCCGTCGTCAAAAAGACAACGCCCGGCAGATTCCCCCGGCTCAACATCGCCAGCCGGCAAAGATATTGCCGACATACTGGAGTCAATCGACAAGCGATTGTCCAGTTTCGACGCAAGGCTGTCCTTGGTGGAGATTCTTCACCGAGAATTTAAATGCTTGCGAGAATCCCTGGAGTACAGCCAGCAGCAGGTGGAAACGCTTGCTGCTGAAAATGCCACGCTAAGGGAGTCGGTGAAATGTCTCACAGATAATGTTACCCAGCTCAATAGAGAAAATAAAAAAATAAAAGAAACAGTTATCGATCTACAAGCTCGTAGCATGCGTGATAATCTGGTATTTTCTGGTATTCCAGAAGCCGCTGGAGAGGACGCGGAGACCACGGTAAAAAGCTTCATCAAAACCCACCTGAAGCTGCTGGAGGACACTGTGAAGAACATCGTCTTCGATCGGGTACATCGCCTCGGCCCCATTCGGGCTACGGCCGGGAGACCACGTCCTATCGTGGCCAAATTCGGCCACTTCAAACAAAAGCAACATGTGAAAAGCCGCGGCAGGGAATTAAAAGGAACGGACTTCAGCGTGAACGACCAGTTCCCCAAAGAGATCTTGGAACGACGCAGGGTCCTCTTCCCAATCCGATGCCGCTTCATCCAGAAGGGCTCCCGCGCTGTCATCGCTGTGGACCGGCTGTACGTGGACGGACAGCTCCACCGCGACCCCAACATCACTCCGTGGCTGTATTAACCTCACACCAGATAAGAATCAGCTGCACCCTTTCCCTATCCACTCACACTAACTTGCATTAACATCTGTTTAACTTACCAGTATCAAATCGCATCTTAAAGTGTGATTTCATAGCAGAATTAACACCGTCACTCTCCGTCAGTGATTTAATTGGAATGCTTACGTTTTGTTTTTGTTTTTTTTTTCTTCTCGTTTTTTTTCCTCTCTTTTCCCCCTCTTGGTTTTATGCTGCTCACCCCTGTCCTTGGTTTCTTTCTTTATTCCTTTCACTGCCTCGATCACCTGCTTCGACACTCATCCGCAAACATCCTTTATTTCAACACATACGCACCATGCGCTCAACGGCAGCACAATTTACTTCAGTCAGACAGCGCACACAGTCGTTTAGGATACACACACTTAAGCCAAGCCTACTCATATTAGTAAATATGCATACACAAAGTCAGACTCAGGGAGCATCTCGCCACACATTTTTTCTCTCTCTCCTTCTCTTTATTTATGAACAAGTGACGTATTCTCTCCACCTGTCTAAGCGACGCACACAGCATACATCCCTAGTTATACACAAACATCTATGGGTACACTGAGGTTCATTACATGGAATATAAATGGAGCTGGCTCCAGAGAAAAGAGGTTAAAAATATTTAACCAACTCAAAAAACTACAGGCGGATGTTGTCCTTTTACAAGAGACCCACAGACCTCTTAGAGGTTCGAATGAACTTAAAACACCTGAGTTTCCTAATGTGTTCTCAGCTTGTTATAATTCTAGACAAAGGGGAGTAGCAATTTTAATACATAAAAATATTAATTTCACAGTACTCGATACAGTTATAGATCCAGAGGGCAGATTCTTAATCATTAAACTATCTATACTTGATAAAAAGCTATGTATTGCAAGTGTATATGGTCCAAATCCCTCATTCTTTCACGGTTTTTTCAGTGCACTCTCTGAACACTTAGATGGCACACTTGTTCTTGGAAGCGACCTCAACCTTGGACTAAATGAAGACATGGATAGGCTCAATACAGCGGGAACTCAACGTAATTGGCAGTCCACAAATATAATCAAACAGTATATGAGCGACTTTGGTCTTTGCGATGCATGGCGCTCCCTTCACCCCACCAGTAAGGAATATACTTTTTTCTCACATGTCCATCACTCCTACTCTCGTCTGGATTATTTTTTGGTCAGCAGCTCACTGCTGAACGACATTTCAGACACTGAGATTCATCCTATAGCTGTCAGCGATCATGGTCCTGTATCTTTAACACTAATGCACAAGAATAATACTACGCCAAGAAAAAACTGGAGATTTAATATATCACTACTTAAAGATGAAGACTTTATTAAACATTTTAAAAAAGAGTGGACTTCATATTTGGACTATAATGACACTCCCGAAACATCAGCTTCTGTTCTATGGGAAGCAGGGAAAGCTGTGATGAGAGGTAAAATTATTTCTTTCTCATCACATAAAAAGAAAAAAGAAAACAAAAATATTCAGGAATTAGAAAAAAACATCAAATCACTAGAAGAAGCCTACGCGTCCCACCAAGATCAGGAAACATTGAACAAAATACGCAAAACAAAACTAGAATTAAATGAGATAATTGATAAAAAAAACCAAAATTCTTAGTACAAAGACTACGCCTACAAAATTATGAACATGGTAATAAATCCGGTCAATTTCTAGCAAACCAGCTAAAAATAAATAAAGAAAAAACGACTATGTGCTGTTCAAGATTTATCTGGGAACACAATATATGATCCGATACAAATAAACAACATTTTCAGGGATTTCTATAAAACGTTGTATTCACCACAAATAAACCCATCTAAAAAAGAAATTGATCAGTTTTTGGACAACATAACTCTTCCAAAATTATTAGACACTCAAGCAATGGCACTGGATTCACCACTGACACCAGGTGAACTCCAGGAAGCCCTGATAAGTATGCCCAATAATAAGGCTCCAGGTCCAGACGGCTTTCCTGCAGAATTCTACAAAGAATTCTGGTCGATTCTAGCACCAGTTTTCTACAGAACGTTGTTGGAAATTAAAGAAAAGGGCAGACTTCCATCAAATATGAATTCTGCAAACATTAATCTCCTGCTAAAACCAGGCAAAGACCCTGTATATCCCTCAAGCTATCGTCCAATATCCCTTATAAATGTAGACCTTAAAATAATCTGCAAAGCTCTCTCAAAGAGACTGGAGAAAATAACCCCCCTCTTAATTCATCCTGACCAAACTGGTTTCATAAAAGGTAGGCACTCATCAACAAATACACGTAGATTACTTAATTTGATAGACTACTCATACAGTAAAAACCTAGAAACTATAATATCCTCTTTAGACGCAGAAAAAGCATTTGACAGAGTTAACTGGAAATTTCTATTTGCAACTTTACACAAATTTGGTTTTGGATCCTCTTTCATAAACTGGTTAAAAATATTATACAATTCCCCAACAGCTTGTGTCAGAACAAATGACCAGACATCCTCCAGCTTCTGCCTCCTGACGGGCACCAGGCAGGGATGCCCACTCTCCCCTTCACTGTTTGCAATTTTTATTGAACCACTAGCAGCAGCAATTAGACAGAATTCAGTAATTAAGGGCATAAAATGCAAGAACGTGGAACATAAAATCAGCCTTTATGCGGATGATGTGTTACTCTTTCTCCAAAATTCACAAACCAATATCTCTGGGGTGATTGAATTGATAAACTCTTTTGCAAGAATATCAGATTACTCAATTAACTGGTCAAAATCTACAGTTCTACCGATTAATTGCTCCCTCCATAATTCCTCTTCTACACCACTGCAATCGGGAAATATAAAATATTTAGGTATTAATGTTTCTCCCAAGCTTGCAGATCTAACTAAATTAAACCATATCCCACTTTTAAAGAAGGTAGAAGATGATCTGGCAAGATGGAAATGTCTACCCATATCATTCATGGGAAGGGTTGCCGCTATAAAAATGAAGGTCTTACCAAAAATAAATTATTTATTCTCAATGATCCCAACTAAACCGCCACAAGATTGGTTCAGATCTCTAGATTCATGTATGTCCAAATTCCTTTGGAAAAATAAACCCCCACGTATAAGCTTAAAAACACTACAAAAGACCAAGGATAAAGGAGGACTAGAACTGCCTAACTTTCAGCACTACTTCTTAGCCAACAGGCTTCAGTTTATCTCAGGATGGCTAAAACATACCCTCTTAGATGAACCTTGGCTAGATGTAGAACAAGCACTTTGCAATAATCTAGAAATCTCAGACCTACCATTTATCAGCTCAAACATCCAAAGACATGAATGCTTTAAAAGCATCAACATCAGCTCTTCTCTGACAGCATGGTGGGAGTTTCTAAAATTGACGGCGTCTTCATTAATCCCATGCAAACGAACACCTATCTGGAACAACCCTGACATATTACAAAACAATAATATGATAAACTTTTCAGATTGGCGTGGTAAAGGAATCAAATATTTAGAACATATACTAGAAGGAACAGAATTTATTTCATTTGACGGACTAGTTGCACAATATGGGATCAACAAGAAAAGATTTTTAGAATATCAACAAATTAAATCCATAGTAAAAAAGAAATTTAAACCGGGTCAAGTTGAACTACAAACACCACCAAGTGTGGTTCAATTTCTTACTCTTAAAACCCCCAAATTACTATCCAAAATATACAGAACGCTTTCTAAAACACATGAATCAATATCACTTCCTATTGCAAAATGGGAAGCGGATTTATCAGTTAACTTAGACCTAAACTTCTGGTCTCAGATTTGCTTAAAAACCTTTCATCTAATTAGAAATCCATCCATCCATCCATCCATCCATCCATCTTCATCCGCTTATCCGAGGTCGGGTCGCGGGGGTAGCAGCCTAAGCAAAGAGGTCCAGACCTCCCTCTCCCCAGCCACCTCCTCCAGCTTGTCCGGGGGAATACCAAGGCGTTCCCAGGCCAGCCGAGAGATATAATCTCTCCAGCGTGTCCTGGGTCTGCCCCGGGGCCTCCTCCCGGTGGGACATGCCTGGAACACCTCACCCAGGAGGCGCCCAGGGGGCATCCTTGCCAGATGCCCGAACCACCTCAGCTGGCTCCTTTCGATGTGGAGCAGCAGCTGCTCTACTCTAAGCCCCTCCCGGATGGCCGAACTTCTCACCCTATCTCTAAGGGAGAGGCCAGCCACCCTTCGGAGGAAGCTCATTTCCGCCGCTTGTATCCGCGATCTCGTTCTTTCGGTCACTACCCACAGCTCGTGGCCATAGGTGAGGGTAGGGACGTAGATCGACCGGTAAATTGAGAGCTTCGCTTTTACACTCAGCTCCCTCTTCACCACGACTGACCGGTGCAGCGTCCGCATTACTGCAGCCGCAGCCCCAATCCGTCTGTCGATCTCCAGCTCCCTTCTCCCATCACTCGCGAACAAGACCCCGAGATACTTGAACTCCTCCACTTGGGGCAGGAACTCATCCCCGACCCGGAGTGGGCACTCCACCCTTTTCCGGCTGAGAACCATGGCCTCAGATTTGGAGGTGCTGATCCTCATTCCCGCTGCGTTACACTCGGCTGCGAACCGCTCCAGTGCGAGCTGGAGGCCCTCACCCGATGAAGCCAACAGAACCACATCATCCGCAAAAATCAGAGATGAGATTCTGAGGCCACCAAAGCGAAAGCCCTCCGCCACTTGGCTGCGCCTAGAAATCCTGTCCATAAAAATTATGAACAGAACCGGAGACAAAGGGCAGCCTTGGCGGAGCCCATCACCCACCAGGAACGAGTCCGACTTATTGCCGGCAATGCGAACCAAGCTCTTGCAACGGTTGTATAGGGATTGAATGGCCCGTAGCAATGGGCCAGACACCCCATACTCGCGCAACACCTCCCACAGGACGCCCCGAGGGACACGGTCGAATGCCTTCTCCAGGTCCACAAAACACATGTAGACTGGTTGGGCAAACTCCCATGCACCCTCAAGTATCCTCGAGAGGACAAAGAGCTGGTCCAGTGTTCCGCGACCAGGACGGAAACCGCATTGTTCCTCCTGTATCCGAGGTTCGACTAGCGGACGAACCCTCCTCTCCAGCACCCTGGCATAGACTTTCCCGGGGAGGCTGAGGAGTGTGATCCCCCTGTAGTTGGAACACACCCTCCGGTCCCCCTTCTTGAAGATGGGGACCACCACCCCGGTCTGCCAGTCCACAGGTACTGCCCCTGATCTCCACGCAACATTGCAGAGACGTGTCAACCAAGACAGCCCTACAACGTCCAGAGCCTTCAGGAACTCGGGGCGGACCTCATCGACACCAGGGGCTCTGCCACCAAGGAGTTGTTTAACTGCCTCAGTGACCTCGCCCCCGGAAATCGGTGGGTCACACCCCTCATCCCCAGACTCTGCTTCCTCCCCGGAAGACGTGTCAGTGGGATTAAGGAGGTCCTCGAAGTATTCCTTCCACCGCCCGACAATTTTCTCAGTCGACGTCAACAGCGCTCCGCCAGCACTATACACAGTGCAGGTAGAGCACCGCTTTCCCCTCCTGAGACGCCTGACGGTTTGCCAGAATCTCTTCGAGGCAGTCCGAAAGTCTTTTTCCATGGCCTCTCCGAACTCCTCCCACACCCGAGTTTTTGCTTCAGCCACTGCCCGAGCCGCATTCCGCTTGGCCTGTCGATACCTGTCGGCTGCCTCCGGAGTCCCACAGGCTAACCAAGCCCGATAGGCCTCCTTCTTCAGCCTGGTGGCTCCCTTCACCTCTGGTGTCCACCATTTGGTTCGGGGATTACCACCACGGCAGGCACCAACCACCTTGCGGCCGCAGCTCAATGCAGCAGCTTCGGCAATGGAGACGCTGAACATGGTCCATTCGGACTCAATGTCCCCAGTCTCCCTCGGAATGCTGTTGAAGCTCTGCCGGAGGTGTGCGTTGAAGATCTCGCGGACTGGGGCCTCTGCTAGACGTTCCCAGCACACCCTCACTACGCGTTTAGGTGCACCAGGTCTGTCCAGCGTCCTCCCCCGCCACCTGATCCAACTCACCACCAGGTGGTGATCAGTTGACAGCTCAGCCCCTCTCTTTACCCGAGTGTCCAGAACATATGGTCGCAGGTCTGGTGATACGATTACAAAATCGATCATCGACCTACGGCCTTGAGCATCCTGGTGCCACGTGCACTTATGGACACTCTTATGTTCGAACAGGGTGTTCGTTATGGCCAAACTGTGATTAGCACAGAAGTCCAATAACAAAGCACCGCTCGGGTTCAGATCAGGGAGGCCGTTCCTCCCAATCACGCCCCTCCAGGTCTCGCTGTCGTTACCCACGTGAGCATTGAAGTCTCCCAGCAGGACAACAGAGTCTCCAGGTGGAGCACCTTCCAGCACCCCCCCCAGGGACTCTAAGAAGGCTGGGTACTCCGAACTGCCACTCGGCGCATAAGCGCAGATGACAGTCAGGACCCGTTCCCCGACCCTAAGGCGCAGGGAACAAACCCTCTCGTCCACCGGGAAAAACCCCAACGTACCGGCAGCAAGCCGAGGGGATATAAGAATACCCACCCCAGCCCGCCGCCTCTCACCAGGGGCAACTCCAGACTGAGACAGAGTCCAGCCCCTCTCCAGGAGACTGGTTCCAGAGCCCAGACAATGCGTAGAGGTGAGCCCAACTATATCTAGCCGGTACCTCTCAACCTCACGCACCAACTCAGGCTCCTTCCCCACCAGAGAGGTGACATTCCATGTCCCTATTGCCAGTCTTGGCAGCCGGGGGTCGGTCCGCCAGGGCCTCCGCTCCTGGCCGCCACCCGGCTCACAATGCACCCGACCCCTATGGCGCCTCCTGCGGGTGGTGGGCCTGCGGGAGGATGGGCCCATGTCTCCTCTTCGGGCAGTGCCCGGCCGGGCCCCATGGACTAAGGCCCGGCCACCAGACGCTCGCCCTCGGGCACCCTCCCCGGGCCTGGCTCCAGGGCGGGGCCCCGGTAACCCTATCCCGGGCAGGGTAAACTGTTCCCTCGATATTCTTTTCATGGGGGTCTTCTGAATCGCTCTTTGTCTGGTCCCTCACCCAGGACCAGTTTGCCATGGGAGACCCTACCAGGGGGCAAAAGCCCCCAGACAACATAGCCCCTGGGATCCCTGGGACACACAAACCCCTCCACCACGATAAGGTAGCGATTCAAGGAGGAGTATTAGAAATCCCAGTCTTCAATTAATTCAATACAAAATATTACATAGAGTGCACTATACAGGTCATCGGATGTTCAAGATGGGCTTTACGTCTACCAACAACTGCTCACACTGCCAACCCAATTCACCGGACAATTATATCCACGCTCTTTGGTTCTGTCCACCAGTTCAGAAGTTTTGGCGCGAGATATGTGAAGACTTATCGAAGTGTCTGAAATGTAACATTCCAACCTCCCCCTTAGTGTGTTTGTTGGGCAGCTTAGATAATGTCACTTCAGAAAAGAATATCGCCCATATGGTTTTCACTGCCCTATGCATAGCCAAGAAAACTGTCCTCATGAACTGGAAAAATAAAAATAATCTTAATTCTAACCAATATAGAAATTATCTATTAGATTACATTAGTCTTGATACAGCCTCTGCCACCACATCAGATCAATTGCTCTGGGCTCCTTTGATCAGCTCCATCACCTAGTGGGGGTGGGGGGTCATAGTTTGGTCCCGCCTTCACTGTTGTGATTGGTGTGGGGGTAGGGACAGGCTTAGGGCGTCGGGGGGTTCCCCGGAGGCATCTTCCTTGGGGGGCTCAACCCGGGGTAGCGGTCATGTCCGGTTGGGGGCTCTGTTGGCTCTCAGGTGACTGTTTCTTCACGGCTGCGTGCAGCGGGGCTAGGGGAGGGTCTGTGCTGATGGACGTGGGTTACTGACCTGGTAGCCTGGCTGCCCCTGGGTGGGTCCGGGATGGGCGTCAGGTTCTGGGGGCTCTCCGTCTCTGGGCTGGGGCCCGGGCCGGGCCTCGGGGGCTTGGGTCCTGGTTGGTGTGTTGCCGGGGTTGTGGGCGGGTGGGTGCATGGGGGCCCAGCCCTGGAGCAGGGTGCCGCCGGTGCATCGAGCCACCTGGGGGGCTCTTTAACTGGTGGGGAAGATTGTCACATCTTGCAGGAGTTTTTCTCTCCTCAGGGGCTCTCTCTGCAGGAGGGGGAGATACAGGAAAGGTGGAGGAAGATCTCAGCCTGGGTGTTTATTGTCTTATGTAGTCTGGAAGAAGAGTGGATAGTGGGGTGGGTGCAGTTTTCTCTGTGGTGGGGTTGGGTGGACTGTCCCGGGCTCTGTGGGGCCGGGAGGCGCTGCTGCGCTGGGCCCCGGTCTGGATGGGCCTGGGCCCCCTTTCCCTGGCGGGTTGCGGAGTATGGGGGTGCCTACTGGGGTCAGCGGGGGAGCTGGACCCAGGGAGGGGTCACTTGCCCGTCCCTTCCTTCCCTCCCCATCTCCAGCTGCCTCCCTCTTCCCGCTCCACCACAACCACCCACACATGCAGGACCTTGGAGTAGGGGTAGGTCACCAGGGTGCAGAGGAGGCCACCCCCCCCCCCCCCCCGTCCCCCCCGTCCCCTTCTGGCTACCTCTGCCTCAATTTTATCCCACAACTTAGACATTCACATTACTCACACTCTCATTACACATACATATAGGATCTTGGGGGTGGGCACGATACACGGACTCCAAATTACCATCAGGGTGTACACCCCACCCCTGGCGTCGTTGCCCACCTCTCAATGTTAAATACACGTAGACATTGAGGGCTAGCAGGAGGGACCATGCGCTTACCATGGGACCATGGGACCATGCTCTGGTGACAGTGGCAGAGAAAAGGACATTAAAGAAACTGCTGGACATTATGGACAATGCTGGGCATCCTCTGCACACGGCCATAAACAACCAGAAGAGTCTGTTCAGTGACAGGTTGCTCCTCCCAAAGACAAGAACTAACAGACTTAAAAACTCCTTTGTCCCACACGCCATCAGACTGTTTAACTCCTCTCTGGAGGGGAGAGGGAGGAGAAAGGACGACAAAGGAGGGGGGAACAACTAAGCTGTAGTGCCTCGTCACCTCACTGTACAATACCTTGTGCAATACTTTTTGTAAATAGTCAACAGTGCAATAGACTCAATACTTGAAATGTGCAATTCACTTGTATTTTTATTTTTTATTCCTATTTATTCTATTTATCCCCTTTGTATATTTTATTTATATTTGTCTCTGTATTTATATGTACGTGTGTGTGTGTGTGTGTGTGTGTGTGTGTGTGTATATACATATATATATAACAATTCTGTAACTGTAACTTCGGTTGTTGCTGTGCTTTTTTTTGGAAGTCGAATTTCCCAGAGGAACCCACCCGAGGGATTAATAAAGTTCTATCTTATCTTATCTTATCTTACCTGCTGCTCTCTGGCAGGTAGCTCCATACCCTCCTGGGTTTTAAATGCAGCTTAGAACACACATGCATCAACACTACAATGAGCGGGTGGAGGGAGGTTTGGAGTCTTTTCTCACCCCCATTCTCTGCGACCTGCTGGAGTGGGGGGGCTAGGAGGAGGAGTTGGCCGTCTGGCTGCGGTCTGGAGTGTGGGGCCTCCCTGCTGCTGCGGAGTCGGGGCGGTCTGCCTCCCCCCACCGCAGGGAAAAGGGTAACACCACCTGGGTCTGGGTGCAGTTCCCTCCAGGGGCAAGGGTACCTAGACCCGGTTTGTAGAGTACGCTTGGGGAGTGTGATCGTGTATACAGCGTCTCTTTATGTCTGTCTCCATGTTGGTTGAGTGTGGAGTAAGTGCATATGAGAGCATGAGGGTGGGAATGGATGTTTGTATATGTGTGTGCCTGTATTTCTGTGTCTATATGTCAGGTTGGGTGTCAGGCGCCACCTCTCTGGGGACATCTTAGGCCCTCCAAGGTTTGGAGGCCTATCTCCCCCTACCACCACTTCCCCTGCCAGTGGCGGACTGCGTTGGTGGTTCTTTGTGTCCGGGGATGGGCGTCCAGGTACACACCGGCTCACTCCTTGGCGGCCGCTTATCGGGGCCTGGAGCCTGGGGCTCGCTCGGGCCACTTCGGAGGTGGGGTGCCCCCGGCCTCTCAGCCTGGGGCTCGGTCACTCAGGCACGGCTGGCTGCCGGCGGAGCTCACGGGCGCGTCACTGCAACTCCCCCTGGCTTCTGCTCCGCGGCTGCTGAGTGAACCCTCATCTGGTACTCTCCTCAGCTCTTTCTGGGACAGTGGTGCGGCTGCCCCTCTGTTGGTCTTTCTTGGTCTCTTGTGTTCTGGGGGCCTCTGGTTGTCTGGAGTTTTGATCTCCTCCATACCTGCTTCATACCCTGGAGGACGGGGCTGTGCACACACCCTCTAGCAGATCATTACATGAAGGAACCTTTAAAAAAAAAAAAACAAGCGCGTCCATGCTCACAGGTGTACACACGGGTGATCACACCCACAAACTACACCCTTTTTGGCTCCTACCTCAAAGCACACTGTGTTCTGTTGATCTTATGTGCTGCACAATAATGTTTAATATTTAGTATTTACTGTCATAGTCCCATATATCATTGTGATGTTGTTTATTCTATTACTCTTGTTCTCTTCTGCTTGTTTTCTTTTTTCTTTCTCAACAGGTGATCCAGGTGATCGACAGATGCATTTTTTTTTCTTTTTCTGCCCATTCTGTTGGTTTTTGGTTTTTTTGCCCTTCTCCCCTGTCCCTCTTCTCAGCTCTTTCTCTTTCTTTCTCCCCTTCTTTTCCCCAGTCAAGTCTGTCCCGTATTCAGCAAGTGAAAATAAAATAAACAATAAAAGGTGAATCAAATGGACCATTACGGCAAGGCTGGGATGGTCAATTTGGTAAAGTAAATCCGTTGGGCATCTTTCTTTGCCTTTAGACAATAATTGTGATGGCAAAAGAGCCAAACGGGACAGGCCAAAAAAAAGAAAAAAAAAAAAGGGAATATTTTGCAAATATTATTTCTTCCAGCTGTCATAACCCACGTGTGTTATTTAGGACCATTGACACTGTTCTTAATACGCCATTGAATATGTGTTTGGAAGTTTCTTCTGAGATTTGCAATGATTTTCTGAACTTTTTTATTGAAAAGGTTGTCACCACCAGGGCTCTTATCACAGCTCCTGACTCTGACCCCTCTGTCTCTGTCCCTTGCGCTGCTATTTTCACTCAGTTTGAGCTTGTGACGCTCTCCACTTTAGAGGATGTGGTTCACCATATTAAGCCCACAGGTTCCCCACGGGATCCTGTCCCTCCACAATTCTTTAAAGAAATTTTTCCTAGTATACAACAGTATGTCCTTGACATTATTAACAGCAGTCTGTCTTCTGGTATGGTTCCTGCAAATTTCAAACATGCAGTAGTACAGCCACTGCTTACGAAACCTGGCCTTGATCACACAGTTTTAGCGAACTATAGGCCTATTTCCAAGCTGCCTTTAGTCTCCAAGGTTTTAGAGAATATTGTTTTTAGTCAACTGAAAGATTTTCTAGATGAAAATGGAATCTTTGAGGTTTTTCAATCAGGTTTTAAAGCCCTTCACAGCACAGAATCTCCATTTAATGACATCCTTCTGGTATGTGATTCTGGTAACCATGTTGTTCTTGTTTTGCTTGACCTAACTGCTGCCTTTGACACCATAGACCACAATATTCTAATTTCTCGATTATATGATGTTGTGGGTATTGGTGGCACTGCACTTAATTGGTTTAGGTCTTATTTGTCAGACAGAACTTTCTCTGTCAGCCTTCTCGGTTACGAATCGTCTTCTGCACCTCTGTCATGCGGCGTCCCGCAGGGCTCAATTTTAGGGCCACTGCTCTTTTCACTGTATCTATTGCCTCTGGGTTCTATCCTTAGAAGGGATGGGATCTCATTTTATTGTTATGCCGATGACTGCCAAATTTATTTGCCACTAAAACACAAGGATGGCATCTCCATAAAACCTCTCTTGACATGTCTAGATGACATTAAAGCTTGGTTGGCTCTAAACGTTTAAAATTTTAATGAAAAGAAAACCGAAATGTTGGTGTTTGGACCCAGTGGTCCCTGTGAGTCCTCCTCTGTTGTTTTAGGATCCCTGGAATTCTATTTTAAATCTGTTGTTACTGACCTTGGTTTTAAGTTGGACAGTGATTTTAAATTGGACAACCAAATCAGAGCAGTGGTGAAGTCCAGTTTTTATCATTTAAGGCGACTGGCAAGAGTAAAATCTTTTCTTTCGAGGCAGCACCTTGAAACAGTGATCCATGCTTTTATTTCTTCCCGCCTGGACTACTGTAACTCACTTTATGTGGGGGTCAGTCAGTCATTGCTCTCAAGTCTGCAGCTGGTTCAAAATGCGGCTGCACGACTCCTAACAGGAACTCAAAAAAGAGAGCATATAACCCCCGTGCTAGCCTCTCTGCACTGGCTACCTGTGTTTTTTAGAGTTAATTTTAAAATTCTTATGTTTGTTTTTAAATGCCTTCACAGTCTTGCCCCGCCTTACCTCTCTGAGCTTCTTCATCCCCACATACCCTGTCGGTCTCTCAGGTCAGCTGACCAGCATCTCCTGGAGGTACCGAGATCCAGGAGGAAGCTCAGAGGGGGCGGGGCCTTCTCTATTGTGGCTCCTAAATTATGGAATAATTTGCCCATGCACGTTAGAGAGGCCCCTTCACTGTTGTGCCCAGGAGATATTTTATTTTGTATTCTTATAATCAGTTATCATTGATTAATCATTTACCATTGTTGAATCAGTTGACAGAATAATCTTTGAATCACATCTATGTTACTCTGAGCAAATATTAATGCACACTGACTGTCTATTGAGGTTCTGTATTATTCTTGTTATCTGCTTAAGTTGTTGCACCTCAGTGCAGTCACACCGCTCAGACCCACCAGTCCTGTTGGACCCAGGCCTGTCTGCGTTCAGTTCTGCACGTACGCCGGCCTGTAACAACATGCACACAAGACACGCACGTTTACACACACACACTGAGTAATAATAGGAGGGTCGTCTGAGGACAGTTTTTCTGATAGATACACTTTCACAAAATGCACAATATAATACACACTTGTTTTTCTCTAAAAGTAGCAGTTGATGTCCATATAAGGAGACCTTTTTGAGAGGAGGGCAATTGTTAACATTTCCAGTAAAGATCTAACTGTGATGTCATCATGGCAATATAAGGATACGGGACGGTCCATTCGACGAAGGATTGTATTGCAAATTGTCTTTCCCACACTGACTGCGCAAAGTGTGGAATAAAGATCACTATTTTTGACACCTACCTCGGACTGAGCCTGCTTTCTTCCCTTACCTAAATCGAACGAACCTTAACAATTTTTGGTGCCGAAACCTCGGTGGGGAGGAGTGGAGCCCGCGGCTCGTCGTGGAGGTGACAAAGGGGCGAAGGCCAGCAGCTTATCTGAGTGACGCCAGGCGGAATAAGAAAGGTGAGTAGTGCCACCTGTTGATGTTTATCCAAAGGCGCTATATTGGAAGTTAAAACTAAATTTGATTAAACAATATTCACTCAGTATAGGCTTCTGGCGTTGGTCCATAGTGATCTTGAGTAATTAGTTTTAAAATAGGGCATATTGGTCTGACTAAATTTATTGCTGTTTATTTTGGGGGTGAATTTTGAGCTAAGAGGTTATATGTGTTTAAGACAATACGGTTTAAAGTGTTTAAAGAAGAGGTGGGTTGACTGGATGCCAGCCAGTCGCTCGGTAGTGTAGGGAATTTGGTTTTTATTGATCAGCAGAAACGCGGTTTCGGGCGTCAGGTAATTAAACTGGAGGCGGAGACCTCGCAGTGATGCTTATAATATATTGAGTAAAGTTGTTTAGAACGAGGGCGCAGCCCTTAGGAATGCAGTTTTCGTTCAGCAGGTGGCACTGACCCCTGATCGCGGACGCGTGGTTAGGTTTTAGCCCGGAGGTGGCCTTCCGTTGAGGACTTGGGACCCTCAGGTAACAGGCCGGCGATTCTACGAGTGAATTGTCTTTATACTGCATTTTTTGATTGACAGAGTCAGACCCGCCTGCCCCTGTTAACGTCAAGGACCTGTCAACTTTAAGTAAAGCCAAAAGCGTGATCTGTGATAGGTTACGTGGCAGGTGGAGCTCCTGGGTTTTGTTTTTTTTTTTGACGAGGAGCAGGTATAAATTAATTAGAGCTTAGGAATCTGACCGCTTGTCTGAGAGGGCGTTCTCGGAGCGTTTAATTGATCAGAAAGGCGCGGCCTGGGCTGGAAGAGCTTTTAAATTGGTCTAAAAGTTAGGAATAGAAAGATATAGAAATAGAGGAATAAAGATAAGCTGTTCTGGCATATAGTGTTTTCTTATGTCTATGCGGGCCCGTGTGTATATAGAATATAAATTACCCGTGTGTGTGAATTTAAAAGTGTAAACTGTATAAACTGTCCTTTGTTGTTGAATTTCCTCTGTGTGGATCCAGAGTGGGAAAAAACGAAAACGCCTTTCTCTTCTCTCGCTGTTAGAGAAGAGGACAGTGAGTGTGTGTGTGTATTTCTTCTTCGGATAAGGAGGGGCTGTGTGGTGCTGTGCGGTAGCGGGCACGCGCGCGAGTACGAGCGGGGTGTGTGTGTGTGTGTGTGTGTGTGTATAGCTGCGGCCTTGGTTTCATCTCCCTATTTCTCCATTTCTGTGCTTCTGAGCTTCTTTTTGGTTAGGTGAAAGTAGGTTTCAGAAGTGTGGTTAAAAGATTTCAGTATATTAAATAAACTAAACCTTGTAG
Source organism: Aulonocara sp. 'chitande type north' Nkhata Bay (assembly GCF_057382095.1). Lineage (NCBI taxonomy): Eukaryota > Metazoa > Chordata > Actinopteri > Cichliformes > Cichlidae > Aulonocara > Aulonocara sp. 'chitande type north' Nkhata Bay. The sequence continues at coordinate 68,809,013 of NC_141346.1, forward strand.
TCGTGTGTTTGTGATTTCCTAATGTGAGTATGGTTTAATGGAATTTCATGAGTAATGATCTCTTGTGTAAAACTCCCGTAAGGTAGGAGTGTGGTGATAAATATATTGACAAAATTTGAGAACTTTGCGTGATTGCTGGGAGATTTTCTAGTTGGGTCGTATTTCCTTCTCTACCTGGAAAAGGCAGAGATCTGTGCTTTATTTGATGTTGTGTATATAAAGTCTTTTAAAGGTTGGTTGAGTCTCTCATTATAAGGAGGGGAAACGGTGTGCATAGTAGATTGTCTGGATTATTTTCATGTGTGAAAACTTTGTAGTTGTTAGGGAAGTGAATGTGAGAGTGAATTTTCGTTGGCTTTGTGTGCTTAAAACTGTTGTATTAGACGTTTGTGAAGCTTTTCTCTTGAAAGGAGGATTAGAGAGTGTGTGTGTGTGTGTGTGTGTGTGTGTGTATGTGTGTCTGTGGGCAGTCTCTCTCTCTCTCAGGCTGGAGCCTAGCGTAAGTTCGACTTGACCAGCTTGTGAGATTCTGACTGCCGAAAGGGAAATACAGCGAGGCAACCCCAAAGGGAGGAGCCATTTTGGTAAGGTAAGTGAGGTCAAAAAGCAAAATGGCTGAAGAGGAAAAGGCGACCCCTGGTGGGGGAAAGAGATACAAGCCACTGAAGGAGCAAATACAGCAATTGAAGAAAGCAGTGAAAATGACTGCTGAAGGGACTTCAAAGGAGATTGCTCGTCAGTGTCAAGATTTGGAAAAAGAAGTGAAGGAATTATGTGAAAATCAACAGAAGACGTTGGAGGACAGAATCCCTCTGCATTCCATCTTCCAACTTGAAGGTGAGAAATGTGAGAAGAGGATTAAGGAGCTTGAAGAGGAACCCTTAGGACGTTTTCAGGGGAGAAAATTGAAGGCTGAAAAGAAACTTATGATGGAAAAACAAAATAAGTATTGCAAGCTTATGATTGTCTCCCAAGGTGTTTCTCACTGGATGCAAGAGGAAGTGAACGACATCAAGCCAGCCTTAAAAAAGGAAGCTGAGGCTGGGGGAAAGCTATATCCCAGCCTGAAGGAATTCCTGAGTGCCCCACCCCCCTCCTTATATTTGTCCAGTGGTGACTTTGGAGGGTGGCAACATGTGGGGGCCGGAAGGAAAAACAGGAATAGTGACAGGTGGAATTGTCAATTTACAGGAGAATCCTATACCATCGACATCTGCTCCGGCCACGGTGGAGGCAGACACAGGAGTAGTGCAGTCTCAATCAGGGGCATCCACACAGAAAGCGATGCAGCCTCAATCAGTGGCAGCTGCATCAGAGGTAAGTCAGCCCCACCCAGTTGCTGGGACATCACAAGGAATCACTACACGGGGGTTGATCTTGATCCCTCCCTCTCTTTTTAGCCCAGATAGAGCTACAGAAGAAGCTCAACCTGTGGCTTCTACAAGTACAGGTCAGGTGACATCGCAACAGCCCAGCCAGGAAAATTCATCCCAGGAGGTCTGGAATTCAGAGGAGGATTCACCTTCACGGCAGTATCAGAGGGCGCCATCAAAGGCGACCCATAAAACCAATCAGAGGTCAACGGTTGACAATCCTGAGAAAGAACGGTGGCAAGGCCACGTTGCCTGGGGGATTTCCGAGCTATCGGTGGGAGGACCTTCAGAGGAGGAGGCCTCGCCGATGTGGAAGAGATAGCAAGAACTGTATGCCAACCAAACGATCTCCCCTACGCAAGGGTGCGAAATGCTCTCCCTGACGCAGTGCGTGAGAAGTATCCGACCCATAACATTGGCACTACACCTAGGATTGTTTGGAGCCCAGAACATTCCCCTAGAGAGTTTATGGAGCATGCAAAAGAACAGTGGATTCTTCAAACTGGAGAACATCCTGGGCAGAATGGTGAACCCAGGGCGTGGTTCCGATCTGCAGTGTTAGCAGGTCTCCCAGAACGAGTAAGAACAGATTTACAAAGAATCCTGACTTTGCGGTGGCGGATTCAGCAAAATGGGAGAGGCACATTATACATCGACTTGAGCTGGAGAAAGACGAGGTAAACAAGAAAAAACAGGAGCTGGTGGAGGCGCAAGGGCAGTTAGTGAAATTGAAATTGGCAGAGGCGAGAGAAAAAAATAAACGAAAAGAAAAAGGAAAACAAAGATGGACCTAAGAAGATGCTGGTGGCGCAGCCACGGGGCGATCCAGGGCCTGATTGGCCAGATTTGGATCCGGTTCTGTACCCTGATGACCGATGGCCCGTCAATGGATTCCCAAGGCAAGGAAGACCCGCGGGGAATTGGGGGACTACTAGGTCGTTGAGGGGGCGTGGTGGATCCCAAAGGGGAGGCGGACCAAGGGGCCGTGGTCTGGGGGGACCTATGCTGGACCCGAATGTAAATGGCCTGTATTTGTATAGCGCTTTTCTAGTCCCTAAGGACCCCAAAGCGCTTTACACAACCTGTCATCCACCCATTCACACACACATTCACACACTGGTGATGGCAAGCTACAATGTAGCCACAGCCACCCTGGGGCGCACTGACAGAGGCGAGGCTGCCGGACACTGGCGCCACCGGGCCCTCTGACCACCACCAGTAGGCAACGGGTGAAGTGTCTTGCCCAAGGACACAACGACCGAGACTGTCCAAGCCGGGGCTCGAACCGGCAACCTTCCGATTACAAGGCGAACTCCCAACTCTTGAGCCACGATGCCGAAGGTGTGGAGGACGAGGACATTGGGTTCGTGATTGTCCTACACCACGACAGCTAGAACTTGGTTATCCATCATCACCCCAGGCACAGGGAGCTTTTCGAGGCAGAGTGGTCCAGACAAGGGGACATCAAGCTCCAAACCCAGGCATGGCGCCAGTGGCTCAGTATCCCCTGGGCTACTGGGGCGGAGAGGAGGAGCTGTACTGACGGGACCCACAGAGACAAGATAACATGGGCGTGGCAGATCCAATGTTGTCGATGAGTGTGGAAGGAGATGAAATGACCTTCCTTGTGGACACTGGGGCTACCTATTCAACACTGAAACAAAAACCAAGCAGTGCCACACTTTCCAATCATGTGGTCAGTGTTGTGGGGTTCTCTGGGGTTCCAATGACGCTGCCAACAACCAATCCAGCCCTGACGGTGCTGGGAAAACAGACATTGAAGCACAGCTATGTGGTGTCTCCCCATGTGCCTGTGAACTTGATGGGCAGGGATCTGCTCATTAAACTGGGGGCCACTATCATGTGTTCAGCTGATGGACTAACAGTTACACTTCCAGGAGGAAAAGAGTTTCCGTGCCTGGGGACATTTTCAAAGAACCAGTACTTGCTGAAAGACTGTGAACAAACGACCGCTGACATCTATTGGGGTCGTCTGGTGGAAGAAGGCATACTAAGACAATATCAGTTGTGGAAACCTTGGATTATGGCCTTGGCAGTCTTCTCGCTCCCCAGGGATCCGTTCCATGTTACCCTCTATTATGATAGAAATGATGATGAAATTTACAGGGACCTGTTCCAGTCTGACCTTGAAGGCCAGACTTGGAATGTGTGTTCTCAAAACATCTATGTCGGTCCGGAGGGCGTCGCGGCAGCAGTAAAATTAACCGACGAACAACGGCCTTGGTTCAAAATGGGACCTGATTCAGTGCCCCACATAACATTGGCGGTCCATGAGAGTCATCAGGCGAAGGAGCTGGGAACAATGGTCAAGAGAGCCCTCGAGGAACCTGGCTGGCAAGCTACTCAGATTCCAGACGTGTGGTACTCGCCAAAATGCAAAATTTATCGTATCACTTGCCAATCAGAGGACACAGTGATGTTGGAGCATGAACAAATCTCACGAATCCATGGGAGAGAAAGAATAGACCATGCGGATGCAGTTGCCGCACTTGCGACTCTTCCTGACACCTTGTGGTCAGCAGGGCCTACGGATGTGGGCCAGGCAACGTGTTCGCCTGTTTTATTCCAGCTGAAGTCTGAAACGCCAATTTGGAAACCACAGTATAGGCAAAAGAGAGAAGCTGAGGAGGGAATTGCAGAAACCATTGAGGGGCTATTGAAAGTAGGGGTGCTTGAGCCCTCTCAATCCTACTGGAACACTCCTATTTTGCCAGTAGAGAAGCACGGAACAGGAAAGTACAGAATGGCACATGACTTAAGAGCCATCAATGCCATTTTACGTACTGACACGGTGCCGGTCCCAAATCCATACACAGCATTGACGGCATTAACACCAGAACAGAAGTGGTTTACATGTATTGATCTAGCGAATGCATTTTTCTGTCTCCCATTGCATGAGTCTCTGAGGGACATTTTTTCATTCACATATAGGGGGCAACAGTACAGATACACAAGGTTGCCAAAAGGGTTTGCACTCTCCCCGGGCATTTTCAACCAAGTGTTGAAAGAAGCTTTATCGCCATGCCATCTCCCAGAGGGGTGTTCACTGGTGCAATATGTTGATGATTTGCTCATTGCAGCTCCGTCTGCTTCGGCATGTACGGCAGCTTCACTTACCATACTGAAGAGACTCGCTGAGTGCGGTTTCAAGGTCAGTAAAGGAAAGTTGCAGTTGGTCCGACCAGAAGTAACATTTCTGGGCCGTGTCATTGCTCACAAATCAGTGGGTCTGCTAAACACTCATCGTGATCAGATTTTGACACATCCGAAACCGCGTACGGTTAAGGAGTTGCTCTCATTCTTGGGGTTAACAGGATACAGCCGACACTTCATTCCAAATTATGCAGGCAAAACAGCCCTGTTGAGGGATTTGGTAAAAACGGCAGGTGTCAGAAATCTTAAGGCTGAACTGCCATGGACATCGGCCACTGAGTCGGCGTTTATTGCATTGAAACAGGACTTGTCAAGATCGGCTGATCTTGCTATCCCTAATTATGAACAACCCTTCTATCTTGATGTTTCAGAAACACACGGGATAGGGGGAGGAAGAGATGTACTTATGTACGTCAGCATCAGGCTGAATCCATTAGAGACAAGGCACCCGAGATGCACTCAGCATGCCATTGGGGTGTCAAAAATTATACAAAAGACAGCACATATAGTGAGGGACCATCCGTTGAAGGTGCTGACCACCCACAGTGTGGTGGCATATGTTAACTCACAAGCCTTCACCATGACACCTCTCACACAACAGAGAGTGTGTAAAGTTTTAGATGCTCCTAACTTGACCTTCACACATGAAGGAATCAACATGGCAGATTTAATGGGGTCAGGAGGAGAACCTCATGACTGCGCAAAGAGAGCTGAAGTTGACGAGAAGATAAGAGAAGACTTGAAAGCAGAACCTCTGACAGGAGCTGAAGATTGGTTCATGGATGGATGCTGCTACAGAGATGAGGAAGGGTTAAAAGCAGGCTACGCGGTAGTTTGCAGGAAAGGGGCTGAATTTGAAGTGAAGGAGGCTGGAAGACTTGAAGGGCAGCAGTCAGCCCAAAGAGCAGAAGTAATTGCTCTAAGTCGAGCTTTGAGACTTGCAAAAGGAAAAAGAGTCAACATTTACACGGACTCAGCTTATGCCTTTGGAGCAGCTCATGTGGAGCTGGCCCAATGGAGAAGAGCAGGATTCAGGACAGCAGAGAATGCACCAATCTGCCACAAAAAAGAAATGGAGGAACTTGAGCAGGCCTTGGGAGATCCAGAGGAGGTGAGCATCATAAAATGCAAAGGCCACTCCTCAGGGACCGGCCTGATGGCCAGAGGAAATCAGGAAGCCGATCGAGCTGCAAAAGAGGCAGCGGGTTATAAAGCATCACGACAGATGGTACAAATAACGGTGGAGGAAGAATTAGGAGTTAACATGCTAGAGGAAGCCAGGAAGGCCCAAGGGGAGGCCGCCCCAGAAGAGAAGGGGATCTGGAAGAGTCGAGGAGCCTGGGAAGAAGGAGGTCTCTGGCGAGGACCTGACGGTCGACCAGTGTTGACAGCCAACTTGGCAAAACAGAAGATTGCCGAAGCGCACGGCCTTGGACATGTAGGTGTCGCCCAGATGGGGAGACATCTGTGCCATTGGTGGCATCCCTTTTTGAAGGATATGATCAAGGAGAAGGCCAGGACGTGTCTGATCTGTGGGAGGCACAATCCGAAGCCAGTGATTAAACCAGAGGCAGGTAAGTTCCCCATTCCAGAAAGACCAGGTGAAGAGATTGTCATTGACTTCACTGACATGATTGATCCTGGGCCAGGAGGAGTTCGATATCTACTGGTAAGTGTAGATGCTTTGACGGGCTGGCCTGAGGCATGGCCAACCAAGAGGGAGGATGCTAAAAGTGTGATTAAGTGTTTAATCAATCATTGCATCCCCCGCCATGGTTTCCCTAAGCGGATTAGGTCAGACAATGGGACTCATTTCAAAAACAAAGATTTGGCAGAGGTAGAACAGAAGCTGGGGTTGCAACATAGATTTGGCAATGTATATCACCCCCAGTCTGTCAGGCGTTGTGTGGAGGCGAGGAAGAAGGAACCCAAACGCAGGACTGGCGGGTAGGTGAAGGTTTATTATAGGGAGTGGGTGAACGGACACTGACTGGCTAGACAACTGAACGGCTGACTGAACTGAGGGAACACACGGGAAGGACAACGTAACATCAGACGTACATCAATGACACGACAGTGAATGAGTGGAAACAGAGGGCTTAAATACACAGACTGATGAGGATGATAATGAGAGGCCGGTGAGTACACAGCTGAACATAATCTGGCTAATGACACGAGACGAGCTGACACAGGAAAAGCAGGAAGTGAGAACATGGAAGTGGCAAAATAAACTGAACATGAACAAAACTGAAAACACTGGGTCACCGACCCAGGAACCCTGACACAGTCGCAGGGAAAGGTGGAAAGAATGAATCTAAACCTGAAGAATAAAATTGCTAAAATTTCTGCTCACACGGGGCTAAATTGGGTAGCAGCCCTGCCAATTGCATTGATGATAATAAGATGTTGTGTTAATCAATCCACAGGTTTCACACCATATGAGCTGTTGACAGGACGACAGTTTCCAGGTCCTTGGACAACAGTTCCAGCGGAAGAAAGTATAAAAAGTAACAGAAAACATATTGAATGTTGGAAAGAATTAAAAGCTCTTGTGTCTAGTTTCACACAACAGGTTGGAGAAGGGGTGAAAGCGGAGGACAGGTCCATCCCCGATGCCAAGGCGGTGTGGCTGAAGGTCATTAAGCGAAAGTGGAGAGACCCGAGGTGGACCGGACCCTTCGAAGTAACTGCCCGAACCACCAGTGCTGTCCGTCTGAAGGGGAAAGGGGAGACCTGGTTCCATTGGTCTCAGTGTGCAGTCGCGGACGAGAGCTTGCTGGAGCTAAGCTCCACCCCAACTAACCCAGGGGGAATATAGAGGCAGAATAATCCTCTCCCCCTGGCCACGGTCCTCCTCAGTAGTCTAACCTGAGTTGAGGCGAAGAAAGAAGAGGAGCGTCACACGTCAGTCAATTCATTTTAGGCTCCTAAATAGGCTAGGGCTCTAGTCTGAAGTAATTGATAGGTTAAAGGAATCTTAATAGTTTTGTACGTTAATCACATACTTTTATACTTATAACTTTATATTCTTATTACGTAGCTTAGAGTAAAAGTAAAACGAGCCTGGGAGCAGCATGAAATTGTGGGAAAATTGGAAAATAACGGGGGTGCTGGGGTTAATAAGTGTTATAATGTGTTTCTTTGTTTTTTGGCAGACAGGTGAATTGCCCAGACGCAGAGGTCTATCCGCTCCAGAGCCCAAACCGATCAAGTCGTCGAAAAAAGTCAAGCGTGCGGTTGGTTCAGGTGGGGATGATGGGTTTCTCAAAGCCAGTGGCAGAGTCGAGTTTGGGTATGTTAATGGGTCCACGACGGCGTTCACATTCGATTTGTGTGAGGAAGGGAGAGTCCGAGGTCCTCACTTAGGCAGGTTTACGTGAACACTACCCTCTGAAAGCTGAGTGTTCGCAAGCGCAAGGCAGAAGGACCAAGGAGAAGAAAGACGAGAAGGAGATGACAACGATGATGATGATGATGTGAAGTTGAGAGTTGTTTGTCCCAGCGCTTAGGGGTGCCTCCAGACCCCAGTGTTTCCCATCGTAACTTACGAATGTGGATTGGGGTGGCGAAATACCCCATCGCAAAAACTAAGGGGTCACAGAGTACCCACCAGAGCACAGAGGGCCCACGGTCCTCTCGAAGGCCAGTTTATGCGTAACCCAGGGCCCATCCGGCTTAGCGCTCACCTGCGAAATGCAGGAGAACAGAGCAGAAGGAGGTAGGAAGGCAGCAGGGAGAGTCTGAGGCCCTCAAGGAGGGCGGTTTACGCGAACTCTGCCCTCTGTAAAGCCAAGCGTCCAACAGCGAGGCCCAGGAGAACTGAGGAGAGGGAGGAAGGAGGTACGGGGAGGCAGGGAGAGTACGAGGTCCTCACAGAGGGCTGTGTTCACGAAATAGACAGGCTACACAGTCAAGCAGCCGCCAGCGAGGCAGAGGAGTACAGAGGAGAAGGAGGATGGAGGATGGGGAGGCAGGGAGAGTCCAAGGTCCTCACTTAGGCCAGTTTACGTAACACTGGCCTTTGTAAAGCTGAACGGTTGCAAGTGCGGGGCAGAAGGGCAGAGGAGAAAGAGGATGATGATGATGAATGAATGAATGAATGAATGAATGAATGAATGAATGAATGAATGCTTTATTGGCCATATGCAGGGTGCCCCGCAGAGGAATAGAACCCCCCCCCCCCCCCCCCCCCCCGACTTACACACACAACATAGACAACACATGGGAATACAGGTCGGAGATCGGCAGCGTTACAAAAAAACACTGAAAAAGTACACAACAATGGGGAAAGTACAAGAGGAAAAAAAAGAGACCTCTACTCATGCTGGGCACCTATGGGAGGACAGCATGAGAGAAGGAAACATAAAAAACCTCCTCTGCACAGAGAGCACATAAATGTCCACAGTACAACATTGGAGCACGTGACAAGCCACAGGGTTGGGTAGGGGGTGAGGAGTAGTCCGAAGGAAAACACAGCAGTTATCCTGCACAGCGCTACCATTCCAGCGCGGCACACGGTCCCGCCATTTTCCCCCACAGGAAACAAGCATCGAAGACGTTTGGAAAGGGAGGGGGATGAGTGCGTGCTTATCAGTGTAAGTGTATGTGCGTGCGTGTCCAGAGTTCAGCTGGGACAGTGTCCTCTGCCCTATCAGGCTAAGTAGACAGTCTGCCAGCCAACCCAGGTGGCCTTGATTAGAATGGGAAGAATAGTCAACACACAGTCGTTATCAGGGAGTTGTTTTTGTTCGGCACCAGCCTTGGACCCGCAGCTGGCGCCATGATGTCCGCATGTTGAAGTCGTTGATTTTTCTTTTCTGCGAGTAGCTCAGGAGAATTTCAAAGCTGTTCCTTAACACTCCAACACTGGTCTCTCAATCTCCCGTTGGAGAGCCGCGAGCCTCCCCATGATGGTATCAAACTTCTGTTCCGTGGTGTTGTCATTCTTTTGATTCTGAGATCCCACAACTGCAGTGATCCGTTCTGCGATGTGATCCAACTTTCGCTCAAGGGTGTCATTTTGAGCAGGCCTCTCTTTGATGTATCCCAATATACGCTCAATGCTGTTATGTTGAGTCTTCACGGCAGCTGTAAGCGTCTCCAAGGTGTTAACCATGCTGCGTTTGTTGTGAGAGGTCGCGCCTCGTCCCATCGTTTCAATTCCAGCGGGCAGCCTTGGAGGGGTTTGAACAGCCGGTTCCGCTCTCTTAATTCTCCGATAAGCCAGGGCCAAGCCAGCTCCGATCAGCAAGAACCCTGTTATCATGGTTCCGAATAGGTAGATATCTTCAGCGTCCTCGATCGACAGTCCCACCAGGCACAAGATCCTCCAGGTCTGCCACCCGTCCATCGTGTATCCGGCAGGGAAAGTCCCTCTAGGGCACTCGGGCTCTCCCGAGCCCAGACTTCTCGTTGAGAAAAGGGTGTCAATAGCATTCAGAGACCAGTTGATCAAATCCATAATTCTCTTTTAGGTTTTAGAGAACGACAGTGAGAGACTGTTCAGGGAAAGTAATACACACGAGACAGGACAAGGACACAAGAGGCTAAGCAGGGAAGATAAGGGGAAGGAGGAGAGGAGAAAAGTGCGACCTCCTTCGGCAAGAGCCCGAGTCAGAAGAGATCATCATGATATAGATGATGATGATTGTGATGTTGTGAAGTTGAGAGTCGTTTGCCACGGCGCTTGGGGGTCCCTGCCATTGAAACTCACGAATGTGGATTGGGGTTGCGAAATATGCCATTGCAATTACTAAGGGGTCACAGATTACCTACGGAGCACAGAGCGCCCACGGTCCTCATGAAGGCCGGTTTACGTGTAACCTGGGGCCCATCCTGCTAAGTGCTCACCGGCGAGGAGCAGGTGAATGGAGCAGAAGGATGTAGGAGGAGTAGGAGGCAGTGAGAGTCCGAGGTCCTCACTGAGGCCGGTTTACGCGAACAATGCCCTCTTTAAAGCCAACCGTCCGACAGCGAGGCCCAGGAGATTCGAGAAGAAGGAGGAAGGAGGACGGGGTGGCAGGGAGAGTCCGTGTTGCTCGCGAAGGCCGGTTTATGCGTAACCCAAGGCCTGTTCGGCTAAGCACTCGCTAGCGAGGCACAGGAGAACTGAGGAGAAGGAGCAAGAAGGATGAGGAGACACGGAGAGTCCAAGGTCTTCACGTAGGCCGGTGTTCGCGGAATAGACATGCTACACAGCAAAACGTTCTCCAGTGAGGCGCAGGAAACCGAGGAGAATGAGGAAGGATGACAGGGAGGCAGCTAGAGTCCGAGGTCCTCGCAGAGGCCGGTGTACTCGAACACCGCTCTCTGTAAAGCTAAGCGTTTGCAAGGAGACGAGTGTGATGATAATTATGATGATGATGATGATGATGATGATGATGATGTGAAGTTGAGAGTTGTTTCAGTTGCAGTTCGGGGTCCCTCCAGACCCCAATGTTTGCTATCGTAACTTGTGCGGTGGGTTGGGGTCGCGAAATACCTCGGGGATCTTGATCTGGAGAACTTTTGTCTAACGAAAGGTGTACTGTTTTGAAGGATTCTGTATGATGCAAAAGAAATAAATGACATGGATTGTGTGTGATGCATAAGAAATAAATGACATGGCACAGTAATATGCTGGATCTTGTTTGTTTATTATTCTCTTACACCTTTTTCAATGTTAGAAATGATAAACATACACAAGTCGACTGCAATTTCCTACGAATGCCTGTGTGGCGTTCAGGACTCATATCTGGCTTTTTCTATTTGTCGTATTTAATGTAGGGTAGTTGCATGATCCAACTGGCTGTGGTTTTGTACTATCCAGTCCGATGGGTTTTTTTATGGTCCGAGTGGCTGGGTTTTTCTTATGACTCGTTTGTGTTGATCCGACTGGCCGTGTGTGTTATTGTGTGCATGGACGATTAACAATCATGATTGTGTATGATAAACCACAACACAACATTTCACATACCCAAAACAACATAACATAAAATAACAGCCAGTCTGAAAATAACAGCCTGAAAATGTATTTGTGAAAACACTGCCTGTTTGGAAACTGCTGCCAGTCGGGGCTCCCGGTCGGCAAAACTTTCTCGGTTGGGACTCTTGGTCGGAAAAATTTTTCCGGTCGGGGATTTCAGTCAGGAAAACTTTCTCGGTCGGGACTCTCGGTCGGGAAAACTTTCTCAGTCGGGACTCTCAGTCAGGAAAAACTTTGGTGCAATGAAAGGTGTACTGTTTTGAAGGATTCTCTATGATGCAAAAGAAATAAATGACATGGATTCTGTGTAATGTAAAATGCTGGATTTTCATTGTTTATTTTTCTCATCACATTCATCTACATTTTACATCTTCTACAATGTTAGAAACCATACACATACACAAGTTGACCGTGATTTCCTACGAATGCCTGTGTGGCGTTCAGGACTTGTATCTGGCGTTTTCTGTTTGTCTTATTTTGTCTAGGGTAGTTGCATAATCTGACTGGCTGTGGTTTTGTTACTATCCAGTCTGCTGGGATTTCTTTTTATGGTCCAAGTCGCTGGGTTTTTGTTATGACTCGTTTGTTTTGATCCGACTGGCTGGGTTTGTGCATGGACGATTAACAACACTAATGCGATGCTATATGTAACATAAAGGTAAATGGTAAATGGCCTGTATTTATATAGTGCTTTACTAGTCCCTAAGGACCCCAAAGCGCTTTACATATCCAGTCATCCACCCATTCACACACACATTCACACACTGGTGATGGCAAGCTACATTGTAGCCACAGCCACATGTCCTCCATGTTATGTGGAGCTCTGATGTTTCAAGGATTCTCCACATTATAAATGAAATAAATGACATTTGACAGTAATAAGCTGGATTTCGTTTGTTTATTATTCTCACCACCAGCACTGCCCCGTCAGGAAAGTACATAGCGCTTTTGTGATCCTGTGATGAGCATTCTAATGTACGCGCAAACAAATGTCGATTCCATGAAATACAAAGACATACTGACAAGTTTAACAGCTGAATCTTTTATTGAACAAGTTCTCACAATCATCATTGTGTATGAAAAACCACAACACAACATTTCAGATACCCGTAATAAGATAAAATAAGAAATGCCCCTACTCCCTTGCCGAGGTGGTTATGTCGAGATGGATAGATGAGTTCAAACAGAAAAAGTGGCTCATCGTGAAAACCACGGCTTAAGACAAAAGAAAACCTGGTGTGTGTTGTGACATCAAACAGGTTAGGTTAGGTACCACTGCACAGGTTGTAAAAATTTCTACAGAGATCTTCTCGATAACAACGTGCCCGTTAATGAAGTTGTCGCGCGTGTATACGGGCCTGACTAGAAACATAGAATTGGACGTTGTATGAACGAAAAGCCCTGGCTGTACGGTGGCGAACAACTGTAAGACAAGACGCCTGCTGACGTGGGCCTGCAAACAGAATAAAGTGTTTTATATACAGTATAAAGTAGGCGCACTCTCCAGTAACAGCCACGATGGCGTTTAGTCAAATCAACTTTATTTTCTCTCACACTGTGAAGAAGGCGCTGATCCTAATCAGCCCGTGATATTCTCCTTGGATCTAACGGCCCTTATACAGCTTGCCGGTCACAGCGCTCTTTTCACGACCGACTTGATGATGATGCCTATAGGCAGGGAGTGTGGAACAAGGTACCTGTCAAATTCGCAGTTTTGAACTGAAACAAGACAAGGTCCATAACGTACGATCCTAACAAACTTTCATCCAAGTGGTCCGTGGACCTTGGAATGTCTCATGCCGGTTTGGATGAGCGACGCTCAAACAGTGAGCTGACCGTCAAGATAGCTGGCACTGACAGCGAACCCTTCAACCGTTCACTGTCCGTGTACGACGAAGCGAACAAACAAGCAACTCTGAATGTGTTGCAATTCATGATGTCTGAGAGCCTGTGGGTTGCGGACAGAACTAGAGGGGCTTTAGATGTCTTAATGTCCTCTGATGGTAGCGAGTTCCCTATCGATTGCAAAGGCTGTTCGGTGTTGTTTGTTTTAAGAAAGATTCAAGTGGAGCATTCACATTCATTTTTCCACAGTGTGAAGAAGATATGTCCGTATGCATTCCCTCTCACAATCCTGCACACCGACAAGTGGAATATCGCGCTTTGTCTGATATCATGGCTCTTATCCGATGCGCTTGTTTTGACAATCTGGATATCCTGACACATTTCACTAGGATGGTAGGTTCGGGACTACCTGCGTATGATGGACTACACTTTGCGGATTTTCCACCTAGAGACCATTTCCACGGAAAGATTGTCATCCCTCACACGCTCATGAAACAAGTCACGTCTCTGTATCAGACAATGAGCGAATACCGAGACACCTTTGCTGTAGTGGATAGGGCTACGCCCCACGTTAAGGTGCTGATAGAGAGCCCCTGTTATAACATATGTTCTCCAAGCCTACTCTGGTGACGATATACGGATCTAGCATCCGCGACATATACAACGGGCTGTTGAAACAGGAATGACCTTACGATGTAGCCGAAGAAGGGCAACACGACGCCCTTGTCCACATCGCTCAGTTCACAAAGGAAGTGTTTTTGAGACGATCGCCCTTGACTTTTGCAGTGTGTGGTGAAATGGACCTGAACACGTGGCGCAATTACTTCTACAGACGGGACTCTGCATTTCATTGTTGATGAAATTGGATGAGTTTGCATACAAATGTATATGCTCACGCAATGCAAGATATGGTTTATTGTCAGAGTAACATGGAGGTGATACAATGTCAAATAAATGTGACACGACGATGGAACAAAATGTTGTTGGAGTTGCATTACTTTTTTGTGAAATGTATAAGCTCACGCAATGCAAGATACTGTTTATTGTCAGAATAACATGGAAGTGATACAATGTCAAATAAATGTGAAACGATGATGGAACAATGACTGTGTTTTATTCGTTTTGTGTTTGGTGATCTGTTATAACACAACTCAAAACACAATTTCATGTAAGGTTACACGGAAACACGCTGTCAACGCCTACAAATCAAATGCCTTTACTTTCACACATGCAGCAAAGAACGTCTTCCATACTCCAAAACCGTAAATTGTCGACAACAGTGAGAGTGCGGACAATGCTGGGAGGGCCGAAACAGCTGTGAGCGCCAACACAGCTGAGAGGGGCAACAACAGTGAGAGAACCGATAACTCAGAGAACGAGGACACCTTGGAGAGCGCAGACACCTCCGAGAAAGCGGACACCTCCGAGAGCGAAGACACCAGCGTATTGCACCTGAGAACACGAAAAGTCCTCAGAATGCCGACGGGATCAACACGTTACATGACACTTTAACCCTTATTTCTCCAAGTGTAAAAACAATATGAGTCATACATAATGTTTGTACTCTTTTATTGTTGTCAATAAAACCCGTGATAAAAATGTCTTTCTTTGTGCATGTGTGGTGTTTTTCCAAAAATACAATAAACTGTACAATCATTGGATGCAACGTTCATTAATTTGTACAGAATACATTCAGAGAAAGTGAAGAGTGTTGCAAATTGTGACAATAACCAACAGCTTAACAAGAAATGACCGTTCCCTTTAGACAGCACCGCCTCTGGGTTCAAGTGTATGTGAGTTAGGACGAGCTGGTGCTTCCACAGGCACAAAAAGCACGGTGCTCGCCACAAAACCGTGTCGATGACTTTGTACATGCTTTATTCTGATGCTCGTAATGTCTTAACCGCATGTTTATATACATGTGTATGTACCCAGATAAGGTAATCCGGGCACCACGCAGGTGGAAAAGGGTTTGCAGAACACATCGTTCGCGGCTCCGGGAACGAGAAGCAGTAAACTCACAAAGATTATGCTTCACATCCAGTTCTAAATGCAGGCACTTATTTCGGTCTATCGCAAAGCCGACCGAGATTCCTTCCCGACCGGCGTATATATCCCATCCTACGTGTACCAACCGCGGTAAGGCCGCTCCGACCGAGGGCTGTTTTCTGACGGAGGGCTGTTTTCTGACTGAGGGCTGTATTCCGACCGAGGGCTGTTCGTTTCTGAAAACGTGGGATAGAGCCTGCCTCAAACTGGTGTAAAATTGTTGAATGGTGGCGTACAGGGGGGGGGGGGGCAACCATTAGTGACATGTGCAACAGGGTAGTGCGTTTGTAAAACGCCCCCCTGTGGCAGTATTTTTTTTTACAATATCAACAAACTGTCCGTGTTTCAGGCGCTCGGTGCTGTACAGCGCTTCCTGTGGACGAACGTGATAGAGACTGCCTGAAAGTAGGAGAAAAATTAAAATGGGCGTGGTATCCGCGGAGGGGAACGAAGATGTACTGGGGGCATACCATTAGGGACATGCGCAACAGGGGAGTGCGTTTTTAAAACGCCCCACTGTGGCTGTATTTTTTTAACAATATCAACAAACTGTCCATTTTTCAGGCGCTCGATCCCTTAACCCTTGTGTGCCCTGGACAAAAAAAAAAAAGACAGAAAGAAACAGGGCGCCGGTTCGCGGTGGGGGCAGATGGGGGTCAGGCGGACCCCCGGATATAGCGGGTCTCGTCACAGCATCGGACAAAGGCACCTAATTGGTTGTAACCCTCCATCAATCGCGTAAGTTACGATGGCAAACCTTGGGGTCTGGAGGGACCCCAAAGCACCATAGGAACAACTCTCAACTTCACGTCATCATCATCATCATCATCCTCGTCTCCTTCTCGAGAATGTTTGCGTACACCGGCCTCAGTGAGGACCTCGGACTCTCCGTTCCTCCTCGACCTCCTTCCTCCTTCTCCCCCGTTGTCCTGCTCCCCGCAGGCGAGTGCTTAGCCGGATGAGCCTGAGGTTACGTGTAAACCGGCCCAAGTGGGGGCCCACTTTTCAGCCCATTTCTAAACCATATGGAAATGTAAATGTTGGCTAGGACTCCAGCAGGGGCCCTTGAGTCCAGCAGGGGCCCTTGACTCCAGCAGGGGATCTTGACTCAAGCATGGGCCCTTGACTTAAGCAGGGGCCCTTGACTCCAGCGGGGGCCATTGACTCCAGCAGGGGACCTTGACAACAGCAGGGGCCCTTGACTCCAGCGGGGGACCATGACTGCAGCAGGGGCCCTTGACTCCAGCGGGGGACATTGACTCCAGAAGGGGACCTTGACTCCAGGGACGCATCACTGGAGGCGCAGGGGCCCTTGACTCCAGCAGGGGCCCTTGACTTAAGAAGGGGCCCTTGACTCCAGCAGGGGCCCTTGACTCCTTCGGGGGCCCATGACTTAAGAAGGGGCCCTTGACTCCAGCAGGGGCCCTTGACTCCAGCGGGGGCCGATGACTCCAGCAGGAGCCCTTGACTACAGGGACGCGTCACTGGAGGTGCAGGCGCCCTTGACTCCAGCAGGGGCCCTTGACTCTGGCAGGCGCCCTTGACTCCAGCAGGGGCCCTTTACTCAAGCAGGGGCCCTTGACTCCAGGGACGCGTCACTGGAGGCGCAGGGGCCCTTGACTCCAGCAGGGGCCCTTGACTCCAGCAGGGGCGCTTAACTCCACGGACGCGTCACTGGAGGCGCAGGGGCCCTTGACTCCAGCAGGGGCCCTTGACTCCAGCAGGGGCCCTTGACTCCAGAAGGGACCTTGACTCCAGGGACGCATCACTGGAGGTGCAGGCGCCCTTGACTCCAGCAGGGGCGCTTGACTCCAGCAGGGGCCCTTGACTCCAGCAGGGGCCCTTGACTCCAGAAGGGACCTTGACTCCAGGGACGCATCACTGGAGGTGCAGGCGCCCTTGACTCCAGCAGGGGCCCTTGACTCGAGCAGGGGCCCTTGACTCCAGGGACGCGTCACTGGAGGCACAGGGGCCCTTGACTCCAGCAGGGGCCCTTGACTTAAGAAGGGGCCCTTGACTCAAGCAGGGGCCCTTGACTCCAGCAGGTGACCTTGACTCCAGCAGGGGCGCTTGACTCCAGCAGGGGCCCTTGACTCCAGCAGGGGACCTTGACTCCAGCAGGGGTCCTTGACTCCAGAAGGGGCCCTTGACTCCAGAAGGGGCCCTTGACTCCAGCAGGGGCGCTTGACTCCACGGATGCGTCACTTGAGGCGCAGGGGCCCTTGACTCCAGCAGGGTCCCTTGACTCCAACAGGGGCCCTTGACTCCAGCAGGGGCGCTTGACTCCACGGACACGTCACTGGAGGCGCAGGGGCTCTTGACTCCAGCAGGGGCCCTTGACTCCAGCGACGGGTCACTGGAGGCGCAGGGGCGCTTGACTACAGCCGGGGCGCTTGACTCAAGCGGGGGCCCTTGACTAAAGAAGGGTCCCTTGACTCAAGCAGGGGCCCTTGACTCCAGGGACGCATCACTGGAGGCGCAGAGGCCCTTGACTCCAGCAGGGGACCTTGACTCCAGGGACAGGTCACTGGAGGCGCAGGGGCCGTTGACTCCAACAGGGGCCGTTGACTCCAGCAGGGGCCCTTGACTCCAGGGACGCGTCACTGGAGGCGCAGGGGCCCTTGACTCCAGCAGGGGCCCTAGAGTCCAGGGATGCGTCACTGGAGGCGCAGGGGCCCTTTGTGAAGTAGCATAACTTAAGCAGCAAGGAAGGTGATAAGTAAATAGCATGAGCAGACAATTGAAGTTCTTTTTAAACATACTTTATTGCTAGCATCTCCCTTTTACCATAAAACAATCAATCAGGCATGCAAAAATCCCACTGGCTTTATACAAGACTTTGCCCACACCTGACCTCGTTAGTCCCTACCATTGAACAAAATAGGTCAAACCAAATTATACAATTCTAAACAAAGAACAGGAATAAAGTCATGCATGAAACTGACAAACTCATTTACTCAACTAAATAGTTTGTAAAGTAAAACACTGCATACAATATAACTCAAAAGACTACTTTAAAGAAAACAAACAATACTATACAAAATGAAAAACCCTCCATTTGGTTACACCCAGTGATGCAATCATTGACCTCATGACCCTATATAAACAGGAAGTAGTGGGCGGCCCTTCCCATACACCTGTCTCACATATAGGACCTGCAAGCACAACATGGACACCATGGTAAGTATAACCAAAGCAACATAAAGAAACATAAATTACTAGACATGTGCCTGTAAACAGAAGAGAATTCAGATGATCTGATGGTTAGTAGTGTTTGCTTTAAAACACATGCATG
Organism: Aulonocara sp. 'chitande type north' Nkhata Bay; assembly: GCF_057382095.1. Lineage (NCBI taxonomy): Eukaryota > Metazoa > Chordata > Actinopteri > Cichliformes > Cichlidae > Aulonocara > Aulonocara sp. 'chitande type north' Nkhata Bay. The sequence goes on from NC_141346.1 coordinate 68,827,713, forward strand.
GATGTAAAGAATGTAACTACTGCTACCACAAACAAAACCCGGGATATTGTGTGTTAAGAGAAGTTACACCTGCAATGTCTAAATTAAAGCATTATGGCTTACTGTAAAATAACAGAACACAGAATAACAATATACGCAAGTGACAAATGGCAAATGAATTCTGTCCTAGCCACTTTGTCACATTCTCCCCCCCCCCCCCCCCCCCCGTAAGTCCGTTACTCTTCATAGGAACGGGAAAGGAAGTCTGCCACAACATTCTTCTTCCCCGCTCCATACCGAATCTTAAAACAATATGGCTGCAGTGAAAGATACCACCTCGTGATTCTTGCATTGGTGTCTCTCATTCTGCTCATCCACTGTAAAGCTCGATGATCGGTTTCAAGCACAAATTCACCTCCCAGTAGATAGTATCTCAGAGTGTCCAAAGCCCATTTTATTGCCAAAGCTTCTTTTTCAGCTGTGGAATACCTCATTTCTCTGGGGAAGAGCTTACGGCTTATGTACTGCACAGGTCTTCGGTCCTCTCCATCACCTTGCAGCAACACAGCTCCCAGCCCAACTCCTGAAGCATCAGTCTGTACAATAAAGGGGCACGTAAAGTCCGGACACTGCAACACAGGCTCATTACACAAACAGTTTTTCAAATCCATGAATGCAGCCTCACACTCTGGAGTCCACTTAATTTTGTTGGGGCATGATTTACGAGTTAAATCACTAAGAATAGCTGATCTGGTAGAGAAATTAGGGATGAAACGACGATACCAGCCAGCTAAACCCAGGAAGGATCTCAACTTTTTCTTTGTAGTTGGAGGAGGACAAGAGGCAAGGTTCTCGACCTTACTCACCTGAGGGCGGATGACCCCACCCCCAATGACGTAACCCAGGTACTCCACCTCGGTCTGTGCAATGTGGCACTTCCCAGGGTTGATGACTAGTCCAGCTGTTCTGATGCGTTGCAGGACATCAGCCAGATGTTTCACATGGTCCTCCCACGTCTCGCTGAACACCACAATGTCGTCAATATACGCTGCTGCATAGCCATCAGCTCCTTTCAGAACCAAGTCCACCAGCCTCTGGAACGTGGCTGGAGCTCCATGTAGTCCAAAAGGCATAGTTCTGAAACGATAAAGTCCGCTGGGAACCCTGAATGTAGTTAAATCCCTTGAGGACTCTGTTAGGGGGACTTGCCAATAACCTTTACAAAGGTCGAGTGTTGTGAGGTACTTAGCGTTGCCCAAGCGCTCAATCAATTCATCCACTCTTGGCATAGGATATGCATCAAAAACAGAGACAGCATTAAGTTTTGAGAAGTCAACACAAAATCTCTGTCTTGCATCATTTTTCTTGGGGACGAGTACCACAGGGCTACACCACTCACCTCTAGATGGCTCTATAATCCCTGTTGCAAGCATTTCTTCCACCTCCTGTTTCAATGCTGGCATTAGCTTTGCTGGAACTCTGGAGGTGGTATCCCTGATGGGTGGTTGATTCGAACAACGCAGGTGTATGTCATGCTGAATAAGATGGGTGTAGCCTGGCTTTGTGCTGAAAAGCTCCTGTGGCATTATGGCCGCGAGCTCCTCCTGCTGTTCTGGTGATAGATGGCTCAAATCTGGAAATAGCTTTTCTTCAGTACAGGTGGGAAAGAATTGCTCTTGAGGCTCCTCTTCCTGCAGTACAACACGAGCCCACAACTGAAGTGATTGCTCTGGCTTCTCAATCCACTCCCTCAACATGTTGACATGAAACACCTGCTGCTTTTTCCGACGACCTGGCATGTTGAGCTCATAAGTGACAGGACCTGCTTTCCTGTTTATCACAAATGGCCCCTGCCATTTGGCTAAGAGACTGCTTTCAGTGGTTGGCAAAAGGAGCAACACTTTTTGTCCTTCTTTAAAGGCCCTCCTGCGAGCTGTCTTATCGTAGTTCTGTTTTTGACATCGCTGGGCACTTACTAGGTGACAATGAGCCAGTTCCTGGAACTGTTCAAGCTTGTCCCTCATTTTCAACACATAAGAGAGGGAAGAGCACCGTCTTTCAGGGCTAGCTTCCTCCCAAGCTTCCCGAAGTACATCCAGTGGACCTCTGACATTATGGCCATACAAGAGCTGAAATGGAGAAAATCCAGTTGATGCTTGTGGTACCTCTCTATAGGCGAAAAGCAAAAATGGAAGCCATTGGTCCCAGTCTTTTCCTGATTCTCTTACGAACCTCCTCAGCATTGATTTCAGGGTTTTATTAAACCTCTCAACAAGTCCATCAGTTTGTGGATGATAAGGGCTTGTTTTAATTCCGGTAATTCCCAGAAGTTTGTAAACTTCCTTCAACAGGTTGGAAGTGAAGTTTGAGCCTTGGTCTGTCAAGATTTCTTTGGGAATACCCACCCTTGAAAACATCTGTATCAGACAATTAGCTATTTGGCGGGCTTTGACCCTTCTCAATGGGAAAGCTTCTGGATACCTTGTTGCATAATCACAGATCACTAGAATGTACCTATGCCCTGAACTACTTCTCTCCAATGGGCCGACAATATCCATGGCAACACGAGAAAAGGGGACGTCTATCACAGGCATAGGAATGAGTGGGGCTCTGTCTCCTTTCCTACTTGGGGCTGTCAACTGACACTGTGGACATGATTTGCAAAACTGGACAGTGTCTGAAAATTGCTGTGGCCAAAAAAAACGAGTTACCATTCTGGAAAAGGTTTTAAGATGTCCCAAGTGGCCTGCCCAAGGAACTGAATGAGCCAACTGCAAGACTACAGGCCTTAAGCTTTTGGGAACAACCAACTGGTCACCAACTTTGCTACGACGATATAGTCGTTCGTTCTTAACAATGAACACTTCCCGTACTTTTTCTGTAATCTGTGCTGATTCTTGGGTGCTCTTAGCAAACAGGGGTGCTAAAGAGGGGTCCTCCCTTTGGAGTTGGACAATATTGCTCAGGACAACCAGGAGCTCATCAATCTCTGGTTCAGGAAGTGACTCAGCAATTTCTGTCCCCCTCACTTTTTCCTGTCTTCTCTGCATTTTACTTTTCTTTATATGCGGCCTACTTAGTCTGTCAATATCTGGAATTTCACTGTCTGCATAGGGCAACTCACTCAAACCTGGCTCTGTCTGAGAAGCTTTATTACCAGACCTAGTGACTACTAGCAGACCTTCACATGCAACATGCAGATTCTTCTCTTCTCTGTCTTTCTCTGTCTTTGCTAATAACTCCCCAAGATTTGGCATGTCCCGGCCCAACACAATCTGGTAGGGAAGTTTATCCATTACCCCAACTGTAAGTACGTACTCTTTTTCATTAACTTGAAGGCAAACATTGGCAATAGGATAATCAACATTATCACCATGAACACACCAGACTTTAACTTTACCACAAAATGTGGTGTCGCTAGGGAGACAATCTTGCCTGACAAGTGTGCGGCTACTGCCTGAATCCAAGAGGGCAACACAAGGTTTTCCCTCAATGAAAACACAGATGGTGTGCTCCTGATCACTGGAGGGTACTAGAGACTCTGTTTCTTCCTCTAGCATGTCAAAACACTGTGGTGAAAGACACATGTAAGTCTTACTGACTTGCTGACCTGGGCAATCTGCCTTAAAGTGACCTGCTTGACCACAGGCATGACACACCAATGGGCCTCTCTGCTTTACTTCTCTAGCGCGGCTACTGCTAGTGATTGGGGAACTTTGTTTAAGGCTTTTAGCTTTGTACCCATTCCCACCCCCTGACCTACCCACAAAAACATTGGCTGAACTGGGTTTTCCTACCATATACCCTTTTTGTGGGCGTCGGGCTGCAAGAAAAGCCTCTGCCATCTCTGCAGCTTCTTTTGAAGTGGTGGGGTTGCGCTCTTTCACCCAGGTCCTCAGCTCTGGGTTAAGAACTCTGAGAAACTGTTCCATCACTATGACATCTCCTATTTGGTCCTTTGTCTTCTCCTTTGGAAGCATCCACTTTTCATATAGGTCTTTAAGGCGAGTTCGCAGCTCTTTGGGTGTCTCATCGTCCTTCACCGTCATGTTGCGGAATCTAGTTCGGTAAGTCTCAGCACTTATTTCAAATTTTTCAAGAACGGCGGTTTTTACCTTATCATAGTCCATTGTTTCTTCAGTGTCCATAGCAACATATGCCGCACGTGCTTTACCACTAAGAAGTGGAGCCAGATGCAGTGCCCATTCTTCTTGTGGCCACTGACATCCTGTTGCAATCCTCTCAAAAGTGGTTAAATAATGTTCAATATCTTCATCCTCACCATAGGGCTGCATCTTCGGGCCTTTCCAACCGCTTACTCTGCCCAGATTGGATGAATGTGGTGCTGCGGAAGATTCAGGGGGGTTTCCTCGCTGTTGAACAGGTTGCTGCACCTTTTGCCGCACTGAGGAACTCAGAGGCACTCCGGAATCAGCTACTGCACCTTCCCACAGCATCTGATGCTCCCGGCGCTCCGACTGGACCTCCTGCTGCAGTTGGCTGAACTGGTGTTGCATTCTATGCCACCGTTCATCCTGGCGTTGTCTGTCCTGCTCCCATTTTGCCTCACGGTCAGCATGCTGTTGCATCAGGCCTTTTAATAAAGTTGAGAGCTCTGAGAGACTTTGTGCTTCCGTGCTGTGCTCACCCGTAGCTTCTGGCAGGTTGCCATCATCTTGGGCCTCCTCTGGGGGAAAATCTGTTGGCCCTTGAGGTTTCCTTGACTTGGCTGATTTCTGCATTGCTATAACCTATTGGCCTGGAGCCACTGCTGCCACCATTTGTGAAGTAGCATAACTTAAGCAGCAAGGAAGGTGATAAGTAAATAGCATTAGCAGACAATTGAAGTTCTTTTTAAACATACTTTATTGCTAGCATCTCCCTTTTACCATAAAACAATCAATCAGGCATGCAAAAATCCCACTGGCTTTATACAAGACTTTGCCCACACCTGACCTAGTTAGTCCCTACCATTGAACAAAATAGGTCAAACCAAATTATACAATTCTAAACAAAGAACAGGAATAAAGTCATGCATGAAACTGACAAACTCATTTACTCAACTAAATAGTTTGTAAAGTAAAACACTGCATACAATATAACTCAAAAGACTACTTTAAAGAAAACAAACAATACTATACAAAATGAAAAACCCTCCATTTGGTTACACCCAGTGATGCAATCATTGACCTCATGACCCTATATAAACAGGAAGTAGTGGGCGGCCCTTCCCATACACCTGTCTCACATATAGGACCTGCAAGCACAACATGGACACCATGGTAAGTATAACCAAAGCAACATAAAGAAACATAAATTACTAGACATGTGCCTGTAAACAGAAGAGAATTCAGATGATCTGATGGTTAGTAGTGTTTGCTTTAAAACACATGCATGGATGTAAAGAATGTAACTACTGCTACCACAAACAAAACCCGGGATATTGTGTGTTAAGAGAAGTTACACCAGCAATGTCTAAATTAAAGCATTATGGCTTACTGTAAAATAACAGAACACAGAATAACAATATACGCAAGTGACAAATGGCAAATGAATTCTGTCCTAGCCACTTTGTCACACCCTTGACTACAGCAGGGGCCCTTGACTCCAGGGACGTGTCACTGGAGTCGTCTCTGTAAGTCGTCTCTGTAAGTCTTAGTTTCACTGGATCTCAGTGCAGCATTTGACACAGTTGACCACAACATATTACTCAAACGACTGGAGAATTGGGCAGGTTTTTCAGGAACTGTACTAAACTCGTTAAAAAACATACTTGAAGACTCACCTGTTCTCAGCTGCATTTGAATAAAGCACCAAATCCACACTTTTAAGCTTAAATTTCAAAACTAACATTTTAACTACTGATTTTGTCTATTTCTGATTTTATTTGTTTTGATTTTATATACTGTTTTTGTTTGTTTGTTTTTTTGCTTGTTAATTAGTTAGTTACTTTGTTTGCTTGTTTAAATCAATTTTAAATCATGCTTTTTATTTGTTTTTGTTTCTAATGTCTCTGTAAAGCACTTTGAATCACCTTGTTGTTGAATTGTCTGTGAAGGTTCTAAGTCATCCAGGTCATCGTAGTCAATGGAGCTTGCAAAGAAAAGCGTCTGGACTTCTTTAAGTTGCTTGAAGACGTTTCACTTCACAGCAGGGGCCCTTGACTCCAGCAGGGGCCCTTGACTCCAGCAGGGGCCCTTGACTAAAGCAGGGGCCCTTGACTCCAGTAAGGGCCCTTAACTCAAGCAGGGGCCCTTGACTCCAGCAGGTGCCCATGACTCAAGGGATGCGTCACTGGAGGCGCAGGGGCCCTTGACTCAAGCAGGGGCCATTGACTCCAGCAGGGGCCCTTGACCCCAGGGACGCGTCATTTGAGGCGCAGGGGCCCTTGACTCCAGCAGGGGCTCTTGACTCAAGCAGGGGCCCCATGACTCCAGGGATGCGTCACTGGAGGCGCAGGGGCCCTTGACTCCAGGAACGCTTCACTTGAGGCGCAGGGGCCCTTGACTCAAGCAGGGGCCCTTGACTCAAGCAGGGGCCCTTGACTCCAGCAGAGGCCCTTGACTAAAGAAGGGGCCCTTGACTAAAGAAGGGGCCCTTGACTCAAGCAGGGGCCCTTGACTCACGCAGGGACCCCATGACTCAAGCAGGGGCCCTTGACTCCAACAGGGGCCCTTGACTCCAGGGACGCTTTATTTGAGGTGCAGGGGCCCTTCACTCCAGCAGGGGCCCTTCACTCCAGCAGGGGCCCCTTGACTCCAGGGACGCGTCACTGGAGGCGCAGGGCCCCTTGAATCAAGCAGGGGCCCTTGACTCCAGCAGGTTCCCTTGACTCCAGCAGGGGCCCTTGAGTAAAGAAGGGGCCCTTGACTCCAGGGAAACATCACTGGAGGCGCAGGGGCCCTTTACTCCAGCAGGGGCCCTTGACTCCAGCAGGGGCCCTTGACTAAAGAAGGGGCCCTTGACTAAAGAAGGGGCCCTTGACTCAAGCAGGGGCCCCATGACTCAACCAGGGGCCCTTGACTCCAGCAGGGGCCCTTGACTCCAGGCACGCGTCATTTGAGGTGCAGGGGCCCTTGACTCCAGCAGGGGCCCTTGACTCCAGCAGGGGCCCTTGAGTAAAGCAGGGGCCCTTGACCCAAGCAGTGTCCCTTGACCCAAGCAGGGGCCCTTGACTCCAGGGATGCGTCACTGGAGGCGCAGGGGCCCTTGACTCCAGCAGGGGCCCTTGAGTAAAGCAGGGGCCCTTGACCCAAGCAGTGTCCCTTGACTCCAGCAGGGGCCCTTAACTCCAGCAGGGGCCCTTGACTCCAGGGATGCGTCACTGGAGGCCTCTCTATCAGTCTTAGTTTAACTGGATCTCAGTGCAGCATTTGACACAGTTGACCACAACATATTACTCAAACGACTGGAGAACTGGGCAGGTTTTTCAGGAACTGTACTATACTCGTTAAAAAACATACTTGAAGACTCACCTGTTCTCAGCTGCATTTGAATTAAGCACCAAATCCACACTTTTAAGCTTAAATTTCAAAACTAACATTTTAACTACTGATTTTATCTATTTCTGATTTTGTTTTGATTTTATATACTGTTTAGTTTGTTTGTTTGTTTGCTTTTTACTTAGTTAGTTACTTTGTTTGCTTGTTTAAATCAATTTTAAATCATGCTTTTTATTTGTTTTTGTTTCTAATGTCTCTGTAAAGCACTTTGAATCACCTTGTTGTTGAATTGTCTGTGAAGGTTCTCAGTCATCCAGGTCATCGTAGTCAATGGAGCTTGCAAAGAAAAGCGTCTGGACTTCTTTAAGTTGCTTGAAGACGTTTCACTTCACAACAGGGGCCCTTGACTCAAGCAGGGGCCCTTGACTCCAACAGGGGCCCTTGACTCCAGGGACGCGTCATTTGAGGTGCAGGGACCCTTCACTCCAGCAGGGGCCCTTCACTCCAGCAGGGGCCCCTTGACTCCAGGGACGCGTCACTGGAGGCGCAGGGCCCCTTGAATCAAGCAGGGGCCCTTGACTCCAGCAGGTTCCCTTGACTCCAGCAGGGGCCCTTGAGTAAAGAAGGGGCCCTTGACTCCAGGGAAACATCACTGGAGGCGCAGGGGCCCTTTACTCCAGCAGGGGCCCTTGACTCCAGCAGGGGCCCTTGACTAAAGAAGGGGCCCTTGACTAAAAAAGGGGCCCTTGACTCAAGCAGGGGCCCCATGACTCAACCAGGGGCCCTTGACTCCAGCAGGGGCCCTTGACTCCAGGGACGCGTCATTTGAGGTGCAGGGGCCCTTGACTCCAGCAGGGAACCTTGAGTAAAGCAGGGGCCCTTGACCCAAGCAGTGTCCCTTGACCCAAGCAGGGGCCCTTGACTCCAGGGATGCGTCACTGGAGGCGCAGGGGCCCTTGACTCCAGCAGGGGCCCTTGAGTAAAGCAGGGGCCCTTGACCCAAGCAGTGTCCCTTGACTCCAGCAGGGGCCCTTAACTCCAGCAGGGGCCCTTGACTCCAGGGATGCGTCACTGGAGGCCTCTCTATCAGTCTTAGTTTAACTGGATCTCAGTGCAGCATTTGACACAGTTGACCACAACATATTACTCAAACGACTGGAGAACTGCGCAGGTTTTTCAGGAACCGTACTATACTCGTTAAAAAACATACTTGAAGACTCACCTGTTCTCAGCTGCATTTGAATTAAGCACCAAATCCACACTTTTAAGCTTAAATTTCAAAACTAACATTTTAACTACTGATTTTATCTATTTCTGATTTTGTTTTGATTTTATATACTGTTTACTTTGTTTGTTTGTTTGCTTTTTACTTAGTTAGTTACTTTGTTTGCTTGTTTAAATCAATTTTAAATCATGCTTTTTATTTGTTTTTGTTTCTAATGTCTCTGTAAAGCACTTTGAATCACCTTGTTGTTGAATTGTCTGTGAAGGTTCTCAGTCATCCAGGTCATCGTAGTCAATGGAGCTTGCAAAGAAAAGCGTCTGGACTTCTTTAAGTTGCTTGAAGACGTTTCACTTCACAACAGGGGCCCTTGACTCCATCAGGGGCCCTTGACTCCAGCAGGGGCCCCATGACTCAAGCAGGGGCCCTTGACTCCAACAGGGGCCCTTGACTCCAGGGACGCGTCATTTGAGGTGCAGGGACCCTTCACTCCAGCAGGGGCCCTTCACTCCAGCAGGGGCCCCATGACTCCAGGGATGCGTCACTGGAGGCGCAGGGGCCCTTGACTCCAGCAGGGGCTCTTGACTCAACTTGGTGCCCATGACTCCAGGGATGCTTCACTGGAGGCGCAGGGGACCTTGACTCCAGCAGGGGCCCTTGACTCCAGCAGGGGCCCTTTACTAAAGAAGGGACTCTTGACTAAAGAAGGGGCCCTTGACTCAAGCAGGGGCCCTTGACTCACGCAGGGGCCCTTGACTACAGCAGGGGCCCTTGACTAAAGAAGGGGCCCTTGACTAAAGAAGGGGCCCTTAACTCAAGCAGGGGCCCTTGACTCAAGCAGGGGCCCTTGACTCCAGCAGGGGCCCTATTCTCCAGGGACGCGTCATTGGAGGCGCAGGGCCCCTTGACTCAAGCAGGGGCCCTTGACTCCAGCAGGTTCCCTTGACTCCAGCAGGGGCCCTTGACTCCAGAAGGGGCCCTTGACTCCAGCAGGGGCCCTTAACTCCAGCAGGGGCGCTTGACTCCAGGGACTCGTCACTGGAGGCGCAGGGGCCCTTGACTCAAGCAGGGGCCCTTGACTCCAGCAGGGGCCCATGACTCGAGGGATGCGTCACTGGAGGCGCAGGGGCCTTTGACTCCAGCAGGGGCCCTTGACTAAAGAAGGGACCCTTGATTCAATCAGGGGCCCTTGACTCCAGCAGGGGCCCTTGACTCCAGCAGGGGCCCTTGACTAAAGCAGGGCCCTTGATTCAATCAGGGGCCCTTGACTCCAGCAGGGGCCCATGACTCCAGGGATGCGTCACTGGAGGTGCAGGGGCCTTTGACTCCAGCATGGGCCCTTGAATCCAGGGATGCTTCACTTGAGGCGCAGGGGCCCTTGACTCCAGCAGGGGCCCTTGACTACAGGGACGCGTCACTGGAGGAGCAGGGGCCCTTGACTCCTGCAGGGGCTCTTGACTCAAGCAGGGGCCCTTGACTCCAGCAGGGGCCCTATTCTCCAGGGACGCGTTATTGGAGGCGCAGGGCCCCTTGACTCAAGCAGGGGCCCTTGACTCCAGCAGGTTCCCTTGATTCCAGCAGGGGCCCTTGACTCCAGCAGGGGCCCTTGACTCCAGGGACGCGTCACTGGAGGCGCAGGGGCCCTTGACTCCAGCAGGGGCCCTTGACTCCAGGGACGCGTCACTGGAGGCGCAGGGGCCCTTGACTCCAGCAGGGGCCCTTGACTCCAGCAGGGAACCTTGACTAAAGCAGGGGCCCTTGACTCCAGCAGGGGCCCTTTACTAAAGAAGGGACCCTTGACTAAAGAAGGGGCCCTTGACTCAAGCAGGGGCCCTGGACTCACGCAGGGGCCCTTGACTCCAGCAGGGGCCCTTGACTCCAGCAGGGGCCCTTGACTAAAGAAGGGGCCCTTGACTCAAGCAGGGGCCCTTGACTCCAGCAGGGGCCCTTAACTCCAGCGGGGGCGCTTGACTCCAGCAGGGGCCCTTGACTCCAGCAGGGGCCCTTGAGTAAAGCGGGGGCCCTTGACTCCAGCCGGGGCCCTTGACTCACGCAGGGGCCCTTGACCCCATCAGGGGCCCTTGACCTCAGGGACGCGTCATTTGAGGCGCAGGGGCCCTTGACTAAAGCAGGGGCCATTTACTCCAGCAGGGGCCCTTGACTCCAACAGGGGCCCATGACTCCAGGGATGCGTCACTGGAGGCGCAGGGGCCTTTGACTCCAGCAGGGGCACTTGACTCCAGGGACGCGTCACTGGAGGCGCAGGGGCCCTTGACTCCAGCAGGGGCCCTTGACTCCAGCAGGGGCCCTTGACTCAAGCAGGGGCTCTTGACTCAAGTTGGTGCCCATGACTCCAGATATGCTTCACTGGAGGCGCAGGGGCCCTTGACTCCAGCAGGGGCCCTTGACTCCAGGGATGCGTCACTGGAGGCGCAGGGGCCCTTGACTCCAGCAGGGGCTCTTGACTCAAGTTGGTACCCATGACTCCAGGTATGCGTCATTGGAGGCGCAGGGGCGCTTGACTCACGCAGGGGCCCTTGACTCCAGCAGGGGCCCTTGACTAAAGAAGGGGCCCTTGACTAAAGAAGGGGCCCTTGACTCCAGCAGGTTCCCTTGACTCTAGCAGGGGCGCTTGACTCAAGCAGGGGCCCTTGACTTCAGGTACGCATCACTGGAGGCGCAGGGCCCCTTGACTTCTGCAGGGGCCCTTGACTCCAGCAGGGGCCCTTGACTCAAGCAGGGGCCCTTGACTCCAGCAGGTTCCCTTGACTATAGCAGGGGCCCTTGACTCCAGCAGGGGCGCTTGACTCCAGGGACTCGTCACTGGAGGCGCAGGGGACCTTGACTCCAGCACGGGCCCTTGACTCAAGCAGGCGCCCTTGACTCCAGCAGGGGCCCTTGACTCCAGCAGGGGCGCTTGACTCCAGCAGGAGCCCTTGACTCAAGCAGGGGCCCTTGACTTCAGGTACGCATCACTGGAGGCGCAGGGCCCCTTGACTTCTGCAGGGGCCCTTGACCCAAGCAGGGGCCCTTGACTCCAGCAGGGGCCCTTGACTCCAGAAGGAGCGCTTGACTCCAGGGACTCGTCACTGGAGGCGCAGGGGCCCTTGACTCCAGCAGGGGCCCTTGACTCAAGCAGGGGCCCTTGACTCCAGCAGGGGCCCTTGACTCCAGCAGGGGCCCTTGACTAAAGAAGGGGCCCTTTACTCAAGCAGGGGCCCTTGACTCCAGGGACGCATCACTGGAGGCGCCGGGGCACTTGACTACATCAGGGGCGCTTGACCCATGCAGGGGCCCTTGACCCATGCAGGGGCCCTTGACCCAAGCAGGGGCCCTTGACTCCAGGGACGCGTCACTGGAGGCGCAGGGGCCCTTGACTCCAGCAGGGGCCCTTGACTCCAGCAGGGGCCCTTGACTCCAGGGACGCGTCATTGGAGGCGTCTCTATCAGTCTTAGTTTCAATGGATCTCAGTGCAGCATTTGACACAGTTGACCACAACATATTACTCAAACGACTGGAGAACTGGACAGGTTTTTCAGGAACTGTACTATACTCGTTAAAAAACATACTTGAAGACTCACCTGTTCTCAGCTGCATTTGAATAAAGCACCAAATCCACACTTTTAAGCTTAAATTTCAAAACTAACATTTTAACTACTGATTTTATCTATTTATGATTTTATTTGTTGCTTGTTTAAATCACTTTTAAATCATGCTTTTTATTTGTTTTTGTTTCTAATGTCTCTGTAAAGCACTTTGAATCACCTTGTTGTTAAATTGTCTGTGAAGGTTCTCAGTCATCCAGGTCATCGTAGTCAATGGAGCTTGCAAAGAAAAGCGTCTGGACTTCTTTAAGTTGCTTGAAGACGTTTCACTTCACAGCAGGGGCCCTTGACTCCAGCAGGGGCCCTTGACTCCAGCAGGTTCCCTGGACTAAAGCAGGGGCCCTTGACTCCAGTAAGGGCCCTTAACTCAAGCAGGGGCCCTTGACTCCAGCAGGTGCCCATGACTCCAGGGATGCGTCATTGGAGGCGCAGGGGCCCTTGACTCAAGCAGGGGCCATTGACTCCAGCAGGGGCCCTTTACCCCAGGGACGCGTCATTTGAGGCGCAGGGGCCCTTGACTCCAGCAGGGGCCCTTGACTCCAGCAGGGGCCCCATGACTCCAGGGATGCGTCACTGGAGGCGCAGGGGCCCTTGACTCCAGCAGGGGCCCTTGACTAAAGAAGGGGCCCTTGATTCAATCAGGGGCCCTTGACTCCAGCAGGGGCCCATGACTCCAGGGATGCGTCACTGGAGGCGCAGGGGCATTTGACTCCAGCAGGGGCCCTTGACTCCAGGAACGCTTGACTTGAGGCGCAGGGGCCCTTTACTCCAGCAGGGGCCCTTGACTCCAGGGACGCGTCACTGGAGGCGTAGGGGCCCTTGACTCCAGCAGGGGCCCTTGACTACGGCAGGGGCCCTTGACTCAAGCAGGGGCCCTTGACTCCAGCAGGGGCCCTTTACTCCAGGGACGCGTCATTGGAGGCGCAGGGCCCCTTGACTCAAGCAGGGGCCCTTGACTCCAGCAGGGGCCCATGACTCGAGGGACGCGTCACTGGAGGCGCAGGGGCCCTTGACTCCAGCAGGGGCCCTTGACTCCAGGGACGCGTCACTGGAGGCGCAGGGGCCCTTGACTCCAGCAGGGGCTCTTGACTCAAGTTGGTGCCCATGACTCCAGGTATGCGTCATTGGAGGCGCAGGGGCCCTTGACTCACGCAGGGGCCCTTGACTCCAGCAGGGGCCCTTGACTCCAGCAGGGGCCCTTGACTCCAGTAAGGGCCCTTAACTCAAGCACTCGTCCCGGGACGTGTCACTGGAGTCGCAGGGTCCCTTGACTCCAGCAGGGGACCGTGACTCCAGCAGGGGCCCTTGACTCCAGGGACGCGTCATTGGAGGCGTCTCTATCAGTCTTAGTTTCACTGGATCTCAGTGCAGCATTTGACACAGTTGACCACAACATATTACTCAAACGACTGGAGAACTGGGCAGGTTTTTCAGGAACTGTACTATACTCGTTAAAAAACATACTTGAAGACTCACCTGTTCTCAGCTGCATTTGAATAAAGCACCAAATCCACACTTTTAAGCTTAAATTTCAAAACTAACATTTTAACTACTGATTTTATCTATTTCTGATTTTATTTGTTTGCTTGTTTAAATCACTTTTAAATCATGCTTTTTATTTGTTTTTGTTTCTAATGTCTCTGTAAAGCACTTTGAATCACCTTGTTGTTGAATTGTCTGTGAAGGTTCTCAGTCATCCAGGTCATCGTAGTCAATGGAGCTTGCAAAGAAAAGCGTCTGGACTTCTTTAAGTTGCTTGAAGACGTTTCACTTCACAGCAGGGGCCCTTGACTCCAGCAGGGGCCCTTGACTCAAGCAGGGGCCATTGACTCCAGCAGGGGCCCTTGACTCCAGCAGGGGCCCCATGACTCCAGGTATGCGTCACTGGAGGCGCAGGGGCCCTTGACTCACGCAGGGGCCCTTGACTCACGCAGGGGCCCTTGACTCCAGCAGGGGCCCTTGACTAAAGAAGGGGCCCTTGACTAAAGAAGGGGCCCTTGACTCAAGCAGGGGCCCTTAACTCCAGCAGGGGCCCCTGACTCCAGCAGGGGCCCTTGACTAAAGAAGGGGCCCTTGACTAAAGAAGGGGCCCTTGACTCAAGCAGGGGCCCTTGACTCCAGCAGGGGCCCTTGAGTAAAGCAGGGGCCCTTGACTCCAGCCGGGGCCCTTGACTCACGCAGGGGCCCTTGACTCCAGCAGGGGCCCTTGACTAAAGCAGGGGCCATTGACTCCAGCAGGGGCCCTTGACTCCAGCAGGGGCCCCATTACTCCAGCAGGGGCCCTTGACTCCAGCAGGGGCCCTTCACTCCAGCAGGGGCCCCATGACTCCAGGGATGCGTCACTGGAGGCGTCTCTATCAGTCTTAGTTTCACTGGATCTCAGTGCAGCATTTGACACAGTTGACCACAACATATTACTCAAACGACTGGAGAACTGGGCAGGTTTTTCAGGAACTGTACTATACTCGTTAAAAAACATACTTGAAGACTCACCTGTTCTCAGCTGCATTTGAATAAAGCACCAAATCCACACTTTTAAGCTTAAATTTCAAAACTAACATTTTAACTACTGATTTTATCTATTTCTGATTTTATTTGTTTGCTTGTTTAAATCACTTTTAAATCATGCTTTTTATTTGTTTTTGTTTCTAATGTCTCTGTAAAGCACTTTGAATCACCTTGTTGTTGAATTGTCTGTGAAGGTTCTCAGTCATCCAGGTCATCGTAGTCAATGGAGCTTGCAAAGAAAAGCGTCTGGACTTCTTTAAGTTGCTTGAAGACGTTTCACTTCACAGCAGGGGCCCTTGACTCCAGAAGGGGCCCTTGACTAAAGCAGGGGCCCTTGACTCCAGTAAGGGCCCTTAACTAAAGCAGGGGCCCTTGACTCCAGCAGGTGCCCATGACTCCAGGGATGCGTCATTGGAGGCGCAGGGGCCCTTTACTCAAGCAGGGGCCATTGACTCCAGCAGGGGCCCTTGACCCCAGGGATGCGTCATTTGAGGCGCAGGGGCCCTTGACTCCAGCAGGGGCCCTTGACTCCAGCAGGGGCCCCATTACTCAAGCAGGGGCCCTTGACTCCAGTAAGGGCCCTTAACTAAAGCAGGGGCCCTTGACTCCAGCAGGTGCCCATGACTCCAGGGATGCGTCATTGGAGGCGCAGGGGCCCTTTACTCAAGCAGGGGCCATTGACTCCAGCAGGGGCCCTTGACCCCAGGGATGCGTCATTTGAGGCGCAGGGGCCCTTGACTCCAGCAGGGGCCCTTGACTCCAGCAGGGGCCCCATTACTCAAGCAGGGGCCCTTGACTCCAGCAGGGGCCCTTCACTCCAGCAGGGGCCCTTGACTCCAGCAGGGGCCCTTGACTCAAGCAGGGGCCATTGACTCCAGCAGGGGCCCTTGACTCCAGCAGGGGCCCCATGACTCCAGGGATGCGTCACTGGAGGCGCAGGGGCCCTTGACTCCAGCAGGGGCCCTTGACTAAAGAAGGGGCCCTTGATTCAATCAGGGGCCCTTGACTCCAGCAGGGGCCCATGACTCCAGGGATGCGTCACTGGAGGCGCAGGGGCCTTTGACTCCAGCAGGGGCCCTTGACTCCAGGAACGCTTCACTTGAGGCGCAGGGGCCCTTGACTCCAGCAGGGGCCCTTGACTCCAGGGACGCGTCACTGGAGGCGCAGGGGCCCTTGACTCCAGCAGGGGCCCTTGACTCAAGCAGGGGCCCTTGACTCAAGCAGGGGCCCTTGACTCCAGCAGGGGCCCTTTACTCCAGGGATGCGTCATTGGAGGCGCAGGGCCCCTTGACTCAAGCAGGGGCCCTTGACTCCAGCAGGGGCCCATGACTCGAGGGACACGTCACTGGAGGCGCAGGGGCCCTTGACTCCAGCAGGGGCCCTTGACTCCAGGGACGCGTCACTGGAGGCGCAGGGGCCCTTGACTCCAGCAGGGGCCCTTGACTCCAGCAGGGGCCCCATTACTCAAGCAGGGGCCCTTGACTCCAGCAGGGGCCCTTGACTCCAGCAGGGGCCCTTGACTCCAGCAGGGGCCCCATGACTCCAGGGATGCGTCACTGGAGGCGCAGGGGCCCTTGACTCCAGCAGGGGCCCTTGACTAAAGAAGGGGCCCTTGATTCAATCAGGGGCCCTTGACTCCAGCAGGGGCCCATGACTCCAGGGATGCGTCACTGGAGGCGCAGGGGCCTTTGACTCAAGTTGGTGCCCATGACTCCAGGTTTGCGTCACTGGAGGCGCAGGGGCCCTTGACTCACGCAGGGGCTCTTGACTCCAGCAGGGGCCCTTGACTCCAGTAAGGGCCCTTAACTAAAGCAGGGGCCCTTGACTCCAGAAGGGGCCCTTGACTCCCGGGACGCATCACTGGAGGCGTCTCTATCAGTCTTAGTTTCACTGGATCTCAGTGCAGCATTTGACACAGTTGACCACAACATATTACTCAAACGACTGGAGAACTGGGCAGGTTTTTCAGGAACTGGACTAAACTCGTTAAAAAACATACTTGAAGACTCACCTGTTCTCAGCTGCATTTGAATAAAGCACCAAATCCACACTTTTAAGCTTAAATTTCAAAACTAACATTTTAACTACTGATTTTATCTATTTCTGATTTTATTTGTTTTGATTTTATATACTGTTTTTGTTTGTTTGTTTTTTTGCTTGTTAATTAGTTAGTTACTTTGTTTGCTTGTTTAAATCAATTTGCAATCATGCTTTTTATTTGTTTTTGTTTCTAATGTCTCTGTAAAGCACTTTGAATCACCTTGTTGTTGAATTGTCTGTGAAGGTTCTCAGTTATCCAGGTCATCGTAGTAAATGGAGCTTGCAAAGAAAAGCGTCTGGACTTCTTTAAGTTGCTTGAAGACGTTTCACTTCACAGCAGGGGCCCTTAACTCCAGGGACAGGTCACTTGACTCAAGCAGGGGCCCTTGACTCCAGCAGGGGCCCTTGACAAAAGCAGGGGCCCTTGACTCCAGTAAGGGCCCTTGAATCAAGCAGGGGCCCTTGACTCCAGCAGGTGCCCATGACTCCAGGGATGCGTCACTGGAGGCGCAGGGGCCCTTGACTCCATCAGGGGCCCTTGACTCCAGCAGGGGCCCCATGACTCAACCAGGGGCCCTTGACTCCAGCAGGGGCCCTTGACTCCAGCAGGGGCCCTTGACTCAAGCAGGGGCCCTTGACTCAAGCAGGGGCCCTTGACTCCAGCAGGGGCACTTGACTCCAGCAGGGGCCCTTGACTAAAGAAGGGGCCCTTGACTCAAGCAGGGGCCCTTGACTCCCGCAGGGGCCCTTGACTCCAGGGACGCGTCATTGGAGGCGTCTCTATCAGTCTTAGTTTCAATGGATCTCAGTGCAGTATTTGACACAGTTGACCACAACATATTACTCAAACGACTGGAGAACTGGGCAGGTTTTTCAGGAACTGTACTATACTCGTTAAAAAATCATACTTGAAGACTCACCTGTTCTCAGCTGCATTTGAATAAAGCACCAAATCCACACTTTTAAGCTTAAATTTCAAAACTAACATTTTAACTACTGATTTTATCTATTTCTGATTTTATTTGTTTGCTTGTTTAAATCACTTTTAAATCATGCTTTTTATTTGTTTTTGTTTCTAATGTCTCTGTAAAGCACTTTGAATCACCTTGTTGTTGAATTGTCTGTGAAGGTTCTCAGTCATCCAGGTCATCGTAGTCAATGGAGCTTGCAAAGAAAAGCGTCTGGACTTCTTTAAGTTGCTTGAAGACGTTTCACTTCACAGCAGGGGCCCTTGACTCCAGCAGGGGCCCTTGACTCAAGCAGGGGCCCTTGACTAAAGAAGGGGCCCTTGACTCCAGGGACAGGTCACTGTAGGCGCAGGGGCCCTTGACTCCAGCAGGGGCCCTTGACTCCAGCAGGGGCCCTTGACAAAAGCAGGGGCCCTTGACTCCAGTAAGGGCCCTTGAATCAAGCAGGGGCCCTTGACTCCAGCAGGTGCCCATGACTCCAGGGATGCGTCACTGGAGGCGCAGGGGCCCTTGACTCCATCAGGGGCCCTTGACTCCAGCAGGGGCCCCATGACTCAACCAGGGGCCCTTGACTCCAGCAGGGGCCCTTGACAAAAGCAGGGGCCCTTGACTCCAGTAAGGGCCCTTGAATCAAGCAGGGGCCCTTGACTCCAGCAGGTGCCCATGACTCCAGGGATGCGTCACTGGAGGCGCAGGGGCCCTTGACTCCATCAGGGGCCCTTGACTCCAGCAGGGGCCCCATGACTCAACCAGGGGCCCTTGACTCATGCAGGGGCCCTTGACTCCAGGGACGCGTCATTTGAGGTGCAGGGGCCCTTCACTCAAGCAGGGGCCCTTCACTCCAGCAGGGGCCCTTGACTCCAGGGACGCGTCATTGGAGGCGTCTCTATCAGTCTTAGTTTCAATGGATCTCAGTGCAGCATTTGACACAGTTGACCACAACATATTACTCAAACGACTGGAGAACTGGGCAGGTTTTTCAGGAACTGTACTATACTCGTTAAAAAACATACTTGAAGACTCACCTGTTCTCAGCTGCATTTGAATAAAGCACCAAATCCACACTTTTAAGCTTAAATTTCAAAACTAACATTTTAACTACTGATTTTATCTATTTCTGATTTTATTTGTTTGCTTGTTTAAATCACTTTTATATCATGCTTTTTATTTGTTTTTGTTTCTAATGTCTCTGTAAAGCACTTTGAATCACCTTGTTGTTGAATTGTCTGTGAAGGTTCTCAGTCATCCAGGTCATCGTAGTCAATGGAGCTTGCAAAGAAAAGCGTCTGGACTTCTTTAAGTTGCTTGAAGACGTTTCACTTCACAGCAGGGGCCCTTGACTCCAGCAGGGGCCCTTGACTCAAGATGGGGCCCTTGACTCCAGCAGGGGCCCTTGACTAAAGAAGGGGCCCTTGACTAAAGAAGGGGCCCTTGACTCCAGGGACGCATCACTGGAGGCGCCTGGGCCCTTGACTCCAGCAGGGGCCCTTGACCCATGCAGGGGCCCTTGACCCAAGCAGGGGCCCTTGACTCCCGGGACGCGTCACTGGAGGCGCAGGGGCCCTTGACTCCAGCAGGGGCCCTTGAATCCAGGGACGCGTCATTGGAGGCGTCTCTATCAGTCTTAGTTTCACTGGATCTCAGTGCAGCATTGGACACAGTTGACCACAACATATTACTCAAACGACTGGAGAACTGGGCAGGTTTTTCAGGAACTGTACTATACTCGTTAAAAAACATACTTGAAGACTCACCTGTTCTCAGCTGCATTTGAATAAAGCACCAAATCCACACTTTTAAGCTTGAATTACAAAACTAACATTTTAACTACTGATTTTATCTATTTCTGATTTTATTTGTTTTGATTTTATATACTGTTTTTGTTTGTTTGTTTTTTTGCTTGTTAATTAGTTAGTTACTTTGTTTGCTTGTTTAAATCAATTTTAAATCATGCTTTTTATTTGTTTTTGTTTCTAATGTCTCTGTAAAGCACTTTGAATCACCTTGTTGTTGAATTATCTGTGAAGGTTCTCAGTCATCCAGGTCATCGTAGTCAATGGAGCTTGCAAAGAAAAGCGTCTGGACTTCTTTAAGTTGCTTGAAGACGTTTCACTTCACAGCAGGGGCCCTTGACTCCATCAGGGGCCCTTGACTCCAGCAGGGGCCCCATGACTCCAGCAGGGGCCTTTGACTCCAACAGGGGCCCTTGACTCCAGGGACGCGTCATTTGAGGTGCAGGGACCCTTCACTCCAGCAGGGGCCTTTCACTCCAGCAGGGGCCCTTGAGTCAAGCAGGGGCCCTTGACTCAAGCAGGGGCCATTGACTCCAGCAGGGGCCCTTGACTCCAGCAGGGGCCCCATGACTCCAGGGATGCGTCACTGGAGGCGCAGGGGCCCTTGACTCCAGCAGGGGCCCTTGACTCCAGGGATGCGTCACTGGAGGCGCAGGGGCCTTTGACTCCAGCAGGGGCCCTTGACTCCAGGAACGCTTCACTTGAGGCGCAGGGGCCCTTGAATCCAGCAGGGGCCCTTGACTCCAGGGACGCGTCACTGGAGGCGCAGGGGCCCTTGACTCCAGCAGGGGCCCTTGACTCAAGCAGGGGCCCTTGACTCCAGCAGGGGCCCTTTACTCCAGGGATGCGTCATTGGAGGCGCAGGGCCCCTTGACTCAAGCAGGGGCCCTTGACTCCAGCAGGGGCCCATGACTCGAGGGACGCGTCACTGGAGGCGCAGGGGCCCTTGACTCCCGCAGGGGCCCTTGACTCCAGGGACGCGTCATTGGAGGCGTCTCTATCAGTCTTAGTTTCAATGGATCTCAGTGCAGCATTTGACACAGTTGACCACAACATATTACTCAAACGACTGGAGAACTGGGCAGGTTTTTCAGGAACTGTACTATACTCGTTAAAAAACATACTTGAAGACTCACCTGTTCTCAGCTGCATTTGAATAAAGCACCAAATCCACACTTTTAAGCTTAAATTTCAAAACTAACATTTTAACTACTGATTTTATCTATTTCTGATTTTATTTGTTTGCTTGTTTAAATCACTTTTAAATCATGCTTTTTATTTGTTTTTGTTTCTAATGTCTCTGTAAAGCACTTTGAATCACCTTGTTGTTGAATTGTCTGTGAAGGTTCTCAGTCATCCACGTCATCGTAGTCAATGGAGCTTGCAAAGAAAAGCGTCTGGACTTCTTTAAGTTGCTTGAAGACGTTTCACTTCACAGCAGGGGCCCTTGACTCCAGCAGGGGCCCTTGACTCAAGCAGGGGCCCTTGACTCCAGCAGGTGCCCATGACTCCAGGGATGCGTCACTGGAGGCGCAGGGGCCCTTGACTCACGCAGGGGCCCTTGACTCCAGCAGGGGCCCTTGACTAAAGAAGGGGCCCTTGACTAAAGAAGGGGCACTTAACTCCAGCAGGGGCGCTTGACTCAAGCAGGGGCCCTTGACTCCAGCAGGGGCCCTTGAGTAAAGCAGGGGCCCTTGACTCCAGCAGGGGACCATGACTCCAGGGATGCGTCACTGGAGGCGTAGGGGCCTTTGACTCCAGCAGGGGCCCTTGACTCCAGGGACGCGTCACTGGCGGCGCAGGGGCCCTTGACTCCAGCAGGGGCCCTTGACTCCAGCAGGGGCCCTTGACTCCAGCAGGTGCCCTTGACTCCAGCAGGGGCCCTTGACTAAAGAAGGGGCCCTTGACCCAAGCAGGGGCCCTTGACTTCAGGGACACTTCACTGGAGGCGCAGGGGCCTTGACTCCAGCAGGGGCCCTTGACTCCAGCAGGGGCCCTTGACTAAAGCAGGGGCCCTTGACTCCAGTAAGGGCCCTTGACTCAAGCAGGGGCCCTTGACTCCAGCAGGTGCCCATGACTCAAGCAGGGGCC
Organism: Aulonocara sp. 'chitande type north' Nkhata Bay; assembly: GCF_057382095.1. Classification (NCBI taxonomy): domain Eukaryota; kingdom Metazoa; phylum Chordata; class Actinopteri; order Cichliformes; family Cichlidae; genus Aulonocara; species Aulonocara sp. 'chitande type north' Nkhata Bay. The sequence goes on from NC_141346.1 coordinate 68,849,362, forward strand.
CTTGACCCAAGCAGGGGCCCTTCACTCCCGGGACGCGTCACTGGAGGCGCAGGGGCCCTTGACTCCAGCAGGGACACTTGACTAAAGAAGGGGCCCTTGACCCAATCAGGGGCCCTTGACTCCAGCAGGGGACCATGACTCCAGGGATGCGTCACTGGAGGCGTAGGGGCCTTTGACTCCAGCAGGGGCCCTTGACTCCAGGGACGCGTCACTGGCGGCGCAGGGGCCCTTGACTCCAGCAGGGGCCCTTGACTCCAGCAGGGGCCCTTGACTCCAGCAGGGGCCCTTGACTCAAGCAGGTGCCCTTGACTCCAGCAGGGGCCCTTGACTAAAGAAGGGGCCCTTGACCCAAGCAGGGGCCCTTGACTTCAGGGACACATCACTGGAGGCGCAGGGGCCCTTGACTCCAGCAGGGGCCCTTGACTCCAGCAGGGGCCCTTGACTAAAGCAGGGGCCCTTGACTCCAGTAAGGGCCCTTGACTCAAGCAGGGGCCCTTGACTCCAGCAGGTGCCCATGACTCAAGCAGGGGCCCTTGACCCAAGCAGGGGCCCTTGACTCCCGGGACGCGTCACTGGAGGCGCAGGGGCCCTTGACTCCAGCATGGGCCCTTGACTCAAACAGGGGCCCTTGACTCCAGCAGGGGCCCTTGACACAAGCAGGGGCCCTTGACCCAAGCAGGGGCCCTTGACTCCCGGGACGTGTCACTGGAGGCGCAGGGTCCCTTGACTCCAGCAGGGGCCCTTGACTCAAGTTGGTGCCCATGACTCCAGGTATGCGTCACTGGAGGCGCAGGGGCCCTTGACTCCAGCAGGGACACTTGACTAAAGAAGGGGCCCTTGACCCAATCAGGGGCCCTTGACTCCAGCAGGGGACCATGACTCCAGGGATGCGTCACTGGAGGCGTAGGGGCCTTTGACTCCAGCAGGGGCCCTTGACTCCAGGGACGCGTCACTGGCGGCGCAGTGGCCCTTGACTCCAGCAGGGGCCCTTTACCCATGCAGGGGCCCTTGACCCAAGCAGGGGCCCTTGACTCCCGGGACGCGTCACTGGAGGCGTCTCTATCAGTCTTAGTTTCACTGGATCTCAGTGCAGCATTTGACACAGTTGACCACAACATATTACTCAAACGACTGGAGAACTGTGCAGGTTTTTCAGGAACTGTACTATACTCGTTAAAAAACATACTTGAAGACTCACCTGTTCTCAGCTGCATTTGAATAAAGCACCAAATCCACACTTTTAAGCTTAAATTTCAAAACTAACATTTTAACTACTGATTTTATCTATTTCTGATTTTATTTGTTTGCTTGTTTAAATCACTTTTAAATCATGCTTTTTATTTGTTTTTGTTTCTAATGTCTCTGTAAAGCACTTTGAATCACCTTGTTGTTGAATTGTCTGTGAAGGTTCTCAGTCATCCAAGTCATCGTAGTCAATGGAGCTTGCAAAGAAAAGCGTCTGGACTTCTTTAAGTTGCTTGAAGACGTTTCACTTCACAGCAGGGGCCCTTGACTCCAGCAGGGGCCCTTGACTCAAGCAGGGGCCCTTGACTCCAGCAGGTGCCCATGACTCCAGGGATGCGTCACTGGAGGCGCAGGGGCCCTTGACTCACGCAGGGGCCCTTGACTCCAGCAGGGGCCCTTGACTAAAGAAGGGGCCCTTGACTAAAGAAGGGGCACTTAACTCCAGCAGGGGCGCTTGACTCAAGCAGGGGCCCTTGACTCCAGCAGGGGCCCTTGACTCCAGCAGGGGCCCTTGACTCCAGCAGGGGCCCTTGACTAAAGCAGGGGCCCTTGACTCCAGTAAGGGCCCTTGACTCAAGCAGGGGCCCTTGACTCCAGCAGGTGCCCATGACTCAAGCAGGGGCCCTTGACCCAAGCAGGGGCCCTTCACTCCCGGGACGCGTCACTGGAGGCGCAGGGGCCCTTGACTCCAGCAGGGACACTTGACTAAAGAAGGGGCCCTTGACCCAATCAGGGGCCCTTGACTCCAGCAGGGGACCATGACTCCAGGGATGCGTCACTGGAGGCGTAGGGGCCTTTGACTCCAGCAGGGGCCCTTGACTCCAGGGACGCGTCACTGGCGGCGCAGGGGCCCTTGACTCCAGCAGGGGCCCTTGACTCCAGCAGGGGCCCTTGACTCAAGCAGGTGCCCTTGACTCCAGCAGGGGCCCTTGACTAAAGAAGGGGCCCTTGACCCAAGCAGGGGCCCTTGACTTCAGGGACACATCACTGGAGGCGCAGGGGCCCTTGACTCCAGCAGGGGCCCTTGACTCCAGCAGGGGCCCTTGACTAAAGCAGGGGCCCTTGACTCCAGTAAGGGCCCTTGACTCAAGCAGGGGCCCTTGACTCCAGCAGGTGCCCATGACTCAAGCAGGGGCCCTTGACCCAAGCAGGGGCCCTTGACTCCCGGGACGCGTCACTGGAGGCGCAGGGGCCCTTGACTCCAGCATGGGCCCTTGACTCAAACAGGGGCCCTTGACTCCAGCAGGGGCCCTTGACACAAGCAGGGGCCCTTGACCCAAGCAGGGGCCCTTGACTCCCGGGACGTGTCACTGGAGGCGCAGGGTCCCTTGACTCCAGCAGGGGCCCTTGACTCAAGTTGGTGCCCATGACTCCAGGTATGCGTCACTGGAGGCGCAGGGGCCCTTGACTCCAGCAGGGACACTTGACTAAAGAAGGGGCCCTTGACCCAATCAGGGGCCCTTGACTCCAGCAGGGGACCATGACTCCAGGGATGCGTCACTGGAGGCGTAGGGGCCTTTGACTCCAGCAGGGGCCCTTGACTCCAGGGACGCGTCACTGGCGGCGCAGTGGCCCTTGACTCCAGCAGGGGCCCTTTACCCATGCAGGGGCCCTTGACCCAAGCAGGGGCCCTTGACTCCCGGGACGCGTCACTGGAGGCGTCTCTATCAGTCTTAGTTTCACTGGATCTCAGTGCAGCATTTGACACAGTTGACCACAACATATTACTCAAACGACTGGAGAACTGTGCAGGTTTTTCAGGAACTGTACTATACTCGTTAAAAAACATACTTGAAGACTCACCTGTTCTCAGCTGCATTTGAATAAAGCACCAAATCCACACTTTTAAGCTTAAATTTCAAAACTAACATTTTAACTACTGATTTTATCTATTTCTGATTTTATTTGTTTTGATTTTATATACTGTTTTTGTTTGTTTGTTTTTTTGCTTGTTAATTAGTTAGTTACTTTTTTTGCTTGTTTAAATCAATTTTAAATCATGCTTTTTATTTGTTTTTGTTTCTAATGTCTCTGTAAAGCACTTTGAATCACCTTGTTGTTGAATTGTCTGTGAAGGTTCTCAGTCATCCAGGTCATCGTAGTCAATGGAGCTTGCAAAGAAAAGCGTCTGGACTTCTTTAAGTTGCTTGAAGATGTTTCACTTCACAGCAGGGGCCCTTGACTCCAGCAGGGGCCCTTGACTCAAGCAGGGGCCCTTGACTCCAGCAGGGGCCCTTGACTCCAGCAGGGGCCCTTGACTCCAGCAGGGGCCCCATTACTCAAGCAGGGGCCCTTGACTCCAGCAGGGGCCCTTGACTCCAGCAGGGGCCCTTGACTAAAGAAGGGGCCCTTGATTCAATCAGGGGCCCTTGACTCCAGCAGGGGCCCATGACTCCAGGGATGCGTCACTGGAGGCGCAGGGGCCTTTGACTCAAGTTGGTGCCCATGACTCCAGGTTTGCGTCACTGGAGGCGCAGGGGCCCTTGACTCACGCAGGGGCCCTTGACTCCAGCAGGGGCCCTTGACTCCAGTAAGGGCCCTTAACTAAAGCAGGGGCCCTTGACTCCAGAAGGGGCCCTTGACTCCCGGGACGCATCACTGGAGGCGTCTCTATCAGTCTTAGTTTCACTGGATCTCAGTGCAGCATTTGACACAGTTGACCACAACATATTACTCAAACGACTGGAGAACTGGGCAGGTTTTTCAGGAACTGGACTAAACTCGTTAAAAAACATACTTGAAGACTCACCTGTTCTCAGCTGCATTTGAATAAAGCACCAAATCCACACTTTTAAGCTTAAATTTCAAAACTAACATTTTAACTACTGATTTTATCTATTTCTGATTTTATTTGTTTTGATTTTATATACTGTTTTTGTTTGTTTGTTTTTTTGCTTGTTAATTAGTTAGTTACTTTGTTTGCTTGTTTAAATCAATTTGCAATCATGCTTTTTATTTGTTTTTGTTTCTAATGTCTCTGTAAAGCACTTTGAATCACCTTGTTGTTGAATTGTCTGTGAAGGTTCTCAGTCATCCAGGTCATCGTAGTAAATGGAGCTTGCAAAGAAAAGCGTCTGGACTTCTTTAAGTTGCTTGAAGACGTTTCACTTCACAGCAGGGGCCCTTGACTCCAGGGACAGGTCACTTGACTCAAGCAGGGGCCCTTGACTCCAGCAGGGGCCCTTGACTCCAGCAGGGGCCCTTGACAAAAGCAGGGGCCCTTGACTCCAGTAAGGGCCCTTGAATCAAGCAGGGGCCCTTGACTCCAGCAGGTGCCCATGACTCCAGGGATGCGTCACTGGAGGCGCAGGGGCCCTTGACTCCATCAGGGGCCCTTGACTCCAGCAGGGGCCCCATGACTCAACCAGGGGCCCTTGACTCCAGCAGGGGCCCTTGACTCCAGCAGGGGCCCTTGACAAAAGCAGGGGCCCTTGACTCCAGTAAGGGCCCTTGAATCAAGCAGGGGCCCTTGACTCCAGCAGGTGCCCATGACTCCAGGGATGCGTCACTGGAGGCGCAGGGGCCCTTGACTCCAGCAGGGGCCCCATGACTCAACCAGGGGCCCTTGACTCCAGCAGGGGCCCTTGACTCCAGGGACGCGTCATTTGAGGTGCAGGGGCCCTTCACTCAAGCAGGGGCCCTTCACTCCAGCAGGGGCCCTTGAGTAAAGCAGGGGCCCTTGACCCAAGCAGTGGCCCTTGACTAAAGAAGGGGCCCTTGACTCAAGCAGGGGCCCTTGACTCACGCAGGGGCCCTTGACTCCAGCAGGGGCCCTTGACTCCAGCAGGGGCCCTTGACTAAAGAAGGGGCCCTTGACTAAAGAAGGGGCCCTTGTCTCACGCAGGGGCCCTTGACTCCAGCAGGGGCCCTTGACTCCAGCAGGGGCCCTTGACTAAAGAAGGGGCCCTTGACTCAAGCAGGGGCCCTTGACTCCAGAAGGGGCCCTTGACTCAAGCAGGGGCCCTTGACTCCAGCAGGGGCACTTGACTCCAGCAGGGGCCCTTGACTAAAGAAGGGGCCCTTGACTCAAGCAGGGGCCCTTGACTCCAAGGACGCATCACTGGAGGCGCCGGGGCCCTTGACTACATCAGGAGCCCTTGACCCATGCAGGGGCCCTTGACTCCAGCAGGGGCCCTTGACTCCCGCAGGGGCCCTTGACTCCAGGGACGCGTCATTGGAGGCGTCTCTATCAGTCTTAGTTTCAGTGGATCTCAGTGCAGTATTTGACACAGTTGACCACAACATATTACTCAAACGACTGGAGAACTGGGCAGGTTTTTCAGGAACTGTACTATACTCGTTAAAAAATCATACTTGAAGACTCACCTGTTCTCAGCTGCATTTGAATAAAGCACCAAATCCACACTTTTAAGCTTAAATTTCAAAACTAACATTTTAACTACTGATTTTATCTATTTCTGATTTTATTTGTTTGCTTGTTTAAATCACTTTTAAATCATGCTTTTTATTTGTTTTTGTTTCTAATGTCTCTGTAAAGCACTTTGAATCACCTTGTTGTTGAATTGTCTGTGAAGGTTCTCAGTCATCCAGGTCATCGTAGTCAATGGAGCTTGCAAAGAAAAGCGTCTGGACTTCTTTAAGTTGCTTGAAGACGTTTCACTTCACAGCAGGGGCCCTTGACTCCAGCAGGGGCCCTTGACTCAAGCAGGGGCCCTTGACTAAAGAAGGGGCCCTTGACTCCAGGGACAGGTCACTGTAGGCGCAGGGGCCCTTGACTCCAGCAGGGGCCCTTGACTCCAGCAGGGGCCCTTGACAAAAGCAGGGGCCCTTGACTCCAGTAAGGGCCCTTGAATCAAGCAGGGGCCCTTGACTCCAGCAGGTGCCCATGACTCCAGGGATGCGTCACTGGAGGCGCAGGGGCCCTTGACTCCATCAGGGGCCCTTGACTCCAGCAGGGGCCCCATGACTCAACCAGGGGCCCTTGACTCCAGCAGGGGCCCTTGACAAAAGCAGGGGCCCTTGACTCCAGTAAGGGCCCTTGAATCAAGCAGGGGCCCTTGACTCCAGCAGGTGCCCATGACTCCAGGGATGCGTCACTGGAGGCGCAGGGGCCCTTGACTCCATCAGGGGCCCTTGACTCCAGCAGGGGCCCCATGACTCAACCAGGGGCCCTTGACTCATGCAGGGGCCCTTGACTCCAGGGACGCGTCATTTGAGGTGCAGGGGCCCTTCACTCAAGCAGGGGCCCTTCACTCCAGCAGGGGCCCTTGACTCCAGGGACGCGTCATTGGAGGCGTCTCTATCAGTCTTAGTTTCAATGGATCTCAGTGCAGCATTTGACACAGTTGACCACAACATATTACTCAAACGACTGGAGAACTGGGCAGGTTTTTCAGGAACTGTACTATACTCGTTAAAAAACATACTTGAAGACTCACCTGTTCTCAGCTGCATTTGAATAAAGCACCAAATCCACACTTTTAAGCTTAAATTTCAAAACTAACATTTTAACTACTGATTTTATCTATTTCTGATTTTATTTGTTTGCTTGTTTAAATCACTTTTATATCATGCTTTTTATTTGTTTTTGTTTCTAATGTCTCTGTAAAGCACTTTGAATCACCTTGTTGTTGAATTGTCTGTGAAGGTTCTCAGTCATCCAGGTCATCGTAGTCAATGGAGCTTGCAAAGAAAAGCGTCTGGACTTCTTTAAGTTGCTTGAAGACGTTTCACTTCACAGCAGGGGCCCTTGACTCCAGCAGGGGCCCTTGACTCAAGATGGGGCCCTTGACTCCAGCAGGGGCCCTTGACTAAAGAAGGGGCCCTTGACTAAAGAAGGGGCCCTTGACTCCAGGGACGCATCACTGGAGGCGCCTGGGCCCTTGACTCCAGCAGGGGCCCTTGACCCATGCAGGGGCCCTTGACCCAAGCAGGGGCCCTTGACTCCCGGGACGCGTCACTGGAGGCGCAGGGGCCCTTGACTCCAGCAGGGGCCCTTGAATCCAGGGACGCGTCATTGGAGGCGTCTCTATCAGTCTTAGTTTCACTGGATCTCAGTGCAGCATTGGACACAGTTGACCACAACATATTACTCAAACGACTGGAGAACTGGGCAGGTTTTTCAGGAACTGTACTATACTCGTTAAAAAACATACTTGAAGACTCACCTGTTCTCAGCTGCATTTGAATAAAGCACCAAATCCACACTTTTAAGCTTGAATTACAAAACTAACATTTTAACTACTGATTTTATCTATTTCTGATTTTATTTGTTTTGATTTTATATACAGTTTTTGTTTGTTTGTTTTTTTGCTTGTTAATTAGTTAGTTACTTTGTTTGCTTGTTTAAATCAATTTTAAATCATGCTTTTTATTTGTTTTTGTTTCTAATGTCTCTGTAAAGCACTTTGAATCACCTTGTTGTTGAATTATCTGTGAAGGTTCTCAGTCATCCAGGTCATCGTAGTCAATGGAGCTTGCAAAGAAAAGCGTCTGGACTTCTTTAAGTTGCTTGAAGACGTTTCACTTCACAGCAGGGGCCCTTGACTCCATCAGGGGCCCTTGACTCCAGCAGGGGCCCCATGACTCCAGCAGGGGCCTTTGACTCCAACAGGGGCCCTTGACTCCAGGGACGCGTCATTTGAGGTGCAGGGACCCTTCACTCCAGCAGGGGCCTTTCACTCCAGCAGGGGCCCTTGAGTCAAGCAGGGGCCCTTGACTCAAGCAGGGGCCATTGACTCCAGCAGGGGCCCTTGACTCCAGCAGGGGCCCCATGACTCCAGGGATGCGTCACTGGAGGCGCAGGGGCCCTTGACTCCAGCAGGGGCCCTTGACTCCAGGGATGCGTCACTGGAGGCGCAGGGGCCTTTGACTCCAGCAGGGGCCCTTGACTCCAGGAACGCTTCACTTGAGGCGCAGGGGCCCTTGAATCCAGCAGGGGCCCTTGACTCCAGGGACGCGTCACTGGAGGCGCAGGGGCCCTTGACTCCAGCAGGGGCCCTTGACTCAAGCAGGGGCCCTTGACTCCAGCAGGGGCCCTTTACTCCAGGGACGCGTCATTGGAGGCGCAGGGCCCCTTGACTCAAGCAGGGGCCCTTGACTCCAGCAGGGGCCCATGACTCGAGGGACGCGTCACTGGAGGCGCAGGGGCCCTTGACTCCCGCAGGGGCCCTTGACTCCAGGGACGCGTCATTGGAGGCGTCTCTATCAGTCTTAGTTTCAATGGATCTCAGTGCAGCATTTGACACAGTTGACCACAACATATTACTCAAACGACTGGAGAACTGGGCAGGTTTTTCAGGAACTGTACTATACTCGTTAAAAAACATACTTGAAGACTCACCTGTTCTCAGCTGCATTTGAATAAAGCACCAAATCCACACTTTTAAGCTTAAATTTCAAAACTAACATTTTAACTACTGATTTTATCTATTTCTGATTTTATTTGTTTGCTTGTTTAAATCACTTTTAAATCATGCTTTTTATTTGTTTTTGTTTCTAATGTCTCTGTAAAGCACTTTGAATCACCTTGTTGTTGAATTGTCTGTGAAGGTTCTCAGTCATCCACGTCATCGTAGTCAATGGAGCTTGCAAAGAAAAGCGTCTGGACTTCTTTAAGTTGCTTGAAGACGTTTCACTTCACAGCAGGGGCCCTTGACTCCAGCAGGGGCCCTTGACTCAAGCAGGGGCCCTTGACTCCAGCAGGTGCCCATGACTCCAGGGATGCGTCACTGGAGGCGCAGGGGCCCTTGACTCACGCAGGGGCCCTTGACTCCAGCAGGGGCCCTTGACTAAAGAAGGGGCCCTTGACTAAAGAAGGGGCACTTAACTCCAGCAGGGGCGCTTGACTCAAGCAGGGGCCCTTGACTCCAGCAGGGGCCCTTGAGTAAAGCAGGGGCCCTTGACTCCAGCAGGGGACCATGACTCCAGGGATGCATCACTGGAGGCGTAGGGGCCTTTGACTCCAGCAGGGGCCCTTGACTCCAGGGACGCGTCACTGGCGGCGCAGGGGCCCTTGACTCCAGCAGGGGCCCTTGACTCCAGCAGGGGCCCTTGACTCCAGCAGGTGCCCTTGACTCCAGCAGGGGCCCTTGACTAAAGAAGGGGCCCTTGACCCAAGCAGGGGCCCTTGACTTCAGGGACACTTCACTGGAGGCGCAGGGGCCTTGACTCCAGCAGGGGCCCTTGACTCCAGCAGGGGCCCTTGACTAAAGCAGGGGCCCTTGACTCCAGTAAGGGCCCTTGACTCAAGCAGGGGCCCTTGACTCCAGCAGGTGCCCATGACTCAAGCAGGGGCCCTTGACCCAAGCAGGGGCCCTTCACTCCCGGGACGCGTCACTGGAGGCGCAGGGGCCCTTGACTCCAGCAGGGACACTTGACTAAAGAAGGGGCCCTTGACCCAATCAGGGGCCCTTGACTCCAGCAGGGGACCATGACTCCAGGGATGCGTCACTGGAGGCGTAGGGGCCTTTGACTCCAGCAGGGGCCCTTGACTCCAGGGACGCGTCACTGGCGGCGCAGGGGCCCTTGACTCCAGCAGGGGCCCTTGACTCCAGCAGGGGCCCTTGACTCCAGCAGGGGCCCTTGACTCAAGCAGGTGCCCTTGACTCCAGCAGGGGCCCTTGACTAAAGAAGGGGCCCTTGACCCAAGCAGGGGCCCTTGACTTCAGGGACACATCACTGGAGGCGCAGGGGCCCTTGACTCCAGCAGGGGCCCTTGACTCCAGCAGGGGCCCTTGACTAAAGCAGGGGCCCTTGACTCCAGTAAGGGCCCTTGACTCAAGCAGGGGCCCTTGACTCCAGCAGGTGCCCATGACTCAAGCAGGGGCCCTTGACCCAAGCAGGGGCCCTTGACTCCCGGGACGCGTCACTGGAGGCGCAGGGGCCCTTGACTCCAGCATGGGCCCTTGACTCAAACAGGGGCCCTTGACTCCAGCAGGGGCCCTTGACACAAGCAGGGGCCCTTGACCCAAGCAGGGGCCCTTGACTCCCGGGACGTGTCACTGGAGGCGCAGGGTCCCTTGACTCCAGCAGGGGCCCTTGACTCAAGTTGGTGCCCATGACTCCAGGTATGCGTCACTGGAGGCGCAGGGGCCCTTGACTCCAGCAGGGACACTTGACTAAAGAAGGGGCCCTTGACCCAATCAGGGGCCCTTGACTCCAGCAGGGGACCATGACTCCAGGGATGCGTCACTGGAGGCGTAGGGGCCTTTGACTCCAGCAGGGGCCCTTGACTCCAGGGACGCGTCACTGGCGGCGCAGTGGCCCTTGACTCCAGCAGGGGCCCTTTACCCATGCAGGGGCCCTTGACCCAAGCAGGGGCCCTTGACTCCCGGGACGCGTCACTGGAGGCGTCTCTATCAGTCTTAGTTTCACTGGATCTCAGTGCAGCATTTGACACAGTTGACCACAACATATTACTCAAACGACTGGAGAACTGTGCAGGTTTTTCAGGAACTGTACTATACTCGTTAAAAAACATACTTGAAGACTCACCTGTTCTCAGCTGCATTTGAATAAAGCACCAAATCCACACTTTTAAGCTTAAATTTCAAAACTAACATTTTAACTACTGATTTTATCTATTTCTGATTTTATTTGTTTTGATTTTATATACTGTTTTTGTTTGTTTGTTTTTTTGCTTGTTAATTAGTTAGTTACTTTTTTTGCTTGTTTAAATCAATTTTAAATCATGCTTTTTATTTGTTTTTGTTTCTAATGTCTCTGTAAAGCACTTTGAATCACCTTGTTGTTGTCTGTGAAGGTTCTCAGTCATCCAGGTCATCGTAGTCAATGGAGCTTGCAAAGAAAAGCGTCTGGACTTCTTTAAGTTGCTTGAAGATGTTTCACTTCACAGCAGGGGCCCTTGACTCCAGCAGGGGCCCTTGACTCAAGCAGGGGCCCTTGACTCCAGCAGGGGCCCTTGACTCCAGCAGGGGCCCCATTACTCAAGCAGGGGCCCTTGACTCCAGCAGGGGCCCTTGACTCCAGCAGGGGCCCTTGACTCCAGCAGGGGCCCCATGACTCCAGGGATGCGTCACTGGAGGCGCAGGGGCCCTTGACTCCAGCAGGGGCCCTTGACTAAAGAAGGGGCCCTTGATTCAATCAGGGGCCCTTGACTCCAGCAGGGGCCCATGACTCCAGGGATGCGTCACTGGAGGCGCAGGGGCCTTTGACTCAAGTTGGTGCCCATGACTCCAGGTTTGCGTCACTGGAGGCGCAGGGGCCCTTGACTCACGCAGGGGCCCTTGACTCCAGCAGGGGCCCTTGACTCCAGTAAGGGCCCTTAACTAAAGCAGGGGCCCTTGACTCCAGAAGGGGCCCTTGACTCCCGGGACGCATCACTGGAGGCGTCTCTATCAGTCTTAGTTTCACTGGATCTCAGTGCAGCATTTGACACAGTTGACCACAACATATTACTCAAACGACTGGAGAACTGGGCAGGTTTTTCAGGAACTGGACTAAACTCGTTAAAAAACATACTTGAAGACTCACCTGTTCTCAGCTGCATTTGAATAAAGCACCAAATCCACACTTTTAAGCTTAAATTTCAAAACTAACATTTTAACTACTGATTTTATCTATTTCTGATTTTATTTGTTTTGATTTTATATACTGTTTTTGTTTGTTTGTTTTTTTGCTTGTTAATTAGTTAGTTACTTTGTTTGCTTGTTTAAATCAATTTGCAATCATGCTTTTTATTTGTTTTTGTTTCTAATGTCTCTGTAAAGCACTTTGAATCACCTTGTTGTTGAATTGTCTGTGAAGGTTCTCAGTCATCCAGGTCATCGTAGTAAATGGAGCTTGCAAAGAAAAGCGTCTGGACTTCTTTAAGTTGCTTGAAGACGTTTCACTTCACAGCAGGGGCCCTTGACTCCAGGGACAGGTCACTTGACTCAAGCAGGGGCCCTTGACTCCAGCAGGGGCCCTTGACTCCAGCAGGGGCCCTTGACAAAAGCAGGGGCCCTTGACTCCAGTAAGGGCCCTTGAATCAAGCAGGGGCCCTTGACTCCAGCAGGTGCCCATGACTCCAGGGATGCGTCACTGGAGGCGCAGGGGCCCTTGACTCCATCAGGGGCCCTTGACTCCAGCAGGGGCCCCATGACTCAACCAGGGGCCCTTGACTCCAGCAGGGGCCCTTGACTCCAGCAGGGGCCCTTGACAAAAGCAGGGGCCCTTGACTCCAGTAAGGGCCCTTGAATCAAGCAGGGGCCCTTGACTCCAGCAGGTGCCCATGACTCCAGGGATGCGTCACTGGAGGCGCAGGGGCCCTTGACTCCAGCAGGGGCCCCATGACTCAACCAGGGGCCCTTGACTCCAGCAGGGGCCCTTGACTCCAGGGACGCGTCATTTGAGGTGCAGGGGCCCTTCACTCAAGCAGGGGCCCTTCACTCCAGCAGGGGCCCTTGAGTAAAGCAGGGGCCCTTGACCCAAGCAGTGGCCCTTGACTAAAGAAGGGGCCCTTGACTCAAGCAGGGGCCCTTGACTCACGCAGGGGCCCTTGACTCCAGCAGGGGCCCTTGACTCCAGCAGGGGCCCTTGACTAAAGAAGGGGCCCTTGACTAAAGAAGGGGCCCTTGTCTCACGCAGGGGCCCTTGACTCCAGCAGGGGCCCTTGACTCCAGCAGGGGCCCTTGACTCCAGCAGGGGCCCTTGACTAAAGAAGGGGCCCTTGACTAAAGAAGGGGCCCTTGTCTCACGCAGGGGCCCTTGACTCCAGCAGGGGCCCTTGACTCCAGCAGGGGCCCTTGACTAAAGAAGGGGCCCTTGACTCAAGCAGGGGCCCTTGACTCCAGAAGGGGCCCTTGACTCAAGCAGGGGCCCTTGACTCCAGCAGGGGCACTTGACTCCAGCAGGGGCCCTTGACTAAAGAAGGGGCCCTTGACTCCAAGGACGCATCACTGGAGGCGCCGGGGCCCTTGACTACATCAGGAGCCCTTGACCCATGCAGGGGCCCTTGACTCCAGCAGGGGCCCTTGACTCCCGCAGGGGCCCTTGACTCCAGGGACGCGTCATTGGAGGCGTCTCTATCAGTCTTAGTTTCAGTGGATCTCAGTGCAGTATTTGACACAGTTGACCACAACATATTACTCAAACGACTGGAGAACTGGGCAGGTTTTTCAGGAACTGTACTATACTCGTTAAAAAATCATACTTGAAGACTCACCTGTTCTCAGCTGCATTTGAATAAAGCACCAAATCCACACTTTTAAGCTTAAATTTCAAAACTAACATTTTAACTACTGATTTTATCTATTTCTGATTTTATTTGTTTGCTTGTTTAAATCACTTTTAAATCATGCTTTTTATTTGTTTTTGTTTCTAATGTCTCTGTAAAGCACTTTGAATCACCTTGTTGTTGAATTGTCTGTGAAGGTTCTCAGTCATCCAGGTCATCGTAGTCAATGGAGCTTGCAAAGAAAAGCGTCTGGACTTCTTTAAGTTGCTTGAAGACGTTTCACTTCACAGCAGGGGCCCTTGACTCCAGCAGGGGCCCTTGACTCAAGCAGGGGCCCTTGACTAAAGAAGGGGCCCTTGACTCCAGGGACAGGTCACTGTAGGCGCAGGGGCCCTTGACTCCAGCAGGGGCCCTTGACTCCAGCAGGGGCCCTTGACAAAAGCAGGGGCCCTTGACTCCAGTAAGGGCCCTTGAATCAAGCAGGGGCCCTTGACTCCAGCAGGTGCCCATGACTCCAGGGATGCGTCACTGGAGGCGCAGGGGCCCTTGACTCCATCAGGGGCCCTTGACTCCAGCAGGGGCCCCATGACTCAACCAGGGGCCCTTGACTCCAGCAGGGGCCCTTGACAAAAGCAGGGGCCCTTGACTCCAGTAAGGGCCCTTGAATCAAGCAGGGGCCCTTGACTCCAGCAGGTGCCCATGACTCCAGGGATGCGTCACTGGAGGCGCAGGGGCCCTTGACTCCATCAGGGGCCCTTGACTCCAGCAGGGGCCCCATGACTCAACCAGGGGCCCTTGACTCATGCAGGGGCCCTTGACTCCAGGGACGCGTCATTTGAGGTGCAGGGGCCCTTCACTCAAGCAGGGGCCCTTCACTCCAGCAGGGGCCCTTGACTCCAGGGACGCGTCATTGGAGGCGTCTCTATCAGTCTTAGTTTCAATGGATCTCAGTGCAGCATTTGACACAGTTGACCACAACATATTACTCAAACGACTGGAGAACTGGGCAGGTTTTTCAGGAACTGTACTATACTCGTTAAAAAACATACTTGAAGACTCACCTGTTCTCAGCTGCATTTGAATAAAGCACCAAATCCACACTTTTAAGCTTAAATTTCAAAACTAACATTTTAACTACTGATTTTATCTATTTCTGATTTTATTTGTTTGCTTGTTTAAATCACTTTTATATCATGCTTTTTATTTGTTTTTGTTTCTAATGTCTCTGTAAAGCACTTTGAATCACCTTGTTGTTGAATTGTCTGTGAAGGTTCTCAGTCATCCAGGTCATCGTAGTCAATGGAGCTTGCAAAGAAAAGCGTCTGGACTTCTTTAAGTTGCTTGAAGACGTTTCACTTCACAGCAGGGGCCCTTGACTCCAGCAGGGGCCCTTGACTCAAGATGGGGCCCTTGACTCCAGCAGGGGCCCTTGACTAAAGAAGGGGCCCTTGACTAAAGAAGGGGCCCTTGACTCCAGGGACGCATCACTGGAGGCGCCTGGGCCCTTGACTCCAGCAGGGGCCCTTGACCCATGCAGGGGCCCTTGACCCAAGCAGGGGCCCTTGACTCCAGCAGGGGACCATGACTCCAGGGATGCGTCACTGGAGGCGTAGGGGCCTTTGACTCCAGCAGGGGCCCTTGACTCCAGGGACGCGTCACTGGCGGCGCAGTGGCCCTTGACTCCAGCAGGGGCCCTTTACCCATGCAGGGGCCCTTGACCCAAGCAGGGGCCCTTGACTCCCGGGACGCGTCACTGGAGGCGTCTCTATCAGTCTTAGTTTCACTGGATCTCAGTGCAGCATTTGACACAGTTGACCACAACATATTACTCAAACGACTGGAGAACTGTGCAGGTTTTTCAGGAACTGTACTATACTCGTTAAAAAACATACTTGAAGACTCACCTGTTCTCAGCTGCATTTGAATAAAGCACCAAATCCACACTTTTAAGCTTAAATTTCAAAACTAACATTTTAACTACTGATTTTATCTATTTCTGATTTTATTTGTTTTGATTTTATATACTGTTTTTGTTTGTTTGTTTTTTTGCTTGTTAATTAGTTAGTTACTTTTTTTGCTTGTTTAAATCAATTTTAAATCATGCTTTTTATTTGTTTTTGTTTCTAATGTCTCTGTAAAGCACTTTGAATCACCTTGTTGTTGTCTGTGAAGGTTCTCAGTCATCCAGGTCATCGTAGTCAATGGAGCTTGCAAAGAAAAGCGTCTGGACTTCTTTAAGTTGCTTGAAGATGTTTCACTTCACAGCAGGGGCCCTTGACTCCAGCAGGGGCCCTTGACTCAAGCAGGGGCCCTTGACTCCAGCAGGGGCCCTTGACTCCAGCAGGGGCCCCATTACTCAAGCAGGGGCCCTTGACTCCAGCAGGGGCCCTTGACTCCAGCAGGGGCCCTTGACTCCAGCAGGGGCCCCATGACTCCAGGGATGCGTCACTGGAGGCGCAGGGGCCCTTGACTCCAGCAGGGGCCCTTGACTAAAGAAGGGGCCCTTGATTCAATCAGGGGCCCTTGACTCCAGCAGGGGCCCATGACTCCAGGGATGCGTCACTGGAGGCGCAGGGGCCTTTGACTCAAGTTGGTGCCCATGACTCCAGGTTTGCGTCACTGGAGGCGCAGGGGCCCTTGACTCACGCAGGGGCCCTTGACTCCAGCAGGGGCCCTTGACTCCAGTAAGGGCCCTTAACTAAAGCAGGGGCCCTTGACTCCAGAAGGGGCCCTTGACTCCCGGGACGCATCACTGGAGGCGTCTCTATCAGTCTTAGTTTCACTGGATCTCAGTGCAGCATTTGACACAGTTGACCACAACATATTACTCAAACGACTGGAGAACTGGGCAGGTTTTTCAGGAACTGGACTAAACTCGTTAAAAAACATACTTGAAGACTCACCTGTTCTCAGCTGCATTTGAATAAAGCACCAAATCCACACTTTTAAGCTTAAATTTCAAAACTAACATTTTAACTACTGATTTTATCTATTTCTGATTTTATTTGTTTTGATTTTATATACTGTTTTTGTTTGTTTGTTTTTTTGCTTGTTAATTAGTTAGTTACTTTGTTTGCTTGTTTAAATCAATTTGCAATCATGCTTTTTATTTGTTTTTGTTTCTAATGTCTCTGTAAAGCACTTTGAATCACCTTGTTGTTGAATTGTCTGTGAAGGTTCTCAGTCATCCAGGTCATCGTAGTAAATGGAGCTTGCAAAGAAAAGCGTCTGGACTTCTTTAAGTTGCTTGAAGACGTTTCACTTCACAGCAGGGGCCCTTGACTCCAGGGACAGGTCACTTGACTCAAGCAGGGGCCCTTGACTCCAGCAGGGGCCCTTGACTCCAGCAGGGGCCCTTGACAAAAGCAGGGGCCCTTGACTCCAGTAAGGGCCCTTGAATCAAGCAGGGGCCCTTGACTCCAGCAGGTGCCCATGACTCCAGGGATGCGTCACTGGAGGCGCAGGGGCCCTTGACTCCATCAGGGGCCCTTGACTCCAGCAGGGGCCCCATGACTCAACCAGGGGCCCTTGACTCCAGCAGGGGCCCTTGACTCCAGCAGGGGCCCTTGACAAAAGCAGGGGCCCTTGACTCCAGTAAGGGCCCTTGAATCAAGCAGGGGCCCTTGACTCCAGCAGGTGCCCATGACTCCAGGGATGCGTCACTGGAGGCGCAGGGGCCCTTGACTCCAGCAGGGGCCCCATGACTCAACCAGGGGCCCTTGACTCCAGCAGGGGCCCTTGACTCCAGGGACGCGTCATTTGAGGTGCAGGGGCCCTTCACTCAAGCAGGGGCCCTTCACTCCAGCAGGGGCCCTTGAGTAAAGCAGGGGCCCTTGACCCAAGCAGTGGCCCTTGACTAAAGAAGGGGCCCTTGACTCAAGCAGGGGCCCTTGACTCACGCAGGGGCCCTTGACTCCAGCAGGGGCCCTTGACTCCAGCAGGGGCCCTTGACTAAAGAAGGGGCCCTTGACTAAAGAAGGGGCCCTTGTCTCACGCAGGGGCCCTTGACTCCAGCAGGGGCCCTTGACTCCAGCAGGGGCCCTTGACTCCAGCAGGGGCCCTTGACTAAAGAAGGGGCCCTTGACTAAAGAAGGGGCCCTTGTCTCACGCAGGGGCCCTTGACTCCAGCAGGGGCCCTTGACTCCAGCAGGGGCCCTTGACTAAAGAAGGGGCCCTTGACTCAAGCAGGGGCCCTTGACTCCAGAAGGGGCCCTTGACTCAAGCAGGGGCCCTTGACTCCAGCAGGGGCACTTGACTCCAGCAGGGGCCCTTGACTAAAGAAGGGGCCCTTGACTCCAAGGACGCATCACTGGAGGCGCCGGGGCCCTTGACTACATCAGGAGCCCTTGACCCATGCAGGGGCCCTTGACTCCAGCAGGGGCCCTTGACTCCCGCAGGGGCCCTTGACTCCAGGGACGCGTCATTGGAGGCGTCTCTATCAGTCTTAGTTTCAGTGGATCTCAGTGCAGTATTTGACACAGTTGACCACAACATATTACTCAAACGACTGGAGAACTGGGCAGGTTTTTCAGGAACTGTACTATACTCGTTAAAAAATCATACTTGAAGACTCACCTGTTCTCAGCTGCATTTGAATAAAGCACCAAATCCACACTTTTAAGCTTAAATTTCAAAACTAACATTTTAACTACTGATTTTATCTATTTCTGATTTTATTTGTTTGCTTGTTTAAATCACTTTTAAATCATGCTTTTTATTTGTTTTTGTTTCTAATGTCTCTGTAAAGCACTTTGAATCACCTTGTTGTTGAATTGTCTGTGAAGGTTCTCAGTCATCCAGGTCATCGTAGTCAATGGAGCTTGCAAAGAAAAGCGTCTGGACTTCTTTAAGTTGCTTGAAGACGTTTCACTTCACAGCAGGGGCCCTTGACTCCAGCAGGGGCCCTTGACTCAAGCAGGGGCCCTTGACTAAAGAAGGGGCCCTTGACTCCAGGGACAGGTCACTGTAGGCGCAGGGGCCCTTGACTCCAGCAGGGGCCCTTGACTCCAGCAGGGGCCCTTGACAAAAGCAGGGGCCCTTGACTCCAGTAAGGGCCCTTGAATCAAGCAGGGGCCCTTGACTCCAGCAGGTGCCCATGACTCCAGGGATGCGTCACTGGAGGCGCAGGGGCCCTTGACTCCATCAGGGGCCCTTGACTCCAGCAGGGGCCCCATGACTCAACCAGGGGCCCTTGACTCCAGCAGGGGCCCTTGACAAAAGCAGGGGCCCTTGACTCCAGTAAGGGCCCTTGAATCAAGCAGGGGCCCTTGACTCCAGCAGGTGCCCATGACTCCAGGGATGCGTCACTGGAGGCGCAGGGGCCCTTGACTCCATCAGGGGCCCTTGACTCCAGCAGGGGCCCCATGACTCAACCAGGGGCCCTTGACTCATGCAGGGGCCCTTGACTCCAGGGACGCGTCATTTGAGGTGCAGGGGCCCTTCACTCAAGCAGGGGCCCTTCACTCCAGCAGGGGCCCTTGACTCCAGGGACGCGTCATTGGAGGCGTCTCTATCAGTCTTAGTTTCAATGGATCTCAGTGCAGCATTTGACACAGTTGACCACAACATATTACTCAAACGACTGGAGAACTGGGCAGGTTTTTCAGGAACTGTACTATACTCGTTAAAAAACATACTTGAAGACTCACCTGTTCTCAGCTGCATTTGAATAAAGCACCAAATCCACACTTTTAAGCTTAAATTTCAAAACTAACATTTTAACTACTGATTTTATCTATTTCTGATTTTATTTGTTTGCTTGTTTAAATCACTTTTATATCATGCTTTTTATTTGTTTTTGTTTCTAATGTCTCTGTAAAGCACTTTGAATCACCTTGTTGTTGAATTGTCTGTGAAGGTTCTCAGTCATCCAGGTCATCGTAGTCAATGGAGCTTGCAAAGAAAAGCGTCTGGACTTCTTTAAGTTGCTTGAAGACGTTTCACTTCACAGCAGGGGCCCTTGACTCCAGCAGGGGCCCTTGACTCAAGATGGGGCCCTTGACTCCAGCAGGGGCCCTTGACTAAAGAAGGGGCCCTTGACTAAAGAAGGGGCCCTTGACTCCAGGGACGCATCACTGGAGGCGCCTGGGCCCTTGACTCCAGCAGGGGCCCTTGACCCATGCAGGGGCCCTTGACCCAAGCAGGGGCCCTTGACTCCCGGGACGCGTCACTGGAGGCGCAGGGGCCCTTGACTCCAGCAGGGGCCCTTGAATCCAGGGACGCGTCATTGGAGGCGTCTCTATCAGTCTTAGTTTCACTGGATCTCAGTGCAGCATTGGACACAGTTGACCACAACATATTACTCAAACGACTGGAGAACTGGGCAGGTTTTTCAGGAACTGTACTATACTCGTTAAAAAACATACTTGAAGACTCACCTGTTCTCAGCTGCATTTGAATAAAGCACCAAATCCACACTTTTAAGCTTGAATTACAAAACTAACATTTTAACTACTGATTTTATCTATTTCTGATTTTATTTGTTTTGATTTTATATACAGTTTTTGTTTGTTTGTTTTTTTGCTTGTTAATTAGTTAGTTACTTTGTTTGCTTGTTTAAATCAATTTTAAATCATGCTTTTTATTTGTTTTTGTTTCTAATGTCTCTGTAAAGCACTTTGAATCACCTTGTTGTTGAATTATCTGTGAAGGTTCTCAGTCATCCAGGTCATCGTAGTCAATGGAGCTTGCAAAGAAAAGCGTCTGGACTTCTTTAAGTTGCTTGAAGACGTTTCACTTCACAGCAGGGGCCCTTGACTCCATCAGGGGCCCTTGACTCCAGCAGGGGCCCCATGACTCCAGCAGGGGCCTTTGACTCCAACAGGGGCCCTTGACTCCAGGGACGCGTCATTTGAGGTGCAGGGACCCTTCACTCCAGCAGGGGCCTTTCACTCCAGCAGGGGCCCTTGAGTCAAGCAGGGGCCCTTGACTCAAGCAGGGGCCATTGACTCCAGCAGGGGCCCTTGACTCCAGCAGGGGCCCCATGACTCCAGGGATGCGTCACTGGAGGCGCAGGGGCCCTTGACTCCAGCAGGGGCCCTTGACTCCAGGGATGCGTCACTGGAGGCGCAGGGGCCTTTGACTCCAGCAGGGGCCCTTGACTCCAGGAACGCTTCACTTGAGGCGCAGGGGCCCTTGAATCCAGCAGGGGCCCTTGACTCCAGGGACGCGTCACTGGAGGCGCAGGGGCCCTTGACTCCAGCAGGGGCCCTTGACTCAAGCAGGGGCCCTTGACTCCAGCAGGGGCCCTTTACTCCAGGGACGCGTCATTGGAGGCGCAGGGCCCCTTGACTCAAGCAGGGGCCCTTGACTCCAGCAGGGGCCCATGACTCGAGGGACGCGTCACTGGAGGCGCAGGGGCCCTTGACTCCCGCAGGGGCCCTTGACTCCCGCAGGGGCCCTTGACTCCAGGGACGCGTCATTGGAGGCGTCTCTATCAGTCTTAGTTTCAATGGATCTCAGTGCAGCATTTGACACAGTTGACCACAACATATTACTCAAACGACTGGAGAACTGGGCAGGTTTTTCAGGAACTGTACTATACTCGTTAAAAAACATACTTGAAGACTCACCTGTTCTCAGCTGCATTTGAATAAAGCACCAAATCCACACTTTTAAGCTTAAATTTCAAAACTAACATTTTAACTACTGATTTTATCTATTTCTGATTTTATTTGTTTGCTTGTTTAAATCACTTTTAAATCATGCTTTTTATTTGTTTTTGTTTCTAATGTCTCTGTAAAGCACTTTGAATCACCTTGTTGTTGAATTGTCTGTGAAGGTTCTCAGTCATCCAGGTCATCGTAGTCAATGGAGCTTGCAAAGAAAAGCGTCTGGACTTCTTTAAGTTGCTTGAAGACGTTTCACTTCACAGCAGGGGCCCTTGACTCCAGCAGGGGCCCTTGACTCAAGCAGGGGCCCTTGACTCCAGCAGGTGCCCATGACTCCAGGGATGCGTCACTGGAGGCGCAGGGGCCCTTGACTCACGCAGGGGCCCTTGACTCCAGCAGGGGCCCTTGACTAAAGAAGGGGCCCTTGACTAAAGAAGGGGCACTTAACTCCAGCAGGGGCGCTTGACTCAAGCAGGGGCCCTTGACTCCAGCAGGGGCCCTTGAGTAAAGCAGGGGCCCTTGACTCCAGCAGGGGACCATGACTCCAGGGATGCATCACTGGAGGCGTAGGGGCCTTTGACTCCAGCAGGGGCCCTTGACTCCAGGGACGCGTCACTGGCGGCGCAGGGGCCCTTGACTCCAGCAGGGGCCCTTGACTCCAGCAGGGGCCCTTGACTCCAGCAGGTGCCCTTGACTCCAGCAGGGGCCCTTGACTAAAGAAGGGGCCCTTGACCCAAGCAGGGGCCCTTGACTTCAGGGACACTTCACTGGAGGCGCAGGGGCCTTGACTCCAGCAGGGGCCCTTGACTCCAGCAGGGGCCCTTGACTAAAGCAGGGGCCCTTGACTCCAGTAAGGGCCCTTGACTCAAGCAGGGGCCCTTGACTCCAGCAGGTGCCCATGACTCAAGCAGGGGCCCTTGACCCAAGCAGGGGCCCTTCACTCCCGGGACGCGTCACTGGAGGCGCAGGGGCCCTTGACTCCAGCAGGGACACTTGACTAAAGAAGGGGCCCTTGACCCAATCAGGGGCCCTTGACTCCAGCAGGGGGACCATGACTCCAGGGATGCGTCACTGGAGGCGTAGGGGCCTTTGACTCCAGCAGGGGCCCTTGACTCCAGGGACGCGTCACTGGCGGAGCAGGGGCCCTTGACTCCAGCAGGGGCCCTTGACTCCAGCAGGGGCCCTTGACTCCAGCAGGGGCCCTTGACTCAAGCAGGTGCCCTTGACTCCAGCAGGGGCCCTTGACTAAAGAAGGGGCCCTTGACCCAAGCAGGGGCCCTTGACTTCAGGGACACATCACTGGAGGCGCAGGGGCCCTTGACTCCAGCAGGGGCCCTTGACTCCAGCAGGGGCCCTTGACTAAAGCAGGGGCCCTTGACTCCAGTAAGGGCCCTTGACTCAAGCAGGGGCCCTTGACTCCAGCAGGTGCCCATGACTCAAGCAGGGGCCCTTGACCCAAGCAGGGGCCCTTGACTCCCGGGACGCGTCACTGGAGGCGCAGGGGCCCTTGACTCCAGCATGGGCCCTTGACTCAAACAGGGGCCCTTGACTCCAGCAGGGGCCCTTGACACAAGCAGGGGCCCTTGACCCAAGCAGGGGCCCTTGACTCCCGGGACGTGTCACTGGAGGCGCAGGGTCCCTTGACTCCAGCAGGGGCCCTTGACTCAAGTTGGTGCCCATGACTCCAGGTATGCGTCACTGGAGGCGCAGGGGCCCTTGACTCCTGCAGGGACACTTGACTAAAGAAGGGGCCCTTGACCCAATCAGGGGCCCTTGACTCCAGCAGGGGACCATGACTCCAGGGATGCGTCACTGGAGGCGTAGGGGCCTTTGACTCCAGCAGGGGCCCTTGACTCCAGGGACGCGTCACTGGCGGCGCAGTGGCCCTTGACTCCAGCAGGGGCCCTTTACCCATGCAGGGGCCCTTGACCCAAGCAGGGGCCCTTGACTCCCGGGACGCGTCACTGGAGGCGTCTCTATCAGTCTTAGTTTCACTGGATCTCAGTGCAGCATTTGACACAGTTGACCACAACATATTACTCAAACGACTGGAGAACTGTGCAGGTTTTTCAGGAACTGTACTATACTCGTTAAAAAACATACTTGAAGACTCACCTGTTCTCAGCTGCATTTGAATAAAGCACCAAATCCACACTTTTAAGCTTAAATTTCAAAACTAACATTTTAACTACTGATTTTATCTATTTCTGATTTTATTTGTTTTGATTTTATATACTGTTTTTGTTTGTTTGTTTTTTTGCTTGTTAATTAGTTAGTTACTTTTTTTGCTTGTTTAAATCAATTTTAAATCATGCTTTTTATTTGTTTTTGTTTCTAATGTCTCTGTAAAGCACTTTGAATCACCTTGTTGTTGAATTGTCTGTGAAGGTTCTCAGTCATCCAGGTCATCGTAGTCAATGGAGCTTGCAAAGAAAAGCGTCTGGACTTCTTTAAGTTGCTTGAAGATGTTTCACTTCATAGCAGGGGCCCTTGACTCAAGCAGGGGCCCTTGACTCCAGCAGGGGCCCTTGACTCCAGCAGGGGCCCATGACTCCAGGGATGCGTCACTGGAGGCGCAGGGGCCCTTGACTCCATCAGGGGCCCTTGACTCCAGCAGGGGCCCCATGACTCAACCAGGGGCCCTTGACTCCAGCAGGGGCCCTTGACTCCAGGGACGCGTCATTTGAGGTGCAGGGGCCCTTCACTCCAGCAGGGGCCCTTCACTCCAGCAGGGGCCCTTGACTCCAGCAGGTGCCCATGACTCCAGGGATGCGTCACTGGAGGCGCAGGGGCCCTTGACTCCATCAGGGGCCCTTGACTCCAGCAGGGGCCCCATGACTCAACCAGGGGCCCTTGACTCCAGCAGGGGCCCTTGACTCCAGGGACGTGTCATTTGAGGTGCAGGGGCCCTTCACTCCAGCAGGGGCCCTTCACTCCAGCAGGGGCCCTTGAGTAAAGCAGGGGCCCTTGACCCAAGCAGAGTCCCTCGACCCAAGCAGGGGCCCTTGACTCCAGGGATGCGTCACTGGAGGCGCAGGGGCCCTTGACTCCAGCAGGGGCCCTTGAGTAAAGCAGGGGAACTTGACTCCAGCAGGGGCGCTTGACTCCAGGGACTCGTCACTGGAGGCGCAGGGGCCCTTGACTCCAGCAGGGGCCCTTGACTCAAGCAGGGGCCCTTGACTCCAGCAGGGGCCCTTGACTAAAGAAGGGGCCCTTGACTCAAGCAGGGGCCCTTGACTCCAGGGACGCATCACTGGAGGCGCCGGGGCCCTTGACTACATCAGGGGCCCTTGACCCATGCAGGGGCCCTTGACCCAAGCAGGGGCCCTTGACTCCCGGGACGCGTCACTGGAGGCGCAGGGGCCCTTGACTCCAGCAGGGGCCCTTTACCCATGCAGGGGCCCTTGACCCAAGCAGGGGCCCTTGACTCCCGGGACGCGTCACTGGAGGCGTCTCTATCAGTCTTAGTTTCACTGGATCTCAGTGCAGCATTTGACACAGTTGACCACAACATATTACTCAAACGACTGGAGAACTGTGCAGGTTTTTCAGGAACTGTACTATACTCGTTAAAAAACATACTTGAAGACTCACCTGTTCTCAGCTGCATTTGAATAAAGCACCAAATCCACACTTTTAAGCTTAAATTTCAAAACTAACATTTTAACTACTGATTTTATCTATTTCTGATTTTATTTGTTTTGATTTTATATACTGTTTTTGTTTGTTTGTTTTTTTGCTTGTTAATTAGTTAGTTACTTTGTTTGCTTGTTTAAATCAATTTTAAATCATGCTTTTTATTTGTTTTTGTTTCTAATGTCTCTGTAAAGCACTTTGAATCACCTTGTTGTTGAATTGTCTGTGAAGGTTCTCAGTCATCCAGGTCATCGTAGTCAATGGAGCTTGCAAAGAAAAGCGTCTGGACTTCTTTAAGTTGCTTGAAGATGTTTCACTTCACAGCAGGGGCCCTTGACTCCAGCAGGGGCCCTTGACTCAAGCAGGGGCCCTTGACTCAAGCAGGGGCCCTTGACTCCAGCAGGGGCCCATGACTCCAGGGATGCGTCACTGGAGGCGCAGGGGCCCTTGACTCCATCAGGGGCCCTTGACTCCAGCAGGGGCCCCATGACTCAACCAGGGGCCCTTGACTCCAGCAGGGGCCCTTGACTCCAGGGACGCGTCATTTGAGGTGCAGGGGCCCTTCACTCCAGCAGGGGCCCTTCACTCCAGCAGGGGCCCTTGACTCCAGCAGGTGCCCATGACTCCAGGGATGCGTCACTGGAGGCGCAGGGGCCCTTGACTCCATCAGGGGCCCTTGACTCCAGCAGGGGCCCCATGACTCAACCAGGGGCCCTTGACTCCAGCAGGGGCCCTTGACTCCAGGGACGTGTCATTTGAGGTGCAGGGGCCCTTCACTCCAGCAGGGGCCCTTCACTCCAGCAGGGGCCCTTGAGTAAAGCAGGGGCCCTTGACCCAAGCAGAGTCCCTCGACCCAAGCAGGGGCCCTTGACTCCAGGGATGCGTCACTGGAGGCGCAGGGGCCCTTGACTCCAGCAGGGGCCCTTGAGTAAAGCAGGGGAACTTGACTCCAGCAGGGGCGCTTGACTCCAGGGACTCGTCACTGGAGGCGCAGGGGCCCTTGACTCCAGCAGGGGCCCTTGACTCAAGCAGGGGCCCTTGACTCCAGCAGGGGCCCTTGACTAAAGAAGGGGCCCTTGACTCAAGCAGGGGCCCTTGACTCCAGGGACGCATCACTGGAGGCGCCGGGGCGCTTGACTACATCAGGGGCCCTTGACCCATGCAGGGGCCCTTGACCCAAGCAGGGGCCCTTGACTCCCGGGACGCGTCACTGGAGGCGCAGGGGCCCTTGACTCCAGCAGGGGCCCTTGACTCCAGCAGGGGCCCTTGACTCCAGGGACGTGTCATTGGAGGTGTCTCTATCAGTCTTAGTTTCAATGGATCTCAGTGCAGCATTTGACACAGTTGACCACAACATATTACTCAAACGACTGGAGAACTGGGCAGGTTTTTCAGGAACTGTACTATACTCGTTAAAAAACATACTTGAAGTCTCACCTGTTCTCAGCTGCATTTGAATAAAGCACCAAATCCACACTTTTAAGCTTAAATTTCAAAACTAACATTTTAACTACTGATTTTATCTATTTCTGATTTTATTTGTTTGCTTGTTTAAATCACTTTTAAATCATGCTTTTTATTTGTTTTTGTTTCTAATGTCTCTGTAAAGCACTTTGAATCACCTTGTTGTTGAATTGTCTGTGAAGGTTCTCAGTCATCCAGGTCATCGTAGTCAATGGAGCTTGCAAAGAAAAGCGTCTGGACTTCTTTAAGTTGCTTGAAGACGTTTCACTTCACAGCAGGGGCCCTTGACTCCAGGGACGCGTCACTTTAGGAGCAGGGGCCCTTGACTCCATCAGGGGCCCTTGAGTCAAGCAGGGGCCCTTGACTAAAGAAGGGGCCCTTGACTCAAGCAGGAGCCCTTGACTCCAGCAGGGGCCCTTTACTCCAAGGACGCGTCACTGTAGGCGCAGGGGCCCTTGACTCCAGCAGGGGCCCTTGACTCCAGCAGGGAACCTTGACTAAAGCAGGGGCCCTTGACTCCAGTAAGGGCCCTTGACTCAAGCAGGGGCCCTTGACTCCAGCAGGGAACCTTGACTAAAGCAGGGGCCCTTGACCCAAGCAGTGTCCCTTGACCCAAGCAGGGGCCCTTGACTCCAGGGATGCGTCACTGCAGGCGCAGGGTCCCTTGACTCCAGCAGGGGCCCTTGAGTAAAGCAGGGGCCCTTGACCCAAGCAGTGTCCCTTGACTCCAGCAGGGGTCCTTGACTCCAGCAGGGACCCTTGACTCCAGGGATGCGTCACTGGAGGCGAAGGGGCCCTTGACTCCAGCAGGGACACTTGACTAAAGAAGGGGCCCTTGACCCAATCAGGGGCCCTTGACTCCAGCAGGGGACCATGACTCCAGGGATGCGTCACTGGAGGCGTAGGGGCCTTTGACTCCAGCAGGGGCCCTTGACTCCAGGGACGCGTCACTGGCGGCGCAGGGGCCCTTGACTCCAGCAGGGGCCCTTGACTCCAGCAGGTGCCCTTGACTCCAGCAGGGGCCCTTGACTAAAGAAGGGGCCCTTGACCCAAGCAGGGGCCCTTGACTTCAGGGACACATCACTGGAGGCGCAGGGGCCTTGACTCCAGCAGGGGCCCTTGACTCCAGCAGGGGCCCTTGACTAAAGCAGGGGCCCTTGACTCCAGTAAGGGCCCTTGACTCCAGCAGGTGCCCATGACTCAAGCAGGGGCCCTTGACCCAAGCAGGGGCCCTTGACTCCCGGGACGCGTCACTGGAGGCGCAGGGGCCCTTGACTCCAGCAGGGACACTTGACTAAAGAAGGGGCCCTTGACCCAATCAGGGGCCCTTGACTCCAGCAGGGGACCATGACTCCAGGGATGCATCACTGGAGGCGTAGGGGCCTTTGACTCCAGCAGGGGCCCTTGACTCCAGGGACGCGTCACTGGCGGCGCAGGGGCCCTTGACTCCAGCAGGGGCCCTTGACTCCAGCAGGGGCCCTTGACTCCAGCAGGTGCCCTTGACTCCAGCAGGGGCCCTTGACTAAAGAAGGGGCCCTTGACCCAAGCAGGGGCCCTTGACTAAAGAAGGGGCCCTTGACCCAAGCAGGGGCCCTTGACTTCAGGGACACTTTACTGGAGGCGCAGGGGCCCTTGACTCCAGCAGGGGCCCTTGACTCAAACAGGGGCCCTTGACTCCAGCAGGGACCCTTGACTCAAGCAGGGGCCCTTGACCCAAGCAGGGGCCCTTGACTCCCGGGACGTGTCACTGGAGGCGCAGGGTCCCTTGACTCCAGCAGGGGCCCTTGACTCCAGCAGGGGCCCTTGACTCCAGCAGGGAACCTTGACTCCAGCAGGGGCGCTTGACTGCAGGGACGCATCACTAGAGGCCCAAGCAGGGGCCCTTGACTCCCGGGACGTGTCGCTGGAGGCGCAGGGTCCCTTGACTCCAGCAGGGGCCCTTGACTCCAGCAGGGGCCCTTGACTCCAGGGACGCGTCATTGGAGGCGTCTCTATCAGTCTGTCATGAATCGCTGTGCGGCAGGCGGGAGTTGGACCCAAAATGCAGGACTCACAGACTCGAGGGAATGAACTCAAAACACAGCTTTATTTGCTGGTAAAACAAACATACAAACTAAACTAAACTGGGAAGCCACAAACTAAGAACTACAGCGAGACACAGGGAGATCCACACACAGCATGAGGGACGACGTCACACCGACTCAGAGAAACACAGGGTTTAAATACACTGGGGAGTAACGAGGGGAATGAGACACAGAAGGAGGGCACAGCTGGGAGAAATCAGGACTGACGAGACAAGCAAAGCAGGACACATTCACATAAGAAACGGACCTTCAAAGTAAAACAGGAAGTATCACACAGAGACGCGAACTTGACACAGTGGAGACAGCAACTAAGAAATACAGAGACATAAACCATAAGGCAGAGGTCTAAGAACCAAAATACACAGGGAAATACTCAGCTGGGAACACAAGAGACTAGACTAGAGAGAGTAACAAAAAACCAACCATGAGAACATAATGCACAATGCAGAGTGACAGAAAACAAGAAACTCAAACATGCAAAGACACAATTACACAGAACAGAGGGGACACAGAGAGACATGAAGGGCAAGGGATCAAAACTAGAAGCCATAGAATAAATCACACACAAGTACAATAATACGAAAATCACAAAGAACTAAAAACGCTGGGTCAGGAGACCCAGGACCGTGACACAGTCTTAGTTTCACTGGATCTCAGTGCAGCATTTGACACAGTTGACCACAACATATTACTCAAACGACTGGAGAACTGGGCAGGTTTTTCAGGAACTGTACTATACTCGTTAAAAAACATACTTGAAGACTCACCTGTTCTCAGCTGCATTTGAATAAAGCACCAAATCCACACTTTTAAGCTTAAATTTCAAAACTAACATTTTAACTACTGATTTTATCTATTTCTGATTTTATTTGTTTTGATTTTATATACTGTTTTGTTTGTTTGTTTGTTTGCTTGTTAATTAGTTAGTTACTTTGTTTGTTTGTTTAAATCAGTTTTAAATCATGCTTTTTATTTGTTTTTATTTCTAATGTCTCTGTAAAGCACTTTGAATCACCTTGTTGTTGAATTGTCAGTGAAGGTTCTCAGTCATTCAGGTCATCGTAGTCAATGGAGCTTGCAAAGAAAAGCGTCTGGACTTCTTTAAGTTGCTTGAAGACGTTTCACTTCACAGCAGGGGCCCTTGACTCCAGGGACGCGTCACTGTAGGAGCAGGGACCCTTGACTCCAGCAGGGGCCCTTGACTCCAGCAGGGGCCCCATGACTCAAGCAGGGGCCGTTGACCAATGCAGGGGCCATTGACTCCAGCAGGGGCCCCATGACTCCAGGGATGCGTCACTGGAGGCGCAGGGGCCCTTGACTCCATCAGGGGCCCTTGAGTCAAGCAGGGGCCCTTGACTAAAGCAGGGGCCCTTGACTCAAGCAGGGGCCCTTGACTCCAGCAGGGGCCCTTTACTCCAAGGACGCGTCACTGTAGGCGCAGGGGCCCTTGACTCCAGCAGGGGCCCTTGACTCCAGGGACGCTTCACTTGAGGCACAGGGGCCCTTGACTCCAGCAGGGGCCCTTGACTCCAGGGACGCGTCACTGGAGGCTCAGGGGCCCTTGACTCCAGCAGGGGCCCTTGACTCCAGGGACGCGTCACTGGAGGCGCAGGGGCCCTTGACTCCAGCAGGGGCCCTTGACTCAAGCAGGGGCCCTTGACTCTAGCAGGGGCCCTATTCTCCAGGGACGCGTCATTGGAGGCGCAGGGCCCCTTGACTCCAGCAGGGGCCCTTGACTCCAGCAGGTTCCCTTGACTCCAGCAGGGGCCCTTGACTCCAGAAGGGGCCCTTGACTCCAGCAGGGGCCCTTAACTCCAGCAGGGGCGCTTGACTCCAGGGACTCGTCACTGGAGGCGCAGGGGCCCTTAACTCCAGCAGGGGCACTTGACTCCAGCAGGGGCGCTTGACTGCAGGGACACGTCACTGGAGGCGCAGGGGCCCTTGACTCCAGCAGGGGCCCTTGACCCAAGCAGGGGCCCTTGACTCCCGGGACGCGTCACTGGAGGCGTCTCTATCAGTCTTAGTTTCACTGGATCTCAGTGCAGCATTTGACACAGTTGACCACAACATATTACTCAAACGACTGGAGAACTGGGCAGGTTTTTCAGGAACTGTACTATACTCGTTAAAAAACATACTTGAAGACTCACCTGTTCTCAGCTGCATTTGAATAAAGCACCAAATCCACACTTTTAAGCTTAAATTTCAAAACTAACATTTTAACTACTGATTTTATCTATTTCTGATTTTATTTGTTTTGATTTTATATACTGTTTTGTTTGTTTGTTTGTTTGCTTGTTAATTAGTTAGTTACTTTGTTTGTTTGTTTAAATCAGTTTTAAATCATGCTTTTTATTTGTTTTTGTTTCTAATGTCTCTGTAAAGCACTTTGAATCACCTTGTTGTTGAATTGTCAGTGAAGGTTCTCAGTCATTCAGGTCATCGTAGTCAATGGAGCTTGCAAAGAAAAGCGTCTGGACTTCTTTAAGTTGCTTGAAGACGTTTCACTTCACAGCAGGGGCCCTTGACTCCAGGGACGCATCACTGTAGGAGCAGGGACCCTTGACTCCAGCAGGGGCCCTTGACTCCAGCAGGGGCCCCATGACTCAAGCAGGGGCCGTTGACCAATGCAGGGGCCATTGACTCCAGCAGGGGCCCCATGACTCCAGGGATGCGTCACTGGAGGCGCAGGGGCCCTTGACTCCATCAGGGGCCCTTGAGTCAAGCAGGGGCCCTTGACTAAAGCAGGGGCCCTTGACTCAAGCAGGGGCCCTTGACTCCAGCAGGGGCCCTTTACTCCAAGGACGCGTCACTGTAGGCGCAGGGGCCCTTGACTCCAGCAGGGGCCCTTGACTCCAGGGACGCTTCACTTGAGGCGCAGGGGCCCTTGACTCCAGCAGGGGCCCTTGACTCCAGGGACGCGTCACTGGAGGCTCAGGGGCCCTTGACTCCAGCAGGGGCCCTTGACTCCAGGGACGCGTCACTGGAGGCGCAGGGGCCCTTGACTCCAGCAGGGGCCCTTGACTCAAGCAGGGGCCCTTGACTCTAGCAGGGGCCCTATTCTCCAGGGACGCGTCATTGGAGGCGCAGGGCCCCTTGACTCCAGCAGGGGCCCTTGACTCCAGCAGGTTCCCTTGACTCCAGCAGGGGCCCTTGACTCCAGAAGGGGCCCTTGACTCCAGCAGGGGCCCTTAACTCCAGCAGGGGCGCTTGACTCCAGGGACTCGTCACTGGAGGCGCAGGGGCCCTTGACTCCAGCAGGGGCACTTGACTCCAGCAGGGGCGCTTGACTGCAGGGACACGTCACTGGAGGCGCAGGGGCCCTTGACTCCAGCAGGGGCCCTTGACCCAAGCAGGGGCCCTTGACTCCCGGGACGCGTCACTGGAGGCGTCTCTATCAGTCTTAGTTTCACTGGATCTCAGTGCAGCATTTGACACAGTTGACCACAACATATTACTCAAACGACTGGAGAACTGGGCAGGTTTTTCAGGAACTGTACTATACTCGTTAAAAAACATACTTGAAGACTCACCTGTTCTCAGCTGCATTTGAATAAAGCACCAAATCCACACTTTTAAGCTTAAATTTCAAAACTAACATTTTAACTACTGATTTTATCTATTTCTGATTTTATTTGTTTTGATTTTATATACTGTTTTTGTTTGTTTGTTTTTTTGCTTGTTAATTAGTTAGTTACTTTGTTTGCTTGTTTAAATCAATTTTAAATCATGCTTTTTATTTGTTTTTGTTTCTAATGTCTCTGTAAAGCACTTTGAATCACCTTGTTGTTGAATTGTCTGTGAAGGTTCTCAGTCATCCAGGTCATCGTAGTCAATGGAGCTTGCAAAGAAAAGCGTCTGGACTTCTTTAAGTTGCTTGAAGACGTTTCACTTCACAGCAGGGGCCCTTGACTCCAGCAGGGGCCCTTGACTCAAGCAGGGGCCCTTGACTCCAGCAGGGGCCCTTGACTCCAGCAGGGGCCCTTGACTAAAGAAGGGGCCCTTGACTCAAGCAGGGGCCCTTGACTCCAGGGACGCATCACTGGAGGCGCCGGGGCCCTTGACTCCAGCAGGGGCCCTTGACCCATGCAGGGGCCCTTGACCCAAGCAGGGGCCCGTGACTCCCGGGACGCGTCACTGGAGGCGCAGGGGCCCTTGACTCCAGCAGGGGCCCTTGACACCAGGGACGCGTCATTGGAGGCGTCTCTATCAGTCTTAGTTTCACTGGATCTCAGTGCAGCATTTGACACAGTTGACCACAACATATTACTCAAACGACTGGAGAACTGGGCAGGTTTTTCAGGAACTGTACTATACTCGTTAAAAAACATACTTGAAGACTCACCTGTTCTCAGCTGCATTTGAATAAAGCACCAAATCCACACTTTTAAGCTTAAATTTCAAAACTAACATTTTAACTACTGATTTTATCTATTTCTGATTTTATTTGTTTTGATTTTATATACTGTTTTGTTTGTTTGTTTGTTTGCTTGTTAATTAGTTAGTTACTTTGTTTGTTTGTTTAAATCAATTTTAAATCATGCTTTTTATTTGTTTTTGTTTCTAATGTCTCTGTAAAGCACTTTGAATCACCTTGTTGTTGAATTGTCTGTGAAGGTTCTCAGTCATCCACGTCATCGTAGTCAATGGAGCTTGCAAAGAAAAGCGTCTGGACTTCTTTAAGTTGCTTGAAGACGTTTCACTTCACAGCAGGGGCCCTTGACTCCAGGGACGCGTCACTGTAGGAGCAGGGACCCTTGACTCCAGCAGGGGCCCTTGACTCCAGCAGGGGCCCCATGACTCAAGCAGGGGCCGTTGACCAATGCAGGGGCCATTGACTCCAGCAGGGGCCCCATGACTCCAGGGATGCGTCACTGGAGGCGCAGGGGCCCTTGACTCCATCAGGGGCCCTTGAGTCAAGCAGGGGCCCTTGACTCCATCAGGGGCCCTTGACTCCAGGGACGCGTCACTGGAGGCGCCGGGGACCTTGACTCCAGCAGGGGCCATTGACTCAAGCAGGGGCCTTTGAGGCACAGGTGCCCTTGACTCCAGGTAACTCTAATTTGTATTTACTTCAGTTTGTTCATCTTGGAGCTGTGTGCAGCTGAGGACAGTCTTATTATTACCAGGTGAGGATATGTAACAGCCACAGTCTGTAGAGATGATGTCACCATGGAGTGGTGATGTCACTGGAGCTGCCAATATGTGCTCCAGCCAAAGCTACACCAGAGGGTTGTGCTGTGTAACAGGTTGGTGCAGGTGGTGTTATCTACATTTGAACATTAGGCAACAGTCTCATGAAGACACTTTATATTGTTCACTAAAGACCAACAATAACAGAGACAAAGGGAGAGCAGCAGAACTAGTGCTAACAATTAGCACTGCTAGCCTGCCCACCAACACCAGCTAATGTTCTAAAAACGATGATCAATGATTTTGCTGTAACGGCTCCAGCTGTCTGTGTCAGGGACACGTTGGAGATGAAGTGAGTGATCCAGTGACAAAGGTTTGGAAACCTGCAGTCAGCTGAGACTAAAGGAGTCACCTGACCGAGAGACCAAATGTTTCACTGAGAACGTCCAGATGAACAGAATCAACCTTTGGGATAATCTGTTACACACATCCATGTTTCACTTACTGCATTATATTTCCTCATTGCTGTGCACACAGGCCTGTGGCTTATAACCAACTCCAAGTTCAGACTCAGAGGCTGCTGAAGCTGTTTTCTGGAACAGAGACGTGTTGGATATAAAACCAACTCTTCTTTATGTGTCAGCACTGAGGAAAGGAGCAGCTTCGTTTCTAAGTGTATGAAGGACTGTAGCAGTGTGTGTGTGAGCTTTATTTCACAGACAGAACCATGTCAAAAACACAACTTCAGGTAAAAACAATACAAAATCAAAGAGTCTGATCAGAAGGATTAAACAGAGGAGTGTGGGACTGTTTTTAACAGACAGCAGGTTAAGCCAGGCTGGAGGAGTAAACTGAGCCTCGGTGTGAGCAGCAGTGTGTTTGACAGGAAGCTGAGATAAACAGTCTGGAGCCCATTTAGTGCTTCATATGAAAGTGTGAGGATTTGAAAGCAAATCTAAAATCAAGCAGGAGTCAGTGTGAGAATGATTTGTGCTTTTCCTCAGTCAGATGCTGGGAGTTTCAGTTCATCCATGTTCAGCGTGCTGTGCTTTGTGTAACAGGAGAATATGACAGTATAAATCAAGTCTTCATGTCACTGAAAGCCTCCACAGTCTGCTATGGAGGTGCATCAGTTTGGATTTACAAGAAGAACATTTCTTAAACCTGCCACAAGATGGCGCTCCAACAGAAGGGATGTCCACAGTGTAACACAGACACACACATACTGTGTGAATGTGTGAGGGAATGGGCTTTCAACACAAGGCTTCTGCTGCTACCTTTAATTACATAATTAGCTAACAAGAACAAACTGTTAATTACCACCAAAGAACGGCTCCAGATTTTAGCTGCTGACCATTTTGTGAAACGTTGATTACATCAGCTTATTGTTGATTTTTCAACCTTAATATCAGCTGCTTTAAAGGAGCCTCGTTCTCTGGCAGTAACACTTTTCTTCACTAGATGCAGTGCAGGCACAGTCTGTGTTTCTAAACTACACACTAATGTTCATTGTTGTGCAGCTAAATCCTCCCTCTGGATGGGAAGAATCCCTGTCAGGCTTCAAACACCTGGCTTGGTGTTCTGGAGCTAATGTGTCACCTGTGAGGACTCTGAGATGAACACACAGCAGACACTTCAGTTCTCCGTCTCTGTGTCCTCAGTTTCCCAGCATGCCTTGGCTGTGGTGGTGGAGGTGAATGAGGGGGAACATGCTGCTCTGTCAGCACTCAGGTTTCATACCTGGTGATCTCAGAGGACAAAGCGGCGTTACAGCAGCGCACGTTGATGAGACCTGATGCTCTGAACAGTTCAGACTTCAGCCTCACTCTGAGAAAACAAACGACTGACTGTCAGCAGCAACTACACCTGCTCCATCAGTGACGGAGAGAAGAACTGAGACTGAGAGACATACAGCTGCAGGTCAAAGGTCAGAAACGCCCGCTCTTTGTACGGGTCAGGAGTTAGTACTGCAGAGGTCAGAGGTCAGCTTGCTGACAAACCATTTGAAACAGTTTGGAGCTAAAAGCACAACAGCAGAGGAAAGAAGAGACACTGCAGAGATGATGCAAAATATTGTGTTTTGTTCTCAGCTGTCAAAAAGTGTAACACACGTGTTCCAGCACAGCCTTTGTGTACTTTCACTTCTCCATACTGTCCATTGGAAATCCTGTTTGTTACTTTTTGATTTCAGTCCATGTGTCCAAAGCAAACTTCTGTCCCACACTTTCTCTGCTGACTCTTCACCGATGCTCAGATGATCTCAGATGATTTCACCAGAACTCATCAAAATTCGGGCTCCACAGAAACCCAGACGTCACTAAACAAGCGTAACAAGCAAAGTGAAAACTGGTCGTTCAGCTTTATTGACCAAAGATAAGCTCACATGTCACCTCATGACACAGACACTTATTTCCACAGCATGCACGAGGACTGACAATAAGTGTCTATAAAGCCACTTCTATCTGCCACACCTGTGCTTCTGTCATGGTTGCTCTCCTCTCACTCTGTCATTTATCCACAGTCTGCCTCCCTCTGCTCCGTCAGCTGACGTCCTCTCTACACCACCTGCTGTGTTTTATCCTGCAAAAACACATTTAAGAAGCGTTGCACCGAGTAACGGGAGGAACTGCTATAAAATCCATTTAAAGGAGGTGGTGCTGAGTGCTGTGACTGGGGTCCCACCACTGACATCACGGGTGGAGGACATGTTGGAAAACTGCTACAAAGTGCTGTGCAGCCAGCAGAGCTTACAGTCTGTCCTGTGTGTCATACAGGCTCTCACACTTAGTGTTTCTGTGACACATTGAAGAGAAGTTTGTGTTGTTCACAGTTGTGCTTGTACTGAGTGACAGCTGACATGACCTAACAGGAATAATGTGTCTGTGCTGAATGAGAAGTAACACACAATGAAGTCTTGATGCATCTCAATCATCCAGGAAAGTGAGTCTGTTGGTTCTGTTCATCTGGACGCAGCGTTTTGTGGGAGAAACGTGTCGTCATCATCAGGTGACGTCTTCAGTCTCAGCTGCAGGTTTCAGTCTTACAAACAGGACATTTGCATAAAGACTGAAAGCAGCTGCAGGAACGATGGGCTGGGAGCTCCGTTCCTTCATCTTAATTATGCAGATTCTCAGGACCATTGATCAACAACCACTGATCCATGTCCATGAGTCCCATTCACAGAGATGTGGGAATGGCTGCAGTCACAGCATGTAAGATGGAAATAAATGAGAAGTATTTAGCTGAAGTGGATTTGATTTATGTTACTTCTTTTTTAACTTGTAGTTCTACATTGGAAGATTATTGTGATATTGAAATATAAAAATACATTTATATTCTATTATTTTCTCAAAATAAGCGTCACACTCGTGGAAGCCGGTGTAGCCGCCGAAACGCCTGCATTTATGGAGACTTTCAGCCCCAGGTAGGCCAGTTATGGATCTTCGGATCCACATTATGTCAGCAGCTGTTCTCCACCGTGAACTGTGTTCAAACAAACACGCTCACGCCTCACAGACGACAGCTTACAGTCTGTAGAGATAAAGTGACTTCGTACAGCCCCGTCTTCAGTCTTGTGGAGATGATCTCGACGCTTTGGTGGATGTTACTAGCTCCTGTGCAGTATTTTGTAAAGACATGATTATACCCCGTAAGCGCGTTAAAATTTACGCTAACAATAAGCCATGGCTCACTAAAAGTGTCAAATCCTGTTTAAGGAAAAAGAGACAGGCCTTTAAAGAGGGGCTGTTACCGATTTTCAGACAGCTACCAAGGAAATGAAAATCGAGATCTTGAAAGCAAAACAGACAAAAACCTTCTTGAAAGCAAATTTGCTGCAAAAACTTTTGGGTCTGCCTGGACTTGTATGAAAACCATAGCAGGGTTTCAAAATCCCCAGAGCAGCAGTCAGGTCATTTTAGATGTTTTAATTCAGACAGAGATTTTCAAATGCTTTAAACATGTTTTATGCTCGTTTTAGTTCTTCTGATTTCAGCGAGGATATTTGGGAAGTGAAACAGAAACTGAGAGATACTCAGCACTTTATCATTGAACTCAGCGATGTTAAAAAGGCCTTTCATACAGTCAATGTGAACAAGAGCCAGGGTCCTGATAATATTAGTGGCCGCCTAATTAAATCTTGTGCTGATGAACTCAGTCCTATATTTCAGGTTATTTTTAACAAATCCTTGCAAACACAACATGTGCACTCTCTTTGCAAAGAAGCAGTCGTGGTTCCTGTCCCTAAATCTAAACGACTTCAGGCCTGTTGCCTCACTTCAGTTGTCATGAAAGTCTTTGAAAAAATCATCAGAAATGTGATTATGAAGAGACTGAAGGTCAGCTGGATCCAATGCAGTTTGCATACAGGCCCAACAGAGGAGTGGAGGACGCACTTTTGACTTTAATAAATCTGATTCTTAAACATGTAGAGAGTAAAGGGACTTTTGCAAGACTTCTTTTCATTGATTTTTCTTCGGCTTTTAATACAATACAGCCCCATATTTTAATTAAGAGACTTTTAGAACAGTTTGAAATCAGGAAAAACCTGCTGGGCTGGATTTTAGATTTTCTAACTGACAGGTCACAAAGAGTGAGAATAAATGGGGTTCTGTCTGACCCAGTGTTCTCCTCCACAGGTTCTCCTCAAGGCTGCGTCCTATCGCCCTTATTATTCACTCTCTATACAAACATGTGTCAGGGCAGACATGAAAACAGGGTCATTATTAAATATGCAGATGACTCTGTTATTGTCAGCTTACTGAAAGAGGGTGAAACTAACCACGGCCCAGTCATTGATGACTTTGTTCAGTGGTGGGAGGAGTCTTATCTCCAGCTGAACATATCTAAAACAAAAGACATGGTTGTTGATTTTAGGAAACAACAAAATGGGCACGGAGTCACTTTAATTAAAGGTCAGAAAATAGAGCAAGTACAATCATATAAATATCTTGGGACCATAATCAATGAAAAACTGAACTTTGATCAAAATTGCAAATCAGTTTGTAAAAAGGGTCACCAGCACCTTTATTGCCTTAGGAAACTTGTTCATTTCCACATTGACCAAAAAATTTTAACTTTGTTTATCGTTCTTTTATTGAGTCTGTTTTATCCTTTTGTTTGGTGGCATGGTTCGGTCAGACCTCTGTCACAGAGAAAAACTCTCTGAATCAGATAGTGAGATGGTCCAGTCGTCTGATAGGTGAGCCACAGTCTTGTTTAGCCTCCCTGTACTCTGAGCAGGTACAGAGGATGGCTTTATCAATCCTTAAAAATGGTTCCCATCCTCTAAGGGGTGAATTTCAGCTTCTTCCCTCAGGACGGAGGTTTCTATTTCCGAGATGCAGGACAAAGCGTTATAAAAACAGCTTTGTCCCCATTGCTGTCACTGAATTAAATAAGAACTGTTTTTGATTCGAAATATTAAAGTATGTGTCACAGTGAGTTTTATATATTTACTAGGTATGTGTGTAAAATACATACTTGGGCAGAATTTTGCAAATATCTATTTTTCATTTTGTAGCAGCATAGAGCTTTTTTCCAATTATTTTTTAAAAGTCAGGTCAAGGCTCCAAAAGCCCAAAGGCGATATAACAGTTTGTGTTTGCTACATGGATCATTGTAGTTCAGCTTTCC
The DNA here is from genome assembly GCF_057382095.1 of Aulonocara sp. 'chitande type north' Nkhata Bay. Classification (NCBI taxonomy): domain Eukaryota; kingdom Metazoa; phylum Chordata; class Actinopteri; order Cichliformes; family Cichlidae; genus Aulonocara; species Aulonocara sp. 'chitande type north' Nkhata Bay. The sequence continues at coordinate 68,888,307 of NC_141346.1, forward strand.
TTTGTTATATTTCTTTAAGAGCTCAAAATGTGTTCATTACATAAATCAAATGTAATTTTCTCTGTAGCACTTCATGGATTTCATAAGCAACACACTGTAGTTGTTCACACAAAGCATAAAGGTAAAAACAATATACACAGTGTTATCTTCATTTTAGATGTCACAAAGTATTTGCGGCTCCCAGTGTTTTCCCGAACCCTGACCCTTTGCGTGGAAACCGGGTCCAAAAGGCTCTTTGGGTGTTAAAGGTTGCTGACCCCTGCACTAGGCCCAACTGACACATATATTTGATTCCAAATACAAAAAATAATGTGTAACCTGCTGGAAGAATGTAGGAGGTTGAGACAGGATCTCAACACTTGGTGTCTGCAACAAAAGACAACAATATGTGGGCCGATCGTGGCTCAAGAGTTGGCAGCTCGTCTTGTAATCGGAAGGTTGCCGGTTCGAGCCCCGGCTTGGACATGTTGTGTCCTTGGGCAAAAAAGCACTTTGGGGTCCTTAGGGACGAGTAAAGCGCTCTACAAATACAGGCCATGTAATGGCAGAAACATTCTCTAGTGTAAATCCTGACTAGTTCATTAACTACAGATCAGTTTCAGTGAACATTATTCACAGAGGGATCTGAGTTCCTTATACCAGACTCTACAGAAACTGTAACACTGTACAGCTCTGCGACTCAACAATATGACAACAATGTAACACACACTAGAATCATCAAATAAAGCCCCACTAACCACTAGAACTAACTAACTAGCACTGGACACTTGAATATTAGAGATTTCTACCACCATAGGAGGCGAGATATCATCCTTGAACCAGAGCATCCAGCCCTCAATTTCGGACATAAAAAGCGACGTGGCCAGGCATGATAACACTTTGACTGAACTGCAGGACTGTGCCTCGAACCACTCTGACACCATCGCCACTCTCCAGGCCACTGTGGAGCGTTTGTCTGCGGAGGTAAAGAAGTTAGATGAGAGATGTGGAGCTCTTGAGGCACTCCAGGAGGAATAATTTAAGAACTGCAGGAATACCAGAAGGCACAGAGGGACCCAAGATGACTGAGTTGGTTCACACCTGTTGGCGGAGGCGCTATCTCTCGAGGAGAAGCCACTCATCGATCGAGCACATAGAGTGAATCGCCAGCGTCCCAAACAAAGTCATCTTCCTCGGCCCATCATCTTGAGATTGCACTACTACCACATTGGTGAGGAAATTCTGCTGAAAGCTGCAGAGAACAAGAACCTGATGTATAAGGGTTTTTAAAATAAACATCCTCCCAGATTTCCCTCCCTCTGTTGGAAACGCAGAGCCGCATTTGCAAATATGAGAGGAAGACTACGTGGGATGACCGGCGTCAGGTACAGACTGCTATACCCTGCAAAGCTGTTAGTGACCCATGGTGATGTGAGGAAAAGCTTTAGCGATCCCAAAGAGACCGTAGACTACGCGGAGAAGCACCTCTCCCACCCACCTTCAAATGTATTAAAAGCAAGGATATATCTATATGTCTAACGCTGACACAGCACTGTGTTTCTTCTTTTCCCTTTATATTCCATGTAAAGGTGAATATGGAGCGTTTATGGAGCTCGTTTATTGACCAGCTGTCAGTTAGAAGGTAAGAGTTACTAGGTTAACAGAGGTTAGCAGTAACAGTACGGGGAAGTATATTGTGTTGTTCTTTTGTTGGTTTTTATTTTATCGTACTTTACTTTGTTATTTTGATTTTACCTGTTGTGAGTGCTTCCCGTAATTCTCCTTTTTCTTGCGCCGCTGCGGCCAGAGTTCACAACATTACATATTTTTGTATCTATAAACAGGAAGCTGACACTCTCCAGACTTTATCAAAGGTGTGAGCGTCACAGCAGAGGCCTTTGTGTCAACGTAGCTGAAGACAAAACACAGAAACACATGAAGGAGATTTTCCTGGCCTGGATTTTATACAAATATTCTGCAGTACATCAAAAATGAAAGAAAACCATTAGTCAACATATGAACATCACCTCTGAAGTTACAGAGCTTTGACTGGAGACACAGCTGAGCGTTTTGCATTTTGCATAATTAATTACACAATTAATTATGTAACCATAATTAAATGGTTACATCATCTTTAAAGTCCCCAGAGATCAGGAAAAGGGCCTGAGGGTGCTGTGTTTGGAGTCTGCTGGTTACAGTGTGCAGGACCTCACAGGCTGCTGCAGCGTTAGCAGAGGGCGGGACATACACAGCTATCATAATCACGTGTGTAAACTCTCGTGGTAGATAGTACGGTCTCATGCTAACCGCTAGCAGCTCAATGTCCTTACAGCATAGCGTCTCTTTGATAGAGAAATGCCCAGAGTTACACCATCTATCGTTCACAAACACAGCCAGACCCCCTCCTCCCTTCTTACCACTCTCCGCTGTTCTGTCATAAGAGGCTCAGCAGCTAAAGCAGCACACCTGGGTCTCCCAGCCTATTAAAAGCAGCCCTTTGCTTCACCTGCTTCACTAAACATTATTATTTTAAGCAGAGTGGTGTGATTTATGTAGGCATTGCTGTGTGACAGGATGACTTTTCTTGCACACCCACCAAATGAGGGCGCACATGCTTCCACGCCCACTGGTGACTGCACACATCCTTTCAAGGAAGCATTTCATTCATCCCTAACAAATGGAACAAAACACTGTGCAGCGTGTTCAGGTTTGAACGTGGCCCTGGCCTCTCTCTGCATCCACCTGGCACATGCAACACACATCCACTCCCTGCTGAACTGCTTGTATTTGGTGTGTTGAAGTTTTGGTAAAGTTTGAATAAATTCCACTTTATTTATAGGAACATTTCATCTGTGGACTCCTGCTTCCCCTCTCCTTGAGCCAGTTTGTGACGGGAACATGACATAAGAAAACTAATTTATCCCTTTTTGATTCTGTGTATCTGGCGCTCATCCAGTGAGTTCACACTTGGCAGAAACAGACTGAATTTGTCTGGAGAACTTTGGCTTCAGCCAAGTTAGATAAACACACTGTGTCTCTGTCAAAACAGCAGTGTAGTTGTGGCACCCCTGTGAGGGAATGACCAAATTAATATTATTTTGTGTAAAACACTCATGTAACGGGACATTTTTCATTGCTATATGTATTTATTTTCAGTTTCTTTAAGAGGATAGAAAATCCATGTAACAGGGATTCATTTTATGTTAGAAAGCAGTGAGGGCGGAACTTTGGTGCTTGCTCCGGGGTTTCGGGGAGCAGTAAGTGGAGCCCACCTTCCGCTGCTTCCTCAGACACGTTCTGGAGGAAAGCAGAGACGCATCGTGTCTTCCTTACTCTGCTCTTCACCTGCTTTTACAGGTCGGTACACGGTGCTCGCACCGAAAATGTTGTTTATTGTCACCATGGTTACCCACGTTAATGTGAATGGGAGAGTTAAGGCGGTCCGCCAAAGTTATTTATATGTAAACACGGGAGAAAACCAGAGGAGTGTCCCGCGCGACCGCACCGCGAGCCCGCTCGTTAGGTGGAGCGCTCGTGAAGCAGAGTCAGTGCGCTCCTATGCTCTGTGCAAACGTGTTGTAATGCTCCAATCAAATCAGTTCTGTGAGATGTGAATGTTAATAGTTCTGTTAAAGTGACTGAGTAGATTAGCTAGTGTAACACAAGCACTCTGAGCAACTCTGTGTAGCTAACAGAGGCATTCATGGGTTGATTAAACAAGCTGTGTTTCATGATGCACTAAATAGTGATTTTGCCAGTAAATTACTGGAGGGAACAAATGTAATGTATTTACCAATGCTGTTATTGAATAGAACTGTTTAGCCAGTAAGACACTGCAGAAGACAATGTGATGTGTTTATTGATATGATAAAAGGATGTAGCTGTTATGGAAAGAAGTGTGAACTTGAGAAACTGAACCAGTTAAAAAGAGTATATTTCACTGATGTTGTGAAATAAGTAAATGTAATTGATGTGAATGAGGAACCAGCTGAACAGTATATTGAAAGCTCATGTTTAGTGTTTTATAGCATTTATTTGTGTGAAATAAATCAGACTCAGACACGTTCTGGAGGAAAGCAGAGACGCATCGTGTCTTCCTTACTCTGCTCTTCACCTGCTTTTACAGGTAACATATTTGTCATCGAGGTCTTCATCCTTGGGACCCGTAACATAGTAACTTCTTCATTGTTATACTTCTATAGTTTTCCCATTTTGTGAGCTGTGGATGTGGAAAGTGTCTCAGTGACACATCCACATGAAAACGGCGTTACCTTCGTTCATTTGCACGTCAAATGAACGAGCTGTTTGGACTTTAACGTCACAGCTGATGCTTCGATACTCGAACTCAAGAGTTCAGCTTCCACTCAGAGGTACAAGTACACACAGCAAAGATAAACGTGTACACAAGGTGGAACCCACAAGTGCACAGCTCCAACCAGAGATGGGAAGTAATCCGATTACTTTTTTCAAGAAACGAGTAAAGTGAGGGATTACTATTGCAAAAAAGGTAATTAGATTACTGTTACTTTCCCGTAAGCACGCTGCGTTACTGCGTTACTAAAACCGCAGCTGTGTGCAGATGAACAATGGATAATCTATCGAGTGTGGAGAGAGTGTGAGCGTGCAGCGTTTAAAGCGTGGAAGCACTGACCTTACTTTGAGTTTGACTCTGTAAAAAGTGACAGAAACATTAGCGTCCGCTGTTCACTGCGTGGGAAGACAACATGCTCACTCACTATGTGTTAATGGGCATGCTTATTTATAACTTTGATAAAATGTCATAAAAATAATTCCATGCCAGCTCACCATTGGTGATCAGGTAGTTTCTGTTCCAGTTCCAGTCCCATAAATCATGAAGCTTGCTGCCAGAAAAGCTTCAAATCTCCTTTGAAAGCTGTTTGTGGTCTTGATTGTGGGAGCTTCAGTTGTCTGACTCCAGCTGCCACACAGTGCTCACTGATATCATTTGCAAAAACCCCAGTGTGACAATATTTATCAGTGAAGCAGAAATCAGGAAGTGACGACTTTTCTTTGAACATTTGCTCAGGCTAAGCTGTGCTTTCTACCACAGTTGGGAATTTCCTGGTTTACAACAAATTATTGTGTCAACACCGCATAAGATTTCAAACTACAGGAAAATCACTGGAGTTATAAGAGGCAGACAACGACACACACACCACATGCATGCTGTTGCTATTTATTGTGGATTAACCTGTCAAGGGCAAGAACAAAATAATTCTGCCTCAAATACAGGAAATCATAGCTTTCCTGTATTTCCTCCATTGTTGGCATGCTGGTTAGTGCTGTTGCTCCACAGTAAGAAGGTCCTGGGCTAAATTATCCATGAATGTAAACGGCTGTGTGTTTCTATCTGATAGACTGGTGAGCTGTCCAGGGTGTACCCTGCCTGGTAACCTATCACTTCAGGGTTATTTCCCAGCCCTGCTGCAACCAGGATAGAGATAGGAGGATGGTAGTTGTTGTAGACCCATTCAATTTCAATTGAAGGATTAAAATGTTCCAGGAGCTCAACTTACTCCATCTGAACATGTTTCAATCGTGTTTTATGAACACAACATGCAGCTTTACTGAATATGAAAAGGTTGTGTTGATTTAACTCAGTTGTTTAAGTTTCTGCCAAAGCAAAACCTTTGTGTGCAACCAGTGTCCACTATTGAATCAAGTCAATCCAACATGTTTTTGTCAGTGCAAAAAGGAGTTACGGTGCCTGTATTCCTGCACAATATTGTCCCGGGAGGGAGAAAAACTTTCTGGTGAAGTTTTGGTTGATTTTTGGGTTTTGCTTGACACTAGGTTGATTTTATCAGTGAGGTTTGGATTGTTTTCTTTCTCTAAGAGAGAGAAAGATGGTTTTATCCTTGGACATGTTTGCAATGGGCCCCAGTATTTGTTACTTTATTAGTATTTTATTGGTTGCGTTTGTTTGTGCTTTTGTTACAGTGCACTGAGATAAGAACATCTGAGAGGTGTGATCCACCGGTGGTGATATTTTGGTATTTTGTGAGTTCCCGATTTAACAAATCAGCTCTTTAATCCAGACCTGAGAGATTGAACTTTAAAGCGCTATAAAATATTCTTACTGGAAACAGTGGCAAAGTGTTTTTCTCCATGATTATAATGGGCTTGGGAGAAATTCACTTATATGGGACATTGATCACATGAGAAGTCCTGAGCCTAAAAGGATTGCAGCGAGTCAATCCAGTCCAAAAACAAGGAGCTGTTTTCCTTTAAAATGATGACGTCATCTTGCTGGTGATGGAGGCTCGAATAGGCTGCGCGTGAGACTCCATTATCAGCAATATCTGGTATGAATGTGTGTGGATGTATGCATGTGACTGGACTGTGACGGACTGACGACTAAAAGTTTAACTGACTTGATACTGAGACAAAAACGGTGCCGACTTTAGGATTAGTGAATGTCCACAACAATTCACCCAGCCTGTAGAAGAAGGGTGGAGGTTTTGTCTTGCTTTGTTTGTGCAGGAGCAGAAGGATGACAGAGACTAAAGGGGGAGGCTGTAGCTTCACATGAGTGTGAGCTGCAGTCTGAACCCTTTGGTTGCTAATGTTGAGTCACTGATGTTTGCATTAAGAAAATTGTTTTTTATTAGCTGTGTTTTAATTAAGGTATCACATTATATTGTTGGGAATGTTAAATGCTAAAGTGAAGAAAAGCTTTGATTTCACTCATGACTGAACATGTTATTATTAACCATAGCAGGCCACTGTAAAGAGTCAATTAGCTTTTATAGATGGAAAAAAAGGCCAAAAACTCTGTTAATACCTATGAATAACAGGGAATGATAGACTTGTCACATTCAAAATAGAGATATGTAATAACAAACACGGGTCCGTGTCATTTAGGTTCTCCATTGAAATAGTCAATCATTTAGAAAAGTAGAATATATATATATATGTCTCAATGCTGTTTCTCAATAATATTAAAAACCTAAAAACTATTGTTGTGGAAGATAGAAGTCACTGTGACAGCCCTCTGACTGTGGAGGACGTTTGTAATCCTATTTCTGCACTTAAGGCCAACAAATCTCCCGGCACAGATGGTTTAACTGCAGAGTTTTATGAATCATTTTCTAATCTCCTGGCTCCGTTCTTACTGCAGCTTTTCATAGGAAGTGTAGAGAATAACATCCTCCCTCCTACTCTTACTCAGGGTCTCATAACACTTATTCCAAAGCCAAACAAAGACTTACTTCTTATTGATAATTGGAGACCCATCTGTCTGCTCAATGATGACTATGAGATTATGGCTTTAGTACTTGCTAACAGAATGAAAGAGTTCTTGGACACAATTATCGATGAGACACAATCAGGCTTTATGAGAAACAGACACCTTTCTAAGAACATAAGACTGGTTTTAGATCTACTTGATTACTCTGATTTGGTATCTGACTATAGCTTCATTCTCCTCCTGGATTTTTTAAAGGCTTTTGATACAATTGAACATCAATTTATTTTCCACTCTTTGGAAAAATTTGGCATTTTTCTGTAAAGCTATCAAAACCTTGTACACAAATGGCAATAGCTCAATTAAAATGATTAAGACTCCACCCCGAGATTTGACCTGTTATACAAGGAATCAGCACAGCTGATAAGGAGCTCATCATCAGCCAGCTAGCTGATGACACCACACTCTTCTTGAAGAATGCAAATCAAATCCGTCCAGCCCTTAGTGTTATTAGTGATTTCTCTGAGGCATGTTAATACTTTTAGCTATTTTATATCCATAAATGTAAGTTTATTAATAAAACACCATATTTCTGCCTTTTTATAAGGATATGAATTGTACATACAATCTATTTCAGACTCAACCAACAAAAAGCCTCTCAGAACAATATTTATATTGTAACAGTTGCTATTGTAATGCAGTGTATCACCACATGGCGGCGCCTCCTGTCTCACGACTGGTGTCACCCCCTTTGTGTTCTTCTTCGCACTCCTCCTGTAATGGATGCTCCCGTGTGTACGCGGACTAGTGTGCTCTTTAGTAATGTGTGGTAGAGATAGCACTTTTATTTTTGATATTGTAAATAAATGAGTACTTTTTGGAAAGTCAGAAGCTGTTGCTCATTCGCTATCCACCTGCACACCTCCGCGGCTGGCTTCATCTCCACTGCACGTTACAATATGTTGATTTTTTTCGCCTACTCATATCATAATTTTTTTACTCCTGGTTCTGTATGTTCATGTTCTGTTCTTTTGTAAACTTCATCTGTTTGTATGTTGTATACTCATTGTGTTTCAATAAAGTTCGATTTAAAAAGAGGTACGTTCTAAACGAAGCTTCAGACGTCACTGATCACGTGACTCTGGCCAAACGAATCAAGCCTCGACACGGTGCTTCTGAAGCAGCGCGTTGATCTTTCTGACACACGCACCGGAGCGTCAGCTTCAAGCGGACCATCACTACGTCTCACATCTAAAGGTGTCAAGGTAACTTTGAACTGAGTTCAGTCAATCTGGAGTTTTCCCAAGTTTTCTGTTGCTCTCTGTGAGAGAAGAGCGTTAAAGGCGGGGCTCTCCAGAGTCCAGCAAAACAGGAAACCACAGCTGGGTGTGTGTAAGTGTGCAAACCAATAGAATGCATCGTGGTGGGGGGGCATCACGGGCATTGGCAAGAAAAAAATAAAATAATCGGTCGTACCCATGCTTCCCCGACGTCATGCCAGCGCATATTGGGAAATTCGTAGGCACCGATCGGTTTTCTATCAGCCATTTGCTGGGAGTAAGGGCGCCCTCCGTTTGCGAGGTGCGCCTGCTGCTGGCGGCACAGGGAGGAGAGGGCGGGGCGGCGGGGAGTCTCTGGCTGGCTGGAGCGGCATCTAATAACCAACTCGCAAAAGAAAATAAAAACAACACAACAAACAGATATTATGATACAGACTTATAATCTGCACCGATGTTTTTTCTAAATTCTATAAAGTGAGCGCGAGAGCCCTCGGTGCGCCTGCGCGCTGCTGAAGTCAAAGTAAACTTTATTGTCATCTCCGCTACAGACAGTCCAGCATATAGAGAGACGAGACGACGAGGCTGCAGTTACAGCGGTGCAAGTAAACAAACAATAAATATAAGAAGAGTAAGAAAATAAATCTACACTTTAGGACTCGGGGTAAAGGATCAATAACAATTTAAATTTATAATTTACAGTTTGATGATTTAAAGTCTCACACAACCCGTCAAAAGGGGCGGGGCCGGCTGCTTCCAAGTAGAGCACATTTCATTTATAATGATGTAAATCCAAGCCCATCATGGATTCACCATCTGAATCCTGGGTTGTGTGAAATCCCAGAAATCAACCTTAGACAAAGTGAATCTGTGAACTAAGGTGTAGGTCTGTTAGGTTAATTGTGCTGATCCTCGGGTTGGGGGATTTGTGTTTGTACTGGAGCGCAAAATTCAAACCAATGGAAGATGGACAACAAAAGTTCAAAGCCATCAGGTGCTCAGGTTAGAAAAAAGAGAAAAGATGCAGGTAAGCAGACGTGTGATTGGATAATGGCAGCTCATCCTGAACCAATCAGACTAAACTCCAAACAATACATTATGTTACAGATTTTAATATTAATTAGTCATTGTTACTTGTTGATTTGTCCTTTTCTCATTGTGTGACGAATTATGACGACTGTTTGGTAGCTGTTATTGTCTCTCTCTCTCTCTTCATGTGTGTTTCTCTGGTGAAACAATAGTTTTGTGTTAATGTTAGGGCTGCACGATTTTGCATAAAATGAGAATCACGATTTTTTGGCTTAGAATTGAGATCATGATTCTCTCATAACAATAAATAAACATAAAACAACAAATGTCTCACGTTTTGTTGTTGCAGCAAAATGTTGTCCTGCTTGAAATTCCGTCTCCACCGTTGCTCGACGCTGCGTGTACAGAGCAGGTAGTGCAACAATAGAAAAATAGTTGTGGGACGGCACTGTGTAGCGTTTGTCTAGGGTGTTGATCGTTTTCCTAAATCCCTCGTTTTGCACAGTGTTGATGGAGCCATATCTTTGGTCAGGTGATAAGTGATAGCCTCCGTGATGTCTTTGTGCCTGCGGGAGTTCGACGTGTATAGGGAAGCGCTGTATAAGGTTCCCGTTATTAATGTTTGGGTGGTTGACCGGGACGGATTTTCTCCTGTCACTTTCTCGTCATCCCTGACGTGCTCTCCGTTGTTGTTTCCCTGCTAATTTTAGCATCACGTGGTATAAGGCTCCGCCCTTGTCATTTGTTGAGCAGGAAGAGTGAGCGCTTGTTTTCATGCAGAGTACGTCCCGGATCAAAATGTGAAGTTTTACAAATCACCACTTCTTTAGTTAATATCATTTCAGTCTCAGACAATCTCGTTTCTCTTACAGAGGTTGAATGCACCTTCTGCGGATGGCGGTACCACACAGTGTGCGTGGACTTCCCCTGCACAGAAGGCAACTACAAATGCTGTGAATGCTAAATAAACAGAAACAAATGATCCCTGTTGTCTTTGCTTGATGATTGGTTTGAGTCTTGACAATCCACATTGCTGGCGTTGCATCTTTCAATGGCAGCAATGGCAGGTATCAGTGCTCAAACCTTTTGTGTTTGTTTCCAACAAGTTGCCCACCTCGGGAAACAAAAATGTGTTATTTTACTTGTCAGATGAACATATGAGACACTTTGACTCTTCAGTGCAGTGTGGAGCCTAACAAAGATCTGTTTTGTGTCCCAGCTGATCAGCAGGAGGAGGAGAGTCTGACGGAGCAGCAGAGGAACATTTTCAGCTACTTGGACTCAGCTCAGCCACTACAGAGGAAACAATGAGCTCAACACAGAAGGTGACAGACAGAGCAGGACCATATGACCAAAGATATTTATCACCATATACATTTGAACATTTGCCATAACGATGTAGCTGACGATAGAATTGACACCAGACAAAATACTTTACAGCTGCACAACTTTATTAAAAACCCATCAATGTATTTTCACTGAAACAAGCAGCTGTTGTTTATGTGCATTAAAGTTATATAAAAATGTAACAGTGCAAATGCAAATTCCTCGCTGACAGTTTAACCAAAAGGCGTTTCCAGTGGAAACTGGCCGACACATCCTGAGCATAACCATGTATAATATCCACTAAACTTCAGAAGAGGTTATACAGTCGTGGCCAAAAGGTTTGAGAATTGCATAAATATTGGAACCTGGAGAAGTTGCTGCTTAAGTTTTTATAATAGCATTTTGCCTGCACTCCAGAATGTTATGAGGAGTGATCAGATGAACTGCATCGTCCTTCTTTGCCATGAAAACGAACTTAATCCCCAAAAAGCCTTACCACTGCATTTCATTGCTGTCATCAAAGGACCTGCTGAGACCATTTCAGTGATCGTCTTTGATAGGTTTTAGAGTATAAACCTATTCGCTGGAACGTTGAAGACAATATAATTACACTGCAAAAGCAAGACACTTGTAGGCAAGCTTCTTCATGTTACTCGTTCACGGGAGAGAACTGGACAACATATGACGTCCACATACACACAAAGAGTACCTTGCCTGTGTGTGTGTGTGTGTGCGTGTGTGTGTGTGTGTGTGAGGTACTGCTGATCAAAGGGTCATAAAAGCACACAAGCAAACATCCTTGGTCAGGAAGAGGGTAGACTAGACCCCCCCCCCCCCCCCCCCCCCCCCCCCCCGGTAAGGAAGTCCAGCAGTTCATCTAAACAGAAAAGCACTCAGACTAGAACAGACATAGCTACGTTAATCCCACCATAAATCAGCAAGGGAAGATACGATCTCTCCTCTCTTCATGCTACTGTAACACTGGTGGTGCAATACTAGACCTGTTAGTGCTACTTCTTGCCTTCTTTGCATGTAGTACGGCAGTATAGTTACCTTTAACCACAGTACAAGGACAGAAGGGAAATATGGACCAGATCAGACAGGTTCTAGATTCGTAGGAGCCAAGGGTGTATGACAACAGAGGACTTGTACACAGTAGGTGCAGAAAACACAATTGCATTTATTAACAATTATTAAAGTTGTGCACATTTAACAAAAGTAGAGCGCTCTTCTTGAAAACAAAATAAAATAAACCCCACAAATGGTCGACCTAAGGATATATTGTCTTTTGTGTCTTTTTTAAAGTCAATTTCAGTCTTTCAATGTTCAATAGTCACTCAGTGTGTGTGTAACCAGTCGGGTTACAATCTACCAGTTCATCCGGCTCTTTGGGCTGGGCTCGCCATCCAGTACTGGAAAAGGGATCCTCGATTCTTCTCAGGTCCTCAAAACCAATCCAATCCAAATAAGCAAAGGGAAAAACCTGACCTGGGGACCAGGCCAGAACACAGTAGTTCAACATTTAAGCTATCATGCCTGTAACTTATTATTACTACTGGTTGCTTGTAGTGTTTCTAAATTTCTTTCAAAATATTCTATGTTGTACAACAAATTATTCTCATTTCAAAGGGAAAAAGTACATAGGAAACACACATTTAAAACAATACAAAATAGCTCAGTAGTGCATTAGAAATACACATTGGCTTGAGACTTATCAAGTTTCAGCTAAGTAAAGTGCAGGTGAAGGCACTTAATTTCACATTGCTAATACTTAGTGTGCAGAACTATAATTAGCACCATGAGAGAAGGGAACATGTGCTAACATAACAACATCGCACAAAACCATACATTATACATCAATACCACAGTAATGTGACATAAACCTTTAAAGAACATCTCGTATAAAGTGCAGCAGACTCAGTGCTAATTGCTTTAGCCTTGGAAAAGGCACTTTCATTGCAAAATGGCTAACGGCAAGTAGCATGCTATGCTAGCGCACGTGTGCTGCCTGGGACTTACCATGCGAAGCAACAAATGCTACACGGGGCTTCACAGTGCTCACGTTGGCTCACGGCCTCTGGAATACAGTATCACTCTTATTATTCTTGCCGAAAAAAGGACTTTCACTATCCAGCTAGCTTCTTTGCCACACGGGTAAACTGATCTTTCACCGTCTGTGTCTCTGGCGTATCTGACTGGCACACGAAGGCACACAGGTGTCTGAGCAGCGCACAGACTGGGGGAGGGTCAGACCAGCCAATGATTGGTCGCTGAGTGGATCTGACAAACACACTCTAAAGGACTAAGTCCTGCCCCCACACCATTTATACATTACATATACATATGTACATATTAATTAAACTTATGTTTACATGCTTTTTATCAGTATTTATTATAATTAACTTTGTTTTTATCAATATTTATTCCCATCGTGAGAGTATGAATATTTATACTTTTAATCCTGTTTTTAACACTGGGTTACACTACACAGAGTTGTTACAGACCTCTTAGGATGACACATTCTTTAAATCTACAAATGATTATATACTTCTAAGCATATATGAGTAAATGTTTCTAAGCATAAATGACAATCAACAATACAAACTCTAACATTCCCCCGTTTTTTGGCCTTTATGCTAGAAAAGTTCCCAGTCATGTCTGACAGTTTCAATGCAAACATTTTCATACTCAGCATATGTCAAATCACCCTAAAGTACTGTAAAGATACACAGGTTAACAAATGTATTAGCAGTTATCCTATTCATTGAGCTCATCTCATGGCAAACTGCATCCTACAAGCAAACAAAGAAATTGTTGATTTAATAGTGAAAACAAGAAAGTAACATTTTCAAACACATCTCAGCTTCGTGATGCTTCCTCCAGGTGTGCAAATCACATGTCTCTCTGCAGAGTGGTTTGAGTTCTGCAGGGCGTCATAAATGTCTCTTCCAGTTGTTTCCATCATTGTCCATAGGACCAGAGTCCAAATGTATGTAGAATAAACGTTCAAACATACCAGTTGGTTTTGTTGTTTGTCAACATGGGTCTCAGCTATTTCCAAAGCTGCAGACCTCTCAGCACTCTAGTTTTATGGCCTCCACCAACCCCCATCACCTCGTTCAAGCCTTCGTCCTGTGAGGGGGATATTTATGACTCCTTCATTGTCCACGCTCTGCAGAAAACACCTCCGTGGAAAGGGTGCAGGGTTGTCTTACTGCTGTTATGATCCCAGCAGTTCATAGGAAACTGCTATCATCACCACCATAGCTTCTGGTTCCTGTGCTTTCACAGAATCACGATGTCATCCTCGAACTCCTCCTGTGCTGTCGATGGAGCTTGGCACGCTCCCCTCATTCATCGAGTTTTCATATTCCAACGCTGCTGAAGGTTTAAGGCAGAGCACGTCGTACACCTTAGTTGTCTTCCTCAGCGTCAATATTGAATCTTTCATTTTATTTAAAATCTCCTGGAAGCTCAGTAGCACAGCTCTCTGTGTCATATCTGCTGTGCTGAAGATGATCTCTGATCCTCCTGAAGTCTCTCTCCTGGTCTCAGCTCCCATCCTGTGGATCCTCTCCTCTATTTTGCAGGCAGTTTCATGGTCCTTGCTGTGACTCCAAGGTCTGATTTCATGATGGGCCCCAACCAGCTTGATCTTTGACGTCAACCACTGCCTGGGCTATACCTGGAATGTTTCTGCTTCTCACTGCTGCACCTATATTTCAGAAAGACTTCTATTTGGAGAGCATGTCAACAACCATCAAACCACATTCTTTAGTTCAGTGAACTTCACTTATAGGCCATCAAAGCCTCATCTGAACATGGGTGCACCACTTGCATAGATTTAATACTTGTAAATAAACGGCTAATCACACAAATCACTGCAACACTAATAGTAAACATTGTTTAATGTTACTTCTGGACCCCACCTCTTGACGCATGGACTCTCTCATGCGTCAACTCACCAAACCTGGATCCCTGTCTTAAAAACTGGCTCCACCAGGAGCCTGCATACACACCATCATGGCCTGGAAAACAAGATCTGGAAAAAAAAGCAAACTTCACATGTACAAACAATTATATCAAAAGAGTAATAAGCATTCAGCATGGGCAAGACAAGTGTCATGTGCAGGTTTCCTCAAATCAGGAAACTACAATTATTTCCCTAATTTGCCTCAGACATGGATCATCCCATGTGCTCAGTTAACATTAATGTAATCGGTGACTTCTCTTAAGCAAAGTCACTCCACTCATATATTATTATTATTATTATTATTATGGGTTCAAAGTGGCCAGCTAAGAGCCCATATTCAACTTGTCCATAAACACCGTAATCTCTTATTTGTTTCACTCATGTCACTTGTCCGTTTCAGCTGAATCCTCCACATGCAGTCCCAGAAAAAACAAACATAAGCAATACGCATTGACTGTGGTCAGACGGAGGTCAGACACAGGTCAACAGGTTCCAGAGGTGCCATAAAACACCATAAAAATCCATTGCTGTGGAAAATATGTTATTCATATCATCAAAGTAACCGTCACATTTTCCCAAAACACAATGTAACAGCATCACCACTCATAACCTGTAAACACAGTTTTCCTCACACATAAACCCAAAAATCCTGTAGTAGGAAAAACATCAACCAGTTGTCCTGGTATAAATCATGTGATCAAACCACATGAAGAACTGTAATGCTGTAGAAAAGAAAATGCAAATGTTAGCGCTGCGCAGGTGTGTACACCTTTTCACAGTAATTTCTGTGAGCAACACAAGCCCATGAATAACACACCTCTGATAGATTCACAAACATAAAAATGGCATTTAAAAGGTTAAACCATCACGCAACCCCAGATGTTGCTGTCATCTTTCTGCTCCTGTAACAGAGACACACACAGAGATACATCCACCCCTTTGTCAGGTGGGGGTTGACTTCACACAATGGTGTTAAGTCAGTCAGTCTTGTCAGCTTTTACCAGTCAGTCAGTCAGTCAGTTTTTATTTCCATTCATTCATTCTTTCTTTCTTTCTTTGCTGATAGTGGAACCTGTCGTCGCATTTAGTTTCCACTCTCAGCAAAATGACGTCATTTCAAAAAGAAAAAGAACTTTAGATAGGATTACATCGCCGAATCCTTTTTTTAGGCCGGGACACTTATAATAAGCAGCCTTCTCCAAAGCCCATTTTAATGTGGAGAAAACTCACTTGACACAATTTTCTCGACGACGTGTAGCACTTTCAATTCCCGACGTGCAGATCTGCTTAAAGAAAAGAAATAGACAAACAAAATCAGTGCCTGTTCAAAAGATAAAAATGAAAAATATCAAACCAAACTCTCAGTGCACTGTGAAAGTATCAAAATAAAAAGGCCTTGTTAAGTCATGACACAAACTCCTCATCTCAGGAGGGTAAATCATACCATTAGCATGGTTCATCATACCATCATACTAATCGGCAGGCTCGACTTCACAACAGAAGAAAAATCATCAGCTAGATTCACTCCAAATCAACCATCAGCTGCACAACACACACATAAGCCTAATGTGTCTTATTAGCTATGAGTTTAATCACCAGGTCTGTGCTCTTCACTCATCTAAATCACAGATCTACTTTATTCAATTTTCCTTTTTCCCTTCATCATAAAACATGTGACATGCTGTCATGCACTTCACAAAAGACGTTTGTTCTGACGTATTCAGAGTTGTGTATCTAGATACAGAATTCACTCGCACATCAAAGCAGGAAACTCAGTGTTTTAGAGTTTCCACTCAACACACAACACACTCCAACACATCTCATTCACTCGTACTAGAATTCAGTCACCTTTCATTAATCTAAAACCGATCAACTAATTTGCATATCAGCTATTAACCCACTAAGTTGACAGGACGACAGAAAAGCATGTTCAAAATAGTATCACAAAAGACAATTCCCCTCATACAGTAAATCACTTATGCTGCATTAATCAAGCAGGAAGCTTCTCCCAATTTACTATATTAACAACTAAATTTATTGTCTGATCACTGATTGGTCAAACCAGGATTTATTTTTTTTTTCAAAAGTTAAATTGCTGTCCTGCAACCTAGAGAGTCAATTTTTTGCATTGTATAAATTCAGTATTTGATAACAAGTGTCTGCTAAATTGACACTATTTTAACACTGATGAAAGATAACAAGCTAATTTTCATTGCATGTCTGTGGAGCTGCATATCCAGCAGAGCATGTAATGTGCTATGAGTTTCACTGGTCTTTGCATCACACGAGGTGACTTGGACAAGATGATAAACAGACTCATACACTTAAAATGTTGTCTAATCTTCATGAGCTCTCTTGTGTTTGGAGTGTTAGTATGGTTAATGCATGTTCTGCTTTTGTGTGTGATTTTGTATATGCTTCTATTTTCGCAGTGTTTAAAACTCCGTCTCAATTTCCCACTTAAGCAGTCAGTTTTCTTTTCCCCAGGTTTGCTAACCCAAATTTTGATTTCCCACATTTAATAACAGCATTCCTCTGTGTTTCCACTTACTCTCACTCTGTTGTCATCTCACTCTGTTGTCCTCTCCCACTTTCAACAGTCCACAGCCGGCAGTTCTCCTTCAGCTTTGTCCTGTGTTCAACTGTCTCTTCTTGCCATCTTACTCCACAGGTGGCAAATGTCAAACTCCAACAGTCTCCTCAGTTCTCCTCAAAAGTTTTCTTCACATGCACAGTGAAGTTGCAGCTTGTTGTAAACACAGTGCCATTCATCCGATCAGTCAGGATGATGGGTTTGCTCTTCTTCTTCTCTGATGCTGTTTGTCCACATTGCTGCCGCTCGCTGAGACGAGACTTTTTGCTCAGGACTTGCTGCTGTCTCTTTATCTGCCATGTTATTGCTTTGGAGCTGCATTCTTCAGGGAGGAGTGAGCTTGCTTGTGAGTTTGAGAGACACATACACATTGCGCTGTAAATAAGTCAGCCAGAACTTGGCCTGCATGTTTCCAATGATGTTTAACTATAAATTTCTTCCGTCCGACCGCTGCATGTGGAAAATTGATACAGGTCTGCTTTTCACCTGAAAGTGACAAACTAAGACATGTTCATTATCATCATCACTGCTTAATCAACACACATCTCTCTCCCTCTCTCTCTCTGTTTTTGTGAACAATCCTTTCTTAAAAGCAGAAAACGACATTGTAGTTGTTTTTCGGCTGATCAACACAAAACCTTTTTCCTATGATTATTTTTCTTCGTCTACAATGTAACTTGTCTCTTTTTCACTCTTTTTTTAAATTTTATTTTATTTCTTTACAATAGCTTGTGATCCGCAAAATCACCGCTCTCACTCACAATCAAAGGCAATTACTTTTGCACAGTGCACAAAAACACTGTGATGTCAGACACATTCACACTCACTTTTTCATCTGCATAAATAAACCATATGGCTGGAGATATGTGCCATGGTGATCCATAGGCATGATCACACGTTTATTTAAGTATTTTCAACCCAACAAAACAAATAAACAAAAACATGATGTTGATGCTACACACACGAGTCAAGGTGCAGAAAAACTGCTCATGGAGACGCTGAACACTCCAGTTATCACAGTTATCATAACTCTGTTTCCCTCTCTTTGAGCAGCTCTCAGACAGCTCTCGATCTGATAATGTGTAGCCTGCTCATCAGCTCAGAAAAAAACTGCAACGCAACATCACACAGTAGTTGCATGCTCTGCCCACAGCGGCAAAGTCTTACACTTTCATATTCAATACAGCTTCTCCATCATGTACTTCAGCATATTAGTTGTTTTCACAGATGTGCTGCATATCTCAACAATGGCTCATAATAAGACGACAGTCTTTCACACAGGTCAAGTGCCTCTATGCACTTCATTAGTTTAAATATTTACCTATATCACGTCACCTCACATGTCATTGTACTGAATTTAAGCAACCACAAGCTTAATGTAGATTACTTTTAACAACTATCCACCTCAATTACGTCCATGGTCTGGCACACAAGCTAAAGAGTTAACACTTTGTGTCAGCAAAGGGGGTGGGGGAAAAACCCACCCACCAGAGCACAGCTGCTGATGTGGGCTGGCCTTCTCCACACACTCCTGGCTGCTTAGGAAACCCATGATAACAACAACAGCTGCTGACGTCACACACCACGCGGTCTGCTCCGCACACACAACAACAACGAGGACGAAAATAACAATAACACAAAATAGGCCTACTGTCCAGCATAATCTGGACCCCGCGGAACTTCTCAACGCCTCACAAAGTGGCGGAGAACTCACCTCTCTCTCCACAAAGCAGCGAGGAACCTCTTACCCCACAAAGCGGTAAGGAACCTCTTGCTGCACACAGCAGCAAGGAACCCGGGTTTCGCTCCACAAAGCAACAAACTTCTCAACGCCTCACAAAATGGCGGAGACTGCACAACGACACGGTTATAGAGTCGGCCTCTTCAAACTTACTTGGCGTTGCTTAGCGTGTAATATCACCCTCGAATCCCGCCGATCGACATTCATCGAGGAGAAAGATGAACCGCGAATCCACAGGAACTTCCTGGCTGACGTCAGTCTTTCGGCGTGTCCCTCCCCCCCTCGGTGAATGCGATCCCAGGGAACCGGCATAGAAGGACCAATTAATGATAGGTTTTAGAGTATAAACCTATTCGCTGGAACGTTGAAGACAATATAATTACACTGCAAAAGCAAGACACTTGTAGGCAAGCTTCTTCATGTTACTCGTGCACGGGAGAGAACTGGACAACCGCTTGACTCCAGTTGGTCTCGTCCGTCCTCCCATACCACTGTCCTTTTTTTGAGGTCACATGAATATGCATAGGTTCATTAACATATGACGTCCACATACACACAAAGAGTACCTTGCCTGTGTATGTGGGTGTGTGTGTGTGTGTGTGTGTGTGTGTGTGTGTGTGTGTGAGGTACTGCTGATCAAAGGGTCATAAAAGCACACAAGCAAACATCCTTGGTCAGGAAGAGGGTAGACTAGACCCCCCCCCCCGGTAAGGAAGTCCAGCAGGTCATCTAAACAGAAAAGCACTCAGACTAGAACAGACATAGCTACGTTAATCCTACCATAAATCAGCAAGGGAAGATACGATCTCTCCTCTCTTCATGCTACACAGAGTTGTTACAGACCTCTTAGGATGAGACATTCTTTAAATCTACAAATGATTATATACTTCTAAGCATATGTGAGTAAATGTTTCTAAGCATAAATGACAATCAACAATACAACTCTAACAGTCTTCTTAACTCAGGTGAGAATGTTGGCGAGCACGAGGCTGGAGATCATCATGGCTGTATCCCGATTCAGGTTCTGCAGCTTTAAAGTCCTCAAGGGCCGCGTACTCAAAGACCGCTAAGGCCGAAGTGCGAGGCTCGTAGGCTCGTGAAATGGGACGTCTAGCCTCCGTCGCGCTGCCCAGGTTGCCTAGCAACCATGATACTAACAGCTGGAAACGTTTCATACAGCTTTGTTTGACAGAAATGAAGGAGAACATATTTAGTTCATTTGTTTCTACATGAGCTCTGTGTGATTTGATGAGTATCTGAGGCTGAGACCACAGGACTGTGAAACATGATTGTTGGGCTTCATTTCTGTGCTGAACAGTCGTTTAAGATTAGCTGTAAATAACAATTAGCTGATGTTGTTCATGAGACTAAAGTCATCTCACTGTGGTAATGTAAATATAATATGACCAATATTATAGTTATTATATTAATCACTTCACTCACAGACAAGTATCTGTGACAGCGTGTATATAGATGTATCATATATAAGAGACAAATATTGTTCATTTAATATGTTGGTACTAAATTTGGCTCAGTGCTTACATATATGTGTAAAAAGCAAATGTAGGAGCTGTGATAACTGTGTCTGATAGAATGAAGAGTAGACTGATATATGAAATATTCCTTTATTGGGTGAGAAAATCAGACCATGTCATAACTGCTTTAAGTCACACAGAATAGATATCAGAGCCTTAAACAGGCTGACTTCTGCTAAATGGGTCAAACTGGGCAGAAAGTCTACAAACACATAACATCCTTGTAGAATACGATGTAACACTATAGATCAACTTAGCTCAGAATATATAAAGCATATAAACAGTTACAGCAATACGTTGGCGATTCTGTTCTCAGACATGTGAAGCTAGAGACACCGGCAACCATAGTCAATTGTCTTCCAGGGGCCAGAGCAGGCGACATTGAAGGAAATTTAAAACTGCTGGCTAAGGGTAAACGTAAATTCAGTAAAATCATAATTCACGTCGGCAGTAATGACACCCGGTTACGCCAATCGGAGGTCACTAAAATCAATATTGAATCGGTGTGCAACTTTGCCAAAACAATGTCGGACTCTGTAGTTTTCTCTGGTCCCCTCCCCAATCAGACCAGGAGTGACATGTTTAGCCGCATGTTCTCCTTAAATTGCTGGCTGTCTGAGTGGTGTCCCAGAAACGATGTGGGCTTCATAGATAATTGGCAAACCTTCTGGAGGAAACCTGGTCTTGTTACGAGAGACGGCATCCATCCCACTTTGGATGGAGCAGCTCTCATTTCTAGAAATATGGACAAATTTATTAAACCCCCCAAAATATGACTATCCAGAGTTGGGACCAGGAAGCAGAGTTGCAGTCTTACACGCCTCTCTGCAGCTTCTCTCCTCCTGCTACCCCCCCCCCCCCCAAAAAAAACCCATCTCCATAGAGACTGTGTCAGCTTCCAAAAAGACAAAAAACAAACTAAAAACCAGCAACAAACAACTTAAACATAAACAATTACAAAGAAAGAACAATACAGTATCCACATCTGAACCAAAGAGTAAAACAGTGAAATGTGGATTATTAAATATTAGGTCTCTCTCCTCCAAGTCTCTGTTAGTACATGACTTAATAATTGATCAACAAATTGATTTACTCTGCCTTACAGAAACCTGGTTGCAGCAGGATGATTATGTTAGTTTAAATGAATCAACACCCCCGAGTCATTCTAACTACCAGAAATCTCGAAGCACAGGCCGAGGGGGCGGTGTGGCAGCAATTTTTCACACCAGCCTATTAATTAATGAAAGACCAAAACTAGGGATGGGTATTGATAAGATTTTAACGATTCCGATTAGAGCAGGGCGATATGGCCAAAAATATTTATCACGATATATATTTGAAAATTTGCGATAACGATATAACTGACGATATAATTGATGCGAGACAAAATACAACTCCACAACATTACTAGCGCAAAAAGACAACCTTCCATTTATTTTCACTTAAACAAGAAGCTGGTTTTTATGTACATTAAGCTTTATAAAAATGTAACAGTGCAAATGCAAATTCCTTGCTGAAAGTTTAACCAAAAGGCATTTCCAGTAGAAATGGGCTGACATATCCTGAGCATAACCATGTATAATATCGACTGAAGTTAAAAAGAGGTGCTTTGCAACATTAAACTGCAGTGTGCAGTACGTATTTTTCGGACCATAAGGTGCACGTGATTATAAGGCACATTAAGCGAAACAAAGCAGTCAGATAAATCAAACTTTATTAAACTCATTCTTCTTGCTTCCTCCACTTCTGTACCATTGATTCATTAATGTTGAATTCTCTGGCAGCTGTTCTATTCCCATGTTGTTGCAGTATATTAATGACTAACCTTGTATTGTAGATGGATTATCTCAGTTGTTCTCCTGACTGCAGTTTGGTCCGTTTACAGCATCCTGCCATGCGATTGCATTTGTCTCTAACTATCAGGCACGTTAACTTTTCTAAGTGGAAAAGTGTTGGTGTTCGTCCTCCAGCTTCACTGTTTATGTTATGCTAACATAGCTGTGTTGCTAGCGATCACGTAGCATATCGTTATATACCAGTTAGCCCACCTTCAGTAACCCTACAAACGTCACTGCTGTTTAGTTTCCTGTCTTCATTTATGTTAGAAGTGATAGCAGAGCTGTACGTTTGAATTTTTCCAGAAATCTCTGTCAGAACATGGTATATCATTCTTGGGTAACTAGCGAAACTAGCGAGCTAACTTCCGCTAGCTTCCTGCTAACTTCTAACTCCGTTAAATGTAATAACTTTTGTTTTCATGGATGCCTGGAAGCTAAACTTCATAGTTACACCTGGTAAAGCAGCAATGCTGATCGTTTTATTAAAGATGAAAGAATTTAGACAGTTTTTAAGTCTAGGTGATGCTGCAGTGTTCGTTTGACCTATAGCATACGGAGTTTAGGACCCAGATTACTCCCAGATTTAAGAGCATCTTAGTCCGACAAATACGACAATAACGACGGCCGCTTGCATGTTCTGCAAAAAATGTGCTTTGTGTATCTGACGGGCAAACACCAAACCAGTTCCACATCACTGAAGTTGCACCATTTTTACAAACCAATTCTGGTTCATTTGTTTCACTCAACAATCGGCCATGTGCGTATGAAAACAAAGGCACTGCGCATGCGCGTTTTACTCATATTCTATCGCGATATTTCATCTTCCTATCGTTGCCTAACTTTATACCGGTATTACCGTGAACGGTATAATATGGCCCAGCCCTAATTCCGATTCCATTTTCGATTCTTTATCGATTCTCTTATCGATTCTTATTTTTAAAAAATGAGAACACTGAGGTCGATTAGCTTAGAACTTTATTTTTTATCTTCTCTTTGAACAAGATAGAAATTTAGGAGTAACATGGCCTTACAAACCCAACAGTGAGATCTTAAGAGATCCAGCCTGCGGCTCTTCAATGGGGTGTCACAGGGTCCCCAGGAAAAAAATGTAAATGTAAAATAATAAAATAAATATTCTCCTGTAGCAATAACAAAGTGTAACATAAATTATTCTGTAGCAATTACACAAGAATATCCAGTAATGTCCCTGCCTACAATTAAACACATTCACTTACCAAAGTGAAATCGGGGGCATCTGCTGTGGCAAACGGGTGCAAGCCTTTGACCACAAACTCAGTCACTGCTCGGTGACATTCGTCTATCCTGGCCTGAAAGGAGACGCTACCGGTAGACTGCAGTGAGAACTGCCAGCATCTGAGCCAGCCAGACTCTGTCTGTCTCATCACGGTCCCCTAAATGCACAGTAATGGCAGGTTTGTAATAAGGCAGATCGCGCTAACATAATATGCACTGTTAGTTGATTATTTACCTGCCGCATTAACGGGAGAGGACGTGCAAACGTTACTGCTGCTGCTGGGTTGAGATTCACGAGTCCGGAGCGGAATTAAAAACACGACATTCATTTAAGGTTATCACGTGTTTTGTGAGCAAATGCTTTTGCATATTCGTAGTGTTTCCTCCCTTAAATGAAATATCTACTTTGCAAGTATTGCAAGTTGCCCTGTTGTCATCCGTTCTCGTAAAGTATAACCAAGCTTTTGAGCATTTGAGCCGCTGGCGCCGTGTTTCCTGCCAGGTAAATGACGCTCCGCAACGTGGTGACGTCATTCGGGGCGACTGGAATCGATAAGGGAATCGTTTGCAAAAATGGCAAACGATTCCAAGGAATTGAAACAGTGGGAACCGGTTCTCAACAAGAACCGGGTTTCGATACCCATCCCTAACCAAGACAGACTTTTAATTCATTTGAAAGCCTGATGCTTAACATTGTCCACCCCAGCTGTGAAACTCAGAAACCAGTCTTACTTGTTATCATCTATCGTCCACCTGGGCCTTACACAGAGTTTCTGTCTGATTTCTCAGACTGTATATCTAATTTAGTTCTGAGCTCAGATAAAATAATTATTGTGGGTGATTTTAACATCCATGTAGATGCGAAGAATGACAGCCTCAACATGGCATTTAATCTGTTATTAGACTCAATTGGTTTCTCTCAAAATGTAAAAGAACCCACCCACCACTTTAATCACACTCTAGATCTTGTTTTAACATATGGCATCGAACCTGAACATTTAACAGTGTTTCCTGAAAACCCTCTCCTGTCTGATCATTTCCTGATAACATTTACTTTTACAATAATTGATTACACAGCGGTGGAGAGTAGACTTTATCAAAGTAGATGTCTTTCTGAAAGCACTGTAACTAAGTTTAAGAATATAATCCACCCACTGTTATCATCTCCAATGCCCTGTACCAACACAGAGCAGAGCAGCTATCTGAACGCTACCCCAACAGAGGTCGATTATCTTGTTAATAATTTCACCTCCTCACTACGTACGACTCTGGATACTGTAGCTCCTGTGAAAACTAAGGCCTCAAATCAGAAGTACCTGACTCCGTGGTATAATTCTCAAACACGTACCCTAAAGCAGATGACTCGTAATCTGGAGAGGAAATGGCGTGTCACAAATCTAGAGGATCATCATTTAGCCTGGAGAAATAGTTTGCTGCTTTATAAGAAAGCCCTCCGCAAAGCCAGAACATCTTACTATTCATCACTGATTGAAGAAAATAAGAACAACCCTAGGTTTCTCTTCAGCACTGTAGCCAGGCTGACAAAAAGTCAGAGCTCTTTTGAGCAAACCATCCCTTTAACGTTAACTAGTAATGACTTCATGAACTTCTTCACAAATAAAATTTTTTATCATTAGAGAAAAAATTACCAATAATCATCCCACAGATGTAATATTATCTACAGTTACTCTTAGTACCATTGATGTTAAGTTAGACTCTTTTTCTCCAATTGATCTTTCTGAGTTAACTTCAATAATTACTTCCTCCAAACCATCAACGTGTCTTTTAGACCCCATTCCTACAAAACTGCTCAAAGAAGTCCTGCCATTAATTAATTCTTCGATCTTAAATATGATCAACCTCTATCTCTAATAATCGGCTATGTACCACAGGCCTTCAAGCTGGCTGTAGTTAAACCTTTACTCAAAAAGCCATCTCTAGACCCAGCAGTCTTAGCTAATTATAGGCCAATCTCCAACCTTCCTTTCATATCAAAAATCCTTGAAAGAGTAGTTGTCAAACAGCTAACAGATCATCTGCAGAGGAATGGTTTATTTGAAGAGTTTCAGTCAGGTTTCAGAGCTCAGCACAGCACAGAAACAGCCTTAGTGAAGGTTACAAATGATCTTCTTATGGCCTCTGACAGTGGACTCATCTCTGTGCTTGTCCTGCTAGACCTCAGTGCAGCTTTCGATACTGTTGACCATAATATCCTATTAGAGCGATTAGAACATGCTGTAGGTATTACAGGTACTGCACTGCAGTGGTTTGTATCATATCTATCTAATAGACTCCAATTCGTGCATGTAAATGGAGAGTCCTCTTCACACACTGAGGTTAATTATGGAGTTCCACAGGGTTCAGTGCTAGGACCAATTCTGTTTACATTATACATGCTTCCCTTAGGCAGTATCATTAGAAGACATAGCATACATTTTCACTGCTATGCAGATGACACCCAGCTCTATCTGTCCATGAAGCCAGATAACACACACCAATTAGTTAAACTGCAGGAATGTCTTAAAGACATAAAGACCTGGATGGCCGCTAACTTTCTGCTTCTTAATTCAGATAAAACTGAGGTTATTGTACTCGGCCCTGAAAATCTTAGAAATATGGTATCTAACCAGATTCTTACTCTGGATGGCATTACCTTGGCCTCCAGTAACGCGGTGAGGAACCTTGGAGTCATTTTTGACCAGGACATGTCCTTCAACGCACATATTAAACAAATATGTAAGACTGCTTTCTTCCATTTGCGCAACATCTCTAAAATTAGAAATATCCTGTCTCAGAGTGACGCTGAAAAACTAGTTCATGCATTTATTACTTCCAGGCTGGACTACTGTAATTCATTATTATCAGGATGTCCAAAAAACTCACTGAAAAGCCTTCAGCTAATCCAAAATGCTGCAGCAAGAGTCCTGACAGGGACTAGAAAGAGAGAGCATATTTCTCCTGTTTTGGCTTCCCTTCATTGGCTTCCTGTTAAATCCAGAATTGAATTCAAAATCCTGCTCCTCACATACAAGGTCTTAAATAATCAGGCCCCATCTTATCTTAATGACCTTATAGTACCATATCACCCTATTAGAGCGCTCCGCTCTCGCTCTGCAGGCCTACTTGTTGTTCCTAGAGTATTTAAAAGTAGAATGGGAGGGAGAGCCTTCAGTTTTCAGGCCCCTCTTCTGTGGAACCAGCTTCCAGTTTGGATTCGGGAGACAGACACTATCTCTACTTTTAAGATTAGGCTTAAAACTTTCCTTTTTGCTAAAGCATATAGTTAGGGCTGGACCAGGTGACCCTGGATCCTCCCTTAGTTATGCTGCAATAGATGTAGGCTGCCGGGGGATTCCCATGATAGTGTTTGAACAGTCATGAATTATCTTTAACAGCAGGTTGGATGTAATGTGTTAGAACTACCAGCAGGTGGGGATAAGAGACCTTTAAGGTGTTTGGTGCCACGCTCCACCTTCAGGTTTAAAACTAGTGTTAATGGAGTTTGAAGGTTGAGTTTGTTCCACGACTGCATTTCACTCACTGCCTCTGTTTGTATCTCTGTCACTGCAGGACCAACATGGAGCCAGAAGTCAGCGCTCTCAGGAGGCCGACAAACCTCACAGAAGAAAGGGAGAGAAAAAACACACCTGTGACGAGTGTGGGAAGGGTTTTACTGTGAGGGCTTCACTAAAACGGCATCAGGTCATCCACACTGGAGAGAGACCGTTCAGCTGTGACTTGTGTGGAAAGTCTTTTTCCTTGAAGGGTTCCCTAAAACAACACCAACTCGTCCACAGTGGAGTTAAAGCGTACAGCTGTGATCAGTGTGGCAGAGCTTTTACTCGCAGTAGCCACTTACAGAGTCATCTAGTTACCCACTCTGGAATTAAGGCATACAGCTGTGATCAGTGTGGCAGAGCTTTTACTCACAGTAGCCACTTACAGAGGCATCTAGTTACCCACTCTGGAATTAAGGCATACAGCTGTGACGAGTGTGGGATGGAGTTTACTCTGAAGGCTTCACTAAAACAGCATCAGGTCATCCACACTGGAGAGAGACCGTTCAGCTGTGACTTGTGTGGAAAGTCTTTTTCCTTCAAGGTTTCCCTAAAACAACACCAACTCATCCACAGTGGAGTTAAAGCGTACAGCTGTGATCAGTGTGGCAGAGCTTTTACTCGCAGTAGCAACTTACAGAGTCATCTAGTTACCCACTCTGGAATTAAGGCATACAGCTGTGACATCTGTGGAAAAACTTTCAGCCAGAGAGGGCACCGAAATACACACCTACGTACACACATGGAAGGAAACTACAGCTGTGACCAGTGTGACAAGAGCTTCAGGAATCTCATATCATACTCTGCACACAAACGATACCACGTTACTAATAAACTGTTTCACTGTTACCAATGTGCCCAAACATTCACCTCATTGTCTGCTCTGTGCAAACATCAGCGCGATCACTCAGGGCTGAAATCACTCCCATCACTGGATCACAGTGAATCTGAAGACACAGAAAGATCCTCTGGTTTCTGTGTCAGACTCAAAAAGCTTGAGATCAGGCTCCACAGAGTTCAGATAGAATCATTTAAACTTGTGTTGAACTGAACTGGTTGCTGGGCTGAACTTCTACATAATACAGATCTACATGGGATCTTCTTTTCTGTTGTTTTACTGAGTCAGTTTTGTCCTTTTTTCTCTGTCCTGGTTTTGCTCGTCTGTAAATGATTGAAACTCAGTCCAATAGTTCATTGTTCTCCAGCAAAACGTTTTGGAAACTCATGTTTAACCTTTAAAACTCTAACATGTTTTAGCACACAAGGCTTCATCGGGGAGTTCACTCATGATTGGACCATGAGAACAAAGGTTTGTAGTTCTTTCAAAGAGAGTCTTGGAGATGTTTGATGTTTCTGTTTTTTCTACATAAAGGAACAAACTATTTTTCTTGCTTCATGTAGTGTGGAAGTTTTTAATGTTTCTTCATCTGTTATGTTCTTGAATGTGTTCACGTGAAGATGGTACAAATAAACTGTTGTCAGAGATTTACAGTTATCAAACAGTTAGGTGAATAAACAACACTGAGACACTTGGAGACGGTTAACGTGCTGCACGGGTG
The DNA here is from genome assembly GCF_057382095.1 of Aulonocara sp. 'chitande type north' Nkhata Bay. Classification (NCBI taxonomy): domain Eukaryota; kingdom Metazoa; phylum Chordata; class Actinopteri; order Cichliformes; family Cichlidae; genus Aulonocara; species Aulonocara sp. 'chitande type north' Nkhata Bay. Next base: position 68,917,175 of record NC_141346.1, read on the forward strand.
AGGGCTCAGAGAGGACTCACACCGAGCTGCAGTAGTCGTTTATTATTTATAGCAGGGTGAAACAAGCATAGCAGTTTCCTCTAATTTTGCATATGTGTGTGTGTGTGTGTCTAAGTTCGTATAAATGTCATAGGGTGAACTTCCTCTTTCTATAAACAGAGCGAGTAGTACATTTTGTTCTTTTCCTATTAAGAGTAAAATATGAACATATACTTTAATGCAACATAAAACTCATAAAAGCGTTTCTTCTTTAACATCCCCTCCTGATGTTAATATTTTTCACTTAATCATACTTTATTATCAGCCAACAATCACTTGCTTATAACATTTTCAATTGTAGCATCATTCAGTATGTGTGTGTGTGTTTCTATACTAAATCTTCTTCATCCGGTTCATCTTCTAGTGGCAGTCCAACATAGGTAATTACTGTGGCCTGTACCATTTTGTCAATCATGGATCTTATGCATGGTAGGATACATGTAGAAAACAAGCATAATAATAGAAGCAGAACTCCCAGCAGTACGAGTCCTTTTATCACAAGGGTCTTCCAGCTGCCACTCAGCAGCCAGGTCAGCCAGTCCTCTTTGTTCGTGACATAGTCTTGTTGCTGCGCATTACTCAGTTATCGCAACTTGTCTAGGGCGGTGGTCATGGTCAAGGATTGCACGTTGTCCGGGATATAGGTGCAACAAGTAGTGTTGAATAAGACACAGAGGCCCCCTCTCTCAGCGAGAATCATGTCCAGGGCGACCCTGTGTTGCATGACCACTATTCTGATCGCGTCGATTTCCTCATTCTGAGCCTTACCAAGAGCCTGCACAAGGCCCTGTGCAGGCTCTTGGTAAATGCATTGAGGAAATCAATGACTGGTTGTGCCACAATTTTCTCCAGCTAAACAAAAACAAAACTGTGGACCACATCAGTCCAGCTCTGAGGTCTTTACACTGGCTGCCTGTCCGTCAGAGGATAGACTTTAAAGTTCTAATGCTGGTCTATAAAGCTCTGAATGGTTTAGGACCAAAATACATCAATGACCTCCTGACCCAGTATGAACCTTCCAGATCCCTCAGGTCATCTGGATCCGGTCTTTTATCAGTTCCCAGAGTCAGAACCAGACACGGAGAAGCTGCATTCAGCTTTTATGCTCCTTATATCTGGAACAAACTCCCAGAAAGCCTCAGATCAGCTGAAACACTCAGTTTATTTAAATCCAGGTTGAAGACTCACCTGTTCTCAGCTGCATTTGAATAAAGCACCAAATCCACACTTTTAAGCTTAAATTTCAAAACATACATTTAACTACTGATTTTATCTACTGTTCTGATTTTATCTGTTTTGATTTTATATACTGTTTTGTTTGTTTGTTTGTTAATTAGTTAGTTAGTTTATTTGCTTGTTTTAATCAATTTTAAATCATGCTTTTTATTTGTTTTTGTTTCTAATGTCTCTGTAAAGCACTTTGAATCACCTTGCTGTTGAATTGTGCTATACAAATAAACTTGCCTTGCCTTGCCTTGCCTTATTCATCTTTGTTGAGCTGTTCAGGAAAAGTCCAAATTGGTAGTCAAGAGTCTCAATTCTTAACGTGTTTTTTCCAGTTCCGACCCATGGGAACAGTGAGTGCAGGACCTTCTGTCCGGTGGTCCACAACTTGAACTCCGCTGGTACATCACTGCCCCAGATTGGGTCATGGGGTTGCACGTCATCAGTGTTCCTCTTGCATCGTGGTTGGTTCTGATGGAATACTCTGAATGTGTGGTCTGACACTAAAATTGGGGCGCAGAGTCCGGTACTGTTGGGTGGGATGGTGAAGTATGTCCTTGAGCCACATGCCCATGCTGTACCCTGCACCCAATATGTGCCATTCAGGAAGCTTGTCTGTGCCTTTCTGTCCTGCGGCATTCGGAAAGTCTGGGAGCAGTTTCGGTTCCTTCCCAGCTTTCTGTTGCCGTGTGCAAAGTTGAAACACATTGGATGTTGTATTCCTGGTTCCGTTCTGACGTTGAATGTTCCATTGATGGCTTTGGAATATACATAGGGCTTCGGGAAGGCTGGGTGATTTTCCATATAGGGTGGCTTGCATTGCTGTTGTTGGGAGGTGAGAACAGACGTAGCAGCCTGTGTGGTTGTCTTCTGCATGTACTCGGTTGTAGACGTACCGGTACCAGGCATTGTTCAGCCAGGGGTGGTTGTGCTCTTTGTCCATATCCTTCAGGTGTGAGTTGTCATATGACCATTTCTTCTGCAGGTGGTGCTGTGGGACCTCGTCCTTCCAGGTGAGTATCAATAGGCTCACTAGGAGCGCGATGCCAGCCACTATGAGGACAAGTTTCTTCATGATTACCAGGCACACCTAGACTTCTGGTGAGTAGACTACCAGCGAAGTGGAGAGGCGGGATATACCCAATCAGCCCTTCCTCCACCGGTAGATCACCTGGAAGCTAGGGGAACCGGCGTCTAAGCGTCTGGATTGTCACTCACTTTTTTACAGTGGCTTTGGTGGATCCAAGATAGTCTTTCTGATATTTTGCAGGCGGTTGGCGTGGTGAGTAGGACCTGATATAGGCCCTCCCACCTAGGTGAACTCCAATTTTTCCTCTGGAGCACTTTGATCAGGATCCAATCTCCTGGTTGTAACCTGCAAGACACTGGAGAGATATCACTCGGCAGTTGGTTGTTTAGCACAATCTCTTTATTCTCAAGCAAGTGCTTAGGGAGGATATCTGATATTCCCCCCTTTCGACACACGTGTTAATCCGTGTCTCGCTAATGCTGCTGTCTTGTGTAGGGATTTTAGCAATACTGGTTTGCCATTACAGGTCATTAAGTCATTGTGTAGTTCTGCTCCACACTTTAGCCATTTCTTTTGCTCTGCGATAGGTGCGGCTTTCTGTTCATCTTTAAGTACATCAAGTGGTATCAGCTGTGAAGTTTCAGATACTAAAGTTTGTATTGGTTGCTGTGCGGCCTTCTTTGCGGCTCGGTCATTTTGCCATATTTTTGCAAAATGATGCACTGCTGCAAAAACATATTGACTGTCAGTGTGTATATTTATGCACTTCCCCTTGTGCAGCCTGCACGCTCGCACAACAGCCGTCAGTTCCGCACTTTGTGCAGAGTTTGAGGAAGTTAAAGGCTTTGCTTCTATAACTGTTTTTAGATGCTGAGCCATCTACGAAGACGTCTGTAAAGGTAGACTGTGGTATACTGTAAATATCACTTCTCGGTTTCGTTTCCTCTTCCAGTTTTTTTATACAGCAGTGTTTTTCACCATCTACTGATGCGGGGAGAAGTGTGCTAGGGTTCAACTGACCACAATTCTCGATTGTAATGTGTGACTGTGAAAGCAGAATGCCTACATATGAAAGTTGTCTAGCATGAGTTAAATAAGATAAGTTTTCTTGTAAAGTAAGTAAGTAAACTTTATTTATTAAGCGCTTTTCACAGACAGGCAATCACAAAGCGCTGTACACAAATATTAAAATATTAAAATAAACAATAAAATCAATAGACATTATATACAATGTAAAAGATCAAATGTAGATAATGTAAAAAAAATATAAAATATGTAGATCAACAAAAGGCTTGTTTGAACAGAAGAGTTTTTAACTGTTTTTTAAAAGAATCCACAGAGTCAAGCAAACGTAATTGTAGTGGTAAACTGTTCCACAGCCTTGGTGCAACAGACTGAAAGGCTCTGTCCCCTTGTAGCAAGATGGAGGTTACAGCGTGAGGAACTTCAGCTGATTTTTTAACTGCCTCTGCTGCAGCGGCACAAGCTTGTACACATGTTGGTAAACTTTTTAACTGCCTCTGCTGCAGCGGCACAAGCTTGTACACATGTTGGTAAACCGGAGGCGACTGAGTCTAATTTGCAGGAATAGAATGCAAGTGGGCGTTGTTTTTCCCCGAAAGCTTGCGTTAGAACGGCTTTCATATAACTGGCCACGCCGTCAACATGCAAATAAAAAGTTTTTTCATAGTCTGGCAATGCTAAAACTATGCGTGTCTGCAATGCAAGTTTTAGATCATTAAATGCTTTTTCTGCTTCTGGTGTCCATTCTATTTTATCTTTCAGTGCTAGATTTTTTCCATAAATTAAGTTTTGCAATGGTTCAGCTAACAGAGCATATTCAGGTATCCAGCATCTGCAAAAATTGCAGAGACCTAAATAACTCATCATTTGTTTTTTTGTAAGTGGTTTTGGAGCATTCTGCACTGCTAGTTTTCTGCTGTCTAACAGTGTTCTGCCTTCTCCTGTAAGCTTATGTCCGAGGTACGTGACCTCTTTGCTCCACAACTGTAACTTGTGTTGTGAGACTTTGTGACCTTGCTCTGCTAGATGTTGCAACACTGTCAGTGTGTTGCGTGTCTCCTGTGTGTTTATCCTGGGCTCAGGATAAAGCCCAAGCTCGTCAGGCAGAGTTGGAACTTCGCAGGTTGGAAGCAGAGACAGAAAAGGTGTTAAAGCTGAAAAAGTTGGAGCTGGAGTTGCAGATTGAAAGGGAGGTCAGACTGCGTCAGTTGGAGTTACAGGCACAGACTTCAAGAAGTACTACTACTCAACCTAGTTCTGCAAATTCATCTGTTGGTGAAACAACCTCCTCCCCTGTAAACCCAGGTGGTTTCAATGTGAGTAAAAACATTGTGTTGGTACCTCCATTTCGTGAATCAGAAGTTGATACATATTTCAATGTGTTTGAACGTGTTGCTGCCTCATTGCACTGGCCGAGAGAAGTTTGGCCATTGCTTCTTCAGTGCAAATTGGTAGGCAAAGCACAAGAAGTCTGTTCTGCTTTGTCTTTGGAAGAAAGTTTGAAATATGATGTAGTGAAGTCTGCTATCCTTGCTGCTTATGAACTTGTTCCCGAAGCGTATAGGCAACGCTTTCGCAATCACAAAAGAACAGCAAATCAGACTTTTGTAGAGTTTGCTCGTGAAAAAGCTACTCTTTTTGATAGATGGATAACAGCAAGTAAAGTTCCTGACTACAACTCCTTACGTGAACTGATACTGCTGGAAGAGTTCAAAAATGGCCTGCCAGAACGCATTGTTGTACACCTTAATGAACAGAAGGTTTCCACTTTGAAAGAAGCAGCTGTGATAGCTGATGAATTTGTGCTGACTCATAAAACTGTTTTTGTGCAGAAACGTGAAGTTACCACCAGAGAACCTCCCCCACGAAAGGATCCTTCAAGCCCACGACAGACTTTTGCTCCAAGGACTGAAAGGGAATGTTTCTATTGTCATAAACTTGGTAATGTTGTTGTTGAATGTCCCGCTTTGAAGCGCAAGAACCAGTCACCAAAAGGAGTAGGCTTAATTAAAACCATCCGTGCTGAGAGAAGGGACCAAAGTGAAGGAGTTGATCCCTGCTTCAAACCCTTCCTCTTAGATGGCACTGTGTCATTGACTGGGAAGCCTGAGGATGAAAAACCCATTCGAATACTCCGAGATACGGGAGGGTCAAGATCTGTGATTTTATCTGATGTATTACCCCTGAGTGACCATTCCTCTTGTCATGGTAGTATTCTGATTCAAGGAGTTGAAATGGGCTATGTCGAAGCTCCTTTGCATTATGTACACATCAAGTCAAAGTTGGTTAATGGCATCTTCTCTGTGGCAGTACGCCCCTCACTTCCCATAAAAGGGGTGCAGTTCATTTTGGGAAATGATATTGCTGGTGGAAAAGTGCAACCTGTTCCCGAAGTAACAAATGATCCAGAATCAAACTTGAAGAGCAACGACCTAGCAACATGTTTCCCATCTGTTTTTCCTGCTTGTGTTCTCACCAGGGCTCAAGCAAGACGTAAAGCTGCAGAAATTGATTTGTCAGACTCTTCGTTGGCTCAGGCTCTAGCTACAGATGATTTGCAAACCCTGATTGATCTTAAAAGTGGTTCAAAGGATACTACTGAGAAGTGGAAGGATCTACATCTCCCACAGTTAGACTTGCCAGTCACACGTGAAAGCCTTGTTGCTTCTCAGAAGTCTGATCCCTCATTGACTAAATGCTTTACTTCTCTTTCTGAAACAGGAAATAAAAAGGCTTCTTATTTCTTGGAAGATGGGGTCTTGATGCGCAAGTGGACTGCCCACCCAAGTCTAACAGCGGACGTAGAGGAAAGCTGTTCTGTGATGCCAGCTACCAGAATGCTTAATTCTGAGGTACTGTCCCAGTTGTCTATATATCTGTCTCACTTGACCCGTGAGCAACAGTTGGACATTGAAAGGCTCGTCACCATTCATTTAACACTCTTTGGGGACATGCCTTCCTGTACTACTGTAATAGAGCACGACATTGATGTTGGGAATGCGGTGCCTATTAAGCAGCATGCTGTCACAGGCTGGGTCTCCGACCCAGCACTCTGAGTTTTCTTTGTATTTTTTGATATGTTATTAGTTTGTGTTATTTCCTATTTGCCTTTAGTTTAGGCAGTTATTGTTCCTGGGTTTTCTATGTTTTGGGGTTTTCTATTTATTTCATCACGTATTAGGTCTGTTAAGTTGTGTTGTCATTTCCTGTTTTATTCTGACAATGTCATGTGTTCTTTGTTCATTATATTTAGCTTTCCTCTCCTGGTCCTGTCATTAGGTTTATGTCTGTCAGCTGTTTCCCCCATGTGTCCCTACTTCCCCTGATCACCTCATGTCTGTATTTAAGCCTTTTGTTTTCTTCATGCCATTGTCGGTTCGTCTGTTTACATCACCGCAGTCATAGTTCTAGTTTTCGTCTGTTTATTTCACCAGAGTTACAGTTACAGTTATAGTCTTAGTCTGTTTATTTTCCACCTCAGTTATAGTTTTTGGTCTTAGTACCTTTAGTGTTTTGTTTCTTAGTGTTTTGCCAGCTTAGTGTTTTGTTTCTTAGTGTTTTTCCTGTTTGTTTTGGTCTCTTGGTTCATTTCCTGCCGTCATCGCAATAAAGGTTCACTTTTCTGTTAATCATTACAATTCCTCGTCATCATCTGCTTTTGGGTCCTGTTTCCACATACATCGGCGCACCACGCCGTGACACATGCTTACCGTGTGAATATGGCAAAAAGGGAAATGATGAACACAGAAGTAGACTACCTTCTGAAGCATGGATTGGCTATCCCAAGCTATAGTCCATGGAGTTCTCCGTGCCTGGTTACGCCAAAATCAGATGGAACACCTCGCTTTTGCACAGATTTCCGCAAGGTAAATGCAGTAACAGTACCTGATTCCTTCCCACTACCCTGTGTTGAGGACTGTATTGACAGCGTCGGATCTGCTGCTTATATGAGTAAGCTTGACCTTCTTAAAGGTTATTGGCAAGTACCTCTGACAGAAAGAGCATCAGAAATCTCAGCTTTCGTAACACCTGATCACTTTTTTTACATGCCATGACTTTTTTACAGTCATGGCATTTGGAATGAAAAATGCTCCTGCTACCTTTCAGAGGTTAATGTCAACTGTAATATCTGGTGTGGCGAATTGTAATGTTTATCTTGATGATGTGGTCATCTATTCTTCCAACTGGTCAGAGCATGTCGACACTTTAACTACTGTGTTCAAGCGTTTAGCTGATGCTTCCTTGACCCTCAACTTGGCTAAATGCGAGTTTGGTAAGGCTACAGTGACCTACCTTGGAAAGGAAGTTGGACAGGGCAAGGTTCGCCCTATCAGTGCAAAGGTTAATGCCATCCTCAACTGTCCTGTGCCAACAACACGCCGTGAGCTGCGCAGATTTCTGGGGATGGTTGGTTACTACAGGTGTTTCTGTAGGAATTTTTCTGAAGTTGTAACACCACTGACAAACCTGTGCAGCCCGAAGGTACCATTCATTTGGAGTCCTGAGTGTCAACATGCTTTTGAATGTGCAAAAGGTCTTCTGTCGAGTTCACCTGTTCTTGTCACTCCAGACTTTTCTAAACCTTTCAAGCTTGAAGTGGATGCCAGTGGGGTGGGGGCTGGAGCTGTTCTTCTTCAGGATGATGGACAAGGAGTGAGTCATCCTGTCTGCTTCTTTGGCAAGAAGTTCGATACTCATCAAAGGCGGTACTCGACAATTGAAAAGGAGACTCTGGCCATGCTTCTGGCTCTTCAGCATTTTGACGTGTATGTGGGATCTACTTCCCAACCTGTAGAGGTCTTCACTGATCACAATCCTCTCATGTTCCTCTCTCGTATGTATAACAACAATCAGCGACTGATGAGGTGGGCTTTAATTTCACAAAACTACAACATTGAAATAAAGCATAAAAGAGGATGTGAAACTATTGTGGCCGATGCCCTCTCAAGAATGTGATGGTGTAAGGTTAACAAACTTATACGTTTGTTTTTCTGGGTGGGGGTGTTACATCCCCCAGGAGGATGTCTCTTCTCCCTATTAACCCTTTGTTTTGTCCAGGCTCCACCTCCTCTGTCCTGATCGAGGACGCTGAAGATATCTACCTATTCGGAACCATGATAACAGGGTTCATGCTGATCGGCGTTGGCTTAGCCCTGGTTTATCAGAGAAATAAGAAAGCGGAACCGGCTGTTCAAACCCCCCCAAGGCTGCCCGCTGGATTCGAAGCGACGGGACGAGGTGCGACCTCTCACAACGAACGTAATATGGTCAACACTTTGGAGACGCTTACAGCTGCCGTGAAGGCTCAAAACAACACCATTGAGCGTATGACGGGATACATCAGAGAGAGGCCTGCTCAAAATGAGACCCTTGAGCGACAGTTGGAAAACATCGTGGAACGGATCACTGCAGCTGTGAGGTCTCAGAATCAAAAGACTGACAACACCACGGAACAGAAGTTTGATACCATCATGGGGAGGCTCGCAGCTCTTCAACGGGAGATCGAGAGACCAGTCTCGGAGTGCTAGAATTCGAGCTGCTCACAAAGGAGAAATCAACAATATTCAACATTTGGACACCACGGCGCCAGCTGCAGGCCCAAGGCTGGAGCCGAACAATCACTCCCTGATAACGACTGTGTTACGGCTGTTCTTCCCGTCCCATGAAGGACACCTGGATTGGCTGGAGGACTGTTTACTTAGCCTGATAGGCCGAAGGACACTGTCTCAGCTAAACTATGGACACGCACACACACACACTTACACTGATAAGCACTCACTCATCCCCCCTCCCTTCCAAACGCCTTTGATGCTTGTGCCCTACCGGGGAAGATGGCAGTCAACTGGACCAGCACAGATGCTGCAGGACCGGATGCGCTGTCTACGCCGGCTCTCTCTCACCTTTACCCGCCCCTGTTGCTTGTCTCGTGTTTCTGTGGTGTGTTGATAGTCATGTGCTTTTGTGCTGAGGTGTTTTTTCTGTTATCAAACTGTTCTCCCACTAGAAGCTCAGTCTGAGTGGAGTTTTTTTTCTCCTCCTCTTACCTCATGTAGTGTATTTTCGTTGTTTTTTTCCTATCAGCCTACCTTCTGACATGTCTGCCCAATGTGATGTTTGTGTGAAGTTGGTCAGAAGGTTCCTTTGTAAGTGCGCATGCGCCATTAGCGTGCTGCCTGCTGTAACCCTAATTTCCCTCGGGATGAATAAAGTATTCTGATTCTGATTCTGATTGGATGTTGCGCAGAGTCTGGCTGATTGGTAATCAGCAGAGCACTATTTAAGGCCTGTGGAGCTGTGCTTCTGGGCCCTCCGGCCATTTTGGTTGCCATACTTGTGCAGGCTTGCATGCCTTTGTATTTTGTGTGAGCATTATTGTTTCATGTTCAGACTGCTTGTAGGGGAGAGCTGCCTTTTGTTTTGACACCCTGTTTTCTCCTGTTTATGTGTTGTTAGGTAGGTTATGGTTATAGGTTGTATATTTTGTTTCTTTGGAGTTAGGTAAGTTTCTTTTATTTCTACGTCAGGGATGTTTTGTTTGTTCTGTTACCTCGTTTATTGCTCTAAGATCATGAACTAGACGATATTTTTCTGTGTTTGCTTTTTTCACTTCCTGGTCACTTGCTGTTCCTATCGTCTTCTTCCTCACTGTCATTCCTTTTCCTTTGCCTACACTCGCGGGCAAAATGCCCTTGTTTTCCACAGTTGTAGCAAATTGTATTTTTTGTTCTACGATCTGTGTTCCTTCGACCTGCCTTTCCCTTCCCTTTGTAGGGGCCTGGCTTATGTCTCCTATGTTCACCAGAAAATGCTACAAATCCTGTTGCAGGATCTACGGTAAAAACTCCTCCTTTTTGTTTTTGTACTTTAACCGCATGTTCAGCGTATTGTAAGGCGTCTGGCAGACTTCCTGTATTTTGGGTCCTTACTTTTGGGAGGAGGCCATTTAAAAATGCATTTTTTTTATTGTTGTTGATTAGATGCCAATGCATTCTAATTAGCTCAACTGCTTCTCTCCACGACTCAAAACCTTCATTTAATGGCAGAACGTCTTTCAAAACATTTTCACTTGAGGCATTTTCAGATACCTCCTAGTTTTTCAAAGAATCCACACATCTTACATATGTCAAACTTTGAAGTTAGGGTTTTGTATGTGTGTGTGTGTGTGTGTGTGTGTGTGTGTGTGTGTGTGTGTGTGTGTGTGTGTGTGTGTGTGTGTGTGTGTGTGTGTGTGTGTGTGTGTGTGTGTGTGTGTGTGTACATATAAATAAATAATTAAACTTTACATAGCTCACAGCTCTAAAACTGGGCATTTGTAAATCTTATGCCTAATCACTATGTGTCACTGTGATCCACAAGTATTGGCACAAATTTGTTTCCAAAATAATCAAACAAAACAAAAACATACATGAGTCAGGACACAAAAAGACAAAGAAAAAATGCTGCCAGAAAGAAAGCAGAAGTGTGAGGGGAAACTGAGCTCACAGACAGCTGCATGTGTTGGCTTTTAATAGCATGCAGCCTCTGCTCTAAAAAACAAATAAAAAAGAAAATGTGTAACATGCTGTTATGGTTCAAAAATATTGGGGATGGAGACAAGAGAAAAACCACAATAACAACACTGGTCCGGTCGGGTTGAGTCAAACGATGATTTTAATGATCACACACGTGGGAGATGGAAACTGTATGCAGACAGCATCAGATCTCAAAATGGTGGAGCATTGCTCAAACTTTTATAGCCTCTGGTGTCTCCACCTTATCATACAAAGCCAAAACATTCACATGCTTTCTCTCACACAGCGCCTAAGCTACGACCTTGGCTCCCTGTTTATCTGCTCCTGCTGAGATGGGGCAGAAAACTCCAGCATATTCTGTTCTCTTCTAATCAGACAAATAAGGCGATGACTTTCTGCAAACAGTATTTCTTATAACTCAGCAGTATAATGCATCATAAAACAATATCATTCATTCACAATAAGTCAACAGTTTAATATAATGCACATCAGTTTAACTAATGCAATAGTTATCAGCTTCTTCTAATTCAGGAGAATAATGCAAACTAAAACTACATAATAATTCACAATCTTTAATTAGGGGTATAACATGGCATAAAATAATATTATAATCTAACAATTCCCCCTGATGAGCTCATTAGAATAATGACCTCACCAACACCCTTCAATTCAGTGTGGCCGGGTTCATCTCTTCTCACTCCTGAGGTCTTCTGTCCCCCTGAGGGGCGAACCATATGTGGGATGACCTCTGTGTTTGCGCAGTTCAGATGCAAGAAAAACTATTATTCCAACAATAGCGGGTACAGATGACACTCCCCAGGTCTCCCACAGCTTTTAGCCTTTATTTGTTAGGTTAGCTGGATTACACAGATGGATTACGTGGCAGAAACACACACGGACGCAGAATAGTTTGTGATGCAAGTTTTTATATACACGAGTAAGGGGGAATATTTACAAGGGAAAGGGCTATATACAGTGATAAATAAAAATGTGCCAGGAGAAAAACACCGAGGCGATGAGATGGAGCCGAAGCATACAGGTAGGTAGCAGACGCACCGGAGCTACCTGACAACAGGGAACAAAACAGGGTTTATGGCGTACCGTTGATAGCCGAACGTTAAACACAAGTGGACGGAGAGAGTTGGAGAGCTTACTTGACCACCCAAACCACAGCCGCTGCGGTGATCGCCGCCTGATGGTACGTAGCACTCCGTCGCGGATCCAGAATAGCCAACACAAAATCCTATGTAGGCGGGCAGGCGATGGAACAGGCTAAGACAAAGAAAAGTAGGCGAAACGTGGATCCTTTAAAACATACAGCTCCACAGCGTAAAATCAACAGATGCAGCCTGTGCTAACTCGTTACCACTTGTGACAGCGATAATACTCCGACACCAGACGTCCGTGACTCTGCTCCCTAAAAGCGCTCACTGATGACGTCCGATGCGTCGCAGGTGTGTTGGAATGCCATCAAGCCCCGCCTCGCCTACCTATAACCAAAAGGAAAACAAAACCCAAACAACAACAGTACACCTACCCACCACCTCCTAACAGTATCCCCCCCTCAAGGAACGCCACCCGGCGGTCCTCCAGGCTTGTCAGGATGCCTCCTGTAAAAATCCACAATAAGCGCTGGGTCCACAATGAAGGCCCTCGAGACCCAGGAGCGCTCCTCCGGGCCATACCCCTCCCAGTCCACCAGAAACTGGAAACATCGGCCACGACGGCGCACATCCAGCAGCCGCCGGACTGAATAGACAGGACCCCCGTCCACCACCCGGGCGGGCGGAGGAGGTTCCACGGGCGGGCACAGCGGGCTGCGAGAGACTGGCTGCAGTTGAGAAACATGGAACGTAGGATGAATCCTCATAGAAGCCGGTAGTTGCAGCCTCACAGAAACAGGATTGATGATGTGTTGGATGGTGAAAGGACCCAGGAAGCGAGGGGCAAGCTTCCTGGCCACGCACTTCAAAGGAACATTCGCAGAGGACAGCCAAACCTGTTGGCCCACGGTGTATTGAGGCGCAGGCGTTCTCCTCCGATCAGCAGCCCGGCGAGTCTGAGACACGGTCCGGAGCAGCGCCGCCTTGGTCCGGCGCCAAATCCTCCGACTGCGACGTAGATGATCCCGCACGGCCGGAACCGCAATCTCCGCCTCCTGAGAAGGAAACAACGGCGGCTGATATCCCAGACAGACCTCAAACGGAGAAAACCCCGTAGCTGCCGAGGTGAGAGAGTTATAAGCATACTCAATCCAAGCAAGATGACCACTCCAGGAAGCGGGGTCAGAGGAGGCCACACAGCGCAAGGCGGACTCCAGCTGCTGATTGGCCCTTTCAGTCTGTCCATTAGACTGTGGGTGATAGCCTGAGGAAAGGCTCACCCCCACTCCCAACGCGGTACAAAAAGCCTTCCACACCCGAGAAACAAACTGAGGCCCCCGGTCCGACACAATGTCCAAAGGAAGTCCATGTAACCGAAAAACATGATCCACGAGCACGCGAGCAGTTTCCAGGGCAGAAGGAAGTTTAGACAGAGGGACAAAATGCGCCGCCTTGGAGAACCTGTCCACAATGGTGAGGATCACCGAGTGACCAGCGGAACGCGGCAACCCGGTAACAAAGTCAACTGCAATATGCGACCAAGGTCGACCAGGGACAGGCAGGGGATGCAGCAACCCGGGAGGGGCCAGGTGACGGCTCTTATTGCGCGCACAAGTGTCACAGGCCAGCACATACTCGCGGGCATCCCTCGCCAAAGCGGGCCACCAAAAGGAGCGCTGTAGCAGGGAAACCGTACGACGTACGCCAGGATGACAAGCAAAACGAGACGCGTGCGCCCAGTGCAAGACACACGCGCGCACGGCCGCCGGAACAAACAGTTTACCCTGCGGGCCCGAACCCGGGTCCGGATCCTGCCGCTGTGCCTGGCGCACCAAGCTCTCGATCTCCCATGTCACGGCCCCCACCACGCAAGACGAGGGGATGATCGGAACCACCCCTGTAGACTCAGACGCGGGGGAAAACTGACGGGACAAAGCGTCCGGCTTAACATTGCGAGAACCCGGGCGAAACGAGATCGTAAAATGGAACCGGCTAAAAAACAGCTGCCACCTGGCCTGCCTGGAGTTAAGCCGCTTCGCACTCCGAATATAAGAGAGGTTCCTATGGTCCGTCCAAACCACAAACGGCTGTTCCGCCCCCTCCAACCAGTGACGCCACTCCTCCAAAGCCAGCTTAACCGCCAGCAGCTCACGATTACCCACGTCATAGTTCCGCTCAGCCGGAGAAAACCGCCGCGAAAAAAATGCGCACGGATGGAGACGGCCATCATCGGGCGAGCGCTGCGACAACACCGCCCCCGCACCCACATCAGAAGCATCCACCTCCACCACAAACTGTCTGGCACCATCCGGGTGGGCGAGAATGGGCGCGGAACAAAACAACTCCTTCAACCGAGCAAACGCCTGCTCGGCCTCAGGAGACCAACAGAAAACTCGAGCCGAGGACGTAAGCCGGGTGAGCGGAAGGGTGATCTGACTGAAGTTCTTAATAAATCGGCGATAAAAATTAGCAAACCCCAAAAACCTCTGCAGGTGTTTGCGCGAGGAAGGAGTCGGCCAATCAGCAATCGCCCTGATTTTGCCAGGATCCGGCCCCACCCGCCCCTTAGCAAAGACATAGCCCAGGAACGACACAGAATGAGCATGAAACTCACACTTCTCCGCTTTCACAAAAAGTTTGTTTTCCAGGAGGCGCTGCAAAACGCTGCGCACCTGCTGAACATGGTCCTCAAACGACCGCGAAAAAACAAGGATGTCATCCAAATAAACGAACACACACCGATTCAAAAAGTCCCGAAGCACATCATTAATCAACGCCTGAAACACTGCCGGCGCATTCGTCAGACCAAAAGGCATTACCAAGTATTCGTAATGTCCACGGTGAGTGTTAAAGGCCGTCTTCCACTCATCTCCCTGGCGCATGCGCACCAGATGGTACGCATTGCGAAGGTCCAGCTTCGTAAAAATGACCGCGTCCTGTAAAGGTTCAAAAGCAGAAGAGATCAGGGGAAGAGGATATTTGTTTTTCACAGTAATGTCATTAAGACCCCGAAAATCAATGCAGGGTCGGAGAGATCCATCTTTCTTATCCACAAAGAAAAAACCCGCCGCCAACGGCGAAGACGATGGACGAATCAGGCCCGCCTCCAGTGACTCCGTAATATACCTCTCCATGGCTGCCTTCTCTGGACCAGAGAGGTTATACAGCCGGCTGGTGGGCAAAGGAGCTCCAGGTAACAGTTCAATGCCACAATCATAAGGGCGATGGGGGGGAAGCGAGAGCGCACAGCGTTTACTGAAAACCGCCCCCAGATCATGATATTGTTCAGGTACAGACGAAAGATCCACCTCCTCGGGCGCCAGCTTAGACGAGCAGACAGGCGAAGGCGGAAGAGCAGACTGTAAACAGTGAGACAAGCAGTGGCTACTCCAACTCTCAATGCGACGGGAGGACCAATTGATATGAGGATTATGACGCTCGAACCACGGATAACCTAAAACAATGGGAGACTCCGGGGAGGAAAAAACAAAAAAACGAAGAACCTCACGATGATTACCAGAAAGAATCAACGAAACCGGTTCACGAGTGGCGAGCTCATCCTTCATGCGATCGTCCAATCCAATGACGAAAGCCCCGCGCAACGCGTCCTCACCCCACCCCGTCTCCGCGGCTTTAACCCGGAAATCAATAGAAAACTCCGCCACCGACCGGCCCCCTTGGCGGAGCCCGTGCAGTTGCCGCGCGGCCTCATCCGAGCGCAGGGGGTGGTGAAAAACCGCCTTAAAATCCCGAACAAACTGCTCATACGTGACAGTCTCCACGGGATGCAGAGCGAGATAAGACTCGGCCCAGTCCAAAGCACGATCACGAAGGGCACCGATAACATGAGAAATCTTAACAGCATCAGTGGAAAACGCTTGGGGATAACGCTGAAAAAGCAGAGAAACCTGAATCAAAAAACCCCCGCAACGGCCCAACTCTCCCGTAAAAGGCACCAGAGCCGGGGGAGCGGGGTCACGAACAGAGCCCACACTCAGTGAGGCAGACGGTACGGGCGGGGGAGCAGGAACAGCGGGAGCAGTAGGAGGAACTAGCCGAGCCAAAGTCTCTTGAATGGCCGACAGGGTCTCATTAACTCGGCCTGCCCATTGCTCGGACGCCGCCAACTGCCGAGACAAGCTAGACAAAGACTCCTCGTGTTTCCAGTGATCTGAGACCGAGACACTAACCCAGGATCATGATATGATGTTGTGAGAGTTTCACTAAGAATTAGCTCTGATTACAAGATTTCAATCTATCGTAACTCTAATTTGTATTTACTTCAGTTTGTTCATCTTGGAGCTGTGTGCAGCTGAGGTCAGTCTTATTATTACCAGGTGAGGATATGTAACAGCCACAGTCTGTAGAGATGATGTCACCATGGAGTGGTGATGTCACTGGAGCTGCCAATATGTGCTCCAGCCAAAGCTACACCAGAGGGTTGTGCTGTGTAACAGGTTGGTGCAGGTGGTGTTATCTACATTTGAACATTAGGCAACAGTCTCATGAAGACACTTTATATTGTTCACTAAAGACCAACAATAACAGAGACAAAGGGAGAGCAGCAGAACTAGTGCTAACAATTAGCACTGCTAGCCTGCCCACCAACACCAGCTAATGTTCTAAAAACGATGATCAATGATTTTGCTGTAACGGCTCCAGCTGTCTGTGTCAGGGACACGTTGGAGATGAAGTGAGTGATCCAGTGACAAAGGTTTGGAAACCTGCAGTCAGCTGAGACTAAAGGAGTCACCTGACCGAGAGACGAAATGTTTCACTGAGAACGTCCAGATGAACAGAATCAACCTTTGGGATAATCTGTTACACACATCCATGTTTCACTTACTGCATTATATTTCCTCATTGCTGTGCACACAGGCCTGTGGCTTATAACCAACTCCAAGTTCAGACTCAGAGGCTGCTGAAGCTGTTTTCTGGAACAGAGACGTGTTGGATATAAAACCAACTCTTCTTTATGTGTCAGCACTGAGGAAAGGAGCAGCTTCGTTTCTAAGTGTATGAAGGACTGTAGCAGTGTGTGTGAGCTTTATTTCACAGACAGAACCATGTCAAAAACACAACTTCAGGTAAAAACAATACAAAATCAAAGAGTCTGATCAGAAGGATTAAACAGAGGAGTGTGGGACTGTTTTTAACAGACAGCAGGTTAAGCCAGGCTGGAGGAGTAAACTGAGCCTCGGTGTGAGCAGCAGTGTGTTTGACAGGAAGCTGAGATAAACAGTCTGGAGCCCATTTAGTGCTTCATATGAAAGTGTGAGGATTTGAAAGCAAATCTAAAATCAAGCAGGAGTCAGTGTGAGAATGATTTGTGCTTTTCCTCAGTCAGATGCTGGGAGTTTCAGTTCATCCATGTTCAGCGTGCTGTGCTTTGTGTAACAGGAGAATATGACAGTATAAATCAAGTCTTCATGTCACTGAAAGCCTCCACAGTCTGCTATGGAGGTGCATCAGTTTGGATTTACAAGAAGAACATTTCTTAAACCTGCCACAAGATGGTGCTCCAACAGAAGGGATGTCCACAGTGTAACACAGACACACACATACTGTGTGAATGTGTGAGTGAATGGGCTTTCAACACAAGGCTTCTGCTGCTACCTTTAATTACATAATTAGCTAACAAGAACAAACTGTTAATTACCACCAAAGAACGGCTCCAGATTTTAGCTGCTGACCATTTTGTGAAACGTTGATTACATCAGCTTATTGTTGATTTTTCAACCTTAATATCAGCTGCTTTAAAGGAGCCTCGTTCTCTGGCAGTAACACTTTTCTTCACTAGATGCAGTGCAGGCACAGTCTGTGTTTCTAAACTACACACTAATGTTCATTGTTGTGCAGCTAAATCCTCCCTCTGGATGGGAAGAATCCCTGTCAGGCTTCAAACACCTGGCTTGGTGTTCTGGAGCTAATGTGTCACCTGTGAGGACTCTGAGATGAACACACAGCAGACACTTCAGTTCTCCGTCTGTGTGTCCTCAGTTTCCCAGCATGCCTTGGCTGTGGTGGTGGAGGTGAATGAGGGGGAACATCTGTCCTGCTTCTCTGTTAGCACTCAGGTTTCATACCTGGTGATCTCAGAGGACAAAGCGGCGTTACAGCAGCGCACGTTGATGAGACCTGATGCTCTGAACAGTTCAGACTTCAGCCTCACTCTGAGAAAACAAACGACTGACTGTCAGCAGCAACTACACCTGCTCCATCAGTGACGGAGAGAAGAACTGAGACTGAGAGACATACAGCTGCAGGCCAAAGGTCAGAAACGCCCGCTCTTTGTACGGGTCAGGAGTTAGTACTGCAGAGGTCAGAGGTCAGCTTGCTGACAAACCATTTGAAACAGTTTGGAGCTAAAAGCACAACAGCAGAGGAAAGAAGAGACACTGCAGAGATGATGCAAAATATTGTGTTTTGTTCTCAGCTGTCAAAAAGTGTAACACACGTGTTCCAGCACAGCCTTTGTGTACTTTCACTTCTCCATACTGTCCATTGGAAATCCTGTTTGTTCCTTTTTGATTTCAGTCCATGTGTCCAAAGCAAACTTCTGTCCCACACTTTCTCTGCTGACTCTTCACCGATGCTCAGATGATCTCAGATGATTTCACCAGAACTCATCAAAATTCGGGCTCCACAGAAACCCAGACGTCACTAAACAAGCGTAACAAGCAAAGTGAAAACTGGTCGTTCAGCTTTATTGACCAAAGATAAGCTCACATGTCACCTCATGACACAGACACTTATTTCCACAGCATGCACGAGGACTGACAATAAGTGTCTATAAAGCCACTTCTATCTGCCACACCTGTGCTTCTGTCATGGTTGCTCTCCTCTCACTCTGTCATTTATCCACAGTCTGCCTCCCTCTGCTCCGTCAGCTGACGTCCTCTCTACACCACCTGCTGTGTTTTATCCTGCAAAAACACATTTAAGAAGCGTTGCACCGAGTAACGGGAGTAACTGCTATAAAATACATTTAAAGGAGGTGGTGCTGAGTGCTGTGACTGGGGTCCCACCACTGACATCACAGGTGGAGGACATGTTGGAAAACTGCTACAAAGTGCTGTGCAGCCAGCAGAGCTTACAGTCTGTCCTGTGTGTCATACAGGCTCTCACACTTAGTGTTTCTGTGACAAGAGAAGTTTGTGTTGTTCACAGTTGTGCTTGTACTGAGTGACAGCTGACATGACCTAACAGGAATAATGTGTCTGTGCTGAATGAGAAGTAACACACAATGAAGTCTTGATGCATCTCAATCATCCAGGAAAGTGAGTCTGTTGGTTCTGTTCATCTGGACGCAGCGTTTTGTGGGAGAAACGTGTCGTCATCATCAGGTGACGTCTTCAGTCTCAGCTGCAGGTTTCAGTCTTACAAACAGGACATTTGCATAAAGACTGAAAGCAGCTGCAGGAACGATGGGCTGGGAGCTCCGTTCCTTCATCTTAATTATGCAGATTCTCAGGACCATTGATCAACAACCACTGATCCATGTCCATGAGTCCCATTCACAGAGATGTGGGAATGGCTGCAGTCACAGCATGTAAGATGGAAATAAATGAGAAGTATTTAGCTGAAGTGGATTTGATTTATGTTACTTCTTTTTTAACTTGTAGTTCTACATTGGAAGATTATTGTGATATTGGAATATAAAAATAAATTTATATTCTATTATTTTCTCAAAATAAGCGTCACACTCGTGGAAGCCGGTGTAGCCGCCGAAACGCCTGCATTTATGGAGACTTTCAGCCCCAGGTAGGCCAGTTATGGATCTTCGGATCCACATTATGTCAGCAGCTGTTCTCCACCGTGAACTGTGTTCAAACAAACACGCTCACGCCTCACAGACGACAGCTTACAGTCTGTAGAGATAAAGTGACTCGTACAGCCCCGACCTGCAGACGCTGTGCGCAGAGGTTCAGGAGCAGAAGTCCCGTTGTAATGTGAATGGTTGGTTGTGTCTAAAGCCCTGAGATAGACTGGTGACTGCACACATCCTTTCAAGGAAGCATTTCATTCATCCCTAACAAATGGAACAAAACACTGTGCAGCGTGTTCAGGTTTGAACGTGGCCCTGGCCTCTCTCTGCATCCACCTGGCACATGCAACACACATCCACTCCCTGCTGAACTGCTTGTATTTGATGTGTTGAAGTTTTGGTAAAGTTTGAATAAATTCCACTTTATTTATAGGAACATTTCATCTGTGGACTCCTGCTTCCCCTCTCCTTGAGCCAGTTTGTGACGGGAACATGACATAAGAAAACTAATTTATCCCTTTTTGATTCTGTGTATCTGGCGCTCATCCAGTGAGTTCACACTTGGCAGAAACAGACTGAATTTGTCTGGAGAACTTTGGCTTCAGCCAAGTTAGATAAACACACTGTGTCTCTGTCAAAACAGCAGTGTAGTTGTGGCACCCCTGTGAGGGAATGACCACATGAATATTATTTTGTGTAAAACACTCATGTAACGGGACATTTTTCATTGCTATATGTATTTATTTTCAGTTTCTTTAAGAGGATAGAAAATCCATGTAACAGGGATTCATTTTATGTTAGAAAGCAGTGAGGGCGGAACTTTGGTGCTTGCTCCGGGGTTTCGGGGTGCAGTAAGTGGAGCCCACCTTCCGCTGCTTCCTCAGACACGTTCTGGAGGAAAGCAGAGACGCATCGTGTCTTCCTTACTCTGCTCTTCACCTGCTTTTACAGGTCGGTACACGGTGCTCGCACCGAAAATGTTGTTTATTGTCACCATGGTTACCCACGTTAATGTGAATGGGAGAGTTAAGGCGGTCCGCCAAAGTTATTTATATGTAAACACGGGAGAAAACCAGAGGAGTGTCCCGCGCGACCGCACCGCGAGCCTGCTCGTTAGGTGGAGCGCTCGTGAAGCAGAGTCAGTGCGCTCCTATGCTCTGTGCAAACGTGTTGTAATGCTCCAATCAAATCAGTTCTGTGAGATGTGAATGTTAATAGTTCTGTTAAAGTGACTGAGTAGATTAGCTAGTGTAACACAAGCACTCTGAGCAACTCTGTGTAGCTAAAAGAGGCATTCATGGGTTGATTAAACAAGCTGTGTTTCATGATGCACTAAATAGTGATTTTGCCAGTAAATTACTGGAGGGAACAAATGTAATGTATTTACCAATGCTGTTATTGAATAGAACTGTTTAGCCAGTAAGACACTGCAGAAGACAATGTGATGTGTTTATTGATATGATAAAAGGATGTAGCTGTTATGGAAAGAAGTGTGAACTTGAGAAACTGAACCAGTTAAAAAGAGTATATTTCACTGATGTTGTGAAATAAGTAAATGTAATTGATGTGAATGAGGAACCAGCTGAACAGTATATTGAAAGCTCATGTTTAGTGTTTTATAGCATTTATTTGTGTGAAATAAATCAGACTCAGACACGTTCTGGAGGAAAGCAGAGACGCATCGTGTCTTCCTTACTCTGCTCTTCACCTGCTTTTACAGGTAACATATTTGTCATCGAGGTCTTCATCCTTGGGACCCGTAACATAGTAACTTCTTCATTGTTATACTTCTATAGTTTTCCCATTTTGTGAGCTGTGGATGTGGAAAGTGTCTCAGTGACACATCCACATGAAAACGGCGTTACCTTCGTTCATTTGCACGTCAAATGAACGAGCTGTTTGGACTTTAACGTCACAGCTGATGCTTCGATACTCGAACTCAAGAGTTCAGCTTCCACTCAGAGGTACAAGTACACACAGCAAAGATAAACGTGTACACAAGGTGGAACCCACAAGTGCACAGCTCCAACCAGAGATGGGAAGTAATCCGATTACTTTTTTCAAGAAACGAGTAAAGTGAGGGATTACTATTGCAAAAAAGGTAATTAGATTACTGTTACTTTCCCGTAAGCACGCTGCGTTACTGCGTTACTAAAACCGCAGCTGTGTGCAGATGAACAATGGATAATCTATCGAGTGTGGAGAGAGTGTGAGCGTGCAGCGTTTAAAGCGTGGAAGCACTGACCTTACTTTGAGTTTGACTCTGTAAAAAGTGACAGAAACATTAGCGTCCGCTGTTCACTGCGTGGGAAGACAACATGCTCACTCACTATGTGTTAATGGGCATGCTTATTTATAACTTTGATAAAATGTCATAAAAATAATTCCATGCCAGCTCACCATTGGTGATCAGGTAGTTTCTGTTCCAGTTCCAGTCCCATAAATCATGAAGCTTGCTGCCAGAAAAGCTTCAAATCTCCTTTGAAAGCTGTTTGTGGTCTTGATTGTGGGAGCTTCAGTTGTCTGACTCCAGCTGCCACACAGTGCTCACTGATATCATTTGCAAAAACCCCAGTGTGACAATATTTATCAGTGAAGCAGAAATCAGGAAGTGACGACTTTTCTTTGAACATTTGCTCAGGCTAAGCTGTGCTTTCTACCACAGTTGGGAATTTCCTGGTTTACAACAAATTATTGTGTCAACACCGCATAAGATTTCAAACTACAGGAAAATCACTGGAGTTATAAGAGGCAGACAACGACACACACACCACATGCATGCTGTTGCTATTTATTGTGGATTAACCTGTCAAGGACAAGAACAAAATAATTCTGCCTCAAATACAGGAAATCATAGCTTTCCTGTATTTCCTCCATTGTTGGCATGCTGGTTAGTGCTGTTGCTCCACAGTAAGAAGGTCCTGGGCTAAATTATCCATGAATGTAAACGGCTGTGTGTTTCTATCTGATAGACTGGTGAGCTGTCCAGGGTGTACCCTGCCTGGTAACCTATCACTTCAGGGTTATTTCCCAGCCCTGCTGCAACCAGGATAGAGATAGGAGGATGGTAGTTGTTGTAGACCCATTCAATTTCAATTGAAGGATTAAAATGTTCCAGGAGCTCAACTTACTCCATCTGAACATGTTTCAATCGTGTTTTATGAACACAACATGCAGCTTTACTGAATATGAAAAGGTTGTGTTGATTTAACTCAGTTGTTTAAGTTTCTGCCAAAGCAAAACCTTTGTGTGCAACCAGTGTCCACTATTGAATCAAGTCAATCCAACATGTTTTTGTCAGTGCAAAAAGGAGTTACGGTGCCTGTATTCCTGCACAATATTGTCCCGGGAGGGAGAAAAACTTTCTGGTGAAGTTTTGGTTGATTTTTGGGTTTTGCTTGACACTAGGTTGATTTTATCAGTGAGGTTTGGATTGTTTTCTTTCTCTAAGAGAGAGAAAGATGGTTTTATCCTTGGACATGTTTGCAATGGGCCCCAGTATTTGTTACTTTATTAGTATTTTATTGGTTGCGTTTGTTTGTGCTTTTGTTACAGTGCACTGAGATAAGAACATCTGAGAGGTGTGATCCACCGGTGGTGATATTTTGGTATTTTGTGAGTTCCCGATTTAACAAATCAGCTCTTTAATCCAGACCTGAGAGGTTGAACTTTAAAGCGCTATAAAATATTCTTACTGGAAACAGTGGCAAAGTGTTTTTCTCCATGATTATAATGGGCTTGGGAGAAATTCACTTATATGTGACATTGATCACATGAGAAGTCCTGAGCCTAAAAGGATTGCAGCGAGTCAATCCAGTCCAAAAACAAGGAGCTGTTTTCCTTTAAAATGATGACGTCATCTTGCTGGTGATGGAGGCTCGAATAGGCTGCGCGTGAGACTCCATTATCAGCAATATCTGGTATGAATGTGTGTGGATGTATGCATGTGACTGGACTGTGATGGACTGACGACTAAAAGTTTAACTGACTTGATACTGAGACAAAAACGGTGCCGACTTTAGGATTAGTGAATGTCCACAACAATTCACCCAGCCTGTAGAAGAAGGGTGGAGGTTTTGTCTTGCTTTGTTTGTGCAGGAGCAGAAGGATGACAGAGACTAAAGGGGGAGGCTGTAGCTTCACATGAGTGTGATCTGCAGACTGAACCCTTTGGTTGCTAATGTTGAGTCACTGATGTTTGCATTAATAAAATTGTTTTTTATTAGCTGTGTTTTAATTAAGGTATCACATTATATTGTTGGGAATGTTAAATGCTAAAGTGAAGAAAAGCTTTGATTTCACTCATGACTGAACATGTTATTATTAACCATAGCAGGCCACTGTAAAGAGTCAATTAGCTTTTATAGATGGAAAAAAAGGCCAAAAACTCTGTTAATACCTATGAATAACAGGGAATGATAGACTTGTCACATTCAAAATAGAGATATGTAATAACAAACACGGGTCCGTGTCATTTAGGTTCTCCATTGAAATAGTCAATCATTTAGAAAAGTAGAATATATATATATATGTCTCAATGCTGTTTCTCAATAATATTAAAAACCTAAAAACTATTGTTGTGGAAGATAGAAGTCACTGTGACAGCCCTCTGACTGTGGAGGACGTTTGTAATCCTATTTCTGCACTTAAGGCCAACAAATCTCCCGGCACAGATGGTTTAACTGCAGAGTTTTATGAATCATTTTCTAATCTCCTGGCTCCGTTCTTACTGCAGCTTTTCATAGGAAGTGTAGAGAATAACATCCTCCCTCCTACTCTTACTCAGGGTCTCATAACACTTATTCCAAAGCCAAACAAAGACTTACTTCTTATTGATAATTGGAGACCCATCTGTCTGCTCAATGATGACTATGAGATTATGGCTTTAGTACTTGCTAACAGAATGAAAGAGTTCTTGGACACAATTATGGATGAGACACAATCAGGCTTTATGAGAAACAGACACCTTTCTAAGAACATGAGACTGGTTTTAGATCTACTTGATTACTCTGATTTGGTATCTGACTATAGCTTCATTCTCTTCCTGGATTTTTAAAAGGCTTTTGATACAATTGAACATCAATTTATTTTCCAGTCTTTGGAAAAATTTGGCATTTTTCTGTAAAGCTATCAAAACATTGTACACGAATGGTAATAGCTCAATTAAAATGATTAAGACTCCACCCAGAGATTTGACCTGTTATACAAGGAATCAGCACAGCTGATAAGGAGCTCATCATCAGCCAGCTAGCTGATGACACCACACTCTTCTTGAAGAATGCAAATCAAATCCGTCCAGCCCTTAGTGTTATTAGTGATTTCTCTGAGGCATCTGCTTTATGTCGAAATCTAAAAAAATGTGAATTACTAGCAATTAAAGGCTGCACTGCAAATGCTCTCTGTAACATTTCTGTTAAACAAGAAGTCACATATCCAGGACTGTTGATATCCAAAGACCAAAAGTCAAGATGCTCGTCAAACTTGTCAAACAGTGTTGGGGAATTCTCAATGGTGCTTGGTGCCATACCCTCAGGGACTTTAATGTTATATAAAAACACTGACAGCTCAATATCTGCCTCAGTCACTCTCCCTGATCCAGCTGAGTCAGCAGTGGGAAAAATCTGCTTTTCACAGGAACTTGGTAACAGCAATAAGAGAATACGTAGTTTATTCCAAGAAGATATCATGTCTCTCCCATATATAGAATATCTTACTGGAACCGACATGTTCCAGATATCACCTGGAAGATAGTCTGGATGATCCCATAAATATCTAATTGTGAACAAGGTGAAGGAAATCTCATATAAAATTCTTCATAAATGTTACCCAGCCAGTCACTATATGGTAACATTTAAAAGAGACATAAATACTAATTGAACTTTCTGTGGGGATCATCCAGAAACTGTGGCACATGTCTTTTGGTTCCTCTACACAGAGATTCTGGAAGAATTTAGCAGTTTTGTTATTGTCCATATTTTAAGGGAGTTTTCTTTACGATGGGAAAATGTTTTATTCTTTTTCTTTAAGTTCCGCAGGAAGAATGATAAATGTTTTTTTATAAAATATTTGTTAATACTTTTAGCTATTTTATATCCATAAATGTAAGTTTATTAATAAAACACCATATTTCTGCCTTTTTATAAGGATATGAATTGTACATACAATCAATTTCAGACTCAACCAACAAAAAGCCTCTCAGAACAATATTTATATTGTAACAGTTGCTATTGTAATGCAGTGTATCACCACATGGCGGCGCCTCCTGTCTCACGACTGGTGTCACCCCCTTTTTGTTCTTCTTCGCACTCCTCCTGTAATGGATGCTCCCGTGTGTACGCGGACTAGTGTGCTCTTTAGTAATGTGTGGTAGAGGTAGCACTTATTTTTGATATTGTAAATAAATGAGTACTTTTTGGAAAGTCAGAAGCTGTTGCTCATTCGCTATCCACCTGCACACCTCCGCGGCTGGCTTCATCTCCACTGCACGTTACAACTGGCGCCCGAACTTTTTCCCCTTGGACTTCAGACGATTTTTGCATCCCGCCGAGGATTCTTCTCTTCTAGCACGTGAACTGTCTCGGAAATCCCCCCAGTTTTGCGGACGCTCGGACGTTTTCTCCAGCCATGGCCGCAGCCTCAGCTCAGGTGGGACCCGAATAATTTCTGGATACCGTGGTGTGCCGCTGCTCCGCTTGGGAGAAAGAAAAAGAGAGAAGCTGACTCCGCGACGCGAATGGACTCCGTGGATTTGTTATTTGTTGTTGGTTTCGTCTTCTAAGGATTAATTCTTCTGTGGAGAGCCTGGACATGAACATTTCTGCTGGCTTTTCATTCCCCTTTCCCTCTGCTGAGACTGACTGTAGCACATGTAAGTGATAGCTTGGCCGACTACAACCGTTGGTGCTGGTCTTCGGCTCAGTATAACGAAACGACTTAAAACTAATCTTGCATTGAGCTCTAGTGTTGCAGACATGCTATTGTAATAACATGGTTCTGATCACTCCAGTCTAATTTCAGTTGTTGGGCGAAATTTTATATGTGGTTTTTCTAAATTTAATCTTGAACGTATTTTTGCAGTTTTGTCTTTCTAGTCTGACCTAACTGACTCTTTTACTGCTAAATTAATAACTGTGCTGTGCCCTGGAGCGGCTTAATTTTTTTGAAATCGCAATGGCACACTGCCCAGACGACTCTGACTCAGACATGGAACTTACCTCATTACCTATGTGCTAGATAGTTGAAAATGTGACTCCTAGCCTTAGCCAACAAGTGGTGGAGTTAAGAACTGAGGTGAATAAGCTTAGTGATTGTTCACGTGACTCACTGAACATACAGCAGTTTACTAAGGCAGTGGGACCAACTCACAACGGGGAACTCTCCCCCTCCTGCAGTCCCACAGTCTCCTGTTTTCCCAATGGCCACATCGACACCTCATGTTCATGTGATGGACAAAACTGAACCCACCAACAGTACCAATCCGTTCCTGCCCAGCAACCCATTTCAACCTACAAATCCTTTCCTCCCATCTCACTCACTTGAACTCAGCAGCACTTCCAGAGTGATTGCGGCAGCTTTACATCACGCAAAGCTGGAGCCTCCTGTGTATGCTGGGGACGGAAAAGTGCAACCTGAAGACTGGTTAAATACAGTTGGCACATACAAAGCCTCATTGAACCTAACTGATGGGCAATTGCTAAACGAACTGCCACACTTTCTTGCAAAAGAGCCCGGGAAATGGTTCAAGGCACTGAGCTCCCACATCACATCATGGGCTCAATTCTGTCAACTGTTTAAGACAGTTTTTCTGCCCTCCGACAACCAAGAACGCATCCTGAGAGGAATTTTGGATCGTGTTAAGGCTCAGGACGAGCCGCTCCCAACCTTTGTCGCCCACATGTTGAGTGAGTTTGACAAACTGAAGAGCCCCCCACCTGAAAAAGACAGAATTGACCTAATTAGTAAACATGCTCTCGAAAAATACAGAGTTGCCCTGTATGGCGCTAATGTCACTTCTGTAATGGACCTGCTGCTACGCGCTCATGAGCTTCACTCAGTGCTTGGACCACAAAGACCACAGCCTGCTTTATGTAGCAAAGACAACTATAAGCCTGAACCTTACTGCTTCAAATGCTCTCAGCCAGGGTTCACTACACGCACCTGCCCAAACTGTAACACCCAACCTCATTTGCCACAACGAGCCTCGAACACCGCTAGGCATGGCCCAGTCCAGCCATTGCCAGCACCTGGCACCTCTGACCCTGGTAGGGCTGAACGATTATGGAAAATAATCTAATTGCGATTTTTTTGCCCCAATATTGCGATTGCGATGCGATATGCGATTATTTTTTAAGGTCTTTGTCTTCTGTATTATTAAACAAAGACAAGCAATACATCATATAGTATGGCCAATACTATATTACATTAATTTTAAACTGTTCTTTCCTGGAAGACAGACCTCTGTTATGATGACATGAGGTGATGCATGAATTGATGACTGACATTTTTATTTAACTTCTTCAATCACAACAGTATATTTGAACATACACAATAGTTTATTTTTAGCTTACAAACATCTGAGCATAAAGTGCTGACAAGGAACCCTGGTGTAAACATTAAAATGAAAGTCAGTACAATGTGCAGATTGCAGAAATATACATAAAAAAAAATCAGTGGCTTTACCACACTCAGTTTTTCGACATCTGTGAACTACTAGACAGTCATTCAATTAAAAAATAATATTAAATAAATAAAACTAATAAATAAAAAATACACACAGCTTACTGATCTCTGCAGTCATTAACATTACACATAAAGTGCAAACATAATAGCAATTGTATAAACACACACACAAACACGCCTTTAAAGTTTAAAGGCGTGAAATTGGACGGTCTAGCCTTCTGATTAGCGTCACCGCTGTCTCGGTGGAGTTTAATATACTCGGCCGTCTGCTTCTTGCTATCTAAAATATAACCAGACACTGGTGTAAATTCTCGACTGTCTCATACTTCTGTTTAATAAGTTTTCTGTTTGACGTTTAGTCAGCTGTGTGAAAACCAAGGAGGAATCCACCCGGGGGATTAATAAAGTTTTATTTTATCTAATCTAATAACTTTAATCTCAGCCAAACCGATTTACTCACGAACAAACAAAACACTGAAAAAAGCCCAACAATAACATTTTTAGGTTGTCTAAGTGACTTATATATTACGTTTAACCCGAGCAGCGAAACTCCGCGGTGATCTGAAAATGATGTGCCGGGAGTTGTGCCGTTCTCGGCCGCATCAGTAATCCTCGAGCTCCCGGCTAGCTGTCGAGCTGGTGGGTAGCAGACGCCTCTGAAAACGTCGAAGCACTTTTGCAAATATGGGATATCTTGATAAACCGAGCAGATATTTGATGTTTACACAACTACTTTCTCGCCTGAAAATATGTTAAAAGTTTATTTTGTGACCCAGAAAGATTAGTATGAGTAATTTTAAAACTTAGTAGCGGCCGCCATTGCTGGAAACTGGAGTTTGGCTGGGCCGCGCTATGAATTCTGGGATATGGTAGTAATTTGGACAGCCTTATAATCGCAGTATAATCGCAGCCTTTGCGGTTAGAAAATTGCACTTGATCATGTCGCGATATTATCGCAAATGCGATATATCGTTCAGCCCTAGACCCTGGCCATGAAAAGGTGGAATTAAGCAGCACCACATCCCAGCCACAATACAGGCAGTCGGGAAACTACAGGGGGGGAGGACATTTCACAGAGGCCAACCTTCCCCCAGTTACTAACGGAGCCTCACACGCCCGATTCACTACAGGGTGGACACAGTCTTGGACACTTGGAAGACAATTTTTCACAAGTCCACTGGAATACCCCACTAAGAACGAAAGTGAACTTCAATGCTTCATCTGTGGATGCTACCCTCGACACGGGTGCTTCCCTCTCGGCTGTACGAGCAGATCTCATTCAAGTAAATGACTCTTACCCTAGAAACACAAGTGAGTGGAATGGTCCTGCAGTTAACCTCGCCAATAATGCTCCCTGTATCCCTGTTGGTGTTATTTGGCTCAATATTGGATTCATGAACAAGAACTTTTACCAGCGTTTTGCCATAATACCAGATTTGTCCTCTCCTTTCATTCTGGGAATGGATTTTATGGCAAGAGCTTCTGTTTCTATTCACATTCCCACTAGAACAGTCTACATTGAGGACATCCCCTGCCCACTCGCAGACAATGAAGAGGACCTTCAAAATGATTACTCACATTCACCTGGAACACTGATGTCTTTGGACTTGGTTCGCTCAGACTTAACAGCCAAACTGTCTGAAGCAAGTCTCTCAGAGAACAACAAGGATGCTTTACTAAATCTGCTCAGCAAGTTTAGCTCCTTGTTTGATGGTCAACTTGGTCGAACGGCTCTCACTGAGCACGCCATAGAGACTGGCAATGCAACACCTGTCAAACTCCCACCCTATCGCACGTCACCTGCTAAGAAACGTGTGATTGAAGAACAAGTGCAACAAATGTTGAAGGACAACATCACTGAACCTTCCACAAGCCCTTGGGCAGCTCCTGTAGTCATTGTAAATAGAGCGGCCACGGAACCAAGGTTTTGTGTGGACTTTCGAGGGCTCAACCAAGTTACCCGAAAAGACTCTTATCCCCTGCCTCGTGTAGATGAGTCTTTGGACTT
Source organism: Aulonocara sp. 'chitande type north' Nkhata Bay (assembly GCF_057382095.1). NCBI lineage: Eukaryota > Metazoa > Chordata > Actinopteri > Cichliformes > Cichlidae > Aulonocara > Aulonocara sp. 'chitande type north' Nkhata Bay. Next base: position 68,947,560 of record NC_141346.1, read on the forward strand.
TCTGGCAAGAGGAAAGTTTGTCTCGACATTGGACTTAGCGCGAGGCTATTGGCAGGTTGCTGTAGCAGAGGACTCGAAGCCTAAAACTGCCTTCATCTCTCACTGCGGTCTCTTCCAGTTTCGGGTGCTGCCCTTTGGGCTCTGCAACGCACCTGCAACTTTTCAGAGACTCATGAACTCTGTGCTTGCTGGCCTCATTTACAAAACGTGCGCAGTCTACCTGGATGACATTGTTATCGCCTCACCTACCTTTGAACAGCACTTAGTGGATCTTGAGGAGGTGCTGGGCAGACTCCAGGCTGCTGGCTTGTCATTGAAGCTCAAAAAGTGCCAATTCTGCCTCGATGAATTCACCTTTCTCGGGTACCGCATCACATCATCAGGTGTTAAGCCCGATCCGGACAAAGTAAAGGCGGTTAAGGAGTTTGATACCCCAACCTCAGTGAAACACGTCTGTCAGTTCCTTGGCTTGACTGGCTATTATCGACGCTTCATTCAGAATTATGTCCACCATGCCGAACCTCTTCACGCCATCACCAGAAAGGACAATGCTTTCCACTGGGACGACAGCTGTCGAAGGGCCATGGACACTTTGAAGGATCATGTCACATCAGCCCCGATCCTGTCATTTCCAGACTTCAACCGTCCCTTTTCCATTCACGCCGATGCATGTGACATTGGTCTTGGGGCAGTGTTGATGCAAAAGGATGACAAGGGTCGTGAGTACGTTGTGGCTTTTGCTAGTCGCTCCCTTCACAAAGCTGAACTCCCCTACTGCACTTCAGAGAAGGAGTGCCTCGCTGTGATATGGGCTCTGGAACACTTCCGCCCATATGTTGAAGGTGTTCATGTTACTATCTTCACTGACCAAAACAGTCTCAGGTGGCTTATGTCTCGTCAAAACCCAACGGGCCGACTCGCCCGCTGGTCACTTCGTTTGCAGGACTTTGATTTCACAATAGTGCACAAACCTGGTGCACAGAACAAAGTTCCCGACGCACTGTCACGCAACCCTTTGCCTCTGACCTGTGACAGGCCGACTGATCTTTTACCAGATCATGCTGTTATGGGCAGCCTGGACATTCGTACTCTGCCCCCCGTCATTCTGGCTGACCGTTCACAATTCAGACAGCTGCAGTTAGACGATCATGTCACAGGTCCACTGCTCAGAGACATTGAAGCAGACTCTCTGAACAGCTCGGACAATGCCACCTTGTTACAGTATGTTGTGTATGACTCTCTTTTGTATCACAGAGAACCCAAGTCCACATGTGCTTTGCACCCTTTGAAAGAGCTGAAACTGTTTGCCCCTACTGCCATGAGAGGCACCTTGCTGGACTATTACCATGACCACCCCACAGCAGGTCACTTGGGTGTTTCTAAGACATTGGCAAGACTGCGTTTTAGGTTTTTCTGGCCCAAAATGGCAGCTGATGTGAAACGCTATGTGATTTCATGCTCAGTGTGCCAACTCACCAAGCCAAGTCAGAAAAAAGCAGCCGGTCTTATGGTTCCCATTGTCCCCCAGAAACCCTGGGAGTATGTGGGTGTGGATTTTGTTGGGCCACTTCCCCGCACCCCCACTGGTAATGCTTATTTGATCCTTTTGTGAGTGAGCTTTTTGAACATGTTGTTTCTGCCTTATGCTCGGTGCACAGACTCACTACGGCATATCACCCTCAGACAAATGCTACTGAACGCGTCAACCGGACTCTGAAAAACCGGACTCTGAAAACTGCAATCCGCGCTTATGTAGGTGATAAGCACACATCATGGGACAAGTTTCTCCCTCAGATTTGCTTTGCTCTGCGCACCGCCCCCCCATGACAGTACAGGTATGACTCCTGCCATGATGCTTTATGGTCGTGAGTTAGACACCCCGCTTGACCTTATCACTCAGCCTTCTACAGCAGGTGTTGATGAACCGGGTGTTCCTTACCCCGAGACTCTGAGAGCCTCCCTGCAGGAAGCTCACGGCCACGCCAAAGCAGCTTTGGACTATAGCCATGACAGACAAAAACATTACTATGACTTGAGACATCGACATGCCACGTTTCGTGTTGGTGACCTTGTGAGAGTTAAGACGCACCCCAGGTCAGACGCTCAGTCTAACTTTACTGCTAAACTTGCACCACTGTTTCAGGGACCATTGTGTGTATCTCAGAGACTCAGTGATGTTAATTACAGGCTCACTTGGGTGGACTCCGGTGTGGATGCAGGTGTTTATCATGTTGTGAACATGCAACCGTTCCATACCTGGGACTCTCTCACTTCCAAAGAACATTCTGTTTCATTGCCTGCTGAGAGAGAGACCGCAGAGGGTCTGAACTCTGACTCTCAGGCCCACCCTGGCCCCCCTGCAGACACTGACATTGACTCTGAGCCATTCCCCTTTGATTTACCGGACATTGACTCTTCTTCTGGTGTGGGCGCTGTTCCAGAGAGTGTTTCACCCAGATCTGTCCAGCACCCAGCTGCTGGTGGACATTACAATCTCAGGCCCAGACGTTTCCCCAGAGTTACGTCTGGCTGGAGCAACAAAAGATGGACTAATGATTTTCACACAACCAGGCTTGATTTGAAGTGAAATGTTTTGGTTAAACCTGTTTGATGCTGTCTTGTTGCATTGCTACTTTGAGTCATGATATGTAGATGTTTCTGTTTGCTCTACCAGTTTTATGGCTCTTTCGTGCGTTAAGGTTCATTCTTGGCATTTACTTAGAAAAAAAAAGAACAAAAGAAAAAAGTGAAAAAAACTAAGAAAACTGATTTTCCACTGTACATATTCGTCTTATTTTCACCAATTTCATTTTTAAATTGTCTTTTGCCCTGTGTGTGTGCACCAATCTTAGCTGTAACCTCTATGTATAGGGTACTGTTAGGTGTGGTGTGTGCTTTTTCAGCTGTGTACGGCTGAGGACAGCCTTTTTCTCACCAGGGGGGGACTATGTAACAGTTGCTATTGTAATGCAGTGTATCACCACATGGCGGCGCCTCCTGTCTCACGACTGGTGTCACCCCCTTTTTGTTCTTCTTCGCACTCCTCCTGTAATGGATGCTCCCGTGTGTACGCGGACTAGTGTACTCTTTAGTAATGTGTGGTAGAGGTAGCACTTTTATTTTTGATATTGTAAATAAATGAGTACTTTTTGGAAAGTCAGAAGCTGTTGCTCATTCGCTATCCACCTGCACACCTCCGCGGCTGGCTTCATCTCCACTGCACGTTACAATATGTTGATTTTTTTCACCTACTCATATCATAATTTTTTTACTCCTTGTTCTGTATGTTCATGTTCTGTTCTTTTGTAAACTTCATCTGTTTGTATGTTGTATACTCATTGTGTTTCAATAAAGTTCGATTTAAAAAAAGGTACGTTCTAAACGAAGCTTCAGACGTCACTGATCACGTGATTCTGGCCAAACGAATCAAGCCTCGACACGGTGCTTCTGAAGCAGCGCGTTGATCTTTCTGACACACGCACCGGAGCGTCAGCTTCAAGCGGACCATCACTACCTCTCACATCTAAAGGTGTCAAGGTAACTTTGAACTGAGTTCAGTCAATCTGGAGTTTTTCCAAGTTTTCTGTTGCTCTCTGTGAGAGAAGAGCGTTAAAGGCGGGGCTCTCCAGAGTCCAGCAAAACAGGAAACCACAGCTGGGTGTGTGTAAGTGTGCAAACCAATAGAATGCATCATGGTGGGGGGGCATCACGGGCATTGGCAAGAAAAAAATAAAATAATCGGTCGTACCCATGCTTCCCCGACGTCATGCCAGCGCATATTGGGAAATTCGTAGGCACCGATCGGTTTTCTATCAGCCATTTGCTGGGAGTAAGGGCGCCCTCCGTTTGCGAGGTGCGCCTGCTGCTGGCGGCACAGGGAGGAGAGGGCGGGGCGGCGGGGAGTCTCTGGCTGGCTGGAGCGGCATCTAATAACCAACTCGCAAAACAAAATAAAAACAACACAACAAACAGATATTATGATACAGACTTATAATCTGCACCGATGTTTTTTCTAAATTCTATAAAGTGAGCGCGAGAGCCCTCGGTGCGCCTGTGTGCTGCTGAAGTCAAAGTAAACTTTATTGTCATCTCCGCTACAGACAGTCCAGCATATAGAGAGACGAGACGACGAGGCTGCAGTTACAGCGGTGCAAGTAAACAAACAATAAATATAAGAAGAGTAAGAAAATAAATCTACACTTTAGGACTCGGGGTAAAGGATCAATAACAATTTAAATTTATAATTTACAGTTTGATGATTTAAAGTCTCACACAACCCGTCAAAAGGGGCGGGGCCGGCTGCTTCCAAGTAGAGCACATTTCATTTATAATGATGTAAATCCAAGCCCATAATGGATTCACGATCTGAATCCTGGGTTGTGTGAAATCCCAGAAATCAACCTTAGACAAAGTGAATCTGTGAACTAAGGTGTAGGTCTGTTAGGTTAATTGTGCTGATCCTCGGGTTGGGGGATTTGTGTTTGTACTGGAGCGCAAAATTCAAACCAATGGAAGATGGACAACAAAAGTTCAAAGCCATCAGGTGCTCAGGTTAGAAAAAAGAGAAAAGATGCAGGTAAGCAGACGTGTGATTGGATAATGGCAGCTCATCCTGAACCAATCAGACTAAACTCCAAACAATACATTATGTTACAGATTTTAATATTAATTAGTCATTGTTACTTGTTGATTTGTCCTTTTCTCATTGTGTGACGAATTATGACGACTGTTTGGTAGCTGTTATTGTCTCTCTCTCTCTCTTCATGTGTGTTTCTCTGGTGAAACAATAGTTTTGTGTTAATGTTAGGGCTGCACGATTTTGCATAAAATGAGAATCACGATTTTTTTGCTTAGAATTGAGATCATGATTCTCTCATAACAATAAATAAACATAAAACAACAAATGTCTCACGTTTTGTTGTTGCAGCAAAATGTTGTCCTGCTTGAAATTCCGTCTCCACCGTTGCTCGACGCTGCGTGTACAGAGCAGGTAGTGCAACAATAGAAAAATAGTTGCTGGACGGCACTGTGTAGCGTTTGTCTAGGGTGGTATAAGGCTCCGCCCTTGTCATTTGTTGAGCAGGAAGAGTGAGCGCTTGTTTTCATGCAGAGTACGTCCCGGATCAAAATGTGAAGTTTTACAAATCACCACTTCTTTAGTGAATATCATTTCAGTCTCAGACAACCTCGTTTCTCTTACAGAGGTTGAATGCACCTTCTGCGGATGGCGGTACCACACAGTGTGCGTGGACTTCCCCTGCACAGAAGGCAACTACAAATGCTGTGAATGCTTAATAAACAGAAACAAATGATCCCTGTTGTCTTTGCTTGATGATTGGTTTGAGTCTTGACAATCCACATTGCTGGCGTTGCATCTTTCAATGGCAGCAATTGCAGGCATCAGTGCTCAAAGCTTTTGTGTTTGTTTCCAACAAGTTGCCCACCTCGGGAAACAAAAATGTGTTCTTTTACTTGTCAGATGAACATATGAGACACTTTGACTCTTCAGTGCAGTGTGGAGCCTAACAAAGATCTGTTTTGTGTCCCAGCTGATCAGCAGGAGGAGGAGAGTCTGACGGAGCAGCAGAGGAACATTTTCAGCTACTTGGACTCAGCTCAGCCACTACAGAGGAAACAATGAGCTCAACACAGAAGGTGACAGACAGAGCAGGACCATATGACCAAAGATATTTATCACCATATACATTTGAACATTTGCCATAACGATGTAGCTGACGATATAATTGACACCAGACAAAATACTTTACAGCTCCACAACTTTATTAAAAACCATCAATGTATTTTCACTGAAACAAGCAGCTGTTGTTTATGTGCATTAAAGTTATATAAAAATGTAACAGTGCAAATGCAAATTCCTCGCTGACAGTTTAACCAAAAGGCTTTTCCAGTGGAAACTGGCCGACACATCCTGAGCATAACCATGTATAATATCCACTAAACTTCAGAAGAGGTTATACAGTCGTGGCCAAAAGGTTTGAGAATTGCATAAATATTGGAACCTGGAGAAGTTGCTGCTTAAGATTTTATAATACAGATTTGTACTTTATTTCAGATTGAACCTTTAAAGGGGCATTTCTGGACTTTTAAAGACCAGTAATGTACTTTTAAGGGAACATTTTAAAAAAAATGTTCCTATAGGTACAAAAATGTTCTTCTCTCGTACCTCCATTTCTGAGAGTGTATCATGTAACACTATAGATCAACTTAGCTCAGAATATATAAAGCATATAAACAGTTACAGCAATATGATGCAACAAACACAGCAGCTGCTTATCCAAAATACTCAAAGCTTCATAGAACTGAAACCAACATTTATTTTTAGCTCCATTCTGCTGCTGATACAGACTTTAGGTTTCTGAACATTAAACTTGTTGCTGCCTTTCATAGTGTGTAACTTGAAGGCCCTGAGTACTTTCTCCCACACTGAAAACACTGGGATGATCACATTATTTGAACATTACCTAATAAGACTGATTCAGCACAGACAGTTATGTTAAACTTTCCTAGCAGTCCTTCACAAACAGGGAACAGTCTGTCTATTCTCTCCATCTGTCAGCTGCTGCTGGCTCTTCCTCCTCCTCTTCCTCACACACTGCTGAGTTTGTCCTGGTGGATCATCAGGGGTGCAAAGCCTCACAGATGATGTGCAGCAGTGGCTCCCTCAGTCTGTCCTCACTCTGGACACTTGCAGTCGTCACACATGGAAATCAAATGTGTGATAAGCTGCAGGATTCAAACACAAGTGTAACTTATAACCACATGTTCATACTTTTATTCCACAATCAGAGAGAAAGAAACAGAGAGAGAGTGCAGGACAGACAGACAGGTGACAGTCTCAGGTGTACACACTGCTACACAACAGCACCAGAGAAGCAGGATTTAGTGTTTGTGTTATTACGAGTGTAAACAAGAAGAGTTCCAGATGGTGCAGTGGACACATGTGTGACTGCTGTGATTAAAGCATCTTTCTTTCAGCTTAACGAGTGAACCGTCAGCTCGTTCAAACACACGTTAAAGTGCGTTTGGCTCGACACCACCGAACAGAGGCAGCAATATAACACAGCTAACATTAACAGTGCAGTGAATCCTGCTTGTGCCGTGATGTTCAGGACTGCAAACCGAGCAGCATCACTGACTTTCAGCTTGTTGTGTTTGTGGATATATGACTGACTTTAATTATCCACAAAATCATCACATTCTCTGTCAGATTAAGGTCGACTATTGAACGGCGTATATTTTAAAGGCTTTAAAACCAAGTTAACGCTGAAAGTACAAACATCACTAATGTCACATAACTCTGCCGACAAGGCATAGCTATGGCTATGAAATGCTCTTTGTGTATCACTTCTTCATTATGAAAGATGTCATTAATGCACTAGTAATGTCTCATCTGGAGTATTGTTCAATCATTTGGTCAGCAGCTAATAAGACAGATCTTAACAGACTTCAGTTAGTCCAGAATAAGGCGTCCAGATTAGTGTGAAGATGTTCATACTATACTAATATTGATAAAATGCATAATAACCTTTCTTGGCTTCCTGTACAGGCTAAAATATTCTATGGCTTACTTGTAGTTCTAAAGAAAGCAATTCTGTTAAACACACCACATTTATTCTGCTCAGCTGCAGTATCCAGATGAAATACATCATCATATTACACAGTTTTCAACAAGCTGCAATTTAGTAAATGCTCGAGTTAAAAGTAACGTTTTGTAAAACTGTTACATTTAGAGCAACTTTTAAGTGGAATAAGTTGCCTTAAAGAATTAGAGAATTATTCAAAACTTCAATGAACACTTAAAAGCCGATTTACAGAGCTTTTAGTTGTTGTAAATATTGTAAGACATGATTTGTTTTTGAAATTTGTGTAATGTGCCTCAATGTTATTGATATTATTATTATTATTATTGATTGCTTATATTTGAACAATTGTGAAACCTCACTGTGGATGTAAGAGTGAAATTATGTGGATATCTTGAATCCACTTTATTGTGTAATATTTTATGTGAGTATTTGACGGAAGACGAGCAACATCTGTTGTGGAAGCTAACGGGGTTCCTTTAGAATAAAAAACATAGGATTTATTATCACTGAATAATTCTGTATAAATCTATACAAATTATAGAAATATGTAATAGGAAACAACAAAATAATCTAAATTATAAAATAATGTGTGTGTGTGTGTGTGTGTGTGTGTGTGTGTGTGTACAATCAGGAAGGATGGGCATGATTTTAGTGTTTGAACAGTCATGAATTATCTTTAACAGCAGGTTGGATGTAATGTGTTAGAACTACCAGCAGGTGGGGATAAGAGACCTTTAAGGTGTTTGGTGCCACGCTCCACCTTCAGGTTTAAAACTAGTGTTAATGGAGTTTGAAGGTTGAGTTTGTTCCACGACTGCTTTTCACTCACTGCCACTGTTTGTATCTCTGTCACTGCAGGACCAACATGGAGCCAGAAGTCAGCGCTCTCAGGAGGCCGACAAACCTCACAGAAGAAAGGGAGAGAAAAAACACACCTGTGACGAGTGTGGGAAGGGTTTTACTGTGAGGGCTAAACTAAAACGGCATCAGGTCATCCACACTGGAGAGAGACCGTTCAGCTGTGACTTGTGTGGAAAGTCTTTTTCCTTCAAGGGTCACCTAAAAACACACCAACTCATCCACAGTGGAGTTAAAGCGTACAGCTGTGATCAGTGTGGGAAGGGTTTTACTCTGAAGGCTTCACTAAAACAGCATCAGGTCATCCACACTGGAGAGAGACCGTTCAGCTGTGACTTGTGTGGAAAGTCTTTTTCCTTGAAGGGTCACCTAAAAACACACCAACTCATCCACAGTGGAGTTAAAGCGTACAGCTGTGATCAGTGTGGCAGAGCTTTTACTCGCAGTAGCCACTTACAGAGTCATCTAGGTACCCACTCTGGAATTAAGCCATACAGCTGTGACGAGTGTGGGAAGGGTTTTACTGTGAGGGCTAAACTAAAACAGCATCAGGTCATCCACACTGGAGAGAGACCGTTCAGCTGTGACTTGTGTGGAAAGTCTTTTTCCTTGAAGCGTTCCCTAAAACAACACCAACTCATCCACAGTGGAGTTAAAGCGTACAGCTGTGATCAGTGTGGCAGAGCTTTTACTCAAAGTAGCCACTTACAGAGGCATCTAGTTACCCACTCTGGAATTAAGCCATACAGCTGTGACATCTGTGGAAAAACTTTCAGCCAGAGAGGGAGACGAAATGAACACCTACGCATTCACACCAGACATGATGTGTACTGCTGTGAACAGTGTGGCAAATACTTTACAACTCACACACACTTACAAGAACACATGTTTACCCACACTGAGGAAAGACCTTATCAATGTGACCTGTGTGACAAGACTTTTAAAACTCCACAGCACCTGAGACAACACCAACAGATCCACACCAGAAAGAGACTCTACAAGTGCAGCTACTGTGAGGTATGTATTTATATTGTTATCTTGTCATTTTAGCCTGACTGTTTGGAACAACTCTGCTCATTAAACTGTGTTAGCATGTTAGCAATTCTACTCCATGGAAAAGCAGCTCTGAGTGATTATTCAGATTTTCCTTTCAGTTATGATTTTAGTATTACTGTAGTATTATGGTGGTAGTATTGTAGTTATTGCAGCCCAGTAAACTGAGTGTGTTAACTGAAACAGTGAAATGTAGTTGGACGTCTGCAGAGATGCTCTTTATTTCAGGCGACGTTCAGGATACAAATGTTGAAGGACTGACTTACACTGTCTTTGTGTCTTTGTTTAGAAGCAGAGTGACACAGATGGATCCAGTTCTCAACCCTGTCATCACTGTGGTGGTGGGAAAGACTTTCATTGTGACCTCTGTGGAAAAACTTTCAGTTGGCAAAAGGCCCTAAAAAGACATCAACGTAGACACACTGGAGACAAACTGAAATACTGCAAAGAATGTGGGAGAAGCTTCACCACACCAAGTGAGTTAAAACAACATGAACTGATTCACAGTGGGGTTAAAAAGCACCTCTGTGATCAGTGTGGGTCATCCTTCACCACTGCAAGTCAGCTTAAAACACACAAAGGAGTCCACACAGGAGAGAAACCACACAAGTGCAGACACTGTGAGAGAAGCTTCTCACAGTCAGGTAATCGTAACATTCATGAACGTGGACACATGGAAGGAAACTACAGCTGTGACCAGTGTGACAAGAGCTTCAGGAATCTCAGTTCATACTCTGCACACAAACGATCCCACGTTACTAATAAACTGTTTCACTGTTACCAATGTGCCCAAACATTCACCTCATTGTCTGCTCTGTGCAAACATCAGCGCGATCACTCAGGGCTGAAATCACTCCCATCACTGGATCACAGTGAATCTGAAGACACAGAAAGATCCTCTGGTCAGACTCAAAAAGCTTGAGATCAGGCTCCACAGAGTTCAGATAGAATCATTTAAACTTGTGTTGAACTGAACTGGTTGCTGGGCTGAACTTCTACATAATACAGATCTACATGGGATCTTCTTTTCTGTTGTTTTACTGGGTCAGTTTTGTCCTTTTTTCTCTGTCCTGGTTTTGCTCGTCTGTAAATGATTGAAACTCAGTCAAATAGTTCATTGTTCTCCAGCAAAACGTTTTGGAAACTCATGTTTAACCTTTAAAACTCTGACATGTTTTAGCACACAAGGCTTCATCGGGGAGTTCACTCATGATTGGACCATGAGAACAAAGGTTTTTAGTTCTTTCAAAGAGAGTCTTGGAGATGTTTGATGTTTCTGTTTTTCTGAAACCACCTGAAAGAAAAACTATTTTTCTTGCTTTATGTAGTGTGGAAGTTTTTAATGTTTCTTCATCTGTGATGTTCTTGAATGTGTTCACGTGAAGATGGTACAAATAAACTGTCCTTTCAGCTTTAGCTCCTAATTTATTCATTATTTATGGATGTAGCACAGGACTAATTTGCCCACTCAGTAAATCTCACTCATGGCCAAGAAATTGAAATAAACCTTGTTTCCCTGCTGGATAGTGATCCACTGTAACTCTGCTCCTCCTTCCTGTTTAGGATTTCTGTGGCTGAAGTAAAATTCCCTCCATCCATCACTTATCCCAGCTAACCCACAGCGGGAACGTAACAAGTGGGGGCTCGTCCGGGATCTTTGAAAAGGGAGTTCTGTGTTGGATTTGGTTTTCTTTTTGATTATCTCGCTTTGGCACCTTTTAGAGATTAATAACTTCCCAGTTAAGGTAGGTGAGGGCCCAGCTGAGCTTTTTAAGTTCCTCCTTCGGGCACTCTTTTGTTATTTTGCCTTTGTTGTTTTAGGAGTAATCCTGGGTGGAGATTAATTCTCTGTTGGGGGTAAGCAATTCAGGGCTCCGGTCGCTGAAGTTCTGCCTTTAAAGTTGCCTCGAGCCCAGCACGCTCCGGAAGATAGACAGGGCAAGGTTTTGGAACTGGGTAAGTTGTTTTGTTAACGTGTGTGTGGCGGAAGGTACGTTGGTCAGCTAAAGTAAGTTGTGTAGTGGTCTGTTAACTGTCTTAATTAGGTTGCGTTTTGCTAACTCTTCACCATCCCCAAAATGGTTGACACAGCTGCTAGTGTACAGATGTCTAGAGGCTTGTTTGTGAGCAATAACATTCACCTGGTTCCAGACTTCTGTGAATCCAGTGTTCACAGCTTTTTCAGTGTGTTCGAACGCTTGGCAACTGCACTGCAGTGGCCTCAAGATGTGTGGGGGGTGATGTTGCTGTGTCGGTTGACAGGTAAGGCTCAAGAAGCGTGTTCTTGTCTGTCTAGGCAGGACGGCCTGGTTTATGGAAAGATCAAAAGTGCCGTCCTCCAAGCCTATGAACTGGTACCTGAGGCCTATAGGCAGAGGGTTGGAGTTGGCACAGGGACAGTCTTGACTTCGCCAGGGAGAAGGCGAGGCTCTTTGATAGGTGGTGTGCGGCAACCCAGGTTAATGATGTGGGGTCCATACGTGAGCTTATGCTGGTGGAGGATTTTAAAATCTTTGTTCCTAAGTCTGTGGCCCTTTATTTAAGTGAACAGAGGGTTACAACTCTACAGCAAGCTGCCACCCTGGCAGATGAGTTTAAGCTGACTCATACAGCAAGTGCGGTAGGACAGGATATCCCTCTGCACTATAGCGCAGCCTGGACAGGTAAAAGTGGGCCAGCTAAGAAGGAAAATGCAGTTATGGTGTTAAGACCTAGGCCCAAACTGTGTTTTTTCTGTCACAAGCCTGGCCATGTGGTTGCCAATTGTGTCAAACTGGCACTCAAACAGAAAGCCCACTCAACACAAAAGGGGCCTGTTTTGAGAAAAGTCAGTCGTGGCTCTCAAACTGACAAGCTTGCCAGGCCTACGGAAAGGCTAAACCTGGAGCATAATTGCTCGGTAGCACCCCGTAATCAGTGTACGAGGCCAACTAACCCTGAGCTGCCGCTGGTTGACCCTTTCTCCGGTTCATGTTCAAAACCACCCTTCAGATCTGCACCCCTTGCTAACAAGTATGTCTGTGTTTCAGCGAAGCCTGCTAGCTGCCTGCTGGGTTCTCCACACGTGATAGTTCGAAGCCCTGGCTATCCCATGGGACACTGTTTCGAGGGTTTGGGGCCACTCTCTGGGAATGTTGTGAACCCACTGAGATGGGATTGGCAGCTCCCGCAGGTAATGCCTAACCGGTGCTATGGGGTTTGGTAGGTGGAAACCCTGCAATTTCTTCATGAAACGGCTATGGACTCACTTTGTGTTATCGTAAATTTGACAAACCATGGGTTTGCATTTATGGGAGGGGGTGTTACGGCCCTAGCAGGGCCTCTCTCTCTCCTGAGGATGCCTGTGTGGGAGTGTCCCACTACTTCCTGCCCGAAGTGCCACCTTTCCCTCCTGTACAGCTGACTCCCATCAGCAATTAAAGGTATTTAAGCCCAGAGCAGGGTGAGCTCTGGGCCAGAGTGCCATTTGTGTGGGTACAGCTAGTGAGCTGAGTGTTTTTGCGGTGTTTCCAGCTGGTGAGCTGTGTTTTGTGGTTTTCAGCTAGTGAGCTGCGTTTTCCTTTTGACATTTTGCATTACTGACCAACGCCTGAGTTTTGTTTGTGTTACTCTTATGGTGATAGCGGCTTGTCCGTCTCTTTTAGTTTAATTACTTCAATAAAACTGTTTTATTTAACTGTTTCGCCTCCTTGATTCCTTTTTCTGACCCGGTCACTTTTGTTACTTCCCCCTCCCCGCCTAGACCCCAGGGGAACGTAACACAAATGGAAACATGTTTAAAAAACACAATGTGAGAGAGACGTTGAGGTCCTTAGAAGTTGCCCTGGGTTTTTCTGTCACCCTGCTAGATGTTACACACCTTGTTATTGGACTGATTTCTACTGCTGGACTACTCCTGCGGAGAGTAACAATACTCTTACTAATTAGCTCCCTTTCACACCTTTGGGGATATTTATTTTTGTGTTTGCAGCGCTGTGAGCCAGAAAAGCGAGAGAAAAATCTGCAACAGCGACGAGCCGAATGCTTACGTGAATCGCAGCAGCTGCACATGTGCTACGCTGAATTAGAGGATATCTTTGCTCTGGATTTCTATTTCTACTTTTTCATTTCTATATGATTCTTCTTGCATCTAAACAAAGATGATTCAATTTGCTAAATGTTGATGGCTCTTCGTGCTCAGGTGTAAATGAGACGTAATATTTGCTCTTGGTTTGGTTCTCCTGTACAGAACCTTGCAGTACAACAGAAACCTAAAAACATTATTTGTAGTTGTTATTCTTAGTTGTTCTGCTGCCTAAATACCACAGGGTCTGATTATGAAGTTATTGAGCTGCACATACGTTACGACCTGCTTAAGTTTGAGGTCACAGCGTCTGTAGAGCAGCTGGAACATAATGAAGTCTACAAGGTTAAAGTTTTCTCTTCAGTTATTGTTCTTTCTGCTGCTTGGTTTGATGGATCTGAGAGCTTTTGTTTTTATTATTGTTATTATAATTATCATTAATATTTTACTCTCTAGAAGCTTTAAAATAGTGTTTGTGTTTGAAAAAATTGATTTAAGAATTGAACAGAAACATCTGTCCTTCTGAAAATCGCCCAAAGGCACGGAGACAAAGTCAAAGGATGCAACCTGTAACTTTCTCTTCCTTCATGTCAGGACCATCATCCATGATTTATATACAATGCATATAGCAACAGTAGCACTTTAGTTTGGACTTTATGATTTCTGTAACTGGAAAATATTATTTTGTTTAAAGACAGAAGTGACCGCATAGTTGCAACATCAAAGGGAAATATGAATTAATTAGCATCAAGTATATTTGTTGCTTAAGCGTTTGCACTATAACTTAAGTAGGATTATAACTTTTAAGGAAGGAAAGATTTCAGATATTTAGTTCACTGTTTCAGTTATTTTATATGAAATTAAAACATTTACGTTGGTCAAATATGATGCTCTAAATCAAATAAAAGTTTGAAAATAAATGATGTATTTTTAAATGCTGCAACAAATGTTCACAAAAAGTAACTATAATTAAAACCAGTTAAACAAAATCAAATGTTTGAATCATGCTTAACCAAATGCCAGGCTGGAGAGCTGAACCTAAAGTATACGTAGAAAGATTTCAACATCTGAGCAGTTTTTAATGTTTTTATCACATATAAATGTCACAGCAGTGGGTCCTGGCCCAATGCTTTGTGTTTTTGGTTTTCTTTGACTCTTGTTTTTCTTGGTTTTTGTTCTTCTTATTTATCAGGCTCTCAGTAATCTTAGTTCTCCCTCCCTCAGTGTTCATTTCAGCCTGTGTTTAGTTTCTGTTCCCGTGTCCCACGTTTCATCGTTTCATGTCGAGTCAGCCCTGTCTCTCTGTTTCCTGTGTCTCCCCAGTCAGCCCCGCCTCCCTCGGGCACTCATGTGTGATACAGAGTAATAAACTTAAATACTTATTTTCCACCCTGATTTACGAATAAATTCTTTACAAATCCTACCATGTGAATTCATGGATTTTTTTTTTCACATTCTGTCTCTCACAGTTGAAGTGTACCTCTGGTGCAAATTACTGACCTCTGTCATCATTTTAAGTGGGGGAACTTGCACAATCGGTGGCTGACTAAATACTTTTTTGCCCCACTGTACAGCTGATTATGATCAGAATCAGAATACTTTATTGATCCCTGGGGGAAATTATTTTTTGTTACAGTGCTCCATTTTAAACCAACATTAAGACAAGACAGACAATACGCTAACTAAGAATAGTACAATATATACATATATATACTGTAGAATAAGGAGGGGATGTTTTTCTCATTATTATTTAATATTTTAATATGCCATTATTAGTTCATTAGAAGTATATAACCAGCTTTGCATTAAGCATGAATTGAAGTTTTTGATCTTACATTATTCTTTGCATTACAGTGATGGTGATAACTTTAGTTTGATCTTTCTTACAGGTACCAGAATAATAACATGATTTTCCATTGCAGATGTAATCATGATCATTCCATACACATTGCAGTTTGTTGCTCATTCTAGAGTTGTGCTCAAGGTAATTAAAGGTTAAAAGCTACAGCCAGCGCGAGTCTGGCTGATCTATGGAGGGCAAAGGCTTTGAGCTTGGAAGGCCGCACGCGCTTACACAGCACTTATAAGATGTCATTCTTGGTGATTTTGTGCTCAGTCATGTTTTAATATGTTTTAAGTAGAAGTAGCTGATCCAGCAATATTCATTTAATATTATATACTTGATTTAGAGCAATACACACTGATGGTCTTAATAAATGAAAGAGTCCTTGTAGTTGCCATGTTGTGTCTTAGCAGGGTACAGACGGTTCCAGGAGAAGGGGGGCAGTCAGCGTCTGCCCTCGGGAAGGAGACAATGTTATTCTTTGTGTTAAATAAAATTGTCAACATTGATTGTATTATACCTGTCGCTACGCATGAGGGGGCGTTCTAATACCCTGATTTCATAAAACTATGGAGATGTGTTTTTTGAGATGAGATCTGAGACTGTCTGCATACAGTGTCCATCTCCCACGTGTGTGATCATTAAATCATCGTTTGACTCAACCCGACCGGACCAGTGTTGTTATTGTGGGTTTTTCCTCTTGTCTCCATCCCCAATATTCTGAACCTTAACATTTTGGGGGCTCGTCCTGTGGTATTGGGGTGGAAGTGTGAGGTGTGGACGGTCTGAGGTTGTCGAGCGGACAGGCACGGACCAGGGATCTGATGTGAGTGAGCTTCCCGGGTGCATCTAAAAGGTAAGGCACTGCCTGTTGAGTTGATTCCCAAATTGTGCCAAATTGGGCTGCATTAAATTAAAAGCCTGCTCACTGACGTTGCTGGTGGGTGTCTGTTTTGATTTTGATGAGAATCACCGTGTGTTATGCAGTTAAAGTTGCTTAAGAATGTTTAATGAAGTTGAAGAAATATGAAACTGTTCTGGAGGTAACAGATATAATGTTGGGTTTGAGTCCCTGGATATTGAGCTGAAGGCTCAGGTAGTTTGGTAGGGAAATTAGGACAGAAACTGTTCTGGAGGTAACAGATACTGTTTAATAGTTTTACAAATTAGGTCAGAAACTGTTCTGGAGGTAACAGATACTGTTTAATTGATGTGTTAAAATTTGTCAAAATTGTTTAGGTGAAAATTGTTATAGGACGGCACTGGAAGATGCTAAGAAGCACATAGCCCGGAGGTTACGCTCCCTCCTGGCCGTGGACGCGCGGTCTTGACCTGTCGGCGAACAGGGGTAGTTCAGTTTTGGTTTAACTGTGGGGTACAGGGCATCCCGAAATAAGCTAGGAGTTACCGAGACTCCTCATCGTTTAAAACGGTGTCATGTGCTTGTTTGGACAAAGTTAAATTGAGTTAGGGACTTTAGAAATCAGGCCATAGGCTGTTCTGGAGGAAACAGATACTGGTTAATTGATTACAAAAAAGTGAAGCTTTCTTCGGTTGGACCCGTTAATTTAAATTTGTCGAAATTTGTTAGGTGCTGAATCTGTCATGTCTGTCAGTGATTGTAAATATAAGACGTCTTTTGTGAATAGAATTCTATCTGAGCTTTGTGTGACCCTGTGTGTGATGAGAGCGCAGCTGCAGCGCTGCGAGCTATTTTTAGACGGTGTGAACATGCAAATGAGCGTGTGGCTGGGAGGAGAACGGAGCTTTTCACTTCCTGCCCAGAGTGTGTGTGAGCCTTATAAGCAGAAGGCTTTTTATTGCTGAAAGTTTGTAAATATGCTGCTGGTTTTGATGTTATAACAATGTAAATAGTTTTTGATTTAAAAAGAGTGGTTTAAATAATTTTCAGACACACCTTGCAAATGTGCTTATAATGAGTTGGCACTCGGCCTTTGAAGGTCAGAAGCTTCATTCGGCGTGACTGTCCGGATTGATAAAGTGTAGTAAATGCCTTGAGTGCAGAGGGTTAAATGCAAACAAGCTTACAAACACATAGGTTATGATCAGAATAGGTCCCTAGAAGGCTTTTGAATGTTTTAAACCAAGTGGGAATCACTAGAAGGTTATTTGTTAATCACAGTTGATTTATGTAATGTAAAAAGCATTTAAGACTGAGTAACTTCAGTTTTTGAGGAGGATAAGAGAGCGTTCCTAGATCAGAGTAAGTTGCTGTAAGTCAATTGAAAATAATTTAATTAAATCTTAAATATTTTATACTGATAACACAACTGATTTTAAGCCATATCTTTAAATAAGTAAAGTTCATGAAGTTTTCTGAGCTGCCATGACACAGAGAAAGTGGAGTGTTTCACCCTGAAAGGATGAAATGATGCTCTGCCTTTGTTGTCAAGTTCAAACATAGGCCTTAAATAAATATGAGCCACTAATAAGCGTGACATAATTAATAATTTCAAACAATAAAGCATATTGGGTGAGTGACCCAGATAACAATAATTTATGAGCACGCAATAAAGTGGACCTGTTAGAACCCCTTTGACATTTGTCCCTTCAACAATAAATGATTATATTGTGTCCCATGCACTAAACAGTCTCATTTAATACTGTTAAATCGTTGTTTAAATAGAATAAGCAAACATGCCTGTGCTTTATTTTGCAACCTGTAACATACAAATTGCAGAGGAAGAGGGTCGACTGGAGGTGACCTGTAAATGTCACATAGTGACTGAGGAAGGTGTTTCACCTTATGAGATGACAGTGGGGTCCGAGATTGAGCTGCATGAGCTAAATGCCTATATACAACGTTGTCTATTTCTATTTCAAGGCGTAAAGGAGATGACTGAGCATGAAAATGATCCAAATTGGGAGCCCACAGAGGCCGCCCACTTTGCTCAGGCTATGGTAGAGTCGGTACTAGACGGTTTTGATTTTGATATGCTTGCTTGGGAAATAATGTAATTATCTGTGGAGATGTCTCCAAGCGATTAGTAGATTTAAAGGAGACAAATGTGTGCTTGAGAGTGCGTGGTTGAAATTGTGTGTGTGGGTGTGCGTTTGAAAGGCTTTGAAACATAGATTTGATTTGAATAAAGCTAATCACAGTACTATGGTTTGGCATTGAAGTAGAGCGAGCTATACAGCTAATTATTGAGGAGTTTGGATTTAATTGGTCCATTGCTCCCTCGCTCGGTAAACAACACGGTGAATTTGTTAGTTTGTGAGCAAACATGATACTGCTTTGGGGCAATTTTCTGTGAAAAAATTTAAGGCTGTGTGAATGCATTTGAGCTGTGTTATTGTTTTGTGCCCCAAAGTTAACATGCAGTGTGTATGAGTTTATAACATTTATGTTCCAGAGTGAAAAGTGGTCATTAAAAGCGAATATTGAAAGAGGCTTGGTTAAGACTTGACACACTGCGTTGGCTGTGTGTCTTACCAAGCAGATCATAAGGAGACAGTGACCCTTGGAGGAGCGAAAGTAATTCTGAAAGCTAACAGGCAGACATTGCGGAGTGATCCAGAAGGAGGAGCCGTATAACGTCACAAAAAAGGGAGGTAAGCTTGTGTTCTAGGATAATGGCTGACGGCCCGAACACGACACCTACTGGGCACAGAGGCTATAAGCCTCTAAAGGAGCAGCAGCAACAGTTAAAAAAAGCTATTCGCTTAGCTTCCCCTGGATCAACAAAGTTAGCTGAGAAGGACTGCAAAGCAATGGAAGCTGAGCTAAACAAGCTTATTGATTCCCAACAGAGAGGGCTGGATGACAAAATAGCCCTAAGTCTTGTGCTCAAAATAGAAGGAGAGAGATGTGAGCAGCAACTGGAACAACTGCAAACCGAGGCAGAGAAAAGTTCAATCAACTGGAAAATTAAATAACAAATCAAGAAACTACAGCAAACTCATGCAAAGTGTTGCAAGTGGATGTTCTTGTGGAACGGAGCATCTTCCTGGATGGAGGAGGATAACACAGCGGAAACAGAAGATATGGAAAGCATAATGGAGGCTTTGAAACAACTGAAAGACCAAAATAAGAAGCTGGAAGGCCAAATGAAGAACTGGATTCCAAAACCAGGAGATGCTAACAAGTATCACACAGCAGAGATTCTTCCTTGGGCCACATTAACATCTAATGCCGTAGGACGACAACATATCATGCCTGTAAGCTGATGTTGAATACACCAGAGCACCACTGGTGTTTCATAATGAAGGGCCTATGACAGTTAAATGTCAGTCCCTGAATGGGGAAGGGAAAGAGATAACATCAGCCGCAGAGGAAGGCTTGCCTTTGCCTTCTTGTTCACATGAGAGAGAAGACAGGCCAAAAGCCGAAGCATCAAGAGAGAGCCTGCCAGACCAGACTGGAGAAGCGGATTGGACCGCAACAAACGAGGAAATGATTTCACCGGTGGAAAGGATGGCACAACCGGCTTTCATCGGGCTGCCAACACCAGCAAGAGAAGAGCAGGCCCAAACCAGGTCAAAACACTCTAAAGCAATGGCCAAGTCAGACACATGGGCAGGAGAAGTATTCGGACGAATGCTTGAAGCCCCGCAAGGGCTATTGGAAGTATTAAATACACTGAAGACCGTAAAGGACAAAATGACCAAAAGCATGGCAGAAGAGGAGAGCGACAATGACTCATCTACCACAGAGGAAGAAGAAGATGATGAAGATAACGACAGAGGAGGAGTCTCGTCAGAACCAAGTATAGCCAGGAATTTTAGGTCAAGACAGGTGAAAAAAAAAAAGAGCAGGGACAGAGGAGGCCTATTTTTAAGAGTTCAAAAGGCAAGGGAAAATTGGGACAGTGTAAAACTGTGACCAAAGCAGAAAAAGCTGCGGGCACTCATTATAATTTGCCTTTAGTGGCTGGTGCAAAAAATGAACCAGTGTACCGCGCATACAAAGTAAGAGATTTGGAGGCATTGGTTAAACAGCTTCCACCTATAACTGGGGGCGGAGTAAGGTGGTTGCGTGAATTAGGCAGACTAACAGAAGGAGAGGAGCTTGCGATTGGTGATTTTCGCGCCATTTCTGCGCGGTGTATGCTCGGTGGTGGGATAGCAGATGTAGAGGCTATAGCTCGCACAACTCGCTATGCAAATGATTTGCCTTATCATGAAGTGCAATGTGCTTTGTCTGACGCAGTCCGTGAAAAGTACCCAACCCCTAATACAGGAGCCATACCTAAAATAATTTGGGACCCCCAAAACACACCTAGAGAGTTTTTAGAAAAAGCCAGAGATCAGTGGTTGTTAGAAACAGGTACCCATCCGGGTAGAGAAGGTGAGCATCGGGCGTGGTTTCGCTCAGCGGTGCTGGCAGGGCTGCCAAACCAGGTCACAGAAGATCTACAGAAAAACCCAGATTTTGCCGTAGCAGATTCGGTGCAGTGGGAAAGACACGTCTCACATCGTTTGCAGCTGGAGCAGGACAGGGCGAACAAGCAGAAAAAAGAGTTGGAGGAGGCACAAGCGTCTCTACTCAAACTACAGTTGGTGGAGGCCAGAAACAAAGCCAGCGAAAAGAAAAAAGAGGAAAAAGAAAAAACAGAAAAAATTATGATAGTTGCGACCCAGCCTGGTCCTGGGCCTGAATGGCCAGATAGTGGCCCGGGTCCCTGCACTAATGACGGATGGCCCGCCAATGCACCAAGGCAGAACCAACCCACAGGGAATTGGGGAACCGGTGAATCGTACAGAGGGCGTGGTGGCTCAGCGGGGGGAGTACAAAGAGCTCGTGACACGGGGAATCTCAGCAGTGTGCCTTGGAATGTCTGTTGGAGGTGTGGAGCAGAGGGTCATTGGAGCAAATATTGCCCAGAACGTCGTCAGAACAATCAAAGAAGAGGCTACCAATCCCAGGCACGTGGAGCTCCGAGAGCAAGAGATGGCTCTAGGGGAGCATATCAGGCCCCAAACCCGAGTGCAGCACCAGCCGCGCAGTATCCAGTGGCTGACTGGAGGGAGGACCAGTACTGAAGGGACCCGGAGGGACCAAACAGTATGGTAATGGCAGATCCCATGCTGTTAATGACTATAGAAGGGACAGAATTGCCCTTCTTAGTAGACACTGGAGCAACATATTCAACCTTGAGAGCAGCACCAGACAGTGCAACGTTGTCCTGCCACACAGTGAACGTGGTGGGTTTTTCCGGGATCCCGACAACTCTGCCAGTGACTGACCCAGCTTTGACAAAGCTGGGCAAGCAGACTTTGAAACACAACTATGTGGTGTCATCGCAAGCGCCAGTAAATCTTATGGGCAGGGACCTGCTCGTGAAGTTGGGCGCCACAATCACATGTTCAGCAGATGGATTATCTGTGACTCTGCCAGGGGGCCAGCATTTTCCGTGCCTGGGAACAAGTTCAAAGACTCAATACCTGCTTCAAGACTGTGAAAGAGCAAAAGTCAATATCTACTGGGGGAGACTAGTGAAAGAGGATGTTCTGAGGCAATTTCAGCTGTGGAGACCCTGGATAATGAGCTTGGCAGTTTACTCCCCTCCGCGCGACCCTTACCACGTTACCCTGTTTTATGATAAAGAGAATGACGACACCTATCGTGAATTATTTCAATCTGATCTTGAGGGTCAGACGTGGAATGTGCAAACACATGACATCTACATCGGACCAGAAGGTGTAGCCGCGGCTGTGAAATTAACTGATGAACAATTGCCTTGGTACAATGTGGAACAAAATTCAACCCCTCACATTACATTGGCGGTCCACCAAGGTCATGGTGCAGGTGATCTAGGTCCAATGGTCAGGCAAGCACTGGATGACACAGGGTGGCAAAGAACCCAAATTCCTAACTTATCTTATGCTCCAAATTGTAAAACCTATCGCATAACTTGTGCCTGTGAGGATACAGTGATCTTGGAACATAAAGAAATTTCAAAAACACATGGTGAGGAGTGTGTAGATCATCCTCACGCAGTTGCTGGACTGTCGAATCTGCCTGACAGTCTATGGTCAAAAGGGCCCACGGATGTTGGCCTAGCTAAGTGTCCTCCTGTCTTGTTCCAGCTCAAGTCACACACACCAATCAATAGACCACAGTATAAACACAAACCTGAAGCAGAGGCAGGAATTACAGAAACAAGAGAAGGCCTGCTAAGGGCCGGGGTGTTAGAGCCCTCTCACTCACTGTGGAACACACCAATTCTACCAGTGGAGAAACATGGAACAGGAAAATACCGTATGGCACATGATTTGAGAGCCATTAATGAAATATTGCTCTCTACTACTGCACCGGTACCAAATCCGTACACAGCTTTATCAGCTATCACATGTGACCAAAAGTGGTTCACGTGCATAGACCTGGCAAATGCATTTTTTTTGTCTTCCTCTGCATGAGTCACTCAGAGACATTTTTTCATTCACATACAGAGGCCAACAACTCAGATACACACGTTTGCCACAAGGCTTTGCACTTTCTCCAGGCATTTTCAATCAGGTGCTTAAAGAAGCCCTGTCGTCATGTAATTTGCCTAATGATTGTACATTAATACAATATGTTGATGATCTTCTCATTGCAGCCCCGTCAGCAGCGGATTGTACAGCGGCATCGTTCGTTGTGTTGAATAGGTTGGCGGAATGTGGCTTTAAAGTAAGTAAAGACAAGCTGCAGTTAGTTCGCCCTGAAGTGACCTTTTTGGGCCGGGTAATCGCACACAAATCAGTGGGTTTGATGAACACACACAGAGACCAAATTTTGACACACCCAAAACCGCGAACTGTGAGAGAAATGCTTTCTTTTCTTGGTTTAACAGGTTACAGCAGGCAGTTCATTCCGGATTATGCAGGCAAAACTGCCCCTTTAAGGGGCCTAATGAAGCAAGTTGGTGTTCGAAACTTTAAGGCTGAGTTGCCTTGGACGCCTGAAGCTGAAGCCGCATTTATTAGGGTAAAACAGGATTTGTCAAGGGCCTCAGATTTAGCCACACCCAATTATGATGAGCCATTCTATTTGGATGTTTCTGAAACAAACTCTATTGTAAATGGAGTGTTGTTTCAGAAAAAAGGGGGGGGTAGAGAAGTGCTCATGTATGTTAGTGTAAAACTACATCCAACAGAAGCAAAGCATCCTACATGCATACAACATGCAGCAGGGGTCGCGAGAATTATCCAAAAAACAGCACATGTAGTGAGAGAACACCCACTAAAAATACTCACTACACATAGCATAGTGGCATACGTGAATTCACAAGCATTTTGTATGTCACCACGGGCACATCAGAGACTGAGCAAAGTCTTAGAGGCCCCAAATTTGACATTCACACATGAAGGAATTAACATGGCAGATTTAATGGGTGTAGGGGAACCACATGACTGCGCCAAAAGAGCACAGATTGAGGAAAAGATTAGAGAGGACCTGAAGGCCGAACCCATACCGGGAGCTGAGGACTGGTTCACCGATGGATGTTGCCACCGAGACGAAGGAGGACTGAAAGCAGGGTATGTGGTGGTCTGCAGAGTAGAAGGAGATTATCAGGTCAGAGAGTCAGGAAGGATTGAGGGAAAGCAGTCGGCCCAGAGAGCTGAAGTGATAGCCTTAGCTCGAGCTTTGAGACTAGCCAAGAACAGGAGAGTGAACATCTACACCGATTCGGCATATGCGTTTGGAGCAGCGCATGTGGAGCTGCCTCAGTGGAAAAGAGCAGGATTCAGAACAGCAACCAATGCACCTATTTCCCACAAACATGAAATGGAGGAACTGGAAAAGGCCTTGGCTGACCCAGAGGAGGTGAGCATTATAAAATGCAAAGCTCACTCCCAAGGAACCAGCATGGTGGAAAAAGGAAACCAGAGAGCAGACGAAGCCGCAAAGGAGGCCGCAGGCTACAAAGGACAGAGACAAATGATACAGGTAACCCCAGAAGAGGAGAGATCTGTTGACTTGATTGAGGAAGTTAAACGGGCCCAGGAGGAGGCATCCCCAGAGGAAAAGGGGGTGTGGAAAAACAAAGGAGCCTGGCAGGATGGACATTTGTGGAGGGGGCCAGACGGGCGCCCTGTGCTGACAGCCAAAATGGCAGAACAGAAGGTGGATGAAGCCCACGGACTTGCTCACGTGGGGAGAGCCCAGATGGAAAGAAATTTGTGTCATTGGTGGCATCCTGAGCTGCGAGGAATGATAAGGGAGAAGGCCAGGATGTGCTTAATCTGTGGGGCACACAATCCTAAGCCAGCAGTAAAACCGGAAGTGGGTAAGTTTCGGCCCCCTGAGAGGCCGGGAGAGGAGATTGTTATTGATTTCACTGATATGATTGATTCTGGGCCGGGCGGTGTAAGATATTTGTTATTGTGTGTTGACGCTTTGACCGGCTGGCCAGAGGCCTGGGCTACAAAAAAGGAGGATGCTAAGACTGTCGTTAAGTGTTTAATCAATCATTACATTCCCCGTCATGGGTTCCCGAAAAGAATTAGATCAGATAATGGAACCCATTTTCAAAATCAAGATTTGGAAAAAGTAGAAAAAATGTTGGGCGTCCAGCATAAATTTGGAACGGTCTATCATCCTCAGTCTCAGGGGAAAGTAGAAAGAATGAACCTAAATTTGAAAAACAAATTGGCAAAAATCTGCGCGCAAACAGGGCTAAATTGGGTCGCAGCCCTGCCGGTTGCGTTGATGACCATAAGATGTTCTGTTAATCAATCCACAGGTTTTACACCATACGAGCTGCAAACCAGGAGACAGTTTCCGGCACCTTGGACGGTGGGCTCGGGTGAACGGGACAAAAAGGGGAACCGGTCCCACGCAGACTACTGGAACGAGCTAAAGGCGCTAGTGTCCAGTTTCACGAAACAGGCGGCTTGTAAAGGGCCCACAGGAGAAGGAGAGGTCCCAGACGCGAAAACAGTGTGGCTGAGAGTCATCAAACGAAAGTGGAAGGAGCCCCGCTGGACTGGTCCATATGAGGTATCGGCTCGGACGGCGACAGCGGTCCAACTGAAGGGGAAAGGCGACACCTGGTATCACTGGACGCAGTGCGCAGCTGCGCACGAGGGCTTGGTGGGGAAGGATCAATCTCAACCCGACGCAGGTGAAATTGAGCGGCACAATAATCCCTCACACCTGTGCAACGGACCGACCGGTAGTCTACCCGGAAGGTCGAAGAAAGAAGAGCAGCCAAGGAGGAGATCGCCGCGCCAACGAAAAGGAGCGGTACCACACTGAACACCTAAAACAGGAGAGAGGCTCTGACAAAGGGCTTTGAACTTTTTACTACACCATAACATTCACATACCACCATGCCATCACAACAATTAGACACTGGTGCTGAAAGAAGAGTTTCAAAAGCCATCACAATGTTCAAAATTATTATGAGTTTGATGTCAACTATGTTGCTAATCATGGCTATTTGTTTTTTGATTTGTTTGTTGCAGACCGACCCGGGAAACCAGTCTGAGCACGGAGGCCATGCCAGTCCGGCGTTGTTTGATACACCAAGTACATCACGCGTGGTCCATAGTGATTTAAGGTTGCGGGCAAGAGTGAAGCGCGAGGTCTCTGGTAAAAAGGATGAGTGTCTCAGCCCATATGGTGGTTTAGAATTAGATTATGTTATTGGCTCCACAACTTCCTTTACGTTTGATCTGTGTGATGTTGTTAATTGCAGGGACGTCGGCAGTGCTTGGAGGGGATACAATGTGTGGGTCTGTTGGGATTATTCAGTGAGTACGCACTGCGAGAGGGGAAATCGTCCGTATGACAGCTGGTGCCGTAATTGGGACCAGGTAAGGGGTTACACTGGGCAAAATTGGGAACCGTTAGAATCAGGATCAGAAAACGGGCTTAAACTACAGAGGGATTTTAGCCCCTCTGGAAACGCGTTAACTTTATCATTGGGGAATTGGCATCGCAAACAATCTATGTATTTGGTTCTGGGGGTGGAAATAGCGGGGGTTGATCCAAAAGGGTTAAGAACGCAAGAACGTAGATAGGATCAATTATGTTCACTATAATGTACTGAGGCTCTCTAACCTCACCAGAGACGGCATGGAGGGGTTGGCGGAGCAGGTGGGTCCGACCTCGTTAATGGGAGTGCAGAATAGAATGGCCCTTGACATGTCGTTAGCGGACAAAAAGGGGGCGGTTGTCCTATATTGGCCGATCAGTGTTGTAATTTTATTCCAAACAATACTGCTCCAGATGGGTCGGTAACCAAGGCTCTGGAGGGCCTAAAGAGCCTTTCTGAAACTATGCATGATCACTCCGGTGTTGGTAATCCGTTAGAAGGCTGGCTGACCTGAGTGTTCGGACGGTGGAAGGGGGTCATCGCTTCGGTCATGTTTTCTTTGTCTGTTGTGGTGGGTATTATGGTTATTTGTTGTTGTCTCATCCCTTGTGCCAGAAGAATGTTCAAAAGTATGTCTGTGAGAGCAGTGGACCCTGGAGTCATTACTCCAATGTCCATGATGCCAATGATGCATGTGGAACTGAATGGGTAGGCCAAGGAGGGACACAACTGTTTGTGACCTCTGGATTCTCCAGAGGTCAACAGAGGGAATTGTAGAATAAGGAGGGGATGTTTTTCTCATTATTATTTAATATTTTAATATGCCATTATTAGTTCATTAGAAGTATATAACCAGCTTTGCATTAAGCATGAATTGAAGTTTTTGATCTTACATTATTCTTTGCATTACAGTGATGGTGATAACTTTAGTTTGATCTTTCTTACAGGTACCAGAATAATAACATGATTTTCCATTGCAGATGTAATCATGATCATTCCATACACATTGCAGTTTGTTGCTCATTCTAGAGTTGTGCTCAAGGTAATTAAAGGTTAAAAGCTACAGCCAGCGCGAGTTTGGCTGATCTATGGAGGGCAAAGGCTTTGAGCTTGGAAGGCCGCACGCGCTTACACAGCACTTATAAGATGTCATTCTTGGTGATTTTGTGCTCAGTCATGTTTTAATATGTTTTAAGTAGAAGTAGCTGATCCAGCAATATTCATTTAATATTATATACTTGATTTAGAGCAATACACACTGATGGTCTTAATAAATGAAAGAGTCCTTGTAGTTGCCATGTTGTGTCTTAGCAGGGTACAGACGGTTCCAGGAGAAGGGGGGCAGTCAGCGTCTGCCCTCGGGAAGGAGACAATGTTATTCTTTGTGTTAAATAAAATTGTCAACATTGATTGTATTATACCTGTCGCTACGCATGAGGGGGCGTTCTAATACCCTGATTTCATAAAACTATGGAGATGTGTTTTTTGAGATGAGATCTGAGACTGTCTGCATACAGTGTCCATCTCCCACGTGTGTGATCATTAAATCATCGTTTGACTCAACCCGACCGGACCAGTGTTGTTATTGTGGGTTTTTCCTCTTGTCTCCATCCCCAATATTCTGAACCTTAACAATACATACATACATACATACATACATACATACATAAGTCACTTATAAATAAATATTTGGAAAAGAAACGTGTAGTTGTAGCAGCAAACAGTGTGTTAAGTGGATGCGTTGTACAGGGAGATGGCCACAGGCAGGAATGATTTCCTGTGTCGTTCAGTGGTGCTTTTCGGTAATCTCAGTCTCTCACTGAACGAGCTCCTGTGACTGACCAACATGTCATGGAGTGGGTGGGAGGTGTTATCCAACATTGTCTTTATCTTGGACAGCATCCGCCTCTCCGACACCACCTTGAGGGAGTCCAGCTCCATCCCCACAACATTGCTGGCCTTACGGATCAGTTTATTAAGTCTGTTGGCATCTGCGACCCTCAGCCTGCTCCCCCAGCATGCAACAGCATAGAGGATCGCACTGGCCACCACAGACTCATAGAAAATCCTCAGCATTTTCTGATGCATGTTTTACTATTGCTATGTTCACATCATCTGCTTGGCTTTATTACTGAAAGCCTGGAGATCCTCTGACGTGTGCTTGGCTGATGTGAAGTATGATTAGTCCTACATGACATCAACAACAGAGGCAATGAAAGCTTTGTTGTTAACAGGTTGTAGGTAAAGTCAAATGT
Source organism: Aulonocara sp. 'chitande type north' Nkhata Bay (assembly GCF_057382095.1). NCBI lineage: Eukaryota > Metazoa > Chordata > Actinopteri > Cichliformes > Cichlidae > Aulonocara > Aulonocara sp. 'chitande type north' Nkhata Bay. The sequence goes on from NC_141346.1 coordinate 68,976,005, forward strand.
CTACTTCTACACTTGTGTTGGGTAAAGTTCGTCTCACTGCAGCAGATTTATATCTGTGCTTTCACAGGGCGTGATGTGGAGCTCAGCGCTGAGGTGCAGGTCTCCTTGGAGACGGCATCCTGGCTGAAAATATTATCATGCTTCCAAAACATTTCAGCTTTTATTTTGAAAGAAACAAGACTTGAAAACGAATCCCCTTCTTCCCCTTTGTCTTTGTTCTTCAGAGGAGTGTCACCTGGACAAACTCAGGGCTGTTCTAGAGCCTTTGTTATTATTTGACTCCATAGAAATAAAACTGAATCGAATCAAACAAAAACTCCCAAACAGCTAAAACACTTTGCTTTATTCTCTTTTTTAACAAATACGTTGAAGTCCATCCATAACAACACAGCTGAGATCTCCTTTGTAATCAAGTGTTTCCATCCTTTGTACAGATCTGCATACAAAACAATCATTTACGTCCCACAGAAGTCTAGTTACACGTAACTATACAAGAACTGGTGAATGACAGAAACATGAGACACATGATCACAGGTGATAACAAAAAGAGAAAGAATTCATGTGTTAGTGATGTTTTTCAGCCCTGATGGCTCATGTTGGAGAAACAAGCTGAGGTACGTGGAAAGTTCACACACACAAGTGGGCGTGAGCGCACACACAGAGAGAAACACAACTGAAGCATCTGTTTGCTGTTTCTGCTTTCATCATCTCTGCTGCTGTGTCAGGCTGGGGTCTCTCAGTGACGTGGTTGAGGTGAAGTATGACGAGTATCCCTGATTCAGTCCATCGAGACAAAGGGCAAAGAAAGCTGTTGTTAACAAACTCTATGGTGATGTGGCATTTAGCTCTGACTCTACGCTCTGCTGAATCCTTTGAACCTGCTGATCAGTAAAGCTCTACGTGCTGCAGCAGATTGACCTCATCTGTGTTCACAGGTGTGGACCTCAGCGCTGAGGTGCAGGAGACTTTCATTCAGTTCTCCCTGCAAACAGCATCCAGCCTGGAAATACTGTCATCTTTCCCACAAATGGTGCTCTTATCTCAGAGAAGAAGTCTGATGTAAATAACTGCAATCAACAGTGATGTTCTGCACAGATCACTTTTCCATTTTGCTCTCTAGATGAGTCCCAGCTGCCTGACCTTGTGTCCAGGTGATCGTCTCACTGAGGAGCTTTTGTTCTGAAAATCTCACGTCCATCACCTGTTTCCTTTTTACTATCTCTGCTCTTTCTTTATTCACAATGCTCATAATATCACACAATTATATTCATCACCTGCATGTTTTTATCCAGCTGCTGTTAGAACCAAACAAATAAAGGATGAAAAGCCTGAAATCCTTTGATTTATTACATTTGAAACAAATATGAGAGCATCCCTAACAGCACAGCTGAGACCTTTGTTTTAATCAAGCCTTTGTATCGACACACTTGTAAAGATTCATATACAAAACATAATAGAATAAATCAATATAAAATACACATAATCACAAAAATGCAGCCATGTTGTGAGTTTGCATCTAAAACATGCATGTTTCCCTTTGTACAGGCAGATTTACAGCAGACAAAGCAACACGCTGATCGACTTTGACCGCTGCAAAAACAAAATACCCACCAAGTCTGAAGTCGATCAGAGGAACTGTTGACAGACTAACAGACAAACAGATGCTTGATTCATTAGTGCGATTAAATGTTCTTCTTTAGCAGCATCACTTCATGTGTTTGTGTTCCAGGAATAAAGGTCTGTTTAAACTGGACGTCTCCTCAGCATCACTCGTGCTGTCATGGTTTCAAAGCTGTGCAGAAAGAATCTGAGGGATGATACAGAGGTGACCAAAGTTACAAACATCCAGCTGTGCTGCAAATGTTTGCAGAGCTCCAAACTCTTTGGCTTTCTGCAGAGCAAGTATGGAAGAAGCACCTGAGCTAACTTCAGTTTAGACGATATGAGGAAAAATGCAGTTTATATTTAGAGAAGCGAAGGCTCTTTATCCTGACAACTACTCCCTGGTGGATCCCTGTCCTGTGACAGCAGCAAAGACTGTGTATCAGTATCATCAAAGCCACTTCAATAACCAGTGTTTAAAGCTCTCTAGCAGATGGACTTCAGTGGCAGCAGCCTCTGTCTGCTGTGTACAGAAGGTTCTCTGATGAAGCACACAGCAGATGCTGCACTACAACAGCAGCAGCAGCTCAGCTTCAGTTTGGTTCGACGCCCTTTTTGACCTGTGAAACAGCAGAAAATGAAACATTTCAACACCCGTTTGTTAGCGTGAGCTATTCTGCTGTTTTTCATCATTTCACAGGTGAAATAAAATCACATTTACTTCCTGTAGGAGTGATCGTGTCCAGCCTGACTGAGACCATGTGCTCCATCCTGCACAGATAATAAACCTCTGACATGAAGGGCTGTCAAGTAGTTTTAGACAAATGGGGGTAAAAGATGTTAAAAGCTTAAAGAGAAACTACATTTTCTAAGAACTGTCTGACGTTCACCTCTCACACAGTGGATACGATTCTGCCGCTGCAGGAATAATCTTTGTGGTTATGAAACTGTCCATGTGTTTGCAGAAAATGTCACATGTTCAAAGCCATCCCAGCACCTGGGGTTTGTATAAGTGCAGCTGTTGGTGGGGAGATAGTCTCACTCTTCTATATAAAGAGTCACCAGGCAGCAGATCTTCATCTGTGATCTCCTCCATCATCACGTCTTCACTCTTCAGCAGCTATGGCTTCACTTCGTGCCCTTCTGGGAGTGGTGCTGTGCTCCTCATGGTTTCTGCTTCTGCCTCAGGCCGACTTTGATTTACAGAGTCATCCATAATATTTTTTATTTTTTATTTTACTGCCCATCTATTTTCATACAAATGTCTCCGTCTTATGGAAAAGGGGTGGAGCTTATCCAACGAGGACAGGCAGGGCCCCCCCAGACAGTTTAGCAGTCTATACAGGAGGCTGACCTTTGCAACATGTACTTCTATAATGACTTCACCATTTAGGTTATTTGGTTATGTTTCACCCTGGATTTTGTGTGATAATATTTATTTTGTCCACTGATTTAAAAACAACAAACTATATGAATATAAAACAGAGTGAACAACAAAACATCAGCTTTGGAAACTTTGATGTAAAATTCTGCAATTGTTTTCTCAGATATAGCATAAATCAAACTAACATACATCAGTGTATTATTAATGTGCACACACACACACACACACGCGCACACACACACACACACACACACACACACACACACACACACACACACACACACACACACGTTATAATAAACAGCTCTTATGCTTCTGTATGATTCTCAGTGCTTTCCATTTGCGTGTCCACAGGTTGCTGTACACTCAAAAAAGTGAAATTTGGTGGTTATTGCATTTACAAGACTCTAACATGTAATTTGAACACAATGAATTTATGTTTCTAAGGTGAATGTAATAAAATCATATAAGATCTACATGAAATTTACCAACTTAGCACCTCTTAAATTTATTCTTGTTGATATGACATGATAAAATCTAACAAGTGTGGTTAGCTGCCTTAAAGACTCGCGCTATCACAAGATCACCTGAGATTCTAAACAACAAGAGGCAGGAAAGCACATGGTTTGCTTCGCGGTCATCTTGGAAAGGTAAGAGTGAATCTATCTTCATCCATCTTGATGAAAATACTTTTTGCACAAAGGTATCATTAGTTTGTCGATTCTTTTCAGTTCTATTTATTCACATTTGTTTTGTTTTTTTAAATATCTGTTTGTTTATGCCATTCTAGCTAGCTAACACGTTAGTGCAAGAATATAGCACAATGTCATGCTAGCATGATAGCCTAATATGAAAGACTTAGCTACTCAAAATATAGATATTGTTTATAACTTAACCTCTGCACATAAGCTAGTTTGGCTCTACCACAGAGACTGTTGTGATAAATTTACATTTTACGTGTGGGTTGTTGAAATTTGTAAGTTGCAACTGATGGACAGTGGTTTATTTAACAATTTATGTGTTTTTAGTACACTGAGGAGGAAAGACAAAACATGAACAGATGTGTTTTCCTGTTTTTTAATGTTTTTGAAATTAAATATTTTTCTACTTAATAAACTTGGATATGGGCTCAAAATGTGGTCATAAATATTTTGTACTTGTAAATCGGTTTTGTACTTGTAAAAAAGATTTGTATGTGTAAAAAAATTTGTGCATGCGTAAAAAAGATTTGTATGTGTAAAAAAGATTTGTGTGTGTAAAAAAAGATTTGTGCGTGCGTAAAAAAGATTTGTGTATGTGTAAAAAAGATTTGTATGTGTAAAAAAATTTGTGCATGCGTAAAAAAGATTTGTATGTGTAAAAAAGATTTGTGTGTGTAAAAAAAGATTTGTGTGTGTGTAAAAAAGATTTGTGTGTGGACTTAGCCAAAAAAACCCTGCAAGTTACAACTACGAATTTTGACCCTATTTTTCTTCCTTTCATCTGATTGGTGAATGTCATGTCAATCACAAATGTAACAATCCAATCAGAGAACAGATGGGTTTGGCTGTCGGAGGGGCGCTTTTTTTGAACTGCAGGTCTTTGAAGGGAATAAATGCCCTTTTACATGCCAACCCAGCGTTTTCCTTCATCACCACGAAGGAAAACAGTCTGTGGTCGTCCGAGTTTGATGATTTTTGTGTCACAGGACTACGTGTTTAATACAGGGACTTCCACAGCCTTTTCAACAGCGCTGCGGACGCAGGGGGGTGGGGGGGGGGCAGTGTTTTGGAAATGACAGTCTTCATTACAAAGCTTTCTTCGTTATGAATTAGCATACATGTTTTTATTGAACATTTGAAGAACTAGCAAAAAAAACAGAAACTCTTGTAGTTCACATAAAGTCAGCGATAAAAACAACGAGGAGCAGGTGCATCTAGTACAGGTAGAGCTGCTGCAAAAACCCACAGAGCTCAGCAGCCAGCAACAAATTCTGGATCCTTTGCTTTTAGTTAGCAATTAGCATTAGCAGCACATCCTGCGTCCCATGTGAATGGACTTTTATGCTGCGCACTGTGACTCACAGCAATGGTCCCGGGTCAGCCCTGACGTTGTGTTAAACTAATCCTAAAGTAATAATGGTATTTCTAACCACTGACATACCACAACTTTATCCTTTCAACAGCTGCTGAAAGTAAGGGGACCTAACTGCTATCGGATATTTATATAGAGATTACCCTTCAAGGACCTGCAGTTCAAAAAAGTGCTTGTGATTGACATGACATTGACCAATCAGCTTAAAGGAAGAAAAATAGGGTCAAAATTCGTATTTGTAACTTGCAGGGGTTTTTTTGGGCTAAGTCCACACACAAATCTTTTTTACACACGCACAAATCTTTTTTACGCATACAAATCTTTTTTACGCACGCACAAATCTTTTTTTACACACAAATCTTTTTTACGCACGCACAAATCTTTTTTACGCATGCACAAATTTTTTTTACACATACAAATCTTTTTTAGGCACGCACAATTTTTTTTTACACATACAAATCTTTTTTACAAGTACAAAACAGATTTACAAGTACAAAATATTTATGACCACATTTAGAGCCCATACTTGGAGACTTCCAGTTCCCTCCTGTAAAGATAATAAATGTTTAATCTTATCAGGTGGTGAAAGGTCTGGAGAGCTGGCAGTCCAGTTCATCAAATTCAAGGTGAGCTAATATTTTTCTTAAAAATTATCACATTCCCATGTTAAAAATCTAATATATTCATTTGTAAGTGACATATAGTTTTGAGACCAAGAAAACATTGCATTCTGATTTTATGTACACATCATCTAAACTTTCTTGAATTGGGGGTATGGCATGATTAAATTAATACACAAAGTAAAAAACAACATTAAAATGACAGACTTGTCTAAAATGCATAAATACTATTTGAAAAGATTAAGACTGTAAAACAATAGCCTCTCTATTTCTCACAAATTCCTGGTAATTCAACTAAAAGTTCTTTAATCCCACTGCTAGGTCATTGAGATGGATTTCCGTATATATTTGTTTTTTCCCCCCTCTGTGTATAAAGACTGATGCTGTTGAAATCAGAAGAGAATACATCACCAAAGGTCTTTGCGTGTACCTGAATGAAGATCCTGAGAAGCTGGTGAAGGATTACCTGGTATGTTAACTTGCCTGTATCCTTAACTAAGGACATGTTGAACTACATACAAAAAGTTTCAGGGGATGGGGTTTTCCTGTAAATTACCGGTGGCTGTAAAAAATACCTTTTAAAATAGGAAAAGTAAGAGCTTTATGTTTCTCACTGGGTACTACACGCACTATTCTTGAGTGTTTTATACTAACCTTATTATAATATCATTATAATAACCTCATTCATACACACATTCATACAAGATTTTTATGTAACATTTACACTTCAATGGATGTATCAGGAGCAACTTGGGGTTCAGTATGTTACCCATTGATAGTTTTAGTTTCAGATTAGAGAAGCCAGGGATTAAACCAGTAGACAACTTGCTCTACCTCCTGTGCCACAGTCACCCCTGTCACAACTCAAGATTTTGAAAGACAGGACATTGTTGAGGTATTGAATGAACTTCTCTTGAGTCAGGAAAAATATCGGGCAGTCATTTGTGATTAGATTTACATTATTATAAAGCTTGAATGAATAAAGCTTTTAGGTATTTTACATTAATGTAAAACAGATATGTACTTTTAAAACTGTTTGCAATGGACATTAGTGAGAAATCATTATCTTTTTTTTTTTGTTTGTTTTATTGTCACAGGAAGTTGATAAAAAGCATTGCCACTGCCATAGCAGAGACAGTCTTTGGAATCTGTGTCTTTCGATCAGAGGGTGCGGAGCCTGGCGATGACCCTCAGGATGTTATGATTGTTCTAGAGGGGGTGGAAGTGATGGGTGAGTTGGGCAATGTAGTTTTTGCAGTGACAATGTTGCTTGGTCTGGTCTATTCACTGAACCTGAGCTACCCTCTGGAACTCAGGTACACCTTTGAGGTCCTGCAGAAGATTCTTATGGAATTAGATGCACACAAACAATTCAACAGCACACAAAGTACAGGTTCTCAAAACACTATTTTCTCGTTGAGAAATGTTCCCATTACATCAGCTACACCATGTACCTGGACCATGAACCTAAAATAATTGCAGATAGATGATACCAGGCATTTTGTATTGATTTTGAATAAACACAAAATTTTTGCTCTTTCTTTTTTGAAAGTGCATCTGTTGACCTTCAAAGTAGTTGTATTGGTCATCAGAAAATCACCTGATTCAGCCATTCATTGTTGTTAAAAAAAATTGTTTTAACAGGTTAAATTTCCGCTTTGTCCACTACTTTTTTTCTGTTATGTAACTTGCACTTGCATTTCATGTATTCTTTATACATTATGTGAAATTTGCTATAAATTCAATAAATTGGAGAAAACAAAAAGATGTGTATGACAAATTTTTATTTACCTTTTAGATGTAATAGTGAAATGTATGTTAATCAGACTCTAGACTTTGTTAAATGCTCCAAAAAATTACTCTTTAAATTAACTTAAAATAATCATGGAAAGAATTTCCACGTGATTAAATTGCTTTCTATTAACATTAAAGACTTGTGTTGGAATAACTTAATTTGTATGAGTTAGTTCAACTCAATTAACTTAAGCTGGGACCAAATTTAGTAAATTAGTTGGAGAAAACCTACTGAATTGAGTTGGAACAAAACTCTTTAAGTTGGATCAACACTATTAAAATATATTGGATCAAAATGCAGTAAATACGTTGATTCATCAATCTTTAATTAAGTTGGTCCAACTTGAGTGCAATAAGTTGGAGTAACAGAATAGCATAATGCTAAAATAAAGCAATTTAATCACGTGGAAATTCTTTCCATGATTTTTTTATGTTCATTTAAAGAGTTATTTTTTTGAGTGTACATAAAACACAATTACTTAAAATAAATCAATAAATACACAAACACTTTAACCAGTGCTTTCTGAGACTGGATGAGTAACGGGAACCACTCACTGTCAGATCTGTAAGTGCTAAAATTATACTGTTACTCGAACCATCCAGTCGTTCTCTAAAATTGAACATTAACTTTCTTAAAAGTGCTTTAAAAGTCCAGACACCCACAGCTACAAACATCTGGCTGGCACTACCACTTCTAGGTATCCTGCAAAGGATTCTCATCGCATCATTATATGCAACATGCAGCTTCTGCATGCTACATTGTTTGTAGGATGACCACAAGGGGGCAGTATATAGCGGTGTGCAATACGCTTTAAACAAAGCCACTTTAACTGGAAGTGAACAAAAGCTGAATTTGCGTGCAATAGTATTTGCCTGCACATAGAGCTTACATCGCTGTCTGTATATGTCATCATCATCATTCATTTGCTCAGTAATAAAGTGACCGAGGTATTTCACCTTTTTATGAACTTCAACAGTTTTTTGTGCCAGTTTAAACAAAGGGAAATTTAGCTGCTTATCCTGCTTGGTTCTACATATCAAAACAGCACTTTTAGCAGCATTGTACTCAATGTCATATTGCACACCATATTCAGTACAGACATTAAGAAGATCCTGTAACCCAGCACTGCTTGGACTAAAAACAACCAGGTCATCTGCATACATGAGATGATTTATCAGTGCTTTACCTAATATACACCCAGTGTTACAGGCTCTCAGCTGTATGGACAGATCATCAACATATAAATTAAATAAAATTGGAGACAAAATCCCACCCTGTCTGACACCATTGCTGACACCAAAGGGGGCAGAAATACTGCTTCCCCATTTAACCTGCATGTTCTGATGAGCGTACCAGTAAGAGAGAATCCTCACCATGTATTGAGGAACTCCGCGTCTCTTCATTTTATCAAAAAGTTTTCTGTGGTTCACTCGATCAAAAGCCTGAGAGGCATCAATGAAACACATGACTATTTCCTTGAGTGCATATATGCACATGTCAGCTTCGTGCTTTGGTTTGAAGCCAAACTGATTATCCAGAGAAGAGATGAACACACTAACTCTGTCAAACAAGATTCTTTCTAACACCTTAGATAAAATACTGGCTAGTGCAATCGGCCTGTAATTATCCAAACAGCTCACTTTTGCAGCTTTGTCTTTCATAACTGGTACCAGTAAAATACACAGCATTGAGTCTGGTAATATGCCATGAATCATAAACCCAGTAAAACAGAGCGCTAAAAGAGGAGCTAGCCTTAAACTAGCATGTTTTAAATGTTCTGCAGTGATGTGATCCAAACCAGAGGATTTATTATCAGACAACCAATGAATGGCTTCATATACTTCACGTGTCCTTACACTTATTGTGTCATTACTCATGTCAAGATTGTCCTCATATGGATCACTTTTTATACAGTTAAACAACGCACTGTAATGCTGTCTCCATGACGCTGCAATGTTATCTGCCCCAGAAACACCTTCAACAGTTGATGGTAGAGATGGTTTACAGTTATTAAGAGCTTTCACCTCTTTCCAAAAATCTGCCATATTATTACACAGCATTTTCCAAAGAATCTGCTCTCAGCATTTGCTCATTTTTAGTTATAAAGCGAACAGCGTACTTATATCTGGCATTCGCACATTTTTTCTGTTCAAATTCTGGGCCTTGTTTAGGTCTTCCAGCCATGGCCCAACATTTATAAGCTATGCGAGCTTCATCATGGTACATGGATACATGTTCTTTCCAGCCAGGTCTGATGTTAGGTTTCTTATGCTTATATTGTTTATCAAGCAGTGTACCACTTTCATGCAGAGCAGTCACTATATCATCATACATGGAGCAGAGTAAAGGTTTATGCACAGCATTCTTACAGTTGACATCCTTGCACAAAATAGCTTCTTTGGGCAAAGAAATGTTGTTCAGATGTATATCGGTGTTACTATGATAAGCTAAGAAATCATCTTCACTACAAGCTGACCAGTCTAATTTTACACTGGTAGCAATATTGTTTCCAGTTGTTGCTGGCATTTGTTCCACATTCACAGTAAAACCAAAAGGTATATGATCTGACACAGTTACCTCATACCTGATAGTCATGTTTGCTAAAGCTGCATGTCCATCAGCTGTACAGATACAGTGGTCCAGCCATGATGTACTATGCCAGGCTTCACTTATGTATGTATAGCTGTCTGCAGGCAGTAACACTTTGGTAGACAGGATAAGATTATTAACTTGACAGAAGTGAGTTAAGTGGTTAGCAAACTGAGAACTGCTGTCTGTGAGATCAGCATTAAAATCACCCAAAACATATATGCTGTAAGTATCGTTGTCTTGAATAAATGCATTAATAAAAGCCAGCCTACTGAGGTATTCTTGCTCATTTTGACAAGATTCATAGGGAGAATAAATATTAAGAATGATAAAACTACTATTGTTCTGTGTATATTGTATACCAATACACCAGTCTACATCCAGTCTAATGGGCTTTATCACAGGGTCTATTTTTTTGTCCCAAAGCACAGCAACCCCTCCAGGTATTCTGCCTCTGACTATAGCTGTGCTGAGATCAGTTGTTGATTCCCCCACTCCCAAAAAACTTGCATTTAGACAGTTAAGTTTTCCCAGGTCCTGTTTGGACAACCATGTCTCCTGCAAGCATAAAATGTCACATTCTGCAAGGAGACTGTCCACAACAATCCGTCGAGTTTTGTCCCCTGCACTCTGTCCCAAACGTAGACCACGACAGTTGTAAGATAATATCCTAATAGACATCTTCATGTTGATACGTTGGTACCAGAAGGCGCAGTTATCTCCCCTGCTGGATCCACTGAGCTTGGCACCAGGGCTTACGAGGTTCATAAAAACGCCGGACCAGAGCCCCTTCAGGCCAGAGTTCAGGATTGTACATTTCACCCACATCATTACATTCAGCAGTAACCTTGAAAGAGCTGAACCTGCTACGTTTACTAGCAATTTTTTGACAGGTCACATCTCTTTTAAGTTTCTCTCTCAAATACAGAGCAAGAGTTTCTGCATCTACATCCAGGGCAAATATAGTGGCAAACACGCTCACCAATTTAGACCCTGTGGTATTTAGGCAGCAGAACAACTAAGAATAACAACTACAAATAATGTTTTTAGGTTTCTGTTGTACTGCAAGGTTCTGTACAGGAGAACCAAACCAAGAGCAAATATTACGTCTCATTTACACCTGAGCACGAAGAGCCATCAACATTTAGCAAATTGAATCATCTTTGTTTAGATGCAAGAAGAATCATATAGAAATGAAAAAGTAGAAATAGAAATACAGAGCAAAGATATCCTCTAATTCAGCGTAGCACATGTGCAGCTGCTGCGATTCACGTAAGCATTCGGCTCGTCGCTGTTGCAGATTTTTCTCTCGCTTTTCTGGCTCACAGCGCTGCAAACACAAAAATAAATATCCCCAAAGGTGTGAAAGGGAGCTAATTAGTAAGAGTATTGTTACTCTCCGCAGGAGTAGTCCAGCAGTAGAAATCAGTCCAATAACAAGGTGTGTAACATCTAGCAGGGTGACAGAAAAACCCAGGGTAACTTCTAAGGACCTCAACGTCTCTCTCACATTGTGTTTTTTAAACATGCTTCCATTTGTCACTTCAGTCTTTACTCTGAAATACAGGAAGAGAAATCATGGCTGAAACAATTTCTCATGAAACCAGGGGTGTGGTCCAACAGTCAGTTTGGTGAGGAAGGTTCCTAACTGAGAGAAGTGACCCAGAAGTATCTGTGTAGCAGCCACAATGAATCAAGATCATGAGCTTTATTAACTGATCAAAGTCTCTTCTTTCATCTTCTGTATCATTCAGTTTGCATTGGTAATGCCCATTATTGTAATGCTTTTTTAAGACGAGCAAAACTTTATTTCACTTTGGGTTAGCTAGGATAAGTGATGGATGGAGGGAATTTTACTTCAGCCACAGAAATCCTAAACAGGAAGGAGGAGCAGAGTTACAGTGGATCACTATCCAGCAGGGAAACAAGGTTTATTTCAATTTCTTGGCCATGAGTGAGATTTACTGAGTGGGCAAATTAGGGAGACGACACTATCAGATCCCGAGCCCTCCATGTGTTAATCAAGAGACGGCTGCTGTGCTACATCCATAAATAATGAATAAATTAGGAGCTAAAGCTGAAAGGACAGTTTATTTGTACCATCTTCACGTGAACACATTCAAGAACATCACAGATGAAGAAACATTAAAAACTTCCACACTACATAAAGCAAGAAAAATAGTTTTTCTTTCAGGTGGTTTCAGAAAAACAGAAACATCAAACATCTCCAAGACTCTCTTTGAAAGAACTAAAAACCTTTGTTCTCATGGTCCAATCATGAGTGAACTCCCCAATGAAGCCTTGTGTGCTAAAACATGTCAGAGTTTTAAAGGTTAAACATGAGTTTCCAAACCGTTTTGCTGGAGAACAATGAACTATTTGACTGAGTTTCAATCATTTACAGACGAGCAAAACCAGGACAGAGAAAAAAGGACAAAACTGACTCAGTAAAAAACAGAAAAGAAGATCCCATGTAGATCTGTATTATGTAGAAGTTCAGCCCAGCAACCAGTTCAGTTCAACACAAGTTTAAATGATTCTATCTGAACTCTGTGGAGCCTGATCTCAAGCTTTTTGAGTCTGACACAGAAACCAGAGGATCTTTCTGTCTCTTCAGATTCACTGTGATCCAGTGATGGGAGTGATTTCAGCCCTGAGTGATCGCGCTGATGTTTGCACAGAGCAGACAATGAGGTGAATGTTTGGGCACATTGGTAACAGTGAAACAGTTTATTAGTAACGTGGGATCGTTTGTGTGCAGAGTATGAACTGAGATTCCTGAAGCTCTTGTCACACTGGTCACAGCTGTAGTTTCCTTCCATGTGTGCACGTTCATGACTGTTACGATTACCTGACTGTGAGAAGCTTCTCTCACAGTGTCTGCACTTGTGTGGTTTCTCTCCTGTGTGGACTCCTTTGTGTGTTTTAAGCTGACTTGCAGTGGTGAAGGATGACCCACACTGATCACAGAGGTGCTTTTTAACCCCACTGTGAATCAGTTCATGTCGTTTTAAATCACTTGGTGTGGTGAAGCTTCTCCCACATTCTTTGCAGTATTTCAGTTTGTCTCCAGTGTGTCTACGTTGATGTCTTTTTAGGGTCTTTTGCCGACTGAAAGTTTTTCCACAGAGGTCACAATGAAAGTCTTTCCCACCACCACAGTGATGACAGGGTTGAGAACTGGATCCATCTGTGTCGCTCTGCTTCTAAACAAAGACACAAAGACAGTGTAAGTCAGTCCTTCAACATTTGTATCCTGAACGTCGCCTGAAATAAAGAGCATCTCTGCAGACGTCCAACTACATTTCACTGTTTCAGTTAACACACTCAGTTTACTGGGCTGCAATAACTACAATACTACCACCATAATACTACAGTAATACTAAAATCATAACTGAAAGGAAAATCTGAATAATCACTCAGAGCTGCTTTTCCATGGAGTAGAATTGCTAACATGCTAACACAGTTTAATGAGCAGAGTTGTTCCAAACAGTCAGGCTAAAATGACAAGATAACAATATAAATACATACCTCACAGTAGCTGCACTTGTAGAGTCTCTTTCTGGTGTGGATCTGTTGGTGTCCTCTCAGGTGACGTGGAGATTTAAAAGTCTTCTCACACAGGTCACATTGATAAGGTCTCTCCTCAGTGTGGGTAAACATGTGTCGTTGCAAGTGTGTGTGAGTTGTAAACTGTTTGCCACACTGTTCACAGCAGTACACATCATGTCTGGTGTGAATGCGTAGGTGTGTATTTCGGCTCCCTCTCTGGCTGAAAGTTTTTCCACAGATGTCACAGCTGTATGCCTTAATTCCAGAGTGGGTAACTAGATGCCTCTGTAAGTGGCTACTTTGAGTAAAAGCTCTGCCACACTGATCACAGCTGTACACTTTAACTCCACTGTGGATGAGTTGGTGTTGTTTTAGGGAACGCTTCAAGGAAAAAGACTTCCCACAAAAGTCACAGCTGAACGGTCTCTCTCCAGTGTGGATGACCTGATGCTGTTTTAGTGAAGCCCTCACAGTAAAACCCTTCCCACACTCGTCACAGGTGTGTTTTTTCTCTCCCTTTCTTCTGTGAGGTTTGTCGGCCTCCTGAGAGCGCTGACTTCTGGCTCCATGTTGGTCCTGCAGTGACAGAGATACAAACAGAGGCAGTGAGTGAAATGCAGTCGTGGAACAAACTCAACCTTCAAACTCCATTAACACTAGTTTTAAACCTGAAGGTGGAGCGTGGCACCAAACACCTTAAAGGTCTCTTATCCCCACCTGCTGGTAGTTCTAACACATTACATCCAACCTGGTGTTAAGCCAAGAAAGGTTATTATGCATTTTATCAATATTAGTATAGTATGAACATCTTCACACTAATCTGGACGCCTTATTCTGGACTAATTGAAGTCTGTTAAGATCTGTCTTATTAGCTGCTGACCAAATGATTGAACAATACTCCAGATGAGACATTACTAGTGCATTAATGACATCTTTCATAATGAAGAAGTGATACACAAAGAGCATTTCATAGCCATAGCTATGCCTTGTCGGCAGAGTTATGTGACATTAGTGATGTTTGTACTTTCAGCGTTAACTTGGTTTTAAAGCCTTTAAAATATACGCCGTTCAATAGTCGACCTTAATCTGACAGAGAATGTGATGATTTTGTGGATAATTAAAGTCAGTCATATATCCACAAACACAACAAGCTGAAAGTCAGTGATGCTGCTCGGTTTGCAGTCCTGAACATCACGGCACAAGCAGGATTCACTGCACTGTTAATGTTAGCTGTGTTATATTGCTGCCTCTGTTCGGTGGTGTCGAGCCAAACGCACTTTAACGTGTGTTTGAACGAGCTGACGGTTCACTCGTTAAGCTGAAAGAAAGATGCTTTAATCACAGCAGTCACACATGTGTCCACTGCACCATCTGGAACTCTTCTTGTTTACACTCGTAATAACACAAACACTAAATCCTGCTTCTCTGCTGCTGTTGTGTAGCAGTGTGTACACCTGAGACTGTCACCTGTCTGTCTGTCCTGCACTCTCTCTCTGTTTCTTTCTCTCTGATTGTGGAATAAAAGTATGAACATGTGGTTATAAGTTACACTTGTGTTTGAATCCTGCAGCTTATCACACATTTGATTTCCATGTGTGACGACTGCAAGTGTCCAGAGTGAGGACAGACTGAGGGAGCCACTGCTGCACATCATCTGTGAGGCTTTGCACCCCTGATGATCCACCAGGACAAACTCAGCAGTGTGTGAGGAAGAGGAGGAGGAAGAGCCAGCAGCAGCTGACAGATGGAGAGAATAGACAGACTGTTCCCTGTTTGTGAAGGACTGCTAGGAAAGTTTAACATAACTGTCTGTGCTGAATCAGTCTTATTAGGTAATGTTCAAATAATGTGATCATCCCAGTGTTTTCAGTGTGGGAGAAAGTACTCAGGGCCTTCAAGTTACACACTATGAAAGGCAGCAACAAGTTTAATGTTCAGAAACCTAAAGTCTGTATCAGCAGCAGAATGGAGCTAAAAATAAATGTTGGTTTCAGTTCTATGAAGCTTTGAGTATTTTGGATAAGCAGCTGCTGTGTTTGTTGCATCATATTGCTGTAACTGTTTATATGCTTTATATATTCTGAGCTAAGTTGATCTATAGTGTTACATCATATTCTATAAGGATGTTATGTGTTTGTAGACTTTCTGCCCAGTTTGACCCATTTAGCAGAAGTCAGCCTGTTTAAGGCTCTGATATCTATTCTGTGTGACTTAAAGCAGTTATGACATGGTCTGATTTTCTCACCCAATAAAGGAATATTTCATATATCAGTCTACTCTTCATTCTATCAGACACAGTTATCACAGCTCCTACATTTGCTTTTTACACATACCGTATTTTCACGACCATAAGGCGCACTGTGCTAAAAGGCGCAGTCTCAGTTATGTGTGCCCTTACTGTATTTAACACACACATAAGGCGCACTGGACCATAGGGTGCATACAAGTACCGTATGCGTATTTAAAAATAAAGCGGGAGCAAACCTGAATTCGGTACCTTACTCACATTTCTATTGCCGGTAATCGTCATCATCAACAACACACAAGCATACAAGTGTGCATATTTAAAAATAAAGCAGGAGCAAAACTGAGTTTGGTACTCACATTTTTATTACCAGTAATCGTCATCATCAACAACACACAAGCATACAAGTGTGCGTATTTAAAAATAAAGCAGGAGCAAAACAAAGTTTGGTACTCACATTTTTATCATCAATCAAACCCATCGAAGTCCTCATCCTCTGTGTCTGAATTGAACAGCTGCGCTAAATCTCCATCAAACATGCCAGGTTCACTTTCTTCACTGTCAGAGTCACTTTCTGTGCCGTGTGGCTCCTCGGAAACGATGCCGGCTTTTGCGAAAGCTCGAACAACAGTGCCAGCAGACATGTTAGCCCAAGCATCTACAATCCATTGGCAAATTGTGGCGTAACTCGCCCGGCACTGCCTTCCACTCTTAGTGAAACTGTGGTCTCCACCGGTCATCCATCGCTCCCAGGCCGCTCGCAGCCTTACTTTGAACGGGCGGTTCACACCGATGTCCAGCGGTTGGAGTTCCTTTGTCAGGCCTCCCGGAATGACAGCAAGCTCACAGTTCATTTGCTTCACAAGTTTTTTCACATCGGCTGTGAGATGGGCACGCATAGAGTCACAGATCAACAGCGATGGTGATGCGTGGAAAAAAACCACCTGGTCTCCTTACATACACCTCCCTCAGCCAGTCTTTCATCATTTCCTCATCCATCCAGCCCTTTTCATTTGCCTTAATGATGATTTCTGCTGGAAACTTCTCTTTAGGCAAAGACTTTCGCTTAAAAATCACCATAGGCGGCAGTTTCTGTCCATTAGCATGGCAGCCAAGCACAACAGTAAAAGAAGACTTTTCATACCCCGTTGTGCGTATCGCTACCGTGCTGGTCCCCTTCTTCTCCACAGTGTGACTCACCGGGATGTCAAAAGTGAGCGGGACCTCGTCCATGTTTGTGATGTGGCTGGGCTGGATGTGTTTGTCGCCGATGTGTTTGCTGCAGTAGGAGCGGAAGATGGCCAGCTTTTCCTTATAATCTGGAAGTTGCTGCGCTACCGTAGTCCTGGTCCGGATGGAAAAATGGCACCGTTTCATAAAACGAAAGCACCAAGACGGACCTCCTTGGAAATGTTCAATGTTCATCTCTTCAGCTAGTGAAACTGCTTTTAGCTGAATGGTGACCGTTGAAACTGCTTCTCCCGCTCGCTCTTTGCTCGATGATCCACCGCTCGAGTCTTTCCTCCAACTCGAACCACCTCGCCTTATGTCCGCGGAAACTCAGCTGCGTTTTCTTGACCTGCCGGAGCTTGTTTTCCAGCTTCCTCCATTTGCGAACCATCGATTCGTTAATCTTAAATTCTCTCGCCGCTGCTCGATTTCCATATTCCTCCGCGTAGCTGATGGCCTTCAGTTTAAACTGTGCTTCGTAAGCGTGTCTCTTTGCCATTTTCAGGGTTGTTAAAACAACGATGTCCTGCATAATGCACATACCTGTTCTTTTATACAGGTATGTGCGATTGTCCCGGTATATACGATCAACGCCCACACTTCACCCTTTAATGTTCTTATGGTGTTCTCTACTACGTCCTCCTTTTTGAAGAAAATCTAAGACTTTTAAGTGCGCCTTATGGTCGTGAAAATACGGTATATGTAAGCATTGAGCCAAATTTAGTACCAACATACTGAAGGAACAATATTTGTCTCTTATATATGATACATCTATATAAACACTGTCACAGATACTTGTCTGTGAGTGAAGTGATTAATATGATAACTATAATATTGGCCATATTATATTTACATTACCACAGTGAGATGACTTTAGTCTCATGAACAACATCAGCTAATTGTTATTTACAGCTAATCTTAAACGACTGTTCAGCACAGAAATGAAGCCCAACAATCATGTTTCACAGTCCTGTGGTCTCAGCCTCAGATACTCATCAAATCACACAGAGCTCATGTAGAAACAAATGAACTAAATATGTTCTCCTTCATTTCTGTCAAACAAAGCTGTATGAAACATTTCCAGCTGTTAGTATCATGGTTGCTAGGCAACCTGGGCAGCGCGACGGAGGCTAGACGTCCCATTTCACGAGCCTACGAGCCTCGCACTTCGGCCTTAGCGGTCTTTGAGTACGCGGCCCTCGAGGACTTTAAAGCTGCAGAACCTGAATCGGGATACAGCCATGATGATCTCCAGCCTCGTGCTCGCCAACATTCTCACCTGAGTTAAGAAGACGATCACTGAAATGGTCTCAGCAGGTCCTTTGATGACAGCAATGAAATGCAGTGGTAAGGCTTTTTGGGGATTAAGTTCGTTTTCATGGCAAAGAAGGACGATGCAGTTCATCTGATCACTCCTCATAACATTCTGGAGTGCAGGCAAAATGCTATTATAAAAACTTAAGCAGCAACTTCTCCAGGTTCCAATATTTATGCAATTCTCAAACCTTTTGGCCACGACTGTATAACCTCTTCTGAAGTTTAGTGGATATTATACATGGTTATGCTCAGGATGTGTCGGCCAGTTTCCACTGGAAACGCCTTTTGGTTAAACTGTCAGCGAGGAATTTGCATTTGCACTGTTACATTTTTATATAACTTTAATGCACATAAACAACAGCTGCTTGTTTCAGTGAAAATACATTGATGGCTTTTTAATAAAGTTGTGCAGCTGTAAAGTATTTTGTCTGGTGTCAATTATATCGTCAGCTACATCGTTATGGCAAATGTTCGGATGTATATGGTGATAAATATCTTTGGTCATATGGTCCTGCTCTGTCTGTCACCTTCTGTGTTGAGCTCATTGTTTCCTCTGTAGTGGCTGAGCTGAGTCCAAGTAGCTGAAAATGTTCCTCTGCTGCTCCGTCAGACTCTCCTCCTCCTGCTGATCAGCTGGGACACAAAACAGATCTTTGTTAGGCTCCACACTGCACTGAAGAGTTAAAGTGTCTCATATGTTCATCTGACAAGTAAAAGAACACATTTTTGTTTCCCGAGGTGGGCAACTTGTTGGAAACAAACACAAAAGGTTTGAGCACTGATACCTGCCATTGCTGCCATTGAAAGATGCAACGCCAGCAATGTGGATTGTCAAGACTCAAACCAATCATCAAGCAAAGACAACAGGGATCATTTGTTTCTGTTTATTTAGCATTCACAGCATTTGTAGTTGCCGTCTGTGCAGGGAAAGTCCACGCACACTGTGTGGTACCGCCATCCGCAGAAGGTGCATTCAACCTCTGTAAGAGAAACGAGGTTGTCTGAGACTGAAATGATATTCACTAAAGAAGTGGTGATTTGTAAAACTTCACATTTTGATCCGGGACGTACTCTGCATGAAAACAAGCGCTCACTCTTCCTGCTCAACAAATGACAAGGGCGGAGCCTTATACCACGTGATACAGAAGCTGTGCCGTGTGATGCTAAAATTAGCAGGGAAACAACAACGGAGAGCACGTCAGGGATGACGAGAAAGTGACAGGAGAAAATCCGTCCCGGTCAACCACCCAAACATCAATAACGGGAACCTTATACAGCGCTTCCCTATACACGTCGAACTCCCGCAGGCACAAAGACATTACAGAGGCTATCACTTATCACCTGACCAAAGATATGGCTCCATCAACACTGTGCAAAACGAGGGATTTAGGAAAACGATCAACACCCTAGACAAACGCTACACAGTGCCGTCCCGCAACTATTTTTCTATTGTTGCACTACCTGCTCTGTACACGCAGCGTCGAGCAACGGTGGAGACGGAATTTCAAGCAGGAGAACATTTTGCTGCAACAACAAAACGTGAGACATTTGTTGTTTTATGTTTATTTATTGTTATGAGAGAATCATGATCTCAATTCTAAGCCAAAAAATCGTGATTCTCATTTTATGCAAAATCGTGCAGCCCTAACATTAACACAAAACTATTGTTTCACCAGAGAAACACACATGAAGAGAGAGAGAGAGACAATAACAGCTACCAAACAGTCGTCATAATTCGTCACACAATGAGAAAAGGACAAATCAACAAGTAACAATGACTAATTAATATTAAAATCTGTAACATAATGTATTGTTTGGAGTTTAGTCTGATTGGTTCAGGATGACCTGCCATTATCCAATCACGCGTCTGCTTACCTGCATCTTTTCTCTTTTTTCTAACCTGAACACCTGATGGCTTTGAACTTTTGTTGTCCATCTTCCATTGGTTTGAATTTTGCGCTCCAGTACAAACACAAATCCCCCAACCCGAGGATCAGCACAATTAACCTAACAGCAGGCACGTGCAGAGGGGGGGGGGGGGGGGGGGGGTAGAGGGGCTTGAGCACCCGCCCCTTTCCTGATGGGTGCCCAAGGTGCCCTTTTGTTGAGGCAACTTTTTTTTTTTTTTAATTATTATTTTTTTTTTTTAATGTGTGTGTGTGTGCGGAGTCCTGTCTGTGCCCCTCAACAATAATATTTAACTATTAATCACAGTTTTGCTAAATAAAAGGATCTGGCTTGCATCAGTCACATGATCACATTTAACCAATGATCGCCCTTGACGGCAGAAAGCGCTGGTTACGAGCCGGGAACGAGCTCACAAAGAGCACGCACATTGCTGTAGGAGAAACACAAGTTAACTCAGAGACACAGACTGATGCGACAAAACCAGTAAGTAGGTGTACAGCGCACACTGTAGTGTGTAGCACACAGGAGTGTTAGCTTATTACGTACACGTTGGTAAGCTGTCTTGTTGCAACTGACGAACTGAAACAAACGAGCGTGCTGTGTGTGCAACAGCGCGACAAACATTACCTGTCCTTTTATTAACTGCACAGGTAGTGCTGGTCACAGCTGCTGGCTACCTGTGTAAGGCTGTCATGGGTCTGTAGCTCTGTCACCGTTTTAGGGAACATATTTAGTTTTAAAGTAAGTTACAGGGCTTTTCCTGCCTTTCTGGGGGAATTATATTTCACTAAAAAACGATCTAATATGCATGTCCACATAATTATGCATTATTATAATTATAATATATTAAAAACACAAGCTGTATTTTAAAGAACATACATTAAGAAGCAGATTATATTAGATTTATATTTTAAATAAGACAAAATGTGGATTTTACAGCAGTAACATTATTGTATCTCTACAGTTTAAACATGTAATAAGCTTTGCCCTGCACAGAGTGGATAGTGAAACACATGGAATCATCATAATGACGTTATTTCATATTTATTACTTCCCCCTCCTCTTTGCTTTATTATTGTAGCTCTAGTAATAAATAATAATGTAAGGATTCTGGATCAGCACCATGATGCCCATAGTATATACAGTATTCTGAAGAAGGTCTAAAATGTCACTGTGTGTGTGTGCATGTGTGTGTTTTATTTAGATGGATTTAAAAAAAAAATATTACTCATGATATAACATTGTGCAGACATGGCTGGTAAGGACATGAGGAGGAAACAGCAGGAGCTGTGTGAGGCTACTAAAGGCAGGGCTATAACATTTTTCTGTCATCATTTTATTATAGATTAAGTGCAAGAGTTGTTAGGTGTGGATAATTAGATTATAGTTTATTGCAATAGCAAGTTGTGCCTTGTTCTCACATAGACAGCAAGTGGAGAGTGATATATGAAATGATGGGATGGAAGGAAGAAGGGATGGAAGGAAGAAGAGAAGCAAAGAGTGATTCACAGGCAGAGCCTAAATTATTTCTCACAGTTTTTCGTTGCCTTATGGTTCCAAGCGCTGTCACCAATCTTTGCATTTTGTTATTATCTCATGACACTTGTTTAATCAGCTACCATCTCTCCTGTGGACTTTTTAATGTCTACAGTCTCAGACCAACACAGCCCTGCCCTCATAGCTGGACTGGCCATCATTTGCCCGGTGGGCCGCTGGCGATTTTTTGTTTTTATGGGCCGACCGATTTCTTTTTCTTTTTTTTTTCTTTTTTTTTGGGAAGGGTATAAACAATGAAAGGTGTTGGATTGGCCAATTGGTCATGATCGACTCTGGGCTGGACCAATTACAGCCGAGGAGGTCGGATGCACCCTCCCCCTTGTTTAGCAATCTTATAGACGAACTAAAGAAAATGGAGAACAAAAAAAGGAATGGAGGTGCCGAAAAAATTAGGGCCAAAAAGAAACAAGCCCTTCAGGCAGACGCTGCCAAATGTGTGAAAATTACTGAATTGTTTGGTGGTAGCTATGGCACAGCTTCCATAGATTTAGCAAGATCAGCAAGTGGTGGAGGCCAGCAGGTGGATGAAGGAAAGGGGAGGCAAGAGGAGGAGAGACCCGAGGCGGCCGCCGGTCATAGTGGCAGAGGAACTGAACTTCAGGTAAGAAGTTATGACCTGCTGTCTATCTGTGTCAGATATAAACTAATTTTAGTTGTAGTTTGTTTTCGTTGTGGTGACTTTATACAGTCGCTTAGAATAACTCGTACAGCGTAACTAGCATGACAGAGTTTATATACTGCTGGGCGGGTGCTATGAAGTTACTGATAGTAAATTTTATTTTATGCTTAAGGTTAGTTTCTCAAACTTCTCAAAATCTTAACAAATTGTGCCAATCCATGTTGCACCAGCTGATTTATCATCAAAAGTGGAGAAGTCTGTGACAGAGGAGACAGAAGGGCAGAAGAGAGAGATGGAAGAGCAGGAGAGAGAGATGGAAGAGCAGGAGAGAGAGATGGAAGAGCAAGAGAGAGAGATGGAAGAGCAGGAGAGAGAGATGGAAGAGCAAGAGAGAGAGATGGAGCAAGAGAGAGAGATGGAGCAAGAGAGAGAGAGATGGAAGAGCAAGAGAGAGAGAGCCAGGGCATCGATTACTTTGCTCGCCCTGAACCTGCCATATTACAGGCCTTCTTAGATTACCACCCACAGCAGAACAGTAGCAGTGCAGTTGTGATGAGGGTGTTCAGCTGTAAAGATGGCACCAACAGGAAGTGTCTTACTTATTGCAAAGAACGCCATTTATTGTTCAGCTTTGTGTGTCTGGCATTTGCAAGGCTGACTGACACCAGCACATTTATAACAGGCATGAGTGACTGGCGACATATACATCTGCGCACAGAGGAGCATGAAAAGAGCAATACACACCAGACCTGTGCTGAAGCTTTTTTCTTAAGGTGCTCAAAAGGCAACATCAGGAGCTTGTTTGCTGGCAGTCAGTTGTCAGCTCACAGAGCACAAGTGAAAAAGAGACGGCAAGTTTTAGAGCGTATAGTGGATGTGATCAAAGTACTTGGGAAGAGGGGACTCAGCTATAGGCATGTGGAGAATGAGGCTGCATACACTTTAGGTGATAACACCATCGATCATGGTAACTTTCTGGAACTGATTGTGTTATTAGGCAAGTATGATATGTGCCTTGGAGAACATTTGAATGACTGCATTGAAAAAAGCAAGAAGTTGCATCAGACGAGTGGATCAAGAGGTAGAGGATCTCTCATCACCCAAAACAACTGTCAACTCAGTGATTGATGCACTTGGCCATCTGCGCAGGCAGCTCAGTGCGCACTCGCGGAGCAGACACTGCACATGGAGCGGACATTCCCGGACTCTCTCATCATTGCTCTTGGGGACTTTAACAAAGCCAATCTGAGCCATGAGCTTCCCAAATATAAGCAGTATATTAAATGCCCGACCAGAGAGGAGAGGACATTAGACCACTGTTACAGCACGATCAGCGGGGCCTATCGCGCGGTGCCCCGCGCTTCACTCGGACTTTCTGACCACGTCATGATCCACCTAATCCCCGCGTACAGACAGAGGCTGAAGCTCTCCAAACCTGTCCTGAGGACCAAAAAACTGTGGAGCAACGAGGCTGTGGAGGAGCTTCGCACGTGTTTGGAGTCTACAGACTGGGACACAATGAAGGCTGCTTCTAACAGCTTGGACGAGTTTACGGACACTGTCACCTCCTATATCCACTTCTGTGAGGACAGCATTGTGCCATCACGCACCAGGGTGAGTTATAACAATGACAAACCCTGGTTTACTCCTAAACTCAAAAAGCTGTGGCTGGAAAAGAGAAAGGCGTTCAGAAGCGGAGACAGGGACTGCTACAGAGAGGCCAAGTACAGGTTCACTAAAGAAGTGGACGTTGCTAAACATCAGCACTCTGAGAAGATGCAGCAGCAGATCTCAGAGAATGACTCGGCCTCTGTGTGGAAAGGTTTTAGGAATATCACCAACTACAAGCCTAAAACCCCCCACTCCACTGATGACTTGCTCTTGGCCAACACCCTTAACGACTTTTACTGCCGTTTTGACGAGCCATCAGGCAGCCTTCACACCTCCAACGGCCCCAATAATAGAGACACTTTGGACACTCATTCCCCCACCTCTCCCCCCTCCATAGAGCCATCACCACCTTCAAACTGTTCACCTACAACACCCCCCTCCCCTCACCCCACACAAAAGAGGATTTCACACCACCTCTTCCCACCACAACTCTTCATAATCATGAAGCAGATGTGAGGAAGCAGTATAAGAGTCTGAATGCTCGGAAAGCTCCCGGCCCAGACGGTGTGTCTCCTGCCACCCTCAGACACTGTGCAAACGAGCTGGCCCCAGTGTTTTCTGGCATTTTCAACTCCTCACTGCAGGCATGTCATGTGCCTGCCTGCTTCAAGTCCTCTATCATAATCCCTGTCCCCAAGAAACCTAGGATCACTGGACTAAATGACTACAGACCCGTGGCTCTGACATCTGTGGTCATGAAGTCATTTGAGCGCCTGGTTCTCTCCTATCTCAAGACCCTCACGGCCCCCCTCCTGGACCCCCTGCAGTTTGCATACAGAGCCAACAGGTCTGTAGATGACGCCATCAACATGGCCCTACACTTCATCCTGCAGCATCTGGACTCCCCAGGAACCTACGCCAGGATCCTGTTTGTGGACTTCAGCTCTGCCTTCAACACCATCCTTCCAGACCATCTCCAAGGCAAGCTTTCCCAAATGAATGTGCCTGATTCCATCTGCCGGTGGATCACTGACTTCCTGACAGACAGGAAGCAGCATGTGAGGCTGGGAAAGAATGTCTCGGACTCCCGGACCATCAGCACCGGCTCCCCTCAGGGCTGTGTTCTTTCTCCTCTGCTCTTCTCCCTATACACCAACTGCTGCACCTCCACCCACCAGTCTGTCAAGCTAATCAAGTTTGCAGATGACACCACCGTTATTGGACTCATCTCGGACGGGGATGAGTCTGCCTACAGGAGGGAGGTTGAACGTCTGGTGTCCTGGTGCAGCCACAACAACCTGGTGCTGAATGCCCAGAAGACAGTGGAGATTATTGTGGACTTCAGGAAGCACACAGCTCCACTCCCCCCCATCATCCTGTCTGACACCCCCATCACCCATGTGGACTCATTCCGCTTCCTGGGTACCACCATCACCCAGGACCTGAAGTGGGAGCCCACCATCACCTCCGTCATTAAGAAAGCCCAGCAGAGGATGTACTTCCTGAGGCAGCTGAAGAAATTCAACCTGCCAACACGGACGATGACGCAATTCTACACCGCAATCATCGAGTCCATCCTCACCTCCTCCATCACTGTGTGGTACGCTGGAGCCACTGTCAGGGACAAACAGAGACTGCAGCGTGTTGTGCGCTCTGCTGAGAAGGTGATTGGCTAAAGACTCCCATCTCTGCAGGACCTGTACACCTCCAGGACATTGCGGCGTGCAGCTCGGATCTCAGCTGACCCTTCTCACCCTGGACACAGTCTGTTTGACCTGCTCCCCTCAGGCAGGAGGCTCCGGTCCATTCGCACCAGAACCTCTCGCCATAAGAACAGTTTCTTCCCCTCTGCTGTTGGACACATGAACAATAACCGTATGACTGTTCCCACCACTAACACATGACCCTACGCTGTGTTCACTGCATCATTCCATGTTTGTCACTGATCACCACCTGCACTCATGTATATATCATGTATATATCTATCTACTTAGCACTTTTAATTCTTACTCTTATTTTTTATTTTCATGTCTATTTAAACGTAATTTATAACAGTATGTTTGCACTGAAGCACCACAGCAATTTCCTAATGTTGTAAACCTGCTCAACATTTGGCAATAAAACCCTTTCTGATTCTGATTCTGATCTCCTTCAAGAGAGCATCGCCAGTGATGTCCAGAAAGCTGGGATGTTTTCTGTTCAGCTAGACACAACCCAAGACATCACAGGTTATGATCAGTGTTCAGTAATCATCAGGTATGTTACTGAGTCTGTGCAGGAGAGGCTTGTCTCCATAGTGAGGTGCGAAGCATCCACGGGGCAGTACTTTGTAAACTTGCTTTCTGGAGTTTTAGAGCATCTGAATCTAGACAAGGCCATGTGCATTGGGAATGCAACAGATGGTGCTTCAAATATGCAGGGCCAGTACAAAGGCTTTTCAGCACTTATGACTGCCCAGTCTCCAACTCATGTGCATGTGTGGTGCTATGCACACATACTTAATCTTGTGATTGCTGACACAACACAAAGTGTCATTGAAAGTGGATCACTCTTTAATTTACTTGATGACATAGCTGTGTTCATCAAGGAGTCCTATCACAGGGTTAATCTGTGGGAGAAACAAACCGAAAACACAAGACACAGACGCCTCAGTCCAATAGGTGAGACACGGTGGTGGGCCAAGCATGATGCCCTCCAGAAAATCTTTGGACATTTTGGAAAACCAGATGATGGCCTCTTCGTTCATGTAGTGCTGACGATGGAAGCCATTGAAAAGAGGGAAAAAGAAAAGCCAGCTGTTTGTGCCAAAGCACGAGGCTTTAAAGAGTGTCTCTTGAAGCATGAAACTGTGTTAACAGCACAGATATTTCTTAGAGTGTTTGAGCAACAACTCGTCTGTCAAAGTACCTCCAGTCAAAGGGGATGGACATTCTCTCTGCCCATCATATGGTGACTGCCACACAAGATGGCCTCAAAAGTATTGCCAGGGACTTTCCAACTGTGAAGACAGCTGCAGACACATTTGTGAAACAGACAAATCAAAAACTAGAGGAGAGGGAGAACAACACAGACATGGAAGTGGAGGCTGAACTACCTAAAAAGAGAGCCAAAAAGAGAAAAGGCATGGCCGGAGAGATGCCTGAAGATGAGTTGCAAATCAATGCTGAGAAATCATATGAGGTGAAAGTGCACAACATCATCCTGGACACAGTTATTGAAGCAATCCACAGACGATTTGTCATACATGGCCCTCTTCTTGCCGATTTGGCATGGTTGGACCCCAGGAAGTTTAGCCAGGTCAGAACAGTTTCTCTTCCAAGTAATGCATTTCAGAACCTCAGCGCCTGTCTACTTAAATTTGACAGCAGGGCTACAGTTAATAACCTTCAGTCAGAACTGAAACGTTTTGCTGAACAGTGGGAAAGGCTTAAGACATCACATGTAGATGAGTACACGACCAGAACAGCAAAGGACAGATCTGAAGAATGGGACGAAGAAAGTGAAATTGTGACCGAAAGCTGTGGTACTTGCAAAAATTGCCCACTGTGCTGCTATCAAATACTCAGGCGGTTCAACATGCTGTCTGATGCCTATCGTCTCCTTGGGCTGGCATACAAGTACCTGCTGACCCTCTCCCTCACTCAGGTTGCCTGTGAAAGAACATTCTCTACACTCAAGTTCATTAAAAGCAGACTCCGAAGCAGCCTGTCTGCAAACAAGCTGGAGATGTTTATGCTGATGGCCACTGAAAAGGACATTCTCATGTCATTGGACTCTGACATGGTCATTGACAGGGTAGCTGAGAAGAGTGACCTGCTGAGAAAGCTCCTTTTGTAACCTGGTGAGGTGAAATAAAAATGAGCAAAACATTCCTAATTATCTATTGTTAATATTAAATTCAGCTTTATTGTTATTGCCTAAACGAATACGTTTAGTATCTACCTTCACTTCAAACAAGTCAAGTGATTGGTAAATGCTTAGAATTTGTCCATCTTAATAGATAGAATAAATATGAGATTGGAGTATTAGGCATTTATAAACATATATTCTTACAGTCTTAATCTGTCAGTGTTTCATTTCAGATGCTGTCAGTCATTTTAGGAGGACTGAAGTGTGTTCATTTTAAGTAAGTACTATATGGAATATGATTCAACCATTTTTCTAGAGTAAGCATACCAGTACTGTCATCGTCTGAAAAAATCTATTAAGTACAATTCTTTCTCAACCTTCACTGTCTGTCCTTTCACTTCATAAAGGTATCCATGTCTTAAGATATGTTCAGTGTTGCTGCTGTGGAAGTGTTGTAGGTGACCTTTTATTGATGAGTGAATAGTCTTTGGTGATACAATTCAATCATAATCTGTCCTTTATAGATTTTAATATTCATCTAATCTTTATTCCTTTCTGTCCTGTTTGTCAGGGTCTGATCATACATTGTTTGTTTAAGAGGTTCGAGACCATTCAACTTTTTAAGTTCATCAACGTAAGTACTAGTGTATATGATTTCTCTAATTCCTTTCTGGAATAAAGATGCCAGTACTGTGATCATCTGAGCAAGTCCATCAATTGCCATTCACAGTTCTTTGTCCTTTCACTTGTGTCCTGTTTTTCAGGGTCCCATATAATTTCTTCAGAAGTAAGTACTGTATATGATGCCAGTATTTTCCCATATTTTCTAGATACTGTATTAGTACTGTGTGTAAAATGCCATCAAAAACTCAATTAAGTGTTATTCTTATTCTTCTTTCTCACCTTTCTTTCTCTGTCTCCTTTCATATTTAAAGGTTGCTGTGTTAACAAAATATATTGTGGTACCATGCTGTTTTCTATTGTTTTGGTAAATAAATACTTTATGAAAATATCCCTAAATCTGTCATTTATTAATTTTAATATTAATTAATGATCATGTCTCACCTCTAGTGTTCTTGGTCTTAATTTCAGGTTTCTACCATGTGTTGTAGATAGTTCAGGAGGTTAACTCTACCAAGCAGTCTTTTGTTTTTGTAAGATTGACGAACTGTGCGCTCTGAACAACCACAGACTATACCGTGAGTGCAGCTCGTTTATCTTCACGGAGACGTGGCTAACCGAGCTAACGCCGCAGGCTAACGTAGACCTATGCGGTTTCACACCCGTGAGAGCCGATAGGGACACGCAGGCCAGCGGAAAAAGCAGAGGTGGGGGACTCATTGTCTACGTTAACAACAGATACTGTAACCCTGGACACATCTCCGTTAAAGTTTCGGTATGCCGTCCGGACCTGGAGCTGCTAGCTGTTAGCTTGCGGCCATATTATCTACCTTGGGAGTTCAGTCATGTGATCTGTGTGTGTGTTTACATCCCTCCGAGGGCCGACGCAACAGCTGTCTGTGAGAAAATACACACAGTCACAGCAAGACTTCAGACACAAAACCCCGAGGCTTTCATTATTATATCTGGAGACTTTAACCATGCCACACTGGACTCTACTCTGGCTGCTTTTCACCAGTTTGTGAATTGTCCCACAAGAAGCAACAGGACAATTGACCTACTGTATGCTAATGTGAGAGATGTATACAGAGCCACCCCCCTCCCCCCACTAGGGAAGTCAGACCACAACCTGGTTTACCTACAGCCACAATACACACCCCTCGTCCAAAGGCAGCCGGTCACAACGCGCTCCATCCGGAGATGGACCCCAGAAAAGGAGGATGCTCTGAGGGACTGTTATGACACCACAGACTGGGATGTGCTCCTAAGCCCACATGGTGAGGACATAGAGGGGGCGACACACTGTCTTACAGACTACCTCAACTTTTGTGTGGACACGGTCGCCCCTGCTAAGACGGTACGGTGTTATCCTAATAACAAACCGTGGGTAACACAGGAAGTCAAAGCTGTCCTCAACATGAAGAAGAAGGCTTTCAGGAGCAAAGTGAAGGAGGAGATGAAGGCAGCACAGCGGGAGGTGAAACGCTGCCTGAGGGAAGCAAAGGACACCTACAGGAGGAAGGTGGAGCAGAAGTTGGAGAGGAACAATATGAGGGAGGTCTGGAATGGTGTGAAAACCATCACAGGCCACAACACCAAGAAAAGCACAGTGGGGGGGACTGTGGAGAAGGCAAACGAACTCAACAACTTCTTCAACAGGTTTGACCAGCCCACAACCCCCCCACCCTCACCCTCACCTTCACTACAGAGTCCAATCCCCACTCTCCTACCTCCCTCGCTTCCCCCCCTTCCTGACACCATGACACCCCCCTCCTCCAATCCCTCTCTCAGCAGCAAGACATCTCCCCCCCTCCCCTCTTCCCAAACATCTCCCAGTGTCACAGTGGATCAGGTCAGGAGACAACTGAGGAAGCTTCGCCCCAGAAAGGCAGCAGACCCAGACAAGGTGTGTCCTAGGATGCTAAAGGCGTGTGCTGCTGAACTTGGGGAGCCGCTACAACGAGTCTTCAACCTCAGTCTGCGACTGGGGAGAGTGCCCGCCCTATGGAAGACATCCTGCATCGTCCCGGTCCCCAAAAAGAACCGGCCCAATGAGCTGAATGACTTCCGACCGGTGGCACTGACGTCACATCTTATGAAGACTCTAGAGCGGCTCTTCCTCAACTTCCTCCGACCACAGGTACAACATGCCCAGGACCCACTACAGTTTGCATACAAGGCGGGTGTCGGAGTGGAGGATGCCATCCTGTACCTCCTACACAGAGCCCACTCACACCTGGATGGGGGAAAAGGCACGGTCAGGATACTGTTTCTTGACTTTTCCAGTGCCTTTAATACCATCCGGCCCTGTATGCTTCAAGAAAAACTGAACAGGATGGAGGTGGACCCCTGCCTGGTGGCTTGGATCTCCGACTACCTCACTGACAGACCACAGTACGTCAGGCTGAAGGACATCACGTCTGACACAGTGGTCAGCAGCACAGGAGCACCACAGGGAACTGTGCTGTCCCCTCTTCTCTTCACCCTGTACACCTCTGACTTCTGCTACAACTCTGAATTATGCCACATTCAGAAGTTTGCAGACGACACAGCCATCATGGGGTGTATCTGGGATGATCAGGAAGAGGAGTACAGAAGTCTGGTGAGGAACTTTGTCGCATGGAGTCACACAAACCACCTGCAACTCAACACCTCAAAGACTAAGGAACTGGTTGTGGACTTCGGGAGGTCTAGAGCAGGTCCACTGCCGGTTCAGATAGAGGGGGAGGAGGTGGAGGTGGTCAACAAGTACAAGTACCTCGGGCTGTGGGTGGACAATAAACTGGACTGGTCATGCAACACAGAGCACCTGTATAAAAAAGCCCAAAGCCGACTGTACATCCTCAGGAGGCTGAGGTCTTTTAACATCTGCAGGAAGCTCCTGAGGATGTTTTACCAGTCGGTGGTTGCTGGAGTACTTTTCTATGCTGTGGTGTGCTGGGGGAGCAGCACAGCAAAGAAGGACTCATCCAGGCTGGAGAAACTGATCAGGAGGGCTAGCTCTGTGGTCGGCATGAAGCTGGACACTCTGGTGACAGTGGCAGAGAAAAGGACATTAAAGAAACTGATGGACATTATGGACAATGCCAGGCATCCTCTGCACACGGCCATAAACAATCAGAAGAGTCTGTTCAGTGACAGGTTGCTTCTCCCAAAGACAAGAACTAACAGACTTAAAAACTCCTTTGTCCCACACGCCATCAGACTGTTTAACTCCTCTCTGGTGGGGAGAGGGAGGGGAAAAAGGAGGACAAAGGAGGGAACAACTAAGCTGTAGTGCCTCTTCACCTCACTGTACAATACCTTTTGTGCAATACTTTTGTAAATAGTCAACGGTGCAATAGACTCAATACTTGAAATGTGCAATTCACTTGTATTTTTATTTTTATTCCTATTTATTCTATTTATCCCCTTCGTATATTTTATTTATATTGTCTCTGTATTTATATATATATGTGTGTGTGTATAACTCTGTAACTTCTGTCGGTGCTGTGCTTTTTTGGAAATCGAATTTCCCAGAGGAACCCACCCGAGGGATTAATAAAGTTCTATCTTATCTTATCTATGTACTGTTTAAAATCCCGAATAGGGAGAATGGTGTAGGCTTAACTTTATTAGATTGATACATATATACCAACAAGGCAGTGTACATCAAAGCAGTTGTTTTCATGCAAAGGCTTTATGGTTTTTCCTATAGCGATTGACAGACCACGTGACTTTGTGCATTGCATGCCGGGAACTCCTGGCAAAACAATCCAAGTACCGCATCAAATACAAGCATTTGCAATTGCAGCACCGCAAAACGTTCATTCTCCGGTTCCAATACCTTCTTGTTTTTTTCTTTGCCGCACAAAAAAGGAATGTACAAAACGACGGAGAACAATGCCGGTCCCAGTCCAGCCCTGCCTGCCCTCCAGCACTATCCACAGCAACCCCTCAACAGCAACATTGTACCCATCAGGTAAAGCATCGGCTACGTTTGCTTTGCCTTGTTGCCCATATTAGATTCTTGATGAATGTGTGTTGTTGTTATTCAGCCTGGTTCAATGTGCCCCTTTCTAACTTTGAGCACCCGCCCCTTTAAACCTCTCTGCACAGCCCTGCCTAACAGACCTACACCTTAGTTCACAGATTCACTTTGTCTAAGGTTGATTTCTGGGATTTCACACAACCCAGGATTCAGATCGTGAATCCATGATGGGCTTGGATTTACATCATTATAAATGAAATGTGCTCTACTTGGAAGCAGCCGGCCCCGCCCCTTTTGACGGGTTGTGTGAGACTTTAAATCATCAAACTGTAAATTATAAATTTAAATTGTTATTGATCCTTTACCCCGAGTCCTAAAGTGTAGATTTATTTTCTTACTCTTCTTATATTTATTGTTTGTTTACTTGCACCGCTGTAACTGCAGCCTCGTCGTCTCGTCTCTCTATATGCTGGACTGTCTGTAGCGGAGATGACAATAAAGTTTACTTTGACTTCAGCAGCGCGCAGGCGCACCGAGGGCTCTCGCGCTCACTTTATAGAATGTAGAAAAAACATCGGTGCAGATTATAAGTCTGTATCATAATATCTGTTTGTTGTTTTTATTTTGTTTTGCGAGTTGGTTATTAGATGCCGCTCCAGCCAGCCAGAGACTCCCCGCCGCCCCGCCCTCTCCTCCCTGTGCCGCCAGCAGCAGGCGCACCTCGCAAACGGAGGGCGCCCTTACTCCCAGCAAATGGCTGATAGAAAACCGATCGGTGCCTACGAATTTCCCAATATGCGCTGGCATGACGTCGGGGAAGCATGGGTACGACCGATTATTTTATTTTTTTCTTGCCCGTGATGCCCCCCCCCCCCACGATGCATTCTATTGGTTTGCACACTTACACACACCCAGCTGTGGTTTCCTGTTTTGCTGGACTCTGGAGAGCCCCGCCTTTAACGCTCTTCTCTCACAGAGAGCAACAGAAAACTTGGAAAAACTCCAGATTGACTGAACTCAGTTCAAAGTTACCTTGACACCTTTAGATGTGAGACGTAGTGATGGTCCGCTTGAAGCTGACGCTCCGGTGCGTGTGTCAGAAAGATCAACGCGCTGCTTCAGAAGCACCGTGTCGAGGCTTGATTCGTTTGGCCAGAGTCACGTGATCAGTGACGTCTGAAGCTTCGTTTAGAACGTACCTTTTTTTAAATCGAACTTTATTGAAACACAATGAGTATACAACATACAAACAGATGAAGTTTACAAAAGAACAGAACATGAACATACAGAACCAGGAGTAAAAAAATGATGATATGAGTAGGCGAAAAAATTCAACATATAAATATTGTTCTGAGAGGCTTTTTGTTGGTTGAGTCTGAAATTGATTGTATGTACAATTCATATCCTTATAAAAAGGCAGAAATATGGTGTTTTATTAATAAACTTACATTTATGGATATAAAATAGCTAAAAGTATTAACAAATTTTTTATAAAAAAAAACATTTATCATTCTTCCTGGGGAACTTAAAGAAACAGAATAAAACATTTTCCCATCGTAAAGAAAACTCCCTTAAAATATGGACAATAACAAAACTGCTAAATTCTTCCAGAATCTCTGTGTAGAGGAACCAAAAGAGATGTGCCACAGTTTCTGGATGATCCCCACAGAAAGTTCAATTAGTATTTATGTCTCTTTTAAATGTTACCATATAGTGACTGGCTGGGTCACATTTATGAAGAATTTTATATGAGATTTCCTTCACCTTGTTCACAATTAGATATTTATGGGATCATCCAGACTGTCTTCCAGGTGATATCTGGAACATGTTGGTTCCAGTAAGATATTCTATATATGGGAGAGACATGATATCTTCTTGGAATAAACTACGTATTCTCTTATTGCTGTTACCAAGTTCCTGTGAAAAGCAGATTTTTCCCACTGCTGACTCAGCTGGATCAGGGAGAGTGACTGAGGCAGATATTGAGCTGTCAGTGTTTTTATATAACATTAAAGTCCCTGAGGGTATGGCACCAAGCACCATTGAGAATTCCCCAACACTGACGGGAAAATTATATAGTGTAAGGAATTCATTGTAAGTAAGTAGTACTCCCTCGTTAAATTTTAAAAATTAGTAGCGGCCGCCATTGTTGGCAGCTGAAATTTGGCTGGGCCGCGCTATGAATTCTGGGATATGGTGGGCCACGAAGGACACACCCGACCCATCCTTCAAACTCGGGGGAATGAAGGACGCATTTGAAGGAGTCGAGGAATCGGGACAGCCTTCGTCGCCTGGCTGTGACGTCATCGGCCTTCAAATGCGGCCTCCGGAGGATGCAGCCGACGTTTTGGGACACAGCTTGTGTGTCTTTGTTGGTCATGTGACCTCCCAGGGACTACACATGGAAATGAGCAGTTTAGCTCAAATCTGGCAGGTTTCCATCGTCTGTTTTTGTCCTGATGTCCATGAACATGAACACTGTCCCTGTCAAACACGTCCAGATAATCTGATCCAGTGTTGTTCTTCTTCTGTGGTGTTTGTTATGGAGCAGCAGCTGCTGATCCTGATGTCCTCCACCAAGGGGGCAGCAAATTCAGCTGACTGTCATCATTTATTAAAAAGATGTAACAATGTAACATAATGCAATATAATAGTGTCAGTTACACATTGTGGGTTGCACTGTGGCCAGAATGGACATTACCTCCTGCCTAATGGAAGCTGTCAGCCATCCTGCAACCATGAATTAGATAAGCAGAAGTGAAGGGATTGTTAACAACAATTTAATAATAAAATGTAATGTGATAGTTGCACTTTATTAGCTCTCCACAATCGTATGAATAATAACCATGAATGCACTGCATGCTCATAGCAAGTTCTTTAGGTTGAAAGTGAGATCCTGCTTTAAAGGGCGCTTCATCTGCTGGGAATGACATGTTTCTTCTAGTATGTAAGGCTCAGCCCATCTTACTGGGACTTACTTTTGTAGATCCACATGCTCTAAACCTGGTGCTCCATGATTGGTGCAGAAGCTTTAAGCTCCTATTAACAAATAATGACCATGGACTTAGTTGTTACTACAATAACTTATCATTGAGCAACTTGTATATTTAATTTTACTTGTAAAACTATGCAAGTAGAATTGAATGGGGCACAGTGAGCTGAGCACAGGCCCACTCTGTGACACTCAGAGGTTTGTGGATATCATACTGAGAGTATTGGACACAGTGCAGCCAGCTTGCAGCCACTTTCCCACCACTTTAGCACAATGTTTACATGAGACTCAGCCACACTAATGTTCCTGGGCAGACATGTGGTGCAGCATGGCTGATGGCACTGTACCTGCAGCTGTCATGGACAAGAACCACTCAATACCTCACCCAAGCCAAGCCTGTGCTGATGTTGTGATCTGAGACCGAGACACTAACCCAGGATCATGATATGATGTTGTGAGAGTTTCACTAAGAATTAGCTCTGATTACAAGATTTCAATCTATCGTAACTCTAATTTGTATTTACTTCAGTTTGTTCATCTTGGAGCTGTGTGCAGCTGAGGACAGTCTTATTATTACCAGGTGAGGATATGTAACAGCCACAGTCTGTAGAGATGATGTCACCATGGAGTGGTGATGTCACTGGAGCTGCCAATATGTGCTCCAGCCAAAGCTACACCAGAGGGTTGTGCTGTGTAACAGGTTGGTGCAGGTGGTGTTATCTACATTTGAACATTAGGCAACAGTCTCACGAAGACACTTTATATTGTTCACTAAAGACCAACAATAACAGAGACAAAGGGAGAGCAGCAGAACTAGTGCTAACAATTAGCACTGCTAGCCTGCCCACCAACACCAGCTAATGTTCTAAAAACGATGATCAATGATTTTGCTGTAACGGCTCCAGCTGTCTGTGTCAGGGACACGTTGGAGATGAAGTGAGTGATCCAGTGACAAAGGTTTGGAAACCTGCAGTCAGCTGAGACTAAAGGAGTCACCTGACCGAGAGACGAAATGTTTCACTGAGAACGTCCAGATGAACAGAATCAACCTTTGGGATAATCTGTTCCACACATCCATGTTTCACTTACTGCATTATATTTCCTCATTGCTGTGCACACAGGCCTGTGGCTTATAACCAACTCCAAGTTCAGACTCAGAGGCTGCTGAAGCTGTTTTCTGGAACAGAGACGTGTTGGATATAAAACCAACTCTTCTTTATGTGTCAGCACTGAGGAAAGGAGCAGCTTCGTTTCTAAGTGTATGAAGGACTGTAGCAGTGTGTGTGTGAGGTTTATTTCACAGACAGAACCATGTCAAAAACACAACTTCAGGTAAAAACAATACAAAATCAAAGAGTCTGATCAGAAGGATTAAACAGAGGAGTGTGGGACTGTTTTTAACAGACAGCAGGTTAAGCCAGGCTGGAGGAGTAAACTGAGCCTCGGTGTGAGCAGCAGTGTGTTTGACAGGAAGCTGAGATAAACAGTCTGGAGCCCATTTAGTGCTTCATATGAAAGTGTGAGGATTTGAAAGCAAATCTAAAATCAAGCAGGAGTCAGTGTGAGAATGATTTGTGCTTTTCCTCAGTCAGATGCTGGGAGTTTCAGTTCATCCATGTTCAGCGTGCTGTGCTTTGTGTAACAGGAGAATATGACAGTATAAATCAAGTCTTCATGTCACTGAAAGCCTCCACAGTCTGCTATGGAGGTGCATCAGTTTGGATTTACAAGAAGAACATTTCTTAAACCTGCCACAAGATGGCGCTCCAACAGAAGGGATGTCCACAGTGTAACACAGACACACACATACTGTGTGAATGTGTGAGTGAATGGGCTTTCAACACAAGGCTTCTGCTGCTACCTTTAATTACATAATTAGCTAACAAGAACAAACTGTTAATTACCACCAAAGAACGGCTCCAGATTTTAGCTGCTGACCATTTTGTGAAACGTTGATTACATCAGCTTATTGTTGATTTTTCAACCTTAATATCAGCTGCTTTAAAGGAGCCTCGTTCTCTGGCAGTAACACTTTTCTTCACTAGATGCAGTGCAGGCACAGTCTGTGTTTCTAAACTACACACTAATGTTCATTGTTGTGCAGCTAAATCCTCCCTCTGGATGGGAAGAATCCCTGTCAGGCTTCAAACACCTGGCTTGGTGTTCTGGAGCTAATGTGTCACCTGTGAGGACTCTGAGATGAACACACAGCAGACACTTCAGTTCTCCGTCTGTGTGTCCTCAGTTTCCCAGCATGCCTTGGCTGTGGTGGTGGAGGTGAATGAGGGGGAACATCTGTCCTGCTGCTCTGTCAGCACTCAGGTTTCATACCTGGTGATCTCAGAGGACAAAGCGGCGTTACAGCAGCGCACGTTGATGAGACCTGATGCTCTGAACAGTTCAGACTTCAGCCTCACTCTGAGAAAACAAACGACTGACTGTCAGCAGCAACTACACCTGCTCCATCAGTGACGGAGAGAAGGACTGAGACTGAGAGACATACAGCTGCAGGTCAAAGGTCAGAAACGCCCGCTCTTTGTACGGGTCAGGAGTTAGTACTGCAGAGGTCAGAGGTCAGCTTGCTGACAAACCATTTGAAACAGTTTGGAGCTAAAAGCACAACAGCAGAGGAAAGAAGAGACACTGCAGAGATGATGCAAAATATTGTGTTTTGTTCTCAGCTGTCAAAAAGTGTAACACACGTGTTCCAGCACAGCCTTTGTGTACTTTCACTTCTCCATACTGTCCATTGGAAATCCTGTTTGTTACTTTTTGATTTCAGTCCATGTGTCCAAAGCAAACTTCTGTCCCACACTTTCTCTGCTGACTCTTCACCGATGCTCAGATGATCTCAGATGATTTCACCAGAACTCATCAAAATTCGGGCTCCACAGAAACCCAGACGTCACTAAACAAGCGTAACAAGCAAAGTGAAAACTGGTCGTTCAGCTTTATTGACCAAAGATAAGCTCACATGTCACCTCATGACACAGACACTTATTTCCACAGCATGCACGAGGACTGACAATAAGTGTCTATAAAGCCACTTCTATCTGCCACACCTGTGCTTCTGTCATGGTTGCTCTCCTCTCACTCTGTCATTTATCCACAGTCTGCCTCCCTCTGCTCCGTCAGCTGACGTCCTCTCTACACCACCTGCTGTGTTTTATCCTGCAAAAACACATTTAAGAAGCGTTGCACCGAGTAACGGGAGGAACTGCTATAAAATCCATTTAAAGGAGGTGGTGCTGAGTGCTGTGACTGGGGTCCCACCACTGACATCACGGGTGGAGGACATGTTGGAAAACTGCTACAAAGTGCTGTGCAGCCAGCAGAGCTTACAGTCTGTCCTGTGTGTCATACAGGCTCTCACACTTAGTGTTTCTGTGACACATTGAAGAGAAGTTTGTGTTGTTCACAGTTGTGCTTGTACTGAGTGACAGCTGACATGACCTAACAGGAATAATGTGTCTGTGCTGAATGAGAAGTAACACACAATGAAGTCTTGATGCATCTCAATCATCCAGGAAAGTGAGTCTGTTGGTTCTGTTCATCTGGACGCAGCGTTTTGTGGGAGAAACGTGTCGTCATCATCAGGTGACGTCTTCAGTCTCAGCTGCAGGTTTCAGTCTTACAAACAGGACATTTGCATAAAGACTGAAAGCAGCTGCAGGAACGATGGGCTGGGAGCTCCGTTCCTTCATCTTAATTATGCAGATTCTCAGGACCATTGATCAACAACCACTGATCCATGTCCATGAGTCCCATTCACAGAGATGTGGGAATGGCTGCAGTCACAGCATGTAAGATGGAAATAAATGAGAAGTATTTAGCTGAAGTGGATTTGATTTATGTTACTTCTTTTTTAACTTGTAGTTCTACATTGGAAGATTATTGTGATATTGAAATATAAAAATACATTTATATTCTATTATTTTCTCAAAATAAGCGTCACACTCGTGGAAGCCGGTGTAGCCGCCGAAACGCCTGCATTTATGGAGACTTTCAGCCCCAGGTAGGCCAGTTATGGATCTTCGGATCTACATTATGTCAGCAGCTGTTCTCCACCGTGAACTGTGTTCAAACAAACACGCTCACGCCTCACAGACGACAGCTTACAGTCCTGTAGAGATAAAGTGACTTCGTACAGCCCCGACCCGCATTTGCAAATATGAGAGGAAGACTACGTGGGATGACCGGCGTCAGGTACAGACTGCTATACCCTGCAAAGCTGTTAGTGACCCATGGTGATGTGAGGAAAAGCTTTACCGATCCCAAAGAGACCGTAGACTACGCGGAGAAGCACCTCTCCCACCCACCTTCAAATGTATTAAAAGCAAGGATATATCTATATGTCTAACGCTGACACAGCACTGTGTTTCTTCTTTTCCCTTTATATTCCATGTAAAGGTGAATATGGAGCATTTATGGAGCTCGTTTATTGACCAGCTGTCAGTTAGAAGGTAAGAGTTACTAGGTTAACAGAGGTTAGCAGTAACAGTACGGGGAAGTATATTGTGTTGTTCTTTTGTTGTTTTTTATTTTATCGTACTTTACTTTGTTATTTGGATTTTACCTGTTGTGAGTGCTTCCCGTAATTCTCCTTTTTCTTGCGCCGCTGCGGCCAGAGTTCACAACATTACATATTTTTGTATCTATAAACAGGAAGCTGACACTCTCCAGACTTTATCAAAGGTGTGAGCGTCACAGCAGAGGCCTTTGTGTCAACGTAGCTGAAGACAAAACACAGAAACACATGAAGGAGATTTTCCTGGCCTGGATTTTATACAAATATTCTGCAGTACATCAAAAATGAAAGAAAACCATTAGTCAACATATGAACATCACCTCTGAAGTTACAGAGCTTTGATTGGAGACACAGCTGAGCGTTTTGCATTTTGCATAATTAATTACACAATTAATTATGTAACCACTTGATACTGAGACAAAAACGGTGCCGACTTTAGGATTAGTGAACGTCCACAACAATTCACCCAGCCTGTAGAAGAAGGGTGGAGGTTTTGTCTTGCTCACAGACATATTCAATCTGTCCTTGGCCCACGCTGTGGTACCGGCCTGCTTCAAATCCACCTCCATCGTCCCGATACCCAAAAACTCCAACCCATCTTGCCTCAATGACTACCGCCCAGTAGCACTCACCCCCATCATCACTAAGTGCTTAGAGCAGCTGGTCCTAGCACACTTCAAATCCTGTCTCCCTCCCACCCTGGACCCCCACCAATTCGCATACCGACAGAACAGGAGCACAGAGGATGCAGTCTCCATCGCACTGCACTCTGTCCTCTCACACCTGGACAACAACAACACCTACGCCAGAATGCTGTTTATAGACTTCAGTTCAGCATTCAATACAATCCACCCCCCACAACTCATCAGGAAACTGACAGACCTGGGCATCAGCTCCCTCATCTGCAAATGGTTACTGGACTTCCTGACCAACCGCCCCCAACATGTCCGGCTGGATAACCACTGCTCATCTACCATCACAATGAACACCGGTGTACCACAAGGCTGTGTGATGAGCCCTTTCCTCTACTCCCTCTTCACCCACGACTGCAGACCTGCTGATGGTTCCAACACCATCATTAAGTTTGCAGATGACACCACGGTGATTGGCCTCATCAGTGACAACGATGAGACCGCCTACAGGGAGGAGGTGGATCGTCTGGCTGAGTGGTGCGACACAAACAACCTGCTGCTTAACACCGAGAAGACCAAGGAGCTCATCGTGGACTACAGGAGGAATGCTGACCCACATCCACCCATCCACATTAAGGGGACGGCTGTGGAGCGTGTGAGCAGCTTCAAGTTCCTGGGAGTCCACATCTCCAAGGATCTCACCTGGTCGACCAACTGCTCCAAGCTGGTCAAGAAGGCTCACCAGCGCCTCTTCTTCTTGAGGACTCTGAGGAAGAACCACCTGTCCTCAGACATCCTGGTGAACTTCTATCGTTGCACCATCGAGAGCATCCTGACCAACTGTATAACAGTCTGGTACGGGAACTGCTCTGCCTCAGACCGGAAGGCGTTGCAGAGGGTCGTGAAAACTGCCCAGCGCATCGCCGGAGCACCACTTCCTGCCATAAAAGACATCTACAGGAAGCGGTGTCTGAAAAGGGCTGGGAAAATCATCAAAGACCCCAGTCACCCATCACATGGAGTCTTCACCCTCCTGCCCTCTGGGAGGCGCCACAGGAGCCTCCGGACTAAGACCACCAGGTACCGGAACAGCTTCTTCCCCACAGCTGTCAGACTCCTGAACTCTGCCTCCTGACATCTGACCCCACGTTAAACTCATGGACTGAACATACACACACCCACAATGGACAACTGTACCCTCAAACACACAATAATAACATGGACTGAACCACCACTCACAACCACTAGCACTTTATATAGCCTCTGTAGAAACTACCTACACCCTCACTTATCTTAACTGCACTACTGTATAGCTCTGTGTAAATAATCATTCTGTACATTCAATAATCTTTAATCCTACAACTGTCTACAACTTGCACAGTTCCCATTTCTGTATAGCTGTATATCTCAAATTTCTGTAAAGTTATTTATTTCATATTCTGTATAGTTTTTCATATTTATATCCTGTTCATAGCCTGTACATAGCTTGTACTCACTACAGCCTGTGCATACTTAGTTATAGAATATTCACAACATACTTCATACCGTGTACATTATAACATTCTGTAATATACTTGCATATCTATACTATTGCTAATATATATTGTAATATATCTATATCACTAAGCACTTCTGGATGGATGCAAACTGCATTTCGTTGCCCTGTACCTGTGCATGTGCAATGACAATAAAGTTGAATTCTATTCTATTCTATTCTTTGTTTTGTTTTTGCAGGAGCAGAAGGATGACAGAGACTAAAGGGGGAGGCTGTAGCTTCACATGAGTGTGAGCTGCAGACTGAACCCTTTGGTTGCTAATGTTGAGTCACTGATGTTTGCATTAAGAAAATTGTGTTTTATTAGCTGTGTTTTAATTAAGGTATCACATTATATTGTTGGGAATGTTAAATGCTAAAGTGAAGAAAAGCTTTGATTTCACTCATGACTGAACATGTTATTATTAACCATAGCAGGTGTTACGTCCCCTGGCTAGTCTAGGGGGTTGAAGGGACGAACATAAATGTGGATAGAGAAGGAGGAGCCAAGATGGTAATTTTAAAAGGTTTATTGAATACTGGTGATGGGGTTCAGACCGAGGTGTAACGTCAGGGAGAGCCAAGGCCAACATAACAAACAAAACATCCCTGACGTAGAAATAAAAGAAACTTACCTAACTCCAAAGAAACAAAATATACAACCTATAACCATAACCTACCTAACAACACATAAACAGGAGAAAACAGGGTGTCAAAAC
The DNA here is from genome assembly GCF_057382095.1 of Aulonocara sp. 'chitande type north' Nkhata Bay. Lineage (NCBI taxonomy): Eukaryota > Metazoa > Chordata > Actinopteri > Cichliformes > Cichlidae > Aulonocara > Aulonocara sp. 'chitande type north' Nkhata Bay. The sequence continues at coordinate 69,018,952 of NC_141346.1, forward strand.
AAAAGGCAGCTCTCCCCTACAAGCAGTCTGAACATGAAACAACAATGCTCACACAAAATACAAAGGCATGCAAGCCTGCACAAGTATGGCAACCAAAATGGCCGGAGGGCCCAGAAGCACAGCTCCACAGGCCTTAAATAGTGCTCTGCTGATTACCAATTAGCCGGACTCTGCACAGCATCCAATCAGGACAGAGGAGGTGGAGCCTGGACAAAACAAAGGGTTAATAGGGAGAAGAGACATCCTCCTGGGGGATGTAACACCCCCACCCAGAAAAACAAACGTATAAGTTTGTTAACCTTACACCATCACATTCTTGAGAGGGCATCGGCCACAATATTTTCACATCCTCTCTTATGCTTTATTTCAATGTTGTAGTTTTGTGAAATTAAAGCCCACCTCATCAATCGTTGATTGTTGTTATACATACGAGAGAGGAACACGAGAGGATTGTGATCAGTGAAGACCTCTACAGGTTGGGAAGTAGACCCCACATACACGTCAAAATGCTGAAGAGCCAGAAGCATGGCCAGAGTCTCCTTTTCAATTGTCGAGTACCGCCTTTGATGAGTATCGAACTTCTTGCCAAAGAAGCAGACAGGATGACTCACTCCTTGTCCATCATCCTGGAGAAGAACAGCTCCAGCCCCCACCTCACTGGCATCCACTTCAAGCTTGAAAGGTTTAGAAAAGTCTGGAGCGACAAGAACAGGTGAACTCGACAGAAGACCTTTTGCACATTCAAAAGCATGTTGACACTCAGGACTCCAAATGAATGGTACCTTAGGGCTGCACAGGTTTGTCAGTGGTGTTACGACCTCAGAAAAATTCCTACAGAAACACCTGTAGTAACCAACCATCCCCAGAAATCTGCGCAGCTCGCAGCGTGTTGTTGGCACAGGAAAGTTAAGAATGGCATTAACCTTTGCACTGATAGGGCGAACCTTGCCCTGCCCAACTTCCTTTCCAAGGTAGGTCACTGTAGCCTTACCAAACTTGCATTTAGCCAAGTTGAGGGTCAAGGAAGCATCAGCTAAACGCTTGAACACAGTGGTTAAGGTGTCAACATGCTCTGACCAGCTGGAAGAATAGATGGCCACATCATCAAGATAAACATTACAGTTTGCCACACCAGATAATACAGTTGACATTAACCTCTGAAATGTAGCAGGAGCATTTCTCATTCCAAATGCCATGACTGTATATTGTAAAAAGTGATCAGGTGTTACGAAAGCTGAGATTTCTGATGCTCTTTCTGTCAGAGGTACTTGCCAATAACCTTTAAGAAGGTCCAGCTTACTCACATAAGCAGCAGATCCGACGCTGTCAATACAGTCCTCAATACGGGGCAGTGGGAAGGAATCAGGTACGGTTACTGCATTTACCTTGCGGAAATCTGTGCAAAAGCGAGGTGTTCCATCTGATTTTGGCGTAACCAGGCACGGAGAACTCCATGGACTATAGCTTGGGATAGCCAATCCATGCTTTAGAAGGTAGTCTATTTCTGTGTTCATCATTTCCCTTTTTGCCATATTCACACGGTAAGCATGCTGCTTAATAGGCACGGCATTCCCAACATCAATGTCGTGCTCTATTACAGTAGTACGGGAAGGCATGTCCCCAAAGAGTGTTAAATGAATGGTGATGAGCCTTTCAATGTCCAACTGTTGCTCACGGGTCAAGTGAGACATATATAGACAACCGGGACAGTACCTCAGAATTAAGCATTCTGGCATTCTGGTAGCTGGCATCACAAAGTTTGAGCCCGTCTTCATCTAAGCTCGACCTCAATCCTGAGGGAGAGTTCAACAAAAGAGTTTCTGGAGATGAGATTGGCTCTGACGGAGATGCCACAGGCTTATCTGCGGTGCCACAGAAAGAGTCAGCTCTAGAATGAAAAGATTTGAGCATATTGACATGGCACAAGCGTGTTTTACGCTTCCTGTCTGGTGTTTTAATCACATAGTCAGTGTCATTTACTTTCTTATCCACCTGGTATGGTCCACAGAAGCGGGCAGACAATGCAAGGCTAGCAGTTGGTAGAAGAACCAAAACCTTGTCACCTGGATTGAAAGATCGAGGAACGGCTTTCTTATCATACCAACTCTTCATCTTCCCCTGAGCAGAGGAGAGGGCTTCTGCAGCTGCCAACCTGGCCTTATGGAGGCGCTCTCTGAACTGTGAAACATAATCCAGAACATTAGTTTTCACAACATGGTCTGTTGACAAGAACTGTTCTTGCAACAACTTCAAAGGTCCCCGAACAGAATGACCAAACACTAGTTCATTTGGGCTAAACCCAAGGGACTCTTGCTTAGCTTCGCGCATGGCAAACACCATCAGGGGTACTCCCTCATCCCACTCGTTTCCAGTATCCAAGCAGTATTTCTGCAACGTTGCCTTGAGTGTCTGATGCCAGCGCTCTAATGCTCCTTGAGACTCAGGATGGTATGCACTTGACACAACATGCTTAATCCCCAGAGTCTGCATGACCTGCTTGAAAAGTTTAGACAGAAATTTAGTTCCTTGGTCTGTCTGGACTACTTTTGGTAAACCAAAAGTACTTTTGGTAAACCAAAAGTAGTGAAGAACTTTGTCAAAACTTTAATCACCAAAGGTGCAGTTATTCTTCTAAGTGGGACAGCTTCTGGAAAACGAGTCGAAGTACACATTGCAGTCAGTAAAAACTGATTACCATTCTTTGTCTTGGGCAATGGACCAACACAGTCCACAATGACACGTTCAAAAGGTTCACCAAGTACTGGTATAGGATGAAGAGGAGCTATAGGAACTGTCTAGTTTGGCTTTCCTGCAATCTGACATGTTTTACAAGTGCGGCAAAACTCAACTACATCAGCCTTCAATCCTGGCCAAAAGAAATGGTTGAGTATCTTGTTGTACGTTTTTGTAACTCCCAAATGACCAGACAGAGGGTGCTCATGTGCAAGGGAGACTACGTAGTGACGATACTCAAGAGGCACAACAATCTGATAAGTAGTGCTCCAGTCACAGTCATCAGAACAGCTTCCCTCTACGTCCGCTGTTAAACTTGGGTGGGCAGTCCACTTGCGCATCAAGACCCCATCTTCCAAGAAATAAGAAGCCTTTTTATTTCCTGTTTCAGAAAGAGAAGTAAAGCATTTAGTCAATGAGGGATCAGACTTCTGAGCAGCAACAAGGCTTTCACGTGTGACTGGCAAGTCTAACTGTGGGAGATGTAGATCCTTCCACTTCTCAGTAGTATCCTTTGAGCCACTTTTAAGATCAACTAGGGTTTGCAAATCATCTGTAGCCAGAGCCTGAGCCAACGAAGAGTCTGACAAATCAATTTCTGCTTTAAGTCTTGCTTGAGCCCTGGTGAGAACACAAGCAGGAAAAACAGATGGGAAATATGTTGCTAGGTCGTTGCTCTTCAAGTTTGATTTTGGATCATTTGTTACTTCGGGAACACGTTGCACTTTTCCACCAGCAATATCATTTCCCAAAATGAACTGCACCCCTTTTATGGGAAGAGAGGGGGCGTACTGCCACAGAGAAGATGCCATTAACCAACTTTGACTTGATGTGTACATAATGCAAAGGAGCTTCAACATAGCCCATTTCAACTCCTTGAATCAGAATGCTGCCATGACAAGGGGAATGGTCCCTCAGGGGTAATACATCAGATAAAATCACAGATCGTGACCCTCCCGTATCTCTGAGTATTCGAATGGGTTTTTCATCCTCAGGCTTCCCAGTCAATGACACAGTGCCATCTAAGAGGAAGGGTTTGAAGCAGGGATCAACTCCTTCACTTTGGTCCCTTCTCTCAGCACGAATGGTTTTAATTAAACCTACTCCTTTTGGTGACTGGTTCTTGCGCTTCAAAGCGGGACATTCAACAACAACATGACCAAGTTTATGACAATAGAAACATTCCCTTTCGGTCCTTGGAGCAAAAGTCTGTCGTGGGCTTGAAGGATCCTTTCGTGGGGGAGGTTCTCTGGTGGTAACTTCACGTTTCTGCACAAAAACAGTTTTATGAGTCAGCACAAATTCATCAGCTATCACAGCTGCTTCTTTCAAAGTGGAAACCTTCTGTTCATTAAGGTGTACAACAATGCGTTCTGGCAGGCCATTTTTGAACTCTTCCAGAAGTATCAGTTCACGTAAGGAGTTGTAGTCAGGAACTTTACTTGCTGTTATCCATCTATCAAAAAGAGTAGCTTTTTCACGAGCAAACTCTACAAAAGTCTGATTTGCTGTTCTTTTGTGATTGCGAAAGCGTTGCCTATACGCTTCGGGAACAAGTTCATAAGCAGCAAGGATAGCAGACTTCACTACATCATATTTCAAACTTTCTTCCAAAGACAAAGCAGAACAGACTTCTTGTGCTTTGCCTACCAATTTGCACTGAAGAAGCAATGGCCAAACTTCTCTCGGCCAGTGCAATGAGGCAGCAACACGTTCAAACACATTGAAATATGTATCAACTTCTGATTCACGAAATGGAGGTACCAACACAATGTTTTTACTCACATTGAAACCACCTGGGTTTACATGGGAGGAGGTTGTTTCACCAACAGATGAATTTGCAGAACTAGGTTGAGTAGTAGTACTTCTTGAAGTCTGTGCCTGTAACTCCAACTGACGCAGTCTGACCTCCCTTTCAATCTGCAACTCCAGCTCCAACTTTTTCAGCTTTAACACCTTTTCTGTCTCTGCTTCCAACTCCAACCTGCGAAGTTCCAACTCTGCCTGGCGAGCTTGGGCTTTATCCTGAGCCTCAAATTGTAATTTAGCCAAACGTACCTTGAATAATACTTGTCTTGAACGAGGAGAAGATGGAGTAGCAAAAGAAGGTGAGCCATTAGTGCTTAAATTTTCCACCGTTTGTTGCTCCACAGCAGCAGGGTTTTGCCCTTCGTCCTTTACCACAGCAGGCTTCACTCCTTCATTAGGGGTCCTGTCAAGAGGAACTGGCAAACGAGGTGATTTAGAAACAGGAAGTAGGCCTTCTTCCACAAGTTTGTTTGAAACAGCAGTTTTCAAGTCCTCTTTCACCATTTGCCTTGATACATTTAACTCAAAGTGTGCTGCTATAGCAAACAAATCACGTTTTCTACACACATTTCTACACTACTCCCAAGAAGGATTACTCAAAAATGCACTCAAAGCAAAAACACCAGTTGCCATACTAACTACCTCTGCCAAATACACCAGCAGAAACAAACAACTCCAAACCTTCACCATCCACAAATGGATTAACCAGGACCTTTATCCCGGACAAGCCGCCAATTTATGTTACGTCCCCTGTAAAGAGTCAATTAACTTTTATAGAGGAAAAAAGGCCAAAAACTCTGTTAACTCATTCACTGCCAGCCATTTTCAAACGTATGCTTTCAATTGACGTCTATAGACGTCAATGGCAGTGAATGAGTTAATACCTATGAATAACAGGGAATGATAGACTTGTCACATTCAAAATAGAGATATGTAATAACAAACACGGGTCCGTGTCATTTAGGTTCTCCATTGAAATAGTCAATCATTTAGAAAAGTAGAATATATAAAAAAAAAAAACACCCAGCACGCCCCTGCGGGCGGTTTATCCTTCAAGCTCGGGTCCTCTACCAGAGGCCTGGGAGCTTGAGGGTCCTGCGCAGTATCTTAGCTGTTCCCAGGACTGCGCTCTTCTGGACAGAGATCTCCGATGTTATTCCCGGGATCTGCTGGAGCCACTCGCCTAGCTTGGGAGTCACCGCACCTAGTGCTCCGATTACCACGGGGACCACCGTTACCTTCACCCTCCACATCCTCTCGAGCTCTTCTCTGAGCCCTTGGTATTTCTCCAGCTTCTCGTGTTCCTTCTTCCTGATATTGCTGTCATTCGGAACCGCTACATCAATCACTACGGCCGTCTTCTTCTGTTTGTCTACCACCACTATGTCCGGTTGGTTAGCCACCACCATTTTGTCCGTCTGTATCTGGAAGTCCCACAGGATCTTAGCTTGGTCATTCTCCACCACCCTTGGGGGCATCTCCCATTTTGACCTCAGGACTTCCAGGTTATACTCGGCACAGATGTTCCTGTACACTATGCCGGCCACTTGGTTATGGCGTTCCATGTATGCCTTGCCTGCTAGCATCTTGCACCCTGCTGTTATGTGCTGGATTGTCTCTGGGGCATCTTTACACAGCCTGCACCTGGGGTCTGGCCTGGTGTGATAGACCCCAGCCTCTATGGATCTTGTACTCAGAGCTTGTTCTTGTGCTGCCATGATTAGTGCCTCTGTGCTGTCTTTCAGTCCAGCTTTGTCCAGCCACTGGTAGGATTTCTGGATATCAGCCACCTCCTCTATCTGCCGGTGGTACATACCGTGCAGGGGCCTGTCCTTCCATGATGGTTCCTCGTCTCCCTCCTCTTTCTTGGGTTTCTGCTGCCTGAGGTATTCACTGAGCACTCGGTCAGTTGGGGCCATCTTCCCAATGTATTCTTGGATGTTCGTTGTCTCATCCTGGACTGTGGTGCTGACACTCACCAGTCCCCGGCCCCCTTCCTTCCGCTTAGCGTACAGCCTCAGGGTGCTGGACTTGGGGTGAAACCCTCCATGCATGGTAAGGAGCTTTCTTGTCTTTATGTCAGTGGCTTCTATCTCCTCCTTTGGCCAGCCTATTACCCCAGCAGGGTACCTGATCACGGGCAGGGCGTACGTGTTGATGGCCCGGATCTTGTTCTTACCATTCCGCTGACTCCTCAGGACTTGCCTGACCCTCTGCAGGTACTTGGTGGTTGCAGCCTTTCTAGCGGCCTCTTCATGGTTCCCATTTGCCTGCGGGATCCCCAGGTACTTGTAACTGTCCTCTATGTCTGCAATGTTGCCTTCTGGTAGTTCAATCCCCTCAGTTCTGACTACCTTCCCTCTCTTTGTTACCATCCGACTACACTTCTCCAGTCCGAACGACATTCCAATGTCATTGCTGTATAGCCTGGTAGTGTGGATCAGTGAATCGATGTCTCGTTCACTCTTGGCATACAGCTTGATGTCATCCATGTACAGGAGGTGGCTGACAACTGCTCCGTTCCGTAGTCGGTATCCGTAGCCAGTCTTGTTAATGATCTCACTGAGGGGGTTCAGGCCTATGCAGAACAGCAGTGGGGACAGAGCATCTCCTTGGTAGATCCCGCACTTGATGGTGACTTGTGCTATGGGCTTGGAGTTGGCCTCTAGTGTTGTACGCCACATCCCCATTGAGTTCCTGATGAAGGCTCTTAGGGTCCCATTGATCTTGTACAATTCTAGGCATTCCAGTATCCAGCTGTGGGGCATTGAGTCATAGGCCTTCTTGTAATCAATCCAGGCAGTGCACAGGTTGGTCAGTCTGGTCTTGCAGTCTCGGCTGACTGTTCTGTCTACCAGTAGCTGGTGTTTTGCGCCTCTGGTATTCTTGCCAATTCCTTTCTGTGTCCCACTCATGTATTGACCCATGTGCCTGTTCATCTTAGCCGATATGATGCCTGACAGGAGCTTCCATGTAGTACTGAGGCAGGTTATTGGTCGGTAGTTGGAGGGGACCGGTCCCTTCTTGGGGTCCTTGGGGATCAGGACCGTCTGACCTTCGGTTAACCATTCCGGGTGTCTCTCATTAACTAGCAGCTGGTTCATTTGTGCTGCCAGACGCTCGTGGAGTGCAGTCAGCTTCTTTAGCCAGTAGGCGTGAACCATGTCGGGCCCTGGTGCTGTCCAACTCTTCATACTGGAGACCCTTTCTTGGATATCTGCCACTGTGATGGTTACTGGACCCTGTTCAGGGAGGTCGCTGTGGTCTGCCCTCAGATCCACTAGCCACTGAGCATTGCCGTTATGGGTTGCGTCCTTCTCCCATATGCTCTTCCAGTATTGCTCCGTCTCCAGCCTTGGTGGTGCTGTTCTCTTATTATTGTTCCCTTGCCACTGAGAGTACACCTTTGCTGGTTCTGTGGAGAACAGCTGGTTTATTCTCCTGCCTTCTATCTCTCTGGTGTACCTCCTCAAGCGGCTGGCCAAGGCTGTGAGTCTTTGCTTGGCAGTTTCCAAGGCCTCAGGTATGGACAGCTTGCTGTATTTCTTATGCACCTTCTTTGTCGCACCTTTCTGCAACTCCGTTAGTTGGCTAACCTCCCTCCGTGCTACTTTGATCTTGCCCTCTAGCCTCCTTCTCCATGGAGGGTACTGCCCCTTGTGGCTGTTCAACTTGTAGCCAAGCATCTCACTGATCACTGCTGCCGTATTGTAGATCAGCTTGTTAGTGTCGGTAATCGTGGTTGTAGGTATTGTCCGTAATTTTTCTGTAAAGCTATCAAAACCTTGTACACGAATGGCAATAGCTCAATTAAAATGATTAAGACTCCACCCAGAGATTTGACCTGTTATACAAGGAATCAGCACAGCTGATAAGGAGCTCATCATCAGCCAGCTAGCTGATGACACCACACTCTTCTTGAAGAATGCAAATCAAATCCGTCCAGCCCTTAGTGTTATTAGTGATTTCTCTGAGGCATCTGCTTTATGTCGAAATCTAAAAAAAATGTGAATTACTAGCAATTAAAGGATGCACTGCAAATGCTCTCTGTAACATTTCTGTTAAACAAGAAGTCACATGCCCAGGACTGTTAATATCCAAAGACCAAAAGTCAAGATGCTCGTCAAACTTGTCAAACAGTGTTGGGGAATTCTCAATGGTGCTTGGTGCCATACCCTCAGGGACTTTAATGTCATATAAAAACACTGACAGCTCAATATCTGCCTCAGTCACTCTCCCTGATCCAGCTGAGTCAGCAGTGGGAAAAATCTGCTTTTCACAGGAACTTGGTAACAGCAATAAGAGAATACGTAGTTTATTCCAAGAAGATATCATGTCTCTCCTGTTACACCCCGGCCTAGGCAACCGGCGTGCAACGCAGGAAAATAAAAATAAGGAAAAAACACATGAAAAAAAACCCACTAAGGCTCTCCACCAAAATCCCCAAAACGGAAGTGTCTCAAATGAAAGTATTGACAAAACCCATTTACAGCTATTTACAACAAACTATTTATTTACAACACGGGGGGAGATCGCGACCATGACATACCGAAACACAAGGCTTAAATACATAGGAGCAATTATGGAATGGACCACAGGAGGGAAACACAGCTGGGGCAAATTAGACCTGACGAGACAAGGAAACGTAAAGTGAACACACTAAGATAACACAGACTTTGAAAGTAAAGCAGGAAATACATGACAGTCACGCAAAAAACAAAACACTGACAACACCGAAACGTAACACTCCCATATATAGAATATCTCACTGGAACCGACATGTTCCAGATATCACCTGGAAGACAGTCTGGATGATCCCATAAATATCTAATTGTGAACAAGGTGAAGGAAATCTCATATAAAATTCTTCATAAATGTTACCCAGCCAGTCACTATATGGTGACATTTAAAAGAGACATAAATACTAATTGAACTTTCTGTGGGGATCATCCAGAAACTGTGGCACATGTCTTTTGGTTCCTCTACACAGAGATTCTGGAAGAATTTAGCAGTTTTGTTATTGTCCATATTTTAAGGGAGTTTTCTTTACGATGGAAAATGTTTTATTCTTTTTCTTTAAGTTCCCCAGGAAGAATGATAAATGTTTTTTTTATAAAAAATTTGTTAATACTTTTAGCTATTTTATATCCATAAATGTAAGTTTATTAATAAAACACCATATTTCTGCCTTTTTATAAGGATATGAATTGTACATACAATCAATTTCAGACTCAACCAACAAAAAGCCTCTCAGAACAATATTTATATGTTGATTTTTTTCGCCTACTCATATCATAATTTTTTACTCCTGGTTCTGTATGTTCATGTTCTGTTCTTTTGTAAACTTCATCTGTTTGTATGTTGTATACTCATTGTGTTTCAATAAAGTTCGATTTAAAAAGAGATACGTTCTAAACGAAGCTTCAGACGTCACTGATCACGTGACTCTGGCCAAACGAATCAAGCCTCGACACGGTGCTTCTGAAGCAGCGCGTTGATCTTTCTGACACACGCACCGGAGCGGCAGCTTCAAGCGGACCATCACTACGTCTCACATCTAAAGGTGTCAAGGTAACTTTGAACTGAGTTCAGTCAATCTGGAGTTTTTCCAAGTTTTCTGTTGCTCTCTGTGAGAGAAGAGCGTTAAAGGCGGGGCTCTCCAGAGTCCAGCAAAACAGGAAACCACAGCTGGGTGTGTGTAAGTGTGCAAACCAATAGAATGCATCGTGGTGGGGGGGCATCACGGGCATTGGCAAGAAAAAAATAAAATAATCGGTCGTACCCATGCTTCCCCGACGTCATGCCAGCGCATATTGGGAAATTCGTAGGCACCGATCGGTTTTCTATCAGCCATTTGCTGGGAGTAAGGGCGCCCTCCGTTTGCGAGGTGCGCCTGCTGCTGGCGGCACAGGGAGGAGAGGGCGGGGAGTCTCTGGCTGGCTGGAGCGGCATCTAATAACCAACTCGCAAAACAAAATAAAAACAACACAACAAACAGATATTATGATACAGACTTATAATCTGCACCGATGTTTTTTCTAAATTCTATAAAGTGAGCGCGAGAGCCCTCGGTGCGCCTGCGCGCTGCTGAAGTCAAAGTAAACTTTATTGTCATCTCCGCTACAGACAGTCCAGCATATAGAGAGACGAGACGACGAGGCTGCAGTTACAGCGGTGCAAGTAAACAAACAATAAATATAAGAAGAGTAAGAAAATAAATCTACACTTTAGGACTCGGGGTAAAGGATTAATAACAATTAAAATTTATAATTTACAGTTTGATGATTTAAAGTCTCACACAACCCGTCAAAAGGGGCGGGGCCGGCTGCTTCCAAGTAGAGCGCATTTCATTTATAATGATGTAAATCCAAGCCCATCATGGATTCACGATCTGAATCCTGGGTTGTGTGAAATCCCAGAAATCAACCTTAGACAAAGTGAATCTGTGAACTAAGGTGTAGGTCTGTTAGGCAGGGCTGTGCAGAGAGGTTTAAAGGGGCGGGTGCTCAAAGTTAAAAAGGGGCACATTGAACCAGTCTGAATAACAACAACACACTTTCATCAAGAATCTAATATGGGCAACAAGGCAAAGCAAACATAGCCGATGCTTTACCTGATGGGTACAATGTTGCTGTTGAGGGGTTGCTGTGGATAGTCCTGGAGGGCAGGCAGGGCTGGACTGGGACAAAAAATCGGCCCGGGCATTTTGACTGGAGACCGGCCCACCAAAAATGTGACGTCATTCATGGATAAAACCGCAAAGGATTCTGGGAACTTTTGGCAAGCGGTACTAGCGCATGCAGGCTTTCAATTGAACTCAGTTACACAGCGATAAAAAGAAACACAAAAAATGGCAAGAAGCTGCTGTATTATTAACTGCAATAGCCAGTGTTGTGCCAAAAAGTGATTGTCTGCCAAAAACTGATTTCCGGTATTTGCAAAGAAACTGATTGCTTGTATTTAAATTGCTATAAGTAACTTGTTGGGCTATAATATGTGAAACATATGTCAAATGCATCCCTCATGGATGACACAAAGTCATACTGAGCTACAAACAACATTAGTGTAACAAGGTAGAAGCCGCAATCAGTCTGTGGCAGTGACTTTTATATAACCTTTATTTATGCCGTAAAAAAAATCTAATTAACATTAAAAATGTATTTTGTAAGAAGTAGTTGGACAGCAGAAATGGCTCAAATATTACAATTATTTTTCCACTACTAATTAATTACCGTTGAGCTCAAAGGTTATATTAATACACGGTTAACGAATGTGTATTTATGAAGACGATTTGTGAGACGAACAAAGGTAAACTTACCTTTGTTCGTACGATGGTCTTTCGGTGCATTTCAAGGTCTTGTACCCATCCGTCGGTAAACTGTACCTGGGCTTGTTGCAGTGACCTGAAGTTACTAAACTTCATGAGTGTATGCACTCACTCCAAGAGGCGTATAATTATAAATCTGAGCGTGGTGAAAGTTGGGCAGCACACTAATGTCTTTTGTCCCTCTGTGTGCTCGTAAGGGTCTGACCCTTTCACTCCTTTGATTTTTCCTCGTATCTTTTCTTTGTCTTTTCGTCGAGTCTGTCTTTGTACGGACCGGCATTGTTCTCCGTCGTTTTGTACATTCCTTTTTTGTGCGGCAAAGAAAAAACAAGAAGGTATTGGAACCGGAGAATGAACGTTTTGCGGTGCTGCAATTGCAAATGCTTGTATTTGTTGCGGTACTTGGATTGTTTTGCCAGGAGTTCCCGGCATGCAATGCGCAAAGTCACGTGGTCTGTCAATCGCTATAGGAAAAACCATCAAGCCTTTGCATGAAAACAACTGCTTTGATGTACACTGCCTTGTTGGTATATATGTATCAATCTGATAAAGTTAAACCTACACCATTCTCCCTATAGCGGAAACAAAAAGACTGCTTGGTAGAGTTAACCTCCTGAGCTATCTACAACACGTGGTAGAAACCTGAAATTAAGACTGTTAGAGTTTGTATTGTTGATTGTCATTTATGCTTAGAAATATTTACTTATATATGCTTAGAGTTTTGTAATTAGTTGTAGATTGGTAGAGGTTTTGATCCTTGATAGTCTGCAAACTTTGTGTGTATTAGACAGCACTTTGGGAGCATGAGAGGTCGTACCGTGTCTTATTGTTTTATGGTAGGATTAATGTAGTTGCGTCTGTTCTAGTCTAAGTGCTCTTTGTTTAGATGAACTGCAGGACTTCCTCACCGTGTTATCTAGGATGAACCATCTAGGGTGAGGGGGAGGCTACCCTCTTCCTGACCAAGGATGTTTGACCCTTTGATCAGCAGTCCACACACACACACACACACACACACACACACACACACACACACACACACACACACACACACACAGGCAAGGTACTCTTTGTGTGTATGTAGACGTCATATGTTAATGAACCTATGCATATTCATGTAACCTCAATAAAAGAACAGTGGTACGGGAGAACGGACGAGAGCAACTGGGGTCAAGCGAAGGGACGGCGCCTGTCCGGTTCTCTCCCGTGCACGAGAAACATGAAGAAGCTTGCCTACTTGTGTCTTGCTTTGCAGTGTAATTATATTGCCTTTTTTTTTTTTTTTTTTTTCTTTTTTTAAATGATAAAAAATAAAAAATAAAAAATTATATTGCCTTTAACGTTCCAGCGGATGGGTTCAAGCTACAAACCTATCATTAATTGGTCCTTCAAGAGCCGGAGCCCTGGAATCGCATTCACCGAGGGGAGGAGGGACACGCTGAAAGACTGACGTCAGCCAGGAAGTTCCTGTGGATTCGCTGTCTGTCTTTTCTCCTCGATGAATGGCGATCGGCGGGATTCGATGCTGATATTACACGCTAAGCAACACCAAGTAAGTTTACAGAGGCCGACTCTATAACCGTGTCGTTGTGCAGTCTCCGCCACTTTGTGAGGCGTTGAGAAGTTCGCTGCTTTGTGGAGCGATAACTGGGTTTGTGTCCCGAAAAAGAGGTTTTGGTTAAATCGCCCAAGGGTCCCAAGCGTCCGGTGAGTGTCCGGTTTTGAAATCGCCCTGGGTGTGTGTCCCGAGCGTCCCTTCATTGGGTTTTGTCGCGCGAGTGGGTGAGCGTCCCACAACTGGGTCAGGGTCCCGAGCGGTCCGGTGTGAGTCCGGAGTAGGCCTATTTTGTGTTATTGTCATCTTCGTCGTCGTCTCGTTGTTGTTGTTGTTGTGTGAGTGTGTGCGGAGCAGAACACGTGGTCTGTGACACCGACTGTTGTTGTTATCATGGGTTTCTAAGCAACCAAGAGTGAGTCGGAGGGAGACAGACGTTTGTGCTGGACTTTGCTCCTGGCAGCTGACACAAAATGTTTATTCTTTAGCTTGCCCTGATCGACAGCAGCCTGTGTGCCAGACCATAGACGTAATTGAGGTGGATAGTTGTTAAAAGTAATCTACATTAAGCTTGTGGTTGCTTAAATTCAGTACAATGACATGTGAGGTGAAGTGATATAGGTAAATATTTAAACTAATGAAGTGCATAGAGGCACTTGACCTGTGTGAAAGACTGTCGTCTTGTTATGAGCCATTGTTGAAATATGGAGCACACCTGTGAAAACAACTAATATGCTGAACCCTGTATGAAACATCTAAAGGTACATGATGGAGGAGCTGTGTTGAATATGAAAGTGTAAGACTTTGCCGCTGTGGGCAGAGCATGCAACTACTGTGTGATGTTGCGTTGCAGTTTTTTTCTGAGCTGATGAGCAAGCTACACATTATCAGATCAAGAGCTGTCTGGGAACTACTCAAAGAGGGGGAAACAGAGAGTGTGCAGCGTTTCCGTGAGCAGTTTTCCTGCATCTTGACTTGTGTGTAGAGTGTTCATAACATCAGCATCATGTTTTTGTTTATTTGTTTTGTTGGGTTGAAAATAATTAAATAAATGTGTGATCATGCCTATGGATCACCATGGCACATATCTCCAGCCATATGATTTATTTATGCAGATGACAAAGTGAGTGTGAATGTGTCTGACATCACAGTGTTTTTGTGCACTGTGCAAAAGTAATTGCCTTTGATTGTGAGTGAGAGCGGTGATTTTGCGGATCACAAGTAGTTGTAAAGAAATAAAATTTAAAAAAAAGAGTGAAAAAGAGACAAAAATTACATTGTAGACGAAGAAAAATAACCATGGGAAAAAGGTTTCGTGTTGATCAGCCGACAAACAACTACAATGTCATTTTATGCTTTTAAGAAAGGATTGTTCACACAAACACACACACACACAGAGAGAGATGTGTGTTGATTAAGCAGTGATGATAATAATGAAATGTCTTAGTTTGTCACTTTCAGGTGAAAAGCAGACCTGAATCAATTTTCCACATGCAGCAGTCGGAAGAAAGTTATAGTTTAACATCATTGGAAACATGCAGGCCAAGTTTCTGGCTGACTTATTTACAGTGCCATGTGTTTCTCAACCTCACAAGCGAGCTCACTCCTCCCTGAAGATAAGGAATGCAGCTCCAAAGCAATAACATGATAAAGAGACAGCAGCAAGTCCTGAGCACAAAAAGTCCCAGCAAAGCAGCAGCAATGTGGATAAACAGCAGCAGCAGAAGAAAGCAAACCCATCTTCCTGTCTGATTGGATGAATTCCACGGAGGGGCGAGCAAGATGGCGGTGGCAGCATGTTGAAATGCTCAAAAAGGACTGAGTGACTCGGGCAAGCCACATGCGGCTAGCATGCTGGCTAGCGACATGAAAGAAATGGACCCTTCATGATGCGTTCAACGTGCCAGCGCTGTGGTGGAAAAGGCTCCATCATAAACACGCCCTGCGCCGAGGTTCAGGCCAAGAAGAAGAAGACGATGACTTCCAAGCCCAAGAAGGTCGGCCTCAGCGTGGGCGAGCTGATTGTGAAAGCCGTGGCCGCTTCCAAGGAGCGCAACGGCCTGTCCGTGGCCGCTCTCAAGAAGGCTCTGGCTGCCGGAGGGTACGATGTGGACAAGAACAAGGCCCGTGTCAAGACCGCCATCAAGAGCCTGGTGGCGAAGGGCACTCTGGTGCAGACCAAGGGCACCGGGGCCTCCGGATCCTTCAAGATGAACAAGGCTACTGAGAGCAAAGCCAAGAAGCCCGCCGCGGCCAAAGCCAAGAAACTGGCAGCAGCTGCTAAGAAGTCGCCCAAGAAGGCAGCGGCAGCACTTCAGACACTAGCACAAAGTCAACCGCATCAGAGGAGGGACAGGACAAAGCTGAAGGAGAAACTGCCTGCTATTGGACTATTGAAGTGGCAGAGGACAATAGTGAGAGTGGTAAGAACACAAATTTTGTTATTAAATGTGGGAAATCAAAATTTGGGTTAGCAAACTTGGGGAAAAGAAAACTGACTGCTTAAGTTGGAAAATTGTGAAGGAGTCTGAAACATATACAAACATATACAGAATCACACAGAACATGCATTAACCCTACTAACACAAACACAAGAGAGCTTATGAAGATTAGACAACATCTTATGCGTGTGAGTCTGTTTATCATCTTGTCCAAGTCACCTCGTGTGATGCAAAGACCAGTGGACTCACAGCACATTAGTTAAGAAATGATTAAATAATAGCAGAGAAGTGTGTAGGAAAGGCAGCTTTAAGAACATGCTCTGCTGGATATGCAGCCCCACAGACATGCATTAAACCTGCCTAATAACACAAACACATGTAATGAAAATTAGCTTGTTATCTTTCATCAGTGTTAAAATAGTGTCAATTTAGCAGACACTTATTATCAAATACTGAATTTATACAATGCAAAAAATTGACTCTCTAGGTTGCAGGACAGCAGTTTAACTTTTGTGGGGGAAAAAAAATCCTGGTTTGACCAACCAGAGATCAGACAATAAATTTAGTTGTTGATATAGTAAATTGGGAGAAGCTTCCTGCTTGATTGATGCAGCACAAGTAATTTACTGTATGAGGGAAATTGTCTTTTGTGATAATATTTTGAACATGCTTTTCTGTCGTCCTGGCAACTTAGTGGGTTAATAGCTGATATGCAAATTAGTTGATCGGTTTTAGATTAATGTAAGGTGACTGAATTCTAGCACGAGTGAATGAGATGTGTTGGAGTTGTTGTGTGTTGAGTGGAGACTCTAAAACACTGAGTTTCCTGTTTTGATGTGTGAGTGAATCCTGTATTTAGATACACAACTCTGAATACGTCAGAACAAACATCTTTTGTGAAGTGCATGACAGCATGTCACATGTTTTATGATGAAGGGAAAAAGGAAAAATTGAATAAAATAGATCTGTGGCTTAAATGAGTGAAGAGCACAGACCGGGTGATTAAACTCATAGCTAATATGACATGAGGGTTATGTTGTGTGTTGTGCAGTTGATGGTTGGTTTGGAGTGAATCTAGCTAATGATTCTTCTCCTGTTGTGAAGATGATGAGGAGTTTGTGTCATGACTTAACAAGGCCTTTTTATTTTGATACTTTCACAGTGCACTGAGAGTTTGGTTTGATAATCTCTGTTATTTTTTATTTTTCATTTTTGAACAAGCACTGATTTTTGCTTGTGAATTTCTTTTCTTTGAACAGATCTGCAAGTCGGGAATTAAAAGCGTTACACGTCGTCAAGAAAATTGTTGCAAGTGAGTTTCTCCACATTTAAAATGGGTTCAGGAGAAAACCACTTATTTGGGACAATTAGGAAATGAGAGTCCCCCCCAAAAAGGATTCAACGAGGAAATCCAGTCTAAATTATTTTTCTTTTTGAAATATCGTCGTTTTGCTGAGCGTGGAAACGAATGCGATGATAATTTCCACAATTAGCAAAAGAAGGAACCACGGAGTGAATGAGTGAGAATTTTAAAATAACTGACTGACTGACTGAACATGATTGTGTGAAGTTAACCCCAACCTGACAAAGGTGCAGATGAACCCATGTGTTTCCTTTTACAGGAGCAGAAAGATGACAGCAACACTCGAGGTTGCATGATGGTTTAACCTTTTAAATGCCATTTTCTGTGTCTGTGCATTTATCAGGTGTGTTATTCATAGGCTTGTGTTGCTCACAGAGATAACTGTGACAAAGTATGCATACGCCTGCGCAAGCGCTAATATTTGCATTTTCTTTTCTTACAGCATGCCAGTTCTTCATGTGAATTGATGATGCGATTTATACCGTGACAACTGGTTGATGTTTTTTCCTACTACAGGATTTCTGGGTTTATGTGTGAGGAAAACTGTGTTTACAGGTTATGAGTGGTGATGCTGTTGCATTGTGTTGATGGGAAAATGTGAAGGTTACTTTGATAATGTGAATAACATGTGTGTAATTTCCTGTGTTGAGAACTGGTGTTCCTTCTTTCCACAGCTAGGGATGGCTAACTTTATGGTGTTTTTATGGCACCTCTGGAATGTGGATGGCCGACGCCTGCCCACCAGGATGATCAATGTGTGTTGCTAATGTTTGTTTTTTTGAGACTGCATGTACAAGATTCAGCAGAAGCGGAAGTGACATGAGAAAAACAAATAAGAGATACAGTGTTTCTGGGATAGTTTGATATGGGCTCATTAGCTGGCCACTTTTGAGCCCATAGTAATATATAAGTGGAGTGACTTTGCTTAAGAGCAGTCACCGATTACATTAATGTTGCCTGAGTACATGGGATGATCCATGTCTGAGGCAACTTATGAAAATAATTGTAGTTTACTGATTTGAGAAAACCTGCACATGACACTTGTCTTGCTGATGTTGAATGCTTCTTGTTCTTATGATACAATTGTTTACAGGTATGAAGTTTGATTTTACTTCCAGATTTTGCTTTCCAGGCCATGATGGTGTGTATGCAGGCTCCTGGGAGAGCCAGGTGTTAAGCAAACTTAATATGCAAAACACACTAACATTTTTATTGCAGGATTATAGGTCCAGGGTGGTGCTGCTCCAGGGGAGGAGATGCCCTGATGTTGCCTGGGATATGATCTTGCTAATCTTTTTCTTTAAGACGGGAATCCAGGTTTGGTGAGTTGACGCATGGGTGTGTCCATGCGTCAAGAGGAGGGGTCCAAGGATTAACATTAAACAATGTTTTTTATTATTGTTGCAGTGATTTGTGTGATTAGCCGTTTTATTTACAAATATTAAACCTATGCAAGTGGTGCACCCATGTTCAGATGAGGCTTTGATGGCCTATAAGTGAAGTTCACTGAACTAAAGAATGTGGTTTGATGATTGTTGACATGCTCTCCAAATAGTTTGTCTTCCTAGCAAGGAAATACAGGTGCAGCAGTAATCTCCTGAGAAATCTTCAGAGGCCCAGTGAGAAGCGCATAGCTGACAGGACCAGGCAGTGGTTGAGGTCAAAGGTCAAGCTGGTTGGGGCCCATCATGAGATCAGACCTTGGAGCCACAGCAAGGACCATTTTAACTGCCTGCAAAATAGCGAGAGACCCTCCTGGATTTATCAGAGCCACTGCAAGAGGTCGAGGTCCCAGGAAACCCCGGCACCCTCAAGACAGCACAATAGAGAAATCTCACACTTGGTTGTTTCAGTGGTGAGGGGGGAGTGCTGATTGAGCCCCCGTAGGGTAAGCTCGCACTTCAACCTCCAGCCTCTGATCAACTCTAGGGCAACCAAGTGCGAGGCGTGACGGACCTGTGTGCGACCAGGACCCTCTTGGTTACCTTGACTACGACGCTCATCCTTATAGGACCCCAGCTGGTGCCGGAAACAGCTGAACCAGGAGGAAGGCAGAGGAGATGGACACATGACAACTCTCACCTAAGAGAGACAGATCCAGCAGGCCCAAAATCAGGACTATGCATTACGAGAAGGAGTGCCTGAGAGGATCGGCCACAGGATGGGAGCTGAGGCCAGGAGAGAGGCTTCAGGAGGATCAGAGATCATCTTCAGCACAGCAGACATCACACAGAGAGCCGTGCTACTGAGCTTCCAGGAGATCAAGAGGAGAATTCCCACAGCAAGATTTTAAATAAAATGAAAGATTCAATATTGATGCTGAGAAAGACAATTAAGGTGTGCGACGTGCCCTGCCTTAAATCTTCAGCAGCATTGGGACATGAAAACTCGAGGGATGAGGGCTCCATCGACAGCGTAGAAGGAGTTCGATGACATCATGATTCTGTGAAAAGCACAGGAACCAGAAGCTATGGTGGTGATAACAGCAGTTTCCTGTGAACATCACCTAACGCTGTGCCACTGTACTGTGCATACGATGACACTCTGAAGGCTGCTGGGATCATAACAGCAGTAAGATGACGGAACCCAGCACCCTTTCCACAGAGAGCTTTTTTCTGCAGAGCGTGGACAATGGCAGAGTCATAAATATCCCCCTCACAAGACGAAGGTCTGAAGTCAGGTGATGGGGGCTGGTAAGAGGCCATAAAACTAGAGTGCTGAGAAGTCTGCAGCTTGGAAATAGCTGAGACCCATGTTGACGAACAACAAAACCAACTGGTATGTTTGAATGTCTATTCTACATACATTTGGACTCTGGTCCTATGGACAATGAAACAACTGGAAGAGACATTATGACGCCCTGCAGAACTCAAACCACTCTGCAGAGAGACATGTGATGTGCACAACCGGAGGAAGCACCACCAAGCTGAGATGTTTTTGAAAATGTTATCTTCTTATTTTCACTATTAAATTAACAATTTCTTTGTTTGTTTGTGGGATGCAGTTTGCCATGAGATGAGCTCAATGAATGGGATAACTGCTAATACATTTGTTAAACTGTGTATCTTTACAGTACTTTAGGGTGATTTGACATATGCTGAGTATAAAAATGTTTGCATTGAAACTGTCAGACATGAGGTATTCATACCTGGGAACTTTTCAAGCATAAAGGTCAAAAAGGGGGGAATGTTAGAGTTTGTGTTGTTGATTGTCATTTATGCTTAGAAATATTTACTTATATATGCTTAGAGTTTTGTAATTAGTTGTAGATTGGTAGAGGTTTTGATCCTTGATAGTCTGCAAACTTTGTGTGTATTAGACAGCACTTTGGGAGCATGAGAGGTCGTACCGTGTCTTATTGTTTTATGGTAGGATTAACGTAGTTGCGTCTGTTCTAGTCTAAGTGCTCTTTGTTTAGATGAACTGCAGGACTTCCTCACCGTGTTATCTAGGATGAACCATCTAGGGTGAGGGGGAGGCTACCCTCTTCCTGACCAAGGATGTTTGACCCTTTGATCAGCAGTCCACACACACACACACACACACACACACACACACACACACACACACACACACACACACACACACACACACACACAGGCAAGGTACTCTTTGTGTGTATGTAGATGTCATATGTTAATGAACCTATGCATATTCATGTAACCTCAATAAAAGAACAGTGGTACGGGAGAACGGACGAGAGCAACTGGGGTCAAGCGAAGGGACGGCGCCTGTCCGGTTCTCTCCCGTGCACGAGAAACATGAAGAAGCTTGCCTACTTGTGTCTTGCTTTGCAGTGTAATTATATTGCCTTTAACGTTCCAGCAGATGGGTTCAAGCTACAAACCTATCAAAGACCAAGAACACTAGAGGTGAGACATGATCATTAATTAATATTAAAATTAATAAATGACAGATTTAGGGATATTTTCATAAAGTATTTATTTACCAAAACAATAGAAAACAGCATGGTACCACAATATATTTTGTTAACACAGCAACCTTTAAATATGAAAGGAGACAGAGAAAGAAAGGTGAGAAAGAAGAATAAGAATAACACTTAATTGAGTTTTTGATGGCATTTTACACACAGTACTAATACAGTATCTAGAAAATATGGGAAAATACTGGCATCATATA
The DNA here is from genome assembly GCF_057382095.1 of Aulonocara sp. 'chitande type north' Nkhata Bay. Taxonomy (NCBI): domain Eukaryota; kingdom Metazoa; phylum Chordata; class Actinopteri; order Cichliformes; family Cichlidae; genus Aulonocara; species Aulonocara sp. 'chitande type north' Nkhata Bay. The sequence goes on from NC_141346.1 coordinate 69,040,320, forward strand.
CAGTACTTACTTCTGAAGAAATTATATGGGACCCTGAAAAACAGGACACAAGTGAAAGGACAAAGAACTGTGAATGGCAATTGATGGACTTGCTCAGATGATCACAGTACTGGCATCTTTATTCCAGAAAGGAATTAGAGGAATCATATACACTAGTACTTACGTTGATGAACTTAAAAAGTTGAATGGTCTCGAACCTCTTAAACAAACAATGTATGATCAGACCCTGACAAACAGGACAGAAAGGAATAAAGATTAGATGAATATTAAAATCTATAAAGGACAGATTATGATTGAATTGTATCACCAAAGACTATTCACTCATCAATAAAAGGTCACCTACAACACTTCCACAGCAGCAACACTGAACATATCTTAAGACATGGAAACCTTTAAGAAGTGAAAGGACAGACAGTGAAGGTTGAGAAAGAATTGTACTTAATAGATTTTTTCAGACGATGACAGTACTGGTATGCTCACTCTAGAAAAATGGTTGAATCATATTCCATATAGTACTTACTTAAAATGAACACACTTCAGTCCTCCTAAAATGACTGACAGCATCTAAAATGAAACAATGACAGATTAAGACTGTAAGAATATATGTTTAAAAATGCCTAATACTCCAATCTCATATTTATTCTATCTATTAAGATGGACAAATTCTAACCATTTACCAATCACTTGACTTGTTTGAAGTGAAGGTAGATACTAAATGTATTCATTTAGGCAATAACAATAAAGCTGAATTTAATATTAACAATAGATAATTAGGAATGTTTTGCTCATTTTTATTTCACCTCACCAGGTTACAAAAGGAGCTTTTTCAGCAAGTCACTCTTCTCAGCTACCCTGTCAATGACCATGTCAGAGTCCAATGACATGAGAATGTCCTTTTCAGTGGCCATCAGCATAAACATCTCCAGCTTGTTTGCAGACAGGCTGCTTCGGAGTCTGCTTTTAATGAACTTGAGTGTAGAGAACGTTCTTTCACAGGCAACCTGAGTGAGGGAGAGGGTCAGCAGGTACTTGTATGCCAGCCCAAGGAGACGATAGGCATCAGACAGCATGTTGAACCGCCCGAGTATTTGATAGCAGCACAGTGGGCAATTTTTGCAAGAACCACAGCTTTCGGTCACAATTTCACTTTCTTCGTCCCATTCTTCAGATCTGTCCTTTGCTGTTCTGGTCGTGTACTCATCTACATGTGATGTCTTAAGCCTTTCCCACTGTTCAGCAAAACGTTTCAGTTCTGACTGAAGGTTATTAACTGTAGTCCTGCTGGGGCCTTGGAGTGGGGGTATGTCACCAGGGTGCAGAGGAGGCTACCCCCCCCCCCCCCCTGTCCCCTTCTGGCTGCCTCTGCCTCAATTTTATCCCACAACTTAGACATTCACATTATTCACACTCTCATTACACATACATATAGGATCTTGGGGGTGGGCACAATCACGGAGTCCAAATCACCATCAGGGTGTATACCTCACCCCTGACGTCGTTGCCCACCTCTCAATTTTAAATACACTTAGTCATTGAGGGCTAGCAGGAGGGACCATGCGCTTACCTGCTGCTCCTTGGCAGGTAGCTCCATGCCCTCCTGGGTTTTAATTGCACCTTAGAACACATATGCATCAACACTACAATGAGCGGGTGGAGGGAGGTTTGGAGTCTTCTCCCACCCCCATTCTCTGCGGCCTGCTGGAGCGGGGGGGCTAGTAGGAGGAGTTGGCCGTCCGACTGCGGTCTGGGGTGTGGGGCCTCCCTGCTGCTGCGGAGTCGGGGTGGTCTGCCTCTCCCCACCGCAGGGAAAAGGGTAACACCACCTGGGTCTGGGTGCAATTCCCCCCTCCAGGGGCAAGGGTACCTAGACCCGGTTTGTAGAGTACGCTTGGGGAGTGTGATTGTGTGTACAGCGTCTCTTTATGTCTGTCTCCACGTTGGTTGAGTGTGGAGTGAGTGCATATGAGAGCATGAGGGTGGGAATGGATGTTTGTGTCTGTGTGTGCCTGTATGTCTGTGTCTATATGTCAGGTTGGGTATCAGACGCCACCTCTCTGGGGACACCTCAGGCCCTCCAAGGTTTGGAGGCCTATCTCCACCCACCACCACTTCCCCTGCCGGTGGCGGACTCCCTCAGGTGTCGGTGTGTTGGTGGTTCTTTGTGTCTGGGGGTGGGCGTCCGGGTACACACCGGCTCACTCCTTGGCGGCCGCTTGTCGGGGCCTGGGGCCTGGGGCTCGCTCGGGCCCCTTTGGAGGTGGGGTGCCCCCGGCCTCTCGGCCTAGGGCTCGGTCACTCAGGCGCAGCTGGGGGCCGGCGGAGCTCACGGGCGCGTCACTGCAACCCCCCCTGGCTTCTGCTCCGCGGCTGCTGGGTGAGCCCTCATCTGGGACTCTCCTCAGCTCTTACTGGAACAGTGGCGCGGCTGCCCCTCTGTTGGTCTTCCATGGTCTCTTGTGTTCTGGGGGCCTCTGGATGTCTGGAGTTTTGATCTCCTCCATACCCGCTTCACACCCTGGAGGACGGGGCTGTGGCCCCCCCACACTCCCTAGCAGATCATTACATGGAGAAACCTTTGGAATGCAAGCATGCTGATCCACACAGGTATGCACACATGGGTATTCACAGACGCGGACTAAAGCTTTCTTGGCTGCTGCCTCAAAGCACACTGTGCGCTGTCTATCTTGCGTGCTGCACAATATCGTTTATTACTTAGTAAATACTGATATCTATGACTAGCTAGTTTATTGTGATGGTGCTTTGTTTTCTCTATTATTATGTTGCTCTTTGTTGTTTGCTGTCTCCTCTGTTTGTTTGTTTGTTTGTTTGTTTGTTTTTTCTCCATACAGGTGACCCAGGAGTTTTTTGTTTTTTTTTTGTCTCTCTTCCCCCCCCTTCTCACCGTCTCTTCTCCCCTTGGGTTTTCTTTCTTTCTCTCCCCCTCTCTCTCTCATTCATTCCCCCTGTCCTATTTATTAAAAAAAAAAAAAAAAAAAAAAATGACAAAGGATGAACTGAAGCTCTGCCATCACGTAATGTCGCATACTGCTGTTTCTGATGTCATTTAAAAAAAAAAAAAAAAGAAAAAAAAAAAAAGAAAAAAAAAAAAAAAACTGTAGTCCTGCTGTCAAATTTAAGTAGACAGGCGCTGAGGTTCTGAAATGCATTACTTGGAAGAGAAACTGTTCTGACCTGGCTAAACTTCCTGGGGTCCAACCATGCCAAATCGGCAAGAAGAGGGCCATGTATGACAAATCATCTGTGGATTGCTTCAATAACTGTGTCCAGGATGGTGTTGTGCACTTTCACCTCATATGATTTCTCAGCATTGATTTGCAACTCATCTTCAGGCATCTCTCCGGCCATGCCTTTTCTCCTTTTGGCTCTCTTTTTAGGTAGTTCAGCCTCCACTTCCATGTCTGTGTTGTTCTCCCTCTCCTCTAGTTTTTGATTTGTCTGTTTCACAAATGTGTCTGCAGCTGTCTTCACAGTTGGAAAGTCCCTGGCAGTACTTTTGAGGCCATCTTGTGTGGCAGTCACCATATGATGGGCAGAGAGAATGTCCATCCCCTTTGACTGGAGGTACTTTGACAGAGGACTTGTTTGCTCAAACACTCTAAGAAATATCTGTGCTGTTAACACAGTTTCATGCTTCAAGAGACACTCTTTAAAGCCTCGTGCTTTGGCACGAACAGCTGGCTTTTCTTTTTCCCTCTTTTCAATGGCTTCCATCGTCAGCACTACATCAACGAAGAGGCCATCATCTGGTTTTCCAAAATGTCCAAAGATTTTCTGGAGGGCATCATGCTTGGCCCACCACCGTGTCTCACCTATTGGACTGAGGCGTCTGTGTCTTGTGTTTTCGGTTTGTTTCTCCCACAGATGAACCCTGTGATAGGACTCCTTGATGAACACAGCTATGTCATTTAGTAAATTAAAGAGTGATCCACTTTCAATGACACTTTGTGTTGTGTCAGCAATCACAAGATTAAGTATGTGTGCATAGCACCACACATGCACATGAGTTGGAGACTGGGCAGTCATAAGTGCTGAAAAGCCTTTGTACTGGCCCTGCATATTTGAAGCACCATCTGTTGCATTCCCAATGCACATGGCCTTGTCTAGATTCAGATGCTCTAAAACTCCGGAAAGCAAGTTTACAAAGTACTGCCCCGTGGATGCTTCGCACCTCACTATGGAGACAAGCCTCTCCTGCACAGACTCAGTAACATACCTGATGATTACTGAACACTGATCATAACCTGTGATGTCTTGGGTTGTGTCTAGCTGAACAGAAAACATCCCAGCTTTCTGGACATCACTGGCGATGCTCTCTTGAAGGAGATGGCCAAGTGCATCAATCACTGAGTTGACAGTTGTTTTGGAGAGTAGGGTGATGAGAGATCCTCTACCTCTTGATCCACTGGTCTGATGCAACTTCTTGCTTTTTTCAATGCAGTCATTCAAATGTTCTCCAAGGCACATATCATACTTGCCTAATAACCCAATCAGTTCCAGAAAGTTACCATGATCGATGGTGTTATCACCTAAAGTGTATGCAGCCTCATTCTCCACATGCCTATAGCTGAGTCCCCTCTTCCCAAGTACTTTGATCACATCCACTATACGCTCTAAAACTTGCCGTCTCTTTTTCACTTGTGCTCTGTGAGCTGACAACTGACTGCCAGCAAACAAGCTCCTGATGTTGCCTTTTGAGCACCTTAAGAAAAAAGCTTCAGCACAGGTCTGGTGTGTATTGCTCTTTTCATGCTCCTCTGTGCGCAGATGTATATGTCGCCAGTCACTCATGCCTGTTATAAATGTGCTGGTGTCAGTCAGCCTTGCAAATGCCAGACAAACAAAGCAGAACAATGAATGGCGTTCTTTGCAATAAGTAAGCCACTTCCTGTTGGTGCCATCTTTACAGCTGAACACCCTCATCACAACTGCACTGCTACTGTTCTGCTGTGGGTGGTAATCTAAGAAGGCCTGTAATATGGCAGGTTCAGGGCGAGCAAAGTAATCGATGCCCTGGCTCTCACTCTCCTGCTCTTCCATCTCTCTCTCTTGCTCTTCCATCTCTCTCTCCTGCTCTTCCATCTCTCTCTCTTGCTCTTCCATCTCTCTCTCCTGCTCTTCCATCTCTCTCTCTTGCTCTTCCATCTCTCTCTGCTGCTCTTCCATCTCTCTCTCTTGCTCTTCCATCTCTCTCTCTTGCTCTTCCATCTCTCTCTCTTGCTCTTCCATCTCTCTCTCTTGCTCTTCCATCTCTCTCTGCTGCTCTTCCATCTCTTGCTCCATCTCTCTCTCTTGCTCTTCCATCTCTCTCTCTTGCTCTTCCATCTCTCTCTCTTGCTCTTCCATCTCTCTCTCTTGCTCTTCCATTTCTCTCTCCTGCTCTTCCATCTCTCTCTCTTGCTCTTCCATCTCTCTCTCCTGCTCTTCCATCTCTCTCTCCTGCTCTTCCATCTCTCTCTCTTGCTCTTCCATCTCTCTCTCTTGCTCTTTTATTTCTCTCTCTTGCTCTTCCATCTCTCTCTCTTGCTCTTCCATCTCTCTCTCCTGCTCTTCCATCTCTCTCTCTTGCTCTTCCATCTCTCTCTCTTGCTGTTCCATCTCTCTCTCCTGCTCTTTTATTTCTCTCTCTTGCTCCATCTCTCTCTCTTGCTCTTCCATCTCTCTCTCCTGCTCTTCCATCTCTCTCTGCTGCTCTTCCATCTCTCTCTCCTGCTCTTCCATCTCTCTCTCCTGCTCTCCCATCTCTCTCTCTTGCTCTTCCATCTCTCTCTCTTGCTCTTCCATCTCTCTCTCTCTTGCTCTTTTATTTTTCTCTCTTGCTCTTCCATCTCTCTCTCTTGCTCTTTTATTTCTCTCTCTTGCTCTTCCATCTCTCTCTCTTGCTCTTCCATCTCTCTCTCCTGCTCTTCCATCTCTCTCTCTTGCTCTTCCATCTCTCTCTCTTGCTCTTCCATCTCTCTCCTGCTCTTTTATTTCTCTCTCTTGCTCCATCTCTCTCTCTTGCTCTTCCATCTCTCTCTCCTGCTCTTCCATCTCTCTCTCCTGCTCTTCCATCTCTCTCTCTTGCTCTTCCATCTCTCTCTCCTGCTCTTCATCTCTCTCTCTTGCTCTTCCATCTCTCTCTCTTGCTCTTCCATCTCTCTCTCCTGCTCTTCCATCTCTCTCTCCTGCTCTTCCATCTCTCTCTCCTGCTCTTCCATCTCTCTCTGCTGCTCTTCTGTCTCCTCTGTCACAGACTTCTCCACCTTTGATGATAAATCAGCTGGTGCAACATGGATTGGCACAATTTGTTAAGATTTTGAGAAGTTTGAGAAACTAACCTTAAGCATAAAATAAAATTTACTATCAGTAACTTGCACCCGCCCAGCAGTATATAAACTCCGTCATGCTAGTTACGCTGTACGAGTTATTCTAAGCGACTGTATAAAGTCACCACAACGAAAACAAACTACAACTAAAATTAGTTTCTATCTGACACAGATAGACAGCAGGTCATAACTTCTTACCTGAAGTTCAGTTCCTCTGCCACTATGACCGGCGGCCGCCTCGGGTCTCTCCTCCTCTTGCCTCCCCTTTCCTTCATCCACAACCAGTAAGTACACCTACTTACTGGTTGTGTCGCATCAGTCTGTGTCTCTGAGTTAACTTGTGTTTCTCCTACAGCTCCGGACCGCTAAAAATGCGCGTGCTCTTTGTGAGCTCGTTCCCGGCTCGTAACCAGCGCGTTCTGCCGTCGAGGGCGATCATTGGTTAAATGTGATCATGTGACTGATGCAAGCCAGATCCTTTTATTTAGCAAAACTGTGATTAATAGTTAAATATTATTGTTGAGGGGCACAGACAGGACTCCGCACGCACACACACATTAAAAAAAAAATTATAATAATTTTTTTTTTAAAAAGTCGCCTCAACAAAAGGGCACCTTGGGCACCCATCAGGAAAGGGGCGGGTGCTCAAGCCCCTCTAGCCCCCCCCCCCCCCCCCCCCCTGCACGTGCCTGCTGTTAGGTTAATTGTGCTGATCCACGGGTTGGGGGATTTGTGTTTGTACTGGAGCGCAAAATTCAAACCAATGGAAGATGGACAACAAAAGTTCAAAGCCATCAGGTGCTCAGGTTAGAAAAAAGAGAAAAGATGCAGGTAAGCAGACGTGTGATTGGATAATGGCAGCTCATCCTTAACCAATCAGACTAAACTCCAAACAATACATTATGTTACAGATTTTAATATTAATTAGTCATTGTTACTTGTTGATTTGTCCTTTTCTCATTGTGTGACGAATTATGACGACTGTTTGGTAGCTGTTATTGTCTCTCTCTCTCTCTTCATGTGTGTTTCTCTGGTGAAACAATAGTTTTGTGTTAATGTTAGGGCTGCACGATTTTGCATAAAATGAGAATCACCATTTTTTGGCTTAGAATTGAAATCATGATTCTCTCATAACAATAAATAAACATAAAACAACAAATGTCTCACGTTTTGTTGTTGCAGCAAAATGTTGTCCTGCTTGAAATTCCGTCTCCACCGTTGCTCGACGCTGCGTGTACAGAGCAGGTAGTGCAACAATAGAAAAATAGTTGCGGGACGGTGTTCCAGATCAACTGGCGTTTAGATCAACTGGCGTTGGTCGAACAGATGTGTGGCAGTCTTGCGTTTCAGGAGCTCCTACCGACAAACCAGCAAAAAAACGCCAAATGTGTCATCTGTGACACTTGTGAGGTTGTCTCAAACACACTCCGTCAGTCTTGATGCTGTTGAACAACAAAATGTTTAAAAATGTGGCGAGTTTACCTGGTGATATCCTCATGCGCGACGCGATCGCGAAAACAGCAAACAAGTAACACCACGCCGTTGTTGTTCACAGGACAGCAAGAGTAAACGATCGGGAGACCCTTGTCGTCGTTATCGTTCCACTCGCACGGTTTATTTCACCGAATTCAGCGTTTTTGCTCCACAACTAAAGCGAGCAGTTTGCTCTGTGCACCAACATGGAGTCGAGTCAACCAGCGCCACCTCTGGCCAAGTGCCACAGCCTACAGCCAGATCAACTGGTGACACACATCTGCAGCACGTTTGAATTCGTGTCATGCACATTTGTACCTTTCAATTGTGTGTTTGTGCGTCATGCAAATAAACCTTTGAAATGAATGAAATGATATCATGTATTTATTATCAGCCTACATTTGTACAAAATGCCAAATGACATACACATAGTCATAAGAATCACCATCCTGATATCAACACTTTTGCCCATAAGAAAAATGTCGTGAACAAATATATGACACACCAATATTTCACCAGTGTTGTAACTCACATGTCGCCAGCATAGTCTGCCTGTGTCTCCCCTCTGCAAACGCACATTTCAGAGTTGGATGTGATATACAGTCTGCATAAGTGTGGTCAATCCCATAACAATCCGTAAGGGGATGGCAACTACGCTGAATGTACAGCAGTCACACAGTGATCAGCAATAAACAGTCCCCAAAACTTGCATATAATCCCCAATGTGGAGCCCATCTACTGACTACCACATAGCAGCTGGACCAGTCCCCAATGCAGGTCAGTCCACTGCTGCCACCTGTGGCCAAGTACCATAGCCTACCACTAGATTAACTTGTGACACACATCTGCACCTGCTGCTATGATCACATTGAGTAAAGGCTGAGTGGCTGCACTCACACGTGGTGCATCTAAATCTACCCACAAATATGTTGAAACATGCAATGCCAGCAATGTGGATTGTCAACACTACAAACAATCAGTAAGCAAAGACTACACGGGTCAATTCCTTCTGTGTTCATTCAACACCCGCTACATTTGTAGTCGCCTACTGCAGAGGGGAAGTCGACACACACTGTGTGGTACCACTTCCCACAGAAGGTGCATTCAATCTGCAAGGAAAAGTAGATTGTCAGTGTCATTCATCTGGAGTCAGGCTCTTGAGTAAACAACTAAACATGTCACAGTGTACAGATACTGCATATTTCTGTGCAACAGTCTCATCTGTGCATCACTTGCTGTTTCCATGCGTCCTGTAGGTGCTCTAGTGTCTTTGAAGTGCAGAGGCATGCAGGTCACCTGAACTAGAATTCCACTGTTGGTGCATCAAAGTGACATGTCACCCAGTGATGTTGAAGTAACCCAGTCAAGGTGCGTCCATCTTAGGTATTGATTCTGTTATCTTACCCAGTCATCGGTTTCTGCACCTGAGCTTGCCTCACCACAGGCACGACATAGCTGGGAAATGTCATCTATAAATACATATGTCACAATGTGGATACGCACATAACTGTCACAAATGGAGGTCCAAATGCTGTTTCCCGGGTATACTTGAGTTTTGGAGCAGAGAGAGCGCTAGCTCCAGTCTGAGCCTGGCAACCCCCTCCTCGTCAACAGGGAAAGATATATTGGTCCCCGAAAGTATTTGTTCTGCAAGCTGAACATTGTCTACTCATCAGAATCTGTCCATTTAGGTACAATACACCATGAGCATTGTACTGACCTTGCATACAAAGACGCCACAGGATGTTAGGTCCTGCTGTTTTGGATGGGCAACAGTTGAGCATGTCCATTTGCCGATGGCTGGACATTTCCGTCTAACCAGAGCTCTTTCAAATGTTAAAAAAAAGAAAAAACAGATGGGTACAAAAAACAAGAAAAGGAACAGGTACTGAATGTCATCCAGTGCAGCAGCCTTATGTGATCCACATGTACAAGTTAGAAATATGACTGCTGTGGTTAACATTAGCCTGTCGTGCGTACCTTGTCACATCCCTGCACCTATCGAGTTGTGCTTGTGTTGCCCCAAATGGGTCAACAAAGACAGCCCGCATTTCTTTCAGATACATTATCTTGAAAAACAAATGGAGATCATGTTAAACCTAGTAGGTTCACGTCAAATTCTGATGGTTGTGTGGCGTCTTACAATGAGTGTCCAGTGTCTGTTGTCACAGACTGCCCCAGCTGCCACGTCATAATTCAGCAGATCCAGCTACAAAGTGAAGATCGTGGCATTACATCATGAATAGTCGTGAATGAGGATGGTTACATGTCAAAGCCAACTCACCTTCCTGACACCTTTCATGGACCCCTGCCAAACTGATGTCACGAAATAGGAGTCCATAATCAATACAGCGTGTTGGCGCCCCACCAGTGTCAAATATGCATTTATGATCTAGGGGCACACACGGTACATTGTCATTCCCGTCCAATGAGGTGACCACTCATGTGGAAAACATCTACATACCTCACTTTCCAACTCTTTCCCAGGGGCCAAATCTGCAATGTTCTCCGCAAATAGCTTGTAAGGCCCAATTCTGGACCACAGCACCTTTCCCCTTTCACCAGCCCAGATTCTGGTTATTACTGTGAAGACAACATTGTCAGGAACTTGTCAGACATATCATTTGTTACAGGAAAAATGATTCTATGTTTCTTTACCTTCTTTTAAATGTACAAAGATGCCTTTTGTCTGCCCTCTGCCTATGGTTAGATTAGTTTAGAATTATCTTTTTAGACTTTCCCAGCAAACACATCTTGTTTCTGGGACATATTGTTTTAGATTGTTTTATCTTCCCTAGCCCTCTGCTGACGAGACTAGCACCATATATGGAGTTGTTTTATTTTATCTGTTTATTATTTGTTATCCTGTTCTCACTGTCTCTGTGCTCTGTGCCTATAAAAATTACCAAGCCACTGTGCATGGTGTGAGTTGTTCTTAGCAGCTCACCCGTGTACACGTTTGATAAAGAAAGTAACTTTGTCTCATTGTGTCTTTATTTCTCCTGGGTTTTTTACAGAGTTTTCCCCCAACATTTCTTGGTCCTTCGGAGCCGGAGCGCCTCCATCGTGTCCCATCTCCGTGACCAGTCCACGTTGCTCGCCTGTCGACAGCTCACATACTAGGTGTGTGATAAAAGACCAAGAGCGTTAAATTCGGGTCTTGGCCAACGTCTTAGAAAGCGACCCACGGTGGTGGGGCCCGATCGAGGTGGACCAGACCCGGCGACACCGACCAGGTAGATACAGACACACTGACACAATCTTGCGTAAAAGCGTATTTTAAATTCAGGGAATTTAAAATAGCGAAAGTAGCTCGTCGCGACTGGAAGCTCCCCACCTCTGTGGGTTTAAAGTAGCTCGTCGGCTGGTAGCTTGGAGCTCGTCGACTGGAAGCTCCCCACTTCTGTGGGTTAGGTTTGGAGCTCTGGGTAGCTCCCCCAGCTGGGTCTAGACAGGGTCTAGGGAATAAGTAGCTCGTCTACAGAAAGACTGGCAGCTCCCCTTATGATAAGGGTTCCGATCGCGCGAATAGGTGTGAATGTGAATGTGTGTGTGTGTGTGTGTGTATTGTTTTAATTAACGGAGCAAGCTGAATTTTCACGGTCCAATAAGAGACTGAGCTGCTCCTACTGTGTTTTTCTTTTACTGCTATTCACTGACGTGCTGGTGAGTTGAGAGAACGGTCGAGTTCCGTCTCGTAAAGTTCACACCGCTTTTGGAAATAGTCCGAAAGTAGAAGGGCGTGTGAGCAACCACTCTTGTCTCTAATACCAGCGAAGGTGATAGCAGCTGTATCGTGTATATATTACTTAATAAACAAAAATAAGTAAATACATAAATAAGATGGGTAATCAAGCAAGTGAAATTAAAACTCATTCCTGCTGACGAGCAGTGGTGAGAAAAGAAAAGTCCAGACGCCGGACAAAAACAGAGAGAGATTTAAGAAAACAAAATATAAACAGTCAGAAGAACAGAATCCAACTGCCAGTTTAGTAAAACCAGAAGACAAGACACTGTGCAGTGTCCACAATCCTTTTAGTAAACCATCACTCATTCCTGCAGCCGCATGTGCAGCAACACCCATATCAGGAAGAACATAATAATCCCTTATTAAGTGAAAACTAGAGATCAAAGTAGTTTGAGGTAGTTTAAAAGGGTTGAAAACAGACCCCACTGAGTAGATATAAATATAAAAAGTACGAAATAAAGATAAACAAAGGGAAAATTACAGTAGAAATTATCTTTAGAGTATTTGAAATTAATAATAGCAAGGATAACAACCTGTAAAGTGATATTATCAATGAAACACAGTTGGCATGATGACCATGCCCACAATGTATAAAATGAATATAAAGCAAATAATTCACACAAAAATATTTTAATAACATAAATAAAGTATATTAAGGCTGTGTCACTGTTCAGCCAAGGACAGTGTGTGAAAAGGTAACTGTCTCCACCCTGGGAAAAGGATGATTCTGCAGGTCATCTGAAGCCCTTGATGGATACAAAATAAAATATAAATAATATATTATAATAGAACTGCCTGGTCCGCCATGCAACAGAGAGAACAAATGTGACCGCAGATTGGATGAATTCTAAATTATCTGTTTGCTGAATAAGATGATCCTAACTATCAAATTGGCTCAGTAGTAGTATAGTGGTACACACTGATAAAATATTATAATATGCTATTGCTGTCATATAAGACAAAGAGGATAATATTAACAATGACATAATATTAATATGAAGAGGCACCTTAATCGGTTATGATGTGAGGTGGATAATTGTTAAGCAGTAGTCTGCATCAAGCTTAAGGTTTGCTGAAACTCAGTGTAATGACATGTGAGATGAACACAATACAGAGAATAACTAAACTAATGAAGTGCATAGAGGCACTTGACCAGCTTGAAACCTATCATCCTAGAATGACACATTGCTGAGATATAGAGCACACCTATAATAACAACCAATAAGCAAAACCCTGTAGACAACAGCTAAAACTACAGGATTGAGAAGCTGAATTAAATATGTAGACACTGCTAAGCTGATGAGCATGTTCCACATTTTCTTTTCTTTTTCTTTTTTGTTTCTTTTAGAGCAGAAGCTGCTGTAACACACCCAAAGAAAGACTCTAGGTCTGACCAACCGTCTCAGTCGTGGGAAAAAGATGACAGTCAATAAAATTCTAAAAGATAATTTATTGACGAAAAATATATCAAGAGATAAAAGATAAAACAGTCCAGTGTCCCACTTATGAATTGTATAAAAACACACAGTCCCAAGGCCAGAGCCAGCTATGCCACACGCCCAAGTTTAACAGGGTTAGAAGTTGTCCTTGGAGACCCACCACCCTGCAAGCATATAGTCAGTGGTCACTCAAGCCTCTGGAACTCTGCTGCCTTTAGGCTGTGGCATATAATAGGCCCTGGACTGCACAGAGAGACAAAACAACACAGCAGTGTTTGTAGTGTGGGCTATATGTAGATCAGTGCAATCAAGTACACCTGCCTCTAATTAGTCCAACCCCATTCCAGCCATTGGCTCACCAAAAATGTGACAACCACAAAACCACTCCCAACCCAGTGCAACTTCACACAATAATATGGAGCTGAATTAACACAGGCACATTAGTCTACCATGTTACAAGCTGCATGATATTAAAAGCCAACATATGCAGACTTCTGCCTTGTTCGGGTGGCAGCATTTTTCTTTCTCTTTTGTGTCCTGACACGTTTATGTTTTTTGTTTTTGTTTGATTATTTTGTTGGTTTTGGAAACGAATTTAAACGAACTTGTGACAATACTTGAGAATCACAGTGACACATAGTGATTAGGCATATGATTGAAAAATGCCTAGGTTTAGAGCTGTGAGCTATGAGCTGTGAGCAGTGCAAAGTTAAATAAATAAATATATATATATAAAAATGGGAAACAACCCTAATTTGAAAGTTTGAAATGTGTGAGATCCATGAATTGTTTGAAAAACTAGAAATTACTTAAAATTGCCTTACGTGAACATGTAGTGTTGCATCTATTCTCCCAAACCAAGAAAAAAGAAGAAGCATTCTGTAACTTAAAAATAAGGCTGACGTGTTGACAACAGGCTAAAACACTAATCCGCAGGTGGCTATCAGGAACAGAGAGGCGAGCAAAGTCATAAACACCAAGGCTGCAGACAGCCACGCAGAAACAGCAGATAACATAGAGACAACGCCTGCTAGAACCGTGGAGAGGAAGGTCACTTCACACGAGATTGTAGGAGTAGGCCACAGAGAAATAATGCAAAACAGTTTTGAGGCAGCCACTTAAGAACTTATTTGACCTTACAGCACAGGCCGAAATTGTGTAGGTTACGCAGTAACCACAGATAGTAAAATAATAGAAGCAAAACCACTCTCTTCTTCATGTTCTGCACAGAGCGCTGAGCTGATAGCTGTGATACGCGAAAGTGAAATACACAAAGACAAACTAATAAATATACATACAGACAGCCAGTATGTTTTCTCTGCTGTACATCATTTTGCAAAAAATTTGGCATAACAGAGGAATGATTACACCAACTGGAAAACCGGTTCAGCATGCCAACCTCTTACAAAGCCTACTGACTCTTTCATTACTACAGGCAACAATTTTGCTGACAGAGCAGCAAAATAGGCGGCACAAAAGACAAACATCACATTGATGGCAGTAAACACACATCAGATTCCACTGGATGTGTTGAAAAATGAACAAAAGCAGCAAGCACAGCAGAGCAGGCAAAATGGCTAAAACACGGTGCAGTTCTGACAAACGACTTAATGATGTGTTATGGCAAGCTAGTGTTGCCAAAATTCCTCCACAAAATGGCGGCATTAGTGACTCATGGCTGTACGCATTTGTCAACGGGGGGACTGACCAGTATTGTCAACTCTCATTTCTACACTGTAAATTCTACACTGTAAATTTTGAAACCTCAGCAAAACAATTTGTCAGAACGTGCATGAAGTGTCAAAAATATAATGCTCAGGGAAACCTGAGACCACACAATCCATATGGACTTTATTGAGCTAAATGAATGCCAAGGGTAAAAATACACCCTAGTGGTTATAGATGTATTCTCAAAGTGGCCAGAAATCTACCCAGTGAAAAAGGCAGATACAATTTCAGTAGCAAAATGTATGTCTAAGTTGTAGGAAAATAAAGAGATGATTGTAAATGACGAAGAATGTAATGATGTCTATCAAGTGTCTTGCAGATCACAGCCCGGTGACTGGGTTCTGATCAAAGTGCTCCAAAGGAAAAACTGGAGCTTGCAAAATAGCGGAACGACCATCTTGCATCCATCAGAGCCAGTAAGTGAAGCCATCTAAACACAGCTGACAGCAGGCTTGCCCACTTGTTGTGATCTCGCCCGGTGGAGGGGTCAGCTTTCCTGGCCGGGGGGTCTACTTGCGACAGGAGGGTGTGTCCCGTCGTCATGAGGTGGTGGCTCTTAATAACTGCAGTGGCCCTGACCATGGCCGGGCTCCTCATCTTTGCTTCCGTGAGGGACAACAAGTCACGCAATATGAAGAAAAGGCAGACACTGTATGACAAAGGAAAGTACACCAAGTTTCCCCATGGCTATGCCACTAATTTCTGGTGGCAGTTTATGAACACTACAGCTTACTTGAATAATAAAACTGACTGCTATGCAAATACATATACACTTTCTGCCCACCGAGGAACGAGAGGAAGTGTATGGACTGTTCACTCAACGAAACCTGTGCCAGTAACGCGACACTGATGAGCCTCAACTGTCGCTCCAACTACAGCTACCGAATGATACTACAAACAAAGACTCATTACCAGACAGGATGTGCACGGACGGCACCAAGCAGTAAAGGAACCAGAGTTTCGCATCTGAGGAGGAGTGAAATTCTTACAGAGCTTGATCCCCGGCATTGGAGTTGCCGAGGTGCGGGATCACGTGGAAATCAACCGATATGCTCTGCTACGACACATCAACTTAACTAAGGCCCTGGGAACGGCCTTAGCAGGAGAACAGAAGGCCATCAGAACGATGGTGTTGAAGAACACACTGACACTAGACCTGCTAACAGCATCACAAGGAGGAGTTTGCAAGCTGATCGGGGAAACATGTTGCACTTTTATCCCTGATGGATACGAAACTGGAGGAGACATTTATGAAGCTTTGCAGAATTTGACCGCTCTGCAAAAATATGTCACTGACCACACACCTGGAGCAGCTACAGCACAAGGCTGGCTGGACTGGCTGTTCAGCGGTTCATGGCTGGCTGCTGTAGCAAAGCCATTTTTCCTTCTAGGTCTCATCATGATAGCACTGCTCATATTAGTGTTGTGTGTGTTGCCATGCCTAAGAGTAATGATTTCAAAGATGATAACAACTACAATGACTGCTTATGTTGCCGTGCCTGAAGAAGACCAGCATCCCGTTGCAATTCTGTTAGAGGAGAACTTGTAATAACTGCTAATGAATGACGTGGTGATTAAAAATGACTTGTCAAGTGATCACGCACTGATTAAAACATTAGTAGGTTATGCAGGTTTTCATCCTTTTATTTTTTGAAGTTCTCATCCTTTTATTTTTTGAAGTTTTCATTTTAAATATGAAGTTTTCATCATTTTACATATAAAGTTTTCAATTTAAGGTTTGCATCATTTTAAATATAAGGTTTTTATCCTTGTATTTTTTGAAGTTTTCATTTTACATATTAGGTTTTCATCATTTTTAAATACAAAGTTTCCATTTTAGTTTTCATCCTTTTATTTTTTGTAGTTTTAGTTTTATTATTTTTTCTTGTTTATTCCACTTGTTATTTCATTTACTATGATTTTCATTTACTATGTTTTTCTTTTTATTATTTTCTTTTGTTTTATTCTTTAGACCAAATGACTTCCATTTCTGCTATGCTGACATTTTGAAAATTAAAAAATTGCTTAAGATACTTAATAAATAACCTTCACAGACAATTGTTGTATACATTTAAAATAAGTTAAAACAGGAGGGAATGTTACAGGAAAAATGATTCTATGTTTCTTTACCTTCTTTTAAATGTACAAAGATGCCTTTTGTCTGCCCTCTGCCTATGGTTAGATTAGTTTAGAATTATCTTTTTAGACTTTCCCAGCAAACACATCTTGTTTCTGGGACATATTGTTTTAGATTGTTTTATCTTCCCTAGCCCTCTGCTGACGAGACTAGCACCATATATGGAGTTGTTTTATTTTATCTGTTTATTATTTGTTATCCTGTTCTCACTGTCTCTGTGCTCTGTGCCTATAAAAATTACCAAGCCACTGTGCATGGTGTGAGTTGTTCTTAGCAGCTCACCCGTGTACACGTTTGATAAAGAAAGTAACTTTGTCTCATTGTGTCTTTATTTCTCCTGGGTTTTTTACAGAGTTTTCCCCCAACATCATTTGTACATTGTCTGCTTACTCACCATTTTCGGGGTCACAGCGAGACTGCACCAGTGCTGGCCCCTGGCAGGGTGGCGGTGACAGTGGGGGTGCTGATGGCCCCTGGCAGGGTGGCGGTGACAGTGGGGGTGCTGATGGCCCCTGGCAGGGTGGCGGTGACAGTGGGGGTGCTGATGGCCCCTGGCAGGGTGGCGGTGACAGGTTCTTCAGCTTTGCTGGGACCCTCTCCTCAGGCTGGAAGTAGTGCGTCAGTTGGTCAACGTTGACCTTCACAGTCCGCTTGCCCTTCCCTGACACCAAGTCAGCACTTTTGCCTTCCAGCTTCACAATCCTCAAGGGTCCCAGCATATCAGCATCCAGTTTGCCACCTTTTCTCTGTTCCTGCCTCACATTTTTCCGCAAAACCATGTCTCCCACCTGGAAGCCATCCTCCTCTCCCCTTTCTGCCTTCCCCCTGCGGATCTTGTCTTGGGTGGTTTTGACATTTTTGGTTACGTCAGCGTAAACCACCTCCTGGGATTTTAGGCCCTCACACACGTCTTCATTCGAAATGAGTTTAGTGACCATGCCCTCTGTAACCTGCCAAAATACAATGACTGAGTAACTGGATTAGGATTGAGACATCTTCTCTCTTGTACATTACACCATTTTACCTTGTATGCCTTTGGGATCTCCGATGGATACCTTGCCTCTCTGCCGAACATGAGGTAATATGGGCTGTATTGTGTTGTCAGCTGCTTTTTTGTCCTCAGTCCAAACATGGTTGACTGCAGGAATTTGTCCCAGTTCTTGGGCTCGTCACTCACCAGTTTATTGAGGGATCTGAAATGTCAATGCATGAATACAATATACTAAATGGCCATCGTTGTGACATAGTTACAGCACAATATATAAATGACAGTATTGTACCTCTGGATTGTGCCATTTAATCTCTCCACCAAGCCATTGGTTTGGGGATGGTATGGTGAGCAGAGGCTTCTTCGGATGCCCAGGGTTTTACACAGGCCATAGTTGACCTTGAAAAGGTGATCACATTGGTCATCCAAGCTGACATTACATATGTGCTTGAGCTACTAATACCCCACCTTGTTGCAGAACTCTGAGCCCTGGTCTGTTAGCAGTCTTTTAGGTGCACCAAATTTGTAGAAAAAATCCAGAATACAACTGGTGACCTCATCTGCAGTTTTGTTTTTCAGTGGGTAGGCCTCTGCCCATTTGGTGAAATAGTCAACCATCACACAAATGTACTGATTACCACCATCCGTTAAGGTCAGTTTACCCACAAGATCCATTCCAACGAGCTCAAAGGGCTCTGTGACCTGTGAGGGGGGTAAAGAAGAACATGTCACATTTGATGTATTTGGACAGTAACAAATATGCTGTCTGTGTTACTGTACCTCGATTGGAATGTATCCTTTCTTTTCCTTAATATTGGCCCGCTTACACTGGCATTGTGGGCACTGAGCAACCTATTGCCAAATTAAGTAACATTACATGTTAATGATCAGCAAAGTGCCTTGGAGCTGTAGGTTATATGGGTTAGTTAGGAGCAACAGGGTACGAACACAAGACATACGAACAACAGAGAAACAAACAAATGTAGAAAAAAACAAAGGGGGGGGGGGGGGGGGGGTTCTTGGGTTTCCACAATGCGTTTGAGGCTCATTCTGACAGAATGTGCTCACCCATTTTTTAATGTCACCCTCCATGCCAGGCCAGTAATAGCGTGCCATGATGGCACAGTGGGTCTTCTCCCATCCACAGTGTCCACCAAAGTGGCTGGAATGAAATTCCTCAAAAATGTCATTTGCCTCCTTGGCAGTGCAGACCACTTTTGCCAGGTTCTCCGTTCTGTTCTTCTTCTGCCTGCATACATAGTACAGGTCTCCATCTCCATTGGGCATGTGGGGCGAGACAAGAACAAACAGACAAGAGGGAATGTTCACATTGACGCACAATGCTACACTCTGATGGTTTACATGACATTATCCATTGTACTCACCATTTATCCTGAAGGTCTCAGCTCTTCTTTTGATTGTATATCTTTCCCTGCTGGTTGATCCTTCAGGATAGCGATCGTGGAGCTTGAACTCCAGAAGCTCCCTCACAATTCTGGGATCCATTTCCCTCACCTACACCTGTCCACCTATCTACCTACTCCACTGTACCACAAACACACAGACTAACAGACACACCACACAAACCAACTAGCACACCTCAGTCACTCACTTTCAGGAGTCCACTCTCTCACAAGCTCTTCCCAACCACACTGGCTATAGTTGCCTTCTAATCACTATCTAACTGCTGTAAATTCACTGACTGCTACCACCTCACGAAACCCACAGATGTTGGTTGTACTCACTGGGCTTATATAGACTGCATATGACTACCAATTCCTTCCAGCTGTGCTGCTTAATCACCTATATTGGCTACCAGTGTTCCTAGCAAACACCACACGGTTGCCTCATGTGACTCCAGTTGCACAATTGAAATATACAGAATCACAGTAGAGACATAGGCAGCCTATTCTGACAAGGTGTGTTGTGAGCACACTGATGACATATTTCTATGTGATCTATGTGTGGAATGCATATTGTTGTTGGGTAATAACATGAACAGAAGGAGTTGTGATGTCTACAACTTCATGTATATGATGGGATTTAAATGGATACACAATTGTGTTTCATGTGGTTGCATGGTTTATGGGACGGCAAAGACAACATTGACAATTACAAATGTGTTGTGCAGGTAACATATTCAAATGTGGTGATGGGACCAGCTGCAGATGTGTGTCATACGTATATCTGGCTGGATGATGGACAGAAGGAATTGACCCGTGTAGTCTTTGCTTACTGATTGTTTGTAGTGTTGACAATCCACATTGCTGGCATTGCATGTTTCAACATATTTGTGGGTAGATTTAGATGCACCACGTGTGAGTGCAGCCACTCAGCCTTTACTCAATGTGATCATAGCAGCAGGTGCAGATGTGTGTCACAAGTTAATCTAGTGGTAGGCTATGGTACTTGGCCACAGGTGGCAGCAGTGGACTGACCTGCATTGGGGACTGGTCCAGCTGCTATGTGGTAGTCAGTAGATGGGCTCCACATTGGGGATTATATGCAAGTTTTGGGGACTGTTTATTGCTGATCACTGTGTGACTGCTGTACATTCAGCGTAGTTGCCATCCCCTTACGGATTGTTATGGGATTGACCACACTTATGCAGACTGTATATCACATCCAACTCTGAAATGTGCGTTTGCAGAGGGGAGACACAGGCAGACTATGCTGGCGACATGTGAGTTACAACACTGGTGAAATATTGGTGTGTCATATATTTGTTCACGACATTTTTCTTATGGGCAAAAGTGTTGATATCAGGATGGTGATTCTTATGACTATGTGTATGTCATTTGGCATTTTGTACAAATGTAGGCTGATAATAAATACATGATATCATTTCATTCATTTCAAAGGTTTATTTGCATGACGCACAAACACACAATTGAAAGGTACAAATGTGCATGACACGAATTCAAACGTGCTGCAGATGTGTGTCACCAGTTGATCTGGCTGTAGGCTGTGGCACTTGGCCAGAGGTGGCGCTGGTTGACTCGACTCCATGTTGGTGCACAGAGCAAACTGCTCGCTTTAGTTGTGGAGCAAAAACGCTGAATTCGGTGAAATAAACCGTGCGAGTGGAACGATAACGACGACAAGGGTCTCCCGATCGTTTACTCTTGCTGTCCTGTGAACAACAACGGCGTGGTGTTACTTGTTTGCTGTTTTCGCGATCGCGTCGCGCATGAGGATATCACCAGGTAAACTCGCCACATTTTTAAACATTTTGTTGTTCAACAGCATCAAGACTGACGGAGTGTGTTTGAGACAACCTCACAAGTGTCACAGATGACACATTTGGCGTTTTTTTGCTGGTTTGTCGGTAGGAGCTCCTGAAACGCAAGACTGCCACACATCTGTTCGACCAACGCCAGTTGATCTAAACGCCAGTTGATCTAAACGCCAGTTGATCTGGAACACCGGCACTGTGTAGCGTTTGTCTAGGGTGTTGATCGTTTTCCTAATCCCTCGTTTTGCACAGTGTTGATGGAGCCATATCTTTGGTCAGGTGATAAGTGATAGCCTCCATAATGTCTTTGTGCCTGCGGGAGTTCGACGTGTATAGGGAAGCGCTGTATAAGGTTCCCGTTATTGATGTTTGGGTGGTTGACCGGGACGGATTTTCTCCTGTCACTTTCTCGTCATCCCTGACGTGCTCTCCGTTGTTTTTTCCCTGCTAGTTTTAGCATCACACGGCACAGCTTCTGTATCACGTGGTATAAGGCTCCGCCCTTGTCATTTGTTGAGCAGGAAGAGTGAGCGCTTGTTTTCATGCAGAGTACGTCCCGGATCAAAATGTGAAGTTTTACAAATCACCACTTCTTTAGTGAATATCATTTCAGTCTCAGACAATCTCGTTTCTCTTACAGAGGTTGAATGCACCTTCTGCGGATGGCGGTACCACACAGTGTGCGTGGACTTCCCCTGCACAGAAGGCAACTACAAATGCTGTGAATGCTAAATAAACAGAAACAAATGATCCCTGTTGTCTTTGCTTGATGATTGGTTTGAGTCTTGACAATCCACATTGCTGGCGTTGCATCTTTCAATGCCAGCAATGGCAGGTATCAGTGCTCAAACCTTTTGTGTTTGTTTCCAACAAGTTGCCCACCTCGGGAAACAAAAATGTGTTCTTTTACTTGTCAGATGAACATCTGAGACACTTTGACTCTTCAGTGCAGTGTGGAGCCTAACAAAGATCTGTTTTGTGTCCCAGCTGATCAGCAGGAGGAGGAGAGTCTGACGGAGCAGCAGAGGAACATTTTCAGCTACTTGGACTCAGCTCAGCCACTACAGAGGAAACAATGAGCTCAACACAGAAGGTGACAGACAGAGCAGGACCATATGACCAAAGATATTTATCACCATATACATTTGAACATTTGCCATAACGATGTAGCTGACGATAGAATTGACACCAGACAAAATACTTTACAGCTCCACAACTTTATTAAAAACCCATCAATGTATTTTCACTGAAACAAGCAGCTGTTGTTTATGTGCATTAAAGTTATATAAAAATGTAACAGTGCAAATGCAAATTCCTCCCTGACAGTTTAACCAAAAGGCGTTTCCAGTGGAAACTGGCCGACACATCCTGAGCATAACCATGTATAATATCCACTAAACTTCAGAAGAGGTTATACAGTCGTGGCCAAAAGGTTTGAGAATTGCATAAATATTGGAACCTGGAGAAGTTGCTGCTTAAGTTTTTATAATAGCATTTTGCCTGCACTCCAGAATGTTATGAGGAGTGATCAGATGAACTGCATCGTCCTTCTTTGCCATGAAAACGAACTTAATCCCCAAAAAGCCTTACCGCTGCATTTCATTGCTGTCATCAGAGGATCTGCTGAGACCATTTCAGTGATCGTCTTCTTAACTCAGGTGAGAATGTTGGCGAGCACGAGGCTGGAGATCATCATGGCTGTATCCCGATTCAGGTTCTGCAGTTTTAAAGTCCTCAAGGGCCGCGTACTCAAAGACCGCTAAGGCCGAAGTGCGAGGCTCGTAGGCTCGTGAAATGGGACGTCTAGCCTCCGTCGCGCTGCCCAGGTTGCCTAGCAACCATGATACTAACAGCTGGAAACGTTTCATACAGCTTTGTTTGACAGAAATGAAGGAGAACATATTTAGTTCATTTGTTTCTACATGAGCTCTGTGTGATTTGATGAGTATCTGAGGCTGAGACCACAGGACTGTGAAACATGATTGTTGGGCTTCATTTCTGTGCTGAACAGTCGTTTAAGATTAGCTGTAAATAACAATTAGCTGATGTTGTTCATGAGACTAAAGTCATCTCACTGTGGTAATGTAAATATAATATGGCCAATATTATAGTTATTATATTAATCACTTCACTCACAGACAAGTATCTGTGACAGTGTGTATACAGATGTATCATATATAAGAGACAAATATTGTTCGTTTAATATGTTGGTACTAAATGTGGCTCAATGCTTACATATATGTGTAAAAAGCAAATGTAGGAGCTGTGATAACTGTGTCTGATAGAATGAAGAGCAGACTGATATATTCCTTTATTGGGTGAGAAAATCAGACCGTGTCATAACTGCTTTAAGTCACACAGAATAGATATCAGAGCCTTAAACAGGCTGACTTCTGCTAAATGGGTCAAACTGGGCAGAAAGTCTACAAACACATAACATCCTTATAGAATATGATGTAACACTATAGATCAACTTAGCTCAGAATATAGAATAGAATAGAATAGAATAGAATTAAACTTTATTGTCATTGCACATGCACAGGTACAGGGCAACGAAATGCAGTTTGCATCCATCCAGAAGTGCTTTAGTGATATAGGTATATTACAATATATATTAGCAATAGTATAGATATGTAAGTATATTACAGAAATGGGTCTATTATGGTATGTTATAATGTACACGGTATGAAGTATGTTGTGAATATTCTATAACTATAAGTATGTACAGGCTGTAGTGAGTACAAGCTATGTACAGGCTATGAACAGGATATAAATATGAAAAACTATACAGAATATGAAATAAATAACTTTACAGAAATCTGAGATATACAGCTATACAGAAATGGGAACTATGCAAGTTGTAAACAGTTGTAGGATTAAAGATTATTGAATGTACAGAATGATTATTTACACAGAGCTATACAGTAGTGCAGTTAAGATAAGTGAGGGTGTAGATAGTTTCTACAGAGGCTATATAAAGTGCTAGTGGTTGTGAGTGGTGGTTCAGTCCATGTTATTATTGTGTGTTTGAGGGTACAGTTGTCCATTGTGGGTGTGTGTATGTTCAGTCCATGAGTTTAACGTGGGTCAGATGTCAGGAGGCAGAGTTCAGGAGTCTGACAGCTGTGGGGAAGAAGCTGTTCCGGTACCTGGTGGTCTTAGTCCGGAGGCTCCTGTGGCGCCTCCCAGAGGGCAGGAGGGTGAAGAGTCCATGTGATGGGTGACTGGGGTCTTTGATGATTTTCCCAGCCCTTTTCAGACACCGCTTCCTGTAGATGTCTTTTATGGCAGGAAGTGGTGCTCCGGCGATGCGCTGGGCAGTTTTCACGACCCTCTGCAATGCCTTCCGGTCCGAGGCAGAGCAGTTCCCGTACCAGACTGTTATACAGTTGGTCAGGATGCTCTCGATGGTGCAGCGATAGAAGTTCACCAGGATGTCTGAGGACAGGTGGTTCTTCCTCAGAGTCCTCAAGAAGAAGAGGCGCTGGTGAGCCTTCTTGACCAGCTTGGAGCAGTTGGTCGTCCAGGTGAGATCCTCGGAGATGTGGACTCCCAGGAACTTGAAGCTGCTCACACGCTCCACAGCTGTCCCCTTAATGTGGATGGGTGGATGTGGGTCAGCATTCCTCCTGTAGTCCACGATGAGCTCCTTGGTCTTCTCGGTGTTAAGCAGCAGGTTGTTTGTGTCGCACCACTCAGCCAGACGATCCACCTCCTCCCTGTAGGCGGCCTCATCGTTGTCACTGATGAGGCCAATCACCGTGGTGTCATCTGCAAACTTAATGATGGTGTTGGAACCATCAGCAGGTCTGCAGTCATGGGTGAAGAGGGAGTAGAGGAAAGGGCTCATCACACAGCCTTGTGGTACACCGGTGTTCATTGTGATGGTAGATGAGCAGTGGTTATCCAGCCGGACATGTTGGGGGCGGTTGGTCAGGAAGTCCAGTAACCATTTGCAGATGAGGGAACTGATGCCCAGGTCTGTCAGTTTCCTGATGAGTTGTGAGGGGTGGATTGTATTGAATGCTGAACTGAAGTCTCTAAACAGCATTCTGGCGTAGGTGTTGTTGTTGTCCAGGTGTGAGAGGACAGAGTGCAGTGCGATGGAGACTGCATCCTCTGTGCTCCTGTTCTGTCGGTATGCGAATTGGTGGGGGTCCAGGGTGGGGGGGAGACAGGATTTGAAGTGTGCTAGGACCAGCTGCTCTAAGCACTTAGTGATGATGGGGGTGAGTGCTACTGGGCGGTAGTCATTGAGGCAAGATGGGTTGGAGTTTTTGGGTATCGGGACGATGGAGGTGGATTTGAAGCAGGCCGGTACCACAGCGTGGGCCAAGGACAGATTGAATATGTCTGTGAGCACTCCTGCAAGCTCCCCAGAACATGCTCTGAGAACACGCCCGGGGATGCCATCAGGACCGTCAGCCTTGTGGACATTGATCCTGCTCAGCACCGCTCCTACATCGGTGGGGGAGAGAGTCAGAGGTTGGTGGTCTGGCGTCATGTCTGCTTTGGTTGTGGTTGTGGGGTTCCCTCACTCAAAACGAGCATAAAAGTTGTTGAGCTCGTTGAGGAAGGAGACATCAGAGGATGCGGGGGAGGGTTTGGTGGTCCTGTAGTCTGTAATGGTCTGGAGTCCTTGCCACATGCGTCGGGGGTTGGAGTTGGAGAAGTGTCCTTCTACCTTCTTTTTGTAATGGTGTTTGGCTTTTTTGATGCCCTTCTTTAGATTAGCCCTGGCTGTGCTGTAGGCGTGTGCATCTCCTGACCTAAAGGCGGTGTTGCGGGCCTTCAGGAGGAGACGAACATCCCGGTTCATCCAAGGCTTCTGGTTGGGGTACATGGTGATCCGTTTCTGGGTGGTGACACTGTCTGTGGTTTCGGCGATGTAATCCAGTACAGATGAGGCGTACTGGTCCAGGTCTGTGTGGGTGAACATATTCCAGTCTGTGTTTTTAAATCTGTCCTGGAGCACTGCCTCTGTCCCCTCTGGCCACACTTTAATTGTCCTCACAGCAGGTTTCACACGTTGGATGAGTGGTGAATACCTAGGTGTGAGGAACAGGGAGAGATGGTCCGATTGTCCAATGTGGGGGAGGGGTGTGGCTTTGTAGGCTCCAGCCAGGTTGGAATACACATGGTCTAAAGTCTTGTCTCCTCTGGTGTGGCAGGAGACATGTTGGTGGAATCTGGGGAGGACTGTCTTTAAGTTGGTGTGGTTGAAGTCGCCAGCAACAATAAAAGCAGCCTCGGGGTGTTTATTCTGGTGTTTGTTAATGGCTGCAGAAAGTTATATATAAAGCATATAAACAGTTACAGCAATATGATGCAACAAACACAGCAGCTACTGATCCAAAATACTCAAAGCTTCATAGAACTGAAACCAACATTTATTTTTAGCTCCATTCTGCTGCTGATACAGACTTTAGGTTTCTGAACATTAAACTTGTTGCTGCCTTTCATAGTGTGTAACTTGAAGGCCCTGAGTACTTTCTCCCACACTGAAAACACTGGGATGATCACATTATTTGAACATTACCTAATAAGACTGATTCAGCACAGACAGTTATGTTAAACTTTCCTAGCAGTCCTTCACAAACAGGGAACAGTCTGTCTATTCTCTCCATCTGTCAGCTGCTGCTGGCTCTTCCTCCTCCTCTTCCTCACACACTGCTGAGTTTGTCCTGGTGGATCATCAGGTCTGCAAAGCCTCACAGATGATGTGCAGCAGTGGCTCCCTCAGTCTGTCCTCACTCTGGACACTTGCAGTCGTCACACATGGAAATCAAATGTGTGATAAGCTGCAGGATTCAAACACAAGTGTAACTTATAAACACATGTTCATACTTTTATTCCACAATCAGAGAGAAAGAAACAGAGAGAGAGTGCAGGACAGACAGACAGGTGACAGTCTCAGGTGTACACACTGCTACACAACAGCACCAGAGAAGCAGGATTTAGTGTTTGTGTTATTACGAGTGTAAACAAGAAGAGTTCCAGATGGTGCAGTGGACACATGTGTGACTGCTGTGATTAAAGCATCTTTCTTTCAGCTTAACGAGTGAACCGTCAGCTCGTTCAAACACACGTTAAAGTCCGTTTGGCTCGACACCACCGAACAGAGGCAGCAATATAACACAGCTAACATTAACAGTGCAGTGAATCCTGCTTGTGCCGTGATGTTCAGGACTGCAAACCGAGCAGCATCACTGACTTTCAGCTTGTTGTGTTTGTGGATATATGACTGACTTTAATTATCCACAAAATCATCACATTGTCTGTCAGATTAAGGTCGACTATTTTAAAGGCTTTAAAACCAAGTTAACGCTGAAAGTACAAACATCACTAATGTCACATAACTCTGCCGACAAGGCATAGCTATGGCTATGAAATGCTCTTTGTGTATCACTTCTTCATTATGAAAGATGTCATTAATGCACTAGTAATGTCTCATCTGGAGTATTGTTCAATCATTTGGTCAGCAGCTAATAAGACAGATCTTAACAGACTTCAGTTAGTCCAGAATAAGGCGTCCAGATTAGTGTGAAGATGTTCATACTATACTAATATTGATAAAATGCATAATAACCTTTCTTGGCTTCCTGTACAGGCTAAAATATTCTATGGCTTACTTGTAGTTCTAAAGAAAGCAATTCTGTTAAACACACCAGATTTATTCTGCTCAGCTGCAGTATCCAGATGAAATACATCATCATATTACACAGTTTTCAACAAACTGCAATTTAGTAAATGCTCGAGTTAAAAGTAACGTTTTGTAAAACTGTTACATTTAGAGCAACTTTTAAGTGGAATAAGTTGCCTTAAAAAATTAGAGAATTATTCAAAACTTCAATGAACACTTAAAAGCCGATTTACAGAGCTTTTAGTTGTTGTAAATATTGTAAGACATGATTTGTTTTTGAAATTTGTGTAATGTGCCTCAATGTTATTGATATTATTATTATAATTATTGATTGCTTATATTTGAACAATTGTGAAACCTCACTGTGGATGTAAGAGTGAAATTATGTGGATATCTTGAATCCACTTTATTGTGTAATATTTTATGTGAGTATTTGACGGAAGACGAGCAACATCTGTTGTGGAAGCTAACGGGGTTCCTTTAGAATAAACAAACATAGGATTTATTATCACTGAATAATTCTGTATAAATCTATACAAATTATAGAAATATGTAATAGGAAACAACAAAATAATCTAAATTATAAAATAATGTGTGTGTGCGTGTGTGTGTGTGTGTGTGTGTGTGCATGATTTTAGTGTTTGAACAGTCATGAATTATCTTTAACAGCAGGTTGGATGTAATGTGTTAGAACTACTAGCAGGTGGGGATAAGAGACCTTTAAGGTGTTTGGTGCCACGCTCCACCTTCAGGTTTAAAACTAGTGTTAATGGAGTTTGAAGGTTGAGTTTGTTCCACGACTGCATTTCACTCACTGCCTCTGTTTGTATCTCTGTCACTGCAGGACCAACATGGAGCCAGAAGTCAGCGCTCTCAGGAGGCCGACAAACCTCACAGAAGAAAGGGAGAGAAAAAACACACCTGTGACGAGTGTGGGAAGGGTTTTACTGTGAGGGCTAAACTAAAACGGCATCAGGTCATCCACACTGGAGAGAGACCGTTCAGCTGTGACTTGTGTGGAAAGTCTTTTTCCTGGAAGGGTTCCCTAAAAACACACCAACTCATCCACAGTGGAGTTAAAGCGTACAGCTGTGATCAGTGTGGCAGAGCTTTTACTCACAGTAGCAACTTACAGAGTCATCTAGTTACCCACTCTGGAATTAAGCCATACAGCTGTGATCAGTGTGGCAGAGCTTTTACTCACAGTAGCCACTTACAGAGTCATCTAGTTACCCACTCTGGAATTAAGCCATACAGCTGTGACTTGTGTGGAAAGTCTTTTTCCTGGAAGGGTTCCCTAAAAACACACCAACTCATCCACAGTGGAGTTAAAGCGTACAGCTGTGATCAGTGTGGCAGAGCTTTTACTCACAGTAGCAACTTACAGAGTCATCTAGTTACCCACTCTGGAATTAAGCCATACAGCTGTGATCAGTGTGGCAGAGCTTTTACTCACAGTAGCCACTTACAGAGGCATCTAGTTACCCACTCTGGAATTAAGCCATACTGCTGTGATCAGTGTGGCAGAGCTTTTACTCGCAGTAGCCACTTACAGAGGCATCTAGTTACCCACTCTGGAATTAAGCCATACTGCTGTGATCAGTGTGGCAGAGCTTTTACTCGCAGTAGCAGCTTACAGAAGCATCTAGTTACCCACTCTGGAATTAAGGCATACAGCTGTGACGAGTGTGGGATGGAGTTTACTCGGAAGGCTTCACTAAAACAGCATCAGGTCATCCACACTGGAGAGAGACCGTTCAGCTGTGACTTGTGTGGAAAGTCTTTTTCCTGGAAGCGTTCCCTAAAAACACACCAACTCATCCACAGTGGAGTTAAAGCGTACAGCTGTGATCAGTGTGGCAGAGCTTTTACTCACAGTAGCCACTTACAGAAGCATCTAGTTACCCACTCTGGAATTAAGGCATACAGCTGTGATCAGTGTGGCAGAGCTTATACTCACAGTAGCAGCTTACAGAGTCATCTAGTTACCCACTCTGGAATTAAGACATACCGCTGTGATCAGTGTGGGAGAGCTTTTACTCACAGTAGCAGCTTACAGAGTCATCTAGTTACCCACTCTGGAATTAAGCCATACAGCTGTGACGAGTGTGGGAAGGGTTTTACTGAGAAGGCTTCACTAAAACAGCATCAGGTCATCCACACTGGAGAGAGACCGTTCAGCTGTGACTTGTGTGGAAAGTCTTTTTCCTGGAAGCGTTCCCTAAAAACACACCAACTCATCCACAGTGGAGTTAAAGCGTACAGCTGTGATCAGTGTGGCAGAGCTTTTACTCACAGTAGCCACTTACAGAAGCCTCTAGTTACCCACTCTGGAATTAAGCCATACAGCTGTGATCAGTGTGGCAGAGCTTTTACTCGCAGTAGCAGCTTACAGAGGCATCTAGTTACCCACTCTGGAATTAAGGCATACAGCTGTGACATCTGTGGAAAAACTTTCAGCCGGAGAGGGAGCCGAAATGAACACCTACGCATTCACACCAGACATGATGTGTACTGCTGTGAACAGTGTGGCAAACAGTTTACAACAGACGCACACTTACAACGACACATGTTTACCCACACTGAGGAGAGACCTTATCAATGTGACCTGTGTGAGAAGACTTTTAAATCTCCACATGACCTGAGACGACACCAACAGATCCACACCAGAAAGAGACTCTACAAGTGCAGCTACTGTGAGGTATGTATTTATATTGTTATCTCGTCATTTTAGCCTGACTGTTTGGAACAACTCTGCTCATTAAACTGTGTTAGCATGTTAGCAATTCTACTGCATGGAAAAGCAGCTCTGAGTGATTATTCAGATTTTCCTTTCAGTTATGATTTTAGTATTACTGTAGTATTATGGTGGTAGTATTGTAGTTATTGCAGCCCAGTAAACTGAGTGTGTTAACTGAAACAGTCAAATGTAGTTGGACGTCTGCAGAGATGCTCTTTATTTCAGGCGATGTTCAGGATACAAATGTTGAAGGACTGACTTACACTGTCTTTGTGTCTTTGTTTAGAAGCAGAGCGACACAGATGGATCCAGTTCTCAACCCTGTCATCACTGTGGTGGTGGGAAAGACTTTCATTGTGACCTCTGTGGAAAAACTTTCAGTCGGCAAAAGACCCTAAAACTACATCAACGTAGACACACTGGAGACAAACTGAAATATTGCAAAGAATGTGGGAGAAGCTTCACCACATCACATCACTTAAAACAACATGAACTGATTCACAGTGGGGTTAAAAAGAACCTCTGTGATCAGTGTGGGTCATCCTTCACCACTGCAGGTCAGCTTAAATCACACAAACGAGTCCACACAGGAGAGAAACCACACAAGTGCAGACACTGTGAGAGAAGCTTCTCACATTCACATAGTCGTAACATTCATGAACGTGCACACATGGAAGGAAACTACAGCTGTGACCAGTGTGACAAGAGCTTCAGGAATCTCAGTTCATACTCTGCACACAAACGATCCCACGTTACTAATAAACTGTTTCACTGTTACCAATGTGCCCAAACATTCACCTCATTGTCTGCTCTGTGCAAACATCAGCGCGATCACTCAGGGCTGAAATCACTCCCATCACTGGATCACAGTGAATCTGAAGACACAGAAAGGTCCTCTGGTTTCTGTGTCAGACTCAAAAAGCTTGAGATCAGGC
This sequence comes from Aulonocara sp. 'chitande type north' Nkhata Bay, assembly GCF_057382095.1. NCBI lineage: Eukaryota > Metazoa > Chordata > Actinopteri > Cichliformes > Cichlidae > Aulonocara > Aulonocara sp. 'chitande type north' Nkhata Bay. Next base: position 69,071,712 of record NC_141346.1, read on the forward strand.
TCCACAGAGTTCAGATAGAATCATTTAAACTTGTGTTGAACTGAACTGGTTGCTGGGCTGAACTTCTACATAATACAGATCTACATGGGATCTTCTTTTCTGTTGTTTTACTGAGTCAGTTTTGTCCTTTTTCTCTGTCCTGGTTTTGCTCGTCTGTAAATGATTGAAACTCAGTCCAATAGTTCATTGTTCTCCAGCAAAACGTTTTGGAAACTCATGTTTAACCTTTAAAACTCTGACATGTTTTAGCACACAAGGCTTCATCGGGGAGTTCACTCATGATTGGACCATGAGAACAAAGGTTTTTAGTTCTTTCAGAGAGAGTCTTGGAGATGTTTGATGTTTCTGTTTTTCTGAAACCACCTGAAAGAAAAATTATTTTTCTTGCATTATGTAGTGTGGAAGTTTTTAATGTTTCTTCATCTGTGATGTTCTTGAATGTGTTCACGTGAAGATGGTACAAATAAACTGTCCTTTCAGCTTTAGCTCCTAATTTATTCATTATTTATGGATGTAGCACAGCAGCCGTCTCTTGATTAACACATGGAGGGCTCGGGATCTGATGGTGTCGTCTCCCTAATTTGCCCACTCAGTAAATCTCACTCATGGCCAAGAAATTGAAATAAACCTTGTTTCCCTGCTGGATAGTGATCCACTGTAACTCTGCTCCTCCTTCCTGTTTAGGATTTCTGTGGCTGAAGTAAAATTCCCTCCATCCATCACTTATCCCAGCTAACCCAAAGTCAAATAAAGTTTTGCTCGTCTTAAAAAAAGCATTACAATAATGGGCATTACCAATGCAAACTGAATGATACAGAAGATGAAAGAAGAGACTTTGATCAGTTAATAAAGCTCATGATCTGGATTCATTGTGGCTGCTACACAGATACTTCTGGGTCACTTCTCTCAGTTAGGAACCTTCCTCACCAAACTGACTGTTGGACCACACCCCTGGTTTCATGAGAAATTGTTTCAGCCATGATTTCTCTTCCTGTATTTCAGAGTAAAGACTGAAGTGACAAATGGAAGCATGTTTAAAAAACACAATGTGAGAGAGACGTTGAGGTCCTTAGAAGTTACCCTGGGTTTTTCTGTCACCCTGCTAGATGTTACACACCTTGTTATTGGACTGATTTCTACTGCTGGACTACTCCTGCGGAGAGTAACAATACTCTTACTAATTAGCTCCCTTTCACACCTTTGGGGATATTTATTTTTGTGTTTGCAGCGCTGTGAGCCAGAACAGCGAGAGAAAAATCTGCAACAGCGACGAGCCGAATGCTTACGTGAATCGCAGCAGCTGCACATGTGCTACGCTGAATTAGAGGATATCTTTGCTCTGGATTTCTATTTCTACTTTTTCATTTCTATATGATTCTTCTTGCATCTAAACAAAGATGATTCAATTTGCTAAATGTTGATGGCTCTTCGTGCTCAGGTGTAAATGAGACGTAATATTTGCTCTTGGTTTGGTTCTCCTGTACAGAACCTTGCAGTACAACAGAAACCTAAAAACATTATTTGTAGTTGTTATTCTTAGTTGTTCTGCTGCCTAAATACCACAGGGTCTGATTATGAAGTTATTGAGCTGCACATACGTTATGACCTGCTTAAGTTCGAGGTCACAGCGTCTGTAGAGCAGCTGGAACATAATGAAGTCTACAAGGTTAAAGTTTTCTCTTCAGTTATTGTTCTTTCTGCTGCTTGGTTTGATGGATCTGAGAGCATATGTTTTTATTATTGTTATTATAATTAGAGATGGACCGATCCGATATTACGTATCGGTATCGGTCCGATACTGACCTAAATTACTGGATCGGATATCGGAAAAAAATAAAAAATGTAATCCGATCCATTAAATATCACGAAAGCACCTCACAAAACTTGCAACACGCCGTAACTCGCCTCAGAACTTTAGCACGTCGGAGCAGTATGCATCACGTGATAGAGCGGCTGTGGCATGCGGGACCTGTCGGTGGTCTGGATAGCATGTGGAGCTTCGCTAGCAACTTGGCATTTCATCTCCGACAAAGTTATCCCCGAGAGAAGTAAAGCAAGTGTGTAAGTCCATCTCTGAATGTTTGTAAAGCATTCCCACGTTAAGCTTAACGAGCGACTGCCTCTGCTCTCGGGCTGCTACTTCAATCGTGAAACTGCTTAAATGATCAGCTGATCGGCTTTTCTGTCGCGAGTCCGTCTCTCATTTGTTTTTGGTCCACTTTGCACCAGAAAGAGGAAACCAGCGGCTGAACAACAGCAGCACGTTTAAGCTTGATAAGCTGTTGTTACAATTTATTTAAATATTACTTTCTACACCAGGATCTTTTTCTACGTAGCTGACGGCTGGTAACTGTGCATGGGCGGATCTAGCAAAGTTTAGCCAGGGGGGCCGATAGGGCATTAACTGGGAAAGGGGGGCACAAAGACATACTTTTCTTTCTTATTCTCATTTAAAATGTCTAGCTTTTAATAAATAATTATCTGACACCCAAAGTTTTAATTTGATGTACTTTTTACTTTGGGAAGGTACCATCTGTGCAGTCTGCAATTTTGTTGAAGAAAGATGTTGAATCTATTTAATATTTCTTGAAAAATAATTGATTTCTGTGCATTTTCTTTCACACTGCATCAAATTAAGGTTGATTACGTCGATTAAGCATCATGAGGTGGCGCGTGAGGGGTGGTTCCCTATTTTTTATTTATTTATTTTTGTTGTTGCTGGGAGTTGCTTAATATTTACGCTAAGTACTCTTTAAAATACCAGAATAGGGAGGATGGTGTAGGTCTAAGTTTATTAGATTGATCAGTATTGCTGAACTATGAAATATTTTTTTTGTATACAGGTATAACAGAATAGCTTTAGTGTAGTTGTTGTTTTAAACTTGAGTATGAACTTGCAGACTTGCAAAATGCAGCAAGATATTTTAAAAAACAGTTTTGTTGATTAAAAAACACTATATCGGATTCATATCGGTATCGGCAGATATCTAAATTTATGATATCGGTATCGGTATCGGACATAAAAAAGTGGTATCGTGCCATCTCTAATTATAATTATCATTAATATTTTACTCTCTAGGAGCTTTAAAATAGTGTTTGTGTTTGAAAAAATTGATTTAAGAATTGAACAGAAACATCTGTCCTTCTGAAAATCCCCCAAAGGCACGGAGACAAAGTCAAAGGAACCTGTAACTTTCTCTTCCTTCATGTCAGGACCATCATCCATGATTTATATAAAATGCATATAGCAACAGTAGCACTTTAGTTTGGACTTTATGATTTCTGTAACTGGAAAATATAATTTTGTTTAAAGACAGAAGTGACCGCAATTAATTAATTAGCATCAAGTATATTTGTTGCTTAAGCGTTTGCACTATAACTTAAGTAGGATTATAACTTTTAAGGAAGGAAAGATTTCAGATATTTAGTTCACTGCTTCAGTTATTTTATATGAAATTAAAACATTTACGTTGGTCAAATATGATGCTCTAAATCAAATAAAAGTTTGAAAATAAATGATGTATTTTTAAATGCTGCAACAAATGTTCACAAAAAGTAACTATAATTAAAACCAGTTAAACAAAATCAAATGTTTGAATCATGCTTAACCAAATGCCAGGCTGGAGAGCTGAACCTAAAGTATACGTAGAAAGATTTCAACATCTGAGCAGTTTTTAATGTTGTTATCACATATAAATGTCACAGCAGTGGGTCCTGGCCCAATGCTTTGTGTTTTTGGTTTTCTTTGACTCTTGTTTTTCTTAGTTTTTGTTCTTCTTATTTATCAGGCTCTCAGTAATCTTAGTTCTCCCTCCCTCAGTGTTCATTTCAGCCTGTGTTTAGTTTCTGTTCCCGTGTCCCACGTTTCATCGTTTCATGTCGAGTCAGCCCTGTCTCTCTGTTTCCTGTGTCTCCCCAGTCAGCCCCGCCTCCCTCGGGCACTCATGTGTGATACAGAGTAATAAACCTGACTACATTTGCTACACTCTCTTTATTACCTGTTACTTTAAAATTCATACACTAATTATGTCTGCCCATCTCTCTAATGTGAAGGTCAAAGGTCAACATTGCAGTGACATAAGAATAATCCCAAAGGGGCAAAAGCAGCGGTTAATTTAGCATATTTAGCATTAAGGGTACAGCAAGGATATACTTTTACTTATTGTGGCAGGGGTGTGGTCTCTGGCCTGCTGCAGTGGAGGCTGGTGGCGGGACGTTGGACGGCACAGGTGAGGGTGATGGAGCTCATGACTCTCCCCTTTATAGTGACGGAGGAGACTGGCGTGGGGGAAGCGTGTAGTGAAGGAAGCCGAGGAGAGAGCTGGTTTCTGGCTACAAAGACGGCGTCAAACTAGAAAAGATTGCTTGTGGTCAAATGTCAAAGGCGTCTGGACTTCTTTAAGTTACTTGAAGACGTTTCACCTCTCATCCGAGAAGCTTCTTCAGTTCTAAGGTCAAATGGTGGAGAGTCCCAGATATAAACCTAGTGGGAGTGACCCCCCAGAGGGACAAAAGGACCCCCTGATGATCCTCTAATCGCCTGAGCCACGGTGTGAAACTGGGTGTGGGTCCCAATCAGCCAGAGTTTCGGGTGAGTTCATTGTGAAACCTGGCCCCACCTTATCATGCGAATTTCTGAGATCAGATGGCCCAGGATGTGAGTGGGCGTTAAGGCGTCTGGGAAGGGATCTCAAAACTGGATTATAGATGGCAGAGAGTTGGTGTCGTAAACCCCCGCCTCTGTTCAAAGATGGTCACTCACAGTGGACATAGATGGCTTCTTTCACTCCTCTTTCAAACCATCTGTCCTCTCTGTCCAAAATGTGAACATTGGCATCCTCGAAAGAGTGTCCTTCATTCTTTAGATGCAGACGGACTGCTGAGTCTTGTCCTGTGGAGGTGGCTCTTCTGTGTTGTGCCATGCGCTTGTGAAGTGGCTGTTTGGTCTCTCCAATGTAGAGGTCTGGGCATTCCTCGCTGCACTGTACAGCATACACCACATTGTTAAGTCTGTGTTTTGGCGTTTTGTCTTTCGGGTGAACCAGTTTGTGTCTGAGCGTGTTGCTGGGTCTGAAATGCACCGGGATGTCATGCTTGGAGAAAACTCTCCTGAGTTTTTCTGATACACCGGCTACATAGGGGATGACAATGTTGTTGCGTCTGTCCTTCTTATCCTCCCTCGCTGGTGTCTGGTCTTCTTTTCTGTGCCTCTTTGCTGATTTTAAGACCGCCCATTTAGGATAGCCGCACGTTTTGAGTGCTTCCTTTACATGTGTGTGTTCCTTCTTTTTTCCTTCAGGCTTAGGGGGAACATGTTCTGCCCGGTGGTGTAGGGTCCTAATTACTCCAAGTTTGTGTTCCAGAGGGTGATGGGAGTCAAAGAGGAGGTACTGGTCCGTGTGTGTGGGCTTCCGGTAAACTTCGATGTTGAGGTTGCCGTTCTCTTCAATGTGCACAGCGCAGTCCAGGAAAGGCAAACAGTTGTCCTTTGTGTCTTCCCTGGTGAACTTGATGTTTTTATCCACAGCGTTAATGTGCGCAGTGAAGGATTCCACTTCTTGTGTCTTGATTTTGACCCAGGTGTCGTCTACATATCTGTACCAGTGGCTGGGTACTCTTACTTTGAAAAAGCCAAGAGCCTTCCTTTCCACTTCCTCCATGTAAAGGTTGGCTACAATAGGTGACACGGGGGAGCCCATAGCACAGCCATGTTTTTGTCTGTAGAAGCCTTCGTTATATTTGAAATATGTAGTAGTGAGGCAGAGGTCTAACAGGGTGCAAATCTGATCGGGTGTGAAGTTGGTCCTGTCCTCCAAGGAGCTGTCTTCTTGTAATCGTTTTCTGACAGTCTCCACGGCCTCCGTGGTGGGTATGCAAGTGAAGAGAGAGACTACATCAAAGGACACCATGGTTTCATCTGGATCCAGGGTAAGTTTCTGGACCTTGTCGGTGAAGTCGGTGGAGTTCTTGATGTGGTGTGGGGTGTTCCCCACGAGAGGAGCAAGGATGGTAGCAAGGTGTTTAGCAATGTTATAAGTGGCTGAGTTTATGCTACTGACTATGGGTCTGAGTGGGACAGCTTCCTTGTGGATTTTAGGAAGTCCGTAAAGTCCGTCTGATCTCAGGAATTCGCATGATAAGGTGGGGCCAGGTTTCACAATGAACTCACCCGAAACTCTGGCTGATTGGGACCCACACCCAGTTTCACACCTTGGCTCAGGCGATTAGAGGATCATCAGGGGGTCCTTTTGTCCCTCTGTGGGGGGTTACTGCCACTAGGTTTATATCTGGGACTCTCCACCATTTGACCTTAGAACTGAAGAAGCTTCTCGGATGAGAGGTGAAACGTCTTCAAGTAACTTAAAGAAGTCCAGACGCTTTTCTTTGCAAGCTCCTTTGACTACGATGACCTGGATGACTGAGAACCTTCACAGACATGTTATTTACTAGCTAATCTTAAATGACTGTTCAGTACAGAAATGAAGCCCAACAATCATGTTTTACAGTCCTGTGGTGTCACGGTTCTGGGACCGTTGGACCCAGTATTTTGAGTTTATTATGTTTTGGTTTATTTTTGCATTATGGATTGTTTTCTGATGTTCTGGTGCTTTGTTTATTATTATCATTATGGATCTGTTTCTGTTATTCTTGGTGAGGGATCAGTTCTTAGGTTTTGGGTTCTCATGTGTATTGCAGTTTCTGTTCAGTGTCTAGTCTGTCTCTCACTGTCATGTCTGCATCTGGTTTAGTACTTCTTGTTTCCTGTCTTATTGTGAAAGTCTTCATCTTATGTTAGTGTGTGCAGCTTAGGTCCCCCGTCTCGTTAGCCCTGATCTCCCCCAGCTGTGTCTCCCTTCCCTGGCCCATTCCCTCATTACTACCCTGTGTATTTAAGCCCTGTGTTTTCCCATGCTCGGTGTCGCGTCGTACCCTCAGATTATGCCTGTGTGTTCCTGTTCTCCGGTTTCTGTGGTCACTTCAGTGCGCCCCAGGGTGGCTGTGGCTACAATGTAGCTTGCCATCACCAGTGTGTGAATGTGTGTGTGAATGGGTGGATGACTGGATATGTAAAGCGCTTTGGGGTCCTTAGGGACTAGTAAAGCGCTATATAAATACAGGCCAGCAATAAAGCTGAGGTTTTTGAGTTTCACGTTAGTGTCTGAGTCCTGCGTTTGGATCCTCATCTCCGCCTGCCCGCACACAGAGCCCTGACATGTGGTCTCAGACTCAGATATTTATCAAATCACACAAAGCTCATGTAGAAACAAATGTACAAAATATGTTCTCCTTCATTTCTGTCAAACAAAGCTGTATGAAACGTTTCCAGCGGTTGGTATTGTAACCCAACCAGTACAGGGGCCTCCCTACACCCCGGACTCTGCGTTGTGTAAGATTGTGTTGGATTGGGGTGCACAGTAGAGAGACCAGTCGGACACAGGCGTTCAATTTGTGGCTCGGACCGCGCCGTTTATTCAGATGCCGGGGCAAACACCACTCCAACTCTGCTGCTGTCCCTTTGCAAATCACAGTAAACACTGCGTGATTATCAACATAGTAAAAGCCAACAACAAATATATAAAAAACACATTAAGCAAAAATAATCATGTCCTTACAAAATTCCTTGGTCTCAGGAATGAGTATGACACAAAACTAACATAGCAGGATTACCAGCAAATTGTAGCTGAAAAGCTAATGCTTCATCTTGCATTACTTTGCCCGAATGGGTGCTCTGCTAACTAGCGGGAATGTAGCCCGAAATTGCAGCAGATATTACCAAATGAAACATGCACACAAACTGCTCATACTCTCTTCAGGCAATACATGAACCTCTCAATACACAAAATATATGCTCGGCTTAAATGACAAACCGCTATTTTACACAGTGGAACACTTATTTTTAAATAAAAAACCAATGCAGTACACCACTGACAGTGCTTACCTTTGCAAATCACAGTAAACACTGAACCAAGATGGCGCCCGCGCGAACGAGAAATTTGAACTACGGTGTCCTACAGAGGACAAATAGTCAAAATTGCTTAGATCTACCATACATATGCAGCTCAACAGCGACACCTTGTGACTAATTCCAGTCACTGCCTTACAGTATCATGGTTGCTAAGCAACCTGGGCAGTGTGACGAAGGCTAGACCGTCCCATTTCACAAGCCTACAATCCTCGCACTTCCAGCCTTAGCGGTCTTTGAGTACGCTGCCCTTGAGGACCGTTAAGGCTGCAGACCCTGAATTGGGATACAGCCCATGTGCTCCATGTCCTCCACCTGGTCTGACTTCCTGGTTCCCATCATACTCCTTGCTGGTGTCCAGGGTAACCACTTTTGTGTCCATGAACCGCCATTTTGAAATCTGCCATCTTGTGTCCATAGTAACTATTTTGTTTACAGTCGCCATCTTGGAACATTAGCTTTAGCCTTAGCTCAGTGTTAGCTTCCATATTAGCATTAATGGGAATTAATATAAAGTTGATTTTACCATCATTTAATTATTAGCTGTCGCTACCCGATCCGTACCGGAAACCCAATCGGTACCACACATGCTCAAATCTTATGTCACTTCCTCTCTTTGCCAACATTGCAATACTGCTACGTAAACATGGGAAATCTTATTGATCTCTATGTGGCTGGTTTGAAAGAGGAGTGAAAGAAGCATCTATGTCCACTGTGAGCGACCATCTTTGAACAGAGGCGGGGGTTTACGACACCAACTCTCTGCCATCTATAATCCAGTTTTGAGATCCCTCCCCAGACGCCTTAACGCCCACTCACATTCTGGGCCATCTGACTTCAGGATATCACATGATAGGGTGGGGCCAGGTTTCACAATGAGCTCACCTAAAACCCTGGCAGATTGTGAACCACACCCAGTTTCACACCTTGGCTCATGTGATTAGATAGAGGATCATCAGGGGGTCCTTTTGTCCGTCTTTGGGGGGGTTACTCCCACTAGGTTTATATCTGGGACTCTCCACCATTTGACCTTAGAACTGAAGAAGCTTCTCGGATGAGAGGTGAAACGTCTCCAAGCTCCTTAGACTACGATGACCTGGACGACTGAGAACCTTCACAGACAAAACAGAGGATCAGTCAAAAATGTTTTATTTCTTTTTCTCCAAAGCTTCTGCTCTTTGTATTTGTTTATTTTACAAGAAATCTACAGAAAAGTAAAGTTTTTGTTTATCCAGTTTTATTAAATGGAACTGTTTTTGCTTGCAGCCCACCTTCAGGAAAAAAGGCAATAATGGCATCATCAATAGTACTTCAGCTTCCATGTTTAAAGGACTGCCGTGGCACAGGATATTTAAGTATCTATACTTCAATGGATACACAAAAAAACAATTTAAAAACCTGAATACTGGTCAGTTTTTCAATCAGTATACCATGTCATTGTGATTATAAAAATAAATAATTTCCATATCTTTAAAGCATATATGCACATTATATATCACTCATCCAAGTTACTTCTTCAGTCATTTGCACATTATAGATGCATGAATAATAACATTTGTTTAAATCTATTGCGAAGTTGGCAAAAAGGTTTGTACAACCCTGTGACAGTATAAAGTGTGTGAAACATGATACTTGACCTTGGCTTAGTCCATCTTCTAACAATTCACAACCACAGACTGGTGTGCTTCGTTGTTGTTTTGTCCTCTATGAGCAAATGTCAGGCATAGTGTTGGAACTCACCGCTCCAGGATTACAGACAACTTGACATTAACCAAACAACTGCAAATAATCTTTTAAATCTTACTTTACCGACCCTTTTCTTTTGCTTAAAAATTACAGGATGTGTGGTTAGCCCTTACAGAACTCATAGGTCAGTAACTGGATCTCTGAAGTGGTGTCTATGCAATGTCAGGAAAAGGCTTCGTTCTGTCAGGAAGAAGAATTAAGCACCAAAGGAACCCCAAGAAAATGTTGATCTTGCCTGGTTTGTTTCTGTTTTTTGCAGCAATCTAAGGTCTGTTGATGGCTGCTTCAAAGCATTTTTTGTTTTTGTCATGGTCCTGAGTCTGATGACTCAGTGTTTTGTGTTCTTTATTTTATTCTATGTGCTTGTTTATTCTGTTATATCTTTTGTTAAGGTTTGCCATTTGTTAGGGTTTTTGTTCTATACCTGCCTGCTCCCACTTCTCTGAGTTCCCTCTGTCTATGGTGTCACACTGTCTGCTTGTGAATTTGTCTGCTTGTGTTTACTCTATTTAATTTGTAAAATATGTGTATATACACACACACACACGTAGGAAAACATTTAGTATACACATCCAGAAATGCATATACTATTATATATTGTACATATATTTATTAGTTTCAGATGTAGCCATTCTTGTATTTTGCTTGTTTACGTTATTGTATTTTGCACAACTCTGTTGCTTGTGAAGCTCGCACAGAAGAATTTCACTCACATGTACTGTACCAGTGTACCTGCACATGTGATGCGACAATAAAAGTGATTTGATTTGATTTGATTTGAAGAGGCTCACCAGCTAAAGCAGCACACCTGGGTCTCCCAGCCTATCAAAAGCAGCCCTTTGGTTCACCTGCTTCACTAAACATTATTATTTTAAGCAGAGTGGTGTGATTTATGTAGGCATTGCTGTGTGACAGGATGACTTTTCTTGCACACCCACCACATGCTTCCACGCCCACTGGTGACTGCACACATCCTTTCAAGGAAGCATTTCATTCATCCCTAACAAATGGAACAAAACACTGTGCAGCGTGTTCAGGTTTGAACGTGGCCCTGGCCTCTCTCTGCATCCACCTGCATCGGCCTTCTTGTGTGTTGTACCTCCAACAACCCAACAGCACATCCACTCCCTGCTGAACTGCTTCGATTTGATGTGTTGAAGTTTTGGTAAAGTTTGAATCAATTCTACTTTCTTTGTAGGTACATTTCATCTGTGAACTCCTGAACTCCTTTACAGCAAAGGCTGCAACTCATTGGTGGTTATGTCACCATGAGAAGATTTTATTCTTTTCCAGAATCTTTTAGGATCATTCAGATGTTTAGTAGTTTATGAAGGACAGGATTCTGATTTGGCCTTTTTAATGAAGGAGGCTGAACGATTTCCAAGCTGCCACAAATCAGCCAATCTGCTCCAGATTTAGTTTCTCCGGCCTGAGCAGCATCCCTGTTTTTAAGGAGACTGCATAGCTGAGGAGAAAACCAAGGATTGTTTCTGCATTTCACTCTAAATCTGAGCATGGGGGCATGCTTACTTATCATTTTGATGAAAGTGTCATAAAAATAAGTCCATGCCAGCTCACCATTGGTGATCAGGTAGTTTCTGTTCCAGTTACAGTCCCATAAATCATGAAGCTTGCTGACAGAAAAGCTTCAAATCTCCTTTGAAAGCTGTTTGTGGTCTGACTCCAGTTGCCACACAGTGCTCACTGATATCATTTGCAAAAACCCCAGTGTGACAATATTTATCAGTGAAACAGAAATCAGGAAGTGACGACTTTTCTTTGAACATTTGCTAAGGCTAATGTAAGTGTCACAGAAATGGCTTATGTATAAAGAAGTTTAATAGATGGTTCCAGCAGTTAAAATGTTCTTGCTTGTACGTTTCTGTGGCCAATATTGTAAGGGTGTGTTTATCTTGTCACAAAGAACAAGTTTTGTTACACCGCTATTATAGCGAGGTTTGGGCGTGATAGTATAGGCTGTGAGCCCACGTTTAATAATCACGCTAAGGAGTTCAGCGAGCTATCTGCAAAGGCCTGGTTAGTCTACCAGCGGTACAAGGTATTTGTCATTGCCATAACTGTATTGTAATATTGTGAAAATTTGTAATGTATGGTGTTCTAATTATTTTATGTTTTAATTTAGAATGCACAAGACTGTAAAGCTATTCTTCTAGGACCTCCGAAGTGGCAGGCGGCCACGAGGTAATTTTCGTTGTTAAAGCACAAGTGTTAATTTTGATAGACTGAAGCGCTTAAAGCCTTTGTGTTTTATGTTTGTAGTTTTCACGGCGTTCAATAAATGCAGCCAAGCGCCCGTCTTGAAGAAGCCGTGCCTGTGTTGTCATTTCGGAGTTACAGCTAAGCTGTGCTTTCTACCACAGTTGGGAAAAGAGAAAAGAGAGTATATTATCCTTAATGTATTAGGAAAAAAGAAATCTGATACAAAACTGATACAACCACAATAGTCACATATCAAGTAACCAGAGTACAGCTGTGCAGGACTTTTATTGTGAAAAGTAGGAAGAGGAAACAGTTTTCATGAGCAAGCTTTTCTGACATGTGTATTCAGTGTTTGAGAGGAGGCGGCAGACAGCACGACAGTCAAAAACCCCCGAGCACACTGGTGCTGGGAATCCCACAGTGCTCGTCCTTTAATAAACACTCCTCACCAACAAGGCCCAGCTGAACGGCTGCTGTCTTATCATACATGAAGCGAGCAGCGTTCATACAACAGAGGGCAGGGCGCATGCTTGTGACCTCACTAAACATTAAGTCGTCTTAAAGAGACACCACACTATTGCGACTGTTACACATGGAAACTTATAAGCATAACTTCTCTCCAACAAACGTGGAATAACAGGAAGATCCTTTATAAACACAAGTCATTTCTTCTTCTTTATATGGAGGAATTAACTGGAAACAAACTTGGCTGCATGAAGGACAATTTAAAGGAGTTTCTTATAAAATACTTTAAAATTTAGAGACGAAGCCAAGAAGACACTGCAGAGGTTTCAGCCTGATGTGAACTGTTCTGCTTCTTTCTGTGAGTTACGCACTGAAACTATTTATCATCTATTTGATCAGGATATAAACAGCAGAATCAGAGTTATTTCTAACAGCAGTCTGTTTCATTATTGATCCAACAGCACAGATTTATCACTGATCTGTTAAACCTGATCACTTAACCCTTTCACACACAGTGGTCACTACAGTTACAGCTATTCAAAGGCTTGTATTTGTGTCAGTGTTGATGGTATACTTGCACATAAACCACTACACTGGACACTGATGTGTCCCTCCATACCCTGTCAAAACCTGTTGTCCACCTAACTGGACATGTAAAAAACACTGTTGAAAAGTACACGTTTAAATGAAGTTCAAAAATCTTTTTTCATGCCTAAAGATGAATAAAAACACTTAAGAAAAAAATCCTGATTGAGGTTGTAATAATTCATGTGTGAAAGGGTCAAAACTAGAAAATAGACGGGACAGACATGACTGAGGGATCGGAAAGGGAGAAAGAAAGATGAAGGAAAAGAAAAACAGAAGGGAAGAGGGACAGAGAGAAAGGAAACTTAAAAAGAGAAAGAAGAGAAAAAAATCTCCTGGATCACCTGTTGAGAGAAAAAGAAGAGAAAACAAGCAAAAAAAACAGAGCAACATACTAAACACAACACCATCACGTTAATCTAGCTAAGTGTAAACAGCAGTAAATACTAAATATTGAATGCTGTTGTGTAGCAAGCAGGACCGACAGCGCACAATGTGCTTGGAAATAGCACCAATAGAGGTGTAGTTTATGTCTATGAACAGTGAACACCCGTGTGCACAGTTGTGTGGATCAGCGCGCTTGTATTCAAAAGGTTTCCACATGTAATGGTCTGCAAGAGGATGTAGAGAGCCATAGCCCCGCCCCCAGGGCATGAAGCAGGCATGGAGGAGATCCAGCCTCCATGCCTGCTTCTGTCTGTCCCGTCTGTAACAACTGAAAATAAAATAAATAATAACAACAAAGGTCGATCAAATGGACCAATACAGCAAGGCCGTGATGATCTATTTGGCAAAGTAAATCCACTGGGTCTCCTTGTTGGTCTTCAGACAACAATTCTGACGGCTAAAGAACCAAATGGGAGGCAAAAAAACAAACAAAAAAAAAATACTAGAAAATAAACGATCACGTTTTGAGTTGAAAACAGTGGCAACAGAAACAAAATCACATAGTTCATAATAAAATGACTGCTGTGAATCTTCTTAATCCAGTGGATGATGTTCAGGTTGTGTTTGTGCTGATTACAGAACCACGTGATGTGATGACTGCAGTGAAGAAGAGCAGCATATACTGTCACACAGCCCCGATAGCAACATGACTCTGGACCAGATCTGTAGACCAGGTCTGGACTGGAGTCCACCTGTGCAGTGGAACAGATCAGGATTGGATCTGTTTGTTGTTGTCACTTCTGAAGAGCTTTGACGTTCAGTTTTAGACAGTTAAAATCATTATTTGCGCCTAAGAAAGATCCAGTGTTTCTGGTCTAAATGTGTCATATAAATGCATAAACCACAGGATTTACCACTAAGGGCTCCTGTCTGGCCAGAATGCCGTTAGCCCCCTGTGTGGATGTTATAGCGTGGACAGGGTGAAGGCCAGATCAGTGAAAGATAGAAGAAAGCAGATCAATAGAAGAAAGAAAAGGGACAGAAAAGAAGGGTGGTGGGGGAAAAGTCGAGGGTGAAGCAGATGTACACAATGGGTCTCCACCTGCTGCCACAGATGGAGCTCCCACAGCCAGGGGAAGGAGTACTAGCGGTCCAGTGCAGCGGCCAGCCAACCACTGCAGAGGCCGGCCACTTCAGAGAAAGCCAAAGATGGGACTCTGGACCCCAAGAACCACCCGACACCTGGGGGAACCCCGACCACGCAACTAAGAGGAATAAGCCATCCCCGGAAACAACCCTCATTGGAGCAGGCCAGCAAGTCTCGCACCAGTTGTGACATCACATCCTGTGTCGTGCGACACAGTCGTTGTGGTGCGTTGGTCAGTATCGCTTAATTTTTGTAACTTGATCCATTGTGCTGTGGTCGTTGCAATCATGCTCATTTTTCCACCATTTTAATGATAATCCTGCACCGAAGCTCAGAGACACACGAATACACAGAGTGAGATTGTGGCGAGAATAAGGCACGGCGGGACCACGGAGTATCATTCAGAGCCATCTTTATTTACATCTCACCACAACAATCCCCAAACCCCTGAGTCCCCGTGTTTTTAACTAGGCAGGCGTGATTAAGGATGCCGTGCAGGTGCGTCCGCTCTCCCTGCACGGCACCGCAGACCACGCCCCACCACATACCCTCATCGCCCGATTGAGGCCGGGGAACCATCCGGCCGAACCTACTCACCCACCGCCAGTGGGAAAGGGAATCAGCCCGGACAGCTGGCGCCCCGGCCAAGCGACGGGGAGGTGCAAGTTCAGGTGGCCGCCCGCGAATCCAGCGGCGCAGGCCAAGCTGGTTCGGAAGTTGGACGCGTGGCAGATGCACCCGGCGCGGCAGGTGCACCTGGCGCGGCCGGCACAGTCGTGAGCCCCAGCTCACAGGTGGCTGGGCAGAGGTGTGGTGTGTACTGGCCTCTGGTGGTGGTGAGGTCGGTCTGGTGAGCACGGCGATCTCAAGCGTGGCGCCAGTTCCACTCGAGCAGGCTCCCCTGGCACGGGAACCTCCAGCTCCTTGCGCGGCCCATCCATCACCGCCGTCGCTCCCCGCTGGAGCAGCCCATTGCGCGACTCCTCCGTCACTACTACTCCCTCCGCCGCCACTCCCGGCTCGCGCAGCCCCTCGCACAGCTCCTCCTGCAGCTGCTGCTGCTCCTGCTGCTGCTTCCGGCTCAAGCAGCCCCTCCCGCGGCTCCTCTTCCTCCAGCCGGCACATACCCTCGCGCGCCTCGTCTTCCGCCTCCGGTCGGAGCGGCTCATCCACCGCTCCCGGCAGGAGCAGCCCTTCACCCGGCTGTTCCCCCTCCTCTGGCAGGCACAGATCCCCGCGCGCCTCGTCTGCCACCTCCGGCTGCTGAGTTGCCTCACGCGGCTCCTCCACCGCTTCACTGTCCTCGGGACACACCTGTGGGGGTGGAGCCCAGGCCCAGAGCAGCGCCGCCAGCTCCCCAATCCTTTCCAGGTGGCGCTCGGACTGGTCCGATTAAGGATGCTGTGCAGGTGCGTCCGCCCTCCCTGCACAGCACCGCAGACCATGCCCCACCACAGAGATGTTGAAGCAGTTTGAAAATGTGAATTTGTAGAAAGACCTTTGCAAAAAACACCCTCAACAAAGTCGTGGGTTCCAGTTTTGTCTTCTCCTTATCAGCTCGTGTGACGTGATCCTGTCTGAATGGTCTAATTTAGGAGAATAGTGCAGCGCCTTCTCCTGCTTTAACGACAGTTAGAAATGACTGCATCTGTGTGCTGACGAGATGAGTTAAATGACCATTGTGGCGGTATGATGGTGCCAGGAGTGGTTCCAGGGATGGCCCCACAGGGGCACTGGTCCCAGCTGAAATTTGATTGGCCCCCTGAAGTGCCCCTGTCCTGTCACTCATCTGTCCTTTGCGGGAGTGCTCATCAGATTCAAATCCAAGTCCCAACACTAGTGGTGCTAATGAGAAAAATAGGAATTTCCAGTGTGAAATCTTACAGAAGAAGATTTGAACATCCTGCAATGAAAGCTTTTCAACCGACAACTGGTTAGAGTCTACATTTTGAGAAGTTTGTTGGTATGTCATAAATCTGTATTTACCCACAGCTGTCATGTAGCTTAAGTCTGACAAACATTAAATGAGCCCCAATGCTCCCGGTATTGGTGGAGAGATCCCGTTTAATCGACTGTAACACGAGCTTTGTAATATAAGTCCCGGCGTGTGTGGTACCTAAAAAAAACTGAATCTCAGCTAAAAGCTCCTTTAAACCATTTCTGCAACCTCCAAATACAGCGAAAACAACAAACAGTTAGGAGCCGTTACGTCATTTCACAACAAACACAACGCAGCCTCGTTAGTGCAAAACTGCAGATAGCAAAACATTGTTTAAAAGCTGAGATCTCACAGATTCCAAAACTGCGAGTTTCATCACGCTCCGACCAAAATTCATCGAACCAGCTGTAAAAACAAGCAGACCACAAATATGCACAGCGTTCAATAAAATATAATGTAAAGCTCCTTCCAACGTGTGAACATCCAGTCGGGAGTCCAGAACTTTCCCTTCCTCACTCGATCTCCCACAATGCCTCAGAGCCGTTTCCCGTCGAAAATCACAAATTTTTCCTGGCTACAGACATTTGATTGGACCAGGGTGAGTGTTGTAAATTTATGGTTACGTGTATTTTTTGCTCTGCAACTTCTGATTGGTGGACCTGACGTAAAAACAGTGATTTTAGCTTGATTCTCTTGGCTAAAACTATTTTAAAAAGAGGGTCAATCATGCAAATCTGCCAATAGAAGCCAAAGTTACAGCCCCTCAGAGTTTAAAGAGAAAAGGCCCGTTTCCAACACTCGGTTGTGCAAAGGGAAACAGGCCCAAAGTGCCTGAGTGTGTGGGTAATTCTTCAAATAATATTCAAAAGCAAACATTTATAAGCATGTAAATAAAATTCAATCATTTCTGCTCTTAAATACCTAAGAAATGAAAACTGGCAGATGGTACCAAAATGTGAAACGCCTGGCTATCTGTGCATTTAGTGCTGTAGGTTTTCACTGTTTACCTTCAGGAGCATAAATCTTTGCACAGATAATGTTCATATGTGGATTCCTGGTTTTCTGGAGTTAATTGTGACCCAAAGCGTATTTTTAAAGTGGTTCCAGGCAATAAAATCTAAAAATAAATACATCTACTTCCTTTTTCTGTGTTCCAGCCTCAGTGACTCTGACACAGTGCTGTAATATTTACACCTCTGATGAAAACAGAGTTTGTAGTTGCAGAGAAATACTCGACTCATTTTGGGCATTTACGAGCAGGAACCTCAGAAAGCCCCTCGCTGCTTCACTGGTTAAGAAGCAAAGCAAACATTAGTTCACAGTGATGTTAATTAAGGCCCAAAGTTTAGGAACGAACGTCAGCACTTCACTAATGAATGTAATGCTGATTCATGTGCTGGTTGCTATTTCCCATATTCTTTGGCACTGATAGATGAAGAGTCTCAGGCAGGACCGAGGCTGCCAGCTGCTGACAGTGAGCAGGGAGAGAGCAGCAGAAGCTGGGCAAGAGCAGGGCACCTTCAGCCCCCTTCATCAGTCAGAAATCATTTGGGTGTCTGTGTGAAATGTCTGATTTTTTAAAATCTTTTTGTAGACATATTTATTAAATGTTTAACAATTATATAGAAGAAAGACAATGTAAAGAACAAAACCTTTGTCCCATAAACACGGTCAGGAGTCACAGTCGAGTGTGAGCTGCATGTATACAAAGAAATAAGAAGGAAACAGCAGTTAGAATGAGCATTGTACGTGCTGCTGGAGTAATACTTGGCCCCTCTATGAATATTGTGGCCTCTTGATGGCCCCACACTCAGAAACATAGATCCACCACTTTCTTTTCTACTGCACTGAGGTCTAGCAGGACAAGCACAGAGATGAGTCCACTGTCAGCACCACTTGTCTTTTCCCAACCATTAGTCCTGTTATTGCGCCTGTTGATGTGGGTGTGGCCAATGAAATGTCTCCATTACTTGTGTTGACACCAGGCTGTGATATTCTACAGGTGATGGTGGCACACTGTTCAGTCTTGGTGTTGGATCCTGATGTGTGGAGCCGGGGCTTTGGCCACAGCTACTTTCCCCTGTAGACCAAGCCCCTGTAGAACAGGCTGCTTACAGCACCCCCTGGTGGTGTTAAAGTGGAGGAGAGCCATGAGTGAGAGATGATCTCTTTCCTTTGGCTCTGCTGTTTGTCCTCATATGATCCTTCTTCCTGGCAACAGTGGGATGCATAAGTTGGTTGTCATGGTCACTGCAGTGTCCTCTCCTGCTCAGCCAGAACATTGAGACTTCTGGTTTCTTGGGGACGGGAATGATGATGAAGGATGTGGGGACCACCAACTGCTTCAGGAAGAGGTTGAAGATGTTGGTCAGCACATGCTCTAAACCATGACCTGGAACACCCCCAACACATCTGGAGAGCACTGAAGTCTGAGAAAGCAGCAAGTGTGTAAATCCGTGACTCCATAACCACAGACTGGGCTCTCTTTACACTTCATCCTGCAGCATCTGGACTCCCCAGGAACCTACGCCAGGATCCTGTTTGTGGACTTCAGCTCTGCCTTCAACACCATCCTTCCAGACCATCTCCGAGGCAAGCTTTCCCAGATGAATGTGCCTGATCCCATCTGCCGGTGGATCACTGACTTCCTGACGGACAGGAAGCGGCACGTGAGGCTGGGGAAGAATGTCTCGGACTCCCGGACCATCAGCACCGGCTCCCCTCAGGGCTGTGTTCTTTCTCCTCTGCTCTTCTCCCTGTACACCAACTGCTGCACCTCCACCCACCAGTCTGTCAAGCTAATCAAGTTCGCAGATGACACCACCGTCATTGGGCTCATCTCTGACGGGGATGAGTCTGCCTACAGGAGGGAGGTTGAACGTCTGGTGTCCTGGTGCAGCCACAACAACCTGGTGCTGAATGCCCAGAAGACAGTGGAGATTATTGTGGACTTCAGGAAGCACACAGCCCCACTCCCCCCCATCATCCTGACTGACACCCCCATCACCTCTGTGGACTCATTCCGCTTCCTGGGTACCACCATCACCCAGGACCTGAAGTGGGAGCCCACCATCACCTCCGTCATCAAGAAAGCCCAGCAGAGGATGTACTTCCTGAGGCAGCTGAAGAAATTCAACCTGCCAACACGGACGATGATGCAATTCTACACTGCAATCATCGAGTCCATCCTCACCTCCTCCATCACCGTGTGGTACGCTGGAGCCACTATCAGGGACAAACAGAGACTGCAGCGTGTTGTGCGCTCTGCTGAGAAGGTGATTGGCTGCAGACTCCCATCTCTGCAGGACCTGTACACCTCCAGGACACTGCGGCGTGCAGCCCGGATCTCAGCTGACCCTTCTCACCCTGGACACAGTCTGTTTGACCTGCTCCCCTCAGGCAGGAGGCTCCGGTCCATTCGCACCAGAACCTCTCGCCACAAGAACAGTTTCTTCCCCTCTGCTGTTGGACACATGAACAATAACCACATGACTGTCCCCGCCACTAACACATGACCCTACGCTGTGTCACTGCATCATTTCATGTCTGGCACTGATCACCACCTGCACTCATGTATATATCTTTCTACGTAGCACTCTTAATTCTTATTCTCATGTATATATCTCATGTATATCTCATGCACATATCTTTCTTTCTACATAGCACTTTAATTCTTATTGTTTGCACTGAAGCACCGCAGCAAATTCCTAATGTTGTAAACCTCAACATCTGGCAATAAACCCATTCTGATTCTGATTCTGATTCTGATTCTCTTTAAAAGCTGGAGAGGAAATTCTCACTCACTGGGACACCGATCTGCACCATGGAGCGGTCCCATCAAAACATTATCTCAGGACACCACGAGCAACACACTGGGGAGGGGAATCATAGCCAGAGACTCAGCTTTGTCTCTGTTTTCTTTGTACTATTGTAGGGTCTTTACCTTACAAAGGAACAAAAACAGAAGGTAAAGAGGCGGGAACAACAATCCTGGGAGACTGCCAACAAGCCGACTGTTTTCTGAAATCACACCCTGCACCGCACTTACGGTGTGTTCACACCGACGCGACCAGAGCGTCAGCTTTACATGTAAAGTCAATGTAGAAGCGTGATGATCCGCGATTGCGAGTCCCGCCAAAATTCGGAAGCAGATTTGCGTCGTGAAAATGTGTCACAGCAGCACGTCACAGCAGCGTGTCTGGCGCATTTGACTCGCGAATAAAACCACGCGCGTCACTTTTTGTGTTGCATTTTGTGTACACCCGTGTATCGCGTCCCCCGCTCGAGTTGGAAAAATCTGAACTCCAGCGTCAAATCCCGCGGCGACAACCAATCAGGAGCCTGGTGACGTAGCTGTGACCTAGGTCAAAGGGGCAGATCCAGCCAAAGCCCTTCATTCTTCAATGGAGGGAAGGCTAATCAACGCCGTAGCAAACAACCCGGAGCTGTACGACACCAGCTGCTTTCTGTACCGAGACAGGAATATAAAGGACGAGCTTGGAGGAAGATATGTGAAGAGATCGGGCAACCTGGTGTTGAGACAACGCCGGTCTCTGCGATTCGTTTGGTCCTGGTAGAGATCACTCTGAGATGTTTCCATGTTTTACACAATCCTTTTATTACCCATTATTCTTACAGATGCATCAGGAGATCAGCACACTGCATTCTTATGCAGTCCTATGCTAAAGGCTGATCGAAAGAACTCCACACAACAGTTACAGTTATAACTTCTGGTCTCCTCCCCCCTACAGTAAACACCCCCACAATGGAAATACACTAGTACAGTGGCCAAGGGTGCTGACACCCTGACCCCCACCACCTTTTATGGTAGCGTCGGTTTGCCCTTTGTCTGCTCCTCAGCCTCAGTAACTTTTGCTACTGTCCTGGGGGTTGATTGTCCTTCTGCCTGCACCTCAGTTCTTTCTTTCCATCCCAGGCCTATTTTGTATCCTTACACCCATTACCACAATATTATAATGTTGCAAGCAATCACAACTATATTCTCTTTAACTTTGATGTACATTAAGGAATCTATTCTCAACACTGGTAAGTTCATTCATTTCTCTTTTGAAAGTTTTCACTGACCCGGGGAAGCCGCACAAAAGCTAGCAAGCCACCGCTATTTTCCCACTGACGTACAAATACCGTTCTGCTTTTATGCATGTTGTCATATAGGAATTTATTGTTTATTAATAAACAGCACACAGTGTTCATCCGTCACTGCTTCGCTTTTTCGCTGATTTTTTATTGCACAGTACAGCATTGCATTCTGCAGCCTGATTGACAAATCTCCTCCGTGTCAGTTTTGATAACCATCACGTCCAATAAAAAAAACAGCACAAAAACACCCATAACTATGAGCTTCATTTGGAAATACACACCTGCACCGCGAGGGAAAAAGGCACACAAAAGTGGCAGGCAGATGAAGACAAAACGCGGGTACGGCGAGGATGTCCTTTACGCTGCAGCTCTGCTCTCCACAGTAAATAGAGAAAGGAGACTCTCTCTTCAAACGCTAGCTCGACAGCTGCCATCTAGCAAAGATACCATCTGGCACAACTTCCTCCCACGTTCCTCCCACATTTCTGGTTCACGCGCGTCAAAATTGCATATTTTGACACACGATGAATTCGCGTTGGACACGCGTCGATGTGCGAATTTGCACGCGTCAAGTTAGGGGCGTCTGGTGCGTTTTGATGACGTCTATCGCGTTCAGTGTGAACACACCGTAAAATACCACAGCTCTAAGATGGAGGCTGATTAGAAGCAGATGGCAGAGCGATCAAGTGCAGGTGAGGCCACAGCTGTGCGGAGGAGCTTCCGGGTGGAAGGCCATCCGAGCCACGCCCTCCCCGGAAGCGCGAACCTCCGTAAACAAACCCCGCGGCTGGGAGAGAGGAGAAACAGGGAGAGAATACACACAAAGGTGAGGTCATGTAATTGGATTACCAGTCTGGCAGGGATTATGGTGTTAAAAGCCGAGCTAAAATCAGTAAAGACAAGGCTGATGTCACTGTCTTGTTGTTCTAAGTGAGCTACGGTTGTATGGAGGGCTATAGCATCCTGAACTGTTCTTCCTGTGAACTGAGCAACGAATGTGTGAGTTCTGACCAGTTTCTCGAGACACTTCGAGATGACTGGAGTAAGACCCACTGGCTCTGCGAGGCACTAGAAAACTAAATGAAATGTTTATTAAGGGAGAAATGTTTCAGGAACCTGAATTGATAGTTTATCTGAAGCAACATCACATCAGAGACACTCCCACCTCTGACCCAACTACCCAACCACAGCAGAGCGCTACTCTGGCAGGTCCAGCGTCAGCACCTGTAATCTGTCAGTGTTGATTGGTCTGGGTCCAACAAACTGGTGGTTGGTAACCAGCAACAGCACTTCAATGACGGGCACAAGAAGCTCTCTTTAAAAAGAAGAGTGAGGAGGTGCATAAGGAGCTGCCTCCAGTCTGTAAGTGCTTCTGAACGTTAGCACTGCTAACACCTGCCCACCCCCGGATCCTTACAGACTTACTCTCTGGACGCTCCCTGTTGCTCTCCCAGATCTCTTACCCCTCCATGCCTCGCCTGCTCCCGCAAAGAAGTACGACTGTTTTCAAATTCACACTTTTCTCACTGCAGTAATGGCTGGAACACCTGCTAACCCCTGTCTCCCTCATTGCAGTGACTTTGAGAATTTTCCACCTCCTAATTCCTCGCTGGCCTAATCTCTCGGTTACTGCACTGGACGTTACCCGGTGTCAGGTTCCTCACTCAGGTCTGTGAGAGCCCCAAGACTCCCTCATGGACCCCACCTCCCAGTTAGACACAGTGGTTACAAAGCACCCTGTTTCTCAGTCTGTGTTGTGTTGCCTGTAAGAATACAAGTTGCATTCAATGTGTAATAGAGGCACTCGAGTAGTCTCATAGAAGTGAGGTAGCGCTCACAGTAAAGTGTTTGTATTCTCATGTTAGTGTTCTCATTGAAGAAGTCAAGCTGAGCTCACAGTATAGTGGTACGCTCATTCTTAGTATCTTCATAGAAGAAGTCAGGCTGTGTTTTCACTTTAGTAGTTCTATACTTGTTCACAGCAATTCTCAGAAAGGTTTAAGTATATTGAATTATTTCACGCTTAATCGTTGTGTTTTGTAATTATTGCATTCTTGTTCACTTTGTTTTCTCTCAGACTCTGTTTGCTTCGCTCATACGCTCTGCGTCTCTGAGTGGTTTTCGCATCTGAGTCCATTCACCTGTGTCTAGCTTTCTGGCCATTGCAGTGGGGGGGGGGGGGAGCGCGGTATGAAAAGGGACGAAAACAAAAGAAAAACGCTTGGACACTGCTAGCACAGGGCGCCCACACAAACGCAAAGCAGGAGATGAAGCATCGCTGAATATGTTTCCAAACCAACTTCATTCTAAGCCAAAGACAAGAAAATATGGTGAAGCAAATCTTCCCTTTGGTTTCACTTGCACAAGTGCTGAGGTAGGTCTCCCTGCAGGATTTGTCTTGTAAGACAAAAGTTTGGGAACCGCTGTCCTAATGCAACACTGCACACACCGCCGTGGAGCTGCTCAGTGTTAAATAGTAACAGAGTAACACCCCTGACCTGTGCAAGGACATCATTTTAAGAGACTATTCAATCAATAATCAATAACATGTTTGCCTTTTTTCAGGAAATCACAAATCTGAGGACCATTAAACACTTCCTGACTCTTGTTTTTGAACAGCCTGCTCGATGAAGATTACAGAGAATAGTGTTGTAGTTCAGCCTGACCAGATCTGAACTGGTCAGGCTGAACTGACCACATGGTGGCAGTATAACAGTCACAGCATTCCTCAGCTGCTTTCAGGTTCCATTTGCTCTAACATTTCATTTAACGTTACTTTTACAGACAACAGCTTTGTCAGATAGGTGGTTACAGGGTTGTGTGGTTATTATTTCAGTCGGTTCATGTAACGACCCTGACTGCGTGGCACAGACTGGACAGCAGGTGGCGCTCTTCACTTATTTGATGATTCAGCAGGTGAGAAAGAGAAGTGTTTTTTCTCCACGTCCAACATAAGGACAAAAATGTTAACCACCTAAAATCTGTAAACAGGGTAAACAGCATCCTGTCATAATGTCTGGCTGGTTCTTTAAACCTCTATAAACTTTGTTATTACTGATTGACTTGTGTAATTGATGGTAGCTACTAAGGCACATTAGCATAACTGCTGATCTTTGGACTAAAAACATGTTTTTTTAGTTAATTTAAAGGCAGAATGTAAGTTTGAAACAACATTCAGAACTGCAGCTAACCTGTGTTTCATTCAGCTGTTCCAGGACAAATTTCCAGCTCATGAATGCTGAAGATCTCACCAATTCACTGGGAAAACATCAGCCTTCACCTGCAGTAGAGAAAATCCATGACTTCTAAAAGTTGATGGAGCTTCTAATTCTTTAGTTTGCTCAGAATCTGAACTGCTTCAGATTCCGCTGGTTTCTTCTTTCTGGCGCAAAGTGGACGATAAACAAACAAGAGAGAAAAGTCTATCAGCTGATCATTGATCAGTTTCATGATTGAAGTAGAAACAGAAGCGAAGAGGCAGCTGTGCAAAATAAAGTTCAACATCAGTAACTTCATAGTATAGAAACTCCATCATGCTAGCTAGCACGCAGTAGGAGTTATTGTAACTGACTGTAAAAAGTCAGCACAAGGAAAATGAACTCCACCTAAACTTGGTTTATATCTGACCCAGATAGACTGCAGGTCATAACTTCTTACCTGAACTTCAGTTCACCTGACACTCGGACCGGCGGCCGCTTCGAGTCAGGGGCGGATCTAGAGAAATTTTCTTGGGGTGGCAAAATCAAAGCCTTTTCCCCCCCAAACACATATGCAGGTGGTTACATATGGTTAAAATAATTCAAATGCAGTAAGTATACACGTTTTTCATATAAATATAGTCTATAACTTAATTATTGTCTGTACCCACATGATTACACACTTTGGTTACATAAAACATGTGAGTTTTGATGTTATGTACTGTATAGCCTGTATAATAAATAAATATGTAGCCCATGTAGTGTAGTGAGTAGTTCCACACACAATATAGCTAAGTAGTACAGACCTATAAAACATGTTTGATTAGCTGATGGGCACCGAGTCTAATAAGTGCTTAGTGGACACATGTCCAACACCAGTTTTATGTACTTTTAATTTCTTTATTATTGTGTAAAACTGCATGCTAAAGCGGAATGCTAATGGGATGTTCTGCCGTAGTGTTTCCGTTGTTTCCATTCAGGAAATAAAGTGGCAACGATCGATCAGAGACTCCTTGTCTTCTTAAAAACACAACACAACGCAGAGTCAAGGAGTCTCTTTGGGCCAAACTGCTGCAGCGGGATGAAGCAGAAACCGGTTACACCTGCAACAAAGATTGTAGCTGAAAGATGACGTGTGTAAAGTTTGCTCTGTGGGAGGGTTGAGGCTGTTTTTAGACCTTTGATAGTTTCCAATCCAGTTCTGACAGACAGAAATAAAAACAACATCATTAAGATCAGATCATGGAGCTGTTTCTGCCTTGTTTCTATCTTCAGATTACAAGACTTTACTACAATAAAGATGCTGACATGTATCTGTAGCAACAACATCATTGAATCTAGAACAACTGGAGCCAAACCAGTGGCTCTGCTGGGATCACTGGTGAGCCAACACTTCCTTGTTGATGCAGATTTCAGGGCTTCCTTTTGCTCCTCCGTTATAACTGTTCTCTCTTCTCAACACATGATGACACAAAGGAATCAGCAGTGACAAAGATGATGCTGAAGAGAAGCACACACTTCACACATATAACAGACCAGTGCAGTTACACACACCTCTGCTTGACATCAGGCCTCAAACAAAGACACAAAACACTAACTTGACTCTAAACAGAAGAAACGAGCAGCTGTTTCTGTTCTGTGCTTATTTATATTTGACACACATGCTTCTCTTTGTGCAAACACACATCGCACTATAAGGGTAACCTCGCACACAATGATTGGACAGCACAGTGATGATGCTGGGAGATCCTATACGCAGCAACACAGAAACACTGAGAACTTTAAACAATGATGGAAAGTGTTATAAATGACTTGTTGGCCTCTGATCTGTCACAAACAGCTGAAACGTGTCTCTCATGAGTCACATGAAGGTTTTTGACAGAAAGGACAAAAAGTAGCTGCAGTCAGTTTGTGTCATTTTTATATTTATTCATCTGGGAGAAAAATCTGAGGGACATTAAAATGTGTTTTCAACAGAGACAAGAACATGAATATAACAGAACAGGTAAATGAACATGTTTCAAGTAAACAGCTGGACTGATCAGGTCCAAACACAGAGTGATAAACTTGTCAAACAGCTGTCATATCTTTATATATAAGCTCTTTATAAATGCTGTTCACTGCAGTCTGTTGACTAATAATGTCAAACTGTTAGAAACACAGAAACATCAGAATGGTCTTTGTTCACAGAAACCTGTCTGGGATCCTTTGTTGTTCTTTTGATGCAGAGTTACATTATAAATATAAAGAGTTATTTCAGATTCTCATCAGTTTTCCTGCATGTCTTTATTTAACACATCAGCAGGGCTGAAGCTCTCATGTTAAACACACACTGATCTATGTACACGTTCATGTGTTTCTAACAGAACCAGGCTGTTATCAGCCTGCACTAACATTATGTCACACACACTGAATGTAACAGTGACAGTTTACATCATCACACAATCAGCTGTGATTGTTTCACTGTCATCAAACTAGTCAACAGGAAGTAGAATCAATAGAAACCAATCATTTACTGACAGCATGTCTGATGGAAATAAGTGCAGATTATGTATGAAGTATAACTGCACACAGTAACTGTGTTACAATAAGGACTTAACAGCGCCCTCTGCTGGAGTGTTTCAGTACTGTGTTAACTAGAATACACCACCTCCTCCTCACACCACCTGCTACAGCTCTACTCTTCTATGACTACAGTCATCCACAGCACTGATGTGAGGTCACATGGTTCATCTGTAAGGAGCACAGCTGACCTCAGGTCAGTTTAATGACTGTGAGCAGCAGCTGTGTTATTGTCACTGTGACAGGGAGACACTCTCAGACACAGCGCTCATGTCAGCTTGTTCTCATGCAGGAGGATCAGGAGCTCCATGTTTGTCTTTCTGTTTGAATTATGATGTGTTTGTGCCATCAGAGTCTGTCATGAGTACTCAGGGTTTCACAGCAGCTCTTCTGGATGCTGACGAGGACTCCAACCTCATGTTTCACCTCTCTGAGCTTCTGATGTCTGTGAACACTCGTGTTTCTTCTCTGGGCTCATCTGGACAAAAACACCTTTCTGTGTTTGGCTCCAGCCTCATTCTGACTGACAGGAAGTGTGTTATCCATGAGCTGCACTTCTGTGAGGAAGTTTCCTGCTGTGTTTCCTGTCTGTGGACAAACACGAGTGTTCCAGCTGAGGACTTGGTTCCTTCCACCTGTCCATACAGGACATCACGCTGTCTTTTCTCTGTAAATGCAGCTCCAGGTCCTTCCACGTGCTGCTCTGTATTTGTGCAGTTTGTAGTGTGTCCTGGGAAACGTAGCACACATGGTGTTCTTCTGCTGTTTCCTCCTTTCACTGAGTGTGAAACACTGACGCTGTGCTGTTGTTCACAGAGGGGAGCTGATTCTAGCTGCAGCTGGACTCTGTCATCTAACTGAATGTGTTGGTGCTGATCACGGGGCTCTGAGGGGGGAGCAGCAGGAGGACTCTGGATGCTGACGTCAGTGTATCTGTGGAAGCTCCCACAGCGTGTCTGTCATTCAATATTGTGCTGTATATTGTATCTATGCAAAGATGAACAGACTGTGTGTTCACTGGTCTCTGTGCTGCAGCTCTGATGTCATCATCACTCCCTCCTCCACCCTCAGCAGTCCCAGCATGCTGCTGTGGTGCACCCCACCCTCACTCTACACCTGAGCCACAGACCACACCCTTCACCTCAATATACACCACAGTTTTCTCTGCTATGGAAATGAGATCAGGAGGAAATCATGATTATTATTATTTAATAAACGCTCACATTAATGTGGGCTTATTTGTTTCATATTAGAAACATTAGTTGAGTGTTTTTAGTATAAAATGGTGAAAGTCCCTCTTTTTGCTCCTCCCCTCACCTGTGGATGGACGGTGCTGTTACCGTGGTGACAGCTTGGATGTGTTTCAGTCCTGCCTGGTTATCACTGCAGGAATCTTTCACATTTATTACAGGTAATAACTCTGATTTTTCTGTGTATTATGAACTAAATGTATCCTGATACACACAGAGATGGATGAGCAGAGGTCACATGATGAAAGAACAAACATGGAGTCTTTGATTTATTTAGATATTTATTGATGAATGCAAACAAACCCTGACACTGAACCATCGTCCAGCTTTCACAGAACAAACCTGATCACATGACCTGCTGACGCAAACAGTGAAAAGCTCCATGGCAACAACAACAAACAGCCTCACATATGTTAACAGAGGCTGTTAGAAGCACAGAGTCTTTACAGTCTTTCTCCTGTTTGGACACAGATCTCTGCACATCTTCATCACAGTTACTCACAGACGTGCAGAGTGTGTGGATATCAAAGCTAAGTTTCCACCATGTTTGTAGTCTGTACTGGGACTCATGGAGCATCTCTCTATGAGCACTCAGTGCTTTAAACAGTGAGTCCCAGTTTAACCAGCAGCCTTCACACCACACATCACACAGACATGGAAACTTCAAACCCTCAGACTGAAGGCACCATCATAAATAAATAGATTGTGATGAAGATGAAGAACTGGAACAGTTTGCTGTGGTTTCTTCTGTTCCTGTCAGAAATAAGAGTCTGGCAGCACTTTGCTCTCCTTCCACATGTTTAAAGAGGAAGTGAAGAAGAGTGAGTGAGTCGTCTTCCTCTGTGGGCCCAAAATCAGGTAGCAGCCACGTATTTTTAAAAACCCAGCACACTGCTTCAGAAACACTGAGTCCAGGTGACCAGAGTCATGTGATCAGTGAGGTCTTCACTCAGGACGTCACTGCTTCAGGACCTGATTCAGAGGTTTATAAGGACGTGGATCATTGGTGCTGATGTTGTGTGAGAGCTGGTGAACCATGGGGAAAATAAATAACAACCAGGCCATCAGCAATTCTACCCCCAGCTCTAAAACCTACATAATACACTATACATATAGTTATATAGGTTATAGTATGTTATATATAAACTTAGCTGAAGCAGTTTTATTTGTAGCTTCAGGCTGCACTTCAAATGTTTGTCCACCAGATGGCAGCACAGAGGCCTGTGTTGGAAAGCTTTGAGTAATGAAGCGTTTTCAATCCAAGCTTTAGAAAGCTTCATGTGGTCATCAAGGAAGCAACCAGGAAATATCTGCTGTGTGTAAAAACAGCAACACAAGAATCCAGGATGAAGACAAGAAACTCAAAGCTCACAAAACAGGTGGAGCTAATTTTGTGACGTGTTTCTGTAAAAACACCACAGAAGTGAATCATCAAAGTTTCCATGTGAGCTGATGATGCTGCTGCAGAGTTTCTGTGAACCTCCTGTGACCCCGCCTCCTCATACAGAGACATCTTATTGCTCTTCAAACTGCATCACGTGGACACATGTGATTGTGTGTTGTAGTATTGATCCCAATGCTGGTATCAGTCCTGGATCAATAACACTGGATGGATGCGTTCAGCATGGAGCCCCTGAGCTGTGTTACAGACAAACATGAAAACTGACAGGTCTGTGTCATTCACAGTCTGTAACACTTCTAAACAACAGAGGCTGACCCAAGTGCCTCAGAGCCAGGCACGCTCACATCACAGCTCTCTAAATAAGCCAGTTTCAAAATAAGAGCTGAAAGCTGTGTTTGGTTGTGTTAGCTTATTATTGTGGAGACTAACATTCAGTGATTATGTGTTCAGACTCATAATGATTACTCTCATAAATCCTGATCTTTGTATTTACTGTGTGTTGGATCAGTAACTGAGATTCATCGTATCACACAGCTGTGCTGCTGCTGCTGGTGACGTCAGCACATCTGGAACAATACGAGGTATCTACTACCAGACTGAGCAGGACGTGAGACCTGTGGACTGTTTAAAGCTGTCCCTCCACAGGTCACTCAGACCTGATCCACACCTCAGTGATATTCTCTGACTTCCTCAGTAGAGACAGAAACCATTCAGATCTGGGACGATCAGCTGACTGATGATGTCACACAGACTGTGTTTTTCAGGAACAGTGATTCTGATGTGAGCCTGCTAGCTGACAGCAGACCTGATGAAACCACATGTTCACATATGTGAGGACAGACTGGACTCTTTGACTGCACCTTGGTTCTCCTCAGAGGTCTGTACAGGAGCATGTCCACCCCCACTGAAGATCTCAGTCACTGTGAAACATCAGTGGTGCCAACAGCACTTCCTGTGGTGAGGATGCAATAATGCAATGTAGCATTTTTACACTGAACACTTCCAGTCATGGAAACTGTCTGTTGGATCTGTGTGACGTTGCTTTCTTGGTTAGAGTTCCTCACAAATGTCCAGATTATTCTTCTAATGAGGCGTCGACCATGTTTTCAGTTCTTTGGAAGAAAACATCGCCCTTTGCCATCATTACTTTTCTTTGACTTCTTCAAATGCAGCTGAACTCCAGCTGGTATTTTCTTGGACTTTGCAGCTGTTTCTGGTCATCAGTTCATTCCTGCAAACCTCTGAAGCTGAACAACAATGATGCTGCATTGCTGGCTGATCCCAAAAGGTTGATTCTGTTCATCTGGACGTTTTCAGAAACGTTTGCTCACTGATCAGGTGACTTCTTCAGTCTCAGCTGACTGCAGCACATTTGCACAATGACTGACAGACAGACATGTACAGACTGAACCATCTGTTCAACAGTCAGAGTGTTTCTCTAACAGGAGACACTCTTTACACTCCACTCAGCACAGGGACACTGAGGAACCACGAGACAAGAACATAAACCCAGGATAAAGAGTTTGAGTGAATGTGGTGTTGAAGGTGTGGAGGTGGATCAGAGTGTCGGAGGAGACTCTGTAAAAAGACAGAGTGCCAGCAGGACAGTCCACATACACTGCTACTCTGTTAGAGACAGAGGAGGAGGAGGAGGAGACAGAGGAGGAGGAGGAGGAGATGGATGTTACTCTGTTATTGTGCCTGACATAACGAGGACCATTATAATCACAGTACAGACTCCAGGACTGATCGTTGTATCCAAACACACAGTCATAACTGTGTCTTTTCCTTCTGATGCTTCTGTAACTCACTGATATACAAACGTTTCTTCTCCACTCGACCTCCCAGTAACAGCGACCAGTCAGACCATTTCTACACAGCAGCTGATAATCATCAAATCTGTCTGGATGATCAGGATATGACTGAACCTCCCACACATGTGTCACCTTCCTGTTGTTGTCAGACAGTTGGAGCTCTGTGTTCACTGTGTTTGTGTCGATTGTGAGTTGACAGGAATCTGATGGAGAGAACAAACACAATCCAGCTGCAGTTATTGATCCATCATCTGTTCATTGATTGACACTTTGATGATGACTCCTGACATGATGAAGATGGTTGAATGTGTGCTGCTTTGTTTTCATGAATCCCATTAAAAACACACTTACACTTCCTCAGACCTGGTCTCAACCATCGGACTCCAGCAGGCTTCACCCTGAAAGGAGGAGGGGGGTCAGAGCAGCACAGTCAGCATGCACACATGGACATTACATGGCTCTCACACACACACTGTTACACACTGAGCTCAAAGCTCGGCTCCACTGTTTTATTCAAAGAAATCTACATTTATTTATCAGCACATTTAAAAACAGGTTGAGCCAAAGTGCTGCACAGAGTAGAGAGAAAATAGGAAACATACACAGTAATTACTATAAAGACTCGTCAGAATTGAAAGCTACAGAGTACAAATGTGTTTCCAACCGGCTTTTAAAAATGTCGAGTGTTGGTGACAACCTGATGTGAAGGGCGACTGTTCACCTGCTGTTCACCTGCTGAGTCTTGTCCTGTACAGGACAAGACTCAGCAGTCCATCTGCATCTTACGGATAAAGGACACTCTTTCGAGGATGCCAATGTTCACATTTTGGACAGAGAGGACAGATGGTTTGAAAGAGGAGTGAAAGAAGCCATCTATGTCCACTGTGAGCGACCATCTTTGAACAGAGGCGGGGGTTTACGACACCAACTCTCTGCCATCTATAATCCAGTTTTGAGATCCCTTCCCAGACGCCTTAACGCCCACTCACATCCTGGGCCATCTGACCTCAGGAATTCGCATGATAAGGTGGGGCCAGGTTTCACAATGAACACACCCGAAACTCTGGCTGATTGGGACCCACACCCAGTTACACACCTTGGCTCAGGCGATTAGAGGATCATCAGGGGGTCCTTTTGTCCCTCTGTGGGGGGATACTCCCACTAGGTTTATATCTGGGACTCTCCACCATTTGACCTTAGAACTGAAGAAGCTTCTCGGATGAGAGGTGAAACGTCTTCAAGCAACTTAAAGAAGTCCAGACGCTTTTCTTTGCAAGCTCCTTTGACTAGCATTATATTAGTGAATAGTTAATGCTAAGTAGGCTACCATTAGCAGCTAAAAGCTAATTTGGGTTAGTAGCTAACGCTAATACCCTTTTTTCTTCTTTTATAATGATGTGAGACGTTAATGCTAAATAGGCTTCCATGAGTGACTCCTTTCCCTTGCATTATAAAGATGTGAAGAGTTTATGCTAAGTAAGCTGCCATTAGCAGCTAATGCTAATACTGTTTTTCCTTGCTTTATACAACTTGAGCAGCTATTGCTAAGTAGGCCACTTTGCTCTGCTAAGGATTTGTGTGACCATGATGGAAACTCTGATAAGCTAATGCTGCTAAGCTAATTCTCTTTATGGGCCCTGTTAGAATCAATATTTCATTCTCATTCTGTTGTTTGAGAACAATAACAGAAAAATGTGCACTTGAGAACAAATTTATTGTGGATTCAGCTGTGAATGTAGAGTTTGTCATTATTTAAGCTTCCATTTCTGTCAAGGAAGAAACGCTTTTATGAGTTTTATGTTGCATTAAAGTATATGTTCATATCTTACTCTTATAGGAAAAGAGCAGAATGTACTAATCGCTCTCTTGCTCTGTTTCTAGAAACAGGAAGTTCACCCTGTGACATTTACACGAACTTAGACACACACACACACACACACACATGCAAAATTAGAGGAAACTGCTTGCTATAAATAATAAACGACTACTGCAGCTCGTGGTGAGTCTCTCTCTGAGTCTTCACCCGTGCAGCACGTTTAAACAGTCTCCAAGTGTCTCAGTGTTTTTTATTCACCTGACTGTTTGTTAACTGTAAATATCTGACATTTAATTGGTCCTTCGAGCCGCTAATGGACTGGTATTAATAGTAATATTACGCTCCATTTCACAGTGGTATCCTTCTTCATGTCCCGACGTCGTGACAAACCTGCGTTGAAGCCCCTGCAGAGCTCCCTCCCGGAAGGGATAAAGTCCAGGAACGTGAATTCGGGTCCTGGCCAACGTCTTATACAGGTCCACGGCGGTGGGATTTGAAGGAGGACGCCCGACCGGCAACTACAATGCCAGGTGAATATTCCACACTTAACACACTTCGCGGAAAACAATCGGCTGGGACAGCCTGCGTGGTCTGAGTACATTAAAAATAGGAAGTAACCTATTAGCTAACAAAGGTCTATAGATTTTATCCGCTCACCTGAAACAGTGGTTGGAAGCAAGATGAAATTAATTATCCGCTCACCTGAAATAGTGGTTGGTAGCAAGATAAGTTATCCGCTCGCCTGAAACAGTGGCTGGAAGCAGAATAACGATTAGTAGACTTAATTATCCGCTCACCTGAAACAGTGGCTGGAAGCAGAATAACGGTTAGCAGCTCGCCTGAAAAAGGGGCTGGTAGCAGATACTAATAAGACACCCAGAGCTGTCCAGTACAAATTTTGCGCGTATGAACTGTCATTTTACTGTTTTGTTGGTGGAGTAAGTTGATTTAACAGCACATTAAGGTGGCTGAACTACTCCACTGAATTGTTTACCGTTGATTGCTGAAGTGCTGGCGGAATGAGAATAAGGTTGTGTTTCATCACATAAAATTAACACCGCTTTCAAGGCAGCTTGAAAGTCAAAGGCCGTTGTTAATATCCGCTCTCATTCCTCGTGCCAGCGACAGCATCACGGGTGTGTATGTGTGTATGAATGTAATATATCTATAAACTAAGAAAAAATGGGTAATAAATCTACAAAACTCACTGCTGACGAGCAGTGGTTAGAGAAAAGTTGTCCCGGCGCCGGTCAAATTAGTGCTAAAGGATGGAGGAACCGAAAGAAATTAAACTGCCTTGCGTGGGAGGGAAAATGCAGTCCCTCTGCAGTAACTATTTTAAAGGAAACTCTCCAAACAGAAATAAATAATGAAAAAAGCTTTAAAAAGAAAGACAAACGTCTCACAGAATGGCAGTATTTTAAAGCCTGGATGGCAGAAAAAGATAAACGCACCAAAGCACGTGAAGAAAAAAAGAAAAAGAAAAACGAGCAGCACACAGAGTCAAAGGACCCAAATGTCCCAAATCCGCCTCCATATGTGCCAAGTCCCTGCTCTAAACCGCCATCTACAAATCCTTTCACTACTATACCAAGCCCATATGCCCCTGCAAGACAGGCACTGAATCTTATGTCAACACCCCCCACCCATAAAGAACAGGACGATTTAGGGAAAGATTTGTACGGGAGGGATATGAGAGGGTGGCCAGACCCCCTGGCCCCAGTGGAGTATTCCCAATGATCGCAGCACCAAACCCTTGATATGGAATGACCACAGGGCCACCTGCTGATGAGGATGCTGTCCCACCAACAGACGATAGGCCAGTAATATACACCTATCGCCCCTGGTCACATGAGGTTAGGAAAAATGTTCTGAAAGATGTGCCTCCCCTCAATGAAGGCTTTCTGCCATGGAGGGATGCAGTAGAATTAATTCGCGACAATTGGGGTCTTAATGGACATGAGATGTTGCAAGTCTTACAGGACCTGCTTGGGTTGCGGTTCCCTAGAGTAAGGGGCACGTTTACGGGTGACGATCATGACCATGAATTACTCCTAGCGGGCACAGACCGATTAGCTAATGCCCTAAACATAGTATATGAACGTGTCCGCACTGAATTAGCACCGCGCCCTGACTATGGTAAAATAGGGGAAGTGAAACAAAAAGAGGCTGAGACAGGGTCTGATTTCCTGGACCGTCTACGTCCTGTTTTTAGACAGCACTCAGGCCTGAACTATGAAGACGGGCCACAAACTCCTTTCCAGCAACAATTAAAAAATGCTTTCCTGAACGGCCTCATCCCAAAAGTGCGGGCCCATGTGGATAAGCACTGGGTCACACAGAACACAGGCAATTTACCAGACGCCTTACAATATGCTGAACATGCTGTTAAGGTCCAAAAGCAGAAGGAAAAAGGAGGTGTTTTCACTGTAGACCCCGGGACAGGTTTTGTGGCATTCTCAGGACAGTATAAAAGGCGCAGGCCAAATCCGTTTAAGGGAAAAGGAAAGAATAGGGACAGAAGACATCGTGGAGCACAAGACAGAGACACAAGCTGTTACAACTGTGGAAGGGAAGGGCATTTTGCCCGTGAGTGTAGACAGAGACAGCGTGATGATAGCAAGGAAGATAGAGATAGAGGTGGCAAATGACTAGCTTTAAAGCCAGAGCCTAAAGATAATGATGAAAGTGAAGTATACAACATAGAACAGTTACTTCTAGGCTCTGAACACAAGCCCACCATTATAGTACATGTTAATGGACAGCCCATAACACTGCTCTGTGATACAGGAGCATGTAAAACAGTACTAACAACAGAACCGCCAAACATCAAATTCTCAAATAACACACTGTTAGTGAAATCAGCATCAGGACACGTGAGCACAAAGCGACTAACAGAACCTTTGTTCCTATCCCACCGAGATAGTGGCCGCAGCTGTAAAATCCAATGCATATATGATCCATCGTGTCCAGTTAATCTTTTAGGGAGAGATGCGCTGGAGAAACTAGACGTCGGAATATTGTCAGGGCCAGAAGGCATGTATGCTAAGCTAATGCTAAATGAGGGATTGGGGGAGCCACATTATTACTGGACGCTGGATTTGCCCCCTTTAGAGGCACTCCACCATTTGGCTAGCAAGTACTTACCAGCCTTATCTACACAACAGCCATACACTGAGTATCACAACACGCTGAGGTTTAAACGGAGCCCAGGTCCTGACCCACCTTATGACAAACAGATACACAAGTTAGGCCCACAAAAGCTAACATTACAGCATCTGTATGTTACAGAAAGCGGAAATGCAGTCTGCTCAGTAATACAGCCGGAAGCAGTGAGGCAAGTGAATAAAATGCCAAAAACCCACATGTATCAGTGGCCCACAATAACAGCACTGAGTGGAAAGATTTAGGTCACATCCTAGAAAAAGTGCAACGGGACAGATATGAAAAAACCGAGGAAACGCATGAGGGCTGGTTGCAGGGTCATAGAACGGGATGCATGAGGTACACGCTGGGGTGGGTCCTTACCACACTCCCATCAACTCACATGACAGACAATGCCAGTCTGCATGCAGTAGAAAACGAGGACTGACACGCACTCTCATTACAGTTACTTCCAGAACTAAAAAAGCTACCCACAAAGCTGTGGTCCACAGGATTGGCAGATGTAGGTTTGATTAAGGGAGCAGATCCCTTTGTAGTAAAAACTACCACTACCTACAGGCCAGTAAAACCACAATATCCTTTAAGCACAGAAGCAAAGACCGGGATCAGATCAGTAATTGCAGATGTTGGATACCTGAATACACACTGCTGGCCCAACCTTTGCAAAGCCTAATCTATGGTAAACACTTAGCACTGAAAGATGAAATAGAATGGACACCAGAAGCAGAAAAAGCATTTAATGACCTAAAACTTGCCCTGCAAACAAGCACAGTTTTAGCTTTGCCAGACTATGAAAAACCTTTTTATTTGCATGTTGACGGCGCGGCCGGTTTTATGAAAGCCGTTCTAACGCAAGCTTTCGGGGAAAAACAATGCCCACTTGCATTCTATTCCTGCAAATTAGACTCAGTCGCCTCAGGTTTACCAACATGTGTACAAGCTTGTGCCCCTGCAGTGGAGGCAGTTAAGAAATCAGCTGACATTGTCTTAGGACACACATTGATTATCAAAGTTCCTCACGCTGTAACCTCCATTTTGCTACAAGAAAACTTATCTTATTTAACTCATGCAAGACAACTTTCATATGTAGGCATTTTGCTTTCGCAATCGCACATTACAATCGAGAAGTATAGGCAATTGAACCCTAGCTCACTCCTCCCCGTACCGGAAGATGGTGAAAAACATTGCTGTATGCAGACACTTGATGAGGAAACGAAACCTCGACCGGACATTTATAGTTCACATCAGCATGGTTTCACAGACATTTTTGTAGATGGCTCAGCATCCAAAAATAGTCTAGGTCGCAACTGTGTCGGTTATGCAGTAACCACAGTAGACACGATTCTGGAAGCGAAACCTCTAACTTCCTCTTTTTCAGCACAGAGTGCTGAGCTCATTGCTGTCATACGTGCATGCCAGCTATACAGAGGTCAGGATGTCAACATTCACACTGACAGCCAGTATGTTTTTGCAGCAGTGCATCATTTTGCAAAAATATGGCAAAATAGGGGCATGGTCACCTCCACAGGTAACCCAGTCCAACATAGACATCTGTTAAAAGAGCTATTAGATGTCATAACGTTGCCCAGACAGCTGGCACTATGTAAGTGTGCAGCTCACCAGACAGATAACTCAGAAATTACTAGAGGCAATAACTTCGCAGACCAAGCTGCAAAGAAGGCCGCACAGCAACCAATACAAACTTTAATGTCTGCAACTTCACAGCTAATACCACTTGATGTACTTGAGGATGAACAGAAAGCCGCACCTATTGCAGAGCAAAAGAAATGGCTAAGGTGTGGAGCAGAACTACACAATGACTTAATGACTTGTAATGGCAAGCCAGTATTGCCAAAATTCCTACACAAAACAGCAGCGTTGGCGACACACGGGTTAACACATGTGTCGAGGGGGGGATGATGAGTATCCTCTCTAAACACTTCTATACCCAAAATTTCGAAGCTTCAGCACAAGAGTTTATCAGAACATGTATGATTTGTCAGAAACATAATGCACAGGGAAACCTCAGACCTAAACGAGGCCTTTTCCCCACACCACCCGTTTCACACAATCCACATGGACTTTATTGAACTCAATGAATGTCAAGCATCAAAATATGCTCTAGTAATAATAGATGTATTCTCAAAATGGCCTGAAATATACCCAGTCAAAAGTGTCAATTTCAGTAGCAAAATGCTTGTGCAATCATTTCATTCCAACATATGGCATACCCACTCTGATAAGGTCAGATAATGGGACTCATTTTGTAAATGAGGTTATCAGCAAAGTTTCTGAAGCCCTAGGTTTCAGCATCAAACATCATTGCTCATATCATCCACAAAGCGCCGGATTAGTGGAAAGAACTAACGGCACAATAAAACAGAGGCTAAGAAAATGTATGGAAGAGACAGGAAGGCTGTGGCCTGAGTGTTTGGGTCTGGTTAAGATGTGGATGAGACTGACCCAGGGGTCACAAAAGCTCACACCCTTTGAAATCATTCACGGGAGACCTTTTCCACTGCCTCTCACTAGTGAGCCAATTAACAAATCTATAAGAGAAACCACTTTAGCAGAATGGATGACCAAGCTGTTTGAAAATAAAGAGATTGTTCTAAACAACCAACTGGCGAGTGATATCTCTCCAGTGTCTTGCAGGTTGCAACCAGGTGATTGGATCCTGATTAAAGTGCTCCAGAGGAAAGATTGGAGTTCACCGAGGTGGGAAGGCCCGTACCAGGTCCTGCTCACAACACCAACTGCCTGCAAAATAGCAGAAAGACCATCTTGGATCCATCAAAGCCACTGTAAAAAAGTGAGTGACAGTCTAGACGTTTAGACGCCGGTTCCCCTAGCTTCTAGGTGATCTACCGGTGGAGGAAGGGCTGATTGGGTATATCCCGCCTCTCCACTTCGCTGGTAGTCTACTCAACAGAAGTCTAGGTGTGCCTGGTCATCATGAAGAAACTTGTCCTCATAGTGGCTGGCATCGTGCTCCTAGTGAGCCTACTGATACTCACCTGGAAGGACGAGGTCCCACAGCACCACCTGCAGAAGAAATGGTCGTATGACAACTCACACCTGAAGGATATGGACAAAGAGCACAACCACCCCTGGCTGAACAATACCTGGTACCGGTACGTCTACAACCGAGTACATGCAGAAGACAACCACACAGGCTGCTACGTCTGTTCTCACCTCCCAACAACAGCAATGCAAGCCACCCTATATGGAAAATCACCCAGCCTTCCCGAAGCCCTATGTATATTCCACAAAGCCATCAACGGAACATGTTCCCCCGAAGACATTTTCTTCTTCAAGGTTCAGTGAAAGACACAAGACACAAAATCCACACTGCCACGGTGCAATGGAACACAGATCAACTATACAACTAATAAGGTACTGTTCTGTACACCAGACACCTCAGACTGGAACTACAGCTGTGATGACCGATACTGGGTACACCTAAACGCAACCAATGACAGGGGAAAATCATTCAACGTCAGAACGGAACCAGGAATACAACATCCAATGTGTTTCACCTTCGCATACAGCAACAGAAAGCTGGGATGGAACCGAAACTGCTCCCAGACTTTCCGAATGCCACAGGACAGAAAGGCACAGACAAGCTTCCTGAATGGCACATATTGGGTGCAGGGTACAGCATGGGCATGTGGGTCAAAGACATATTTCACCATCCCACCCAATAGCACTGGACTCTGCGCCCCAATTTTAGTGTCAGACCACACATTCAGAGTATTCCATCAGAACCAACCAAGACGCAAGAGGAGCACTGATGACGTGCAACCCGATGACCCAATCTGGGGCAGTGATGTACCAGCGGAGTTCAAGTTGTGGACCACCGGACAGAAGGTCCTGCACTCACTGTTCCCATGGATCGGAACTGGAAAAAACACGTTAAGAATTGAGACTCTTGACTACCGATTTGGACTTTTCCTGAACAGCTCAACAAAGATAAACAAGGCTCAGAATGAGGAAATCGACGCGATCAGAATAGTGGTCATGCAACACAGGGTCGCCCTGGACATGATTCTCGCTGAGAGAGGGGGCCTCTGTGTCTTATTCAACACCACTTGTTGCACCTATATCCCGGACAACGTGCACTCCCTGACCATGACCACCGCCCTAGACAAGTTGCGACAACTGAGTAATGCGCAGCAACAAGACTATGTCACGAACAAAGAGGACTGGCTGACCTGGCTGCTGAGTGGCAGCTGGAAGACCCTTGTGATAAAAGGACTCGTACTGCTGGGAGTTCTGCTTCTATTATTATGCTTGTTTTCTACATGTATCCTACCATGCATAAGATCCATGATTGACAAAATGGTACAGGCCACAGTAATCACCTATGTTGGACTGCCACTAGAAGATGAACCGGATGAAGAAGATTTAGTATAGGAACACACACACATACTGAATGATGCTACAATTGAAAATGTTATAAGCAAGTGATTGTTGGCTGATAATAAAGTATGATTAAGTGTAAAATATTAACAACAGGAGGGAATGTCAAGGAAGAAACGCTTTTATGAGTTTTATGTTGCATTAAAGTATATGTTCATATCTTACTCTTATAGGAAAAGAGCAGAATGTACTAATCGCTCTCTTGCTCTGTTTCTAGAAACAGGAAGTTCACCCTGTGACATTTACACGAACTTAGACACACACACACACACACACATGCAAAATTAGAGGAAACTGCTTGCTATAAATAATAAACGACTACTGCAGCTCGTGGTGAGTCTCTCTCTGAGTCTTCACCCGTGCAGCACGTTTAAACAGTCTCCAAGTGTCTCAGTGTTTTTTATTCACCTGACTGTTTGTTAACTGTAAATCTCTGACAATTTCCAAATGTTAGCTGACACTTTATTAGGTACACTGGCATCTATCTCAGGTACACCTGTGACCTAGATGTTCCTGCAAACAGACTCCTT
Source organism: Aulonocara sp. 'chitande type north' Nkhata Bay (assembly GCF_057382095.1). NCBI lineage: Eukaryota > Metazoa > Chordata > Actinopteri > Cichliformes > Cichlidae > Aulonocara > Aulonocara sp. 'chitande type north' Nkhata Bay. The sequence continues at coordinate 69,113,422 of NC_141346.1, forward strand.
GGAGACCCCCTACATAAATATCCATGTACTATCCAGCTAGACTAGTGTGTCTGTCCCTGAAAATATTCCTGCATGTGCGATTGTTCTTGTGTCATCTGCAGGAAACAAACAGGAAGTGAGTGAAAGACACAGGAAATGTTTCCAGCTCTTCCTCCTGTATCAGACATTCTTCTTACCTGAGAGTGTCCAGTCTCCAGCCTGGTTCCTTCAGTCCAGCCGACAGCAGCTTCATTCCTGAGTGGCCTGGATGATTGTAACTCAGGTCCAGCTCTCTCAGATGGGAGGGGTTGGAGCTCAGAGCTGAGGCCAGAGAAGTACAGCCTTCCTCCTGTATCAGACAGCCTGACAGACTGCAGACACACAAAACAACAATCTGTCAACAATCGTTTTCTCTTTGTCACAATAACATCTATCCATTTACATCCATTCAATGTAACTTTATTTATAAGTGACAATACCCAACAGACAACAACAGTCATCTGAAGCTGTTTAACAGTGTAAGGTGACAGCCTCCAATATTAGAGAGAAAGCCCCAAACATCAGACAATCCACTGTGAGCAGCACTTGGTGGTGGTGGGAAGAAGAACTCCCTTTGCCCCAAAATCCTCCCAGTGAAAACAGGCTCCAGGAGGAGCATCTACCATGACTGGTTGCAGGGTGAGGGGAAAGAGAAGAGATGAGCTCAGAGAGACAAGAACACAACACAAACTAAGGAGAGAGAAGACAAAAGTTAAGGACATGCAGTAGTGACATATAAAAGCATCAAGGAGTGAAAAGAGGGGAGAAGAAATCAAAGCATCATGGGAAGTCCACAAACAGCCTGAGCCTATAGCAGCATAACTAAGGGATGGCTCAGGGTCACCTGATCCAGCTCTAACTATAAGCTTTATCAAAAAGGAAAGTTTGAAGCTGATCTTCAAAGTAGAGAGGGTGTCTGTCTCCTGAACTCAAACTGGGAGCTGCTGCCACACCCAGTCCAACATAGCCAGGCTTTCTTTGCTGCTTTGACAAAACCTCAAATCCCAGTCAGAAATGATGAGCATCATCACAGTGATGATCATTTCTCTGTTAACCCAGGCTTTCTGCTTCAGGATCTGTGCACGCTCACAGAACACGGAGACCTTTAAACAGCATTTCACTAAATGGATGGACTGAGCTCAGCCTACCGAGGAACTGGTGCCAGAGATCATAAAGAACATCAAACAGTCAAATTCAACACTTTTAATGGAAATATGAGATTAATGCTGCAGACAATCATGAACCTGCTGAATTCATGAACATCAAGAATGCAGCGAGTGGTAAAATAAAGATTTGACCTCAGTGTGCTCAGTGTTCCTGTCTATTCCTAACATATTCCTAACATGATAGCTGCACTTTAGAGCTCTAAAACTGGAACTGACACATTTAAACTCTACATGTTACTCAGTATATTCAGTTCTGACACTCGCCCACAGTCCAACAAAGGAAACATGGAGATCACATCAGTTTGTCATCAAAGTCTAATTATTTGGGAAACTTAACCTGTTATTATCTCGTTAACTCATTAACTGATTAACGTCAGCAATAATTTAATCACAGTTTTTTAAAATCATGATTACTGTGAAAGTGCTCACTGGCTCTGAATATAAAAGGCATGGGTCACAGGAGGGATGTTGACCAGTGCTGGCTTGAAATGGACATCATTATGCGTCTCAGCCAATGAGAGCATTGAGGGTGGGTCTAATACTACTGCAGCGTTCACATGACCCAGGACAGAAAGAAAGGGGCGGGGACAGAAACATGGAGACAGGTACAGATCTTTGACATGTTCATTTTAAACTGTTCCAGGAGGCAGTGTTGATACAACTAAAGTTATCTGGAAGCAAAGTTGAGTTTTTTATCGTCGGAGTACTTCATGTCTGAAGTATCACTTAAATGCATTACACGCTGTTGATGGCAGCAAACAAACCACCCAAACAAACAGAGGTGGGAGGCTTGGGCAGACTACGTAGATTCAGCTGGTGGGAGGAGTCTAGATAAACCAAAGAAAGACAAGCTAACAAACGCCACAGTGAAGTGAGTAGCTACAAACGGCAGGCCGATTAGTGTTGTTGAAGAAGTCGGTCTGAGGAACGTTCTTAGGATCAACAAATGACGGCATGTATGAGCCTCCCTCAAGATGCACCATCACAAGAAGAACACATGAGCTGTAGAAAAAGGAGAGACTACGAAAGCCACGGTGAACCAGCTGTTGGTCTCTGTGGAGACTACTGGACGTAGCTGGGTAACCATGGTTACCTGGGAGTTACAGAAACATGCAGAACATGTGATTCATGTTGCACAGCAGTGGGACATTTGAAATGAAGTCAGCACACTCAGTACAGATAGTGCATCAAATATGATGCTGCTGCCAGACGTCTGCCTTTGAACACGTCCCTGCATCGCGCACAACACCAAGGTTGCCATGGCAACAACAGCTAACAGGGACAAAGTGCACAGCTGGAAGCCTGCAGGTATATTTAACATGATGTATTTCTCAGTGTCCTGTCTGTGTGTGCGAGACAAACAGCCTCTGTATGTGTGTGTAAATACAGCATGAATATGTAGAGGACATGTTTGTGGATATAAGTAAATGAATGCTCTGCGTCATTTGAATCTTTGATTCTTGTTTCTGTTGCAGGTCTGTGACTGAACTTCTGGGAGGAGAAAAAATGGTTTCATGCTCTGTGATTCTGTGTTTTGTCATCTCTCTCAGGTGATGGAGAGCTCAGATGATGACCCACCTACGTGGTCAAATTCAAGTCTACATTCAGAACAGACCTGGAGACACGCAAGCAAAATGCCAACATTGTATATGAAAACTGCTGCTGCACTGGAGCCAGATTCAAGGAGCTCAAGTGTTTACCCAGATCTTACTGAACTTACTGAAGGAACAGAGGGTTGTTGGAGGGAAACCTGTGGAAGCAACAACATCCGAGCCACTAGAGAAAAAGTTGGCCCTATTGGTGCTTCATCAGAGTGTGATTGTGAACAGGAGGAAGACTCAGCTGAGAACAGTGTGGTGGATACAGAGCAGAGCCCACCATCAGTACAGAGGCCTGTCCATTAGAGTGCTGCTCCAAACATGCAGCACATGTAGTTGGCCACAGCTGCAACATCTGTACCTGTGAAAGCTTGTTCTCTGTTGCTGCTCATATTGTACAGAAGAAGAGAGTTTCTTTATCATCAGAAAATGTCAATGAGCTTGTGTGTCTTAGCAGCTGGCTCGGTGCAGAGGAGGAAGAAAATGTCAAGTCAGAGGAAGATAAATGCAGTTCATGTTGTCAACTCAACCTGGACTATTGAAAGAGTTTTTCTTTGTCTTGTTTCTGACTGAGATTCTCCAAAGGAAATCCAACACAAACAAACACTTCACACACTCAAAGTCCTGCACAGTAAATGAGCTGATGAGCGTTTGTGCTGCTGCCTGATAACAGAACAATAGTTCTGCTGCTTCCTGTTCTGCAAACACACATTTATAAATGTTCACTTGCTGTTGATCAAAGGTATGTTGGTGGCTCTGGGCGCTGAGGGCAACTTTGTAAAAAACTAGATCAAATGTTAACGTCCTGGCAGAGGCAAAGAACTTTGATTTGATATTTGAATAGATTCATGTTTCAGCTCAGACTAACAGAAATATTTGAACTGCTACTGTGTTAAAGGGAACACTGCTGTTAGAAAGCACCTGATTTGTTTCTGCACACTGAATGTTGCACTTCTCATACTGCAGTACTATTAAAATAAGTACACAATACACTACTTTTGAACTCATGATTGAATGTTGCTGTAACAAAGCCATTAATGTGATTCAAAGTGTTCATGGTTTCCCAGCACAACAAATGATTGCACAAGTGTGACTGATCCACTTTCTAATGTGTGTGTAGCCCACACTGTGTGTCACTGTGTCACAGGTGAGTCTGTGTATCCAGGTTCTATGAGGACAACAGGATATAGTGACTGAGTCCAGCAGCTTAAAGTCTGACTCCATCCTCCATTTAAATAACTCACACCAACAACTGAATAGCTTTGCCTTTGTGCAGCTGATAATTCATTTGATTATAGATGGCAGAGAGTTGGTGTCGTAAACCCCCGCCTCTGTTCAAAGATGGTCGCTCACAGTGGACATAGATGGCTTCTTTCAACATCGAAGTTTACCGGAAGCCCACACATACGGACCAGCCATCTATGTCCACTGTGAGCGACCATCTTTGAACAGAGGCGGGGGTTTACGACACCAACTCTCTGCCATCTATAATCCAGTTTTGAGATCCCTTCCCAGACGCCTTAACGCCCACTCACATCCTGGGCCATCTGATCTCAGGAATTCGCATGATAAGGTGGGGCCAGGTTTCACAATGAACTCACCCGAAACTGGCTGATTGGGGCCCACACCCATTTTCACACCTTGGCTCAGGCGATTAGAGGATCATCAGGGGGTCCTTTTGTCCCTCTGTGGGGGGTCACTCCCACTAGGCTTATATCTGAGACTCTCCACCATTTGACCTTAGAACTGAAGAAGCTTCTCGGATGAGAGGTGAAACGTCTTCAAGTAACTTAAAGAAGTCCAGACGCTTTTCTTTGCAAGCTCCTTTGACTACGATGACCTGGATGACTGAGAACCTTCACAGACAACGTAATTCTTTACTCGTTTGATCTGCTCCTTACCACAAGCCACCAGACGTAGAAGGTTTTGGACTTTTAACTATATTTTCTTAAGTTTTACAACTTTTCTTACCGTTAAAAACCTCGTTATGGCCATTCATGCTATACAAAGTACCGTAATTGTCGGGCTATAAGCCGCTACTTTTTGCACAAGCTTTGAACCCTGCGGCTTTTAGTCAGGTGCGGCTTTTCTATGGATTGTCCATGAGCGGATTTGTTTTGTTTGTTCTGCTGTTGTACGGCACTACGTTGCCTGGCGGAAGGATCGGGGTTCAAGAGTGGTATGTTGGTCATATGTCCATCCGCCAGGCAACGTAGTGCCGTACGAAGTAGCGCGAAAAACAAACTTCAAAGTAGCGCTACGCATTCAGCTGGAGGCGTGGATGATGAGCGGCGATAAACGTGCAAAAAGCAAGTTATGCTCAACTCCACCATTGGATTCTGACAGCGTGGAAAAGTGTGAAAACATCCACGATCACCAACGGATTTCGAAGGGCTGGACTGCTGCATGATGGAGAGGACACCGCCATTGCCCTTCAGAGGGTGTTCGACTCTGACACTGACAACGAGGATTTGTTTGGTTTTGTAAGTGACAACGAAGGAGAGAAGCTGAGAGTGGATGACAAAGCCACCCTGAGCCTGTTCGTTTCCGACACTGGAGAAGAGGACTTTGGTGGTTTTAGTGCGCAGGAAGAAGAGAAAGATGGTGAATGACTGACTTTTCTTCTTGTTAAAGCCGTGTCACTGCACCTGAGCCTAAAAGGTAGTCTGAATCTATTTTTCTGGTGTGCTGTAGGTTATTGTTATGTACTACATTTGTTACTCATTTATGAAGCGCAGTACATGTTTCGTACTTGTAATTACCGCTACTTGTACATATACCTAAAAAGTTGTGCAAATATGTACCCATAACTTGTTTTTCAAAATATTAATAAAAGTGATGTGTCTCCAAACAGCCATCTCTTTCCTGACAATTCGATTTGTGCATATTCTCTTACATATGATAAGTCAACATTGAAACACCTGTGGCCTTTAGTCAGGTGCGGCTAATGTATGTACAAAACAGGATTTTCCCCTGATTTTAGCTTGTGCGGCTAATATTCAGGTGTGCTCTGTAGTCTGGGAAATACGGTAATTAGACATGTGCGATATCTACAGAAATGTCAGAATCTCAGCTAAAAGTTCACAAAACCATCTCAACAATCACCAAACAGCTAAAACAGCAGGTGAACAGATTACACAAAATAAGATGTAAACACAAATCCCCTTGATCATCAGTTTTTTTAAACATGAAGCGTAGTTTTTGACGTTTATTTACTACTGGTTCAATGAATTTTGGTTGGACAGTTATGAAACCTGCAGTCTCAGAATCTGTGAGAAGTCTGTTTTCAGCACGCAACAGCATTGTTGTGTTGTGTGCTGTGGATTCACCTCTGCAAACTCATCACTGTTTTACCATCATGTTTCTACTTAGACAATAACAAAGAAAGCTGTTCCCAGGAAGTACTTCCCGTCTTGTTAACATAAGAGTATGTTGCCCTTCAAAACACCTCCACTTCTCCTCTTATTAGAGGACTGCCTTATTATTAATCTGCTAATTCTGTCAGTTGATGAAAGAAAAATGCTTGATCTCACCTGAGAGTTTCCAGTTTACAGTGTGGACTCTTCAGTCCTTCAGACAGAAGCTTCACGCCTGAATCATTCAGGTTAATGTTACTCAGGTCCAGCTGTCTCAGATTAGAGGTCTGAGAGCTGAGACCTGAGGACAGAGCTTCACAGCTTCTCTCTGTCAGGTCACAGTGACTCAGTCTGAAAAATAACAGATAAACAATTACAAAAATAAAACACTTATGTTGAAGTGTAATGAGATACTATTATATTTAGCAATATTTAATCTTGTTTTGTCAGGAAACTGAGCACTTATGCAGAGCAACATGTGGAGAGAATCAGAGGAGAAGAAGTGAAGAGAGAACAGCAGTAAAACAACACTGAATCGTTCAGTGTGCTTTTGATATCAACAAAATGTGTCAAATTTCTTTATTTTGTATTTGTTTTAGTAGAATTGATGATTATCACTTAGATAACAACCACAACCCAGGTCTAAATTGCACTTTGGTAACAGTTACACCCAGAAATATTTCAGAAATGTGGACAATTTGTGCTCCATTGTATTCAGTATTGAACAAACTGAGTACCAATGACCACTTAGTATTTTTGATATTTTATTTGAGTTGTTCCAACCTGATCTGTGTTAACTAGAATAAACATTTAAAAACTAAAGCTATGATCACATATTTACTTAAAGAGCTTTGTTGGAGGGTTTGACCACTGGCAGCAGCCTCAGAAGAGCCTTTTTAAAGGCTCATCTTCTCACTTAGATCATTTATTTCTACTTACATTTCTTTCTGGGAAAAATGGGGATTACTTTGAAAACAGGAACTATTTTCCCCAAAAATCAGCCCTGGATTAGTAAATCTCTCAAACATCTTCTCAGTCAGAAGAAGCTGTCTTGTTATGAGGGATAGAAGAAAAAGATCGAGGCACAGAAACTTGTCGAAAGAGAGTTAAAGCAGCTAAAATCAGGTCTAAAATTAAAGCAGAGCAGAAGTTGAATAAAGGACACTCAAGGCTGGCTTGGAAAGGAATGAAGTCCATGGTGGGGATGCAGAGCAAGGACCAAAGATGAATGTGATGCTGAATCAGCAGAAGACTTGGACTCATTTGATTCCAGCTTTGATAACATTGATTTCAATTAAGAGCTTTGTGATTGTAGGAAAAGGCTGGTAGCTCTGAGAGTCCCACTGATGAGGTGTCTGTGAAGGTTCGCAGTCATCTAAAGAGCTTAGAAAAACAAGGCATCTGGACTTCTTTAAGTTTCTTGAAGACATTTCACCTCTCATCCAAGAAGCTTCTTTATTTCTAGGGTCAGATGGTGGAGAGTCCCAGATTAGCCTGTGTACAAACAGACTTCAACCATATGAGAGTGAGTGAATGAGAGCACACACAGGACACTCTGATCTCTGAACACTGGAAGTCCCAGGCTTTTCTAACCCAAGTCAGCCAAGTGGAAGCTAAATTGGCTAGTCTTTTAGCATCAATTCATATGTAAATTAGGTTGTTACCTGAGAAGTAGGGGTGTGTGAATGATTGCTGATTTCTAACTGCCAACTGCCTCTTTGTTTGTGTGTGGGGGTGGGGAGCTGCTAAAAGCTGTTAACTTCCTTTTGTGTTGAGGTGGATGCAATTGTTATCTTGCGGGGGTTTACTAGGGTTCCATCATTACATGACTGCTGGTCAGCAAACCTGGGAAACCCACAGCATAACCCTAACCCTGCTGTATATTGCAAGTAAACCTGACAAGTTTGGTATCAAGTTTTGGGTGGCCTAAAATCCAACTACATTTGCAATGTCTTCCCATATCTTGGCAAGGACCCCAATCGTCCCAGTGGGGAGAGACTGTCTGAAAATGAAGTGATGAGGCTGATGGAACCATTCCTAGACAAGGGCAGAAATGTTACCACGGACAATTTCTTCACATCGCTTTCACTTGCGCAAAAACTTCTTAGACGGAAAACCACCATCCTCGACTAACTCTCATATGGCTGGGAAGAAGGCAAGAAACGAACAGTTGCTTTGGACACAACCCTCCACACCTATCCCTGGAAAAAGAGCCATGTGTCAGGTCAAACACAAATGCTTTCACTGCTACACATACACATGTAGTAAATGCAGACTACAGATACTATGGCAGTGCCAGGATAGTGAGTGATTGCTGAAAATATTGAAATGTACTCACTTTTTATTATTATTTGTAAATATGTGTACAAATGGTTGTTTTTTGTTTTTTGTACTGTTTTTATCAATAAATTTCAGCAACAAAGGAAATACACCCATGTGTGTTGATTTCTCCCTAAGATGGCAAACTGAAACAAGTTTCCTTGTGGCCCAGGAAACTAACGACTCCAAGTGGCTCAGCATGGCCCCACCTTATTTACATAACAAAAGCAGCAGTTCACAGGTAAACACAGGATATTAGCTAAAAGCCTACCAGCCATTTGGCTGGAAGGCGGGTTTTAAGAGTAGAAAAGCCAAATGACTGCTCTCTGGGACTCTAGGTGTGAATGTGTGTGACGCAGTGAAAAAGAGGATTGTACTGCATATACTGTGACTGACAAACAGAGTTTAAAGAGAAAGGTGTTTGGATTAAAATGGATTATGCTAAAGTGAACGTGCTAATGAAATCTGAACTGACTGAAATGTGAAGTGAAGATAATTCAGATGTAAAAGAGAGAGAGGGGGTGTTAATAAGGTGGGGCTGAAGATCAGTGAAGGGCATGTAAACAGCTGATTGGCTGAGTAGATATCAGATCGACAGTTTCACGGTTTTCCCTGTGGATTATAACTTCAAGAAGATGTGACATTCATCAAGGAATCCTGCTCTCCGGATTATTTCCATGAATACTGAGCTGGATCACATCTACAGGACTGGAATGGCCATCTCACCACCAACCTCACTGTGCACATTCACTTTTTAACCCTTTGTGAGACACTAAAGGTGTAAATCTGCGTATTTATCTATGTTAGTGCAAACTCCTCTAATAGGTTGCTTTGGCCTTTCCAAGTAATATCTTCCCTTGGAGTCTGCAGTCCAGGCTCCTAAAATCATCCTAGTTTAACAAGCACTACAATCTAAAGGAGAGCTGCACTAACAGGTGTGACTGATGAGATCTGACCTGCAAGGATACTCATGTTTATGTATATCAGGACAAGCAGGGAAGACCTGGACATCAACTCTGTCAGGCTGCCTGAGTCCTCTCACCCACATCAGCTCAGAACTCTGCATTATCTACTGAGTCAGACTCAGAGGATCAGGGATCAGAAGTTCTACAAAGAGTAGAACCACACTGCCTGTATAGAGGTCTGTGGGCCTACTGATCCACAGTGTCAGCACAACTTTCACATCATATTCATCTCAGCACAACTAAAACATGTGACTGACCTCAGAGTTTTAAGTCCACATCCTGGACTCTCCAGAAGAACACAAAGATGCTTCACTCCTGAATCCTGCAGCTTGTAGTTGTGACTCAGGTCCAGCTCTCTCAGATGGGAGGGGTTGGACTTCAGTGCTGCTGCAAGATAATCACAGCTGATCTCTGACAAATCACAGTCCTTCAATCTGAATAAAAAAATGAAAGATGTAAGTTTATTAGACAAAGTGTGACCTTGAAATCATTCAGTGTTTCATCATCTGTTCAGAGCTGAAGAAGGTTCAGAATGTAGAAGTTTAGAAAATGGAAACTCCAAACAGCTGAAGCCAACAGGAAGCAGCTTCAAACAAACAAGACAAAAAACTCGGAATGCTTCACATTAAAGTTGTACATTTATCATAAAAAAATGAAAAAGTCGTGTTTTTCCTTCAAGGAACAACATGGCTTCACTTTTAAAGGTGAAATATGAAAGAAATGGACATATTTGAAGTCCAACACCATTTTCCAGTCACATTATTAAAGCAAAAAACTACAATCTCATTTTCATTCCAACAAGTCATCTTCTGACCCTTTATTATTATTGTTATTATTCAATATTTATAGAGGATGTTTTTAAATTAGGCTCAATTATGTGACAGACATTTCATCCCATATCAGTTTGGCCTCATCCTGGGCCGGATTATCCAGCACACACTCTGACCACAGGCCCAGGGGCCACGCACAGCTGGGCTCCATCCAAGAGACAGGAAACAAACCAACACAATAATAAAAAGCACCGTGTGATCTTCTTACATCTTCAAGACAAACATACATTGCAAACTTTCTTTCTTTTCTTTTTTTTTTTATAAAGCTCTGACTTGTATTATGAGTCTGTGGTCTGGGAGAGAGTCTGTAACGCTCTGTCTGCAAAATACAGTAAATAATGACCAACGTTGGGCAATTAATTATATAGTTACTTCTTCAAAAAAGTTACCGAGTTTTGAAAACAACAAAGTTGTTTTTTTTTTTGCAGCTGTTTACCTAAAAATGCAGCCAAGGCGTTTTTTTTTTAAAATAAACATTTTAAACTATTTACAGAACAATCAGCTGTTCTGATGCCACATAAATTATTTGTATCACTCCAAAAAATAATTTCTGTCCACTATGAGATAAACGAAAACAACAGCCTGATACCTGCAGGTCTGACAACAGGAGATATATCACTGCTGTAATACCTGTACGATTCAGCAGTCGCTTGAATGTCAGTATAATATCAGCCTGATGTCTGCAGTTTAGTGTCAGCACAACTTTCACATCATATTCATCTCAGCACAACTAAAACATGCTGACTGACCTCAGAGTTTCAAGTCCACATCCTGGACTCTCCAGGAAACCACACAGATGCTTCACTCCTGAATCCTGCAGCTTGTAGTTGTTACTCAGGTCCAGCTCTCTCAGATGGGAGGGGTTGGACTTCAGTGCTGCTGCCAGATAATCACAGCTGATCTCTGACAAACCACAGCCCCTCAATCTGTATAAAGAATGAAAGATGTAAGTTTATTAGACAAAGTGTGAGCTTGAAATCATTCAGTGTTTCATCATCTGTTCAGAGCTGAAGAAGGTTCAGAATGTAGAAGTTTAGAAAATGGAAACTCCAAACAGCTGAAGCCAACAGGAAGCAGCTTCAAACAAACACAACAAGAGAAAAAAACTCTGAATGTTTCACATTAAAGTCGTACATTTATCATAAAAACAGGACAAAGACTTGAAAAAGTCGTGTTTTTCCTTCCATGAACCACAAGGCTTCACTTTTAAAGGTGAAGTGTGAAAGAAATGGACATATTTGAAGTCCAACACCTTTTTCCAGTCACATTATTAAAGCAGACAAACTACAAGCTCATTTTCATTCCAACAAGTCATCTTCTGACCTGGACTAACAACACTGGTCTCTATGTGCAGCTGGCTGTGAGACCGGTGCTCAGGGAGCGTCTACAAAGTGCAACACTGAAAGAACATCACACACTCATTTGCTTCCAGCACTTTCACACAAACATCTACTGTCATCATTGTCACCAAACTCTGTGGATCCTTTATTGCAAATTCAAACGGGATCAAATGGTCAGACAAAAGAGGGTTATGAGGAAATATGATGAAATGTTGTGTATTAGCAGCAAGTTACTGAATCATTTTCCTCAGAAAACAAACAAAATGATTGACAAACATGTTTTTACAAACTCAGTGTTGGACTTGGATCAGCAGGATAAGCTGATGTTTAAAGGCATTTGAGTCTCGCTGTATGAGAGTCCAGTTATTACTCAATATTTATGGATGATGTTCTTTCAGTGTTGCACTTTGTAGACGCTCCCTGAGCCTCACAGCCAGCTGCACATGGACCAGCTGACATTACCCGGCATTAGAGGCGGCTGTAAAAAAAATGGATTTTCCTATTTAAATGGTTTTAATTTGAATAAAGCGATGTTGATTCATTCAATCCTGAATCGATTTTTAATATAAATGTATTTTTCCAGAATCTCAGGTTAAAGCTCCCAAAAGTATTTCAACAACAAGCAAACAGATAAAACAGTAAATGAGAGCAGCTAAACACACAAAGATGGAAACACAGAGCGTGGATCGTTCACTTGACGGCACGTACACGGACACGCCGTCGGGGCTGAAAGTGGACAGCTCACAGATCCTGAAGCTGCAGGTTTCATCTGTCTGTCTGTTCTGTTTGATCCTCAGTGACTTTGACACAAAGGCCTCTGCTGTGATGATCACACCTCTGATCAAGTCTCACAGTGTCAGCTTTGTTTTTATACATATGGATATGTGCTGATAAATGATCAGAATTATAATATTTCCCACTGTCTGCTGTGTGCCGTGACCTTTGACCTGCTAAAGACAGTCAGCTGTGGATTATTCATTGTTGTGTCTGATACTTAGAACTGTGAGGAAGAACACTACACAGTTAATCAGGGTCCCCTCTCTCTGAATCAGGAAAGGTGGGCAGGCCGCGTGTGGGCCGCGGGCCATACGTTGAGTCTCACTGTTTGAAATGTGAACATTGTTCTGCTGCAGTCAATGGACTAAACCAGAGAAGAAGAAAACAGACTTTACCATGAAGATCCTCAGTGTGGATCAGTATAATATCAGCCTGATGTCTGCAGTTTAGTGTCAGCACAACTTTCACATCATATTCATTTCAGCACAACTAAAACATGCTGACTGACCTCAGAGTTTCAAGTCCACATCCTGGACTCTCCAGGAAACCACACAGATGCTTCACTCCTGAATCCTGCAGCTTGTAGTTGTTACTCAGGTCCAGCTCTCTCAGATGGGAGGGGTTGGACTTCAGTGCTGCTGCCAGATAATCACAGCTGATCTCTGACAAACCACAGTCCATCAATCTGTATAAAGAATGAAAGATGTAAGTTTATTAGACAAAGTGTGAGCTTGAAATCATTCAGTGTTTCATCATCTGTTCAGAGCTGAAGACAGTTCAGAATGTAGAAGTTTAGAAAATGGAAACTCCAAACAGCTGAAGCCAACAGGAAGCAGCTTCAAACAAACACAACAAGAGAAAAACTTCTGAATGTTTCACATTAAAGTCGTACATTTATCATAAACACAGGGCAGGGATAGCTCAGTAGGTAGAGTGGTGGCCCCATGATCGGAAGGTCGGGGGTTCGACTCCACTGAACGGCTACTCTGAGGTACCCCTGAGCAAGGTATCGTCCCTACACACTGCTCCCTGGGCGCTGCATTGGTGGCTGCCCATTGCTTCACTGGGTGAATGGGTTAAATGCAGAGGAACTATTTCCCTATGGGGACTAACACGCACATTTAAACACAGGACAGAGACTTGAAAAAGTCGTGTTTTTCCTTCAAAAGGTTATATAAAAGGTTGGAACTGTAAAGAAAACAAACATATTTATAATTATATAGTTAATTCTTCAAAAAGGTTACTGAGTTTTGCAAACAACAAAGTTTGTTGCAATAAATACTGAATAGTATCGTTGTTATAAACAACAATACTATTCAGGAAGAAAACCAAACATTGCAGATATTTTTATCATAACTCTGGTTTTACGTGGCCGATCAACACAATTTAAAAACTGGTATAAAGTCCACACTTTGTCCGTCAATTGTTCCGTCTGTCCTGCTCACATCTCCAATGGTTGTACACGTTGTCATTAACGTGGCTTCACTCCACATCAGCCGCTTTGCTAAAACACCGGTGTCGGCACATAAGGACGCTGTCATAGCCTGTCAACGACGTTGATTAGCTGTGTATATACGAATGTGAATCGCATCATTGGCTGGACTATGGGATAAGGTGGCATCGTTCTAATCCCATACGGGAGCAGCCAGTCACTTACTGACTAACACTGCAAAGCAGAATTGTTAAAGTGTTAATTTTAATTTCAATTGAGATTTGATTTTTTTTTTTTTTGTGCGCAACACAGATTTTCTGTGTGCAGAGACCATGCCAGCAGTGTGCAATTGCACGCGCGCAGCTTAGAGAGAACATTGGGCACCACCACAGTTCACTTCAGCAAAACTTTACTTCAGATTTGTTTTCATGTTTTGATCCAGTGATGAGAGCCGTTTCCCCCATGTCCAGTCCTTGTACTAAGCTAGGCTAAACATGTCCAGTGCCTGTCTCTGTGCAGCTTTTAATCTGATGTTAATAAAGTAGAAATGGAGGAAGAAGAAAATGACTTCATCAATCAACATGCAGCTACCAACCCAAATGGTGAGGTGGTGGTTAGTTATTACTGTTGTTTATGATCCCCTACATTATCCTACATTCAAATATATTCTCCAGCTACAATAGTGTTTGTGTTCCTAAAAGGATTTCATGAATGTGTTATTGTTCATGTCACATCTGTATGAAACAAAGAGGAAGAGAGGTTTATCCTTCATGATCACAAACTGTTCCAGGATGTAAACCTGAGATCTGTGTGGAGCAGCTGACCTGTACGATGTGCTCAACACAAACATTATTTACCATCAGTTACTGTGTGACTGAACCACGTGGGTGTATGAAACATCGCTTTTAGTTTTAATAGCACATGGCAACATTCAGACGGGAATCTATACAGTAACAATTTGATTTGTTACATTGAGGAGACTGTTGAAGGGAACGATGAGGGGAAACTGTAGCAGCAGCAACAGAAACCAGGAGACAAAGCTGAGGTCTGGGTTCCTCTATGCTACACACAGCCTCCTGCTCCTGTACTTTAGTAAACACATAAATATCTCCAAGTACACTTACTTCAGAAACTCTATTAAACTCATTACAAGTTTAGTTCAGCTTTAAATTACTCACAACATCATCACACGAGTAAACAAAGTAACTCACACAGCTACCAGGGCTCTAGACTAACTTTTTGCCATGGGCGTCTGATCATTTATCAGTACTGATCATTTATCAGTACTGACTTCATCAGAATTGTGAACATCACAGCAGATGCCTTTGTGTGAAAGTAACTGAGAATAAAACACAGAAAAACATGAAGGAGATTTTCCTGGACTGGCTTTTTATAGCAGATAACCTTAAAAATATTCTACAATGTTCTGCATATAAAGTTTAAATTTCTTCAGTATTGAACAACAGAAAAAATAGGCTTTCTTGTCCGAGGTCATTTAAGCGAAAAAAAGAAAAAGAAAAGAAAAAGACAGCAGCCACAGCGCTGTAAACAACTGTAGACTGGTGGGTAATAAGCAAATGAATAATACAGAAAACAGAGATTTGAGACGGGAAACTGTTCTTGAAGTACAGAGAGAGAGAGAGCTAGCTGTGCATGAAGTGTGATTTTAATAGTCATGGAAGCAAAACAGGAAAATTCAGCTCGGTGAACCTGCAGCTAAGAATCAGCACAAAAATACATAATCACAGCGCGGACCGGACGCATCAGAATCGCTAAGCTCCGACAGCGTGTCTGTCTACAGCCGTTGGGTGAGAAAGCCGAGAAAGACAAAGTTGATTCTGATGCGTCGGGTCCGTTCTGTGTTTACGTCTTTGTGTGGAATCCGTGTACCTGCTCTCACATGCTGTTTGGTTGTTGTTGAAATGGTTTTGTGAGCTTTAATCTGAGAATCTGGCGTTTCTGGCAAAACACAGTTATGCCGGGCTCACACTGTGCGATTTTGTCAGTTGCGCGATTCAGCTCCTGCTCAAACTGTACGATTGACTCACAGGGGTTAGAAGTTCGTAGGTCACGATGCAGGGTCTCACACTATACGACCTGATGCTCTGATGCAACCTGAGTGCTCACACTGTGCGTCCATAAAATAAGCAGAGGCGGTGGTGTATGTTTCATGATCAACAACAGCTGGTGTGATTATGCGAACGTGCACCCGGTCAAATCCTTCTGCTCACCGGACCTGGAGTACCTGATGATTAAGTGCCGGCCATTCTGGCTACCGAGGGAATTTACAGCCGTGATTATTACGGCTGTTTACATTCCCCTACAAGCCGACACTGACCGAGCACTCAGGGAACTGTACAGCGCAATCAGCAGTGAGGAAACCGCACACCCAGAGGCAGCGTTTATCACAGCCGGAGACTTTAATAAGGGAAACCTGAAGAAAGTCTCACCAAAACTCCACCAACACATCCATTTCAACACTCGTGGAGACCGGCTACTTGACCACTGCTACACCTCTTTCCGGGATGCGTACATTCGGCCAATCAGATCACCGCTCCATCCTGCTCCTGCCCGCCTACAGGCAGAAGCTGAAACAGGAAGCTCCAACCCGGAGGGCGGTGCACCATTGGACGGACCAATCGGAGTCTACGCTGCGGGACTGTTTTGATCACGCGGACTGGGAAATGTTTCACGTGGCTGCTAGGGACATTGATGAATACACAGACTCAGTCTGCGGATTTACTGTATCAGGAAATGCGTGGAAGATGTCGTCCCATCCAGAACAGTTAAATCCTTCCCAAATCAAAAACCCTGGATTAATGGAGATGTTCGCGCGGCACGGAGCACCGCCTTTGCCTCCGCGAACACATCGGACTACAAACACGCACAGTACCAACTCCGGAAGACGATCAAAGCAGCCAAACACTAGTACAGGGACAGGGTGGAGCAACAGTTTGACAACGCTCGGAGTATGTGGCAGGGACTAAACACGATCACAGACTTTAGAGGGAAAACCAGCACACCGCAGACCACGGCCTCTCTGTGTGAGGATCTAAACGTATTCTACGCTAGATTCGACACAGCGAACACCATGAGACCGGACAGTGTGCGCAACGCGGATGACGTCAGTGCGCACACTGTGTCTGAGGAGGATGTGCGGAAGTGCTTCAGGAAGGTGAACGCGCGCAAAGCTACTGGTCCGGACGGGATTCCCGGCCGCGTCCTCAAGTCATGCGCGGCTCAGCTGGCTGGAGTGTTCACACACATCTTCAACCTTTCCCTCTGTCTGTCTGTAGTCCCAGCCTGCTTCAAAATGGCCATGCACAACTCTGTTGCTTGTGAAGCTCGCACAGAAGAATTTCACTCACATGTGCTGTACCAATGTACCTGCACATGTGATGTGACAATAAAAGTGATTTGATTTGATTTGATTTGAAATGAAGGTTATAACAGAAATTCTGTCGCTCGCTCTCCCTCTCTGTCTTTCACTCACACAGACACGCACACCACCACCATCAACTTTGCTAAATTGCTAATGAAAAACCTTGATCAGGCAGCTGTGATTGAGCAGCAATGTAGATCCAAATATTTCCACGGTTGTTGTGGTCGTGATAATTTTGTGAGGCCACATCGAAAAGGCTCAGATGAGCTTTCCAAAGTTCTACAAGTGCCTCCATCACTTGTGTCCAGATCACACGCTGCACTGCCGTGCTGTGCCGTCTTTTTCGCTGACATTTGTGTTTGCGCATGCGCAGTGTGAGATACTGCGGTGACACCCTCACGACGGTCGCGAGGAGGTTTGAAATCCTCACGACCAAGCGATTGATGATCGGGAGCTGGTCGTGAGGTGTCAATCGCTTCTCGTTACCCCACGTATACTACAAGATGCACGACACACGATGAAGGCCAAAATCGGGCCGATCGCCAAAACGGTCGCACGACTCAAAAATCGGCTCAAAATGGGCCAAAAATTGCACAGTGTGAGCCCAGCATTATATTTAAAAGTCAATTCAGGATTTAATGAATTGATATTGTTTTATTCAAGCTACTCACCTCCCACTTCCACCTGCACTTTCAACTGGACCACGGCCAATCAGAGAGGTGCCGCCCCTTACCATATCTGATTGGTTTAGTCCACGATAGGGGCATAATGTGTGTCTGTTGTTGACCACAGGGAAGGTTGCAGATTTTTTTTTTTTTTTGCTAACCGAACAGTTGGTCGCACAGGTGCAACCAAATATTTTTTTTAGTCGCACCACTGAAAAATTTGGTCGCATTTGCGACCAAATTGGTCGCACTCTAGAGCCCTAGCTACTGTTCAAGTTTAGTCATCTTTAATACAAATATACCTCATTATTATGAATCTCACACCCACCTGCTCATTGAACTGAACAATAATTCTGTTTTACCATTGAAACAAAATATGTGACTGTAAAAAATTCTTCAGACGGTAATTAAGAATCTCCTAAGCAATCCAAAGATAAAGAAAAGTTCACCTGCCAATTCTATAAAGCTTGGTTGTTTATACAATAATATCTTTTAATGATATGTTTGGATCCTGACCTGAGAGTTTCCAGTGTACAATGTGGACTCTGCAGTGCAGCAGACAGAAGCTTCACTCCTGAATCCCGCAGGTCATTGTTACTCAGGTCCAGCTCTTTCAGACTAGAGGACTGGGAGTTGAGAACTGAGGACAGAGCATCACAGCTTCTCTCTGAGAGGTTACAGCCACTCAGTCTGGAAGAAAACAAACAAATTAATTAAATCAGTCAAATGAAACATTTTTTAATGCCAGCATGCAATACAATTATTGGTTAACTAAATAGCTTCATTAAAACACAACTCTTCTTCTATATCAGCACTTACTCCTTGTAAGCTCCACCTGCTCCACCTTCTGAGTCAGAAGACATGAAAACAAACTGTAAATCTAGTAGAAACATGATTGGAAATCTTCTCAGATCCATTTGTACATTTAGAGCCTGATCCTGAAATATAGCAGCACTGACATTCACAGCAGCAAAGGGTTCTTGCTGATCTGAGCTGGCTTGGCCCTGGCTTATTGAAGATTAAAGAAAGTGGAATCAGCTGTTCAAAACCCCACAAGACTGCCCGCTGTGACTGAAACAATGGGGCGGATCGTGACTTCTCAAAATGAGCTCATTGAACGCACCACGGATAAGATCTTGAAGAAGCTCATGGCGGTCGTGAGTTCTCAGACTTTGCTCATTGAGTGCAAAACAGATAACCTCTCGGAGAAGCTCGTGGCTCTCCAACGGGAGATTGAGAAACGAGTGACCGACTGTTAGATCAGCTGTGAAATTGACATGCAGTTGTTCGCACCAAAGAAAACCACCATCATTTCATGCGGCTAACATACTGGCGCCAGCTGTGGTCTCAAGGCTGGAGCTGAACATAACAAATCTCACCCTGATAACAGACGGTGTTTAGACTGTTCCTTCCCATCCTAAGCATGCCTATCCCCTCCCGATGCAGACGATGGGTCGAGGGGACCAGCGCTAATGCTTCAGGCCCGGATGCGCTGTCTACACCGGCTGTCTCTTACCCTTTACCCATCCCTTTTGCTTGTCATGTGTTTCTATGGCGTATTAAGAGTTTTCATGTGCTCTGCGCTAAGGTCATTTTTTTCTGTTCTCAAACTGATCTCCCTGTTGGAGCTCAGTCTGGGGGGAGTTCTTTTTTCTCCTCATCTTTCCTGATGTTGTGCATTTTCCGCTGTTCGGTTCCGGGTCGCTGCTCTAGCGGCTGACCGGCCAGCTACCTAGCCTGACCTGTTTCCCCAATGTGATGTTTGTGTATTGTATGTACGGTTGGCAAGGTCAGTATCCTAATTGCCCCTTGAAAATAAATACAGTGTTCTGAATCTGAATCTGAAAAGATTACAGAAGACGACTCTGTTCAGTAAATATTACGCTCATGCTGTCAAGAAATACCAAAGGTAGGTAAAACTCTGGTTGTTGCAGCCATCCAGTATGACATGCTTTGTACTGTTCTGCTGCAGTTTGTGACATCTGGTGGATGAGTTGTGAAGGATGATGAAAGAAACACTTCACTCAATGTTTTTCTTCTAAACTGGATGTAATTTTGGCAGCCGAGAGTTTTTCACAATCTATCCTGGCTGCAAATAGGAACACAACAAATAACTAACTTTACCCACTTGGATCCTTATCATTCAAGATTGTGAAAAGATTCTCTACTCAGAGAATACTGGTGATTTTAGATGAGAGAGATGATTTGGAAGATGATGAAGGAGAAGAGTTTTCAGAACTTGAGGCCTTTTGTCTTCACTGTATAGGACAGAGGAGACAGGAAGGGAGGGTGAAGTGAGGAGAATAACACACAGGAAATTGTCTTGGGCAGACTCAAACCAGGCCCTGGAGTCACGACTCTAACTTTCAGTACATGGGTCACCTGCTCAGCCAGGTAAGCTAGTCAGCAGTGTGTGAGTTAATTTGAAGACAATGATGACTATAACTCAGGTAAATAAAAATACTTATCATCAACCAACAAGGGGAAAACAGTGAGCTTGAATGACCAAGCTTTGACCAAGGGTGGCTCACTCCTCGGTCTTCTTGCCCAAGGAGTGAACCACCCTGCATGGCTATCAATGTGGTGCAACCAAGGCCATCATACAGTACAGGCCATTCAAGCTGATTTTTAACTTAAAAATCATCTAGATTAGGATATGTTGGCTGATCTGAATTGTGTTCTAGATGCAATCACAACAAACAGAGAGCTGTTGTGTGTCCAAGGTGAACAGGAAGAATATATACATGCATAAAGTCAATAAAGTCAGGTTTGCTTTAGACTGTGCTGCAGTTTATCATCAAAGACTGACAAACAGGCACCATGCTGCCAATAAATGGCATCAAGTCTGACTTGAATTTTTTCTTTTTTTTCTTTTTTGTTTTTAATCAAGATTAAATTTCATAGCAACCACAGGAGAGATAACCAGGGAAGGTGTGCTTGAGGGGATATAGCTAAAACAGCTGGTTTCAGACTGAAGATGAACTGAGGTGCTGCACCCAAGTCTGCAGGTTCAGGGAGGGACAAACATCTGCTGCAACCAGATTGGAGTGAGAGGAGAGAGCAGGCCAACAACAACAAAGAAACAACAAACACACTGTGGAAGACTGAAGCAGAGTTTAGTTTAAAGTGGAACTAAGGATATTTCTCTGGCTGCTATGATTCACTGAGTAATTCAAATGCTTTCTTTAATGCAGGACCCACCATCCATGCATGTAAAAGCAAGTGTTTCACCAATATTTGTGACTAAAAATAGACCTGCAGTAGAAATGTATCTAGGAGCATGCATGTGAATATAAAGTATCACAACATAAGGCACATGCAGTCTAAGTTTTTAAACATAGACTGATAACATAACAGCAGCAGTGATGATCAGAGTTTATGGTGAATTCAGCGTCTCGAGTACACCAAGTACTTGAGGCATCAAAGAGGTCACAGTTGTCTTGGAGAAATCCCAAAACTTTAGGATACAAATTCATAAAAAGACAGAAAGCCTGGTGAAATAAATTACTGACACAGTTGGATGTTAAAAGTAAAGACATGAGTACAAATGTACTCACAGAGCTTTGTTGGAGGCTTTGACCACTGGCAGCAGCCTCAGAAAAGCCTCCTCTGAAGCAGAGTATTTCTTCAGGTCAAACACATCCAGATCTTTTTCTGATGACAGTAAGATGAAGGCCAGAGCTGACCACTGAGCAGGAGACAATTTATCTGTGGAGAGACTTCCTGATCTCAGGGACTGTTGGATCTCCTCCACTAGAGAACAATCATTCATTTCATTCAGACAGTGGAACAGATTGATGCTTTTCTCTGCAGACAGATTCTCATTGAGCTTCTCCTTGATGTACTGGACTGTTTCCTGATTGGTCAGTGAGCTACTTCCTGTCTGTGTCAGCAGACCTCGTAGGAGAGTCTGATTGGTCTGCAGTGAAAGACCCAGGAGGAAGCGGAGGAACAAGTCCAGGTGTCCATTTGGACTCTGTAAGGCCTTGTTCACAGCACTCTGGTGGAGAGATTGAAGTTTTGGTTTGTTAAATAGTTTAGACCATGTATAGGTTGTTTGTTGTTCTTCCAGCAGATTGAGTCCAGAGTTGATGAAGGTGCGATGGACATGAAGAGCAGCCAGAAACTCCTGAACACTGAGATGAACAAAGCAGAACACCTTGTCCTGGTACAGTCCTCTCTCCTCTTTAAAGATCTGTGTGAACACTCCTGAGTACACTGAGGCTGCTCTGATATCGATGCCACACTCTGTCAGGTCTGATTCATAGAAGATCAGGTTTCCTTTCTGCAGCTGATCAAAAGCCAGTTTTCCCAGTGACGTAATCATCTTCCTGCTCTCTGGACTCCAGTGTGGATCTGTCTCAGCTCCTCCATCATACTTGACCTTCTTCACTCTGGCCTGAACCACCAGGAAGTGGATGTACATCTCAGTCAGGTTCTTGGGCAGCTCTCCTCCCTCTCTGGTTTCCAGCACATCCTCCAGAACTGTAGCAGTGATCCAGCAGAAGACTGGGATGTGACACATGATGTGGAGGCTTCGAGCTTTCTTGATGTGGGAGATGATCCTGCTGGCCTGCTCCTCATCTCTGAACCTCTTCCTGAAGTACTCCTCCTTCTGTGGGTCAGTGAACCCTCTGACCTCTGTCACCATGCCAACACAGTCAGGAGGGATCTGATTGGCTGCTGCAGATCGTGTGGTTATCCAGAGGCGAGAAGAGGGAAGCAGTTTCCCCCTGATGAGGTTTATCAGCAGCACATCCACTGAGGTGGACTTTCTAGGGTCAGTTAGGATTGTAGTTTTGTGGAAGTCCAGAGGAAGTCGACACTCATCCAGACCATCAAAGATGAACACAACCTGGAAGTCTTCAAAGCTGCAGATTCCTGCTTCTTTGGTTTCAGTAAAGAAGTGATGAACAAGTCCCACCAAGCTGAACTTTTCCTCTTTCAGCACATTCAGCTCTCTGAAAGTGAATGGAAATATGAACTGGATGTCCTGGTTGGCTTTGTCTTCAGCCCAGTCCAGGGTGTATTTCTGTGTTAAGACTGTTTTCCCAATGCCAGCCACTCCCTTTGTCAGCACTGTTCTGATTGGTTCGTTTCTTCCAGGTGAGGCTTTAAAGAGGTCTTCTTGTCTGATTGTTGTTTCTGGTCTGTCTGGTTTCCTGGATGCTGTTTCAATCTGTCTGACCTCATGTTCATCATTGACCTCTGCAGTCCCTCCCTCAGTGATGTAGAGCTCTGTGTAGATGTGATTCAGAAGGGTTGGGTTTCCTGCTTTAGCGATCCCCTCAAACACACACTCAAACTTCTTCTTCAGCTTAGACTTAAGGTTACGATGATAAACTGGAGCTTGAAGTTCTGAAAGAGAAGAAAAATAAACACTGAATTCCAAAAAGAACTAATCTTTAAAACATGTTGCTCCATCTTCCATCTCTGGAAAATGTTCATTTATCCAGCAGCTTAAATCTTTACAGAAATCCTCTTACTGCTCTGCAGACGGTCAGCCAGCTCCTCCTGCTTCATTCTCCTCAGGAAGTCCACTATGATCTTCACAAATGCCTCTCTGCTGCTGCTTTTCTGACTCTCTAAGCATTCTGGGTAACCTGGACTCAGAACCTTCTGGATCTTCTTCAGCTCGTTCTTCACAAAAGTGATGATGTTGTCCTCCAGCAGCTGGAACAGAATACTTTATGAATGAGCCAATCAGACTGAAATCATGGAGCCAAACATCAGATCCATGTTGGACACACTGACGATCCACTGGTCTACAAAGAGCAGCATGGAGATGACAGTGAACAGAACAGATGTAACAGTAGTTGTTGTACATGTACAGACCATAAATATGGAGTCCAGCTGTGTTTGATGCTGCTGGGCAGACTGACCACTGGGAACCTCTGAGCTCTGCTGGTCCACTCTGTGGAGGAACCATGAAGAATTAGTTCAAGCACAGGATAAAGATCCAGGAGTTTCTGCTCAAATAACTTCATCTGAATCAAGTCTGTCAAGTTTTAAACTCTCAGATTGTGAACATATCAGTAATTTTCAGTCTGTTTTCATGGACGTCCTTTCAGTGGTGATGTCAGGGATGATTTTGAAGAAGCTCATTAAACTGAACCATCAGCAGATCACTGCTCCAAAACCAGAACATGATCCGAGGTCACCCTCCACCACCAGAACACCAGCTTTAGTAACGTGGTAGATCAGTGTAGTACAGATCAATAACTGATGAGTCATTTGATCAAAATCACTGAGTGCTTCACGTCTGACCCTGTGATGCTTCTGTAGACATTTTGCATATTTAATGAATGTGTGACAGTTTTACATTCATTCTATGAACACAGTGGAAATGTTGTGTTATAGTCTCCATGTTTTTTCCAGCATCATAAATTCTTAAGTTCAGAAAATTACATTCTTTCTTCACAGGTGAAAAACAACAACATTTATTCTCTATTGAAATCTGCATCGTCCACTCCAAAGGTCACAATCTGAAGGTAACATCTGGTTTTGTTCCCTGTGGTTAACTCTGAGCATCAGTATGGTGGGATTTATCCACTACATCCACACCACTGTGGTTCAGTGTTGTCCTGATGGAGTAACAGCAGCCAGTATGATCCAGGCTTTAGCTGCTGGGTCTCTGTGTGACCTCTCAGACTGTTTAACAGATCAGACACAAAGAGAATCAGAGCAGCTCTGTTCTTTAAAGACAAACATGAACCCACTCAGGTCACACTTTCCCCACAGATATGAGCATCACTGTCCTCAAACAGCAAATGACCAAGTCTAACATTTGGATCTTTTCTCTTTCATTGTTTTCTTTTTAATGAATCTTTGTAACAATCTGAGGATGTTTCAGGTCATATTTATCCAGGAAACACAAACATGTAAAGGAGTCATCACAGCTCTCTGACCTCGTTGCTCCAGGTTCAGCACTGAAGGCTGGAGGTTGATCTTTGGACCGGTCACTCCTCACAGACGGACAGCTGGACCCTGCAGACTGTGACCTCTGACCTCTGCAGACACAAACATGATTGAAGCAGCTGTGATCACACAGACTGCAGATAATGCAGCTGTTTCCTGTAAGTAAAATCCTCTTAGATTAGAGTTCAGCTTTTTACAGGAAAACTGGACAAAAGAGATTTTTGTAATAAACTCATTTTCATTTCCTCTCAGCTCACAAACACAGTCAGACAATCAACCAGAATCAACACTGATTATAATGTCAGTGCAGAATTATTTCTGTTACTCAATGAGTTCAGCTCTCTGACCTCGTTGGTACAGGTTCACCACTGAAGTCTGGATTATGACCTTTGGACCCGTCACTCCTCACAGACGGACAGCTGGACCCTGCAGACTCTGCTCTGTCCTCCTCTTCCTCCATCATCATCTTCAGTCAGTCTGAGAGGTAAACCACAAACACTCAGTGAGTTCACATTAACAGGAGTCACTGAGTTACAGTCACAGGCAGCTCCAGCAATGATCCACTGATGTGTTTTTATTCCATGTAAGAATGTTTTTATTGACAGAGATGACGTTTGTGTGTCAGTGATGCAGTGACTGTTGTTGTTACCTGTACAGGCTGGTTAGACTCTATGAAACAGATCATACAGATCTCTGCATGTTAGAAGAGACTATTAAAGGTCATGAATGAGACAAAGGCAGGGAGGCGTCCTTTACAGCTAAACAGCCGAGTGAGAGAACAGCCAGCACCTCTACATTTATCACATTATACAGCACATGTATGATACTGACAGGGATGAGAAGAATTTAGTGATTCTGATTCCATCATTGATAATACTTATTGATAGGTTTTGTATTGTTGATATTCATTTATGCTTAGAAATATTTACTCATATATGCTTAGAAGTATATAATCATTTGTAGATTGAAAGAATGTCTCATGAGGGGAGTGCGTTCACTCCTCTAGAGTGTTCTGGCATAGATCACACCTCCTAGCTTGCTGATATATGGGTTACCAAACACACGTATATCTCTTTAAGTATAGGGCTTTGGAGTTGACGTCACGCCGCAATGCATTGTGGGAGCGCGGCACCATTTTCGGGGTCTACGAATCAAATCAAACACAATGTGTTGGAACGACGATTACAAGATGCTTAAAAGCTGCTCAATAGAGAATGGACTGTATAGAGACCGATTGCGTCCAGAGGCGAAGCAGCAGTACTTGCAGAAAATAGCGTGCATTGGAAATGTGGACCCGTATGAAATACGGCCGTGGAGTAGAAACCCTGAAGACCAACCGCTATTGACGTAGCCTGATATATTTCATACCTTATCTGTGGAATCAGCGCGTACAAGTCGTCATTCAAACAAAGGTAAGTCAGCTCGAGTACTGCATGTGAAATGCGTTTGATTTCCCTGCAAACATTCACATTAGTGCAGCATAAATTCATTCATGAGGGGAAATTACAGTGAGAACGTGTGGAGGCTGTTAGAGGGATAACATAGTGAGTTCAGTGCATTGATGTGACATTGTCCTGAAGGATTTAGTTATTCTCTATGGTTAAAGAAATTGCACTAATTAATTCACATTTATTATAAATCATTCTAATTATACATCTTGCTTCTATATTTGTATCTTGTGTCACTAAAAATACATTTTATTTTAATTTTATACATTGATTAATGACCTGCAGAATCTCCTTATCATATTAAGTGATTCATAATTGTCACTTTATGCTTTCTCCATCTTGAAAGTGATGACATCCTTGCATTACATACTTTAGGTTCATTTTCTGCAGGCAGGTTTCTGACAGAGAACAGGCAGATTTACACTATAACATGCAGCGTTCTATAGATGGACACATAAAGAAATGAAAAATTACATGTATGTGCTAACTTTCTTGACACTTTGTTACATTTATGATAAAGTAGATAAAACACATTTGTGTCGGCCTTGGCTCATAGTTCTTGTCTTTAAATGAACTTTGTCTGTGTGTGTTTCAGGTGCTGCACTCTCAAAGACTGAATGAACCAGCATTGCAGCCATGGGTCACTGTGAGCATCACAGGGAAGGTTGAAGCCGCCCACTGCACCTGTAAGGCTGGAGTCGCAGAGACCTGCACCCACGTCACTGCTCTTCTGTCTAAAGTAGACAGAACAGTGTTGATCTGTGGCACAAGGACTGTTACAGATGAACCTGCATACTGGGTTTTGCTGGGTAATGTGACCAAGATACAGCCAGAGGTTGGCCATAAGATAGACTTCTCCTCTTCAGCTGCCCAAAAAAGGCTCTTGATCAAAACATAGACAGACCATCTGTATTGAAAGGTAAAAGGAGCCTCAAAACAGAAAAATCCCACCTGCTACTGTGGAGGAGTTGTCACTGCTATAATGCCATGATGTTTTATCTAGGGGTCTAGATTTATGGTACTCTTTGTGTGTATGTAGACGTCATATGTTAATGAACTTATGCATATTCATGTAACCTCAATAAAAGAACAGTGGTACGGGAGAACGGACGAGAGCGACTGGGGTCAAGCGAAGGAACGGCGCTTTGTCCGGTCATTTCTCCCATGCACAAGAAACATGAAGTCTTTGCCTACTTGTGTCTTGCTTTGCAGTGTAATTATATTGTCTTCAACGTTCCAGCGAATAGGTTCAAGCTACAAACCTATCACTTATTGATTCTCAGTAGCTCTGCTTTGACAGTCACCACCATCACTGAGCAGCATATCAAAGACATTTGTGCACATTAACTGCATGTTGTGGGTCAAATGTTTGTGCATGTTGGAGGCATTTCCTCTTTGTTGTGATCTGTGTTGGTCATTACTCAAAACAGTCATTATTACACATATTACACAGAACACTTTAATTAAAAGTAATGGAGTACATTACTTCATTACTCCTCATAACATTACTTTGATGTTACTGTGTAAAATGAACAAATGAGCATGTAACAACATAAAGCTGAGGTACAGCCCCACACACCAACACAGATCCTGATGAGGTCACGTGATGTTTCTCTGAGTGTTTATGAACACAAATCAAAGATGAAACAGCACAAAGACACTTCAAAGTGATTCTACTGTAGAAACATGAACAGGTAGAAACCTGCAGCCTGACTGCTCATCACTTTGTTACCTGTTCAAGTTCAGCAGCAGCAGCTCACTTTATCACGGTGCTGGTCTGAGGTCAGTGTTTACTCAGCTTTAACCTCACTCTGGGTTCTTGGCTAGCTTAGTGTTAGCTTAGTGTTAGTATGCTGTGTGCTAGCTTAGCATTAGCTTAGTGTTAGCATGCTGTGTGGCTAGCTTAGCGTCAGAGCTCTGCAGCTGTCTCGTGTGTAAATATTAATCACAGTGACAGTAAAGGAGGTAAAGGGCTGTGGCGTCATCACGTACTCTGCGTCCTCTGTGGACTCCGAGTGAACTCACAAAGTACAAACTACAAGTACACAAACACGAACATAGCTCAGAGTGGCGGACACACTCGGCCTCGTTGGTCCAGTTGGTGTGAGTCCGTTACCGTGAACTATGGAGCGGCAGAGTTGTGCTGGAACTAAGCTGAACACAGCTGATGTTAGCCAGGAAACATTACACACTGACTTTAATGGAGAGACCGGAAATTCAAACACACACAGTTTGTTGTGTGAAGAAATCAAACATGAGCTGAACAAACAGTAAAGTTCCTAAAGACAAACTGTTAAAGGAGGAAACAAAGCAAACTTACAGTTTCTTCACACACCAACAACAAGCTCCACTCCACACCTGGACACTAAACACAGACACAAAGGTGAGCTGCTTCCTGGAAGGAGGCGGGGCTCAACCTGAAACTCAGCACAGGTGGGAGGGGCTCAGCTCTGTGTGTGCTGATGTGTTAACTTTAAAAATATGCCGTCTGACTGCTCAGACTGAGTCAGAGTAAAGTTCACATGCTGACGTGTGGAGACATGAAACCTTGTTGTAGCTGCAGGTGTGAACACACTGATGCCAGATCAGCTCTGCTGTATTTGTAACATGAACATTTCTGCTGCAAAGCTTCAAATGTTCGGCATGTTTCTCTGTTTCCAGTCTATAGATACAGTCACACTTTCTACCTTCACCTGTGCAGTAAAGACTGAGAGCAGAGCTGAAACCAACCGTCCAATCAGTGAGCAGCATCAACACCTGAGCTTCATTCAGACTCTGTTATTGAAGATGTTGTTGGTACAAAGTTCATCTGCTGCTCACATGAATCCTGTGATGAAAGCTTTATTTCACTGAAGGTTTCTTCAAATCTAATTTCAACCTGTTGAAGTCATGAATGAAAGTGCAGACTGAGAGTGGATCACATGATGTTTAAGGTGTGTCATGTGACATGTTCAGTATTGTCACACATGTCTAGATTGTCCCTGATATCATAACTGCTCAAACACTGATGATTATATTTGAAGAATTATTACTGATGGCAGCAAAGTTTGAATGGAGCTCTCTGTCTGTGCTGATTTGTCGCCCTCTGGAGGTCAAAGCACAAACTGCATGATGTCACTGTAACCACCACAGTTACAGGCAGTGTTTTTATGGCTGAAACACTGAAATGATGCTAATGGCTGTCATTAGGCTCAGTGATAGCAGTGCTGATGTGTTCATGTCAAACACTGGCTCAGGTCAGACTCCTTCATCCTTCTCCAACGTGAGGCCGCCCTCAGACCCACAGGAGCTCTGACCTTTGACCTCCTGACCCTAACCATTTTAGTCTTGTTGCATCTTTAAATGCAAATCCATCCAAAGTGTAGCCGAGCAAAAGAAGCTGTAAGTTGTTCTATGAATGATGTTGTTGAAGGAGCTTGAAAGAAAAGCTTCTGGACTTCTTTAAGTTGCTTGAAGAGGGACATGGACGTCTTAACACCCACTCACATCCTGGGCCATTTGATCACAGGAAATCACATGATAGCGTGGGGCTAGATCTCACAATGGGTTCACCCAAAACCTTGGCTGATTGAGACCCACACCCGTTTTCACACCTTGGCTCTGGTGTGATTAGGTAGAGGATCAACAGGGGCTCCATGTCCCTGAATTTAAACTGAATTTAAACACACCGTGCACAATGCCAAGTTAGATAAGGGTTAAAAGAACAAGATAAGAATAAATAAAAAGATAAAATAAGGATAAAAAATAACTTAAAAAAATAAAATAAAAAGATAAATAACTGCAAATAAGTACAAATAAGTAACTGAAGACACGTGTGGTCTGCAGATGTCGATGTACATGGATGTACAAAGGAGTTTAATGTGCAAAATGAACTTAGTGTGCAAAGTGACCTGATGTGCAAACTGCAGTTTGAGGTCGGTCAGCTGTTCAGGAGTCTGATAGCAGTGGGGAAGATGGAGTTGTTGAGTCTGGATGTTCTAGATTTCACACTTCTGAACCTTCGTCTCGAGGGCAGAGGTGTGTCTCTCCTCTGGACTCTGTGATGGTAGCTGCTCTGCAGAGAGGGCAGCGGGGTCCTGATGATCTTCTCCACAGTTGTTATAACTCTCTGCAGGCGTTTGGGGTTTGCAGTAGTGTTGCCGTACCATGCAGTGATGCAGCTGGTCAGGGTGCTCTCCACAGTGCAGCTGTAGAACCTGCTGAGGAGCTTGGCCAACATACCAAATTTCCTCAGCCTCCTCAGGAAATACAGCAGCTGCTGAGCCTTCTTGACCAGCTGTGTGGTGTTCAGTGTTCAGGTGAAGTCCTCACTGATGTGGACGCCCAGGTACTGCTGCTCACCCTCTCCACTTCACGCTCCCGGGTAAACAGCGACTGGTGAGGCCTCTTCTTCTTCCTCGTGTCCACTATCATCTCCTTTGTCTTATCAGTGTTGAGGGTGAGGTTGTTGTCCTCACACCGTGACACCAGACCAGCCTCCTCTCTCCTATAAGCCACGCCGTCCTCTCCAGTGATGCGACCGATCACTGCAGTGTCATCCGTGAACTTCAAAATGATGTTGTCTTTGTTGGAGGTGACACAGTCATGGGTGACCAGGGTGTAGAGGATGGGGCTGAGGACACAGCCCTGTGGGACGCCAGTGTTTGTCTGCCAGTCAAAAAGTCCTGTAGCCAGTCACAGAGGGTGGAGGGTGCAGGCCGAGTGTAGCCAGTCACAGAGGGTGGAGGGTGCAGGTCGAGTGTAGGCGGTCACAGAGGGTGGAGGGTGCAGGTCGAGTGTAGCCTGTCACAGAGGGTGGAGGGTGCAGGTCGAGTGTTGCCAGCTTGTGAGTGAGTTTGTGGGATCACAGGATTGAAAGCCGAGCTGTAATCAACCAAAAGTACCCTGATGTAGGAGTCTTTGTTTTCCAGGTGGGAGAGGTCGTAGTGAAGTGCAGTTTTCCCACAAAACAGCACAACCAAGGACTCAGAAGCACAACATAAAATACAACAAGTTAGAATGCTGGGTCACAAAGACCTGTGACAGACTCACCTTTAACTGACGAAGACTGCGTCTGAATCTTTGGACCAACTTCAGGGATGAACTCAGTGATGTCAGTAAGACAGGAAAGGTTTTCAAATCAAGCTCACTGGGTGTGTTCAGCTTACAGAATAAAGAGTTTGAGTCCCTCACTGACTCAAACTCCTTCAGTGACACTTCCAGCCTTGCAGATTAGTTTGCTGATCCTGATGCATCTCTGGAGCTGATGCTGTCCCCCAGCAGACAACAACAACATAGATGCACTCACTAGTCCACTTTACCCTCTAATCACATCTCTGACATCTGCAGGTTGCTCCAGTAGAGACTCTTGTGCAATGCCAGGTGTTTGTGTTTGTATTTGTCTGTAGGTACACATTAGATATGACTATAGACGCACACACACAAGTGAACACAGGAGCACAGATGGTTTCCATCTCCACCTGCTTCCCTCTTTCTTCACACAACTGTGAGGATGATGAAGAGGTTTCAGGACGAGGTGGTCAGCAAGCACAGGATAAAGCAGGGCCATGAAACTCTCTGGTGCAGCAGATGTTTAATAAGACTCAGCTGTAGGGTTCTTTTCCCACCTGGCAGCAAAGTAACAGCTTCACTAATGTGAACAGTCACAATGTTAAACGTTTCTATATTTTCATATATTTTTATACGCCATCTGTTGATGCTGCAAAATAAAGTATGTTAACAGAGTCCAGGATGTGTAGAACAGGTCCAGCTCTCCCTTTACTGTGTCCACTTTCATCAGCCCCTGTGAAGTGACACAGAGTGCATGTGTGTCTGTCAGCTGTTGTTTATTGTGAAGCAGACAGATGGAACAAATGAACACACACGTTTAGAGAAATCTGAAAAAGAAACACGTGCTTGGGCTCCTTCTGTGCTCGTCTTTATTAATGCTGATCTTTCTTTCCTGTTTGTTCTTTGGAACACGCTTCAGTCTTTTCTCCCAGGGCTCCTTCACACTTATAAATACACCTACATTCATTTATACACAAACATCATGAAACAAAGGGGCGGCTTTGTAAAAGAGGACATAAGATCCTCTCTCAACAGCACATTAATATCAAACACAGGACTAAACAGGATATACTAAGTCTGTGGTGTTTTCATTATTATTTGCTAAGTATTTTTCCAGTGGTTTGAAATGTGACTCAAGTCTGATTCTTCTACTGTGTGTGAACTCTAAGCAGCTGCATTAAACACCTGCTTTTCAAACGAGGCTCAATCCTATGACTCTGTGAATGTAAACTTTTGTCACCTGCATAAATAACAATCCTTGATCTAGTAAGGACTGCAGTGCTCCTATGATCCCAGCTTATAGATGGAGGCTAGTATAAGAGGCTCACCAGCTAAAGCAGCACACCTGGGTCTCCCAGCCTATTAAAAGCAGCCCTTTGCTTCACCTGCTTCACTAAACATTATTATTATTATTTAAGCAGAGTGGTGTGATTTATGTAGGCATTGCTGTGTGACAGGAGGACTTTTCTTGCACACCCACTGTTGTGGATAGGAGTAGCTTTGGGTCACGTGTTGTCGGTAATAGTAATAGTGATTGCTATATCACCTGTTCACGTCCCGAGGGAATTTTTGTGAATGAGTGGGTGATGGGAGAAGTCGACTTTTGCTGACCGCTCAAGCTTAGAATGTTTATTTTGATCACTGTTTTTCTACGCATTTTAAGGATTTGATAACAAATAAAGAAGTTTTTAATCTGGATCTTTGACTTACGTTTTGAACAGCGGGCGCGTCAACATGATTCCCCTGTTCAGCTGCTCGGCGACTCAAAGGCTTGACAGTCGCCAATACCCACCAAATGAGGGCGCACATGCTTCCACGCCCACTGGTGACTGCACACATCCTTTCAAGGAAGCATTTCATTCATCCCTAACAAATGGAACAAAACACTGTGCAGCGTGTTCAGGTTTGAACGTGGCCCTGGCCTCTCTCTGCATCCACCTGCATCGGCCTTCTTGTGTGTTGTACCTCCAACAACCCAACAGCACATCCACTCCCTGCTGAACTGCTTCGATTTGATGTGTTGAAGTTTTGGTAAAGTTTGAATCAATTCTACTTTCTTTGTAGGTACATTTCATCTGTGAACTCCTGAACTCCTTTACAGCAAAGGCTGCAACTCATTGGTGGTTATGTCACCATGAGAAGATTTTATTATTTTCCAGAATGTTTTAGGGTCATTCAGATGTTTAGTAGTTTTTGAAGGACAGGATTCTGATTTGGCCTTTTTAATGAAGGAGGCTGAACGATTTCCGAGCTGCCACAAATCAGCCAATCTGCTCCAGATTTAGCTTCTCTGGCCTGAGCAGCATCCCTGTTTTTAAGGAGACTGCATAGCTGAGGAGAAAACCAAGGATTGTTTCTGCATTTCACTCTAAATCTGAGCATGGGGGCATGCTTATTTATCATTTTGATAAAAGTGTCATAAAAATAATTCCATGCCAGCTCACCATTGGTGATCAGGTAGATTCTGTTCCAGTTATAGTCCCATAAATCATGAAGCTTGCTGACAGAAAAGCTTCAAATCTCCTTTGAAAGCTATTTGTGGGCTTGATTGTGGGAGCTTCAGTTGTCTGACTCCAGCTGCCACACAGTGGTCACTGATATCATTTGCAAAAACCCCAGTGTGACAATATTTATCAGTGAAACAGAAATCAGGAAATGACGACTTTTCTTTTAACATTTGCTAAGGCTAAGCTGTGCTTTATACCACAGTTGGGAAAAGAGGAAAGAGAGTATATTATCCTTAATGTATTAGGAAAAAAGAAATCTGTAGAAATCTACAAAACTGATATAACCACAATAGTCACATATCAAGTAACCAGAGTACAGCAGTCACTGTGCAGGACTTTTATTGTGAAAAGTAGGAAGAGGAAACAGTTTTCATGAGCAAGCTTTTCTGACATGTGTATTCCGTGGTTGAGAGGAGGCGGCAGACAGCAGGACAGTCAAAATCTCCCGACCACACTGGTACTGGGAATCCCACAGTGCTCGTCCTTTAATAAACACTCCTCACCAACAAGGCCCAGCTGAACGGCTGCTGTCTTATCATACATGAAGCGAGCAGCGTTCATACAACAGAGGGCAGGGGCGCATGCTTGTGCAACACGTTCTCACTCCCAACTCGTCAAACGTGTGACGCATAGTCAGGCTCCCTCTGCTTCACTTATGGACGCGCAGGGTACCCCTCTCGCGTCGGGAATTGACGTGAAGGGTCCTCCGATTGAAGAGATTGCCGCGGAAGTGCCTGTTGTCGGTATATTTAGACATTTTCCAAATCACATTGTAGTGACATATACTGAACACAATAAATTATATAATGTAAACAACTACCTGAAAAACAGGTAGAACGATACTTTTGTATCGTTTATTGCATTTACGGAGGGAGTGATGTATGCTGCGTAATGGCACAGCTAGCTACTGGGTGACTTTATTCACCCGCTTCGGCTGTTATCAGTCCATACAATGGGCGTTATTAACACAAATCAGTCCCATAGATATGGGCCATCTCCTGCTAGATTGTTCAGAAGGTTGTTCTCATCCATCCAGATGGAGGATCACTAACAGGAGCGTGGAAGACTCCAGAATCCACTCTGGCTGGATATGCAGTGGATATGCAGTGTTTACAGGTAAGACCATTTAAACGGACAGCATTTATAGAATGACTATTAAAAGTCAGCGAGTGTCACTAATGTTAATGTGGTTATGTTAGTAATACACAGAGTGCTAATATAACAGCTTTAAGATGCATTTGTAGATATTATTACGTGTTTTACCGTCTTTAATGGTGCTAGCTTAAAGTTACGGTGTAAACGTTAGCTTATATTGTTGTAAAGCTGTTACTGTTTAAACGATGTTAGCACAGAAATATTAGCTTCTGTCATGACTGATGAAGTTAATAGTTAATAAAGTTTCCAGTTTAATAAAGTTAAATAAAGTTTCTATGGGACGTGTTGGTTAAGATGCGTACTCATGGGAACAAGCGGGTTTACAAACGGGAGCAAAAGCTGAAATAATACCTCTACTGAAGCCAATTGCACTAAATGCACTAAATGTGCACTGTTACAAGAATATTTTTCTTTCTATTGTTTTCTTTTAATTTATATAATTGTAAATTAAGCAGGACAGAGTTCTTTTAAAGAAAGATTTACTTTTAAATTCACCACACTGGGAAGGGTGAAGACAACTGGGTTGCCCGGCCCTGGCCACGAGGTGCCCCTTATTTATTTCTCAGGGAGTTGGCAACCCTATGTGTACATGATCGAAATAACTTGAACACAAACACAAACAAACAAAGAGGAAGACCGCACCGGAAGGAAAAAACTACAAGTCCCAGCATCCTCTGAGCCTCCGTTGAGAGGAGAAGGAGGAGGAAGGTGGAGCTGAGGCAGGTGAGCAAAGGCGTAGATTTTGCATGGACGGGAGGGACGTGTCCCCACCAATAATTTGATCTCTTCGAGAAAAGAAAAACAAACCCGATAGAAAGAGAGAAAAAAACAATCTGTCAACGTCTCATTCACCCAGCGGTGCAGAAAGAGTTAAATTATGTTCTCTACTGGAGTCCTACGTCATGTGACAAATATGGCCAATGTGATTGGCTGTGCCTTTCAGGGAGCTCTGTTTAGTAGTGATGTGCGATACCACTGATTTCCTTTCCGATCCGATAACAAGTAAAATTCAGGGTGGTATGGGTGATACTGATCCGATACCGATACTCTGTACAAAAACTTAATGTTTCATTGCATTACATAATACAATATATAATTGTATTATGTAATTGTAATAATAACATAACCATATTGCTTTATAATGATTAGAGGACATCAGACAACTTGTTTTTATTGCTTAATAATGCAGAATAATCATATAGAAATTAAAAAAAACTGACGTTGTGCGCTATTTGAGCGTGTTGCCTGCCTGCAGCACTAAAGGACTCTGCGAGAGACGTCTGTCTCGCTTTAGCAGCACCTGTCCCTCTCCTCCTCTTCAGTTCACCTCAACATAAGCTTATCATATTCTGTGATGTGATTTACTCCGAGGTGTTTGACGAGGTCAGTGGTGTTGCCACAACACCTCACTGTCTTGCCACATATATCACAAACCGCGTCAGGGCTGTTTGTGAAGGTAAAACGCGTCCACACATGACTCTGTTTGCGCTCAGCAAATGTTGTGAGTGTGCACGCCATGGGCTGCGACACATTTATACAGCCGTATTTCGCATATGACTATGAAAGGCGTAAGAGGAAGTAGTTCCTTCCAAATTAGACGATCCGAATGATATAGTGTCACGGTCTGGCTGGCAGACCGTGGGGATGTGGGGAAAGGAGGACCCAAAACGCAGACTCTGCGATGCAAACAGTGCTCTTTATTTACAGTGAACAGGCTGTAAATACAATAACTCCCCGTTGCTCCCTCGAACCCCGTGTGCGTGCTTCCCTCCAATATCTGTGCTCGTGCTCCCCGCTGTTGTGTTTCCGCACCCCCGTGCGTGCTGCCTCTCCGGACCACTCCTCCTCCTGTAGGGAAACCAGAGACGCAGCCGTCAACACTAACCCACCGCGGGCATATATGAACAGCACAGACTTAAGCTAACACACACTGACTTGGTAAGATCACTCAATGATCCCACGCCGGTGGGAGCTCCAACTCTCTCCTAAGTAGCTCCCCCGACGAGCCCTGATCACCAACAGGTGTGGCATGAACTTCAGGTGTGGCCAGTCCTTCCGCAGGGC
Organism: Aulonocara sp. 'chitande type north' Nkhata Bay; assembly: GCF_057382095.1. Taxonomy (NCBI): domain Eukaryota; kingdom Metazoa; phylum Chordata; class Actinopteri; order Cichliformes; family Cichlidae; genus Aulonocara; species Aulonocara sp. 'chitande type north' Nkhata Bay. The sequence continues at coordinate 69,150,411 of NC_141346.1, forward strand.
CACACCCCTCAGGCCTGCAGGTGGCTGAGCTCCATCCTCCAGCCACACCCGCAGACATACACACCCATACCGTGCCTATACATATGAGTGGGACACAGACTAACACAGCACAGTGCAGAAAAACACACACATCACCAAAATAATAACAATAATAATAACAATAACATCAACAGTCAAAACTGCTCACGGACCCAGAGTCCCCCAGAACTGGGTCCGTGACAGTACCCCCCCTCTAAGGGTCGGCTCCCGACGACCCGAAAACAAAAACACAAACCAAAAACCACAGTACAACCAACCCAGGGCGGGCAGCGGGGGTCCAGGACGGAGGGCCAGAACCAAAAACCACAAAAGAAACAACCCCCCCCCCCCCCCCCCCCCAAGGTCACAGTACCAAAGTCCGACCGCACCTCCCGCAGCGGAGCAAAAAAGGAAAAGCGCCACAAAGTTCAGGGGGCCTACCTCGAGTCCAATGGCGGCACCGTTGCAGCTCCGGCGGACGGACACGGGTCCGGCAGCAGCCGCGGAACAGTTCCGGTGGCCTGCCACGGGTCCGGTGGCAACAGCGGAACAGTTCAGGTGGCCTACCATGGGTCCGGTGGCGACGTCGCTGCTCCGGTGAGCAACAGCGAGGTGTGGCACATGGTCTATGACGCGCTGGTCGCTGACGTGGACGCACTGGACGTGGATAGCGTGGATGGCGTGGAGGGCGCGCCAGACGTGGGTGGCGTGGAGGTCCCTCCGGCTCACTGACCTCCGGCTTCGGCTGAGCGGGTCCCTCCGGCTCGCCGAGGTCTCCCGCTGGCAGCATGGGCTCCTCCCGCCCGCCAACGTCTTGCGCTGGCAACACCGGTCCCTCCGGTTTGTTGAACTCCTCAGCTGGTGGCTCGCTGAGCTCCGGCTCCCGCTCGCTGAGCTCCGGCTCGGGCAGCGCGGGCTCCTCCCGCTCGCTGAGCTCCTCCTCGGCTGGCAGCGCGAGCTCCTCTGGCTCGCCGGGCTCCTGCTCCGGCAGCGCGAGCTCCACCGGCTCGCCGGGCTCCTGCTCCGGCAGCGCGAGCTCCTCCGGCTCGCCGGGCTCCTGCTCCGGCAGCGCGAGCTCCTCCGGCTCACCGGGCTCCAGCTCCGGCAGCGCGAGCTCCTCCGGCTCGCTGAGCACCCACTGGGGCCCGCAGAGCTCCCGCTCGGGCAGGACAGGTGCGGGTGGTGATGTAGCGGCCGGTGAAGAAGATGGCTGAGGGGCGACTGCAGGCGGATGAGTTGACGGCTGCGCTTCAGCCACAGATGGACGATCCGGAGGCGAAGATGGTGATGCTGTGTCCGCAGGTTGGGAAGGTGAAGGTAGAGTAGGTGACGCGGACAGCGAAGCCGAGAGTACTGTGGTCGCTGCAGTCGGACGGAACTCAGGTAAAGAAGTGGCTGCAGAGGGCGGAGGCGACGATGGTGTGGCAGGCACTCCCGGTAGACTGGACAACGATGCAGGGACAGATGGGTGAAATGATGGCAGAGGTGGTCCAGCTGGCATATCGGCCTCCAACTGAGGATGAAGGTGAGAGGCTGACTGGACTGAAGACTGAGCTACCAGCTGGGCAGCAGGCTGAGGTGAGGATGAGATGGCTATTATGAAGGGTGGAGAGGATGAAAATGTTACAGCTGGCTCAACAAATTACAGGGGTCCAGAGGCAACTGAGACCTCCAGTTTGGCCTCTGGGGAAGCCCTGGGGAGAACCTCCGTCTCCATGCGGTCAGACTGAGCAAAAAAGTCATTAGGGTCTGTATGCTCGGAACTCCCTAGCTCCCAGCTTACAGCCTCAGAGGGAACATTTTCTGAATCTTTGGAGGTACAGCAAACAGTTTCTATTTTCATGTTTACAGGAAGGGAATTTATAACACCGGCAGAGTCCATTTTACTCACTGTGGCGTCCAGAGCCGCTGGTCCTGAGTCTTCGACCAGCACAGGAGTGAGTGTGGATGTGGTTGAACGCTGCTTGCGAGGGCGCTTTCTCCTCCGTGAAGGCGGGGCCGTGTGCATGGAAATCCGCTGTTCATCTGTGTTTTGATTGTCAATGACAGGGTTTATTATTGAAACAATTGAGTCTGGTTTACTCACTCCGGTAATGAGCGCTGTCGGTCCGTTGCCAGCTGACCAGGCTGAAACCGCAGGAGTGGGTTGAGGCGTAATGGAATGGTGGTGGAGAGTGCGGCATGCCTTCTGTAATGGCGGATCAAACGAATTCGGAACTACCAATCGTCCACCAACCCACTAGAAGCTGGATACGGGCGCGTGGTGGTGGCGTGAACCACAGCAACCTACGTCCGCTGAGGCGTGCTCCAAATAGCGATGAGATGACTACGATCAAGATGGCTGTGCTGAACATTAGATCGCTGGCGAACAAGTCTTTCGTTCTGAATGATTTTTTTCTCTCCTCCGAGCGAGACTTTCTATTCCTGACAGAAACCTGGATCCGACCTGGTGAGTCTGTCTCCCTATCGGAATTTCTTCCACCAGAATGTACTTTTGTCAGTACTCCTAGGACTTCGGGCAGAGGGGGAGGGCTAGTCACGGCTTTTAAAAACAAATTCCGTGTGCGACAGCTTCCCCCAGCCATATTTTCTAGCTTTGAGGTGCAGTTACTTGAGTTGAACTGCCCCTCCCCGATCCTCTGTGCGGTGGTATATCGCCCACCAAAAGTCAATAAGGATTTTATTCATGAGTTCGCTGACTTTTTAGGAAACCTCTTGGTTAATTATGACTGTACTCTCATTACTGGTGATTTCAATATTCATGTCTGTTGTGAGTTGGACCCACTGGTCAAGGACTTTCTTGCTCTTATAGACTCTTTTAACCTTACTCAGTGGGTCAGTAAACCAACCCATATTAAAGGCCACACGCTTGATTTGGTACTATCCTACGGTTTGGACATTTGCATTACGGACATTTATAATCCTGGGATATCGGACCATTTCCCGGTTTTGTTTAATGTCAATGTGTGCAATATGGAGCTGAAACGTGAGGGTCCTGTGCAAAATATACACATGATTAACTCAGAGACTATTGCTCAGTTTTCTATGGCTCTGACCAACACTGCCTTCTGCGAAATTAACTGGGATACAGCTACACCGGTTAATGATCTCGCTAACTCCTTCATCGCCACCTGTACTTCTATTTTAGACACTGTAGCTCCCTTAAAGACCAAACGCCTTAAACCATTCCGTCAACCGTGGATGAATGACTATACTCGTACCCTCCGACGTGAATGCCGCCAAGCGGAGAGGAGATGGAAGAAAGACAAACTCCAGATCTCCTTTGACATTCTCCACAATTGTCTGAAGAAATATCAGAAGGCTGTTAAAACTGCAAAAGCCTCCTTCCTTTCGGAGATCATTGCGACTAATAGTCATAAGCCGCAGGTCCTTTTTGGCATTTTTAATTCGTTAATAAATCCACTCTCCACTCAGACCGAGACCTCCCAAGCTTTATGTGAAAAATTCCTAAACTATTTTTCAGATAAAACTATAGCACTAAGATCCACATATCTACCCATTGAGGACACATCTTTAACATCCGAACCCTCGTCGGTACTAGAACAGTTTGAATTTGTTTCCTTTCCGTCCCTTAAGGAAATAATAGCTCAAACGAAAAATTCCAATTCCCGTCATGATGTGCTCCCTTCTCGCATTATCAAAAACGCCCTGAATATTGTAGGACCCTGGATTTTACTTATAATGAATTCATCACTACTATCAGGCTGCGTCCCTGCCGTGTTCAAACATGCAGTTATCCAACCTGTAATCAAGAAAAGTAATCTTGATCCTAATGTCCTCTCAAACTATAGGCCGGTATCGAAACTCCCTTTTATGGCTAAAGTCTTAGAGAAAATTGTTCTCAAGCAATTGCAATCTTTCTTAGAGGCAAATGGAATCAATGAAAAATTCCAATCTGGTTTTAAACCTCACCACAGTACCGAGACAGCTTTACTGAGAGTTTTTAACGATCTCCTCGTAACTGTTGATACAGGGCGCCCTGTGGTTTTAGTTCTTTTAGACTTGTCCTCTGCTTTTGATACGGTCGACCATGATATTCTCCTTTCAAGACTTGAACATGTAGTTGGCCTTAAAGGCAAAGTACTCTCATGGTTTAAATCATACCTATCCGAGCGGTTTTTCTCTGTCTCTATGGGAAATCACTCCTCTTCCCCCGCACCCCTTCGTTGCGGTGTTCCCCAGGGGTCTGTGTTAAGTCCCACGTTGTTCTCTCTCTATCTGTTACCCCTGGGAAAAATCTTTAGAAATCACAATATCTCTTTTCACTGCTATGCGGATGATATCCAAATCTATTTCCCTTTGGATTTGGATCTTCAATCCCCGCTATTGCCGTTGCTTAATTGCCTGTGTGACGTCAGAGAATGGCTACTGCATAATTCGCTCACCCTCAATGAAAACAAAACAGAAATTATCGTCTTTGGTAGCCACATGCCGTTGAAACAGCTTTCGGAGACTTTAGGTTCCTATGCCAGCCACTTATCGCCCACTGTCAGAAATCTCGGAGTAATGCTGGACAGCTCCCTCAAATTAGATAAGCAAGTGGCTGCAGTGGTAAAAACCAGCTTCTACCAACTACGCCAAATTTCGAAGGCAATGCCTTACCTACGACATAAAGACCTTGAAAGGCTCATTCATGCTTTTATAACCTCTAGACTGGACTACTGTAATTCTCTTTACTTAGGCCTCCAACTCTCTCTTATTCAACGCCTACAATTAGTCCAGAATGCCGCAGCACGCCTTTTAAGCGGCGCTAGAAGACAGGATCATATTACTCCCATTCTAGCTGACCTCCACTGGCTTCCTGTCAAATACCGTATTGTTTTTAAAATTCTTTTATATACTTTTAAAATCTTAAATAACTTGGCACCCAGTTATTTGATTGACCTTCTTAATCTATATATCCCTACAAGGGCACTCAGATCCTCTAATCAGGGGCTTCTAATGCAACCAATGTCTCGATTAAAGACGAAGGGGGATCGGGCCTTTGCTTTCGCTGCACCAAAACTCTGGAACAGCCTGCCGGTTGATGTCCGTGTGTCGGAAACTATCCAATCTTTTAAATCTCGGTTAAAAACCCATCTATTTAAGCTCGCTTTTCAAACTACTTAGCTTAATTTTCCCTGATTCATGCCTGTTCTTATATTATTATTTTATAATTTTATTCTTTGTTAACTGTTTTCTCCTGTTGTAAATTGCAAGTATGGTTCGTTTGTGAAGCACTTTGTTGTACTTGTGACTTTTAAATGTGCTATAGAAATAAAATTGAAATTGAAATTGAAATTGAATTGTGCCGCGAGCGTCGACAGGAAAGCCCTCCGCCGACGCGTGAAAAACCAAGCGGCTAGAGTCTCTAGGAGAGCAGCTGTCACGGTCTGGCTGGCAGACCGTGGGGATGTGGGGAAAGGAGGACCCAAAACGCAGACTCTGCGATGCAAACAGTGCTCTTTATTTACAGTGAACAGGCTGTAAATACAATAACTCCCCGTTGCTCCCTCGAACCCCGTGTGCGTGCTTCCCTCCGATATCTGTGCTCGTGCTCCCCGCTGTTGTGTTTCCGCACCCCCGTGCGTGCTGCCTCTCCGGACCACTCCTCCTCCTGTAGGGAAACCAGAGACGCAGCCGTCAACACTAACCCACCGCGGGCATATATGAACAGCACAGACTTAAGCTAACACACACTGACTATATCCCGCGCCGGTGGGAGCTCCAACTCTCTCCTAAGTAGCTCCCCCGACGAGCCCTGATCACCAACAGGTGTGGCATGAACTTCAGGTGTGGCCAGTCCTTCCGCAGGGCCACACCCCTCAGGCCTGCAGGTGGCTGAGCTCCATCCTCCAGCCACACCCGCAGACATACACACCCATACCGTGCCTATACATATGAGTGGGACACAGACTAACACAGCACAGTGCAGAAAAACACACACATCACCAAAATAATAACAATAATAATAACAATAACATCAACAGTCAAAACTGCTCACGGACCCAGAGTCCCCCAGAACTGGGTCCATGACATATAGTTTCTTTCCACTGCGTTCATTTTAACCCTTTAGGACCTACCATAGAACCAAGTCCGCCAGAGCTTACATTATATTTTTACATGCTGTGGAGCCATTTTTGGGAGCATTTCAAGTTGCTATACATCAATACAACCATTATAGCCCAGATTTTAATAATATGTATTCATTAAGTGCATAGTAATTACATAAATTGCAAAAAAAGTGCAATAAACTACAAAATAATTGAAAATCGTTTTTGCTTTTTTAACATATATTTGTAGTTAGAGAAATTTAAGAGGCTTATCCCTCAAAACTGTAAATACAAAAAAGTTGCACAAAATAGTTTCCCACCACAGGAAATTTATTTTAAGTGTCTTCATAGTTTTATTTTTGAAATACACCAATTTTTATACACTGCAGGAAAAACGAAAATAAATATTATACTGCAAATTTGCAAAAAAGCAGCATATGCATCAAAATAAACTATTTCCAGCAGTGCAATATGAGTCCTAAGCATCCCAGAAACGACACAGAAAGTCATAAAGTCAAAGATAACTTTTAAAAAGAGCAGTATAGGCCCTGAGGCCCTGATGGTAAAAAAGACTACATTTCCACGAAAATGACGTCACTTTCGGTTTCGGGCAGGTAATGGCGGAAATGCAAAAGTTCGCGCTGACGTGTGTTCCAACGTAGGAAGTGTTATGAACAGCTGATCGGATTGGCAAAGCGTGTTTCTGGAATATTATGTTTTTGTTCCTGCAAGCGCTTTTTATGCAGTTTTTGCAAATGTGGAAGGAAACCGTGACCTACGACAAGCTGATGGCATAAGATGTAAGTACAACTCCTCCGGTTTCATATGCAAAAAAATTTTTTGCGCTAGTTTATGTGGTTGCAGTGCTACTGGGATTTAAAAATAGTTACGCAAAACAGAGCATGCCCGCTCCGATCGGCTGTAAAGGGTTAATGGAAAAACTACAAATTTACCCCAGGGTACTAAAATATCAATATTATAATATGAGAATCGATTCTAGAACATAAATTGCTGGTATCGGAAGAATCGATATTTCATTATCGATCCGCACACCACTACTGTTTAGTTTTAGCAGCGGCAAGCCTGCGCTGCTAGGGCCTGCAAGGAGGAGAGGTGGGTGGCAGCAAAAAGGAAGTTCCTGGATATATGAAAGTGTTTTTCAAAGAAACCTGTAAGTTACTTAAAGTCAAGCTCACTCATAAAATGTGTCCGTCACAATAACATTAGAGGCTATGCTAGGCTTTGGCCTACATCAGTCTAAAATTGTATGTAACCATGAATAACGTGTTTTGGAAACTAACTGCACAACAGGCAGCAGTATTAGTTCTCTCAGTCTCAGAGCAGCATTTCTAATTTTGATTGAAACTGTCAGAGAAAACGGCAGCGTCGAGCGAGCCAGGATATTAGTTTACAGAGGCTGTTAAAATTATATGTCTGACGTTAAAATGTTGCTGACACAATAATTTCATCCTAATGGCACTGAAATATTCATAGGGTTCATTTTTGAGACAAAATATAACGAGGTAGTCATGATTTTGCAAATAAATAAAAATAAAACCTTGTAGTGCAGTTTGCACAAATTGTTTTAAAAATGCACTCACCCTACAAACATTACTGATGAGTCAAGATCTGCACAAAGTGACAGAAACACCGAAGCAGCTCCACATTTTATTCTTATTGTCATGTATGTCCTATTTGTCAGGTGACAGAAGAACCAACTCAAAGCTCAGAGAGTAATGGTGACACAAGATCACAGGTGAAAATAAAAAACTTAAAATAACCCGGTTGCACAAATATGCACACCCTTAAACTAATACTTTGTTGCAGCACCTTTGCCTTTTATCACTCTAATCAGTCTTTTTGGGTAGGAACCTATTAGCATGGCACATCTTGATGTGGAAATATTTGCTCACTCTTCTTTGCAAAATTCACATATAAAACTATGAATTGTAATTTTAAATGGTTTAAAAGCAGGTAGAATAGCACATGTAGGCAAGTATACTTCTCCTTTTTTATCAAGAAGCAAAGACAAAAAGGGGAACAAAAGAAACAGGGCAGGGTTCGGTGGTTGAATCATCCGTCCCCACCAATGCCAAAACCAAATCTACGCCCTTGCAGGTGAGTGTTAACATGAATATGTGCAAAGATGCAGGAATTAAATCTGATTATAAAAACACATCAAGGCAACGAAGACCAGCTTACACTCAATATTAATATGAATACACAACATACACACAACAAAGACATGCTTACACTCATGAATGTGAATACATGACATAAATTGGTGTTTCTGGCCAGAGAGAGAGAAGTGTGTTGTTTAAGCAGTGATGATAATAATGAAAATGTCTTAGTTTTGTCACTTTTAGGTGAAAAGCAGACCTGGATCAATTTCCTACATGCAGCAGTCGGAAGAAAGTTATAGGTTAACATCACTGGAAACGTTCAGGCCAAGTTTCTGGTTGAATTGTTTACAGCGTCATGTGTCACTAAACCTGACAAGCGAGCTCTCACTCCTGGCTGAAGACGAGGAATGCAGCTCCAAAGAGCAATAACACGGCAGTTAAAGAGAGACAGTGGAGAATGCAGGACAAAGCTGAAAGAGAACATCCTGTTATTAGACTGTTGAAGTGGGAGAGGACAAAGGAGTGAGAGCAGTAGGTCAGAACACAGAGGAACGCTGTTATTTAATGTGGGAAATCTAAATTTGAGTTAGCAAACCTGGGGAAAAGAAAACTGACTGCTTAAGTGGGAAAATTGTGAAGGAGTCTGAAACACTGCAAAAAGAAACATACACAAAATCACACACACAAGCAGAAAATGTATTAACCTTACAAACACTTACAAATACAAGAGAGCTCATGAAGATTAGACAGCATCTTCAGCATGTGAGTCTGTTTATCATCTTGTCCAAGTCACTTAGTGTGATGAAAAAGTGATACAAAGACCATTGGACTAATAGCAAAGTAGTTAAAAATGATCCAGTTATAGCAGAGAAATGTGTAGGAAAGGCAGCTTTGAGAACATGCCCTGGTGGATCTGCAGCTCCACTGCACAGAGATCGATTAAACCTGACTAATAACACACATGCAATGAAAATCAGCTTGTTATCTTTCATCAGTGTTAAAATAGTGTGAATGTAACACACTTAAACCCTGAAGCAGAGAAATAACTCAGGGACGTTCCATGACAATAGAGTGATTCTTGTGAAAAGGAAAAAGTGATTAAAGCTTAAAGTAGTTTTTAGAATAGTGAATTAGAAGTGCTCCTGTACAGATTGATCAAAACAAGTGATTACTGTAGAAAGAAAATAAAAATAATTCAATAATGTGGTGATGTTTAAATATGCATTTGTCTTGTCACGGCAACTTCTTGAGATATGACTCAGTATGCAAATGAGTTGAATGACTGGGGACAGGAAAAGAAAAAGGAGAACTTGTGTTTCCTGTCTGACTGGATGAGTGAAGCTTGCACTGAAACACACACTGTGACTGTGTGAGAAGAAAGGCTTGGTAACAGACAAGATAATTAAATAAAGTGTTCAGGTCTGTGACTAAGTGCAGTCGTCCAGATTTGGAAAAGAAATTTAGAATTTAGTGATGATAGATGGTTATAACGTCTTTAGAAAGGGCTTAATGAGAATATCAATGGTGTGCAAAACTGTGCAGCTTTTAACAAGATTTTCTGTTTATTGAGCAGGTGAGACTGTGTCAGTTGACCTCAGACTGTCAGGACGCTGAAGAACTTGAGGCAAAACTTTTCTGTGATTAAGATTTTTGGGGTTGTTGTTTTAGTGATGGGTTGATTCTGTCGGTTAGGTTTGGGTTGTTTTCTTATTTTAATAAAGGGAGTTTTTTTAATCATGGACATGGTTAGAACTGGGCCCTTTAAAATGGTAACAGTGCTCTTAGAGAAAACCTGTCAGGTGATGATGTTTTGTGCTCTGATGAGCTAATAATCAGCTCTCTTTTTCTCATTTTTGTTCTAAGCAGGCCTGCAAGATTGAATTAACAGCGCTGTAAAAATTTTCGGGAGAACAAATATAAGGTGAGCTTTTCCAGATTACAACTGGCTGAGGAAAAGCTGACCTGTGGGGACCTGATCAGGTTGTAAGTCCCTGTCTAAAATGATTGCAGCGAGTCAATCCAGTCCAAGAGCATAAAGAACTCTTTCCCTAAAAAACAAAAAACAAAACAAAATAAAACAAATGAATGAGCTCACGTTGCTGAGGGTGGAGAATCTGATTATTTGCGCAGGAGTCTCCACTATCAGCAATATCTGGTGTGAATGTGTGTGACTGGACTGTGACTGGACTGACGATGTGGACTAAAGGTTGGACTGACTGGACACTGAGATAAAGACTGGACCAAGAGTAGGATGAATAAATGCTGACAAACAATTCACCACGCTGGCATGAGAAAGGGGATGCTTTGCTTTGCTTTGCTTTTGCCATGAGCAGGAGGAGCGGAAGACTTAATTCTGGGGCTGCTGATTTTGGGTTGCTGATGTTTGCTTTGAGAAAATTCTGTTTTATTGACTGGATGTAGATTATGGTAGTACATTATATAGTGGGGGAAATACCAAATGCTAAAGGGGAGAAAATGTTGGATGTTACTCATGTTACTATTAACAAAAGCAGGCCACTGTAGAAGTCAATTAAGTTTGATAGAGGAAAATAATAACAAAGACTTGTCCAAGTGACCAAGGTTTTTTCCCTTTTAAACAGTAAATTATTAAAAGAGCTGCTACTGGAGGGAGACAGGTGTAACGAAAGCATATATATTTTGGGTAAGTCTGATAAAGTAAAATAAAATGTACCATTACATTAAGAGGAGCAGGAAACAAACGGGAGACCAGTCCTGACGGTGGATTACACTAGGACTGAGGACCTGATTGAGCGTGTCACCGGCTTCAGTGACAGTAACCTCTGGCTGGACTGGGTGGCTCAAAATGCTAAAGAACAACATGTATCTGATTGTGTTGCCTGTGCTTCAGCTAGACCACGTTTGTTCACGGAGCCCGCACCACTGTATCCAGAGGACAAGTGGGGCTATGACTGCATGTTACGGTTGACTGGAGAAGCGGTGAGCACTGGCAACTGGACTATCTTGTCCAGCTCATTTCCCCTAATTCACAAGCAAACACAAGTAGCACCATTCATGCCCAAACAAAACAACTACACATGCTTTAAATTCTCAACGGATACGATAAAGTACAAGTTGGGAGAGATTGACCCAAGTTGGTGCTCTGTCACAGTCACAGGGAGAACCACAAACAATGTAAGCCAAACGAACACTTTAATGGGAACATGGTGTGGAGCAGGGAAATTATTTTACTGCTTTTGTTAAATAATTGTCATCATTACCATTGCATTAATAAATATAATCTGCAGCATGGATATTGCATTCAGAGGTTTAAACAGTGTCTCTTTCAGAAAGACTAAGTTGCAGGCTGACAGGAAGTTGCAGAGAGTTTGCAGAAGTGAAAGCAGACTCTTAGGGTATTTTGAGGAGCAGGCCAGACGAGGCCATTTGAATTACTAGGTTATTCAAAATGATCATTGCTTTAACAAAGTAACAGATAGCTTTAAGAAGGCCTTAAGATGCTTATGCACACAGTTATTATGTTTAGTAGAGGTTCTTGATTAAAACATTTATTTAGTAGATGATATATCTATAGTTTCAGTTCGATTATTACATATACGAGAGTGGTTTCTGTCTCTCTGTCTGGTTAGAGGTCAGGAGCTAGTCGCGAGGTGAAACAGGGTGCAATTGTGGTTAGCACACAGACACACACACACACACACTCAGTTAGAAAGAATTATTTAGAGGAGAGTTTAGACATGTCTGGCTGTAACTGCAAAAGTGTCTCGGTAAAAGAGGAACCGTTTCTTGTTGTCTCGGCAAGAAAGAGGAACAAGACAAGAACTGAAAGGTAGACAGGAAAGTACCAGCCATGAAAATAGAAGATGATGTTCTTCTTAAAAGTCATTGTGGTGTTGATTTGACGTATGTATATATCCTGTCTGTGACGTATGAAGGGGCGTCAGTAAATCAAACCCTGATGCTATAAAAATCTGTTTATGTGTTGATTAAGTCAAAGATCACTTGCTGTCTGCGCACAGAGTGTTCTTCCCACACGTGTGTAGTCATTAAAAATCATTGTTTGACCAAGATCTTCTGGACCATGGTGGTTTGTACTCTCCTTCCTCAATTTTTGAACCTTAACATTTTGGGGGCTTCGTCCGGTAATTGAGGAGGGAGGATTGGAGGTGTAGACGGTGATGTATTCGGTGGTCCGTTGTGGTCAGACAGGCAGGCGTGACCCGGCAACCAAACTGAGGGGACAGGCGCCTTTAAAAAGAGGTAGGCACAGGCCTGTTGATTTTATCCGAAGTGTGCTGAATTGGATGATAAAATTAAATGTCTATTCAGTAAAAGTTGCCGGTAAATGTCTGCTTTGATTTTGATGAGAATCTCATGACAGTACTGAGGATTTAAAAGCAGTTGGACTGCTGGTAATGATTGAATGCGGTTGGACCGCTAAAAGGATTTAATACGGTTGGACCGTGGAAAGCAGTTGGACTGCTCAATGATTTTAGTATGTTAGGGAATTTGGTTATTTTTTGGTTATAAGGTTGGACCTGCTTCAGTCATACACTTGTTTTGGGTGTTGATTGTTGTTTCAAAGTATTATAAATTATTTTAGAACGGAACCGTGGGGGTTCTAGGAAGCGCAGAGCCCGGAGGTTACGCTCCCTCCTTGTCGTGGACGCGCGACATTGATCTCTCGGCGAAGAGGGTTAGTTCAGTGTGGCTTAACTGTGGGGTACAGGGCATCCTGGAATAAGCTAGTGGTTGGACCACTCTACCGTTTGGAACGGTAGTCTGCGCTTTTTTGGTCAGAAGAAGTTGGACTTCGGGCGTGTAACTTTAACTTAAAACTTCGGGGTAAGCCTTGGCTGGGAAACGCCAAAAAATAGAGCTTCAGGCAAAGTTTGGGTTGGTTGACGCTTTTAAATTGAGTTAGTGACTTTAGAGATGAGGCCAGAAACTGTTGGACAGATACTGGTTAATTGGTCGCAAAAAACTCAGGGAGTTTATCGGTTGGACTGTTAACTTAAATTTGTCGAAATTCGGTAGGTGTTAAAAGGCCTAAAATCTGTGCAGTTGTAAATATAAGACGTCTGTGTAATATAAAATATTTGGTGTAAGAGGAGGCTGTGTGTCGAGTCAGCAATGCACTGACTGCTTGCTGCTATTTTAGACGGTGTGTGTGTGAGTGTGAAAATGCAAATTAGTAAGCAGTGAACTGTTTAAGCCATAGTTGGTTTTACAAATACTGCTGCAAACATTGTTGAAGGTGTGTTTTATTTTTTTTAATTTCTTGTGTGTGTGGTGAGAATTAATGGAGGTTTCAATTTTTTGTTTGTTTGTTTTTTTTACTTGCTCTTTTTGATTATGACAAGCATGTCTAAAATACTCTTAGGAAAGTGTGTTTTGAGTTATATTCCTCAACTCTGGTCACAGTTTAAGTGTGTGAATGCGGTGACTAGAAGGTTTTGAATGATGAATGAAGGTGTGAGTGGTATTTCTTTGGTGATGTAAAGTAGGATGTTTTAAAGTTTGAAAGTGTTTTTAATTTAAGAGATGCATGAGTGATGTTATAAGAGTTTGAGTTTCTTTTCTTTCAGTTCAAAACACATAAGTACATACACTTGGTATACCCGTTTACTCTTTGACTTTATTAAAACAGACGGTGTATTTGAGTTTGAATTTCAGTAATTGTATGTTGATATGGTAATTTAGTTTTAGGTTAGGTGAAGGAGATGTCCATCTCTGCGTCTTGCAGGAGTGAAAGTGAGCACGTTGAAGGCTGTGATGTGAATGCTGACAAATGCAAAGAGTTTAGTTTATTTAAAAGGCAGTGTGTGTGAGAGGATTATGAAATCATTGTGTGAATGATGCTACATTTTAGATCAAAAGTTAGTAGAATTACAGAGGGTTTGTAGATTGTAAATACAAAATAAGTTTGATTAGCCTGCAGAAACAGAAAAGCAGCTTGAGCTGCTCTGATTAAGCTGCGTGCTGTGTGTGTGTGAGACAGGAAGTTACATGCCCATAAAAGGAAGTGATGGTGACGAGCGAGCACCCAGAGAGAGAAGTGTGTGCGTGAAAGAGGGGGTATTGTTTTTACATCAAGGTTTAGTAGAACTAAAGTAGAACGTTACAAACAAACAGATAAAAAAAGTAAAATAAAGAGAGAAAATAACTGACAATTACATTAATGAATAGAAAACATACATACACAAAGTGCCATATGTGAAATTATTCGAGGAAAGAATCAGAAGTGAGATAGTTTAATATAAGATGCAATGAAGGAAGCAGCTTACACTCCTTTAATTTCCAGAGCCAGTGTGTTCCCTATGCTCATAGCACCCCTGCCCACTTGGCCCCCGTATCAGGCGAGTATGGAAGGCTGGATAGCCCATGACGGGTAAGATCCCACCTCGAAACCCTGGGACAACCTAAGGCAGGCACAGTCACGATTACTCGGCCTCCTGTGACCTCAGACTCACTGGTGGGATGAAGTGAAGAAGACGGGACCTCACGGGTAAAGCCGCTGGGCTGAGGCAGAGGGGGAGAGTGGCAAGTGGAGCCCTGACTTCTGGCTGAGGAGCAGGAATGCTGTTAATAAGGTGGGAACTTAAAATTTGGGTTAGCAAATTTGGGAAAGAGAACTGACGGCTTAAGTGGAGAATTGTGCAGGAGTCTGAAACACTGCAAAAGCAACATATGCAAATTCACACACACAAACAGAAAATGCATTAACCTTATAAAGACAAGACAAGCTCATGGAGATTAATGCATAGACACTGATTAAACCTGGCTAAGAACACAAACATATGCAATGAAGATCAGCTTGCTATTTTGTATGAATGATACAATGGTGTGAATGTTTAATAAAATACATTTGAGTTTGTAATTGAGGAATAGAAGAAGCCATATGACAAAGGGAGTGAGTTATGAGAACAAAGAGTGATTATATGTTGTCGTAAGGGGGTCTTATGCTGAATGTAAGTATGTTAAAGAGCATAAGGGGGTGATTTTTGTGTGCAAATTGTGTGGTTTTAATGAGACTTTCGGTGTATTGAGGAGGTGAAATTATGTGGTGGCAAGACTTGTGTGTTTAAGGTTGTTGAGGTTGTTGTGGTGATGGGTTGATTCTGTCCGTTAGGTTCGGGTTGTTGTTGTTTTTGTTTTTAATAAAGGGAGTTTGATTAAACATGGACATGTTTGAGGGGCCCATTATTTTGTAACAGTGCACTTAAAGAAAACCTGTCAGGTGATTTTGTTTTGTGTTCTCATGAGCTAATAATCAGCTCTATTTTTTCTCATTTTTGTTTTAAGCAGGCCTGCAACAGTGAATAACCGGCGCTGAAAATTCTCGGGAAGAGCAAATATAAGGGGGCTTTCCAGATTACAACTGGCCAAGGAGAAAGCTACCTGTGGGGACTATTCAGGTCGTAAGTCCCTGTAAAAAGGATTAGCGAGTTAATCCAGTCCAAAAGCATAAAGAAATATTTTCCTATGGAAAATAAAAAATGACTGAGCTCATTTTGCTGAGGGTGGAGAAGTTGCGCGGGACGCTCCACTATTAGCAAATATATGGTGTGACTGGATGTGAGTGAATGTGTGGCTGGATGAAGGAGGATGAATAAATGTGGACAAACAATTGGCTTTTACCAGAGAAAATTTTTGTTTTATTAAGTGGGGTTAGATTATGGGATTATAGTATATTGTTGGGAGAATGCCAAATGTTAAAGGGGAAACATTTTTGATGTAACTCAGTTGCTATTAATTGAAGAAAACACATGACTGGGAATTGTTCTGTTTTAAGTTTATTTTATGACACAGATTGGAGCATGAGTGGGAAAAACTGAGCATTTTAAGTTTGTATAGTATTGTGACACATTTAATGTGTCAAAATAAAGGGGGAATTTAGGGTTTAATAATTTAATTGTTGAATAATTTAGGAGCATTTTAGGACTTTTTGGGGTTTTGGTCATTTGGGTATGGTAAAACTGAAACTGTTATTTTTATGTTAAGGTTAAAGGATTAAAGTGAACTGAATCCTGTTTAGTAGATACAATGTCGTTTTTCAAAGCTGTGAATAAATCTTAGAGGGAAAATTAGTGAGGGTTGAAGGAGGAGAACAGGTTTGATTTCTTTTTTGATTTCTAGAAGAAGTGGTTATAATGTAGGCTTACACATACAGATATTACATAGATTTATTTTTAGGATAAAGGGGAGAGCTTATACGTAGAAATGATTTTTATACATATTGCATTTTGTGCCTTTAAAGGAGTTGTGGCTCAAATTCGTCTCTTGTGGGTCACGAGCCTTTGGCTAGCGCTATGATTAGCCAATCTACTGTGAGGATGATATGAGTTGAATTGAAGGATTGCACACGCTTACAGACACAGAGTCCAGAAACACACATGACAGTATTGATTCCAGGCAAAAGGCCTCAAATTCATTTAGCTTTTAACTGAACTTAAAGAAGGACCAAAGAGGAAGGAAAGCATATATTTTGGTTAAGTCGGATAAATTAGAATTAGAAGGTATTGTTACATTAAAAGGAGCAAAATGAAATAAAAAGGCTATACCAAAAACAGATTATAACATAGGAAATGTGAGGTTTTAAAATGAAGTTAGTGTTAACACACAGGAGTTGTTTCAAGGCAGCATCTAGCTATGATGAAATGTATGCAGGAGTAATTGCTTATATGCTTAAACTTAATTGATTAAAGTGGTTGTTTTCTTTTGGATCTTTTAGTAGAATAGGCGCTTATAATGATTTTCTTGCAAGCGCTTAAAGAATTTTAAAGTGATGAGTAACGTTGAAGAATATATATAAATACAAGTCAATAAGTTAAGAAGATAATTAGGATCATGCTTTTGATTAAAGAGTTCCAAATAGGATAAGTTAGGGAGGTGCAGGAAAAGGTGTTTTGTTTCCTTTGCAGAAGATCTCGACGACCGCAAGAGAGGGACCGAGAAAACCTAAGCTTACACATGGAATGTTCTCGAAGGGGAGCTGGTGTTTATTACCGGACCAATTGGATGACATGAGGTTGTCTGATTTGCTGAGCGAGGACAAAATGTATTGCGACCTCTGGTGTGCCAGAAGTCCAGAGAGAGGGAATGTGGAGCAGGGAAATTATTTTACTGCTTTTGTTAAATAATTGTCATCATTACCATTGCATTAATAAATATAATCTGCAGCATGGATATTGCATTCAGAGGTTTAAACAGTGTCTCTTTCAGAAAGACTAAGTTGCAGGCTGACAGGAAGTTGCAGAGAGTTTGCAGAAGTGAAAGCAGACTCTTAGGGTATTTTGAGGAGCAGGCCAGACGAGGCCATTTGAATTACTAGGTTATTCAAAATGATCATTGCTTTAACAAAGTAACAGATAGCTTTAAGAAGGCCTTAAGATGCTTATGCACACAGTTATTATGTTTAGTAGAGGTTCTTGATTAAAACATTTATTTAGTAGATGATATATCTATAGTTTCAGTTCGATTATTACATATACGAGAGTGGTTTCTGTCTCTCTGTCTGGTTAGAGGTCAGGAGCTAGTCGCGAGGTGAAACAGGGTGCAATTGTGGTTAGCACACAGACACACACACACACACACACTCAGTTAGAAAGAATTATTTAGAGGAGAGTTTAGACATGTCTGGCTGTAACTGCAAAAGTGTCTCGGTAAAAGAGGAACCGTTTCTTGTTGTCTCGGCAAGAAAGAGGAACAAGACAAGAACTGAAAGGTAGACAGGAAAGTACCAGCCATGAAAATAGAAGATGATGTTCTTCTTAAAAGTCATTGTGGTGTTGATTTGACGTATGTATAAATCCTGTCTGTGACGTATGAAGGGGCGTCAGTAAATCAAACCCTGATGCTATAAAAATCTGTTTATGTGTTGATTAAGTCGAAGATCACTTGCTGTCTGCGCACAGAGTGTTCTTCCCACACGTGTGTAGTCATTAAAAATCATTGTTTGACCAAGATCTTCTGGACCATGGTGGTTTGTACTCTCCTTCCTCAATTTTTGAACCTTAACAATGGGCAAGAAGTGGGCTTTATTATTATTGTGGACGTAACACCCTTTTGGTTCGTGCCCACATGGGAAGTGAAGGGACGTGCGCAATGGTGCGACTCGGAGCTCCACTCATGCTAATCGGGAACAAAGTAAAAGCCATACGACAACGCAACACACGCACATTGGCGGCCAGACGTAAGAGACACATTTTGGCAAAGAGAGGGATTCAGGGGATACATGCTTATGACCCTAGAATGAACTCGCCTACCTGGACTGACTCAATAGGAGTGCCCAGGGGAGTTCCAGATGAGTATAAACTAGTGGACCAACTAGCTTCAGGATTTGAAAGTATGTTCATATGGATAACTCCAAATAAGAATGTTGATCGCATAAACTACGTCCATTATAATGTGCTGAGACTCTCTAACCTGACCAGAGATGCCATGGAGGGGTTCACAGAACAGTTGGGTTCGACCTCACTGATGGGAGTGCAAAATCGAATGGCCCTAGACATGTTGTTGGCGTGAAAGAAAGGGGGCATGTGGTGCCATGTTTGGAGCAGTGTGTTGTACCTTTATCCCCAACAACACTGCTCCAGATGGCTCAGTAACCCGAGCTCTGGAGGGGCTGAAAACTCTGTCTAAAACCATGCATGAGCACTCGGGAATTGACCTGAGTGTTTGGGAAATGGAAGGGGTTTTTCATGTCTGCAATGTTTTCTACTGCCACTTTTTAGCGATACTGGTCACATGCGGTTGTTGTTTCATTCCTTGTGCCACAGGACTGCTGGAAAAGGTAATAACGAGGGCAGTGGACCCTGGAACGGTCGTTCCAGTGGCCATGATGCCATTGATGGACTTAGAAGTGGCCGAATGGGCCGAGGAGTGACACAACACGAAGTGTGGTGACCTTTCTTTTTGAAATGTCAAGAGAGGGAATGTGGGAATAAAGAAAATACTTTACTGCTACAATATAGCCTTCATCATTAACATTGCATTAAAATGTTTATTAAAGCTACTGGCTTTAGACTAAACCTTTTATTAAAGGTGCAGCTATAATCATTGTATACACATATTGCATATTGTGCTCATGAAAGAGTTGATGCTCAGTCTATTCAAGGTCTTAAGCTTCGTTGGGCGCGATGTCCCGACGATCTATTGTGTAAGTGACTTGGAGCAGCAGAAGGTTAAACCGCATACACGCTTACAAACACAAATGATTTAAACATAGGCCAGGCCGAGGACCTGGATTTCATTTAGCTTCTAACTGCATTTGAGCTGCCTAGTAACAAGTGACAGAAGAAGAGTCAAGAAATTGTAAGTCCCCAGGAATCATCTGGAAGGTGAAACAAATTGCCATGTATGGAAGAATGTGACAGATAGAGGAACGTCTCTGTCTGTTTTTATGCTGATATGGTGATGGTGTATATCTGACCCTGGGTGTGTTTAATAAAATTAAAAGTGTTGCTCACACACATAAAGAACATTGAGATTAAGTAAATTAAGATTAATTAAAGATTAAGTAAAGTTAATATAAAGGATAGAAGGATTTTTAGAATAGGATCGTTTACAGGAGAAGATTTCAGGACCACAGCGACTACAGGGGTGGCAAGAATCCTGGAAGCCCCAGACCGAACGGAACCAACCAGAGAAAGGGGAACCCGAAAAGAAGCACAGAGCACAGAGAATCAGAATCAGAATCAGAATCAGAAAGGGTTTTATTGCCAAATGTTGAGCAGGTTTACAACATTAGGAAATTGCTGCGGTGCTTCAGTGCAAACATACTGTCATAAATTGCGCTTAAATAGACATGAAAAAAATAAAAGTAAGAATAAGAATTAAAAGTGCTACGTAGAAAGATATATACATGAGTGCAGGTGGTGATCAGTGCCAAACATGGAATGATTCAGTGAACACAGCGTAGGGTCATGTGTTAGTGGTGGGAACAGTCGTACGTTTATTGTTCATGTGTCCGACAGCAGAGGGGAAGAAACTGTTCTTATGGCGAGAGGTTCTGGTGCGAATGGACTGGAGCCTCCTGCCTGAGGGGAGCAGGTCAAACAGACTGTATCCAGGGTGAGAAGGGTCAGCTGAGATCCGAGCTGCACGCCGCAGTGTCCTGGAGGTGTACAGGTCCTGCAAAGATGGGAGTCTGCAGCCAATCACCTTCTCAGCAGAGCGCACAACACGCTGCAGTCTCTGTTTGTCCCTGATAGTGGCTCCAGCGTACCACACGGTGATGGAGGAGGTGAGGATGGACTCGATGATTGCAGTGTAGAATTGCATCATCGTCCGTGTTGGCAGGTTGAATTTCTTCAGCTGCCTCAGGAAGTACATCCTCTGCTGGGCTTTCTTGATGACGGAGGTGATGGTGGGCTCCCACTTCAGGTCCTGGGTGATGGTGGTACCCAGGAAGCGGAATGAGTCCACAGAGGTGATGGGGGTGTCAGTCAGGATGATGGGGGGGAGTGGGGCTGTGTGCTTCCTGAAGTCCACAATAATCTCCACTGTCTTCTGGGCATTCAGCACCAGGTTGTTGTGGCTGCACCAGGACACCAGACGTTCAACCTCCCTCCTGTAGGCAGACTCATCCCCGTCAGAGATGAGCCCAATGACGGTGGTGTCATCTGCGAACTTGATTAGCTTGACAGACTGGTGGGTGGAGGTGCAGCAGTTGGTGTACAGGGAGAAGAGCAGAGGAGAAAGAACACAGCCCTGAGGGGAGCCGGTGCTGATGGTCCGAGAGTCCGAGACATTCTTTCCCAGCCTCACATGCTGCTTCCTGTCCGTCAGGAAGTCAGTGATCCACCGGCAGATGGGATCAGGCACATTCATCTGGGAAAGCTTGCCTCGGAGATGGTCTGGAAGGATGGTGTTGAAGGCAGAGCTGAAGTCCACAAACAGGATCCTGGCGTAGGTTCCTGGGGAGTCCAGATGCTGCAGGATGAAGTGTAGGGCCATGTTGATTGCGTCATCTACAGACCTGTTGGCTCTGTATGCAAACTGCAGGGGGTCCAGGAGGGGGGCCGTGAGGGTCTTGAGATGGGAGAGAACTAGGCGCTCAAATGACTTCATGACCACAGATGTCAGAGCCACGGGTCTGTAGTCATTTAGTCCAGTGATCCTAGGTTTCTTGGGGACAGGGATTATGGTAGAGGACTTGAAGCAGGCAGGCACATGACATGCCTGCAGTGAGGAGTTAAAAATGCCAGAAAACACTGGGGCCAGCTCGTTTGCACAGTGTCTGAGGGTGGCAGGAGACACACCGTCTGGGCCGGGAGCTTTTCGAGCATTCAGACTCTTAAACTGCTTCCTCACATCTGCTTCATGAATATGAAGAGTTGTGGTGGGAGGAGGTGGTGTGAAATCCTCTTTTGTGTGGGGTGAGGAGGGGGGTGTTGTAGGTGAACAGTTTGAAGGTGGTGATGGCTCTATGGAGGGGGGAGAGGTGGGGGAATTAGTGTCCAAAGTGCCTCTATTGTTGGGGCCGTTGGAGGTGTGAAGGCTGCCTGATGGCTCGTCAAAACGGCAGTAAAAGTCGTTAAGGGTGTTGGCTAAGAGCAAGTCATCAGTGGAGTGGGGGGTTTTAGGCTTGTAGTTGGTGATATTCCTAAAACCTTTCCACACAGAGGCCGAGTCATTCTCTGAGATCTGCTGCTGCATCTTCTCAGAGTGCTGATGTTTAGCAATGTCCACTTCTTTAGTGAACCTGTACTTGGCCTCTCTGTAGCAGTCCCTGTCTCCGCTTCTGAACGCCTTTCTCTTTTCCAGCCACAGCTTTTTGAGTTTAGGAGTAAATCAGGGTTTGTCATTGTTATAACTCACCCTGGTGCGTGATGGCACAATGCTGTCCTCACAGAAGTGGATATAGGAGGTGACAGTGTCCGTAAACTCGTCCAAGCTGTTAGAAGCAGCCTTCATTGTGTCCCAGTCTGTAGACTCCAAACACGTGCGAAGCTCCTCCACAGCCTCGTTGCTCCACAGTTTTTTGGTCCTCACGACAGGTTTGGAGAGCTTCAGCCTCTGTCTGTACGCGGGGATTAGGTGGATCATGACGTGGTCAGAAAGTCCGAGTGAAGCGCGGGGCACCGCGCGATAGGCCCCGCTGATCATGCTGTAGCAGTGGTCTAATGTCCTCTCCTCTCTGGTCGGGCATTTAATATACTGCTTGTATTTCGGAAGCTCATGGCTCAGATTGGCTTTGTTAAAGTCCCCAAGAGCAATGATGAGAGAGTCCGGGAATGTCCGCTCCATGTGCAGTATCTGCTCCGCGAGTGCGCACTGAGCTGCCTGCGCATCCGCGTCTGGCGGGATGTAAACAGCGGCCAGGATGAATGAAGCAAACTCCCGCGGAGAATAAAACGGTTTGCAGTGAATAAAAAGGTATTCCAGAGAGGAAGAACAGTGCTGAGCAATCACTGTTACATCTGTGCACCAGCCACTATTTATGTAGAAGCAGACACCTCCACCTTTGGTCTTACCGGAGAGAGAGGCCTGCCGGTCCGCGCGCAGCAGATGAAAGCCCTCCAGCTTGAGCGCGCAGTCCGGGATGTCCTCACAGAGCCACAACTCCGTAAAACATAAGACACAGGAGGAGGCAAAGTCTCTGTTCATGCTTCTCATCAGGGCCAGTTCGTCTATCTTATTCCCGAGTGAGCGTACATTGGAAGGGAAGATCCCAGGAAGAGCAGTTCGCAGTCCGCGTCTCCTCAGACGCACGAGTGCACCGGCTCGCTTCCCTCTCTTTCGGCGTCTCACTTTCCTGATCAGAGTCTGCAGTAAATCTGCCGCAGATGCGACAAATATTGGGAATAAATCCACAGGTGTTGTAGTCCTGTAGTTAAGAAGCTCTTCTCTGGTGTAAGAATATCCAGAGGAGTGCCCAGAGAACCATAGTTCCAGAAAATGTGTTGTTTAGGAAATTAAAAGCTTGTTAGACACAGGTTAAATGTGAGCATAAAAGTAATGAAGAGTAATGAGAGGGACTTTAGGAATAGTTGTAGGATTTCTTTGTTATGTAAATAACCCAAACGCAGTGTTCAGGCCGGTTATGCGCTACCCGTTAAAGGGGGGCAAAGAAACCAGGACTAAGTTTTGAAGATGAAACGGGTTAACTCTATAGAGGATGTTTCCAAAGATTGACAAAATAATCTAGGGCCTTTTACCAGAAAAGCTGATTGTATCTGTTTGGAGTTTACAGTGAGAACTGAGGGAAGTCAGAAGTGGGTTTAACTTGGGATACTGGGTAAAAAAAGGGGGTGTAGGAAGTAGATTTAGGACATTTCATAGGTGCTGTCTTAGAGCTTGATTTATTTGTTGTGGATAGAAGTAATCATGACAGAATTATAAGGAAACATTGAAAACATACAACCCGTTGAGGGGGCAGATAGGGGGCAGTTGGGTTGGGGAATTGAAAGGTTTCATTTTGTTTAGCATAATCTCTTTTGTTATATTTTAGCCTTTTAACATGCAGGTAAACTTAGTGGGATAAATCAGGAATTATGTCGTGTTTCTTAGGAAACACGAAAAGGGAAGAACTGTCATGTAATTAATATATTCTTAGTGCTTATTTTCTGATTATATTGTTTTATGTACTTTAATAATGAAGGTTTGTAAAGCAAGGCCACTTTTGACTCACAAACTAAGTGCTCAGCCAGACTGAAAAACAGGAAGTTAGTGTAGAAATATACAAGCATATTAATAAATACAGGAAGCCAGACAGAAAAGAGGAACTTGTACCATATAAGGAGTTGTTGAAACTGTGTGACGTGTAAAGTACCAAAATAACACCTATATGAGACACATTTTTAGATTCTAATGTTAGAGATCCTGCAACTGGCGAGACCTCTTCCCTCTGACCCCTCCCCAAACCCTCAAACCCTCCTACCCACCTTGACATACAAACTCTGTGTGGCTTCACGTGTTCTGTTGATGTTTACATGATCGAAATAACTTGAACACAAACACAAACAAACAAAGAGGAAGACCGCACCGGAAGGAATAAACTACAAGTCCCAGCATCCTCTGTGTTTAGGGAGCAGCAGTGAAAGTGAAAGTATTGAGCCTCCGTTCAGAGCAGCAGGAGGAGGAAGGTGGAGCTGAGGCAGGTGAGTGTTTACATGAATATGTTTCTTCTTATGACATAAAATAATTCCACGCTGTTCGTGTCTGTGGGTGAAATGTGAGGCCGGTCGGCTCCTCTGAGCGCTGGTTTCCTGTAAGTAGAGAGGAAGTGAGTTTAGCTGAGCCTCCGTTTAGTGTGAGAGAGCAGGAGGAGAGTGAGAGCTGTGCTGAGGCAGGGTGAGTGTTAACACCGCTCTGACATTACTGTGTCTCTGTGGCGGGAACAACAGGCTCCGTCAGTGGAGGCAAAAATAATCAGACTTTGGTTTTTCAAAGGAAACAACTTTATGTCGGAAGTTCCCGCACGCTCATTGGATAACGATGTGTCAATCCCGAGCTATTAGCCAATGAGCGTGCGGATTCAAAGAAAGACCCGCCTTTATCACGGGACTTTAAAAACTACAGTGGCGACAGAAACTCCGTGAGTGGAGTTCAGGGTGACGTTATGAAACTGTGACGTTTGAGCCACTTCCTGTTCTCAGTCCCAGCGTCCTGATCACCGAGGTTTCTGTTGCTCTGATATCTGATATTGATTATATTGGTAAACAGTCTGTAGCATAAACATCAAACACAGCTGAAGCTGTTTTTGGATGGTTGGCTTCAAATGATCCGTCGGTTTGAAAAGTAAAAACAATTTAAAAATAGGTGAAGCTGATGCAGGGTGAGTGTTAACACCAGGACTTTAGAGGGAAGAAGAGTCACAGCTCAGCATGTTGTTGACGGGTTGTTGTTCAATCGGGGGAAGACATCTGAATCAATGCAGGGGGAATGGCTTTCACAACTTTAATGAATTTACTCTGAGTACATGATATGCCATAATTATCTATGAATTTGTTATATGTTAACACATTTTCGTCATTGTCTGAAAGGTGTAAAACCGTCCAAATGCCATGATCCATCCAATCCTTATAAAAGATGGATTTTCTTTTATCGTATACATCTGTTGTTCCAAATCGAATTTGTATGTGGAGAAAAAATATGCTTGTATATCTTTTTCCAGTACTGGAGAACGTGTTCGTGAAAATTGGATAATTTAATTTGGATATTTCAAAGTCGCACTTTATAAGAAATTCAATGCCACCCAGCTTCTTGAAAATTACTTTGGGGAAATAAAACCAAAATACCGTTTGAAATATTTATGAAAGATTGAAACCATTTGAGTTTGATGGAACCATCATTGCTTCAAAATCAATCGCATTCAAACCTCCTTCTTCAAATGACTTCACTATATCTTTCTTCCTAACATAATGTTGCTTGTTTCTCCAAATGTAATTGAAATTAATTCGATTTATATTATTGATTAGACTATTGGAAACATATAACCATTGTGATGGATAAATCAATCGAGAGATACCTTCTGTTTTAGTAAGCAAGACACGTCCAAAGATGGAGAGGTGTCTTTGTAGCCTGTAATCTTTTTGATTTCTGGGTAATTTGCTCAAAATGTAGATTTTCTCTATTATTTGTGTTCTTTGCCATTATAATGTTTAATATCAGTTTTAATAGCTATGTTAAGAGAGCTACTAGGTCACAATCATGAATAGTTAATAATTCACATTTTTACTTTAGTGCGAACAACTCATATGAATTTCAAAGCTGTTCTAACAGCTTTGTCCATTTTCAGTTTGTTTAAGGCTTGATCTCAGTCATCCAGTGATATATCAGAATCACACATTTCTCTGAATACAGATTCGATTTTTGGAATATAAGATTCAATCTGATCAAAACAAGTTAATGAATCAGTGATTAAATATTTCGAGGAGTATAAATTTGAGTAAAATTTATGTTTTTCTTCCGCTATAGTCTTATGATTTGTGCATTCCTCCCCATTTACGATTATTGTATTAATTGATTTCTTTTCTTGCTTCTGTTTCTCCAAGTTGTAGAAATATGAAGCACTTTTTCACCTTCTTCTATCCATTTTGCACGAGCTCAAATCTAAGCTCCATGAGCCTTTTTCTTGTATAGATCATCTAATTGAGCCTGTAAAAACAACAGGGATTTCTTATCAGCCTCTGACATAAAATGTCTATTACAATAGTTATTTATATTGTAAAGTAATTTACTTTTAAATTCCTTCTATTGTCTACTTTTCATTTTACTAAACATAATTGAAAATTCTTTAACTTTAAATAAAAAAAAAATCCCATCTATGTATGTAATTGCCAATTGTTACATTGTTGTAAATGTTATGGAGGAGCTCTTTAAGTATCTTAACATACCCATCATCATTTAACAGATCTGCATTAAATTAAATGCATTAAATATATGAACTGAATGTTTCTTTCAGGCTGTAAAAACCTTATTTATCCTCCATTACAGTCCTGCATTCAGAGCATTACTTCTGTTATATTAGTACATGTATTTTATTCTGATGAACACATGAAACTCTGAGCTGGATTGAATCCATTGAATCAGAGTCCAGGACTCAGACTAAACACACTGAATGTGTCCTGAGCTCGGCCGCTGTTCCACAGTAACTGCTGTCAGAGTCACTGTTACTGAGTTAGCTTAGCTAGCAGAGCAGCTAGCAGTTAGAGTATGAACTCTGTAAGCAGTCAGCTCGGTCCTGGACATGGTTACTGACACAAAGCTGCTCTCTGCAGCCATGTTTGACCTGCTGCTTTGTAGGAGTACAGTAATGGAGGATTTGGAGGCTGAACTCGGCTCTGTGACACTTTTTGTAGTGAACTGATGAAAGCTGCATCTCAGATGGATGTTAGTCCAACACATCAGACACGACCTCTGCAGCTCTCAGCTGATGAATGATTTGTGTTTCCTCTGCAGGTGAAGGTAGAAAGTGTGTGTGAGCTGATGTGAATTGAGCAGCATGGATCAGTGTGAGGACAGAGAGGAGGGAGTCCCTCCCTCTAAAAGCACTCTGTGTGGGGAACATGAGAGCCAGACCAAAGCTCAGAGGTGAGATGACCATCTCTAACTGTCCATGACTCTTCTCCATGTCACAGCTCAGCACTCACATCACTGCTCCATCATTATTCACACTCATACCTCTGTGTGTGTTGTTTTAAAGCCCAGAGCTGTGGGGCGTACCAGGCTCAGCTGGACATAACCCTGAAACTAATCCAGAACCTGGACCTGAACCCAGCTGTGTTTCCTTAAAGAGCAACGACTCGAAGGATATCGCTGTAAACTTTAACAAAAGACTGTTATGTGACAAAGAGTAAGTACATTATTTTTATGAGTTTCAGATTGTTCATCATGTCTTTAATTTAATATTTCCAGTTTTTCCTTCCTGTCTCATGAAGCTGTTACATTTATTGTTTTTCTTTTAGGATCAATAAGAGGCCAGAATCTCCTGGACCTGAACCCAGCTGTGTTTCCTTAAAGAGCAACGAGTCGAAGTATATTGTTATAAACTTTAAAGGCTGTTCTTCTGCTGCTGAGAGGTAATGTGTGTCTAGATGTTGTTCCTGACTCTGTATTTTTGAATAAATCCCCATGTTTAATATCAGCTTAGCTCTTTTTCACACACATTTCTATGTTGGTGTGTGAAGCGGTGTGTGTTGGAGTGTTTCCACAAACACAGCAGTCAGAGTGGAAAGAGTGGATGTTGTAGGAGGTGTTTGTGTAGTGAAGAGGCTGAGTGTCTGTAGGACTCCAGCTGCTCCAGCAGGTGTCTCCTTTGTGCTTTGCTTCAAACACAGTGTAGGGAGGAGCTTCCACTCGGGTGTTTCAGGTGTTGCTGGATGGAGGAGGACAAATAGTTTTTCCCTTCAGTGACACTTCAGCAGCTCAATGTTCTGGGGAGATGTTTGTCTTTATGAAGCAGGGCCGTGCAGAGAGTTTTAAAGGGGCGGGTGCTCAAAGTTAAAAAGGGGCACATTGAACCAGGCTGAATAACAACAACACACATTCATCAAGAATCTAATATGGGCAACAAGGCAAAGCAAACGTCGCCAATGTTTTACCTGATGGGTACATGGTAAATGGTCTGCATTTGTATAGCGCTTTTCTAGTCCTTAAGGACCCCTAAGCGCTTCACACTACATTCAGTCATTCACCCATTCACACACAGGCGATAGCAAGCTACATTGTAGCCACAGGCACCCTGGGGCGCACTGACAGAGGCGAGGCTGCCGGACACTGGCGCCACCGGGCCCTCTGACCACCACCAGTAGGGAAACATGGGGTTAGTATCTTGCCCAAGGATATTTGGCATGCAGCCAGGAGGCAGTCTGGGATCGAACCACCGACCTTCTGATTAGTGGCTGACCTGCTCTGCCACCTGAGCTACAGCCACAGTACAATGTTGCTGTTGAGGGGTTTCTGCTGCTCCTGCTGCTGATAGTGCTGGAGGGCAGGGCTGTGTTGATCTGAGACTGTAGACATTAACCCTTGTATTATGTTGAAAAAAAATCACATTGATTATGTTGCGGGTCATTTTGACCCGTACTGTGTAAATCCACTCAGAATTGTCAAAAAACTGCAATAAAACAATAGCAACTTTATTTTCCATTAGAAAAACATTTACAACACAGACATACAACACAATTTGAATTACCATAACTCTTTTTAAGAACAATTTAGTAAAAGTTTTTCCTTCTTTACAAACATTTCTTTTGAACTTGCCCGATTTTCTCAGTTTTTCAGTGTTCAACATTTTCAATTTTGTCCACATGATGGACAGAATGTGACTGTGTGCTTTCTGCAGATGTACTTTTTGCATTTCTCACAAACAGTGCTTGTTTTAATGTCTTCTCATGAGGGACAGACCTGGCATCTTTTCCGTTTTTTTACACCTGTATCCACTGGATCCACTGCAGATTGGTTGGATGGTGCACACTTGACCTTTTCAATGACAGCTGCTGCTGGGGATCGAGCTGGTCTGACTCGCATCTGGATCTTGGGAGTGACAAGATTTTTTCCCAGTTCTTCCAGGAAAAGTCAACGTCGGTACAATTTACCCGCATTCCAATGTTGGTTGATTTCAGTCCACAGGACATAGGCATTGTAAGCAGACACATCCAAAATGTTGTAGAAAATTACCAAGGGCCAACGAGCTGTCTTGCGCTGGCAGCTGTATGTCGCTGTGACTTTGTCAAGATTGTCTACTCCTCCTTTGGTGGAGTTGTAGTCTAGGATCATTTGTGGTTTTTTGTCTTCTCTTGTGCTCAGAGATGCATCTGTGTGCATTGTGCTCATGACAAGAACATTCTTGTTTTTCTTTGGGCAATATGAAACAACTGTTGCTTTCTCAGTGAAAACAAATATTGAGGAATGCAGAGATCTTCCCTGCATCTTCAAAATTTCACTGGGAAGTTCTGGCTTATTTCTTCTGATTGTTCCCAACATAGTCAGCTTTCTCTTCTGAAGTTCCTCTCCAAGCCAGTAGGATGTAAAGAAATTGTCACAGGTGATGTTATGCCCTTGCAGCCCTTCACTCATCTGCAGCACCACACGCATCCCCTGATTCTTCTCAGATGCTCCTCCAGGTAGCTTTCCAGTGTACACTTGCATATTCCACGCATAGCTAGATTTTGCATCACAGGCTGCCCATATTTTGATGCCATACTTGGCCGGCTTGTTGGGCATTTACTGTCGAAAAGGACAGCGACCCCTGAATGGGACAAGGCGCTCATCACCAGTAACGTGGGGACCAGGGTTGTACAACAAAGGTAGAATTTCCACCCATTTATCCCATACATCTCTGATTGCAGCAAGTTTGTCTCTTTCACGTCGACCAGCTCTGGTTTCACGGTTGTCAAATCTGATCACACGAGATATCTTGAGAAATGTCTCCAAAGACATTGTTGCTCAAAAGATTGGCCTTCCATTCTCTTCATTCCATAGACTTGCAGTTGCTTCTCCCTTGGACCTGTATACTCCAGCTAATATCAGAATTCCAATATAAGCACGCAAGTCAGTCTGATCCAGTGGCTTCCATTTTTCTTGAAATACACGCCTCCCTTCCAGGTTAGTCATGTCCAGTATAATCCTGTCTATTGGAGGGGATATAAAGAGTTGAAATGCTGATTGAATATCATCAACTCGTGTGATGGCAAATCTTGTAGGACCAGGAGTCATTTTGATGACATTAGAAGATGACAGCCTGCCTTGACTTCGGTGTGGTGATAATGACCATTTTATATTACCATCTTTAGATGTCCATGTCTCCTCTGTGGATGATGATTGCTGCATTCCTTGGTTTTCATTTGATGTAGAGATGGCAGCACACTCTCCCTCAGAATCCTCCTCCTCGTCTGAAAATTGGCAGTCCGGATCATCAATAACATTGTCCTCGGCCTCTGAAAGATCCTCAGTCTCTGAAACATCTTCTTCATCACTATCCCAGTTGAAAAGTAGTGATAAAGCTTCTTCAGTCGTCAACCTTCTGGAACTCATTTTTGGTGTGTTGAAATGACATGAGAACAGTGACAAGAATAGGGGAGAGAAAGTTTCTTGCATGCACACCTGGGTCTGAATGTATATTCAGAAGCAGTCAAAACAAAGTACATCAAAGAGAAATGTTTATTTTGGATCTGAACAACTTTTTTCTTACATAAAAGTGTGCGGGTCAAAATGACCCGCAACATCACCTTTGTCTACAAACACTGCAGAGACATTCCAGGACACATCAAAGTGTCCATATTTTACACACCAGTTCATGACCCCAGATAAGGAAAAGTCATAAGCTTTCATGAAGAAAAAGAAAGGATGACCAGTACTTTGGTCAACACAAAAACTGGAATGGGTCAAATTGACCCTTAACATAATAAGAAGGTTAAAAAGTCCACAGGAGAGATGGTAGCTGATTAAACAAGTGTCATGAGATGATAACAAAATGCAAAGATAGGTGACAGCGCTTGGAACCATAAGGACACAAAAAACTGTGAGAAATAATTTAGGCTCTGCCAGTGAATCACTCTTTGCTTCTCTTCTTCCTTCCATCCCATCATTTCATCTATCACTCTCCACTTGCTGTCTATGTGAGAACAAGGTACAACTTGCTATTGCAATAAACTATAATCTAATTATCCACACCTAACAACTCCTGCACTTAATCTATAATAAAATGATGACAGAAAAATGCTATAGCACTGCCTTTAGTAGCCTCACACAGCTCCTGCTGTTTCCTCCTCATGTCCTTACCAGCCATGTCTGCACAATGTTATATCATGAGTAATATTTTTTTAAATCCAGCTAAATAAAACACACTCATGCACACACAGTGACATTTTAGACCTTCTTCAGAATACTGTATATACTATGGGCATCATGGTGCTGATCCAGAATCCTTACATTATTATTCATTACTAGAGCTACAATAATAAAGCAATGAGGAGGGGGAAGTAATAAATATGAAATAATGTATTTATGATGATTCCATTTGTTTCACTATCCACTCTGTGCAGGGCAAAGCTATTACATGTTTAAACTGTAGAGATACAATCATTTTACTGCTGTAAAATCCAACTTTTGTCTTATTTAAAATATAAATCTAATATAATCTGCTTCTTAATGTATGTTCTTTAAAATACAGCTTGTGTTTTTTAATATATTATAATTATAATAATTATTATGTGGACATGCATATTAGATCGTTTTTAGTGAAATATAATCCCTCCAGAAAGGCAGGAAATGCCCTGTAACTTACTTTAAAACTAAATATGTTCTAAATACTTTAAAACTAAATATGTTCCCTAAAACGGTGACAGAGCTACAGACCCATGACAGCCTTACACAGGTAGCCAGCAGCTGTGACCAGCACTACTTGTGCAGTTAATAAAAGGACAGGTAATGTTTGTCACGCTGTCGCACACAGCACGCTCGTTTGTTTCAGTTCGTCAGTTGCAACAAGACAGCTTACCAACGTGTACGTAATAAGCTAACACTCCTGGGTGCTTAGGGTTGCCAACCGTCCCTTAAAATACGGAATCGTCCCGTATTTCGAAACAAAAGTACACGTCCCGTATTGAGCTAATAAGGGACGCACTTTGTCCCGTAATACAGTGAGAATCAAAAGTAGTCTATAACTTTTAATGGAATTAACGCTTTGTTTGAAAACATAATTCCAGCCCCTCTCCTGCTTTGTGACCAATGAGCTGACAGCACACTTATGACAATTCGAGTATGACAAGTCAGATTACCGCTCATCTCATTGGTTGAGGAAAGGTCGCTTACGGAGAAAATACCGGAAGACAACCGATGACCACAACAACAAGCATGGCCAACAGGGAAACAAACGCCGACACTGCGGTGCAAGTCTCGGACGGCACACTGTGCCTCCATAAAATGAAGGTTATAACAGAAAATCTGTCGCTCGCTCTCTCTGTCTTTCACTCACACAGACACACCACCACATCAACTTTGCTAAATTGCTAATGAAAAACATTGATCAGGCAGCTGTGATTGAGCAGCAGTGTAAATCCAACTATTTTCACGGTTGTTGTGGTCGTGATAATTTTGTGATGCCACATGGAAAAGGCTCGGATGAGCTTTCCAAAGTTCTACAAGTTGTGCCTCCATCGCTTGTGTCCAGATCACACGCTGCACAGCTGTGCTGCAACGTCTTTTTCACCGACGTTTACGTGTTTGCGCGTGAGCAGCTGCGGTGACACCCTCACGAGCGATTGATGATCGGGAGCTGGTCGTGAGGTGTTAATCGCTTCTCGTTACCCCACGTATACTACACGACGCACGATGAAGGCCAAAATCGGGCCGATCGCCAAAACCGTCACACGACTCAAAAATCGGCTCAAAATGGGCCAAAAATCGCACAGTGTAAGCCCTCCTGTGTGCTACACACTACAGTGTGCGCTGTACACCTACTTACTGGTTTTGTCGCATCAGTCTGTGTCTCTGAGTTAACTTGTGTTTCTCCTACAGCTCCGGACCGCTAAAAATGCGCGTGCTCTTTGTGAGCTCGTTCCCGGCTCGTAACCAGCGCGTTCTGCCGTCAAGGGTGATCATTGGTTAAATGTGATCATGTGACTGATGCAAGCCAGATCCTTTTATTTAGCAAAACTGTGATTAATAGTTAAATATTATTGTTGAGGGGCACAGACAAGACTCCGCACAAACAGACACATTAAAAAAAAAAAAATAATATTTTGTTTTTTTAAAAAGTTGCCTCAACAAAAGGGCACTTTGGGCACCCATCAGGAAAGGGGCGGGTGCTCAAGCCCCTCTAGCCCCCCCCCCCCCCCCCCCCCCCTGCACGTGCCTGTTATGAAGGTTTATGGATTATTGTTCTTACTTTGGTTAATCTGAGCAATACATTTTCCATCTAACATTTAAAGTAAATTTCCAGGTGAATAAAAGATCTGCAGCTGCAGCCTCTGTGATGTTTCACAGTCTGAAAGTAACAAATTCAACCAGAGTTCAAACAAAGGTTTAATATACGTGTGTGTTTGATATAATGCCAACAAGTACAAATAGGTGTTCTTACAGGTCTTAATCACAGAGGTCTGATAAGTCTGGTGACTTTCACACTCAGCAATTTTGCTGCCTTTTATTTTATATTGGCCTTTTTAAAGCCCTTCAAAGTCTCCCACATTCATACAGAGCTTTTAACCCTTGTGTGGTGTTCATATTTTTGTTACTCAGCCAGTGTTCACGGGTCTGGTGGACCCGCTAGAGTTTTGGCTTTCCAAATGAACACTATCAAACAATTTTATGTTAAATTACTCAACAGATGTTTACTTCATCCCAATTACAAACCATATGAACAGCAAACATGGTTAATTTTTTCCCTTTACCTTTGTTAGATCACATTTATGAATCAATGTGCTTCTCGTTTTTTTTTAGTTTTTTTTTTTTATCAAATGTTATAAAAAAATCAGTTATAATCAAGTGGAGTGAGTGGAAAGACACAACACATTTACACGTGAAGCAATATGTTTCAAAACTAAATGGGATCAGCTGCTCATCAATTGTGACATTATGCCCAGGGTTGTAAAACAGGGGGAGGTGGTGCACACACTTATTCCACACTGTCCTGATGGCAGCTAGCTTGTCTCTCTGCCGTCGAGCTGGTCTGTCGTCTCTGTTATCAAAACGGATAATCCTGGAAATTTTGTGGAAGTTTTCCAGAGACATTGATGCACGGAAAGGTTCGTGCCAGTTTCTGCATCCCACAGGGATTCTGTGGATTCCCCTTTGGACCTGAAAACTCCTGCAAGGATAAGAACCCCAAAGTAGGCCTTTGGGGTTCTTAGATGAATTTGGTCTATCTCCTTCCACCTCTCTCCAAAAACACACCTTCCTTCTAGATTACTGCAATCCAGAATAATTTTCTGGAAGGAATCTGGGATGAAAAGCTCAAATGAAGACTTGATGTCCTGCACATGAGTACCTGTCAGCCATGTTGGCCCTGGCTTATCACAGTAACAGCTCTGCAGGGTGGCTCATTTCTTGGGCAAGAAGACCATTCAATTTCACCAGTTATTGACATCCATATTTCTTCACTTGCTGTCTGGTGGGCTTGTTCTGGTCCTGGAGCTGGCTGCAGATGGGGTACTCGTCTTCGTTTTGTTACTAAATGGTGCTCAACCTCATCCTCTTCTTCAAAGTCACTGTCAGACTCTGAATTTTCAGAAATGTGAAATATTCTGAAACCTCTTTGTCAACATCATCATCCGAAGCTCCTCTCTCTTCCAAAATCAATTGGATGGGCCTCGCAGCAGATAATCTTTTGCCATCTTGATCAGTTGTGATAAAGAACCACACTGGCAAAGTCTTATTTATAGTATTATGCCCCTAATTTGCAGGTGGGACAGGGTATGAGAAAATAAAATTTGGATCCCTCAAGAAAGAGGGTAAAATGTGTGGGAATGTAAGAGCAGACGGTGTTGATAGTTGAATTTTCAACAATGTTGCAACTTTGTGCGGGAGCAGGAGGGGAAGAAAACACTATCAGCAGCACCAGAAAGGAGGAAGACAGAGTGTGGGAACACAGGACCTACACTTTCAACACTTTTATTAGACCTGGGTCCAGTGGACCCGAACACCTTGTATGTAATGTAAATGCGTGGGGGGAGGTACAGTATGAGGTCATTGAAAATTAGTTTGGATTTATGTTCTTCACAGAAAATAAGCCAAAGCCAATGGATTTCAGGTTGAAAAAATAATTCATTGTTTAATTTTTCTTTTGAAAGAAACTGAAAACGGGTCTCACAGACCCGAACACCATACAAGGGTTAACACCAAACTCCTTTACAGTCCTTCTCCTCTCACACACGATCACACGACTGATTTGTCTGCAGCAGCTGTGTTACTGCTAGTATTTTATTATGTGTGTAATCTCCTCATATTGTTCCTATGGTTTAGTTTGACTTCCTTCTGCAAACTCAGCTGCTCTGTTGCTGATACACGTCTCCATGAATATGATTGATCAGATGCTGCCAACACCATGTGTTTCATGTGAGCGCTCAGCTGAAACCCTGGGTTGACTTATCGAGTTAATAACAAGCTTCACGTGACTGTGAATGCTAAAGTGAATCCAGATAAAGGAAAGAGACCCTGCTAATGTTGGACTCACTTCTTAGTGTAGATCCCAGGAGGACGTTCAACATAGCCATTCTTTGTGCTAGCTCGACCAAACCTGAGACCACAGTGCAGGATAATGATTATCATCTGTCTCTGTCAAGGACATTTAAAATCCACAAATAACAAAAATAATTATATTTGATCATTAAAAATATGTTTTCACTTAAAAAAGCATGAGCACACTGGTGGATTACAGAAACATGAAAACTCGTTAACAGTAAAGTTAATTTAGGCGTAAACAAAGTGTCAAACATACTTAAGTAGAAGGACTGATGTTTGCGTTAACCCTCACATGGGCTGTACAACATTATATAGGGAGACAAAAACAGAGATTATCGTAGCCATCGCTCTCTCGCATGGACGTGGCAGTCTTGCTGTCTGCTGCGAATCCTCCCCGTACCTCCGTGACCTCGTCTGGTATCTGCTCCCTCCTCTGTAAGAGACAGTAAAGGAAAACACGTCTCTGCCTAGTCTTGAAAATCTAATCTTATCATCCATTGTTCTTCTAGGGCCTCTTCTTCTTGTGGCCTCAGCTAACTGCTAATATTTAAATGGCTAACATTAACATGTGTGCCAGCCAGGTTAACATTTATGATGAACTATGATTAATTAACTGATGTTGAAACTGGAGCTTTACTGACCTCTGAAATTCCTCCTAAAGTGTTATTCAGTGTTGTGACAGTCAGCTGCTTCAGCTGCTGCTGGGATGGGCTGTGGCAAAGAGAACAGAAAAAATCCAAATCAGAGTTTTTCTCTGAATTAAAAGCAAGGAAACAACAATATATTCTACATGGTGAAACTGATGGTTTATGGTGTTTGGGTCTGTTTTTCTGTATTCATGCAGATAAAGTGTAAACTCAGATGAATTATACCATCAAATGTTA
The DNA here is from genome assembly GCF_057382095.1 of Aulonocara sp. 'chitande type north' Nkhata Bay. Taxonomy (NCBI): domain Eukaryota; kingdom Metazoa; phylum Chordata; class Actinopteri; order Cichliformes; family Cichlidae; genus Aulonocara; species Aulonocara sp. 'chitande type north' Nkhata Bay. The sequence goes on from NC_141346.1 coordinate 69,187,098, forward strand.
AAGGAAAATATCAGGATGAGTGTCTGTGAGCTGAGAAGGACGTGAAGCGAGCAGTTTATCCCAGAGCTGAAGCTGCTCTGTGTGCAGAGATGAACTCAGATTCCTGCTGTGATTGATCAACAGTCACAGAAATGTAGACTTGTAGTTATTACTGCAGTATGGTCACAGCAGATACTGATAAACATGTATTATGAGGATGGATGATCAAGTTTCTCACTCTCTCCTTTAAATCTCAGTTTTTTTCTTCTTCACAGTTTATCTGTTAATTTATTAATGAATAACACTGAAAGAGTTTCTGTTATATTTCCCCTTGAACATCAGCTTATTAGGGCGGCATTAGGAAATAGCCCCCCTCCAAAGAATGAACAAATGAATGATGATAATAATAAAATGATTAAAAAGCAGAGCTCAGAGTGGTAGAATGGTCAAACATGGATCCACGGGTGGTTCAACTGCATTTGGTGACGTGACTAAAGCAAATCTTTCAAATAATCCCACCATCAACGGGATGTTGTCTCCTTTACTACGGTTACTTTACTTGGTCACCGTGTGAGTTTCTTTGAAATGAACCAAATTCTTTTATTTGTTGGTTGTTGCATATTTAACCTCTACAGTCAGGAAAGGAGGAGATGAGGCCTCAACAATGTTGGGTTGTAGCTGTGGTTCAGGTTAGAGTGAGTGTCCATGGAATAAATGTAAGTCAGTGAACTGGAAACATTACTGTGTTCAAACTTTGTTTTCCTTTTTATAATGAGTCTAATCAAAGGTGGACAGAAGTATCTCCACTGTGACTTTTCTGTGTCACCATCAGAGCTTCTGCACAGTGTGGAGAAAGATCCAGAAGCAGAGCTGGACTGCAGACAGCCAGTCAGAGCAGCTGTGTACAAAGTAAGACTGAACATCTGTCTGCTGATGGACTCATTTCTGAAAACTGGACTTCTCGTGTTGTTCAGACATTGAAGAGTTTTCTTTCTCTTTAGTCTCATTGTTTTTCTTTCTTTCAGCAGATGTTGGTCTGCAGGAGGTTTTAGATGAACATAAGATCAGTCTGAGGAGGAGATGTGAACGTGTGACTGAAGGAAGTGATGAAACAGGAAGTAGAACCCTCCTCAACACCATCTACACTGAGCTCTACATCACAGAGGGACAGAGTGAAGAGGTTCATACCCAACATGAGGTGAGGCAGCTGGAGACAGCTTCCAAGATGGACGCCCTCCATGACGCTCCAATCAGGTGCCAGGACATCTTTAAAGCCTTACCTGACCAACAGAGACCCATCAGAGTGGTTCTGACCAATGGCGTGGCTGGTGTTGGAAAAACCTTCTCAGTGCAGAAGTTCACTCTGGACTGGGCAGAGGGCTTGGAGAACCAACATGTCAGTGTGGTGGTTCTGCTTTCATTCAGGGAGCTGAACCTGATCAGAGATGAGCAGTACAGTCTTCTGGAGCTGCTCCATGTTTTCCATCCAACATTACAGAAGGTCACAGCAGAGAAGCTGGCTGTCTCTCAGCTTTTGTTCATCTTTGACGGCCTGGATGAAAGCAGACTTTCATTGGATTTCACCAACAGGAAGCTGCTGTCTGATGTCACACAGAAGTCATCAGTCAGCCAGCTGCTGACAAACCTCATCCAGGGGAATCTGCTTCCCTCGGCTCTCGTCTGGATAACTTCCCGACCCGCAGCAGCCAATCAGATCCCTCCTACATGTGTTGACAGGCTAACAGAAGTACGAGGCTTCACTGACGCCCAGAAGGAGGAGTACTTCAGGAGGAGATTCAGTGATGAAGAGCTGTCCAGCAGAATCATCTCCCACATGAAGACATCCAGGAGCCTCCACATCATGTGTAGTATCCCAGTCTTCTGCTGGATCACTGCTACAGTTCTGGAGCACATGTTGACTACAGAGCAGAGAGGAGAGCTGCCCAAGACCCTGACTGACATGTACTCACACTTCCTGCTGGTTCAGACAAAGAGGAAGAAGAACAAGTACCATGAGGGACGTGAGACGAGTCCACAGGAGCTGACGGAGGCTGACAGGGAAGTTCTTCTGAAGCTGGGGAGGCTGGCGTTTGAACATGTGGAGAAAGGAAACATCATGTTCTACCAAGAAGACCTGGAGCAGTGTGGTCTGGATGTGACAGAGGCCTCGGTGTACTCAGGAGTTTGTACAGAGATCTTCAAAAGAGAGTGTGTGATCTTCCAGAAACCAGTCTACTGCTTTGTTCATCTGAGCATTCAGGAGTTTCTGGCTGCTGTCTACATGTTCCACTGTTTCACCAACTGGAAGAAAAAGGTGCTGAGGAACCTTCTGGGACAAACTTATTGGAAATCATCTCTGGATGATTTCCTGAACAGAGCCATGTATAAATCCCTCGAGAGTAAAAATGGCCACCTGGACCTGTTTGTTCGCTTCCTTCATGGCCTCTGTCTGGAGTCCAACCAGAGACTCTTAGTAGGTCTGCTGGGTCAGACAGAGATCAGTCCAGGAAACATCCAGAGAGTCATCAACAACCTGAAGGAGATGAAAAGTGATGAAATCTCTCCTGACAGAAGCATCAACATCTTCCACTGTCTGATGGAGATGAACCACCTCTCAGTACATCAGGAGATCCAAGAGTTCCTGAAGTCAGAGAACAGATCAGAGAAGGAACTCTCTGAGATCCAGTGCTCAGCTCTGGCCTTCATGCTGCAGATGTCAGAGGAGGTTCTGGATGAGTTGGACCTGCAGAAGTACAACACATCAGAGCGGGGACGACAGAGACTGATTCCAGCTGTGAGGAACTGCAGAAAGGCTCGGTGAGTTGTTAAGGTTCAAATATTGAGGAAGGAGAGTACAAACAACCATTGGTCCAGAAGAGCTTGGTCAAACAATCGATTTTAATGAATACACGCATGGGAAGACCAGTTCCGTTCGCAGACAGAGCTGATCTTCGACTTAATCAAAGCATACACAGATTTTTATAGCATCAGGGTTTGAATTAATGACGCCCCTTCATACGTCACAGACAGAATACATACATACGTCAAATCAAAACCACAATGACTTTTAACACAGTTTAAAAAGAACATTGTCTTCTATCTCGTCTGGAACACGAGCCCCACATCCTGCCAGACGCTGTTCCTCTTTCTTGCAGAGACAAACATGACCAACTTCTCACCTATAAATGAGTCTAACTAATGTGTGTGTGTGTGTGTGTGTGTGTGTGTGTGTGTGTATATGTCGTCCTCAAATGCTCTCTCATCTCACCCGTTGCACTTCTGACCTTTCACCAGAACAGAGGCTCATCCTTATGTGTAATAACCTAACTGAAACTATATGTACTACGTTGAATAAATGTTATAATCAAGAACCTCTACTAAAAGCTTAATAAAAGAATATAAAAGTATACCAGACAATTTGAATAACCTAGTAATTCAAATAGCCTCGTCTAACCAGCTCCTCAGAATAACTTAGACCCTGCTTTCGGTTTCATTTCTGCAAAGCCTGCAACTTCCTGTCAGCCTGCAACTTAGTCTTTCTGAAAGACACACACACTGTTTAAACATCTGAATGCAATATCAATGCTGCAGATTATATTATTAATGCAATAGTAATGATGATGATTATTTAACAATAGCAGTAAAATAATTTCCCTGATCCACAGAGTCCAGATGTGATCATTAACATCATTAATTAGTGTAAATTAGTAGTTTAGTTCTTCAGAGATACACAGTACTAAGCAACTCTGATTAGTTTGAGTTTCTCAGATAAAATGCTATTTTGTGTTGATCAGGAAATGTGTGCGTGCACTTAGCATGATCCTGCATTGGTAGTCGTATGCTGTGTGTTGTAGACTCACATCTACACGTAATACCTGTGTTGTGTCATTAGGGGGAAGCATTTTAAACCTGCTGCTGCTGTTGTTGGTCATTCAGACGCTGCTGTTAGAGAGAAGACAGAAATAAGAATCTATTTTTGTATTTTATCTTTGTAGTGAAATGAAGTCTAATGTTAAACACAGTGACAAATATCCAGAGCAGTCACCATTTTAGCTTCTCCTCTGACTACAGACACAGAGTTTAGCGGCATAAAGATGGTGAGTGAGGATGAAGGTGCTGAGGAAGACTCTGGTTTAGTGTGATTAAAGTGTGATGTACTGATCAGTGACAGTGCTGTGGTTCAGAGTGAGGGCTCAGAGGTGAACCAGCTGTGCTCTCTTACTGCCAACAGTGGGACAAACTGAGTGAGAAAACACTGCTGACATCTGGACTGAACATGTGTCAAATATGTGAGCTAACGCTGATGTCACAGCAGCTCATGGATTCACTCTCATTCCTGCTGCTGCTCCTAATGTCTGACTTCATGTTCTCATTAATCACAGAGCTGATTGTTCAGTGATTAGTTGTTTCTGCTGAAATGTCGTCCCTATTTTCTGCTGAAGGAAGTCACTGCTGTGTTTTTGACTGCTGTTTACATCCCCAAGCTAACTTCCTGGCAGCGCTCGCCAAACGTCATGATGTCATCAGTGCTTTATAGACTGTGGGAGCTTTAGGTTGTAACCACAAAGTGTTTGTGGCCGTACGCTGCAACCTTCCACAACATTCCTTTATTGTACAGACTCAGCAGCAGCTCCATTGATCCCAAATCCAAGAGTGGAGAACAGATTTGAAGTGTGTCACATCCATGCAGTCACAGCTGTTTCCACCATGTTTCCACTGATATTAATCCTGTTCAATGACACGTTTCATATCAGTGAATATGTTCTTTAGGACGTCCACTGACATGTTTAAGTGTCCTGCTGGAAATCACTCAAATCATCCATGAAATCCATGAAAAATCCTTTTAGTGTTTCTAACTTCACCCTCTGTCCTCTCTCTCTCTCCATCCTCCTCACTGCTTCTTTCACTGATAATCACACAAACATCGTATTCAGCTACAAAATAACACAATAATATCATCTGATGATCATTATTATAAGAGCAGGATCCATATTTGATATCAGAGTAACACACTGCTTGGTTATGTGCAGTCATCATCAGTGACTGTGGGTCAAACAGAAGCTCTCTGATTGGTTGCTGACCTTGGTCACCTGTCCACTCTCACCTGTTTGTGTTTGCTCTCTCTTTGCTGTCTCCATCCTCTCTCTCCTTTCTCTCCCTCTCTGTCTTTGTACGTCACTCAGGTCCAATGGAAACAGTGACATTTACAAACCAATCAAAGACAAACTGATCCATGTCAGGTTATAACAATATTCAAAGTGAATACAGGCTGCTGCTGGACACAGACAGGTAACATCATTTTGACTTGCTGTCACCTGGATCTGGACTCATAAACACTGAAGCCCTGAACAGGAATACAAATCATTTTCTGCCAACTAGCGACACACCAGCAGATAATGGCTCAGAAAGCTCAAATGAGCCAATCATTTCTGTGTTTAGTTCCCCTGAAATCAGATCTGATATCAGCAGCTCTGAGTTCATTCGTCATTATTGTCCAGTGATGAGATTTCTGCTCCGTTTGGTAACAGTCAGCAGGTTTTTCCTGCGTGTGGACGTGAACAGTCGTACCTGACAGCAGGTAGCAAACAGAGATCATCTTTCCAGCTGGAACTCTTCACTGAGCTGAACTCATTCAAAATGTCCTGGAGTCAGATTCAAAACAGGAAACAGTCCAAATCTGTGTCTTCACTCTGACTCTGGATCAGATCTCAGTGACAGACTGTGGACATTATGGAAGCCTAAATGTGACACCATCTTCCTCCTTCATCTGCAGATTAAAGCCAAACAAAGATTCTCATTAAAAGTCTGCAGGTCTGAGAGAGACTCAATCGTTGTGTCATGTCAAACACAGTAAGAGGAGCTGAAGCACAGATGTGAAGAGCAGATTCATCAGATTATGACCTCACTCTGTTTTGTCTTCATATACATTCAGTCTGTGTTTATGATGCAGATTTTCTGCTTTTATAATAACACATTTTATATTTTCTATCATCACAGACTGACTCAGTGTGGACTCAAAGAGTCTCACTGTGAAGTTGTGGCCTCAGCTCTGAAGTCCAACCCCTCCCATCTGACAACGCTGGACATGAGTTGGAACAAGCTACAGGATTCAGGTGTGAAGCTTCTGTGTGCTGGACTGGAGAGTCCAAACTGTCGACTGGAGACTCTGAGGTGAGTTCACTGACTGCGGCTGTTGTTGTTTTTCTATATTTCAGGTCTTTGATTGATGTTTGAAACTTTCTTTAGTTCCTACATGTTCAGGATGTGTCTGAAGACAAATGTGAAGAAGTTTGAGTGCTTTCAGAAATGTTGTCTTTCCAAACGACTGAACAAAAGTTTTTCCTTTTGGCTCCAAACAGAAGTGACAGACTTGAGCAGGGTTCATTTAAAGGCTGACAGAAGTGGAGTGGTGACTGGGGAGATGTTTGACAGGACAGTGTTTCAGCCTCCACAGGTTCATGTTGTGCTCCATCACTCAGTGAAGATGAAGTCAGTGCTGATGAGGCTGTAGAGTGTGTGAGGGATGTGAATGAGGATGATGAAGATCTGATGATAGCAGATAAAAACAGGCTGCAGAGACTTTGAGCCATACAGGGCACACAGTGTGTGTACAGAACAGCTGAAATCATTATGGAGACCTCACTGGGATATGGAAGCATCACAGTACAGCTTCAGTGAAGCATTAAAGTCTCTGATATGAGATGAGAAATGAAGCAGCCAGAGCTTTTTCATTAGTGGAAATCCACTGTGACTGTGAGCTGCTGCTACAGCCTCCAGATTAGCCAGCAGCTCATCCTGCTCAACATTTTCTCACCAACTTTAATGGAAGTGTGATGTTTTCAGCTGGAGTGATGGTCAGGGTGGCCTCCCTCTCCTCTTCTTCTCCTCTTCCTCTTTCATTTGTAAAGCCACTTCTGCTACTTTCATTCATTCGGAAGTTCTGTAGCTGAGTTTGGGAGAGACTAACAGCCTCGGCAGCAGAGGGGAGAAAGGCTGTAACACTACCACTTTACTCTGTTCTACCTGTCACATCATTTTATCAGGAAAGAAATATGCTCATGTTTTTACTATGTTTGTCTTGAAGATGTAAGAATATCACATGGTGCTTTTTATTATTGTGTTGGTTTGTTTCCTGTCTCTTGGATGAAGCCAGCTGTGCATGGCCCCTGGGCCTGTGGTCAGAGTGTGTGCTGGATAATCGGGCCCAGGATGAGGTCAAACTGACATGGGATGAAATGTCTGTCACATAATTGAGCTTAGTGTAGTTTCATTTCTGCACAATTTAAAAACAACCAAAACTTTGTTCTGTCTTTTCTATGTTATACTGTAGACTTTCTTTGATACTGTGTCCAAAAGGAGCAGCTTTTACTTTGAAGGGGACGCGTCTCTGTTTCCTCTTCAGGTTGGATGATGGAAGCAAATGAGTGTGTGATGTTCTTTCAGTGTTGCACTTTGTAGACGGTCCCGGAGCACTGGTCTCACAGCCAGCTGCACATAGAGACCAGTGTTGTTAGTCCAGGTCAGAAGATGACTTGTTGGAATGAAAATGAGCTTGTAGTTTGTCTGCTTTAATAATGTGACTGGAAAAAGGTGTTGGACTTCAAATATGTCCATTTCTTTCACACTTCACCTTTAAAAGTGAAGCCTTGTGGTTCCTGGAAGGAAAAACATGACTTTTTAAAGTCTTTGTCCTGTTTTTATGACAAATGTACGACTTTAATGTGAAACAAGCTGCTTCATGTTGGCTTCAGCTGTTTGGAGTTTCCATTTTCTAAACTTCTACATTCTGAACATTCTTCAGCTCTGAACAGATGATGAAACACTGAATGATTTCAAGCTCACACTTTGTCTAATAAACTTACATCTTTCACTCTTTATACAGATTGAGGGACTGTGGTTTGTCAGAGATCAACTGTGATTATCTGGTAGCAGCGTTGAAGTCCAACCCCTCCCATCTGAGACAGCTGGACCTGAGTACTGAGTACGGGTCTTCGACTAACAAGAACAAGCTGCAGGATTCAGGAGTGAAGCATCTGTGTGGTTTCCTGGAGAGTCCAGGATGTGGACTTGAAACTCTGAGGTCAGTCAGCATGTTTTAGTTGTGCTGAGATGAATATGATGTGAAAGTTGTGCTGACACTAAACTGCAGACATCAGGCTGATATTATACTGATCCACACTGAGGATCTTCATGGTAAAGTCTGTTTTCTTCTTCTCTGGTTTAGTCCATTGACTGCAGCAGAACAATGTTCACATTTCAAACAGTGAGACTCAACGTATGGCCCGCGGCCCACACGCGGCCTGCCCACCTTTCCTGATTCAGAGAGAGGGGACCCTGATTAACTGTGTAGTGTTCTTCCTCACAGTTCTAAGTATCAGACACAACAATGAATAATCCACAGCTGACTGTCTTTAGCAGGTCAAAGGTCACGGCACACAGCAGACAGTGGGAAATATTATAATTCTGATCATTTATCAGCACATATCCATATGTATAAAAACAAAGCTGACACTGTGAGACTTGATCAGAGGTGTGATCATCACAGCAGAGGCCTTTGTGTCAAAGTCACTGAGGATCAAACAGAAACACATGAAGCAGATTTTCCTGTTCTGGCTTTTTATAGCAGATAACCTTCAAAATATTCTGCAGTCCATCAAAAACTGAAGCAAACCATGAATCAACATGTGAACATGAGCTGATGCTGCTGAAGTGAAGCAAAGTTACAGAGGTTTGATTACAGACACAGCTGAGAGTTTGTAATCTGTCATCATTTTAAAAGGTTTAAATTTCTTCAGTATTGAACAGCAGAAATGAGGCTTTGTTTTCGGAGGCCAACAGCAGTGAACACAACAGCAGACTGGTGCGTAATAAGCAGTGAATAATGCAGGAAACAGATTTTTGAAGGTAAACTGTTCTTGAAGTACACTGAGAGAGAGAGAGCTGTGCAGGAAGTAAACGTCTAAGTCAGAGAGAATTCATGACGATGTTCATCAAACATAAAGTGTAGTTTGGATCTTCTTCTGCTGCTGGTTCACTCAGTTTTGGTTGGAGACAGATGAAACCTGCAGCTTCAGGATCTGTGAGCTGTCCACTTTCAGCCCCGACGGCGTGTCCGTGTACGTGCCGTCGAGTGAACGATCCACGCTCTGTGTTTCCATATTTGTGTGTTTAGCTGCTCTCATTTACTGTTTTATCTGTTTGCTTGTTGTTGAAATACTTTTGGGAGCTTTAACCTGAGATTCTGGCAAAATACATTTATATTAAAAATCGATTCAGGATTGAATGAATCAACATCGCTTTATTCAAATTAAAACCATTTAAATGGGAAAATCCATTTTTTTACACCCGCCTCTAATGCTGGGTAATGTCAGCTGGTCCATGTGCAGCTGGCTGTGAGGCTCAGGGAGCGTCTACAAAGTGCAACACTGAAAGAACATCATCCATAAATATTGAGTAATAACTGGACTCTCATACAGCGACACTCAAATGCCTTTAAACATCAGCTTATCCTGCTGATCCAAGTCCAACACTGAGTTTGTAAAAACATGTTTGTCAATCATTTTGTTTGGTTTCTGAGGAAAATGATTCAATAACTTGCTACTAATACACAACATTTCATCATATTTCCTCATAACCCTCTTTTGTCTGACCATTTGATCCCATTTGAATTTGCAATAAAGGATCCACAGAGTTTGGTGACAATAATGACAGTAGATGTTTGTGTGAAAGTGCTGGAAGCAAATGAGTGTGTGATGTTCTTTCAGTGTTGCACTTTGTAGACGCTCCCTGAGCACTGGTCTCACAGCCAGCTGCACATAGAGACCAGTGTTGTTAGTCCAGGTCAGAAGATGACTTGTTGGAATGAAAATGAGCTTGTAGTTTGTCTGCTTTAATAATGTGACTGGAAAAAGGTGTTGGACTTCAAATATGTCCATTTCTTTCACACTTCACCTTTAAAAGTGAAGCCTTGTGGTTCCTGGAAGGAAAAACATGACTTTTTCAAGTCTTTGTCCTGTTTTTATGATAAATGTACGACTTTAATGTGAAACATTCAGAGTTTTTTCTCTTGTTGTGTTTGTTTGAAGCTGCTTCCTGTTGGCTTCAGCTGTTTGGAATTTCCATTTTCTAAACTTCTACATTCTGAACCTTCTTCAGCTCTGAACAGATGATGAAACACTGAATGATTTCAAGCTCACACTTTGTCTAATAAACTTACATCTTTCATTCTTTATACAGATTGATGGACTGTGGTTTGTCAGAGATCAGCTGTGATTATCTGGCAGCAGCACTGAAGTCCAACCCCTCCCATCTGAGAGAGCTGGACCTGAGCTGCAACAACAAGCTGCAGGATTCAGGAGTGAAGCATCTGTGTGGTTTCCTGGAGAGTCCAGGATGTGGACTTGAAACTCTGGGGTCAGTCAGCATGTTTTAGTTGTGCTGAGATGAATATGATGTGAAAGTTGTGCTGACACTAAACTGCAGACATCAGGCTGATATTATACTGATCCACACTGAGGATCTTCATGGTAAAGTCTGTTTTCTTCTTCTCTGGTTTAGTCCATTGACTGCAGCAGAACAATGTACACATTTCAAACAGTGAGATTCAACGTATGGCCCGTGGCTCACACGCGGCCTGCCCACCTTTCCTGATTCAGAGAGAGGGGACCCTGATTAACTGTGTAGTGTTCTTCCTCACAGTTCTAAGTATCAGACACAACAATGAATAATCCACAGCTGACTGTCTTTAGCAGGTCAAAGGTCACGGCACACAGCAGACAGTGGGAAATATTATAATTCTGATCATTTATCAGCACATATCCATATGTATAAAAAACAAAGCTGACACTGTGAGACTTGATCAGAGGTGTGATCATCACAGCAGAAGCCTTTGTGTCAAAGTCACTGAGGATCAAACAGAAACACATGAAGCAGATTTTCCTGTTCTGGCTTTTTATAGCAGATAACCTTCAAAATATTCTGCAGTCCATCAAAAACTGAAGCAAACCATGAATCAACATGTGAACATGAGCTGATGCTGCTGAAGTGAAGCAAAGTTACAGAGGTTTGATTACAGACACAGCTGAGAGTTTGTAATCTGTCATCATTTTAAAAGGTTTAAATTTCTTCAGTATTGAACAGCAGAAATGAGGCTTTGTTTTCGGAGGCCAACAGCAGTGAACACAACAGCAGACTGGTGCGTAATAAGCAGTGAATAATGCAGGAAACAGATTTTTGAAGGTAAACTGTTCTTGAAGTACACTGAGAGAGAGAGAGCTGTGCAGGAAGTAAACGTCTAAGTCAGAGAGAATTCATGACGATGTTCATCAAACATAAAGTGTAGTTTGGATCTTCTTCTGCTGCTGGTTCACTCAGTTTTGGTTGGAGACAGATGAAACCTGCAGCTTCAGGATCTGTGAGCTGTCCACTTTCAGCCCCGACGGCGTGTCCGTGTACGTGCCGTCGAGTGAACGATCCACGCTCTGTGTTTCCATATTTGTGTGTTTAGCTGCTCTCATTTACTGTTTTATCTGTTTGCTTGTTGTTGAAATACTTTTGGGAGCTTTAACCTGAGATTCTGGCAAAATACATTTATATTAAAAATCGATTCAGGATTGAATGAATCAACATCGCTTTATTCAAATTAAAACCATTTAAATGGGAAAATCCATTTTTTTACACCCGCCTCTAATGCTGGGTAATGTCAGCTGGTCCATGTGCAGCTGGCTGTGAGGCTCAGGGAGCGTCTACAAAGTGCAACACTGAAAGAACATCATCCATAAATATTGAGTAATAACTGGACTCTCATACAGCGACACTCAAATGCCTTTAAACATCAGCTTATCCTGCTGATCCAAGTCCAACACTGAGTTTGTAAAAACATGTTTGTCAATCATTTTGTTTGGTTTCTGAGGAAAATGATTCAATAACTTGCTACTAATACACAACATTTCATCATATTTCCTCATAACCCTCTTTTGTCTGACCATTTGATCCCATTTGAATTTGCAATAAAGGATCCACAGAGTTTGGTGACAATAATGACAGTAGATGTTTGTGTGAAAGTGCTGGAAGCAAATGAGTGTGTGATGTTCTTTCAGTGTTGCACTTTGTAGACGCTCCCTGAGCACTGGTCTCACAGCCAGCTGCACATAGAGACCAGTGTTGTTAGTCCAGGTCAGAAGATGACTTGTTGGAATGAAAATGAGCTTGTAGTTTGTCTGCTTTAATAATGTGACTGGAAAAAGGTGTTGGACTTCAAATATGTCCATTTCTTTCACACTTCACCTTTAAAAGTGAAGCCTTGTGGTTCCTGGAAGGAAAAACATGACTTTTTCAAGTCTTTGTCCTGTTTTTATGATAAATGTACGACTTTAATGTGAAACATTCAGAGTTTTTTCTCTTGTTGTGTTTGTTTGAAGCTGCTTCCTGTTGGCTTCAGCTGTTTGGAATTTCCATTTTCTAAACTTCTACATTCTGAACCTTCTTCAGCTCTGAACAGATGATGAAACACTGAATGATTTCAAGCTCACACTTTGTCTAATAAACTTACATCTTTCATTCTTTATACAGATTGATGGACTGTGGTTTGTCAGAGATCAGCTGTGATTATCTGGCAGCAGCACTGAAGTCCAACCCCTCCCATCTGAGAGAGCTGGACCTGAGCTGCAACAACAAGCTGCAGGATTCAGGAGTGAAGCATCTGTGTGGTTTCCTGGAGAGTCCAGGATGTGGACTTGAAACTCTGGGGTCAGTCAGCATGTTTTAGTTGTGCTGAGATGAATATGATGTGAAAGTTGTGCTGACACTAAACTGCAGACATCAGGCTGATATTATACTGATCCACACTGAGGATCTTCATGGTAAAGTCTGTTTTCTTCTTCTCTGGTTTAGTCCATTGACTGCAGCAGAACAATGTACACATTTCAAACAGTGAGATTCAACGTATGGCCCGTGGCTCACACGCGGCCTGCCCACCTTTCCTGATTCAGAGAGAGGGGACCCTGATTAACTGTGTAGTGTTCTTCCTCACAGTTCTAAGTATCAGACACAACAATGAATAATCCACAGCTGACTGTCTTTAGCAGGTCAAAGGTCACGGCACACAGCAGACAGTGGGAAATATTATAATTCTGATCATTTATCAGCACATATCCATATGTATAAAAAACAAAGCTGACACTGTGAGACTTGATCAGAGGTGTGATCATCACAGCAGAAGCCTTTGTGTCAAAGTCACTGAGGATCAAACAGAAACACATGAAGCAGATTTTCCTGTTCTGGCTTTTTATAGCAGATAACCTTCAAAATATTCTGCAGTCCATCAAAAACTGAAGCAAACCATGAATCAACATGTGAACATGAGCTGATGCTGCTGAAGTGAAGCAAAGTTACAGAGGTTTGATTACAGACACAGCTGAGAGTTTGTAATCTGTCATCATTTTAAAAGGTTTACATTTCTTCAGTATTGAACAGCAGAAATGAGGCTTTGTTTTGGGAGGCCGACAGCAGTGAACACAACAGCAGACTGGTGCGTAATAAGCAGTGAATAATGCAGGAAACAGATTTTTGAAGGTAAACTGTTCTTGAAGTACACTGAGAGAGAGAGAGCTGTGCAGGAAGTAAACGTCAAAGTCAGAGAGAATTCATGACGATGTTCATCAAACGTAAAGCGTAGTTTGGATCTTCTTCTGCTGCTGGTTCAGTCAGTTTTGGTTGGAGACAGATGAAACCTGCAGCTTCAGGATCTGTGAGCTGTCCACTTTCAGCCCCGACGGCGTGTCCGTGTACGTGCCGTCGAGTGAATGATCCACGCTCTGTGTTTCCATCTTTGTGTGTTTAGCTGCTCTCATTTACTGTTTTATCTGTTTGCTTGTTGTTGAAATACTTTTGTGAGCTTTAGCCTGAGATTCTGGCAAAATACATTTATATGAAAAATCGATTCAGGATTGAATGAATCAACATCGCTTTATTCAAATTAAAACCATTTAAATGGGAAAATCCATTTTTTTACACCCGCCTCTAATGCTGGGTAATGTCAGCTGGTCCATGTGCAGCTGGCTGTGAGGCTCAGCGAGCGTCTACAAAGTGCAACACTGAAAGAACATCATCCATAAATATTGAGTAATAACTGGGCTCTCATACTGCGACACTCAAATGCCTTTAAACATCAGCTTATCCTGCTGATCCAAGTCCAACACTGAGTTTGTAAAAACATGTTTGTCAATCATTTTGTTTGGTTTCTGAGGAAAATGATTCAATAACTTGCTGCTAATACACAACATTTCATCATATTTCCTCATAACCCTCTTTTGTCTGACCATTTGATCCCATTTGAATTTGCAATAAAGGATCCACAGAGTTTGGTGACAATAATGACAGTAGATGTTTGTGTGAAAGTGCTGGAAGCAAACTAGTGTGTGATGTTCTTTCTAGAGATGGACCGATCCGATATTACGTATCGGTATCGGTCCGATACTGACCTAAATTACTGGATCCGATATCGGAGAAAAATAAAAAATGTAATCCGATCCATTAAATATCACGAAAGCGCCTCACAAAACTTGCAACACGCCGTAACTCGCCTCAGAACGTTAGCACGTCGGAGCAGTATGCATCACGTGATAGAGCGGCTGTGGCATGCGGGACCTGTCGGTGGTCTGGATAGCATGTGGAGCTTCGCTAGCAACCCGGCATTTCCTCTCCGACAAAGTTATCCCCGAGAGAAGTAAAGCAAGTGTGTAAGTCCATCTCTGAATGTTTGTAAAACATTCCCACGTTAAGCTTAACAAGCGACTGCCTCTTCTTGCTGCTACTTCAATCATGAAACTGCTTAAATGATCAGCTGATCGGCTTTTCTGTCGCGAGTCCGTCTCTCTTGTTTGTTTTTGGCCCACTTTGCACCAGAAAGAGGAAACCAGCGGCTGAACAACAGCAGCACGTTTAAGCTTGATAAGCTGTTGTTAGAATTTATTTAATATTACTTTCTACACCAGGATCTTTTTCTACGTAGCTGACGGCTGGTAACTGTGCAGGGGCGGATCTAGCAAAGTTTAGCCAGGGGGGCCGATAGGGCATTAACAGGGAAAAGGGGGCACAAAGACATACTTTTCTTTCTTATTCTCATTTAAAATGTCGAGCTTTTAATAAATAATTATCTGACACCCAAAGTTTTAATTTGATGTAAAATGAATAGAAGTCAATTACTGTATATAGTGACTATTAAGTCTAATATATATACCCTAGTAAGCTATAGTACTTTTTACTTTGGGAAGGTACCATCTGTGCAGTCTGCAATTTTGTTGAAGAAAGATGTTGAATCTATTTAATATTTCTTGAAAAATAATTGATTTCTGTGCATTTTTTTTCACACTGCATCAAATTAAGGTTGATTACGTCGATTAAGCATCATGAGGTGGCGCGTGAGGGGTGGTTCCCTAATTTTTATTTATTTATTTTTGTTGTTGCTGGGAGTTGGAACCCTATTGGTTAGGTTGCTTAATATTTACGCTACGTACTCTTTAAAGTATCAGAATAGGGAGGATGGTGTAGGTTTAAGTTTATTAGATTGATCAGTATTGCTGAACTATGAAATATTTTTTTTTGTATACAGGTATAACAGAATAGCTTTAGTGTAGTTGTTGTTTTAAACTTGAGTATGAACTTGTGGACTTGCAAAATGCAGCAAGATATTTAAAAAAAAACAGTTTTGTTGATTAAAAAACACTATATCGGATTCATATCGGTATCGGCAGATATCCAAATTTATGATATCGGTATCGGTATCGGACATAAAAAAGTGGTATCGTGCCATCTCTAGTTCTTTCAGTGTTGCACTTTGTAGACGCTCCCTGAGCACTGGTCTCACAGCCAGCTGCACATACACGGAGCGCAGAATTATTAGGCAAGTTGTATTTTTGAGGAATAATTTTATTATTGAACATCAACCATGTTCTCAATGAACCCAAAAAACTCATTAATATCAAAGCTGAATGTTTTTGGAAGTAGTTTTTAGTTTGTTTTTAGTTTTAGCTATTTTAGGGGGATATCTGTGTGTGCAGGTGACTATTACTGTCCATAATTATTAGGCAACTTAACAAAAAACAAATATATACCCATTTCAATTATTTATTTTTACCAGTGAAACCAATATAACATCTCCACATTCACAAATATACATTTCTGACATTCAAAAACAAAACAAAAACAAATCAGCGACCAATATAGCCACCTTTCTTTGCAAGGACACTCAAAAGCCTGCCATCCATGGATTCTGTCAGTGTTTTGATCTGTTCACCATCAACATTGCGTGCAGCAGCAACCACAGCCTCCCAGACACTGTTCAGAGAGGTGTACTGTTTTCCCTCCTTGTAAATCTCACATTTGATGATGGACCACAGGTTCTCAATGGGGTTCAGATCAGGTGAACAAGGAGGCCATGTCATTAGTTTTTCTTCTTTTATACCCTTTCTTGCCAGCCACGCTGTGGAGTACTTGGACGCGTGTGATGGAGCATTGTCCTGCATGAAAATCATGTTTTTCTTGAAGGATGCAGACTTCTTCCTGTGCCACTGCTTGAAGAAGGTGTCTTCCAGAAACTGGCAGTAGGACTGGGAGTTGAGCTTGACTCCATCCTCAACCCGAAAAGGCCCCACAAGCTCATCTTTGATGATACCAGCCCAAACCAGTATTCCACCTCGACCTTGCTGACGTCTGAGTCGGACTGGAGCTCTCTGCCCTTTACCAATCCAGCCATGGGCCCATTCATCTGGCCCATCAAGACTCACTCTCATTTCATCAGTCCATAAAACCTTAGAAAAAACAGTCTTGAGATATTTCTTGGCCCAGTCTTGACGTTTCAGCTTGTGTGTCTTGTTCAGTGGTGGTCGTCTTTCAGCCTTTCTTACCTTGGCCATGTCTCTGAGTATTGCACACCTTGTGCTTTTGGGCACTCCAGTGATGTTGCAGCTCTGAAATATGGCCAAACTGGTGGCAAGTGGCATCTTGGCAGCTGCACGCTTGACTTTTCTCAGTTCATGGGCAGTTATTTTGCGCCTTGGTTTTTCCACACGCTTCTTGCGACCCTGTTGACTATTTTGAATGAAATGCTTGATTGTTTGATGATCACGCTTCAGAAGCTTTGCAATTTTGAGAGTGCTGCATCCCTCTGCAAGATATCTCACTATTTTTGACTTTTCTGAGCCTGTCAAGTCCTTCTTTTGACCCGTTTTGCCAAAGGAAAGGACGTTGCCTAATAATTATGTACACCTGACATAGGGTGTTGATGTCATTAGACCACACCCCTTCTCATTACAGAGATGCACATCACCTAATATGCTTAATTGGCGGCGGGGCCAGACGGCATCACCGGCCGTCTGCTGCGCTGCTGTGCTGACCAGCTAGCAGGTGTGTTCACTTACATCTTCAACGAGTCCCTGGCGAAGTCTGTGGTCCCCACATGCTTCAAAAGATCCACCATCATCCCTGTGCCCAAGAACAGCAAACCCTCATCCCTGAACGATTACCGGCCAGTTGCACTGACCTCGGTAGTAATGAAAGTGTTTGAGAGGCTGCTGAAGAACATCATCTCCTCCTCCATCCCAGACACCACAGATCCGCTGCAGTTCGCCTACCGATCCAACAGATCCACAGAGGATGCCATCGCCCACGTCTTGCACACCACTCTCAGCCACGTGGACAAGAAACAGGGTAACTATGTGCGAATGCTGTTTGTTGATTACAGTTCAGCGTTTAACACAATAGTGCCCTGCAGACTGTTCACAAAGCTGAGGGATCTGGGACTCAACAGCCGTCTGTGTGCATGGGTGTTGGACTTCCTCACTGGCAGAACTCAGGTGGTGAGGGTGGGTAGATGCGTCTCTAACAGCATCACCATCAACACAGGAGCACCACAGGGATGTGTCCTCTCACCACTGCTCTACTCCCTCTACACTTCAGACTGTGTGGCCACCCATGGCTCCAACACCATTGTGAAGTTTGCTGACGACACAGTGGTGTTGGGTGCCATCTCCAACAACGGTGAGGCGGCCTACATGGATGAAGTGAAGAATCTGGCATCGTGGTGCCAGGACAACCACCTCCAGCTGAACGTCAGCAAGACCAAGGAGCTGGTGGTGGACTTCAGAAGGGGTCAGCACAGAGACTACAAGCTCATTATCATCAATGGAGCTCCAGTGGAGAGGGTGCAGTCCTTCAAGTATCTTGGTGTCCACATCTCCTCAGACCTGACATGGGCTGCCCACATTCCGGTCCAGACCAAAAAGGCTAGGCAGCGCCTGTACCACCTACGACAACTGAGGAAGTTCAGGGTCTCTCCAAAGATCCTCAGGATTTTCTATACAGGCGGTGTGGAGAGCATCCTCACACAGAACATGACATCGTGGTTTGGGAACAGCTGTGTGAAGGACCAAAAAGCTCTCCAGAGAGTGATCCGTACAGCAGAACGCTGCTGCAGGATTGCTCTCCCCCCGCTTCAGGACACCTACACCAGGAGATACCGGACTAGAGCAGCACAGATACTGAAGGACCCGTCCCATCCTGGCAACAAACTGTTCCAACTCCTGCAATCTGGTAGAAGGTTCCGCATCATCCGGGCAAGGACAGAGAGACTCAAGAGGAGCTTCTATCCCCAAGCCATCCGGGCCCTAAACACACACACCGGCCCTCTCACATCATCTATAACTGACTGAGACAGGACTCTCTTCCAGACACTCTAAACCCAGGCACAATGTACATTCCAAATTCCTTTAATTTTAAATATGTTTATATTGTCTATCCTGTAAAATAGTCAGAGGTCTATTCATATTAATGTACAGAATTCACCTGGTTGCTGCTACTACTGCACATTCACCCAATGTACATACTATATATATATATATATATATATAATGTTCTTCCTCTACCCCCCCCCCCCCCCCCCCCATTTTTGCACATGTCGAGGAGCGTGTCAGGCTACATTTCACTGTGTGTTATACTTGTATGACTATGCATGTGACATATAAAGAAACTTGAAACTTGGTAGTAGGCTTTCCAGCCTATACAGTTTGGAGTAAGACAACATGCGTGAAGAGGATAATGTGGACAAAATACTCATTTGCCTAATAATTCTGCACTCCCTGTAGAGGCCGGTGTTGTTAGTCCAGGTCAGAAGATGACTTGTTGGAATGAAAATGAGCTTGTAGTTTGTCTGCTTTAATAATGTGACTGGAAAAAGGTGTTGGACTTCAAATATGTCCATTTCTTTCACACTTCACCTTTTAAAGTGAAGCCTTGTGGTTCCTGGAAGGAAAAACACGACTTTTTCACGTCTTTGTCCTGTTTTTATGAGAAATGTACGACTTTAGTGTGAAACATTCAGAGTTTTTTCTCTTGTTGTGTTTGTTTGAAGCTGCTTCCTGTTGGCTTCAGCTGTTTGGAGTTTCCATTTTCTAAACTTCTACATTCTGAACCTTCTTCAGCTCTGAACAGATGATGAAACACTGAATGATTTCAAGCTCACACTTTGTCTAATAAACTTACATCTTTCATTCTTTATACAGATTGATGGACTGTGGTTTGTCAGAGATCAGCTGTGATTATCTGGCAGCAGCACTGAAGTCCAACCCCTCCCATCTGAGAGAGCTGGACCTGAGCAGGAACAACAAGCTGCAGGATCCAGGAGTGAAGCATCTGTGTGGTTTCCTGGAGAGTCCAGGATGTGGACTTGAAACTCTGAGGTCAGTCAGCATGTTTTAGTTGTGCTGAGATGAATATGATGTGAAAGTTGTGCTGACACTAAACTGCAGACATCAGGCTGATATTATACTGATCCACACTGAGGATCTTCATGGTAAAGTCTGTTTTGTTCTTCTATGGTTTGGTCCATTGACTGCAGCAGAACAATGTTCACATTTCAAACCTTCAAAGAAGAAGAAAAATCCTCCACTGGATAATTCACTGTGAAACTCTCCAACTCTTCATTCCACCTTAAAGTCTGTCTGACAGTGAAATCCAAAGCAAAATGTGCGTTTGCTTTACAGACAGCAGTCCAACACAAACATACACACATCATCCAAAACACAGTCCAACATCCAAATCTCCTCCACTGCCAGCATGAATGATGGGAAAGAGAAGGAGGAACACTCTGACATTCAGGGTTAGAATGAGTTTCATAAAGCAGACTGTGAAGATCAAAGCTGCATTATAATAATAATAATAATGGATTGGATTTATATAGCGCTTTTCAAGGCACCCAAAGCGCTTTACAATACCACTATTCATTCATTAGAAAGCTTACATGAATGAATGAGTGGACAGAAGTGGACAGAGATCATCTGTAGCACTTCAAAGGCTTTAAATCAGCACGTTTCTCTTTATTCTTTATCAACTCTGTTAGTTTCTCTCAGTTTTCTGTGGAATGAAGCTAACAGGAGGCTAATAAGATGCTGACCAATCCGGTTGTTCAGTCTGACGTCACTAGCCGTGTCTGGACCTAAACTCCGCTGCACGTCCATATATCAAACGATCACTATGGCATTACTGAGAGTTTAAAAACTGTCTAAAGTCTTTCATCTTTAATAAAATGATCAGCGTTCTGCTCTACCAGGTGTAACAATTGAGATTAACATCCAGGCAACCATGAAAACGGAATTTATGACATTTTACGGAGTTAGAAGTTAGCAGGGAGTTAGCTCGCTAACTTCTATCTAAATACAATATAGCATGTCCTGACTGCGGTGTTTTGGAAACAAATTAAAACGTACAGCTCTGTTATCACTTCCAACATAAATGAAGACAGAAAACTAAACAGCAGTGACGTTTGTAGGGTTACTGAAGTTGGGCTAGCTGGTATATAATGATGTCCTACGTGACCGCTAGCGACACAGCTATGTTAGCATAATATAAACAAGCTAACCTTTTTTTCCACTCGATAAAAGTTAACATGAGTGTTCTCGGTGGTCAGGAACAAATGTAATCACATTGTAGGATGCTCTAAAAGGACCAAACTTCAGCCAGGAGAACAACTGAGATAATCCATCCACAATACGAGGTTAGTCATTCATATACTGCTGCATGGGCTGGGCTGTAGTTACATCCTAAGGTTTTAAAAACTGAGCTTAAATAAATGATTAGCAGTAATAAAAGCCGAGGGAGGTCAACAGTGATCACTGACTGTTTTAGGAGCTTTTTGAGATCAAATAGAAGAAAATACATAACATTAAACATGTTAACACAAAAGCCATATTAAACACAGACTACTTTAGGCCCGGAAGTAGGATTCGTCACGTCATCACTTAACAATCGGATAGGTTTCTATTAAAGGTTGTAATTTGCATATGAAAAAGTGCTTTGGCTCAGCAGGGATCAGTTTACAGGTAGAATACAGCTGCTGGATGGGATTAGCATGTCATAGCTATCTACCAAACTGCTAACTGGGGAATTTCAGGCCATCCATGAATCACTTTTGCTAACTGTTTATTCAGCTTAGGCTCACAGGGCTGCAGCCTGTGCCCTAGCTGTCATAGGGCAAGAGGCGTGGTCCACCTGCACAGGTGAGCAGTCCATCACAGGGCCAACAGAGAGAGACAGAGAAGCACTCTCTCACATCCACACCTACAGCCAATTTAGAAGCACCAATGAACCTAAGCAGCATTTCATTGGACTGTGGGAGAACATCCAACCTCCACAGAAAGGCCAACAAGCTTCAACCTACAACCTTCTTGATTTAAGGCACTAGTGCGAACCACTTTCCCCCATTTAAGCCCAAATCCTGCATCTTCCTGTTTCTGACTCCAGGCCAGCTCCACTAACACTTTCTCATCAGACACTGCCACCTAGTGGAGAAATTCTTAGTTCCATTTGAAGCTTCAGATTACAGTTAGTTCCTTTACAAAGAGGTGGAGGTGGTGGGGCCACAGGACCATCGTCACTGAGTACTAGGGATGGGTATTATTTAGGTTTTGTCCAATACCGGTGCCAACCTGGTACTTTTGAAATGGTGCCGGTGCTTAAACGGTGCTTAAAGAATGGAAAAAACACAAACTTTGTCCTAAAACCTCTCATGTTTAGCTGTTTTCTACTTTTTCTTTGGTCATTTTTGCCTTTTTGGCCAGGGTGAAGGGAGTATCTGCCATCAAACAAGAAGACAGCCGCAAGTAACTACGACGGTGTCTGTTAGTTCACCTTACATGCATTAATGTAATAACGTGGTTAGCCTACTCAACGTAAATTACACACAAACAACATTAAGCTACTCACCCAGAGAAGAAT
Source organism: Aulonocara sp. 'chitande type north' Nkhata Bay (assembly GCF_057382095.1). Taxonomy (NCBI): domain Eukaryota; kingdom Metazoa; phylum Chordata; class Actinopteri; order Cichliformes; family Cichlidae; genus Aulonocara; species Aulonocara sp. 'chitande type north' Nkhata Bay. The sequence continues at coordinate 69,209,343 of NC_141346.1, forward strand.
GGCTGCTGCTGCCATCATCATCCGCCATCATTTCTGCTACACTGGCAGGGCTAGGGGCCAGGACTCTCCTCTTCGGGTTCGTGGGGGATGTTGCTAACTCCGGGTCCGATAACAGGCACCACACCTGATAGGTTTGTAGCTTAAACCTATTCGCTGGAACGTTGAAGACAATGTAATTACACAGCAAAGCAAGACACGAGTAGGCAAAGTTCTTCATGTTTCTCGTGCACAGGAGAGAACTGGACAAACAATGTTCCTTCGCTTGACCCCAGTTGCTCTCATCTGCTCCCCCGTAACACTGCTCTTTTATTGAGGTTACATGAATATACATAGGTACATTAACATATGACGTCTACATGCAAACAAAGAGTACCTTGCGTGTGTGTGTGTGTGTGTGTGTGTGTGTGTGTGGTATGTTGCAAAAGCAGTTTCACCCCGGTTCGTATATTCGTCAGGACTCCAGAAAGAACACCGGGACTCAGTAGTCAATTAACAACACTTTTATTAATACACACTTATTGATTACACCTTCTAGAAGGGAGATGTACAGGACCCCGGACTTTCTCTGCAGATCTCAACTCCTTTGTCTGTTACATGCAGTTTTGTATCAGTGACCCCGCTTCTAAACCCTCTACAAGGTGCCATAAAACTAAGTACTATGTTTACCTACTTTCACTTGTGTGTGTGCGAACCCGTGAATGCCTACATGTGCACGTTCCCGCGTGCCTATATGAGTGCTCGTGTGTGACTGTGTACGCATACCTGTGTGTATGTGTGAGTGAGTGCACATAAGTGAGTGTGCGTGTGGATGTGTGTGCGTGACAGTTAAAACACTGTGGGTGTAGGTGACTCCCTAGAGGTCATAAAACCCTTCTCCCTTCCAGACCACAGTTATCCAGTTACAAATGTTGAGACCCCCACCCAAACATACTCTGGGGAATTTCCACTCAGCATTAACTCCTCTCTGTTTTACTTTCACAGTTCAAGTGGGGGAGGGGTCTCCTACAATCTACTCCTAAGTTCACGACAAAGTGAGGCCTTTATTATATTGAGGGCAGTGTCAGTGTCTCTACAATAGTTCTACATTCTATGTTAACACATTTCTAAACTCTAAAATCAGCTAAACATTCTACAGGTCAGTGTGACCCCATAAATGACTTCCCTAAACCTGCTGGTTTGGAAGTCCAAAAGTTCATCTAAACAAAAGGCACTTAGCCTAAAACAGATATAGATACGTTTATCCTACCATAAAACAATAAGAGAAGGTACGACCTCTCCCATGCTCCCAGAATGTGGGTGTGAATGTCAGAACACCCTAGAATGCACACCAAGCCTATGCAGACTGCCAAAGATCACACATCCTATCACTACACAATCGATTATACACCTCTAAGCATATATGGTTTAATATTTCTAAGCATAAATGACAATAAACAATATAAATCTAACAACACCCGCAGTAGATGCGCTCGGTGTGAGGTCTTGCAGCAAGCTATCAAATACGGTGCATTTCTCGGCCTTTAAAAAAACGCTATGTGTCGCCAGGTGTGTCATCAGATTCGAGGAGTTACCTCCTTTTCACAGTATCACCTTAAAGCACTTATTGCAGGCTACTGAGTTTGCATCTTTTGCTGTGAAGTACAGCCAGACTTTGACCGCTTCACCTTGGGCATTTTTAATCTGTAGCTCTGCTCTAAAAGAACATACATACCTGGGCCCGCCTACTGTCCTTGGAAAGGTAAAATGATTGGCTATAATCCAAAGTGTATGACATCTCAGGAAAAAAAAGCACCAAGATGTGCGCTGCTTTTCGGTCTGGTTACTATTAAATTTCGTTCATTGAATTCTTTTGGTGGCAAAGAAAGACTGCACCCAGGGTGGTCAAAGCTCAAAAAATGATCTTTATTTTACATTCCCAAGAACGGAGACCTGAACACACGAACACACATGCTCAGGTCTGAAAGCAGCAGCAGCAAGCATGGTTATTTATATATTTCCGCAGCACGTCACACACTCTAAGTTTTGATCAAAACACTCTGCTTAGTGTCATTTTCTGTCTGCACCTCCTGTGCTCTGCAAAAGCATGCAGTTTCCTGTCAGTACTTTTGGCTCAGACTATACTCAGAGCTGGCCCTCTCTTATTAAAATACATAAAACAATATAATCACCAAATAAGCACTAAGAATATCCATTTAAATCCCAACATTACTACCGTTTATGTCAGAACTAGTGCCACAGTGGCACCGGATACCGGTAACCATACCTACTGAGTGCCATAGGACACTTAACCTTTGTTTCCATATGCTGGGAACTTCCTGTTGTTCCAAGGAGGACTGGAAAATGTGTGAAGATCTCACAGTCAGTTCCTCACAGCACACTTCAATCATTTCCCTCCCACAGCATCAGGACCAGGGCTTTTTCTCTCTTTGGTCCCACTAAGAGATTTCCACACAAACACCTCATCAGTGGGACTCTCAGAGCTACCAGCCCTTTGCTACAATCACAAAGCTCTTCATTGAAATCAATGATATCAAAGCTGGAATCAAATGAGTCCAAGTCTTCTGCTGATTCAGCATCACATTCATCTTTGCTCCTTGTTCTGCATCCCCACCATGGACTTCATTCCTTTCCAAGCCAGCCTTGAGTGTCCTTTATGCAGCTCATCCTCTGCTTTACTTTTACACCTGATTTTAGCTGCTTTATCTCTCTTTCAACAAGTTTATGTGCCTCAATCTTTTTCTTCTCTCCCTCATAACAAGACAGCTTCTTCTGCCTGAGAACATGTTGGAGTGATTTACTAATCCAGGGCTGCTTATTGGGGAAAATACTTCCTGTTTCCAAAGTAATCCCCATTTTTCCCAGAAAGAAATGTAAGTAGAAATCGATGATCTAAGTGAGAACATGAGCCTTTAAAAAGTGCCAGTGGGTGCAGTCAAAGCAGGCCCTCAGTCCCAGTATAGAGTCTTTGGTCCAGACTGGAACAACTGTGTGCCCAGTTTGAGCTCTCTTCAGTCCTGTGACCTGACAGACCCAGAGGGGCCATCACATCACATTTAGAAGCTCCCCTAATGGAGCCACAACACATGTCCAACACTTAGTCTGTCTTGTTGGACCAACTGGAAGAAATGATTCAAGGACTTAGTCACAGAACAGAGATTCAAATCTCCAAAATCCAACTGGCTGCATCAGGACATATAGTCTGAAACTCTGCACAGTTTCCTGTTTGAAGCTGCTTCCTGTTGGCTTCAGCTGTTTGGAGTTTCCATTTTCTAAACTTCTACATTCTGAACCTTCTTCAGCTCTGAACAGATGATGAAACACTGAATGATTTCAAGCTCACACTTTGTCTAATACACTTACATCTTTCATTCTTTACACAGATTGGAGAGCTGTGGTTTGTCAGAGATCAGCTGTGATTATCTGGCAGCAGCACTGAAGTCCAACCCCTCCCATCTGAGACAGCTGGACCTGAGAGGAAACAACAAGCTGCAGGATTCAGGAGTGAAGCATCTGTGTGGTTTCCTGGAGAGTCCAGGATGTGGACTTGAAACTCTGAGGTCAGTCAGCATGTTTTAGTTGTGCTGAGATGAATATGATGTGAAAGTTGTGCTGACACTAAACTGCAGACATCAGGCTGATATTATACTGATCCACACTGAGGATCTTCATGGTAAAGTCTGTTTTCTTCTTCTCTGGTTTAGTCCATTGACTGCAGCAGAACAATGTTCACATTTCAAACAGTGAGACTCAACGTATGGCCCGCGGCCCACATGCGGCCTGCCCACCTTTCCTGATTCAGAGAGAGGGGACCCTGATTAACTGTGTAGTGTTCTTCCTCACAGTTCTAAGTATCAGACACAACAATGAATAATCCACAGCTGACTGTCTTTAGCAGGTCAAAGGTCACGGCACACAGCAGACAGTGGGAAATATTATAATTCTGATCATTTATCAGCACATATCCATATGTATAAAAACAAAGCTGACACTGTGAGACTTGATCAGAGGTGTGATCATCACAGCAGAGGCCTTTGTGTCAAAGTCACTGAGGATCAAACAGAAACACATGAAGCAGATTTTCCTGTTCTGGCTTTTTATAGCAGATAACCTTCAAAATATTCTGCAGTCCATCAAAAACTGAAGCAAACCATGAATCAACATGTGAACATGAGCTGATGCTGATGAAGTGAAGCAAAGTTACAGAGGTTTGATTACTGTCAGGGCTCTGTGTGCGGCAGGCAGAGATGAGGATCCAAATGCAGGACTCGAAAAATTGAATGTAACTCAAAAAACCTCAGCTTTATTGCTGGCAGGAAAACAAACATGAAGTGAGGACGGAATACTCAGACCAAGAACACACAGGCATAATCTGAGGGTACGACGCGACACTGAGCACAGGAAAACACAGGGCTAATATACACAGGGTGGTAATCAGCGAATGGGCAACAGGAGGGAGAGGAGGAGCTAGGGCCAACCTTTCCCGTGGCATCAGAGAGGCTAAGAGACAGTACTCCAGGAAAATATCGCATCACTTCAAAGACAGCAGAGACTCACGGAGCCTGTGGCGGGGCATTCAGACCATCACAGATTACAAGCCCCCACCACAGACCTGTGATAGCACTATCCCCCTGCTGAACGAGCTGAACACTTTCTTTGCTCGCTTTGAAGTCCAAAACAGCACCACTGCACAGAAGACCCCACCCCCTCCTGGTGACCAGGTGATGACTCTGTCCCCGGACAGCGTGAGGAGATCCCTCAGCAGGATCAATGCACGTAAAGCTCCGGGTCCTGACAACATTCCTGGTCGTGTACTGAGAGACTGTGCAGTGGAACTCACTGATGTCTTCACAGACATCTTCAACATATCACTCATCCAGGCTGTCGTCCCCACATGTTTTAAAGCCACCACAATCATTCAGGTTCCAAAAAAGTCATCTCCCTCCTGCTTTAATGACTACCGTCCTGTTGCACTTACTCCCATCCTGATGAAGTGCTTCGAAAGACTAGTCATGCAACACATCAAGACTGTCCTGCCCCCCTCCCTGGATCCCTTCCAGTTTGCGTATCGGCCCAACCGCTCAACCGATGATGCCATCTCCACTGCACTCCACTCGGCACTCACACACCTGGACAAAAAAGACTCATATGTTCGAATGCTGTTCATAGATTTCAGTTCAGCATTCAACACTATAATCCCCCAACAGCTCACTCAAAAACTGGTCCAGCTGGGGCTCAACACCTCACTGTGCAACTGGCTGTTGGATTTCCTCACCGGAAGACCTCAAACAGTACGGGTCGGCAGTAACACATCCAGCACCATCATTTTAAACACGGGGGCCCCGCAGGGATGTGTGCTGAGCCCCCTCCTCTTCACTCTGCTGACCCATGACTGCACTCCATCATACAGCTCCAACCTCTTCATCAAGTTTGCGGACGACACAACGGTGGTGGGTCTCATTAGCAACAGGGATGAGACCGACTACAGAAGTGAGGTGAGACGCCTGGCCACGTGGTGTGCTGACAACAATCTCTCTCTGAATGTGGAGAAGACGAAGGAGATTGTCGTGGACTTCAGGAGAATGCACACCCAACATGCTCCTCTGACCATTGACGGAGCGTCTGTGGAGAGAGTGAGCAGCACCAAGTTCTTGGGTGTGCACATCACAGAGGATCTCTCCTGGACGTACAACACCACAGCACTGGCCAAGAAATCACAGCAGCGTCTCTTCTTTCTCCGCAAACTAAGAAGAGCAGGAGCACCAGCCCCCATCATGCACACTTTCTACAGAGGCACCATCGAGAGCATCCTGTCGAGCTGCATCACTGTGTGGTTTGGAGCCTGCAATGCGTCCTGTCATAGAACCCTCCAACGCATAGTGAGAGCTGCAGAGAGGATCATTGGTGTCTCTCTCCCCTCCCTCCAGGACATTTACAGCACCCGTCTCACTAAAAAAGCCCTTTGCATAGCGGCTGATCCCACGCACCCAATGCAAAGCTTCTTCAAGCTGCTGCCGTCGGGGAGGAGACTGCGGAGTCTCCAGGCCAGGACCAGCAGGCTGAAGGACAGCTTCATCCATCAGGCTGTCAGGAAGCTTAACTCCCTCCCGTTTCTGCCCCCTCTCCCCTCTCTCCTCCACGGTCTCACTGAACTCTGTCACACACACACACACACACACACACACACTCTCTGACTCACTCACTGGCCTGCACCAGTTACCAGTCACTTTGTGGAGCATTGGACTGCCATTACCTCATAAGACTTTGTGTTACACTATCTCATACCGTACATTACCAAATCTCCATTTGCACTATTTGCCTATTTGCACTGCTCTGCCTGGTTTGCACTCAATGTCATTTACCCTTATATTGTATATTGTATAGCTTTCTTGTTATATGTAAAATTGTATTATATTTATTTAATTTTTTTACTTTAAAATATTTTACTTGCATTTTTAATCACTCTTATATTTAAATGTTCATTTTCTATTTTATCTAGGGATTGAGAGTAACGAAGTTTCTATTCTCTGTATGTCCTGTACATGTGGCAGAATTGACAATAAAGTTGACTTTGACTTTGACTTTGACTTTGACTTTGACACAGCTCGGAGAGATCAGGGTTAACGAGACGGGAGAGCTAAGCTGCACACACTAACATAAGACAAAGACTTTCACAATAAAACAGGAAACAAGAATTACTAAACCGGATGCAGACATGACACTGAGAGACAGACTAGACACTGAAAAGAAACTGTAAAACACATGAGAACCCAAAACCTAAGAACTGATCCCTCACCAAGAATAAACCAGATACAAACCAGAACATCAGAAAACAATCCATAATGCAAAAACCAAAACATAATAAACTCAAAATACTGGGTCCAACGGACCCAGAACCGTGACAATTACAGACACAGCTGTGAGTTTGTAATCTGTCATCATTTTAAAAGGTTTAAATTTCTTCAGTATTGAACAGCAGAAATGAGGCTTTGTTTTCGGAGGCCGACAGCAGTGAACACAACAGCAGACTGGTGCGTAATAAGCAGTGAATAATGCAGGAAACAGATTTTTGAAGGTAAACTGTTCTTGAAGTACACTGAGAGAGAGAGAGCTGTGCAGGAAGTAAACGTCAAAGTCAGAGAGAACTCATGACGATGTTCATCAAACGTAAAGCGTAGTTTGGATCTTCTTCTGCTGCTGGTTCAGTCAGTTTTGGTTGGAGACAGATGAAACCTGCAGCTTCAGGATCTGTGAGCTGTCCACTTTCAGCCCCGACGGCATGTCCGTGTACGTGCCATCGAGTGAACGATCCACGCTCTGTGTTTCCATCTTTGTGTGTTTAGCTGCTCTCATTTACTGTTTTATCTGTTTGCTTGTTGTTGAAATACTTTTGTGAGCTGATATCAGGCTGATATTATACTGATCCACACTGAGGATCTTCATGGTAAAGTCTGTTTTCTTCTTCTCTGGTTTAGTCCATTGACTGCAGCAGAACAATGTTCACATTTCAAACAGTGAGACTCAACGTATGGCCCGCGGCCCACACGCGGCCTGCCCACCTTTCCTGATTCAGAGAGAGGGGACCCTGATTAACTGTGTAGTGTTCTTCCTCACAGTTCTAAGTATCAGACACAACAATGAATAATCCACAGCTGACTGTCTTTAGCAGGTCAAAGGTCACGGCACACAGCAGACAGTGGGAAATATTATAATTCTGATCATTTATCAGCACATATCCATATGTATAAAAACAAAGCTGACACTGTGAGACTTGATCAGAGGTGTGATCATCACAGCAGAGGCCTTTGTGTCAAAGTCACTGAGGATCAAACAGAAACACATGAAGCAGATTTTCCTGTTCTGGCTTTTTATAGCAGATAACCTTCAAAATATTCTGCAGTCCATCAAAAACTGAAGCAAACCATGAATCAACATGTGAACATGAGCTGATGCTGCTGAAGTGAAGCAAAGTTACAGAGGTTTGATTACAGACACAGCTGAGAGTTTGTAATCTGTCATCATTTTAAAAGGTTTAAATTTCTTCAGTATTGAACAGCAGAAATGAGGCTTTGTTTTCGGAGGCCAACAGCAGTGAACACAACAGCAGACTGGTGCGTAATAAGCAGTGAATAATGCAGGAAACAGATTTTTGAAGGTAAACTGTTCTTGAAGTACACTGAGAGAGAGAGAGCTGTGCAGGAAGTAAACGTCTAAGTCAGAGAGAATTCATGACGATGTTCATCAAACATAAAGCGTAGTTTGGATCTTCTTCTGCTGCTGGTTCACTCAGTTTTGGTTGGAGACAGATGAAACCTGCAGCTTCAGGATCTGTGAGCTGTCCACTTTCAGCCCCGATGGCGTGTCCGTGTACGTGCCGTCGAGTGAACGATCCACGCTCTGTGTTTCCATATTTGTGTGTTTAGCTGCTCTCATTTACTGTTTTATCTGTTTGCTTGTTGTTGAAATACTTTTGGGAGCTTTAGCCTGAGATTCTGGCAAAATACATTTATATTAAAAATCGATTCAGGATTGAATGAATCAACATCGCTTTATTCAAATTAAAACCATTTAAATGGGAAAATCCATTTTTTACACCCGCCTCTAATGCTGGGTAATGTCAGCTGGTCCATGTGCAGCTGGCTGTGAGGCTCAGGGAGCGTCTACAAAGTGCAACACTGAAAGAACATCATCCATAAATATTGAGTAATAACTGGACTCTCATACAGCGACACTCAAATGCCTTTAAACATCAGCTTATCCTGCTGATCCAAGTCCAACACTGAGTTTGTAAAAACATGTTTGTCAATCATTTTGTTTGGTTTCTGAGGAAAATGATTCAATAACTTGTTGCTAATACACAACATTTCATCATATTTCCTCATAACCCTCTTTTGTCTGACCATTTGATCCCATTTGAATTTGCAATAAAGGATCCACAGAGTTTGGTGACAATGATGACAGTAGATGTTTGTGTGAAAGTGCTGGAAGCAAATGAGTGTGTGATGTTCTTTCAGTGTTGCACTTTGTAGACGCTCCCTGAGCACTGGTCTCACAGCCAGCTGCACATAGAGACCAGTGTTGTTAGTCCAGGTCAGAAGATGACTTGTTGGAATGAAAATGAGCTTGTAGTTTGTCTGCTTTAATAATGTGACTGGAAAAAGGTGTTGGACTTCAAATATGTCCATTTCTTTCACACTTCACCTTTAAAAGTGAAGCCTTGTGGTTCCTGGAAGGAAAAACACGACTTTTTCACGTCTTTGTCCTGTTTTTATGAGAAATGTACGACTTTAATGTGAAACTGGGTGGCTGTTGCTCAGGTGGTAGAGCAGGTCATCTACTGATCGGAAGGTTGGTGGTTCGATTCCCGGCTTCCCCTAGTCTGCATGCCAAATATCCTTGGGCAAGATACTAACCCGAAATTGCTCTCCGATGCATTCATCGGAGTATGAATGTGTGTGAATGTCAGTTGTGTGAATGGGTGAATGCACAAGTTGTGTAAAGCGCTTTGAGTGCTCAGAAGAGTGGAAAAGCACTATATAAGAACCAGTCCATTTACCAAACATTCAGAGTTTTTTCTCTTGTTGTGTTTGTTTGAAGCTGCTTCCTGTTGGCTTCAGCTGTTTGGAGTTTCCATTTTCTAAACTTCTACATTCTGAACCTTCTTCAGCTCTGAACAGATGATGAAACACTGAATGATTTCAAGCTCACACTTTGTCTAATAAACTTACATCTTTCATTCTTTATACAGATTGAGGAGCTGTTTTTTGTCAGAGATCAGCTGTGATTATCTGGCAGCAGCACTGAAGTCCAACCCCTCCCATCTGAGAGAGCTGGACCTGAGTTGGAACTTCCTGAAGGATCCAGATGTGAAGCAGCTGTCTGACCTTCAACAGAGTCCAGACTACAGACTGGAGACTCTACTGTAAGTAGAGTGATGGAGTGAGTGGGTGGTGCTGTCAGCAGTATCGTACTAAACACATTCAGTATGAAACAAAGATCCAGTGTTTCCTGTAAAGCTGCAGCTTCTCAGTGAAGCTGTGAGAGGAGAATGGTGACAGGCTTCAGGATTGGACACAAACACTTCCTGTTTCTGACCTTTATGGTCACCATAGTAACGGCTGACACGCTCTGATCAAACACTGTCAACAGCCAATCAGCTCTCTGAACAAAGCAGCACGCAGACCAATGACTGCATTCATTTCCAAGTTTAAAGCGGTGAAGAACACAGTCTGTAGGTGAGGAAGAATTTAGTGAGAGCAGATGTTTGGATGGAATTCCTCCAGTTAACAGCTGGAACCATCCATCTGGATTGTTGGGCTTGTTGTTGGGGTTCCTACAGAGCTCAGAGTGGATACACCAAGGTTCTTCTAATGAATGAAAGTCCAAACTCAAACTAGGAGGGAAAAACATTTTCATCAACTTCAATAAAAATCCAAAGATTAGAAAAAGTGAAGCAACAATGAGTCCTAGTACAGTCCCAGCACTGAAGTCCCTGCTGCTCTTTATACTGGATGTGCTGCATCACTGACTGACAGCTGATGAAGAGTCTCTGGAAACACTCGTTTATCTCCTCTGCTCTTCCTTCTTCTCTCTGCAGGTGGAGCCGATGGTAAACAGGACGGTGTGTGTGCTGAGAGAGGAGGAGCTGTGTCCTGATGATCCAGAGAGGTTGAAGCAGCAGCAGCTTGTGTGTAGAGACGCTCTGACTGGGCCATGTTACTGGGAGGTGGAGAGGAGAGCTTCATCCAGCAGTGACTGACAGAGGAATGAGAAGAAGTGCAGATGACTGTCAGTGCTGCAGAGTGAACTGCTCTGAGAACAGCTCCACTGTCAGACACAATGTAGAGTCCAGCATCATCCCTGTGTGTCCCTCTGGATCTGGCAGAGGATCATCAGTGTATCTGGACTGCTCTGCTGCTGCTCTGTCCTTCTACAGTCTCTGCACAGTCTCTGTCTGACTCTGGCTTCAGACCCTCCTGGATCAAACTCACCTGGAAAGACTTTCAAACATCACTCAATAGATTTGAATACAGAATATATTTGATATATACTGTAGATGTACTGTAGAGTTGCAGTTTGTCACTTGTAAATACAGTCTGTGAGCAGCTGTGAGCTGAAAGATCTTTCTAGAAACACGAAATGTTTTCACTCTTCTGTTGCTTTTTCATAAAGTGTCTCTGCCAGCTGTGACTCCTCAGAGCTTCCTCCTCACTTAAATATCGACTCCACTCCTGTGTCAGACAAAACTGAAATGTTGCTTTAACAAACACTTTGTTGCTTCTTGTTCTTTGTTCAGCACAGTATCTGATGGTAAGCCTCTTGCACACAACTCTGCTCGTAGTTCCTGCTTACTGATACCTTTTCCTTCACACCTGTCACAGTAGAAGAGGTTTGTAAGGCTTTGAATAGCCCCAACACCAGAAACTCGTCCTCACAATCGTTCTCCTTCCTTCTTGCACTTGGCTGCAAATATCATAGCTGAGCCAGTGTCTTATATTTTTAATCTTTCTCTACAACAGAAGGCTTTACCACAGATGTGGAAGTGTGCCTCTGTACTCCCCCACTGAAAGCTGGTGATTCTTCAACAGTTAGTAATTACAGGCCAATTTCCAAACTCTGTGTCTTATCTAAGGTTCTTCAAAGGCTGGTAAATAATCAACTTCAAAGTTATCTGGATGAAAATATGATTTTATCTCCCTTCCAGTCTGGTTTTAGGAAACTGCACAGTACTGGAACTGCTTCGATAAAAGTTCTCAAAGACGTCTATGAAGCGCTGGATGCAAAGAACTACTGTGCAGCTCTTTTTATTGATCTATCAAAGTCTTTGACACTGTTGACCACAACAAAAACTCTTCTGGCACAACTTCACCTACTTCCAAGCTGCGTGGAGAGGATGAGGATCTAACAGCACAGGAACTCCAGCAACACTCAGCAGCAGCTGCTCCCAGTCCCTTGGTTTATGAGCTGAGCTGCTGACCACAGCATTTTATGTCATAGATTACTGGAAATAGGCCTTTCAGACCGAGCAACTGGCTGCTTCTCTAATGTTCTTTTGGACATCAGCAGTGCGTTCAGCTCAATGGTCTCTCTTCCAGCTTTTTAAATGTCACTAAACGAGTGCACAGGGTTCTGTCCTGGGCTACTTATGTCAACGGTGTGGCACAAAATCTAGATGCATCTGTTCATTTTATACCATCAACATAGTTTTCAAACCATTACAGCAGCTGTTGATAGTATTCAGTCTCAGCTGGCTCAGACTGGCTTTAAATGTAGAAAAAACCAAAGTCATGTTGTTCACAAACAGAAAGAGGGTCCGGCTTTATTTCCTTCTCCTGTATCTGCTCAAAGTATTTCTATTGAAACTGTGGCCTCGTACACATACCTCGGTATTGTGGTTGATGACAGTCGTTCCTATAAGCCACACATTGAACATCTAATAAAGACACTGAGGCTGAAGTTGGGCTTCTCTTCCAGGAACAGATCATGTTTCACAGGAAAAAGCTTGTTGCTGCCACCTTTTTTTTACCTGCCCTGGATTACAGTGACATGATTTATATGAATGACTCTGCTCGCTCTCTTCATCTGTTGGATTTTGTCCATCATGGGGCATTAAGATTTATAACTGTCTGTAAACCTTTAACACACCACTGTACTCTGTGTTCTCTGGTTAACTGGTCCTCATTGGTCTTACACAGGATGGTCCATTAGTATCATTTTATCTATCAATCTGTTTCTGGGTTACTGCCTCCTATTTATCAGAGTACATGTTAGGCAAACAGTTTAGTCACAGCCTGCAGTCTCAGGACATCATCACATCCACTGTTCCATCAGTTCATGCAGAGCTTGGGAAGAAGGCGTTCTCCTTTTCTGCTCCGTCTTCATGGAAAACATAACCGAAGGATTTAAGGCTCTCCGTTGATTTCACTTGCAGACTTCAAAAGACGTACACATGTTTTTGTGAAACCATCTCTGGAAACTTGTTCTCGTTTTTAATGTGACTGAGTACATTACACAAACTTTTCTTCTATTGTTGTAATTTTAATATGTTTGTCTGGAACAGGTCTCTCTTGTAAATGAGACATTGAGTCTCAATGAGCCGACCTGTATAAATAAAGCTTCAATTACAAAGTCCTTTGTATAAAAGTTCCTTCAGCTGCCAGAGGGACGTGCTGTGGCACTATCGGTTGCTGAGCCTTTATATTGTTTGTTAGAAACTACAAATATAATGGCTCACTGTATTTCAGAATCAGAGAAACTTTATTAATCCAGGAGGGAAACTGAGTTGTCAGCAAATATACAAGAAACAACAAGCACTCATATAAAGTGAGTGTAGAAACAGAGTTATGATAGATAAATATTCAGATAAATAATATCAATATATAATATAAATAATCTATAATCCAGTTTTGAGTTCCCTCCCCAGACGCCTTAACGCCCACTCACATCCTGGGCCATCTGACCTCAGGAAATCACATGATAGGGTGGGGCCAGGTTTCACAATGAGCTCACCCGAAACCCTGGCTGATTAGGACCCCCACCCGCTTTCACACCTTGGCTCATGTGATTACGTAGAGGATCATCAGGGGGTCCTTTGTCCCTCTTTGGGGGGAAACTCCCACTGGGTTTAAATCTGGGACTCCCCACCAACTGACCCTTAAAACTGAAGAAGCTTCTCAGATGAGAGGTGAAACATCTTCAAGCAACTCAAAGAAGTCCAGACGCTTTTCTTTGCAAGCTCCTTAGTCTACAATGACCTGGATGACTGAGAACCGTCACAGACAACTCAGTCCTATATTTTAGGTTATTCTGAATAAATCGTTCATGCCCTCTCTTTGGAAAGAAGCTGTTGTGGTTCCTGGTCCTAAATCTAGTCGTCCAAAAGTTCTAAACGACTTCAGGCCTGCTGCCCTCACCTCAGTCTTTGAAAAAATCATCAGAAATGTGATTATGGAAGACACTGAACTTCAGCTTGATTCAATGCAGATTGCACATAAGCCCAATAGAGGAGTGGAGGACGCGCTTTTGATTCTACTTCACCTGATTGTCAAACACGTAGAGAGTAAAGGACTTCAGTTCATCGATTTCTCTGCTGCTTTCAATAACACAGCCCCAGATTTGAATCAAAAGACTTTTAGAACAGTTTGAAATCCGGACAAACCTGAGCAAGTGCAGTCATATAAATATCTTGATGACAAATGCTATTATTTTTCTGTAAAGCAAATTTACCTAAAAGTAAAGTAACCTTGATATGTCAGGATGTAGATGCCCCACCCAAAAACGTCATCCAGCCCTGAAACATCGGTACTGCTCAAAGCAGCATTGCTGTCCACACGTCCATCAGAGTGTTTCTTTGGACTTCATGGTGTTGCTGCTCCCAGTATTCTCTGAGACAACCTCTGAGGCCGTCACAGAGCAGCTGTATTTGTACTGACATTACATTACACACAGGTGCACTCTATTTAGTCATTAGCACTCATCAGGCAATGTCTATGGGCAACTGACTGCACTCAGACCAAAGGGGGCTGAATAATAATGCACATAACAATTCTCTTCACTCTGCTGACAAGAGATTCAAGCCCCACTATGAGCACCTTCTAAAGAGCACCATTGAGAGTATCCTCACCAACTGCATCACTGTGTGGTATGACTCCTGCACTGGGTCCTGCAGGAAAAATATGACAACGGGTAGTGAGAGCAGGGGAGAGGATTGCAGGTACCTCTCTTGCCTCCCTCCCCAGGAGATCTACTGCGCCTGCCTCATCCAGAAGGTCCTGAACATAAAGGAGGGATTGAAAAAAAAAACAAGAACAGTTTAAAAACAGCAACTGGGCTGCCTCTGTTAAAAACAACAGAAATGTGAGCAGGGTGGTTAATTCAGCCCAGTTGTCAGTAAGTTTAAAAGTTCTGATCTAATAAGTGGTTGGTCTGCTAGACAATTCTTTATTAATCACAGTTGTCAATGTTTTCTTGTATATCATGAAGTAAGAAACTAACAAGACATGTATATACACATAAAATGTTAATTTATAAAAGAGCATAAATAAAAAAGTTATTCACATCAGAATAACATCATCACACTAAAGACATCCAACTAGAAAAAACTTCAACTATTTTAATTTAAGCTACTTCTGATTTTTAATTTAATCAGCTATTAACTGAGAGACAAAACATTTCAAGATGGATTTGATCATACATTTACAGGTTTGGTCGCCATAAATACTTTTTAACTATCTACAACAATAAAACAACAAAGATGTGAAACTTAAAGGTTTGTTATACATCCGTTTGCTTACATGAAAGACTGGCTGCATGTTTTTCTTTGTTGTTCTTGCAGGTTTCAAAACTACACGCCCTGGGCTACCAGCCAATTCTGTTTCCTGGACAGTTTGACCGTAAGGGCCGTATAGTAGGGGACGTGATCACTCACATCGAACCAGCGGAAGGTGCTGCACGTGACATCCTCATGAAGATGAGGAAGCTTTATGAACACCTTCTGAGAAGTAAGATATGCTTTGCCCATTATCTGTAACCAGGTGTCCTTATCAGGTAGCCTATCCTAGCTGTCTTTGGGTGATACTCATGGTACACCGTAGATAAGTAGGCAGTTCACCACGAGGTACATAGAGACAAACAAGATGGTGAAGACGAGGATAGTTCAGAGTCACCAGCTATTCTATTCAACTCTACTCTATTCTGTTCTGTTCTATTCAACTCTACTCTACTCTGTTCTATTCTATTCAACTCTACTCTATTCTGTTCTATTCTATTCAACTCTACTCTATTCTGTTCTATTCAATTCTATTATTCAGCCAAGGTTCAGACCAGTAACCTTCTTGCTGTGAGGTGACAGCTGCCCTACATGTCCTGTGGCTAACATGAAAATAGTGTTATATCTGCCTTAATAACTCCCCATGTGGTGTTCACATCACCAAAGCTAGCCATCGTGAACCTCTGGTGTTACCTGACTTAAAAATTTTGTATATATGTGTGTGTGTGTGTATATTATGGGCTTTCACACTCATGTTTATACAAATGTAATTGTACAAATCTTCTCGAACACCACACCTGATAATTCTCTTTGAGACTTTCTAGTATAACAAGTACATATGTAAACATGTTACCAATATGAACACAAAGATTCTTATACACTTATATACTTCTTAAGAGGTCACCTGATTACATCCCTGAGGTCGTTAGCATCACCACTGTACAAAACTCTTAAGTCACAGTACTAGGTTGAAGTGTCAAAGGTTGTGCACTACAAATTCAGGAAAGTAGTGTCATCAGAGGATAAAAGTCATTAGCTCTCTGGATTTATAGTCACACTCATTAATTTATTAATGTACAATGTAGAAAAGCACTACAGATGTCACACTACCCCCGAGGGCACTTGTACTGAATGATTTGGGTCAGTGAGGGTGTGAGATGACTTACTTGATGCCAATATTTGCAAGTTGTAACTTTAGTAAAAACTTAACTGAAAACATGCAAATCACTACTTATTATGTGTTTATGTGTCCTGTACATTTTCAACCCCTTTTAATGAATATTTAGTATTTAAAATTTTGCAGAATTACAAGTTTCACCTCCTGCTAAAAGTTCTCCACCAGCAGCTGGACCATCCTCTGCTGACAGTGTGGATGCTGGACCAGTCCCAGACCCAGAGGCTCTAAACCAGGAATTTATTCTTCATTTAGAGCCTGAACCAACATCTTCCTCTGTCAGCCTCCTGCATCCTCCTCTTCATCTCTGCTTCCTCCTGCATCCTCCTCTTCATCTCTGCTTCCTCCTGCATCCTCCTCTTCATCTCTTCTTCCTTCTGCATCCTCCTCTTCATCTCTGCTTCCTCCTGCATCCTCCTCTTCATCTCTGCTTCCTCCTGCATCCTCCTCTTCATCTCTGCTTCCTCCTGCATCTCTGCTTCCTCCTGCATCCCCCTCTTCATCTCTGCTTCCTCCTGCATCCTCCTCTTCATCTCTGCTTCCTCCTGCATCCTCCTCTTCATCTCTGCTTCCTCCTGCATCCTCCTCTTCATCTCTGCTTTCTCCTGCATCCTCCTCTTCATCTCTGCTTCCTCCTGCATCCTCCTCTTCATCTCTGCTTCCTCCTGCATCCTCCTCTTCATCTCTGCTTCCTCCTGCATCCTCCTCTCCATCTCCACTTCCTGCATCTCCCTCGATTTCTACGGCGTACACCTCGGATGTCCCAACCAAAAAAAAGGAAAAGGAAAGGTTAGACGTTATGTTATTGTAAATGTACGAAACACATGACAGGTTCGTTAAGTTTGATAAGATTTCTTTTTTCATTTTGTTTCATTCTTTCATTTTCTCCAGTTTTACAGACCTCATGTAAATATTTCCTTTGTTATTTTTCAGAATGCTGAAAACACCGTACACAGAAGATTTTCAAATATGAAGAGATAGTAGACAGGAGAGTTGTAAATGTAAGTAATTTAGCCTGCTGCTGTGCAGATTTGTTTGCATCTTTGGACTTCCCGGATTTGAACTGTGCCTGACTGACTATCCATAAGCTTTTGTATTTGATGAATCTTCACTAATTCAGCCACTGAGTCTGGATTTCGCTCCAAATAGGACATTAAATAGGAACATACCAGCTGATACGACCTGGTCGTGCTGCCTTCCTGATGTTTACGTTCTTTAAAGTCCTCCTGACATCATGCTCAGAAGGAGTGATTGATGTGGAGGTGCTCCTTCCCATTCAGTAACATCTGCTTCAGTTAGTTTTGCTTGTGAGCCACAATGTAAGCAGTGTTGCTTTGCTGACATGCACTCGATGCTGGCAGTACAAGCATTGTAGTGGTTCTTATGTTTTTGTAAACTAATTGTATAATATATTGAGCCATTCAATAGTACACAAATGTTAGAAGGCTCCTTTTTGTATGCAACTTGCATGTCTTTCTTAACTAAATGTTTGTTTATATCATGTTTTTCAGGAAAAAGAAGAAGTTAAAGTCAAGTGGAAGCCCTGCTCAACATGGTATGTAGTAACAACTTTGTTGGACGGGAACAGACATTCATACTGTTGATAAATAGTTATCACCTCAATTTGAACTCATGTATTTGGACTAAAGTAAATTGGGAGCTTTTAGCTATCGAGCTGCTCTTCTGTGAGGAGCTTGATAACTGTCCACCTCCAAAGTCCATTATGAGTTTTGGAGGTGGACATGGTCAAGACTTTTAAGAGTTGGCATAAGACTTCACTTCTTTATAGAGCTTATAGTTAGGGCTGGTTCAGGTCAGCCCTTAGTTATGCTGTCATAGGACCAGACTGCTGGGGGTTAGTGTCCCCCCCCCCCCCCCTCTCTCTCTCTGTCTGTCTCTTTCAGGGTTATGCAGGCTCAGTATTGGTTGAAGATGCAGTCACGTCTCCTTTTACTAAAAACTCTCCCCCTCTCCCTCACCACCATCTGTAAACACACGTCTCAGTAATGCAGTTCATGCATGTTACTAACTAAACTTCTTCCCTGGAGTTTCTGTGCTCTCTCATCCAGCAGGTTCTGAAGGATCGTGGCTGCTGCTGTGGTCCTGCTTGACGTCTGCTTCATATATTATTACTCTCTGACTTGATTTGATTCATTTATATTACAATGAAGGTGTATAAAGCATGACATGAATATAGAAGATATTTCATCCTAAAAAATTGTCGTATGTCACAACCTAAATGATCCTATTTTGTGTGTGTGGTTGTTGTTTGTTGTGTTTTTCTCCTGACAGTGGCAAAGTGTGGGATGACACATGGGAACCTGCGCAGTTTTACACACAGTAAACCAGGCACCACAGGTGGCAGAGATCGCACAGTTCACAGTTTGTAGTTCAGCATAAAAGTTCAAAATAAGATATTTACTGTACAATTCTAACCAGTGTCAGTCTCTGTTTCACTCTCTAACTGTGGCTTAAGTACATAAAACACTCATGAATCTGATCCATCAATAATATCTTCCCAGCACTCGATATCTCATAGTTTTACATATCAGCCAACATTATTGTCTACATGCTCATAAATATAGAAGTGACTTGGCTATTGTAACATATTGCAAGTTAAAGCAATACTGCACTGCACGTAAAGTAAGTAACATCTTGTATGAGGTGATTAGGGTCAGCAGTGCTGTGTATGGGAGCCTAAAGCAAAGCTAACTGCACAGGAACCAGCTTCACAACATGTTGTATATTATACGTTTCTACCTGTTTGTAATATGTCATCTGTCATGTTTAGATGCAGTGACAATTGCACATTTGGAGTCGTGGTCATATGTGGTTTTTATATACAGGGTATTATTTTTTTCTTTTAATTGTCATTTTTTTCTATTTTTCTTGTTTGTTTGCACATCATTATTGTGTGCATATTGCATATGTAACATTATTTTTATTGTTAATATTATTATTAGATACCAAAGATACAATTTGATTAAGGGTTTTCCTGTCAAAATGTCAATAAAAATGCAATTACACGCGTAAACAATAGGATCAAAATACACTTTGAAAAAGTCTGTTGATCAAATACTGATTTTCAAAACATTCTAGAGGAAAATAGAGATAAAATAATCTGAATACTAACAGTGATCTTGGATGATGATGGAGGCTTGAATGGATTATTCTGTTTCAGTCAATACGTTCATATCTATGACAATAGTTTGATAAGTTTAACAGGTTGGTTCAGGCCTGGCAATACAGCAAATATTCACAAACTTTTGTTTTTGAAGAATGTTGATCTTTTTTGGGATGAAGCTATCTGGCAACATGACACAGCCCTTTAACCTCATCTGTATGTCTATCATGTGGCTGTGGTACTGGGTTTTGGTTTGATGCATATGCAGGTTACAGCTGGGGAATGGCAGTATGTTGTGGATTGATTTGGCATGTTCAACCACTGTTACACCAAACTCTCTCACTTATAACATGATCAAGGCCTCTTACCCAGTGTCATGGATTCTCTGTAGTTTTGGGGACACAGGTCCAAAGTCTGAGGCAGTAAGTCAGATCGAAGAAGGCAATGATTCTAAAATGGGAGTTTACTCGTGTCATTGTGTATATCCAGGAATATGTGCCTGAGGATAGTTGTCATGAAATCAATATTAAATCAAAGTATTCCTTAATGACCACAGCTGGCATGAGTTCTCCAAAGCTGCCTGCTGTCTCAGGACCTGTCTCCAAAAAGAACCAGGGAGCGCTAACATGTTATGTTCTAAACTGATGAAGAAAATGCACATTAAACATAGTATAAACTTACTGAGTGAAGTAATGTGAAGAGGATGCCTTTAGCTCCTATTGGGTTGGTTCCTTGATCAGTGCAATACAGAATCATTCATCTGGTTTGATGTAATGTCCTTAAAACACATCAAAATGAGGCTCTGTAGTCTGTGTGGCCTCCACATGCCTGTATGCTGCACCAGTACCAGCTTCACAACATATTGTATATTTTTCCTTGTTTGTTGACACTGTCAGAAAGATCTTAACTCTAAGTTCTTTAATGAGGCCATGGTGGGTCCTGTTGTTATACACGAGTGCATTATATTGAGACTCACCTTCAGCCCATTGCTGCACATCGGCCACCCATTGCTGCAGTGTGTCGTCATCCACACCCAGCTCATTTCTGCTCGCATTCAGGCTCTCCACTTGTTCTCTAAGGATCCTTATGATCTAAGAATACGTTAATAAATGTCATTCATATGGACATTTTTAGAGTACTGGTGTTTTCCCCCATTACCACACATATTAAAATGGGTGTTGAAAAAATGACCTTTAGATATCGCTGGCTCAAAGTGCGGCCCAGTTGTTCCACTTTCCTTTTGTTCCAGCCCAAAGCCAGGAGGCTCAGTGACAGGGGATTTCTTTAAATCACCCTGTAGTTCTTCAGCTAAGACACCTGAGTTAGAAAACACAAACACTGCAGTTGTCTTTACACGCGTGGGCAGTGACACACACTCTGCGATCTGCGTCTCATCACTGCCTGCGCTCTTTATTTATACATGTCTGTATATCTGTGTGTGTGTGTGTGTGTGTGTGTGTGTGTGTGTGTGTGTGTGTGTGTGTGTGTGTGTGTACAAATAGCTTCTTATTCTAAGAACTCTGAGCTGAGGTTCCCCTTTTTCTAATTCTGTATGTTCTTACAAAAAGAGGAAGCTGTCAGTTGTTTATCACACAAAAGTACATGTCAAAAGTCACGTAGACGTTTGCTTAGTGGTTAAATAAAAGAATACATTTCATGAAGCTGATCACATTATATAAAAACAATATTCTTTTGACATTCCCTCCTGTTGAACAGAAAAATGAAATATACAAGTCATCAGTAAGTAACTACATAATTGGTTGCACTTCATCTTCATCTTACAAATAGGAAAAGAAGTCTTCATGATCTTCATCGGTTTGGGTACATCTGCATATGCTGTGAGTGATAAACTTATCATCTGTGAAATTACAGCTTTTAAACAAGGAATAACACAGGTAAAGAAAAGCAAAACAAAATAAAATAGAATAAAATAAAGTAAAACAAAATAAAACTCCAATGCCGATCAACAGTCTCTATGGCATCTGAAGCCATGTTTAAAGAATGTACATTATCTGCTATGTAGGTGCAACATAGGGTGTTGAATAAGACACACAATTCTCCTTTCTCAGCCAGGATCATGTCCAGTGCTACACGATGTTGCATTACAGCAATTCTGAGAGCAAGCTCCAATTTCTCCTCTGGAGCACGTATTAGGACTCAATCGCCTGGTTTCAACCTGCAAGAGACTGGAGAAGAGTCGTACGGCAGTTTATTGTTCAAAACAATATCCTTATTTTCTAGTAGTTTTGCCATCCATTCTGCAAGAGTTGTTTCTCTGACGGATTTGTCTAGAGGTTCACTTATCACTGGTAGTGGAAAAGGCCTACCATGAACAACCTCGAATGGTGTAAGTTTTTGAGAGCCTTGTGTTAATCTCATCCACATTTTTACTAGGCCTATGCATTCAGGCCTTCCATCCAGGTCTTCCTGTTTCTTCAATGCATTTTTATGTATTCATGTTCATTTTTAGTGTGTGTAAGCTGTTTCTTCATTGCCTTGGTATGCTATAATCAGGTTTAATTCATGCATCTTTTCACTGAGTTCTGAATTCAAACTATCTCACTTCTGATTCTTTCCAAAAATAATTTCACATGTAACAATTTGTGTATGTGTGTTTTCTATTTTTTGTTTACCTCTTTGTTGTGATCTGGTGGACATCTCTAAACCATCATAAGTTCAGGCTTCAAATTCAACCCAATTATACCCTATAGTCACTCGAACTCCTCTGGCCTTCACCTTTCACTGGTCCTTTTTCCTTCACAGTGTCCTGTGTGGCCTTCAAATCACCAACAACACAGTCTGTTCCTTCTCTGTTTCTTTTCAGTATTTGCCTTTTAGATTAAGTCCCAGCCTGGCAAAACATCACATTCAGTGCCTTCAAACAGTCATGTCACACTGTCCTGACCAGCCTGCAGTTCACCCTACATGTTTTCATCACGTGGTTTCTTCTATGCTGCTGCTGGTGTCGTCAGTGTGGTTTCAGTTGCACTTTCTTTTTGCCTGCTGTTAATTCTTCAAGTCCACGATGTTCTGTTGGTCTTCATCAGGAGATTAACTGTCCTTTGAGCTTCTTCTCAGGATCGGGACAAAGTGGGAGGTCAAGCTGTAAAATTTTAAGCCAAAATCTGGCCTGTTTCCCCAATTCTGTTAATCTATGCTTTTGCCGCTGTACTCAAGATTCCAGGTTGAGAGAAGTCCACCTGTATTGACACACTAAAGCATACAATTAATATCCTTTTCATTTCTTTTCTTAAAACCTCCATTTGCTTCTTTTGACAGTCAGCATGTCTGTTCGCCCTGCATTTCAGTTAGTATACAAATAAGAATGAATGAGCAGGAAACTGAGTGGATGCTCACACACAGACACACACCTGCTTTAGACATGTACTTCGTTGTGATGGCCACCCTAGACAGGAAACTGTTTACTTGCTCCACCTCTTCTCCAACTGTAGAAACGGCCCCATCCTGAAACGCACCTCCCCATTTGATCTATAGAAAGGAGGTCACAATACATGACTGCTGAATTCATTCAACCTTATAACAAAACGTCTTAAACTTATCCAAGACTACAAGCTGCAGTAAACCTCGCACATCCAAGTGTGAGCTTTTGCATGCATGACGGAGAGAAAAGGACGCATTGACAAGAGGTTCCTCAGCTCAGGGCACTGCTGAGCCACGTTGGTTAAATATGGGAAATATTTACAGGCCACATCGGAGCAAAGGAACGTAATATGTCCTGGGACGCTAGCTGCAGACTTCCTCTGGAGAAAAGGGGGGTAAGCAAAGATCTCCCCTCGAAACATGTCCAATGCAGCTAGGAGGACTAACAGCAAACAAACAGCTATTTCCATGCCCTCTTCATCCAACTTCCCAGTGGACTTTTTGCTCGACTACTTTGCTGCAGTCCAAGATGAAGATCCACACAACCCTTTCCCTGGGACCTACACACTCAAAGACACGACGGGATTACGCCCTATCAGGGACAAACTTTTTAACACTAATGCAAAAGAATTAGCTGAATTAGCCTTAAGTCACGTTCACACAACACCTCATAAAAACCATGTTTTTATTTTTTTAAATACACATGGTGACAAAATGAAGTATGCATTAAGATAAAGTCAAGTAAATAGTATTACGACAACACCAAGAGAAAAACAAAATAAATATCCACCCATCCAAATATGTATCCACACACACACACGTATGAGTATATGGTTATGGCGTTAACGTCATTTTAACAAGATTAACGCTGACAGCACTGATATATATGTGTATCTTACATCATTTGTGTGTCTCTGGATGTATTTCACAAACTCAGCAACTTCCTCATCTTTCTCAATGAAGACACCTTCAAAGTTCCCCTGCTCTGAAGTGCTGAACGAACACAGTGACAGTTGTTTGAAAAGAAACATCAAAATACAATTTTTGTACAAATCCATATTTGATTTATGTCCACAATGCATAACGTACCTTGCATTTGATTGAAAGCGATAAAGCTTGTGGTTTCCATCAACTGACACGGCGAGCATGTCTGGAGTGCAGGCAGGGCAGCTAAAGCATGGCTCCTTGCACATCCTGTCCACCTCACACTTTACAGCACTCCACTCCAAGAAACTTTTACTGAAGGCATCAGCTGATATTCGGCCAGTCTTTTAAGTAGAGGACAAACAACAGAATATT
The DNA here is from genome assembly GCF_057382095.1 of Aulonocara sp. 'chitande type north' Nkhata Bay. Classification (NCBI taxonomy): domain Eukaryota; kingdom Metazoa; phylum Chordata; class Actinopteri; order Cichliformes; family Cichlidae; genus Aulonocara; species Aulonocara sp. 'chitande type north' Nkhata Bay. Next base: position 69,233,586 of record NC_141346.1, read on the forward strand.
CAAGGACAGTCATCATAAACATTGATTTGCACAATTTCCTTAAACTTGACAAATTTAGAAACTCACCCTTCCAAAATGGGCTGTTCTTTCTGATAGGTTTGTAGCTTGTACCTATCCGCTGGAACCTTGAAGACAATATAATTACACTGCAAAGCAAAACACAAGTAGGCAAGCTTCTTCATGTTTCTCATGCACGGGAGAGACCGGACAGAGCGCCGTTCCTTCGCTTGGCCCCAGTTGCTCTCGTCCGTTCTCCCTTTTATTGAGGTTACATGAATATGCATGAGTTCATTAACATATGACGTCTACATACACACAAAGAGTACCTTGCCTGTGTATGTGGGTGTGTGTGTGTGTGCGTGTGTGTATGTGGGTGTGTGTGTGTGTGTGTATGTGGGTGTGTGTGCGTGTGTGTATGTGGGTGTGTGTGCGTGTGTGTATGTGGGTGTGTGTGCGTGTGTGTGAGAGATCTGTGTGAGGTCAAGATGTGACCCTGTGAAGACTCTGGCGCTAGCTTGTACCAGGACGTCTGGGTCCATCTAACAAAAGGCTCTTATACTTAAACAGATATACGTGTGCTTGCTATACCATAAATCAAAGATAAACTCTCCTAGGGAGTATGTGATTTATACCAAGGATACTGAGTAGAGGAATGTATGCACCCCCCTCTACACAGAGTTAATACAGACCTCTTTTAGGATGAGACATCCTTTCAATCTACCAATGATTATATACTTCTAAGCATAAATGACAATCAACAATACAAGATCTAACACTTTCATCCAGCACTTTGACAAACGCCTTAAGTGACATCCCTGGTGCAGCTTCTTAATGTCATAGAAAGACTGAAAGACATCCATTGAAAACAGGGTGCAGAAATTTAAGGTGCCAGGCCAATATCCACCACCCTGGAAGTCCTTAACTGAGGGGGAACACATTAGGTCACAGCTGGTGCAGCTCACCACTGGCAGTGCAAGGTTATAACGGCCTTTAGGAAGGATAAGGAGAAATCCAGTCATGGCTCAACAAAGACATTCATTTTTTTCATGTTGTGAAGATTTCATGTTGTTTTCAAAGCAGTCTGGTAAATCCAAATGACCTTTGACAGGTGCCCACATATACTGCGGGCCGAGGGTAATTCAAAACAATGTAGCAATGTACAATTTGCACTAAAACCTGCAAACACATCTATTGTGTATGTACTGTGTGACAAAAGAGCAACTTACCATTTATGGTTACAAGAGCCACAATTGCACCGGGTGAAACCTCAACGTTACCTGCTGGGCAGTCACACACAGTCTGGCCTTTGCACAAGCAACAGCCGAACTAACAGTAAAACACACAATATATACAAAAAGAATTGGAAATTAAATGATACACAATAAATATACAATAACAGAACACTCTCATACACTCATAGTACATAGCAAGAAATGCATAGGACTTAAAAACCGTACCTATTGGCCTGTGAAACTCTGATGAAGGCTGCAACAACCCTCCTGTTACTGCCTCTCTGCTGTGCAGGACAAAGCGTGTGTGAACTGCAATATCACAGTCAGCACAAACGAATGGAAGAGACAGGCAGTCCAGGCACCTCACAACTACTTGTTTGCCACACTGACACACACAGTGTGACTGTGGATCCAGAGTAGCTAACATATTGTCTATAAGACAAGGCCTGGCCTCTTTCCACTTTTGCAAGGACACCATGTTTCTGATCTCCCAGTGAGTAGCAGCTGCCTCAGACGACGTCTCACAAGTCATGGCTGCGTCCTCTTCTCCATCCTCCAACAACTGAAGGAGCTCCTGACGAAGCACCTCAGTTCCACACACTAACAGGAAAAAAATAAAGAAACTCTTCCACAAAGTGAAAAACACTCTGGGCAGTATGTTTCTTAGGACTGCACAAAAGCCCTGCCTAACTCAACTATAACAACAAATATAAAAGCAAACTTTAAAAAAGGAATCACAACATATAAAAGAAGGTAAAGTACCTTTTGTTGGGTTGACACTGGCAACATAACTAGGTTCTTCACGTGGACATTGATGCTGATCTGCAGACACTGGGGGGAAAAAAGAGATTGAAGAATATTTACTTACTGAAATTCTTTGGTGAAAACAAGTTGTGAGATAAAATCAATGGTTGTGAGAACACTGACCACATGGCAACTAGTACTTCGACTGGATGATGGTCTTTGAGGAAAAAAATCTCCCTGTCTGTCACGTTTTTTCCAGCGCACTGGTCTTGGCTGAGGTTCACTCTGTGCATCATTCTACGCAATTAACAAGAAGAAATGCAACACCTAAAATACAGTCCATGATTAAAGCGTGGTGGGGGCGGCATCACAGGCATGGGCAGAAAAAAACCAAAACAAAACGTTCATGCTGAGCCACAGCTGTAAAAGCTGCTGGTCATAATATCAGTTTGGATATGTGGTGAGAGGGAAACATGAAGATGAAACCAGGAGATGTCCTTACTGAATCATCAGAGCTGAACAGTGATGGAGAAACAGGTTTACCTTTTAGGTGACATGAATGAGTTGAAGGGAAGTTATGAACTGTTTCTGAGAGACAAATAACACCAGGATCCTTTTCTAAGTAGCTGACAGCTGGTAACTGTGCAGGGGCGGGTCTAGCAAAGTGTTGCCAGGGGGGCAGGTAGGGCATTAACAGGGAAAGGGGGGCACAAAGAAATACTTTTCTTTCTTATTCTCATTTAAAATGTCTCGCTTTTAACAAATAATTATCTGAATCTTACAACCAAAGTTTTTATCTGATGTAAAATGTATAGAAATCATACATATACCAACAAGACTGTACATCACTGTCACAACAGCGTTTGTTTTCATTCAAAGGCTTTATGGCTTTAATACCTGGGGGGCCGGTCTCTAGTCAAAATGCCCGGGCTGAGTTTTTGTCCCAGTCCAGCCCTGGCCAACAGGGAAACAAACGCCGACACTGCGGTGCAAGTCTCGGACGACAGTACACCTAAAGCTGGGCATACACTGCAATTTTCAAACTGCACAATTGGCTCGCAGGGGTTAGAAGTTGGTAGGTCACGATGCAGGTCTCACACTATACCGCCCGATGCTCTGATGTGACCCGAGTGCTCACACTGTGCCTCCATAACATGAAGGTTATAACAGAAAATCTGTTGCTCTCTCTGTCTTTCACTCACACAGACACACCACCACCATCAACTTTGCTAAATTGCTAATGAAAAACGTTAATCAGGCAGCTGTGAATGAGCAGCAATGTAAATCCAACTATTTTCACAGTTGTTGTGGTCGTGATAATTTTGTGATGCCACATCGAAAAGGCTCAGATGAGCTTTCCAAAGTTCTACAAGTTGTGCCTCCATCGCTTGTGTCCAGATCACACGCTGCACAGCCGTGCTGCTCCGTCTTTTTCACCGACGTGTACGTGTTTGCGCGTCAGCAGTGTGAGCGGCTGCGGTGACACCCTGACGAGCGAGAAATGTTTGTTTCCCTCAGAGAAAGAAAAAAGGCTGCAAAAGTACAGGGAGGAATGGGAAAAGGAAAACACCTGGCTGGGAAAGGTCACCATAACACCTATAAAGCGCACTGCACTGTGTGCCGGTGCACTTTTTCCATAGGCATGCTTCTAATGGTGGGCACATGAAAAACATGAGGGGCGTGAAAGCTCGGGGAACCCTTAACCAATTTCTTGTCCACCAGGTCACGGCAGAAGCAGATATGGTATGTAAACACTGGTTTGTTTTTTAAACCCTCTGGTTAAGGTTAAAATGGGCATGTGCAGTGAATATCAGCGCTATGTGGCCAGAAGTGTGATAATATAATTTATTATGTGTAATAAACAACTGCAAGGATAGATGATTACAACAAATAGATCACTAATACATAAAAGTAATACATAGATGAATAATGATGATGAGTTATGATGCGTAATCATGGGAACAAGCGGGTTTACAAACAGGAGCAGCTGATTACATTAGAAAAGCTGAAATAATACCTCAACTGAAGCCAATTGTACTAAATGCACTAAATGTGCACTGTTACAAGAATATTTTTCTTTCTATTGTTTTCTATTAATTTATATAATTTTAAGTTAAGCAGGACAGAGTTCTTTTAAAGAAAGATTTACTTTTATTCTCAAAAGTTAAGCATGACAGGCTTCTGTATAAGAAAGAGACCTGTTTTACTGTGTTAATGTTGTCATTTTGAGCTAAGAATAAATGGCCAAATGATCATTTGTTTCCCATGTGTTCATATCACAAAGAATATGCATCTGCTTAAATCAAATTCAAGTCAAATGGTTAAAAAAAATAATTTCACACACAAAAAAAAAGAGCTAAAAAATTCACCACACTGGGAAGGGTGAAGACAACTGGGTTGCCCGGCCCTGGCCACGAGGTGTCCCTTATTTATTTCTCAGGGAGTTGGCAACCCTATGTTACATGATCGAAATAACTTGAACACAAACACAAAAAAAACAAAGAGGAAGACCGAACCGGGAGGAAAAAACTACAAGTCCCAGCATCCTCTGTGTTTAGGGAGGAGTAGTGAAAGTGAAAGTATTGAGCCTCCGTTGAGAGGAGAAGGAGGGTGGAGCTGAGGCAGGTGAGCAAAGGCGTTGATTTTGCATGGACGGGAGGGACGTGTCCCCACCAATAATTTGATCTCTTCGAGAAAAGAAAAACAAACCCAATAGAAAGAAAGAAAAAAACAATCTGTCACCCAGCGGTGCAGAAAGAGTTAAATTACGTTCTCTACTGGAGTCCTACGTCATGTGACAAATATGGCCAATGTGATTGGCTGTGCCTTTCAGGGAGCTCTGTTTAGTAGTGATGTGTGATACCACTGATTTCCTTTCCGATCCGATACCAAGTAAAATTCAGGGTGGTATCGGTGATACTGATCCGATACCGATACTCTGTACAAAACTTAATGTTTCATTGCATTACATAATACAATATATAATTGTATTATGTAATTGTAATAATAACATAACCATATTGCTTCATAATGATTAGAGGACATCAGACAACTTGTTTTTATTGCTTAATAATGCAGAATAATCATATAGAAATAAAAAAAAACTGACGTTGTGCGCTATTTGAGCATGTTGCCTGCCTGCAGCACTAAAGGACTCTGCGAGAGACGTCTGTCTCGCCCTAGCAGCACCTGTCCCTGTCCTCCTCTTCAGTTCACCTCAACATAAGCTTATCATATTCTGTGATGTGATTTACTCCGAGGTGTTTGACGAGGTCAGTGGTGTTGCCACAACACCTCACTGTCTTGCCACATATATCACAAACCGCGTCTGGGCTGTTTGTGTAAAACGCGTCCACACGTTGCGCTCAGCCATTGTTGTGAGTGTGCACGCCATGGGCTGCGACACATTTATACAGCCGTATTTCGCACATGACTATGAAAGGCATAAGAGGAAGTAGTTCCTTCCAAATTAGACGATCCGAATGATATAGTTTCTTTCCACTGCGTTCATTTTAATGGAAAAACTACAAATTTACCCCAGAGTACTAAAATATCGATATTATAATATGAGAATCGATTCTAGAACATAAATTGCTGGTATCGGAAGAATCGATATTTCAGTATCGATCCGCACACCACTACTGTTTAGTTTTAGCAGCGGCAAGCCTGCGCTGCTAGGGCCTGCAAGGAGCAGAGGTGGGTGGCAGCAAAAAGGAAGTACCTGGATATAAGAAAGTGTTTTTCAAAGAAACCTGTAAGTTACTTAAAGTCAAGCTCACTCATAAAATGTGTCCGTCACAATAACATTACAGGCTATGCTAGGCTTTGGCCCACATCAGTCTAAAATTGTATGTAACAATGAATAACGTGTTTTGGAAACTAACTGCACAACAGGCAGCACTATTAGTTCTCTCAGTCTCTGAGCAGCATTTCTAATTTTGATTGAAACTGTCAGAGAAAACGGCAGCGTCGAGCGAGCCAGGATATTAGTTTCCAGAGGCTGTTAAAATTATATGTCTGACGTTAAAATGTTGGTGACACAATAATTTCATCCTAATGGCACTGACATATTCATAGGGTTCATTTTTGAGACAAAATATAACGAGGTAGTCATGATTTTGCAAATAAATAAAAATAAAACCTTGTAGTGCACTTTGCACAAATTGTTTTAAAAATGCACTCACCCTACAAACATTACTGATGAGTCAAGATCTGCACAAAGTGACAGAAACACCGAAGCAGCTCCACATTTTATTCTTATTGTCATGTATGTCCTATTTGTCAGGTGACAGAAGAACCAACACAAAGCTCAGAGAGTAATGGTGACACAAGATCACAGGTGAAAATAAAAAACTTAAAATAACCTGGTTGCACAAATATGCACACCCTTAAACTAATACTCTGTTGCAGCACCTTTGCCTTTTATCACTCTAATCAGTCTTTTTGGGTAGGAACCTATTAGCATGGCACATCTTGATGTGGAAATATTTGCTCACTCTTCTTTGCAAAATTCACATATAAAACTATGAATTGTAATTTTAAATGGTTTAAAAGCAGGTAGAATAGCATATGTACACAGCAAATCCAGCATGTCCAAATTAACACTGTCGGATTTGATTTCAACACTATTAAAGTGTCTATATGGGTCCACACCAGAGAGTGTTAATTTAACTCTTTTTGGAGAGTTGGTACGTTAACTCTGATTTAGTGTTAAACACCAAATCTGTCTGGAGTTGATAATTTAACACTTGGTGTTAAGAGTTTATATATTAACTCTCAAAGAGTATTTTAGTTTAACTACGTAAGAGTTATCTTCTAATTAATTCTAAAAAGCGGGAATTTTACTGTTCTGAACTTTTAGAAATTTCTTTTGGAAATAAACATTTACTAAAAAGACGCAACGGTTTTTGAAAAACATTTATTCTGAACTGTGCACCACAATTTCAAAACATTTTCTGAAAGATGTAACAGTATACATGTTCTCACTTTCATTAGAATTGTGTTTATCAAAAGGTCTGACATGGTAAATGCAAATAACAGCATTCTCAGCACTTGTTTCTTCAATACAATATGCATATCCTTCATTCATCACTTTGTAGAACTTCAATGCACTTCTGCTCTCCCCCATATTCCATCTTCACAAGCATATCCTGTGTGGAGATTGAATAAAAAATAGTTGACACTAATTAATGGCACAAATAATCCAGTAAACAACTGCAGCACAGTAAAAAAAAAAAGGAATCTTCTTTGAGCCATTACTTGTGTAAAGTATTTTCCCAAAAGACAAAGACACAGGCAACAGGTAATACTGAACTAAATGTAAAACCTCAACCTTTTTCATTTTTACCTAAACCGTGTGCACAAAACTCTGGAGGGATCTATGCTAACGTAAGAATCCAGTCAGGACGTCTGCTACTGCTGTTTGCTCGTTTTTTTTATTTTATGGGCGATCGTTTTCAGGCTTCAAGCAGCAACATTATACCAACATTTCACATTCTAGACATTGTTTTAGGTGTATTTGACCAAAAGTTTGACTGAAAATTCACATGCAAGCTTTTTTCAAGGCTGTGGTATTTGCCCGCAAACAATACCTTTCAGCTAGCTAAAACAGAATGTTATGCTATCAGCGAGCAACATGGCTAATGCCTTTCACACAGCTTCGTCTCAACTCCAAAGAGCCACAGAAGTAAAAGCTAATAGAAATAATTGAAACAATCTTTGAAAAAATGACTTACCAAGCATGGCAAACAACTCAAATAATGTAGAGCAAAATGTTCTGAAACGGCTTCACTTCAGCTTCGATTGGAGCCTATGGTGCTGGGGGCGGAGTCTGTGAATTTACTCTGTTGGTGTCATAGCCCCTCTAGGAGTTCAGAGTTAAGAGGTCAAGAGTTAATGTTTCCATTGTAACACCTCCAGATTTGACATAGAAACACTCATTTTTAACACTCGATTTTAACTACTATCATTTTACACCTCAGAGTTACATTAAAAGAATGTGACTCTACTTAGAGTAAAATTAACTCTACTTTTGCAAGAGGACTATTAACACCAAAACATTTAACACTTTTGAATTTGCTGTGTAGGCAAGTATACTTCTCCTTTTTTATCAAGAAGCAAAGACAAAAAGGGGAACAAAAGAAACAGGGCAGGGTTCGGTGGTTGAATCATCCGTCCCCACCAATGCCAAAACCAAATCTACGCCTTTGCAGGTGAGTGTTAACATGAATATGTTTCTTCTTATGACATAAAATAATTCCACGCTGTTCGTGTCTGTGGGTGAAATGTGAGGCCGGTCGGCTCCTCTGAGCGCTGGTTTCCTGTAAGTAGAGAGGAAGTGAGTTTAGCTGAGCCTCCGTTTAGTGTGAGAGAGCAGGAGGAGAGTGAGAGCTGTGCTGAGGCAGGGTGAGTGTTAACACCGCTCTGACATTACTGTGTCTCTGTGGCGGGAACAACAGGCTCCGTCAGTGGAGGCAAAAATAATCAGACTTTGGTTTTTCAAAGGAAACAACTTTATGGCGGAAGTTCCCGCACGCTCATTGGATAACGATGTGTCAATCTCGAGCTATTAGCCAATGAGCGTGCGGATTCACAGAAAGACCCGCCTTTATCACGGGACTTTAAAAACTACAATGGCGACAGAAACTCCGTGGGTGGAGTTCAGGGTGACCTTATGAAACTGTGACGTTTGAGCCACTTCCTGTTCTCAGTCCCAGTGTCCTGATCACCGAGTTTTCTGTTGCTCTGATATCTGATATTGATTATATTGGTAAACAGGCTGTAGCATAAACATCAAACACAGCTGAAGCAGTTTTTGGATGGTTGGCTTCAAATGATCCGTCGGTTTGAAAAGTAAAAACAATTTAAAATAGGTGAAGCTGATGCAGGGTGAGTGTTAACACCAGGACTTTAGAGGGAAGAAGAGTCACAGCATGTTGTTCAATCGGGGGAGGCTCTCCGTTGAGGAGAAAAGCTTGAATTTGAATAGGCTTGAATACTTGAATAGGCTGCCTTGCGCCTGATTGTTCTGTAAATAGTTTGAAATGGTTACATAAAAAGCGTCTGAGCCTTGGCTGCATTTTTAGGTAAATATAACTTTGTTGTCTGCAAAACTTGTGTGTATTTTAAAAAATGTACAATTTCTGTTTGCATTTCAAGTTATGAAAATGATTTGTTTAACATGTTTGTGGTTTTTACAGTCAAAAATATCACTTTCTACTCGTATTTTAAATTTTGTCTGAATTTAGATAAATTCTGCTGATACAGTTTGTCAAAATGAGAAAATAACAGATTGGCAAGATAAACAGTTTTTAAATGTGAAATACAGAGGCCAAATCAAAAGTAGTCAAAAACGGCCAATTACACCCTGGACACCAGCTTTCTGGAGTATTTGAAATAACGGTAATATGAGTGGTCCATATGGTCACAAAGAATAGCCACTTGTTTCTGTGCTACCAAAGTTCCCCGGCTTTCATTCAAAATGTGTTTATGGTCAGCACCTGCACATTAAACTACTTAAACATTATAAATGTCTTCAAGCTCACACTGAGGCCTGTGGGGCACAATCAGCCACTGAGACAGTTCACACATTTATATGTGTTTGTATATGAATATTTCATACTTTAAGGCTGCCTGTTTATTTAAGGGAGATGAACAAAATACATTGGAATTGTACAAAATAATATCACAGATGACAAATTCAATAGATTTTAAGTAGATGCTTGTGCATTCTTAAAGTCTTATATGTTGAATTGAACTATTTGATCTGTTCAAAGCCTCCCAGTCAGTGCTGTTCTCCATGCCTGTCTGACTGTACATGTTATTAGCACAAACACTTTAAAGGTGATCCTTTAGGACTTCAGCAATAATACAGACAGCAATGTAGTTAGCAATAAAACAGTTTTATTGGGAATTAACTTAAAAAACAAACAAATATCTGTCTCCTAATTCTTGTCACACAGGAAAGAAGCATCAATATCTGATGAGCAGACTTATTTATTTATTTTTTTGTTTTTTTGTTCACATTTTCACATCTTAATTTTTAAGTGAAATGGGCATTTAGAGTTTATACACTATGTATATACGGTAGTACAGTACAGTGGAACCCCGACTTACAAAGTGAATTCATTCCCGAGGGTCTTTCGTAATTGAGTTGCGCGTTTTAAGTGAGGCGATGCTGAACAATAGGCTATAGGCTGATTGCTAACTAGAACAACAATTCGTCGTTCAAGTGGAACAGCGAAGCGCAAGTGTGGAAACCAAGGGGTTGTCACATGATTCGGAAGGCATTGTGGGCGTTGTAGGCTCAGCCAATCGGAGCCAGCGGATTTCGTTACTCGGGCATTTTGCCATAACACGGGCAGAAATATTGCCATTCAGTGCCTTCATAACTTGAATTTTTCGTGAAATGGGGCATTCGTAAGTCGGGGTTCCACTGTATTTTTGTGTGGTGCGTTTTTCTGTTTCTTAGCAAAAGTTGAACAAAGGTATTTAAGTTCACGTAGGATGATTTGTTTTCATTTTCACATGGTCTTACTGAGGTAATGCGAATTGAAACATGCATTCTTTTTTTTTTTTGGCGGGGGGGCTGATGTGCTGGAAAAGCTTGAAAAGGGACCTTGAAAGTGCTTAAAAAGTGCTTGAATTTGACCCTGAAAAAGGCGTAGGAACCCTGCTCACGGCAAAGCGTGGGACAGACCCGCTCGCCTCGCAAGCAATTGAGCTGTTATTACCACCGACAAAGCGCATGTCCCGGTACACAGCTGCCATAACCCCCGCTGTACACTGACTTCATTTACTGAGGTTTTATTTCCTGATGTTTGTATGTGTCATACGTGTTCCAGTCGCCAATTCTGAATTATAACTAACATTAAAAACATGTTTAAGGAGGAGAGAGAGCAAAAAAATTCGATTAACAGCTGATGTTTGGGTTTTTGTTCAATAATCAGCGTAACCTGATAAACGCATAAAAGAAATAACGTTGGTGTTTCCGTCGTGTAGTAACTGTTAGGTTTAACTGTACAAAGGTGGTTCGACACTATGAAACACATACAGACTTCATGATGTTCGCCTCATTTTTTTATTGTGAATATTAATCATGAGGGTAAACGGCCCTGTACACCACGGAGCGAGGTCAGCATGTCCACGATATCTTCAGCTCTCTGAGTTAACCCATCAAACTAATCTAACACTCATCTACGAATAATTCACGGCTCATATCAATATGATTTTACAGAAAATCATCCTTATTGCTGCCAACTATTACAGAGACATGAAAATCTACAGCATAAAGAACACAAAAATATATAGCCGTCTAACGCAACACTTTAACAGAGATGAATGCATCAGTTTGTCACAGATCAAAGTGGAATGAATGTGATTGGTTGAACTGGTGTTCGTGATCTGTGTTTTCTGCATTTTCATCAGCATAAGAGACTCAGCAGCAGATTATGACAGTTATACATTTGATGAATCACCAAATTAATAAACGCAAGATACAATCAAACCTGTTCCGACAGTTTGAGTTTGTGTTCCCTCAGCTGCAGACTCGCTGCTTTTTAAATGTTTGAGAGCGAAGATGAGATAGAGAATCAGCAGCAACAGAGAACAGAGAAAATCCAAATCAGAGTTTTTCTCTGAATTAAAAGCAAGGAAACAACAATATATTCTACATGGTGAAACTGATGGTTTATGGTGTTTGGGTCTGTTTTTCTGTATTCATGCAGATAAAGTGTAAACTCAGATGAATTATACCATCAAATGTTAAAGGAAAATATCAGGATGAGTGTCTGTGAGCTGAGAAGGACGTGAAGCGAGCAGTTTATCCCAGAGCTGAAGCTGCTCTGTGTGCAGAGATGAGCTCAGATTCCTGCTGTGATTGATCAACAGTCACAGAAATGTAGACTTGTAGTTATTACTGCAGTATGGTCACAGCAGATACTGATAAACTTGTATTATGAGGATGGATGATCAAGTTTCTCACTCTCTCCTTTAAATCTCAGTTTTTTTCTTCTTCACAGTTTATCTGTTAATTTATTAATGAATAACACTGAAAGAGTTTCTGTTATATTTCCCCTTGAACATCACCTTATTAGGGCGCATTAGGAAATAGCCCCCCTCCAAAGAATGAATAAATGAATGATGATAATAATAAAATGATTAAAAAGCAGAGCTCAGAGTGGTAGAATGGTCAAACATGGATCCACGTGTGGTTCAACTGCATTTGATGACGTGACTAAAGCAAATCTTTCAAATAATCCCACCATCAACGGGATGTTGTCTCCTTTACTACGGTTACTTTACTTGGTCACCGTGTGAGTTTCTTTGAAATGAACCAAATTCTTTTATTTGTTGGTTGTTGCATATTTAACCTCTACAGTCAGGAAAGGAGGAGATGAGGCCTCAACAATGTTGGGTTGTAGCTGTGGTTCAGGTTAGAGTGAGTGTCCATGGAATAAATGTAAGTCAGTGAACTGGAAACATGACTGTGTTCAAACTTTGTTTTCCTTTTTATAATGACTCTAATCAAAGGTGGACAGAAGTATCTCCACTTTGACTTTTCTGTGTCACCATCAGAGCTTCTGCACAGTGTTTCTGGGGCAGATAACATTGCAGCATTATGGAGACATTATGGAGACAAAAAGAAAAGCGTCTGGATTTCTTTAAGTTAAACTTAAAGAAATCCAGACGCTTTTCTTGGACTGTTGGATTCAGTGTTGAGTCTCATTCACACACTCCCTCAGACTCTTCACACACACTGATTTGCTGACATAAACACACTCCTGTGTGCTTTCTTGGCTTCACACACACACTGAGGACCATCTACAGACTGTGAGCTCCGTCTTCTTCGACTTTGGAGCCGAACTCTGACAAAGTTAGGAACAAAACTTTCTCCAGCGTGTGAACTTTCCTCCTAGTCAAAGGAGCTTGCAAAGAAAAGCGTCTGGACTTCTTTAAGTTACTTGAAGACGTTTCACCTCTCATCCGAGAAGCTTCTTCAGTTCTAAGGTCAAATGGTGGAGAGTCCCAGATATAAACCTAGTGGGAGTGACCCCCCACAGAGGGACAAAAGGACCCCCTGATGATCCTCTAATCGCCTGAGCCAAGGTGTGAAATTGGGTGTGGGCCCCAATCAGCCAGAGTTTCGGGTGGGTTCATTGTGAAACCTGGCCCCACCTTATCATGCGAATTCCTGAGATCAGATGGCCCAGGATGTGAGTGGGCGTTAAGGCGACTGGGAAGGGATCTCAAAACTGGATTATAGATGGCAGAGAGTTGGTGTCGTAAACCCCCGCCTCTGTTCAAAGATGGTCGCTCACAGTGGACATAGATGGCTTCTTTCACTCCTCTTTCAAACCATCTGTCCTCTCTGTCCAAAATGTGAACATTGGCATCCTCGAAAGAGTGTCCTTTGTCCTTAAGATGCAGATGGACTGCTGAGTCTTGTCCTGTGGAGGTGGCTCTTCTATGTTGTGCCATGCGCTTGTGAAGTGGCTGTTTGGTCTCTCCAATGTAGAGGTCTGGGCATTCCTCGCTGCACTGTACAGCATACACCACATTGTTAAGTCTGTGTTTCGGCGTTTTATCTTTCGGGTGAATCTATAATCCAGTTTTGAGATCCCTTCCCAGACGCCTTAACGCCCACTCACATCCTGGGCCATCTGATCTCAGGAATTCACATGACAAGGTGGGGCCAGGTTTCACAATGAACTCACCCGAAACTCTGGCTGATTGGGGCCCACACCCAATTTCACACCTTGGCTCAGGCGATTAGAGGATCATCAGGGGGTCCTTTTGTCCCTCTGTGGGGGGAAACTCCCACTAGGTTTATATCTGGGACTCTCCACCATTTGACCTTAGAACTGAAGAAGCTTCTCGGATGAGAGGTGAAACGTCTTCAAGTAACTTAAAGAAGTCCAGACGCTTTTCTTTGCAAGCTCCTTTGACTACGATGACCTGGATGACTGAGAACCTTCACAGACAACTTTCCTCCTAGACTCAGTCTGAGCAGTCAGACCACATATTTCTAAAGCAGCACATGAAGGTGTGGCTCACACACACACAGGTGAAGGAAACAGCTGCAGTATTAAAAACTGCTTCACTGTCTACAAATATATGAACTGAATGTTTCTTTCAGGCTGTAAAACCTTATTTATCCTCCATTACAGTCCTGCATTCAGAGCATTACTTCTGTTATATTAGTACATGTATTTTATTCTGATGAACACATGAAACTCTGAGCTGGATTGAATCCATTGAATCAGAGTCCAGGACTCAGACTAAACACACTGAATGTGTCCTGAGCTCGGCCGCTGTTCCACAGTAACTGCTGTCAGAGTCACTGTTACTGAGTTAGCTTAGCTAGCAGAGCAGCTAGCAGTTAGAGTATGAGCTCTGTAAGCAGTCAGCTCGGTCCTGGACATGGTTACTGACATAAAGCTGCTCTCTGCAGCCATGTTTGACCTGCTGCTTTGTAGGACTACAGTAATGGAGGATTTGGAGGCTGAACTGGGCTCTGTGACACTTTTTGTAGTAAACTGATGAAAGCTGCGTCTCAGATGGATGTTAGTCCAACACATCAGACACGACCTCTGCAGCTCTCAGTTGATGTGCACATGAATGATTTGTGTTTCCTCTGCAGGTGAAGGTAGAAAGTGTGTGTGAGCTGATGTGAATTGAGCAGCATGGATCAGTGTGAGGACAGAGAGGAGGGAGTCCCTCCCTCTAAAAGCACTCTGTTTGGGGAACATGAGAGCCAGACCAAAGCTCAGAGGTGAGATGACCATCTCTAACTGTCCATGACTCTTCTCCATGTCACAGCTCAGCACTCACATCACTGCTCCATCATTATTCACAGGAACCAGCCTGGACCTCCACCCAGAAGTGTGTCCTCTAAGAGCAAACGGGTGAAGCATTTCTTTCGTAATTTAGGGCGAAAAAAGTCATCTGACGAAAAGTAAGTTCATGTCAGTATTAAAATGTTTGAAATTTTAATCAGCTTTTTACTATTTAACGATTTAAATAATATACTATTTACATACTTTATTTATACTTTTTATGTATTGGACACATTGGATGTGACACATGTTTCATGTTCACTTATTTTTAGCGTCAATCAGAAACCATCCAGCTCTGTGTCTTTACAGAGTGACCGGTCCAATCATCGAGGCATTAATTTTAAATCCCAGCCTGTGTCCGCTGCAGAGAAGTGAGCTGTTAGTAACAAGAACTCTCTGATTTAAATGATTTTGATGTTTCCTGGTTTCTAAAATGCATCTCTGTAGCAGAGCAGTGTCTCCAAGGACACACAGGCTCAGCTGTAACTGTCAGTTTATCTGGTTTAAGACACATTTGGACTCAATTGGCTGTTTTAAACTACGTATTTTAATCAGAGGTGTAAATTTAGACCTCACACATCTGGATCCTAAACTATGATAGAAACAGCTGCTAGCAGTGGGTAGTTTGACTTTGATACGCTGCTCTAGAAAGCAAACAAAGGTTTGTGCAGCTCCTCTTCAGAAAAGTGTTCAGAGAGCAGCTGCTGTATTAGACAAAGGCTCATCCTGTGAGCCCAGATGTGTGTAACAGCTGGATGAAGGAGAACCATCACAGTCACGTCTCCATCCCGCCTTTATTAATGAACTTCCTGTTGCTTGCAGATGACAGGAACACAAAGTGTTTGTGCCACGTGATGCTGCAGGATTTGTTAACTTGTCCATGATGGTAACATCTCCTTGTCTAACTGCAAACACATGAGCGCTCCTAACGGCAGCTATCACAGCCACACAGGCAGACTGTGTCTCACTGTTGCATTGAGGGACATTTGTTTTCCTGTAAAAAGCTGAACTCTAATCTAAGACGACTGTTACTGACAGGAAACAGCTGCATTATCTGCAGTCTGTGTGACCACAGCTGCTTCAATCACTTTATCAGAGAATTGATCATTGAATAAAACATGTTTGTGTCTGCAGAGGTCAGAGGTCACAGTCTGCAGGATCTAGCTGTCCGTCTGTGAGGAGTGACCGGTCCATACCTCACCCTCCAGAGTTCAGTGCTGAACCTGGACCAATGAGGTCAGAGACCTGTGATGACTCCTTTACATGTTTGTGTTTTCCTGGATAAATAAGACCAAAGATTCATTAAAAAGGTAAAAATATTAGACTTTGTCCTGGCAGTGAGAGGCTTTTCATACAGTGTTCAGTAACAGAATGAGAAGAAAGCCACTGCACATGAAACAAGGTGCTCGTAGTGTTTGTTTACTGTGTTTGTACCACAATGTCAGATCAGTTGTAGATTCACATGCAGACTTGTCCAGTGAAACCAATGCAAGTACTGCAGTACAGAGCAAAGACTAAGCAAGGGTGTTATTGTAAACTTTAACAAAAGACTGTTATGTGACAAAGAGTAAGTACATTATTTTTATGAGATTGTTCATCATGTCTTTTAATTTAATATTTCCAGTTTTTCCTTCCTGTCTCATGAAGCTGTTACATTTATTGTTTTTCTTTTAGGATCAATAAGAGGCCAGAATCTGCTGGACCTGAACCCAGCTGTGTTTCCTTAAAGAGCAACGAGTCGAAGGATTTTGATATAAACTTTAAAGGCTGTTCTTCTGCTGCTGAGAGGTAATGTGTGTCTAGATGTTGTTCCTGACTCTGTATTTTTGAATAAATCCTCATGTTTAATATCAGCTCAGCTCTTTTTCACACATTTCTATGTTGGTATGTGAAGCGGTGTGTGTTGGAGTGTTTCCACAAACACAGCAGTCAGAGTGGAAAGAGTGGATGTTGTAGGAGGTGTTTGTGTAGTGAAGAGGCTGAGTGTCTGTAGGACTCCAGCTGCTCCAGCAGGTGTCTCCTTTGTGCTTTGCTTCAAACACAGTGTAGGGAGGAGCTTCCACTCAGGTGTTTCAGGTGTTGCTGGATGGAGGAGGACAAATAGTTTTTCCCTTCAGTGACACTTCAGCAGCTCAATGTTCTGGGGAGATGTTTGTCTTTATGAAGGTTTATGGATTCTTGTTCTTACTTTGGTTAAACTGAGCAATACATTTTCCATCTAACATTTAAAGTAAATTTCCAGGTGAATAAAAGATCTGCAGCTGCAGCCTCTGTGATGTTTCACAGTCTTAAAGTAACAAATTCAACCAGAGTTCAAACAAAGGCTTAATATACGTGTGTGTTTGATATAATGCCAACAAGTACAAATAGGTGTTCTTACAGGTCTTAATCACAGAGGTCTGATAAGTCTGGTGACTTTCACACTCAGCAGTTTTGCTGCCTTTTATTTTATATTGGCCTTTTTAAAGCCCTTCAAAGTCTCCCACATTCATACAGAGCTTTTAACACCAAACTCCTTTACAGTCCTTCTCCTCTCACACACGATCACACGACTGATTTGTCTGCAGCAGCTGTGTTACTGCTAGTATTTTATTATGTGTGTAATCTCCTCATATTGTTCCTGTGGTTTAGTTTGACTTCCTTCTGCAAACTCAGCTGCTCTGTTGCTGATACACGTCTCCATGAATATGATTGATCAGATGCTGCCAACACCATGTGTTTCATGTGAGCGCTCAGCTGAAACCCTGGGTTGACTTATCGAGTTAATAACAAGCTTCACGTGACTGTGAATGCTAAAGTGAATCCAGATAAAGGAAAGAGACCCTGCTAATGTTGGACTCACTTCTTAGTGTAGATCCCAGGAGGAAGTTCAACATAGCCAGCCATTCTTTGTGCTAGCTCGACCAAACCTGAGACCACAGTGCAGGATAATGATTATCATCTTTCTCTGTCAAGGACATTTAAAATCCACAAATAACAAAAATAATTAGATTTGATCATTGAAAATATGTTTTCCATTAAAAAAGCATGAGCACACTGGTGGATTACAGAGATTATCGTAGCCATCGCTCTCTCGCATGGACGTGGCAGTCTTGCTGTCTGCTGCGAATCCTCCCCGTACCTCCGTGACCTCGTCTGGTATCTGCTCCCTCCTCTGTAAGAGACAGTAAAGGAAAACACGTCTCTGCCTAGTCTTGAAAATCTAATCTTATCATCCATTGTTCTTCTAGGGCCTCTTCTTCTTGTGGCCTCAGCTAACTGCTAATATTTAAATGGCTAACATTAACATGTGTGCCAGCCAGGTTCACATTTAAGAAACTATGATTAATTAACTGATGTTGAAACTGGAGCTTTACTGACCTCTGAAATTCCTCCTAAAGTGTTATTCAGTGTTGTGACAGTCAGCTGCTTCAGCTGCTGCTGGGATGGGCTGTGGCAAAGAGAACAGAGAAAATCCAAATCAGAGTTTTTCTCTGAATTAAAAGCAAGGAAACAACAATATATTCTACATGGTGAAACTGATGGTTTATGGTGTTTGGGTCTGTTTTTCTGTATTCATGCAGATAAAGTGTAAACTCAGATGAATTATACCATCAAATGTTAAAGGAAAATATCAGGATGAGTGTCTGTGAGCTGAGAAGGACGTGAAGCAAGCAGTTTATCCCAGAGCTGAAGCTGCTCTGTGTGCAGAGATGAGCTAAGATTCCTGCTGTGATTGATCAACAGTCACAGAAATGTAGACTTGTAGTTATTACTGCAGTATGGTCATAGCAGATACTGATAAACATGTATTATGAGGATGGATGATCAAGTTTCTCACTCTCTCCTTTAAATCTCAGTTTTTTTCTTCTTCACAGTTTATCTGTTAATTTATTAATGAATAACACTGAAAGAGTTTCTGTTATATTTCCCCTTGAACATCAGCTTATTAGGGCGGCATTAGGAAATAGCCCCCCCCCCCCAAAGAATGAACAAATGAATGATGATAATAATAAAATGATTAAAAAGCAGAGCTCAGAGTGGTAGAATGGTCAAACATGGATCCACGGGTGGTTCAACTGCATTTGGTGACGTGACTAAAGCAAATCTTTCAAATAATCCCACCATCAACGGGATGTTGTCTCCTTTACTACGGTTACTTTACTTGGTCACCGTGTGAGTTTCTTTGAAATGAACCAAATTCTTTTATTTGTTGGTTGTTGCATATTTAACCTCTACAGTCAGGAAAGGAGGAGATGAGGCCTCAACAATGTTGGGTTGTAGCTGTGGTTCAGGTTAGAGTGAGTGTCCATGGAATAAATGTAAGTCAGTGAACTGGAAACATGACTGTGTTCAAACTTTGTTTCCCTTTTTATAATGACTCTAATCAAAGGTGGACAGAAGTATCTCCACTTTGACTTTTCTGTGTCACCATCAGAGCTTCTGCACAGTGTGGAGAAAGATCCAGAAGCAGAGCTGGACTGCAGACAGCCAGTCAGAGCAGCTGTGTACAAAGTAAGACTGAACATCTGTCTGCTGATGGACTCATTTCTGAAAACTGGACTTCTTGTGTTGTTCAGACATTGAAGAGTTTTCTTTCTCTTTAGTCTCATTGTTTTTCTTTCTTTCAGCAGATGTTGGTCTGCAGGAGGTTTTAGATGAACATAAGATCAGTCTGAGGAGGAGATGTGAACGTGTGACTGAAGGAAGTGATGAAACAGGAAGTAGAACCCTCCTCAACAGGATCTACACTGAGCTCTACATCACAGAGGGACAGAGTGAAGAGGTTCATACCCAACATGAGGTGAGGCAGCTGGAGACAGCTTCCAAGATGGACGCCCTCCATGACGCTCCAATCAGGTGCCAGGACATCTTTAAAGCCTTACCTGACCAACCCATCAGAGTGGTTCTGACCAACGGCGTGGCTGGTGTTGGAAAAACCTTCTCAGTGCAGAAGTTCACTCTGGACTGGGCAGAGGGCTTGGAGAACCAACATGTCAGTGTGGTGGTTCTGCTTTCATTCAGGGAGCTGAACCTGATCAGAGATGAGCAGTACAGTCTTCTGGAGCTGCTCCATGTTTTCCATCCAACATTACAGAAGGTCACAGCAGAGAAGCTGGCTGTCTCTCAGCTTTTGTTCATCTTTGACGGCCTGGATGAAAGCAGACTTTCATTGGATTTCACCAACAGGAAGCTGCTGTCTGATGTCACACAGAAGTCATCAGTCAGCCAGCTGCTGACAAACCTCATCCAGGGGAATCTGCTTCCCTCGGCTCTCGTCTGGATAACATCCCGACCCGCAGCAGCCAATCAGATCCCTCCTACATGTGTTGACAGGCTAACAGAAGTACGAGGCTTCACTGATGCCCAGAAGGACGAGTACTTCAGGAGGAGATTCAGTGATGAAGAGCTGTCCAGCAGAATCATCTCCCACATGAAGACATCCAGGAGCCTCCACATCATGTGTAGTATCCCAGTCTTCTGCTGGATCACTGCTACAGTTCTGGAGCACATGTTGACTACAGAGCAGAGAGGAGAGCTGCCCAAGACCCTGACTGACATGTACTCACAGTTCCTGCTGGTTCAGACAAAGAGGAAGAAGAACAAGTACCATGAGGGACATGAGACGAGTCCACAGGAGCTGACGGAGGCTGACAGGAAAGTTCTTCTGAAGCTGGGGAGGCTGGCGTTTGAACATCTGGAGAAAGGAAACATCATGTTCTACCAAGAAGACCTGGAGCAGTGTGGTCTGGATGTGACAGAGGCCTCGGTGTACTCAGGAGTTTGTACAGAGATCTTCAAAAGAGAGTGTGTGATCTTCCAGAAACCAGTCTACTGCTTTGTTCATCTGAGCATTCAGGAGTTTCTGGCTGCAGTCTACATCTTCCACTATCACACCAACAGGAAGACAAAGGTGCTGAAGAACGTCTTGGGACAAAAATACGAGTCCTCTCTGGATGATTTCCTTGAGAGAGTCATGTATAAATCCCTCCAGAGTAAAAATGGCCACCTGGACCTGTTTGTTCGCTTCCTTCATGGCCTCTGTCTGGAGTCCAACCAGAGACTCTTAGTAGGTCTGCTGGGTCAGACAGAGATCAGTCCAGGAACCATCCAGAGAGTCATCAACAACCTGAAGAAGATGAACAGTGATGAAATCTCTCCTGACAGAAGCATCAACATCTTCCACTGTCTGATGGAGATGAACCACCTCTCATTATTTCAGGAGATCCAAGAGTTCCTGAAGTCAGAGAAGGAACTCTCTGAGATCCAGTGCTCAGCTCTGGCCTTCATGCTGCAGATGTCAGAGGAGGTTCTGGATGAGTTGGACCTGCAGAAGTACAACACATCAGAGCGGGGACGACAGAGACTGATTCCAGCTGTGAGGAACTGCAGAAAGGCTCGGTGAGTCCAGATGTGATCATTAACATCATTGATCAGTGTAGGTTAGTAGTTTAATGTTGAAAATAAAATCAGATTGTAACCACAAAGTGTTTGTGTCCGTACGCTGCAACCTTCCACACCATTCCTTTATTGTACAGACTCAGCAGCAGCTCCATGGATCCCAAATCCAAGAGTGGAGAACAGATTTGAAGTGTGTCACATCCATGCAGTCACAGCTGTTTCCACCATGTTTCCACTGATATTGATCCTGTTCAATGACACGTTTCATATCAGTGAATATGTTCTTTAGGACGTCCACTGACATGTTTAAGTGTCCTGCTGGAAATCACTCAAATCATCCATGAAATCCATGAAAAATCCTTTTAGTGTTTCTAACTTCAGCCTCTGTCCTCTCTCTCTCTCCATCCTCCTCACTGCTTCTTTCACTGATAATCACACAAACATCGTATTCAGCTACAAAATAACACAATAACATCATCTGATGATCATTATTATAAGAGCAGGATCCATATTTGATATCAGAGTAACACACTGCTTGGTTATGTGCAGTCATCATCAGTGACTGTGGGTCAAACAGAAGCTCTCTGATTGGTTGTGTTAGATTATAATATTATTTTATGCCATGTTATACCCCTAATTAAAGATTGTGAACTATTAGGTAGTTTTAGTTTGCATTATTCTCCTGGATTAGAAGAAGCTGGTAACTATTGCATTAGTTAAACTGTTTTGCATTACATTAGACTGCTGATTTATTGTGGATGAATGATATTGTTTTATGATGCATTATACTGCTGAGTTATGAGAAATACTGTTCGCAGAAAGTCATTGCCTTATTTGTCTGATTAGAAGAGAACAGAATATGCTGGAGTTTTCTGCCCCATCTCAGCAGGAGCAGATAAACGGGGAGCCAAGGTCGTAGCTTAGGCGCCGTGTGAGAGAAAAGTATGTGAATGTTTAGGCTTTTATGATAAGGTGGGGGCACCAGAGGCTATAAAAGTTTGAGCAATGCTCCACCATTTTGAGATCCGAGGCTGTCTGCATACAGTGTCCATCTCCCACGCGTGTGTTCATTAAAATCATCGTTTAACTCAACCCGGCCGGACCAGTGTTGTTATTGTGATTTTTTCTCTTGTCTCCATCCCCAATTTTGAACTCGTAACAGCTTGGGGGCTCGTCCTGTGGTATTGGGGTGGAATTTAAAGGTTTGGACGGTCTGAGGTGGTCGAGCGGACAGGCACAAGCCAGTGGTCTGACGTGAGTGGGCATAAGCCGGCTTATCTAAAGGTAAGGCACTACCTGTTGAATTATTTCCAAAGTGTGCCAAATTGGATATGACTAAATTAAAGTCTACTCACTGAAATTACTGGTAGAGGGTCTGTTTTGATTTTGATGAGGATCCGTGTGTGTTATGCAGTTAAAGTTGCTTAAGAGTATTTAATGAAGTTGAAGAAATATGAACGTAATAATGTTGGGTTTGAGTCCCTGGATATTGAGTTAAAGGCTCAGGTAGTTTGGTAGGGAATTGGCTATGTGTTGTTATAGAAATTAGGTCAGAAACTGTTCCCAGAAGTAACAGATACTGTTTAATTGGTCGTAAAAAAGTTATCTTTCTTCGGTGAGACCCGTTATGGTAAAATTTGTCGAAATTGTGTAGGTGAAAATTATTATAGGACGGCACTGGAAGATGCTAAGAAGCGCATAGCCCGGAGGTTACGCTCCCTCCTGGCCGTGGACGCGCGGCTTTGACCTGTCGGCGAACAGGGATAGTTCAGTTTGGCTTAGCTGTGGGGTACAGGGCATCTCGAGAATAAGCTAGGAGTTAGAGTCTCCTCATCGTTGAAAACGGTGTCTTGTGCTTGTTTGGACAAAGTTAAATTGAGTTAGGGATTTTAGAAGTTAGGTCAGAAACTGTTCCCAGAAGTAACAGATACTGTTTGATTGATTACAAAAAAGTGAGACTTTCTTCGGTGAGACCCGTTATTTTAAATTTGTCGAAATTTGTTAGGTGCTGAATCTGTCAGGCCTGTCAGTGATTGTAAATATAAGACGTCTTTGTAATATAAAATAATAGAGTTTTGCCTGAGCTTTGTGTGACCCTGTGTGTGACGACAGCGCACTGCAGCGCTGCGAGCTATTTTTAGACTGTGTGTGAGCATGCAAATGAGCTGTGAGGCACACAGAGGACTTTTGTTGCTGTTTAGCGTGTTTTTGAGTTTTATAATTATGATTTGCAAACAATGATACATGCTTGTAATTAAAACGCGGATTTTGCTGATTATAATATTACAAATAAGGTTTTGAATGACTACGCTGAATGTTTGATGTTTGGCTGGGTTTTGATATAGAAGAGACAAATGTGTATGATTAAGACTGGCACGTCAGCCGGCAGAGTAAGATTGTGATGAAAATGATATTAAATAAATCTCTCAGTGTGTTGATACAGGTGGCTACGGGCCTGGACCAACTGCCCCCACAAGCACAGCGGCCGAAGCAAATTATAGTAATGGAAACCAAATTCAGCAAGAATCAGCAGCTGTGGAAAAGACAGCAGCAAGCAGAGAATTAAAGGAGAAATTAAGAGGAGTTTTTAACATATAACATTGGGCCCAACAAACTTGTGGAGGTTGGGAAGGCGTCCGGAGCATCACAACAAAAGGTGAAACAAAACACACAAGCAGAGAAATGTGAGAGAGAGGCACATGCTAGAGAAATGCCTTGTTTGAGAAAAAAAAAACAAAACGTTAAATTAGCCCACCTACAAACGCACATACACGCAATGAAGAAACAGCTTACATCCATGAACACATGAAGATTTTCCAGCAAGTTTCAAGCAGTGAAACTTAACATACACCCGCCGTTAAAGAATAAAGTTTATCCACTACTAACAAATAAACTCTCTGGGTTGCAGGACAACAACTTAACTTCAAAAAAAAAAAAAAAAAAATGGTCTGACCAACCAGTGACGATACAACAAATTTAGTGGCTAAAAAAGTCGAATTGTGACATGTTTTCTGCCGATTCATTAATATAACTGATTACTGAATGAAAGAAAATTCCATTTTTGTGCTTTTAAACATGATCTTAAGAATTTTAACATGTACCTGTGTTGTCCTGTCAGCTTGGTGGGTTAACCATGTATAATATCCACTAAACTTCAGAAGAGGTTATACAGTCGTGGCCAAAAGGTTTGAGAATTGCATAAATATTGGAACCTGGAGAAGTTGCTGCTTAAGTTTTTATAATAGCATTTTGCCTGCACTCCAGAATGTTATGAGGAGTGATCAGATGAACTGCATCGTCCTTCTTTGCCATGAAAACGAACTTAATCCCCAAAAAGCCTTACCACTGCATTTCATTGCTGTCATCAAAGGACCTGCTGAGACCATTTCAGTGATCGTCTTCTTAACTCAGGTGAGAATGTTGGCGAGCACGAGGCTGGAGATCATCATGGCTGTATCTCGATTCAGGTTCTGCAGCTTTAAAGTCCTCGAGGGCCGCGTACTCAAAGACCGCTAAGGCCGAAGTGCGAGGCTCGTAGGCTCGTGAAATGGGACGTCTAGCCTCCGTCGCGCTGCCCAGGTTGCCTAGCAACCATGATACTAACAGCTGGAAATGTTTCATACAGCTTTGTTTGACAGAAATGAAGGAGAACATATTTAGTTCATTTGTTTCTACATGAGCTCTGTGTGATTTGATGAGTATCTGAGGCTGAGACCACAGGACTGTGAAACATGATTGTTGGGCTTCATTTCTGTGCTGAACAGTCGTTTAAGATTAGCTGTAAATAACAATTAGCTGATGTTGTTCATGAGACTAAAGTCATCTCACTGTGGTAATGTAAATATAATATGGCCAATATTATAGTTATCATATTAATCACTTCACTCACAGACAAGTATCTGTGACAGTGTTTATATAGATGTATCATATATAAGAGACAAATATTGTTCCTTCAGTATGTTGGTACTAAATTTGGCTCAATGCTTACATATACCGTATTTTCACGACCATAAGGCGCACTTAAAAGTCTTAGATTTTCTTCAAAAAGGAGGACGTAGTAGAGAACACCATAAGAACATTAAAGGGTGAAGTGTGGGCGTTGATCGTATATACCGGGACAATCGCACATACCTGTATAAAAGAACAGGTATGTGCATTATGCAGGACATCGTTGTTTTAACAACCCTGAAAATGGCAAAGAGACACGCTTACGAAGCACAGTTTAAACTGAAGGCCATCAGCTACGCGGAGGAATATGGAAATCGAGCAGCGGCGAGAGAATTTAAGATTAACGAATCGATGGTTCGCAAATGGAGGAAGCTGGAAAACAAGCTCCGGCAGGTCAAGAAAACGCAGCTGAGTTTCCGCGGACATAAGGCGAGGTGGTTCGAGTTGGAGGAAAGACTCGAGCGGTGGATCATCGAGCAAAGAGCGAGCGGGAGAAGCAGTTTCAACGGTCACCATTCAGCTAAAAGCAGTTTCACTAGCTGAAGAGATGAACATTGAACATTTCCAAGGAGGTCCGTCTTGGTGCTTTCGTTTTATGAAACGGTGCCATTTTTCCATCCGGACCAGGACTACGGTAGCGCAGCAACTTCCAGCGGATTATAAGGAAAAGCTGGCCATCTTCCGCTCCTACTGCAGCAAACACATCGGCGACAAACACATCCAGCCCAGCCACATCACAAACATGGACGAGGTCCCGCTCACTTTTGACATCCCGGTGAGTCACACTGTGGAGAAGAAGGGGACCAGCACGGTAGCGATACGCACAACGGGGTATGAAAAGTCTTCTTTTACTGTTGTGCTTGGCTGCCATGCTAATGGACAGAAACTGCCGCCTATGGTGATTTTTAAGCGAAAGTCTTTGCCTAAAGAGAAGTTTCCAGCAGAAATCATCATTAAGGCAAATGAAAAGGGCTGGATGGATGAGGAAATGATGAAAGACTGGCTGAGGGAGGTGTATGTAAGGAGACCAGGTGGTTTTTTTCCACGCATCACCATCGCTGTTGATCTGTGACTCTATGCGTGCCCATCTCACAGCCGATGTGAAAAAACTTGTGAAGCAAATGAACTGTGAGCTTGCTGTCATTCCGGGAGGCCTGACAAAGGAACTCCAACCGCTGGACATCGGTGTGAACCGCCCGTTCAAAGTAAGGCTGCGAGCGGCCTGGGAGCGATGGATGACCGGTGGAGACCACAGTTTCACTAAGAGTGGAAGGCAGTGCCGGGCGAGTTACGCCACAATTTGCCAATGGATTGTAGATGCTTGGGCTAACATGTCTGCTGGCACTGTTGTTCGAGCTTTCGCAAAAGCCGGCATCGTTTCCGAGGAGCCGCACGGCACAGAAAGTGACTCTGACAGTGAAGAAAGTGAACCTGGCATGTTTGATGGAGATTTAGCGCAGCTGTTCAATTCAGACACAGAGGATGAGGACTTCGATGGGTTTGATTGATGATAAAAATGTGAGTACCAAACTTTGTTTTGCTCCTGCTTTATTTTTAAATACGCACACTTGTATGCTTGTGTGTTGTTGATGATGACGATTACTGGTAATAAAAATGTGAGTACCAAACTCAGTTTTGCTCCTGCTTTATTTTTAAATATGCACACTTGTATGCTTGTGTGTTGTTGATGATGACGATTACCGGCAATAGAAATGTGAGTAAGGTACCGAATTCAGGTTTGCTCCCGCTTTATTTTTAAATACGCATACGGTACTTGTATGCACCCTATGGTCCAGTGCGCCTTATGTGTGTGTTAAATACAGTAAGGGCACACATAACTGAGACTGCGCCTTTTAGCACTGTGCGCCTTATGGTCGTGAAAATACGGTATGTGTAAAAAGCAAATGTAGGAGCTGTGATAACTGTGTCTGATAGAATGAAGAGTAGACTGATATATGAAATATTCCTTTATTGGGTGAGAAAATCAGACCATGTCATAACTGCTTTAAGTCACACAGAATAGATATCAGAGCCTTAAACAGGCTGACTTCTGCTAAATGGGTCAAACTGGGCAGAAAGTCTACAAACACATAACATCCTTATAGAATATGATGTAACACTATAGATCAACTTAGCTCAGAATATATAAAGCATATAAACAGTTACAGCAATATGATGCAACAAACACAGCAGCTACTGATCCAAAATACTCAAAGCTTCATAGAACTGAAACCAACATTTATTTTTAGCTCCATCCTGCTGCTGATACAGACTTTAGGTTTCTGAACATTAAACTTGTTGCTGCCTTTCATAGTGTGTAACTTGAAGGCCCTGAGTACTTTCTCCCACACTGAAAACACTGGGATGATCACATTATTTGAACATTACCTAATAAGACTGATTCAGCACAGACAGTTATGTTAAACTTTCCTAGCAGTCCTTCACAAACAGGGAACAGTCTGTCTATTCTCTCCATCTGTCAGCTGCTGCTGGCTCTTCCTCCTCCTCTTCCTCACACACTGCTGAGTTTGTCCTGGTGGATCATCAGGGGTGCAAAGCCTCACAGATGATGTGCAGCAGTGGCTCCCTCAGTCTGTCCTCACTCTGGACACTTGCAGTCGTCACACATGGAAATCAAATGTGTGATAAGCTGCAGGATTCAAACACAAGTGTAACTTATAAACACATGTTCATACTTTTATTCCACAATCAGAGAGAAAGAAACAGAGAGAGAGTGCAGGACAGACAGACAGGTGACAGTCTCAGGTGTACACACTGCTACACAACAGCACCAGAGAAGCAGGATTTAGTGTTTGTGTTATTACGAGTGTAAACAAGAAGAGTTCCAGATGGTGCAGTGGACACATGTGTGACTGCTGTGATTAAAGCATCTTTCTTTCAGCTTAACGAGTGAACCGTCAGCTCGTTCAAACACACGTTAAAGTGCATTTGGCTCGACACCACCGAACAGAGGCAGCAATATAACACAGCTAACATTAACAGTGCAGTGGATCCTGCTTGTGCCGTGATGTTCAGGACTGCAAACCGAGCAGCATCACTGACTTTCAGCTTGTTGTGTTTGTGGATATATGACTGACTTTAATTATCCACAAAATCATCTCATTCTCTGTCAGATTAAGGTCGACTATTGAACGGCGTATATTTTAAAGGCTTTAAAACCAAGTTAACGCTGAAAGTACAAACATCACTAATGCCACATAACTCTGCCGACAAGGCATAGCTATGGCTATGAAATGCTCTTTGTGTATCACTTCTTCATTATGAAAGATGTCATTAATGCACTAGTAATGTCTCATCTGGAGTATTGTTCAATCATTTGGTCAGCAGCTAATAAGACAGATCTTAACAGACTTCAATTAGTCCAGAATAAGGCGTCCAGATTAGTGTGAAGATGTTCATACTATACTAATATTGATAAAATGCATAATAACCTTTCTTGGCTTCCTGTATATGGAACGCCAGGACTGCCATAATGAATTAATTAAATACACCATTAAATAATTAATTAAATGTGGCAATAATTAATTAAAATTGGAATTAATTAATTAAATAAATAGTTATGACACATGTAATAAATTAATTATTGACACATTTAATTAATTATTTATGTATTTCACATTTTAATTAATTATTGACACATGTAATTAATTAATTATTGACACATTTAATTAATTATTTATGTATTTCACATTTTAATTAATTATTGACACATTTAATTAATTATTGACACATTTAATTAATTATTTAATGATATATTTATTTATTTCATTTTGGCAGTCCTGACGCCTGGCTCTCGTCATGAAATAATTTTATCTGTCAGCCTCACCCATCAAACTCAGGGGGCGGGGTTAACGCTGCCCATGCAGCTTCTCTAACATTTGATTGGTTGCCGTGCAAAGTAAGTCAAAACAGGTCGATCCTAGATAATCGATTGCTTGTGTAGACTTGGGGCAGCCAGTTATCCCAGAATGCAGATCAAATCACAAGCAGCAATGGTGGTGGTGTAGTTTTAAAATACCCCGTTTTTCTGTCACCAGCTACACTTTTAACAGTGTTTTAGCCGCGAATGTCGCGACGTATGTCTGGTCAGGTTGTCAACATAGAACATGTTTGCAAAAGTGCTCAGATGTTTTCAGAGATTTCACTAGCTCTGCTAACAGTTAGCATGCAGAGTGCACCGAGGGGGTTACGTTAACCGGTTTGTTTACATATTCCACTCTCCGTGTTCCACATGTTGCATTCGCAGATTCTCATTTTCACCGAACGATCGTCTCTTTCCGCCTGGTCTTGTGTCTCTGTGCTTCTGTAACATAAAGAACGAGCTGACATTTTTCTCACGAAACCAGCGATCAGCTCAACAGACCCTCAGTTTACCTGCATGCATCCTCCTCCTCATCTGTCAGCTGTTTAACACCTGCTGCTAATTCAAGAAACACGCCTAGTTACCTGGTGATAGTCACAGTTTAACTGGGCAGCCGGTGCTCGATATAACGCAATGTCAGCGCATTTTTCTGCACAAGATAAGTAAATATAGTGTTTTCCCCGAGCGCAGAGCTGCTGGAGCTCGTTTCCTTACAGAGCACTTTATAGGCGAACAGCTTTATCAGCGGCTGATGTCCAATCACCGGCACACAGCTTTCAAACCTCAGCTGAGTTTTAGCTCTCAGTGGTTAAACGCTGGACTTCATTCACTCAGGTTCTGTCTGTCGGGTCACGTTTACTTCGCTGTTTTATTTACAACTGAGCAAATCGGTTTGGCTGAGGTTAAAGTTACGTTTCATAACTGCATAGTTTCACAGACGTTTAATGGTTCACTGGCACATGTGTTAGACTGAACTATCATCTAAATATCATCTGTTTTTTAATAGTTATTCAACTGTATTCTAAGCACCAGCTGTCTGTTAGAATGTGATTTTTTTTCTCTCTCTGTTGGCAGAGGTATAAAAATGCGCAGGAAAATCTGACATGCATGGCGAACTTCACCGACGATATTTAGGGAGGAATAAACACACATCAAACATAAATGAACCATTTGTCTGTCTCCATAATTGAGAGAATTTTCTCTTCTTATGTCAACACTCTCTCTCTTTTTTTTTCTTTTTTTTTGCTTTTTCGGTCATGTTATGTTTACCTGTCAAAGGCTTGTTACAAACTATGAAACACATTGTGCAGACTTCTGGATGTTAGAAGAAAACTAATACTGCTCATGAATGAGACTAAAGGCAGGAAGGTGTCCTTTAAAACTAAACATGTTAATAGGACCTCCCTGTTTATATCATAGTTTATGATATAGCACGTGTATTTCAGTAATAGCCTGCTGAGGCCACTATACGTGCTGGCCTCATATCAAATGTGAAGGCAGACTGAGTCTATGTTTGACGTTTTTTATATCTAATCTTCCTTTTCAAACATTTAAACAGCAGTGAGTCTGCAGCTGAGGGAATACAAATTCAAATTGTCGGAACAGGTTTGCTCGTTTCTTGGATTCATTTGGTGATTTATTAAATGTATAACTGTTATTCTAATCTGCTGCTGAGTCTCTTACACTTTTCTTTATGCTGTATATTTTCACGTCTCTGGAATAGTTGGCAGTTAGATAGTCAGCTGGGAAACTTTGTGTTAACTCATGGAGCTGAGGATATCGTGGATATGCTGACCTCGCTGCGTGGTGTACAGAGCGAGGTCAGCATGATTAATATTCACAATAAAAATATTAGCCGAACATCATGAAGTCTGTATGTGTTTCATAGTGTCGAACAACCTTTGTACAGTTAAAGCCAGCAGTTACTACATGACGGAAACACCAACGTTATCTCTTTTATGTGTTTATACACAGGTCACGCTGATTACTGAACAAAAACCCAAAGATCAGATGTTAAACAGATTTATTTGCTCTCTCTCCTCCTTAAACATGTTTTTAATGTTAGTTATAATTCAGAATTGGCGACTGAAACACGTAGGACACATAAGAACATCAGGAAATAAAACATCGATAAATATAACCTCAGTAAAAGAAGTCAGCGGGGGTTACTACAGCTGTGTACCGGGGCCTGCGCTTTGTCGGTGGGATTGCTTGCGAGGCGAGCGGGTCTATCCCACGCTTTGCCGTGAGACTGGGCAGACATCTCCGAAATCATCGAAACACTTTTGCAAAGAGGCTGTATCTCGACAAACCGACCAGACACATGAAGATTAAACCACTACATTCTCGGCTAAAAAAATATTAAAACGGTATTTGGTGACACACAAACAGGGTTTTTCAAAGCTCAGTTCTGTTAGCTTCCACATGCCAGTTGTTGTGTGCTAGAAACAATGGCCACCAGGCCAAAGCAATGGTTTTGACTCGATCAGCGTTAACCCCGCCCCCTGAGTTTGATGGGTGAGGCTGACAGATAAAATTATTTCATGATGAGAGCCAGGCGTCAGGACTGCCAAAATGAAAAAAATAAATATATCATTAAATAATTAATTAAATGTGTCAATAATTAATGAAATGTGTCAATAATTAATTAAAATGTGAAATACATAAATAATTAATTAAATGTGTCAATAATTAATTAATTAAATGTATCAATAATTAATTAAAATGTGAAATACATAAATAATTAATTAAATGTGTCAATAATTAATTAATTACATGTGTCATAACTATTTATTTAATTAATTAATTCCAATTTTAATTAATTATTGCCACATTTAATTAATTATTTAATGGTGTATTTAATTAATTCATTATGGCAGTCCTGGTGTTCCATACCTGTACAGGCTAAAATATTCTATGGCTTACTTGTAGTTCTAAAGAAAGCAATTCTGTTAAACACACCACATTTATTCTGCTCAGCTGCAGTATCCAGATGAAATACATCATCATATTACACAGTTTTCAACAAGCTGCAATTTAGTAAATGCTCGAGTTAAAAGTAACGTTTTGTAAAACTGTTACAATTAGAGCAACTTTTAAAAGGGATAAGTTGCCTTAAAAAATTAGAGAATTATTCAAAACTTCAATGAACACTTAAAAGCCGATTTACAGAGCTTTTAGTTGTTGTAAATATTGTAAGACATGATTTGTTTTTGAAATTTGTGTAATGTGCCTCAATGTTATTGATATTATTATTATTATTATTGATTGCTTATATTTGAACAATTGTGAAACCTCACTGTGGATGTAAGAGTGAAATTATGTGGATATCTTGAATCCACTTTATTGTGTAATATTTTATGTGAGTATAGGGCTTTGGAGCGTGATGTCACGGGGGTGGGCGTGGAAAGGATTTTGGCCCGATCCGCCATTTTGGGGGTCTAGCGCAAGTGAAAAGGGAGCACACACAACAGCCACGGTTCGTATTTGCTGTGTGGCCGGCTGCAATGTTCGATCGCACGACCGGCAAGAGAATAAGGTTGAAAATGGTTTATCTTTTCATTCTTTCCCAACCTGGAAGCAACATGAGCGGCTTGTGTATCGATGTTACCAAACGAAGGCGTCCAGCCTGGAGACGAGCTGACGTGCAGTTCTCTTCCATCTCCAAATATCTGTTGGTGCTCCAGACATTTTCATTCCGGTAAGTTCTAAATATGTTCATATCACTCTTTATAGCCTATTAGTTTCATTTTCGATGCGCTCTGAGGTCATAGCAAATTAGAACAAACATCCTACTGAGTGATTTTGCAGAACTACCTTCTATTTATAGAGTTGCTAATTATTTGGCATTATTGCAGCAAACCAGCCAATGAAATGGATGAAACATCGGGACTGGTTTCTAGTGCTACACGAGGGACCTGCTTCAAACAAACCACCATGCCAATCAGATTACTTCTTCCATGTGAGGGTGAAGAGGTGACCCTTCTGGATAAGATGGTGAAGGTTTGCTGCGTTTGGTGAACAGTGTGATAATAAAACCAGGGAAGAATGAAACCTGCTCCTGTTAAATGTTCTTAAGTCTTGTGCTGTTATTTTTTCAAAAGATACAGTAAATTAAGTAATGTTAGTAGTGGGTGATATCATGTAAACACTCATGATTTGGTGTAAACATTTTGTCATTTGTAAACTGTAAATGACATGGATTCTACATTGTACCTGATGTGATGTTCTATAAAGTGGTTTTAATAAAAAATAAATTTAAAAAAAGGCAAAATTAGTTTGTTTCTTTATTCAACATTTGAACAGCGGGACTCAGTCAGTACATATTCAGTAAATGCAAATTATTTACACAGCAGTGCACTACAGGCATAAATCTAGACCCCTAGATAAAACATTATGGCATTATAGCAGTGACAACTCCTCCACAGTAGCAGGTGGTATTTTTCTGTTTTGGGGACGGCTCCTTTTACCTGTCACTACAGATGGTCTGTGTATGTTTTGATCAAGAACCTTTTTTTGGGCAGCTGAAGAGAAGTCGTCTATCTTATGGCCAACCTCTGGCTGCATCTTGGTCATATTACCAGGCAAAACCCAGTATGCAGGTTCATCTGTAACAGTCCTTGTGCCACAGATCAACACTGTTCCGTCTACTTTAGACAGAAGAGCAGCGACGTGGGTGCAGGTCTCTGCGACTCCGGCCATACAGCTGCAGTGGGCGACTTCAACCTTCCCTGTGATGCTCACAGTGAGCCATGGCTGCAATGCTGGTTCATTCAGTCTTAGAGTGCAGCACCTGAAACACACACAGACAAAGTTCATTTAAAGACAAGAACTATGAGCCAAGGTCGACACAAATGTGTTTTATCTACTTTATCATAAATGTAACAAAGTGTTTAGAAAGTTAGCACATACATGTAATTTTTCATTTCTTTTTCCATCTATAGAACGCTGCATGTTATAGTGTAAATCTGCCTGTTCTCTGTCAGAAACCTGCCTGCAGAAAATGAACCTAAAGTATGTAATGCAAGGATGTCATCACTTTAGAGATGGAGAAAGCATAAAGTGACAATTATGAATCACTTAATATGATAAGGAGATTCTGCAGGTCATTAATCAATGTATAAAACTAAAATAAAATGTATTTTTAGTGACACAGGATACAAACATGGAAGCAAGATGTATAATTAGGATTATTTATAATAAACATTAATACATCATTGCATTTTCTTTAACCATAAATAATAACTAAATCCTTCAGGACAGTGTCACATCAATGCACTGAACTCACTATGTTATCCACCTAACAGCCTCCACATGTTCTCACTGTAATTTCCCCTCATGAATGAATTTATGCTGCACTAATGTGAATGTTTGCAGGGAAATCAAACGCATTTCACACGCAGTACTTGAGCTGACTTACCTTTGATTGAATGACGACTTGTACGCGCTGATTCCACAGATAAGGTATGAAATACATCAGGCTACGTCAGTAGCGGTTGGTCTTCAGGGTTTCTACTCCACGGCCGTATTTTATACAGGTCCACATTTCCAATGCACGCTATTTTCTGCAAGTACCGCCGCTTCGCCTCTGGACGCAATCGGTCTCTATACAGTCCATTCTCTATTGAGCTGCTTTTAAGCATCTTGTAATCGTCGTTCCAACACAGTTTGTTTGATTTGATTCGTAGACCCCGAAAATGGTGCCGCGCTCCCACAATGCATTGCGGCGTGACGTCAACTCCAAAGCCCTATTTGACGGAAGAGGAGCAACATCTGTTGTGGAAGCTAACGGGGTTCCTTTAGAATAAACAAACATAGGATTTATTATCACTGAATAATTCTGTATAAATCTATACAAATTATAGAAATATGTAATAGGAAACAACAAAATAATCTAAATTATAAAATAATGTGTGTGTGTGTGTGTGTGTGTGTGTGTGTGTGTGTGTGTGTGTGTGTGTGTGTGTGTGTGTGTCTGTGTGTGTTAGAGATTCTTTTAACAAGTACTCAGATGCAATGAAATAACACTCAGACTCTTCAGCAGTTTAACGTGCACGGGTGAAATCTCAGCAGAGATTCACACCTCCTTGGTGCAGTCTGGCTTTATTTATACACATCATGAAGCATACAAAAAAGGAAATATCATCCTTATCTTGTCAAGAAAACAGGTGTGGTTTATCAAAAAACTTCGTGTTCTCTACAAGGTTGTTTCTTACTCTTGGGTGGCGGTTTCCTGCTCCTAACAGATAATGTGAAGGCAAACAGTGACAATGTGAAGGCAAAGACTGATAATGTGAAGGCAAACAGTTTCCGTTATAGAGTAGGGAGCCAGCAATTAAAATATGCAGCTGGTTGAGTACAAAACAGAAATATAAACACTCTTAGCTGATTATTATATGAATAATAAAACTTTTAAAAGCAAAAATACTCTGACATTCCCTCCTGTTGTTTAGATTTCCCACATGACAGTACTGTTATTTTATCAGTTCATAACCTGTTGTCTAAACATTTTCGGTTTGAACGTCATAAAGCAGTCCTGTGCTCAATTAAACTAAACATTACTGTTTGGATCATTTTTCAAAATTTCTTCCATTTGAGACATCATCACATAAGCGTTGATAGAAGTTGTCACCATGTTTGATACCATTTTCTTCAGACAGGGTACTACACATGTTGTGAAAACACATAACAGTAAAAGCAAAAATGCAATTCCAACAAGTCCTTTAATCAGTAGGGACTTCCATGAACCACCTACTAACCATGTCAACCAATCATCAGTGCTTGTGAGATAGTCTTGTTGTTCAGCATTTTTAATCTTTCTCAAGGTGTTCAAAGCGTTGGTCATGTTTTGTGAGTGCACATTGTCTGGAATGTATGTACCACATGTGGTGTTAAACAATACACACAAACCTCCTTTTTCAGCTAGAATCATATCTAGTGCGACTCTGTGTTGCATCACTACAATGCATATTGCGTCGATTTCTTCATTTTGCGCCTTGTTGATTTTCATTGAAACATTTAGGAACAGTCCAAATCGGTAGTCAAGTGTCTCGATCCTCAGCATGCTTTTCCCAGCTCCTACCCAAGGGAACAAGGAGTAGAGGACTTTCTGACTATCAGTCCATAGTTTGAAGTTCTTGGGCACATCTGTTCCATAGATTGGATCATGTGGCATTACTTCAGTGACTTCAGCAACTTCACGTTTTGCTCTTGACGTGTGTGTCTCTGCTGTGATCTTGAAGGTGTGGTCTGAAATTAGTACTGGTGCACACAGACCGGTGGAGTTCGGTGGGAGCATGAAACAGGTTTTAGGCCCGCAGGCCCAAGCAGCTCCCTGGACCCAGAAAGTTCCATTTTTGAAAAAGTGTGTTCCTTTGGATCGGGTCAGGTCAAGTGTGTGCGTGCAGTTCAGGTTTCGTCCAAGTTTTCTGTTTCCATCAGAGAAGTTGAAACACATTGGGTGCTGTATGTCCGGCGGCAAAACTATGGCGAATGATTTGTTTTTTGTGTTGTTGGCCTTGACATTTACCCAATGTTTTTCGTTGCAGGTGTAGTTCCAGTTCGTCAGATTGTAGGCACAAGGGGTTGTCTGTTCAATCAGGATCCTTCGTTGTGAAAGTGGTTTCATGACACGTTTGACGTCTGTGTCACTGCACCATGGAATTAGGTCTTCCTTCTTTGTGCTTTGACCTTTCAGGGCCAGTCCTGTTGTCATCAAATCTCTGCGTGAGCAATCTCCAGTTGTTGCCTTGTTGAACACACACATCGCTTCGTCAAGTTCAGGTGCCTTTCCATATATTGCTGCGTGTACGGCTGTTGTTGGCATATGTGAACACACATAGCATTCCGTGCTGTTGTCGGTGTGTGTTCTATCATACACATATCTATACCACGCGTTGTTCATCCATGGGTGGTTATGGTCTTGGTTCAGGTGGCGCAGGTGTGAGTTGTCATGTGTCCATCTGTTTTGCAGGTGGTGTTGTTTATTTCCTCTCATCTGGGTGAGTGTTAGTAGGCTCACTAGGAGCGCAATGCAGGCCACTAGGAGGACAAGTTTTTTCATGATGACCAGGCACACCTAGACTTCTGGTGAGTAGACTATTGGCGAGCAGGAAAAAGGCAGGATATACCCAATCAGCCTTCCCTTCACCAATAGATCACCTAGAAGCCAGGGGAGCCGGCGTCTAAGCGTCTGGATTGTCACTCACTTTTTTACAGTGGCTTTGGTGGATCCAAGATGGTCGTGCTGCTATTTTGCAGGCAGTCGGTGTGGTAAGTAGGACCTGGTATGGGCCCTCCTACCTGGGTGAACTCCAATTCTTTCTCTGGAGCACTTTGATCAGGATCCAATCACCCGGTTGTAACCTGCAAGACACTGGAGAGAAATCACGCAGCAGTTGGTTGTTTAACACAATCTCTTTATTTTCAAACAGCTTAGTCATCCATTCTGCTAGGGTAGTTTCCCTTATTGATTTGTTAATAGGTTCACTGGTAATTGGCAATGGAAATGCTCTCCCGTGGATGATTTCAAAAGGTGTAAGTTTCTGAGAACCTTGTGTTATTCTCATCCACATCTTTACCAAACCTATACATTCGGGCCATGGTCTTCCTGTTTCTTCCATGCATTTTCTTAATCTCTGTTTTATTGTGCCATTAGTTCTTTCCACTAGTCCTGCACTTTGTGGGTGATATGCACAGTGATATTTGATGCTAAATCCTAGAGCTTCAGAGACTTTGCTGATGATGTCATTAACAAAATGTGTTCCATTGTCTGACCTTATCAGACTGGGAATGCCATATGTGGGGATGAAGTGATTGCATAAACACTGATATTGCATCTGCTCTTTTTACTGGATAGATTTCTGGCCATTTTGAAAACACATCTATAATTACTAGAGCATATCTTGATGCTTGGCATTCGTTAAGTTCAATAAAATCCATGTGGATTGTATGGAAAGGGTGAGGTGGTGTGGGAAAATGACCTCTTTTTGGTCTGAGGTTTCCCTGTGCATTATGTCTTTGGCAAATCATGCATGTTCTGATGAATTCTTTTGCTGAATTTTCAAAATTTTGAGTGTAGAAGTGTTTAGAGAGGACATTCATCATTCCACCCGTTGACAAATGCGTTAAGCCATGTGTCACTAATGCTGCTGTCTTGTGCAGAGATTTTGGCAGTATTGGTTTGCCATTACAGGTCATTAGGTCATTTTGTAGCTGTGCTCCACACTTTAACCATTTTTTCTGTTCTGTGATAGATGCAGCTTTCTGTTCATCTTTAAGTACGTCAAGTGGTATTAACGTTGGTGTTTCAGACATTAAGGTTTGTATATGTTGCTGTGCTGCCTTCTTTGCGGCTTGGTCTGCAAAGTTATTGCCTTTAGTAACTTCTGAGTTATCTTTTTGGTGTGCAGCACATTTACACAATGCTAGTTGTTTCGGCAATGTTATCACTTCTAGCAGTTCTTTTAAAAGGTGTGAATGCTGTACTGGATTTCCATTAGAAGTGATCATGCCTCTGTTTTGCCAAATTTTTGCAAAATGATGTACTGCTGCAAAAACATACTGACTGTCTGTGTGTATGTTTATGCTTTTTCCTGCATTCAACTTACACGCTCTCACAACAGCTGTGAGTTCTGCACTTTGTGCAGAGTTAGAGGAATTTAAAGGTCTTGCTTCTAGAACTGTATCTATTGTGGTTACTGCATAACCGACACAGTTGCGACCTAAGCTATTTTTAGATGCTGAACCATCTACAAAGATGTCAGTGAAAGTTGGCTGTGGTGTACTATATATGTCGGCTCGTGGCTTTGTTTCTTCATCTAGCTTTTCCATACAGCAGTGTTTTTCACCATCTTCTGATGTGGGGAGAAGTGTGCTGGGATTTTGCTGACCACACTTCTCGATTGTGATGTGTGACTGTGATAGCAGGATGCCTACATATGAGAGCTGTCTTGCATGTGTCAAATAAGACAAGTTTGCTTGCAGTAAGATGGAGGTTACAGCATGAGGAACTTTGATAATCAATGTGTGTCCTAAAACAATGTCAGCAGACTTTTTAACTGCTTCCGCTGCAGCAGCACATGATTGTACACAGGATGGTAAGCCGGACACCACTGAGTCTAATTTACATGAGTAAAATGCAAGTGGGCGTTGCTTTTCCCCAAAGGCTTGGGTGAGGACGGCCTTCATATAGCCCCCACCGCCATCTACATGCAAGCAAAAAGTTTTTTCGTAGTCTGGCAATGCTAAAACTGTGCATGTCTGCAATGCAAGTTTCAGATCATTAAATGCTTTTTCTGCTTCTGGTGTCCATTCTATTTTATCTTTCAGTGCTAGATTTTTTCCATAAATTAAGTTTTGCAAAGGTTGAGCTAACAGAGCATATTCAGGTATCCAGCATCTGCAAAAATTGCAGAGACCTAAATAACTCATCATTTGTTGTTTTGTGAGAGGTTTTGGAGCATTTTGTACTGCTAGTTTTCTGCTGTCTAACAGTGTTCTTCCCTCTCCTGTGAGTTTGTGGCCAAGGTATGTGACCTCTTGGCTCCACAGCTGTAACTTGTGCTGTGAGACTTTATGGCCCTGCTCTGCTAAATGTTTCAACACAGTCATGGTGTTTTTTCTGCAGTTATGTTGCGTATCTCCTGTAACGAGAATATCATCAACGTAAAGAAGAAATTGATCTGTGGCAGGGAGCGTGCATAGTGACATAGATTTCTTTAATGCCTCTGCATACAGGGTGGGGCTGTTCTGAAAACCCTGCGGCAGTCTTGTATAAGTATACTTT
Organism: Aulonocara sp. 'chitande type north' Nkhata Bay; assembly: GCF_057382095.1. Lineage (NCBI taxonomy): Eukaryota > Metazoa > Chordata > Actinopteri > Cichliformes > Cichlidae > Aulonocara > Aulonocara sp. 'chitande type north' Nkhata Bay. Next base: position 69,273,396 of record NC_141346.1, read on the forward strand.
TCGTTATCAAAGGTGAAACCAAACAGATTTTGAGAGTCTGTGTGTAACGGCACAGAGAAGAACGCGTTTGACAGATCTATGACTGAGAACCATTGTTCTTTTTGTGTCACTTGATTTAAGATTGTGTGTGGATTTGCTACCACAGGTGGGATTTGTTCTGTTACTTCGTTTATTGCTCTGAGGTCATGCACTAGGCGATATTTTCCTGTCTTTGCTTTTTTCACTGGGAAGATTGGAGTGTTACAGCTTGCTTTGGTTGTTTTCACTAAAATACCTGCTTTTTCCATATCTGCAATTACTGGCCTGATCCCTGCTTTTGCTTCTGTCGTCAAGGGATATTGTGGTTTAACTGGCCTGTAGGTTGTAGTAGTTTTTACTACAACAGGATCTGCTCCTTTAATTAATCCTACATCTGTCGATCCTGTGGACCATAGTGTTGTGGGCAATTCTTGTAGTTCTGGGTGTAGTTCTAATGAGAGTATATGTCAGTTTTCACTATCTTCCTGCACATGCAAATCAGTGCTGTCAGTCATGTATGTGGCTGGGTGGGTAGTGATTACCCACCCTAATGTGTATCTCATGCATCCTGTTCTGCGACCTTGTAGCCATCCCTCATGTGTGTCTTCAGTCTTTTCATATCTGTCTCTTTCGACTTGGGCGAGAATGCGGCCTAAATCTTTCCACTCAGTGCTGTCATTATGAGCTACTGACACATGTGGATTTGGCATCCTGTTCACTCGCTGTACTGCCTCAGGCTGCAGCACAGAACAAACTGCATTACCACTTTGGGTGACATATAGGTGCTGTAATGTCAGCATTTGTGGTCCTAGCTTGTGTACTTCTTGGTCATACACAGGATTAGGACCTGGACTCTGTTTGAACCTCAATGTGTTGTGATACTGAGTGTAGTCCTGTCGTGTTGAATGAGTTGGCAGATATCGATTTGCTATGTGTTGTAAAGGCTCTAGTGAGGGCAGGTCTAATGTCCAGTAGTAGTGAGGCTCTCCGAGTCCTTTACACACATTAATCTGATAATCTGCTTGTTTGTCGTTTAACATTAGCTTTTCATACATGCCCTCTGGCCCTGGCAATACTCCTATTTCCAGCCTTTCTAGCGCATCTCTCCCTAGAAGATTTACTTGGCAAGATGGGTCATATATGCACTGGTTTTTACAGCTGCGGCCGCTGTCTTCATGAGATAAGAGTAGAGGCTCAGTCAGTGATTTAGTACTGACATGTCCTGATGCTGACTTAACTATCAGAGTATCATTAGAGAATTTTATTTTTGGTGGTTTTTTAATTAGTACAGTTTTGCATGCTCCAGTATCGCAGAGCATCGTCATTGGCTGCCCATTTACGTATATAATTACAGTTGGTTTATGTTCAGAGCCCAAAAGCAATTGCTCTATGTTATACACGTCCGTGTTTTCATTGCTCTCTGCTTCTGTGTCTTTTCCTAGTCATTTGTTATTTCTGTCATCCTCTTCCTCACTGTCATCCTTTTTTCTTTGTCTACACTCGCGGGCAAAATGCCCTTCCTTTCCACAATTGTAGCAGCTTGTATTTTTTACTCTTCTCTCTCCTTTTCTACCTCCTCCTGCCTTTCCCTGTCCTTTGTAGGGGCCTGGTTTATGTCTTCTGTATTCTCCAGAGAATGCCACCAATCCTGTTGCAGGATCTACAGTAAAGACTCCTCCTTTTTCCTTTTGCTTCTGTATTTTGACTGCGTGTTCAGCATATTGCAGTGCATCTGGCAGACTTCCTGTATTTTGTGTGACCCAATGTTTTTCTACGTGGGCCCTCACTTTTGGGAGGAGGCCGTTCAGAAATGCATTTTTTAGCTGTTGCTGAAATGGTGTTTGTGGCTCTTCCTGGTAATTTAAACCTGAATGTTGTCTGAAAACTGGGCGTAGGCGATCGAGGAAGTCAGATGCAGTCTCAGCTTCCTTCTGCTTTATCTCGCCTATTTTGCCGTAATCTGCTCTTGGGGCTAGACGGACTCTAATTCTGTCATATAATCCTGCCAACTGAGCCCTTAGAGGCTCAGAGGTGGGGAGCAGGGCTATACCCTGGTCATCTGACCCCGTGAAGTCTCCTTTTACTGTTCCCATTTTCAGACCTAATAAATCCTGAATTACCTGGAGCATTTCATGGCCATTCAAGTGCCAGTGTGTTCTAATTAACTCAACTGCCTCCCTCCATGGCTCAAAACCTTCATTTAACAGTGCTTTAGGGCCCAGCCTTTAACGTCCTTTAAGACGTTTAATCTGTCAGTTTGGGACCATGCTCTGAAAACGTACAGGAAAGGGTTGTTGTCTCTTTCATTATTATTGCCACCCGTTAGTTGGCCATATCTTGGGTTGGGCGTTGCTATCATTGGAAACAGACCAGAAGGTCCTGGGGGGTCAATCTGTCCTCCCATATCCCTACCTGATGGGTCTTTCCCTATGTCTTCCTCTTCCCTATGGTGATTTGTTGTCATTAAATTTAATGCCTGTCTTGCTGAATCATATGGGCTTGGCGTGTCGGCAAAGGGGTTTTTTGATACTGGCAGGTTAGATGGGTCGGGCACATATGGAGGTGGTTTTGGGTTTTGTGGATCTTTTAGTTCACTACTTTGTTCATTTTTCTTTTTCTTTTTCTCTTCGCGCACCTTTGTGCGTTTATCATTTTCTGCCATCCAGGCTTTAAAATGTTGCCACTCAGTGAGACGTTTGGCTTTCTTTTTAAAACTTTTTTCATTGTTTAGTTCTGTTTGGAGGATCTCTTTTAAAGCAGTCACTGCAGAGGGATTACATTTTCCCTCCCACGCAGGGCAGTTTAGTTTCTTTGGGTTTCTCCACCTTTTTTTGCTAATTAGTCCGGCGCCTGGACATTTTTTCTCTAGCCACTGCTCGTCAGCAGTGAGTTTTGTTGATTTATTACCCTTTTTTTTTTCTTAGTTTATAGATATATTACGTTCTTACACACATACACACACACCCGTGGCGCTTTTCTTTGGCACGAGGAAATGGGAGTGGTTATTAACTCAGCCTTCTACCCTCATGCTATTCTTGAGGGCGGAGTTAATTTTACGTGTTGAAGCACAACCTCCTCCCTTTCCGCCAATACGTGAGCGACCAACGGTAAACAATTCGGTGGAGTAGTTCAGCCTTCTTAATGTGCTGTAAAATCAACTTACTCCTCCAACAAAACAGTAAAACAACAGATTATACGCATAATGAGTATTATTCTGGGCAACACTGTGTCTTTCTACATTGCTCCAAGCCCTCTTTCAGGCGAGCTGCGTAATTTCATAACCTCTACCAGTCCTTTTTCAGACGAGAATGTTACTATCCTGTCGTATTTTGACATAAAACTTGCTCCAAACCCTCTTTCAGGTGAGCTGCGTAACCTCTGCCAGTCCTTTTTCAGACGAGAATGTTACTTAATCTGTCATACATTGACGGGAAACTATTTAATGTAAAGACCACAGGTTGCCTCAGTCGTTTTGCGCAAAGTGTGAGTGAGTGTTAAATATTCACCTGAGCTATTGTGTGGGCTCTTTGGTTTCCTTCATCAACCCCCAAAGCCGTGGACCTCTTATAAGAATGCTGGCCAGAACCCGAACGTCACGTCTCTGGACTTTATCCTCTGCCTGGAGAGGAGTCGACAGCGTGGGCTTCTCACGACGTCAGGACTTGATGAAGGTTTCCTATTGGAGCATTGAAAAAATATCAATGTCCATCCGGCTCCGAAGGACCAATTAAATGTTAGAGATTCTTTTAACAAGTACTCAGAAAACAGTCCTCATGAACTGGAAAAATAAAAATAATCTTAATTCTAACCAATATAGAAATTATCTATTAGATTACATTAGTCTTGATACAGCCTCTGCCACCACATCAGATCAATTGCTCTGGGCTCCTTTGATCAGCTCCATCACCTAGTGGGGGTGGGGGGGTCATAGTTTGGTCCCGCCTTCACTGTTGTGATTGGTGTGGGGGTAGGGACAGGCTTAGGGCGTCGGGGGGTTCCCCGGAGGCATCTTCCTTGGGGGGCTCAACCCGGGGTAGCGGTCATGTCCGGTTAGGGGCTCTGTTGGCTCTCAGGTGACTGTTTCCTCGCGGCTGCGTGCAGCGGGGCTAGGGGAGGGTCTGTGCTGACGGACGTGGGTTACTGACCTGGTAGCCTGGCTGCCCCTGGGTGGGTCCGGGATGGGCGTGAGGTTCTGGGGGCGCTCCGTCTCTGGGCTGGGACCCGGACCGGGCCTCGGGGGCTTGGGTCCTGGTTGGTGTGTTGCCGGGGTTGTGGGCGGGTGGGTGCATGGGGGCCCAGCCCTGGAGCAGGGTGCCGCCGGTGCGTCGAGCCACCTGGGGGGCTCTTCAACTGGTGGGGGAGATTGTCACATCTTGCAGGAGCTTTCCTCTCCTCAGGAGCTCCCTCTGCAGGAGGGGGAGATACAGGAGAGGTGGAGGAAGATCTCAGCCTGGGTGTTTATTGTCTTATGTAGTCTGGAAGATGAGTGGATGGTGGGGTGGGTGCAGTTTTCTCTGTGGTGGGGTTGGGTGGACTGTCCCGGGCTCTGTGGGGCCGGGCGGCGCTGCTGCACTGGGCCCGGTCTGGATGGGCCTGGGCCCCCTTTCCCTGGCGGGTCGCGGAGTATGGGGGTGCCTACTGGGGTCAGCGGGGGAGCTGGCCCTAGGGAGGGGTCACTTGCCCCTCCCTTCCTTCCCTCCCCATCTCCAGCTGCCTCCCTCTTCCCGCTCCACCACAACCACCCACACATGCAGGGCCTTGGAGTAGGGGTATGTCACCAGGGTGCAGAGGAGGATACCCCCCCCCCCCCCCCCTGTCCCCTTCTGGCTGCCACTGCCTCAATTTTATCCCACAACTTAGACATTCACATTACTCACACTCTCATTACACATACATATAGGATCTTGGGGGTGGGCACGATACACGGAGTCCAAAGTACCATCAGGGTGTACACCCCACCCCTGGCATCGTTGCCCACCTCTCAATTTTAAATACACGTAGACATTGAGGGCTAGCAGGAGGGACCATGCGCTTACCTGCTGCTCTCTGGCAGGTAGCTCCAAGCCCTCCTGGGTTTTAAATGCACCTTAGAACACACATGCATCAACATTACAATGAGCGGGTGGAGGGAGGTTTGGAGTCTTCTCTCACCCCCGTTCTCTGCGACCTGCTGGAGCAGGGGGGCTAGGACTAGGAGGAGGAGTTGGCCGTCCGACTGCAGTCTGGAGTGTGGAGCCTTCCTGCTGCTGCGGAGTCGGGGCGGTCTGCCTCCCCCCACCGCAGGGAAAAGGGAAACACCACCTGGGTCTGGGTGCAGTTCCCCCCTCCAGGGGTGGGGGCACCTAGACCCGGTTTGTAGAGTACGCTTGGGGAGTGTGATCGTGTGTACAACGTCTCTTTATGTCTGTCTCCACGTTGGTTGAGTGTGGAGTAAGTGCATATGAGAGCATGAGGGTGGGAATGGATGTTTGTATCTGTGTGTGCCTGTATGTCTGTGTCTATATGTCAGGTTGGGTGTCAGGCGCCACCTCTCTGGGGACATCTCAGGCCCTCCAAGGTTTGGAGGCCTATCTCCCCCTACCACCACTTCCCCTGCCAGTGGCGGACCCCCTCAGACATCGGTGCGTTGGTGGTTCTTTGTGTCCGGGGATGGGCGTCCAGGTACACACCGGCTCACTCCTTGGTGGCCGCTTATCGGGGCCTGGAGCCTGGGGCTCGCTCGGGCCACTTCGGAGGTGGGGTGCCCCCGGCCTCTCGGCCTGGGGCTCGATCACTCAGGCGCAGCTGGCTGCCGGCGGAGCTCACAGGCGCGTCACTGCAACTCCCCCTGGCTTCTGCTCCGCGGCTGCTGAGTGAGCCCTCATCTGGGACTCTCCTCAGCTCTTTCCGGGACAGTGGCGCAGCTGCCCCTCTGTTGGTCTTCCTTGGTCTCTTGTGTTCTGGGGGCCTCTGGATGTCTGGAGTTTTGATCTCCTCCACACCTGCTTCACGCCCTGGAGGACGGGGCTGTGGCCCCCCCACACCCTCTAGCAGATTATTACATGAAGGAACCTTTTAAAAAACAAAAAACAAGCGCGTCCATGCTCACAGGTGTACACACGGGTGATCACACCCACAAACTACACCCTTTTTGGCTCCTACCTCAAAGCACACTGTGTTCTGTTGATCTTATGTGCTGCACAATAATGTTTAACATTTAGTATTTACTGTCATATTCCCATATATCATTGTGATGTTGTTTATTCTATTACTCTTGTTCTCTTCTGCTTGCTTTCTTTTTTCTTTCTCAGCAGGTGATCCAGGTGATTGATATATGCATTTTTTTTTCTCTGCCCGTTCTGTTGGTTTTTGTCTTTTGCCCTTCTCCCCCGTCCCTCTTCTCAGCTGTTTCTCTTTCCCTCTTTCTTTCTCCCCTTCTTTCCCCCAGTCAAGTCTGTCCCGTATTCAGTAAGTGAAAATAAAATAAACAATAAAAGGTGAATCAAATGGACCATTACGGCAAGGCTGGGATGGTCAGTTTGGTAAAGTAAATCCGTTGGGCATCTTTCTTTGCCTTTAGACAACAATTCTGATGGCAAAAGAGCCAAACGGGACAGGCCAAAAAAAAAATAATAATAACAAGTACTCAGATGCAATGAAATAACACTCAGACTCTTCAGCAGTTTAACGTGCACGGGTGAAACCTCAGCAGAGATTCACGGGTGAAATCTCAGCAGAGATTCACACCTCCTTGGTGCAGTCTGGCTTTATTTATACACATCATGAAGCATACAAAAAAGGAAATATCATCCTTATCTTGTCAAGAAAACAGGTGTGGTTTATCAAAAAACTTCGTGTTCTCTACAAGGTTGTTTCTTACTCTTGGGTGGCGGTTTCCTGCTCCTAACAGATAATGTGAAGGCAAACAGTGACAATGTGAAGGCAAAGACTGATAATGTGAAGGCAAACAGTTTCCGTTATAGAGTAGGGAGCCAGCAATTAAAATATGCAGCTGGTTGAGTACAAAACAGAAATATAAACACTCTTAGCTGATTATTATATGAATAATAAAACTTAAAACTTTTAAAAGCAAAGATACTCTGACTGTGTGTGTGTGTGTGTGTGTGTGTGTGTGTGTGTGTGTGTGTGTGTGTGTGTGTGTGTGTGTGTGTGTGTGTGTGTGTGTGTGTGTGTGTGTGTGTACACAATCAGGAGGGATGGGCATGATTTTAGTGTTTGAACAGTCATGAATTATCTTTAACAGCAGGTTGGATGTAATGTGTTAGAACTACCAGCAGGTGGGGATAAGAGACCTTTAAGGTGTTTGGTGCCACGCTCCACCTTCAGGTTTAAAACTAGTGTTAATGGAGTTTGAAGGTTGAGTTTGTTCCACGACTGCATTTCACTCACTGCCTCTGTTTGTATCTCTGTCACTGCAGGACCAACATGGAGCCAGAAGTCAGCGCTCTCAGGAGGCCGACAAACCTCACAGAAGAAAGGGAGAGAGAAAACACACCTGTGACGAGTGTGGGAAGGGTTTTACTGTGAGGGCTTCACTAAAACAGCATCAGGTCATCCACAGTGGAGTTAAAATGTACAGCTGTGATCAGTGTGGCAGAGCTTTTACTCAAAGTAGCCACTTACAGAGGCATCTAGGTACCCACTCTGGAATTAAGCCATACAGCTGTAACGAGTGTGGGAAGGGTTTTACTGTGAGGGCTTCACTAAAACAGCATCAGGTCATCCACACTGGAGAGAGACCGTTCAGCTGTGACTTGTGTGGACAGTCTTTTTCCTTCAAGGGTTCCCTAAAAACACACCAACTCATCCACAGTGGAGTTAAAGCGTACAGCTGTGATCAGTGTGGCAGAGCTTTTACTCGTAGTAGCCACTTACAGAGTCATCTAGTTACCCACTGTGGAATTAAGGCATACAGCTGTGACATCTGTGGAAAGTCTTTTTCCTTGAAGGGTTCCCTAAAACAACACCAACTCATCCACAGTGGAGTTAAGGCGTACAGCTGTCATCAGTGTGGCAGAGCTTTTACTCAAAGTAGCCACTTACAGAGGCATCTAGTTACCCACTCTGGAATTAAGCCATACAGCTGTGACGAGTGTGGGAAGGGTTTTACTGAGAAGGCTTCACTAAAACAGCATCAGGTCATCCACACTGGAGAGAGACCGTTCAGCTGTGACTTGTGTGGGAAGGGTTTTACTGTGAGGGCTAAACTAAAACAGCATCAGGTCATCCACACTGGAGAGAGACCGTTCAGCTGTGACTTGTGTGGACAGTCTTTTTCCTCGAAGGGTCACCTAAAAAAACACCAACTCGTCCACAGTGGAGTTAAAGCGTACAGCTGTGATCAGTGTGGCAGAGCTTTTACTCAAAGTAGCAGCTTACAGAGGCATCTAGTTACCCACTCTGGAATTAAGGCATACAGCTGTGATCAGTGTGGCAGAGCTTTTACTCAAAGTAGCTGCTTACAGAAGCATCTAGTTACCCACTCTGGAATTAAGGCATACAGCTGTGACATCTGTGGAAAAACTTTCAGCCAGAGAGGGTACCGAAATACACACCTACGCATTCACACCAGACATGATGTGTACTGCTGTGAACAGTGTGGCAAATACTTTACAACAGACGCACAGTTACAACAACACATGTTTACCCACACTGAGGAGAGACCTTATCGATGTGACCTGTGTGGGAAGACTTTTAAAGCTCCACGTCACCTGAGACGACACCAACAGATCCACACCAGAAAGAGACTCTACAAGTGCAGCTACTGTGAGGTATGTATTTATATTGTTATCTTGTCATTTTAGCCTGACTGTTTGGAACAACTCTGCTCATTAAACTGTGTTAGCATGTTAGCAATTCTACTGCATGGAAAAGCAGCTCTGAGTGATTATTCAGATTTTCCTTTCAGTTATGATTTTAGTATTACTGTAGTATTATGGTGGTAGTATTGTAGTTATTGCAGCCCAGTAAACTGAGTATGTTAACTGAAACAGTCAAATGTAGTTGGACGTCTGCAGAGATGCTCTTTATTTCAGGCGACGTTCAGGATACAAATGTTGAAGGACTGACTTACACTGTCTTTGTGTCTTTGTTTAGAAGCAGAGCGACACAGATGGATCCAGTTCTCAACCCTGTCATCACTGTGGTGGTGGGAAAGACTTTCATTGTGACCTCTGTGGAAAAACTTTCAGTCAGCAAAAGGCCCTAAAAGTACATCAACGTAGACACACTGGAGACAAACTGAAATACTGCAAAGAATGTGGGAGAAGCTTCACCACATCAAGTGAGTTAAAACGACATGAACTGATTCACAGTGGGGTTAAAAAGCACCTCTGTGATCAGTGTGGGTCAGCCTTCACCACTGAAGGTCAGCTTAAAACACACAAAGGAGTCCACACAGGAGAGAAACCACACAAGTGCAGACACTGTGAGAGAAGCTTCTCACAGTCAGGTCATCGTAACATTCATGAACGTGCACACATGGAAGGAAACTACAGCTGTGACCAGTGTGACAAGAGCTTCAGGAATCTCAGATCATACTCTGCACACAAACGATCCCACGTTACTAATAAACTGTTTCACTGTTACCAATGTGCCCAAACATTCACCTCATTGTCTGCTCTGTGCAAACATCAGCGCGATCACTCAGGGCTGAAATCACTCCCATCACTGGATCACAGTGAATCTGAAGACACAGAAAGATCCTCTGGTTTCTGTGTCAGACTCAAAAAGCTTGAGATCAGGCTCCACAGAGTTCAGATAGAATCATTTAAACTTGTGTTGAACTGAACTGGTTGCTGGGCTGAACTTCTACATAATACAGATCTACATGGGATCTTCTTTTCTGTTTTTTACTGAGTCAGTTTTGTCCTTTTTTCTCTGTCCTGGTTTTGCTCGTCTGTAAATGATTGAAACTCAGTCAAATAGTTCATTGTTCTCCAGCAAAACGTTTTGGAAACTCATGTTTAACCTTTAAAACTCTGACATGTTTTAGCACACAAGGCTTCATCAGGGAGTTCACTCATGATTGGACCATGAGAACAAAGGTTTTTAGTTCTTTCAAAGAGAGTCTTGGAGATGTTTGATGTTTCTGTTTTTCTGAAACCACCTGAAAGAAAAACTATTTTTCTTGCTTTATGTAGTGTGGAAGTTTTTAATGTTTCTTCATCTGTGATGTTCTTGAATGTGTTCACGTGAAGATGGTACAAATAAACTGTCCTTTCAGCTTTAGCTCCTAATTTATTCATTATTTATGGATGTAGCACAGCAGCCGTCTCTTGATTAACACATGGAGGGCTCGGGATCTGATGGTGTCGTCTCCCTAATTTGCCCACTCAGTAAATCTCACTCATGGCCAAGAAATTGAAATAAACCTTGTTTCCCTGCTGGATAGTGATCCACTGTAACTCTGCTCCTCCTTCCTGTTTAGGATTTCTGTGGCTGAAGTAAAATTCCCTCCATCCATCACTTATCCCAGCTAACCCAAAGTGAAATAAAGTTTTGCGCGTCTTAAAAAAGCATTACAATAATGGGCATTACCAATGCAAACTGAATGATACAGAAGATGAAAGAAGAGACTTTGATCAGTTAATAAAGCTCATGATCTTGATTCATTGTGGCTGCTACACAGATACTTCTGGGTCACTTCTCTCAGTTAGGAGCCTTCCTCACCAAACTGACTGTTGGACCACACCCCTGGTTTCATGAGAAATTGTTTCAGCCATGATTTCTCTTCCTGTATTTCAGAGTAAAGACTGAAGTGACAAATGGAAGCATGTTTAAAAAACACAATGTGAGAGAGACGTTGAGGTCCTTAGAAGTTACCCTGGGTTTTTCTGTCACCCTGCTAGATGTTACACACCTTGTTATTGGACTGATTTCTACTGCTGGACTACTCCTGCGGAGAGTAACAATACTCTTACTAATTAGCTCCCTTTCACAGCTTTGGGGATATTTATTTTTGTGTTTGCAGCGCTGTGAGCCAGAACAGCGAGAGAAAAATCTGCAACAGCGACGAGCCGAATGCTTACGTGAATTGCAGCAGCTGCACATGTGCTACGCTGAATTAGAGGATATCTTTGCTCTGGATTTCTATTTCTACTTTTTCATTTCTATATGATTCTTCTTGCATCTAAACAAAGAGGATTCAATTTGCTAAATGTTGATGGCTCTTCGTGCTCAGGTGTAAATGAGATGTAATATTTGCTCTTGGTTTGGTTCTCCTGTACAGAACCTTGCAGTACAACAGAAACCTAAAAACATTATTTGTAGTTGTTATTCTTAGTTGTTCTGCTGCCTAAATACCACAGGGTCTGATTATGAAGTTATTGAGCTGCACATACATTACGACCTGCTTAAGTTTGAGGTCACAGCGTCTGTAGAGCAGCTGGAACATAATGAAGTCTACAAGGTTAAAGTTTTCTCTTCAGTTATTGTTCTTTCTGCTGCTTGGTTTAATGGATCTGAGAGCTTTTGTTTTTATTATTGTTATTATAATTATCATTAATATATTACTCTCTAGAAGCTTTAAAATAGTGTTTGTGTTTGAAAAAATTGATTTAAGAATTGAACAGAAACATCTGTCCTTCTGAAAATGGCCCAAAGGCACGGAGACAAAGTCAAAGGATGCAACCTGTAACTTTCTCTTCCTTCATGTCAGGACCATCATCCATGATTTATATAAAATGCATATAGCAACAGTAGCACTTTAGTTTGGACTTTATGATTTCTGTAACTGGAAAATATTATTTTGTTTAAAGACAGAAGTGACCGCATAGTTGCAACATCAAAGGGAAATATTAATTAATTAGCATCAAGTATATTTGTTGCTTAAGCGTTTGCACTATAACTTAAGTAGGATTATAACTTTTAAGGAAGGAAAGATTTCAGATATTTAGTTCACTGTTTCAGTTATTTTATATGAAATTTTTGTTTTTTTTAACATATATTTCTAGTTAGAGAAATTTAAGAAGCTTATCCCTCAAAACTGTAAATACAAAAAAGTTGCACAAACTAGTTTCCCACCACAGGAAATTTATTTTAAGTGTCTTCATAGTTTTATTTTTGAAATACAGCAATTTTTATATACTGCACGAAAAACGAAAATAAATATTATAGTGCAAATTTGCAAAATAACAGCATATGCATCAAAATAAACTATTTCCAGCAGTGCAATATGAGTCCTAAGCATCCCAGAAACGACACAGAAAGTCATGAAGTCAAACATAACTTTTAAAAACACAAGTATAAGCTCTTGAGGCCACGATGGTAAAAAAAAAACTACATTTCCGCAAAATGACGTCACTTCCGGTTTCGGGCAGGTCATGCGGTCATGTGATAGTTCATGCTGATGGACGTAGGAAGTTTTACAAACAGCTGATCGGATCGGCGAAGCGTGTTTCTGGAATATCATGTTTTTGTTGCTGCAAGTGATTTTTATGCAGTTTTTGCAAAGCTATATGTGGAAGGAAACTGTGACCTAGGACAAGCTGATGGCATAAGATGTAAGTACAACTCCTCCAGTTTCATATGCAAAAAAAATGATTGCGCTAGCTTACGTGGTTGCAGAGCTACCGGGATTTAAAAACAGTTAAGTTACGCAAAACAGAGCGTGCCCGCTCCGATCGGCTGTAAAGGGTTAAAAATGGCTGGGAATAAATAAAATGCCTCAGGAATAATCTCTGTTATTGTGAAAAATAATGATCATGAAATAATATTTCACAATAATAAGTAAATTTATATAGCAATAATGAGCTTTTTTTGAAAATGTGTTCAATTATTTCACAATATCATTCTCACCTTACATATCTGTCTTATTTATTCACATAGTTATTTAAATGGTAAATGGCCTGTATTTATATAGCGCTTTACTAGTCCCTAAGGACCCCAAAGCGCTTTACATATCCAGTCATCCACCCATTCACACACACATTCACACACTGGTGATGGCAGCTACATTGTAGCCACAGCCACCCTGGGGCGCACTGACAGAGGCGAGGCTGCCGGACACTGGCGCCACCGGGCCCTCTGACCACTACCAGTAGGCAACGGGTGAAGTGTCTTGCCCAAGGACACAACGACCGAGACTGTCCAAGCCGGGGCTCGAACCGGCAACCTTCCGATTACAAGGCGAACTCCCAACTCTTGAGCCACGATCGCCCATATTTCGCATTTATTTCATCATGACTTATTTATTTATTTCATTTTGAACACTTTGGAGTTCCATATGGTTGTAGTGGGCTTGTAATGTAAATGTGGTCTGATTAAATGTGACATTAATGCTGACGCTGCATCAAACCCTGATAAAACAGTTCTATTAGTGGGTCTGTGAGATCAGCATCAGTGGGTTAAGGTGAGGCCTTGACTAGTAGAACGTCATGTTGGTGTTTAACAACACATGAGCCAACATCAGACCCCGAGCGCTACGATGCTAAAGATCAGAAGATCCAGTGTGACATCATCGTTACCTGGCAACAGCAGCCCTCATCTGACTTTATTGGAGGATATTTACACCAGCAACACGATTTAGTTTGATATGACGGATTAACAACATGCGCTGTGATATCCAGTTCATCTGTAATAGATACAGGATCTAATCAGTCAGCAGATATTTGATCAGCTTATTTATAACTATACTAGAAACAAATACAACTGTGTTGGTGATTCATGCAAACTTGCATATCAGCCTTTGAAGGTTTTGTAGTATTGAGAACAAAGAGGTTGTGTTAGGGCTGAAAAGCCCGACTTGTTCTCCTCTGCAGGTCATCAAATGCACCACAGAAGTTTGTATTTGCACAAGCCTGTATATGTTTGATGGCTTTATTATTCTCTGTTCAAAGACAGTAAATGTGGAAAACGTCTCATGTAGAACCAGCTTCATTTAAAATGACTGCAAACATTTAGAGAACATGTGCTGCTGTTTGTCCTACATTTCAACACTGAATGAACCCTGAAAACATGATGGCAGCTGGCAGGTTGGAGTTCACATGAAATATCGGCTGTATGAAGACTGGAAATATAGATGATTAAAAACATGCAGCCAAACATTTGTGGACATGGATAAACTATCTGATCGAAAAAGCAGGAAGTGACACAGCTAGAAAGTGTGTAACAGCTGAAGTCAAATGTAATGCAGAGTTGAATCTGCACTTGGATCCATCTGTGAAAGGTCCACATGTAGGGATCACATGAGTCCTGATGTTTGTCAGTCAGCTTGATAACTCCATCTACTGTGGGCTACATATACTGGGCTGGTAGCTCCACAGTGTTGGAAAGAAACTATTAAATGTGCAAAGTTTAAAATCAGAGGCTCTTCTAACACAGGAGCCATGTTGAGTTTAGATCACAGCCGACCACCGGCAGTCTGAAATGGAATGAAGCCCATTGACAGCCAGCAGGTCTAAACAGGAACGCACCCATTTGTATGTGTGGCAATGATGTGGCTGCGGCTGACACAGGATTGGTTCAAACTAAACATCAGACATATTTCACAGAGTTCACAAATAAACTCACGTTTTTATCTTTGATAATCATCATAAAGTAGAATTGATGGTCCAGTAGAAACAGCAGGAGGTTTGAGCCCTTCTGATGGCAAGGCAAGTTTATTTGTATAGCACAATTCAACAACAAGGTGATTCAAAGTGCTTTACAGAGACATTAGAAACAGAAACAAATAAAAAGCATGATTTAAAATTGATTAAAACAAGCAAACAAACTAACTAACTAACTAATTAACAAACAAACAAACAAAACAGTATATAAAATCAAAACAGATCAGAACAGTAGATAAAATCAGTAGTTAAATGTAAGTTTTGAAATTTAAGCTTAAAAGTGTGGATTTGGTGCTTTATTCAAATGCAGCTGAGAACAGGTGAGTCTTCAACCTGGATTTAAATAAACTGAGTGTTTCAGCTGATCTGAGGCTTTCTGGGAGTTTGTTCCAGATATAAGGAGCATAAAAGCTGAATGCAGCTTCTCCGTGTCTGGTTCTGACTCTGGGAACTGATAAAAGACTGGATTCAGATGACCTGAGGGATCTGGAAGGTTCATACTGGGTCAGGAGGTCACTGATGTATTTTGGTCCTAAACCATTCAGAGCTTTATAGACCAGCATCAGAACTTTAAAGTCTATCCTCTGACGGACAGGCAGCCAGTGTAAGGACCTCAGAGCTGGACTGATGTGGTCCACTTTTTTGGTCTTAGTGAGGACTTGAGCAGCAGAGTTCCGAATGAGCTGTAGTTGTCTGACTGATTTTTTAGGTAGACCTGTAAAGATGCTGTTACAGTAGTCAAGCCTACTAAAGATGAATGCATGGACTAGTTTTTCCAGGTCCTGTTGAGACATCAGATCTTTTATCCTTGAAATATTCTTGAGGCGATAGTAAGCTGATTTTGTTATTGTCTTAATGTGTTTTTCTAAGTTTAGGTCTGCATCCATCACTACACCCACATTTCTCGCCTGGTTTGTGGTTTTAGATGTATAGATTGAAGTTCTCTGGTGACCTGTAATCGTTTTTCTTTGGCGCCAAAGACTATTACCTCAGTTTTGTTTTTGTTTAGCTGGAGAAAATTGTACGGGGCCTTGGTCTCCTGGTGACATTGTGATATATATTTGTGTGTCATCTGCATAGCTATGACAGTTTATTTTGTTGTTCTTTATAATCTGTGCCAGTGGGAGCATGTAAATGTTAAACAGAAAGGGTCCCAAGATGGAACCTTGGGGAACTCCACATGTGATACTTGTCTGCTCAGATGTGAAGTTACCTATTGATACAAAGTATTTCCTGTTTTCTAAGTATGTTTTGAACCAGTTTAGTACAGTTCCTGAAAGACCTGTCCAGTTCTCCAGTCGTTTGAGTAATATGTTGTGGTCAACTGTATCAAATGCTGCACTGAGATCCAGTAAAACTAAGACTGACATTTTTCCACTGTCTGTATTCAGACATATGTCATTAAACAGCAGAAACAGGATTTGGAGGAAGATGTTAATAGATTAGAAAGAATTGTACACTGTGAATCAATGCAAGTCTTTCTATATAGACAGATCTGTAATAATCCCTCAGGTAGGTTCCTCTGGGACAGTCACAGATAGAGACACCAATTCTGACATCCTTTGAAAGCCTGACTTTGAATTTTCATCACTCGTCATGCACACAGATGTTAATTCTACATATTCCTGGTACTGAACTCTAAATCAATATGAAGAAAATGCTCCTGCTAATCTGCATCTATGTTGATATCAAATCCTTTTCCAGCACATGGATAAATCTCTATAAATCTTTCAGTCTGATCAGAATGGGCACAGTGTTGTTATTGCAGCTCCCTGATGTTTGAAAAGCTAAATGTCCATTTTAAAGTGCTCGTGTGTAGGATTGTGTTTTCTTCCTTTGTGCAGTTCTTACAGTAAACATGTTTGAATGTTTCCTGTTCCCCTGATGCTTCTTCCTGTTGGATAAAATTGGTTTGAATAACATAGAACAACTCCCTGATAACGACTGTGTGATGACTATTCTTCCCGTCCCATGAAGGCCACCTGGGTTGGCTGGCAGACTGTTTACTTAGCCTGATAGAGCGAAGGACACTGTCTCCGCTGAACTCTGGACACGCACACACATACACTTACACTGATAAGCACACACTCATCCCCCCTCCCTTCCAAACGCCTTCGATGTTTGTTTCCTGAAGGGGCAGCACGGCGGGTCTGTGTGCCGCGCTGGAATGGTAGCGCTGTGCAGGGTGGCTGCTGTGTTCGCTTCGGATTACTCCTCAACCCCCACCCACCCCTGTGGCTTGTCATGTCTTCACAATGTTGTGCTGTGGACATTTATGTGCTTCTTGTGCAGAGGAGTTTTTTTTGTTTCCTGTTCTCATGCTGTCCTACCATGGAAGCATAGCATGAGTAGGGGTCTCTTTTTTTCCTCTTGTACTTTCCCCAGTGTAGTGTACATTTCAATGTTTTTTTTCTGAGTCTACCAATCTCTGACCTGTATCCCCATGTAATGTTTGTGCTATATGTGTAAGGTTGGGGGGGGGGGGGGGGGGTTCCTATTTCACTGCAGGGCAACCTGCATGTGACGAATAAAGCTTTGATTGATTGTTCTTATAGGTTTTAATGAACTTCAAACTGGGATCCACTTACAAAACTGTCTTATTTTATTGGAACGATCCACATTTGCATCCATTCACGGTACATTTGACATCTGAACACGTTTGTACACATGATGAAAGGACAGATGGTGTTTGTGTGTCCTTCTTAAACTTAGTGTGGATGTTTCATCATGTAGAACTACTTAGAACAAAGTCTTTGGGAACATTTGGAGAACACGTTTAGGAAAGTAACATCCTGGTAGAACATTTTCTTAAAGCAGAGCAGAGCTGCAACATGACTGTGAGGATTCAGAAGAATAAAGTCAGAATACTTTATTATTATGAAGACTAAAGTGCGCCTTAATGCTGCCGATGAACACACATGTTCTTTGTGAAAGCATGTGTGAGCACAGCTGACGTGCACCACACTGACCCCACTCGCCCCATTTCTTCATCCACTTCTTGCTCTTGTGCTTGAAATGAGACGCAGCAAAAGTCAGAGGCTCTAAAATCCATAAAAAGGGGGCTCGTTAGATCAGGATACTGGATGTGATCCATAGAAAACATGGATAATACACCACTTTATTTGAAGCATCTGTAGCACTGCCTCAGCTCTGGATGTTTCCACAGACTCCTCTGTGCACCTAAATGAAAGGTCAAAGGTCAGCAGCACATGTAGTTGGGACAATTCTTCAGTCGCACAAACTACACAATTATTTTCCTCCAATGACGACTTTTCACTTGCAGAAATGGTCCTGTGTGATTTCCAGGCTGTGATATAAAAACTAGTTCCTAATGGCAGCGACTCACTCAGTAAACATGTGTTTCCTTCACCAACCTCACACACAGATCCAATAAGATCAGGAAGTGGGCAGTATAGTACAATATGTGTTATTTTGTGCTGCACTGCCCAAACTAAAGATCTGCTGAAGTGTTGGAAATGATCCAGATGTTTATTTTGGACGATACAGCAGAAGATCAGACATGAAAGTGGAGATAACACAGAAGACCTGCAGCAAAGGTCAGAGGTCAGACTGGGCCCCTGGATTCAACAATGAGCCAATGATCATCAAGCAGTGACTAAAGCAGAGCCCTGACGTTCTGACATTCATCACACAGCAGAACAAATGTCTGCTGATGACTTCATCTCATGAAATGACTGATAGATGTCAGTTCATTGATCAGCTGAGCTGCTGATCTTCATCGTCACAGAAACATTCAGCTTGTTTCAATCAGTAAATAACTCCCACTACTCCCAGTTTGAACTGTTCCCACTCAAAATGCTGTGAGAACAATGATCATTGTAGGACTTCACAGACATCACGTGTTGTTTTCCACATGTAAGATCAGCAAACACACAGAAACTTCCTGTTGCCACACACGGCCTCTAAAATCTCTTCCACGCTTTCTGTCTGAAGTCCACTCTCTGTGTCGGATCCACAGGAAACAACAAGATCTTATTAACATGGTTTTCAATGTGCCTCCTTCCAAAAAGTCCAACCAATGAACAAATGTGTTGTTACTAAGCTCCACCTGCTTCACCTGCCTCCTCAGCATCTGTACACCTGAAGAGAAAAGAAAGGCTCCAACAGCTCAAATCTACAAAGGATTCATGAAGTTTCATCCAACAATAACATGTTTGCCTTCCACAGTGTGCTGTTAGACACCACTGTACCTCTGCCATTTCAAAAAGAGCAGCTTGGGAACATTTTGGCTCCAAACACTTTGTGTTTAAGTTCTTTGTTTTCTTTGTGAAGCCGACAACATCTGGAGCTTTGTGACTCATAGAAACATCATTTTGTTCTTTAGATGACAGCAGATTGGGACTGAATAATCAATCACTATCAAACCAATAAAGACAAACATGCTGATTTTACAGGAACTTTGTTGGAGAAGCTGCAAAGACATGAAAATGGTGGAGATCCCAAACCAGTTGATAGTGCTGGTTATTCCAAATAAAGCTGTTTCCCTTTGAGATGAAATGACTTTCTGTCCTGATATATAATAAAGATGTTGTTGTTTTTGAGCCCCTGTATTAAAAGTAGTTTAAAGTCAGCTTGAGTTTGATGTCTTTATGTCAAAGCTGCTCATGATGTTGAGCTGCTGATGGAATAAAAACAATATAAAAGCATGTAGTCCAGACTTAAATGCAGCCTGTTGTTAGCTGAGGTCCACACACAGTGTTTGACAGTGTAAAGTGTGTGAAAGGGCTGCTGGTGGAGCTCACTAGGATGAGCAGGTGACCATGTGCCA
The DNA here is from genome assembly GCF_057382095.1 of Aulonocara sp. 'chitande type north' Nkhata Bay. NCBI lineage: Eukaryota > Metazoa > Chordata > Actinopteri > Cichliformes > Cichlidae > Aulonocara > Aulonocara sp. 'chitande type north' Nkhata Bay. The sequence goes on from NC_141346.1 coordinate 69,292,752, forward strand.
CGAGGTGGAGAGCAGCTGGCCTGGCTTTGACCCGGGCCACGCCCCCTTTCTCTCTGCTTTGCTGTCACTTATCTTCACTGCTCTGTCCAATAAAGCTGAAAAAGGCCCCGAATCAAAGAAATCTGCTGCAGCCTCTGAAATGTCTTCTGTTTCCTTCCCGACGGCTTTTTCACCGTCAGCCCATCAGACAGTCCAGCAGCATTTATGATGATGTCATGATGTTGAAGAGGCTGCTACGGTGGCCTCCCATGACCCCCAGCCTCATCACAGCTGAGATGCAGACATTTGAAAACATTCAGCAGACAACTGAATAACAGTCCAACACAACAGTCTGTGTGCAGACACACACTGACCTTTCATATAGTCAAAGGAGTCAATCAAACACAGCTGGTTGAGTCATTTCTCTGTGAGTCTAAAGTGAATCTAGTATTTGAAAGTCCACTTCCTGTATTTGTTGTTGAAGACTTCTTCAGCTTCTTCTCAAGGACATCAGCTGCTTGTTTGGCAGCAGAGGCAGTTAAGAAGCTTCCTGAAAAACACTGAACAGTGAGTTCACTGTGGCATATGACAGATTCAGCTTTCTGTGTGCAAATGTGTCTGTGTCGACCTTTCAAATGCTGTTGAATCCAAAACATCAGCGGCTCCTTGGCTGCTCACTTCATGCACTTCTGTCTGTGTGACAGTCCAATGACATCACAGCTGTTTCCAGCCCCAGTGTCTCAGGACTGGACACCTTTAAACATTTCGAGGATCAAACAGCGTCCAGCTAAACACACATGAAACTATCAAAGCTGACAATCATTCCAATAACATCTAATGGTTCATGTATGTAGACACAGGACTACAAGGAAATGGCTCTCAGCATCTGGCTGTGGGAACACATGAGTCCCTGTTTGTGTTCAGATTGTGTGCATGTTTTAGATGTGTGTCACATGTAGAAACGCAACAATCCCACAATGACACAAAGATGTGTTTGACACAGCTGTGCAGCTGTAAGTTGTTTCTAATGATTCATTGAAGCTCTTCTAACATTCTGGAGACGATCAGTACATGAATCTGTTCAACACGACAACAATTTGACTTCAGTGTGAACGTTTGCATTAAATAACCTTCTTCATCCAGCTGACAGCATCTTCATCCTATGATCAGAATCAGAATCAGAATCAGAAAGGGGTTTATTGCCAAATGTTGAGCAGGTTTACAACATTAGGAAAGTGCTGCGGTGCTTCAGTGCAAACATAGTGTCATAAATAGCACTTAAATAGACATGAAAAAATAAAAGTAGGAATAAGAATTAAAAGTGCTACGTAGAAAGATATGTGCATGAGATATACATGAGATATATACATGAGAATAAGAATTAAAAGTGCTACGTGGAAAGATATATACATGAGTGCAGGTGGTGATCAGTGCCAAACATGGAATGGTGCAGTGACACAGCGTAGGGTCATGTGTTAGTGGCGGGGACAGTCATATGGTTATTGTTCATGTGTCCAACAGCAGAGGGGAAGAAACTGTTCTTATGGCGAGAGGTTCTGGTGCGAATGGACCGGAGCCTCCTGCCTGAGGGGAGCAGGTCAAACAGACTGTGTCCAGGGTGAGAAGGGTCAGCTGAGATCCGAGCTGCACGCCGCAATGTCCTGGAGGTGTACAGGTCCTGCAGAGATGGGAGTCTTTAGCCAATCACCTTCTCAGCAGAGCGCACAACACGCTGCAGTCTCTGTTTGTCCCTGATAGTGGCTCCAGCGTACCACACGGTGATGGAGGAGGTGAGAATGGACTCGATGATTGCAGTGTAGAACTGCATCATCGTCCGTGTTGGCAGGTTGAATTTCTTCAGCTGCCTCAGGAAGTACATCCTCTGCTGGGCTTTCTTGATGACGGAGGTGATGGTGGGCTCCCACTTCAGGTCCTGAGTGATGGTGGTACCCAGGAAGCGGAATGAGTCCACAGAGGTGATGGGGGTGTCAGTCAGGATGATGGGGGGGAGTGGAGCTGTGTGCTTCCTGAAGTCCACAATAAGTCCACAATAATCTCCACTGTCTTCTGGGCATTCAGCACCAGGTTGATGTGAACAGTTCCTCCTGTTGATGACAAACCTCTGACAGGATCTGCTTGAGGAGCTTTTTCATGTGCAGCTCTCTGAGCTCAGGGCTGAGCTGCTGTTTCATCTTTAAGAGCTGCTGCCTCCTCGACCGGACTTGTTCTCCTCTTCTTCTCCTAATGACACCATTTCTGCTTCATATAAAATTCAATAAAGATGCTGACATGTGTCTGTAGGAACAACATTGAATCTATACCAACTGGAGCCAAACCAGTGGCTCTGCTGGGATCACTGGTGAGCCAACACTTCCTTGTTGGATGCAGATTTCAGGGCTTCCTTTTGCTCCTCCGTTATAACTGTTCTCTCTTCTCAACACATGATGACACAAAGGAATCAGCAGTGACAAAGATGATGCTGAAGAGAAGCACACACTCCACACATATAACAGACCAGTGCAGTTACACACACCTCTGCTTGACATCAGGCCTCAAACAAAGACACAAAACACTAACTTGACTCTAAACAGAAGAAACGAGCAGCTGTTTCTGTTCTGTGCTTATTTATATTTGACACACATGCTTCTCTTTGTGCAAACACACATCGCACTATAAGGGTAACCTCGCACACAATGATTGGACAGCACAGTGATGATGCTGGGAGATCCTATACGCAGCAACACAGAAACACTGAGAACTTTAAACAATGATGGAAAGTGTTATAAATGACTTGTTGGCCTCTGATCTGTCGCAAACAGCTGAAACGTGTCTCTCATGAGTCAAATGAAGGTTTTTTTTAGTTTTTTTTTATATGGCTCAGAAGATCATCATTGCCTAATAATTTTTTTTTTCTCTTTCTTTTTTTTTTCCCCCCCCTCCCGGATAGGACAGGGGGAAAGAATGAAAGAAAGAGAGGGAGAGAAAGAAAGAAAACCAAAGGGGAGAAGAGGCGGTGAGAAGGGGGGAAGAGAGAAAAACAAACAAACAAACAAAAAAAAAACAAAAAAAAAAACAAACTCCTGGGTCACCTGTATGGAGAAAAAATAACAGAGCAGACAGCAAACAACAAAGAGCAACATAATGAGAGAAAAAAAAAGCACCATCACAATAAACTAGCTAGCAGTAGATATCAATAGTTACTAAATAATAAACGATATTGTGCAGCACGCAAGATAGACAGCGCACAGTGTGCTTTGAGGCAGCAGCCAAGAAAGCTGTAGTCCGCGTCTCTGACTACCCGTGTGTACACCTGTGTGCATACCTGTGTGGATCAGCATGCTTGCATTCCAAAGGTTTCTCCATGTAATGATCTGCTAGGGAGTGTGGGGAGCCACAGCCCTGTCCTCTATGGTATCAAGCAGGTATGGAGGAGATCAAAACTCCAGACATCCAGAGGCCCCCAGAACACAAGAGACCAAGGAAGATCCACAGAGGGGCAGCTACGCCACTGTCCCAGTAAGAGCTGAGGAGAGTCCCAGATGAGGGCTCATTCAGCAGCCGCGGAGCAGAAGCCAGGGGGAGTTGCAGTGACGCGCCCGTGAGCTCCGCCGGCAGCCAGCCGCGCCTGAGTGACCGAGCCCCAGGCCGAGAGGCCGGGGGCACCCCACCTCCGAAATGGCCCGAGCGAGCCCCAAAAAGCGGCCGCCAAGGAGTGAGCCGGTGTGTACCCGGACGCCCACCCCCAGATACAAAGAACCACCAACGCACCGACACCTGAGGGAGTCCGCCACCGGCAGGGGAAGTGGTGGTGGGTGGAGATAGGCCTCCAAACCTTGGAGGGCCTGAGATGTCCCCAGAGAGGTGGCGTCTGATACCCAACCTGACATATAGACACAAACATACAGGCACACACAGACACAAACATCCATTCCCACCCTCATGCTCTCATGTACACTTCACACTCAACCGATGTGGAGACAGACATAAAGAGACGCTGTATACACGATCACACTCCCCAAGCGTACTCTACAAACCGGGTCTAGGTACCCTTGCCCCTGGAGGGGGGAACTACACCCAGACCCAGGTGGTGTTACCCTTTTCCCTGCGGTGGGGAGAGGCAGACCGCCCCGACTCCGCAGCAGCAGGGAGGCCCCAGACCCCAGACCGCAGCCGGACGGCCAACTCCTCCTAGCCCCCCCGCTCCAGCAGGCCGCAGAGAACGGGGGTGAGAGAAGACTCCAAACCTCCCTCCACCCGCTCATTGTAGTGTTGATGCATGTGTGTTCTAAGGTGCAATTAAAACCCAGGAGGGCATGGAGCTACCTGCCAGAGAGCAGCAGGTAAACGCATAGTCCCTCCTGCTAGCCCTCAATGTCTACGTGTATTTTAAAATTGAGAGGTGGGCGACGACGCCAGGGGTGAGGTGTACACCCTGATGGTACTTTGGATTCCGTGTATCGTGCCCACCCCCAAGATCCTATATGTATGTGTAATGAGGGTGTGAGTAATGAGAATGTCTAAGTTGTGGGATAAAATTGAGGCAGAGGCAGCCAGAAGGGGACAGGGGGGGGGGGGGGGGGTATCCTCCTCTGCACCCTGGTGACATACCCCTACTCCAAGGCCCTGCATGTGTGGGTGGTTGTGGTGGAGGGGGAGGAGGGAGGCAGCTGGAGATGGGGAGGGAAGGAAGGGAGGGGCAGGTGACCCCTCCCTGGGGCCAGCTCCCCCGCTGACCCCAGTAGGCACTCCCATACTCCGCGACCCGCCAGGGAAAAGGGGGCCCAGGCCCATCCAGACCGGGGCCCAGCGCAGCAGCGCCCCCCGGCCCCACAGAGCCCGGGACAGTCCACCCAACCCCACCACAGAGAAAACTGCACCCACCCCATCATCCACTCGTCTTCCAGACTACATGAGACAAAAGACGCCCAGGCTGAGATCTTCCTCCACCTCTTCTGTATCTCCCCCTCCTGCAGAGAGTTCCTGAGGGGAGGAAAGCTCCTGCAAGGTGTGACAATCTCCCCCACCGGTTGAAGAGCCCCACGGGCGACTCGACACACCGGCGGCACCCTGCGCCAGGGATGGGCCCCCATGCACCCACCCGCCCACAACCCCGGCAACACACAAACCAGGACCCAAGGCCCCGAGGCCCGGCCAGGGCCCCGGCCCAGAGACGGAGTGCCCCCAGACCCTCACGCCCATCCCAGACCCACCCAGGGGCAGACAGGCTACCAGGTCAGTAACCCACGTCCATCATCACAGACCCTCCCCTAGCCCCGCTGCACGCAGCCACGAGGAAATAGTCAGAAAAGAGCCCCCAACCGGACATGACCACTACCCCGGGTTGAGCCCCCCAAGGAAGATGCCTCTGGGGAACCCCCCGACGCCCTAAGCCTGTCCCTGCCCCCACACCAATCACAACATTGAAGGCGGGACCAAACTATGACCTCCCACCCTCACCAGGTGATGGAGCCGATCAAAGGAGCCCAGAGCAATTGATCTGATGTGGTGGCCGAGGCTGTATCAAAACTAATGTAATCTAATAGATATTTTCTATATTGGTTAGAATTAAGATTGTTTTTATTTTTCCAGTTCATGAGGACAGTTTTCTTGGCTATGCATAGGGCAGTGAAAACCATATGGGCTATATTGTTTTCTGAAGTGACATTATCTAAGCTGCCCAACAAACACACTAAGGGGGAAGTTGGAATGTTACATTTCAGACACTTTGATAAGTTTTCACATATCTCGCGCCAAAACTTCTGCACTGGTGGACAGAACCAAAGAGCGTGAATGTAATTGTCTGGTGTATTGCTTTGACAGTGTGAGCAGTTGTTGGAAGATGTAAAGCCCATCTTGAACATCCGATGACCTGTATAGTGCACTCTATGTAGTATTTTTCACATGAAGGTTTTTGACAGAAAGGACAAAAAGTAGCTGCAGTCAGTTTGTGTCATTTTTATATTTATTCATCTGGGAGAAAAATCTGAGGGACATTAAAATGTGTTTTCAACAGAGACAAGAACATAAATATAACAGAACAGGTAAATGAACATGTTTCAAGGAAACAGCTGGACTGATCAGGTCCAAACACAGAGTGATAAACTTGTCAAACAGCTGTCATATCTTTATATATAAGTTCTTTATAAATGCTGTTCACTGCAGTCTGTTTACTAATAATGTCAAACTGTTAGAAACACAGAAACATCAGAATGGTCTTTGTTCACAGAAACCTGTCTAGGATCCTTTGTTGTTCTTTTGATGCAGAGTTACATTATAAATATAAAGAGTTATTTCAGAGTCTCATCAGTTTTCCTGCATGTCTTTATTTAACACATCAGCAGGGCTGAAGCTCTCATGTTAAACACACACTGATCTATGGACACATTCATGTGTTTCTAACAGAACCAGGCTGTTATCAGCCTGCACTAACATTATGTCACACACACTGAATGTAACAGTGACAGTTTACATCATCACACAATTAGCTGTGATTGTTTCACTGTCATCAAACTAGTCAACAGGAAGTAGAATCAATAGAAACCAATCATTTACTGACAGCATGTCTGATGGAAATAAGTGCAGATTATGTATGAAGTCTAACTGCACACAGTAACTGTGTTCCAATAAGGACTTAACAGCGCCCTCTGCTGGAGTGTTTCACACTGAGAGCAGCTTTCCTCTGAATTCAGTGAGGTTATGACTGAAATTATTGGTGTAGTCGGTTTTATAAAGACCAGACCAGTAAAAACAAGAGTGTCTCTGCTGTCTGTGAGGAGATGGAGCTGAACATCAAGCTGTGCTGTTTCACAGTGAAGCCAGGCGGCTGTCACCAGGAAAAGTCTTGTCCTGAGTTTTTGAGCTCAGAGAGCAGATCAGATGTTTTTGGAGCAAGAGCACAAGTATGAAGTCGCAGAGTTAGTGATGAGAGCTTCCTGGCAAAACTGGCCTACCTGTGTGACATATTTGGAAATGAAGTAAATCTACAGCTTCAAGGGAAAGATAAAAACCTCCCTCAGGTCACAAGATCAGCTCTGTCACTGGAAAGCTTGCAGTGTGGGGCAGGAGACTCGATGAAGGAGACACAGATTCATTGGAGAACCTGCATGAATTTGTTGACACTACTGATGATGATGCCGCCTCAGTGACTCCATATATCAAGCAGCATATTTCATCACTGATGGGATACTTTTAAAAGGACTTCCATGAAAACAGTTCCCAGCATGACCAGCTCCAACTGGTTTCAGCTTTGCAGAGCAGAACCAGTTCATTGACGTCTGACTCCACACTGAGACTGCAGTTCACATCACAGACACTGAGTGGATTCTGGCTGAGTGTAGAGAAGCAGTATCCACTCTGAGGGCAGCAGGCTCTGGGCGTTCTTCTTCCTTTGGTCTCATCTTTGTGAGGCTTCTCTGCTGCTGCTGCAGACCAAGTCCAGGTCCCAGCTAAACACTGAGCAGGAGCTGAGAGCTGCAGGATCCTGCTTCAAAGCTGCTTTGAAAAGCTGTGCAAGACATCGCAGACATCCTGGAGTCAATCGACAAGCGATTGTCCAGTTTCGATGCGAGGCTGGCCCTGGTGGAGATTTTACACTGGGAATTTAAATCTCTGAGAGAATCCCTGGAATTCAGCCAGCAGCAGGTGGAAACGCTTGCTGCTGAAAATGCCACGCTACGGGAGTCGGTCAAATCTCTCACCGATAACGTGACCCAGCTAAACATTGAAAATAAAAAAATAAAAGAGTCCGTTATTGATCTACAAGCCCGTAGCATGAGAGATAATCTTGTGTTCTCTGGTATTCCAGAATCTACCGGAGAGGATGCGGAGGCAACGGTGAAAAGCTTCATCAAAATCCACCTGAAGCTGCCGGAGGACATTGTAAAGAACATCGACTTCGATAGAGTACATCGCTTGGGGGGCGTGCGGTCGCGGACCGGGAGACCACGGCCTATTGTGGCCAAATTCGGGCAATTCAAACAGAAGGAACAGGTGAAGAGTCGTGGCAGAGAGCTGAAAGGAACGGACTTCAGCGTGAACGACCAGTTCCCCAAAGAGATCCTGGAATGACGCAAGGTCCTGTTCCCAGTTCGACGTAGCTTCATCCAGAAAGGCTCCCGTGCTGTCATCGCCGTGGACCGGCTCTACGTGGACGGACAGCTGTACCGCGACCCCGGCACCACACTGTGGTTATACTGACTGCACTCCAGATAAGAAACCGCTACACTCTTTTCTTATTCATTCACACTTTCTCCTTTAACATTTGTTTAACCTAGTAATATCAATATGATGTCATAGCAGATATAACACCGTCACCCTCCGTCATTGCTTTAATTGGAATGTTTCCGTTTCGTTTCTTTTTTTTGTTGTTGCTCACAGTTCATGTGGTTTCTTTCTTTCTCTTGTCTTTCACTGCTGTGATCACCTACTTCCCCACTCACCTACAAACAAACACCCTCTATTTCTCCATATTTTCACACCACGATCACGCAAACACATCCGCTCAACGGCAGCACATTCACAACAGCCTCACAGCACGCACAGACTTGCAGCACACATAAGCAAGCCACGCTTGTTCATATTAGTGAATATTCACACACATAGTCAGACTTATGGAGCCTCTCACCTCACTTCTTTTTCTCTTTCTATTTACAAACAAGGGATGTTTCCACACTCTCTCCACCTGTCTAAACGAAACACCCAGCGTACATCATTAGACATACACACACAATTATGGGCATGCTGAGGTTTCTCACATGGAATATAAATGGAGCTGGCACCAGAGGAAAGAGGTTAAAGATATTTAACCAGCTTAAAAAACTACAGGCAGATGTTGTTTTATTACAAGAAACTCACAGACCTGTCACAGGTTTAAACGAACTTAAAACACCTGAGTTTCCTAACGTGTTTGCAGCCTGTTATAATTCTAGACAACGGGGAGTAGCAATTTTAATACATAAAAATGTTAATTTTACAGTACTCGACACAGTTATAGATCCAGAGGGTAGATTTCTAATTATTAAACTATCAATATTGAACAAAAAACTATGTATTGTAAGTATATATGGTCCAATTGTTGATGAACCCTCATTCTTCCACGGATTTTTTAGTGCACTCTCTGAACACCTTGATTGCGCACTCATTCTTGGCGGTGACCTCAACCTTGGACTAAATGAAGAAATGGATAGGCTCAACACAACAGGAACTCAGCGCAATTGGCAATCCACAAATATAATCAAACAGTATATGAGCGACTTTGGCCTTCGCAATGCATGGCGCTCCCTTCACCCCAACAGTAAGGAATATACTTTTTTCTCGCATGTTCATCACTCTTACTCTCGTCTGGATTATTTTTTGGTCAGCAGCTCACTGCTGTGTGACATTTCAGACACTGAGATTCATCCTATAGCTGTCAGTGATCATGCTCCTGTATCTTTAAAACTAATGCACAAGAATAATACTACGCCAAGTAAAAACTGGAGATTTAATACATCACTGCTTAAAGATGAAGACTTTATTAAATATTTTAAAAAGGAATGGACTTCATACTTAGACTTTAATGACACTCCCGGAATATCTGCTTCTGTTCTATGGGAAGCAGGGAAAGCTGTGATGAGAGGTAAAATAATTTCTTTCTCATCACACAAAAAGAAAGAAGAAAACAAAAATATTCAGGAATTAGAAAAAACCATCAAATCACTAGAAGAAGCCTACGCGTGCAACCAAGATCAGGAAACATTGAACAAAATATGCAAGACAAAACTAGAATTAAATGAAACTATTAATAAAAAAACACAATTCCTTATACAAAGACTTCGCTTGCAGAATTTTGAACACAGTAACAACTCAGGTCGATTTCTAGCTAACCAGTTAAAATTCAAAAATTCAAATTTTATTTGTCACGTACACAGTCATACACAGTACGATATGTAGTGAAATGCTTGGACAACTGCTCGTGACCTAAAGAGAACAAAAAAGGAAAAGGCTATGAATAAGATAGGAAATAAATATGAAAAATTAAAAAGGGTAAATTTAACTAGGAAGGAATAAAATATAAATTAAGGTTAAAAATGAAATAACTGTACAACACAAATTAGAATGAAGGGTAAATTTAACTGGGAAGAATAAGATAAAATATATAAATTAAAGTTGAAAATAAAATAACTGTACAACAAAATACACAATACACAATATAGAACTATATAAGAATGTATGAAGAAATCTAAATATAAATAAATATATAAAAATAAATAAAGAAAAAACAACTATATGTGCTGCTAAAGATTTATCGGGGAACACAATATATGACCCTGGAAGAATAAACAACATTTTTAGGGATTTCTATGAAACGTTATACTCACCACAAATAAACCCATCTAAAAATGAAATTGATCGGTTTCTTGACAACGTAACTCTCCCAAAATTACTAGATAGTCAAGCAATGGAACTGGATTCGCCACTGACGCCAAGTGAATTCCAGGAAGCCCTGATAAGTATGCCCAATAATAAGGCTCCAGGTCCAGACGGCTTCCCTGCAGAATTCTACAAAGAATTCTGGACAATTCTGGCACCAGTATTCCACGGCATGTTGCAGGAAATCGAGGAAAATGGCAGACTACCACCAAATATGAATTCTGCCAACATTAGTCTCCTGCTAAAACCAGGCAAAGACCCTTTATTTCCCTCAAGCTATCGTCCAATTTCTCTTTTAAATGTAGACCTTAAAATAATCTGCAAAGCTCTCTCAAAGAGATTAGAGAAAATAACCCCCCTCTTAATTCATCCTGACCAAACTGGTTTCATAAAAGGTCGGCACTCCTCAACAAACACTCGTAGATTACTTAATTTAATAGACTACTCATACAATAAAAACGTTGAAACCATAATATTATCTCTAGATGCAGAAAAAGCATTTGACAGAGTTAACTGGAAATTTTTATTCGCAACTTTACACAAATTGGGTTTCGGAAACTCTTTTATAAACTGGATAAGAATATTATACAATTCCCCAACAGCTCGTATCAGAACAAATGACCAGACATCCTCCAGCTTCTGTCTCCTGAGGGGCACCAGGCAGGGATGCCCACTCTCCCCTTCACTTTTTGCAATTTTTATCGAACCTCTAGCGGCAGCATTTAGACAGGCTACAACAATTAAGGGCATAAAATGTAAGAACATAGAACATAAAATCAGTCTCTATGCGGATGATGTGTTGCTTTTTCTGCAAAACACACAAACCAACCTCTCTGAGGTAATTACTCTAATAAACTGGTTTTCAAGAGTTTCAGATTATTCAATTAAGTGGCCAAAATCTACAGTTCTCCCCATTAACTGCTCCTTCCATAATTCTTCCTCTGCCCCACTGCAATCTGGAAATATTAAATATTTAGGTATTAATGTTTCTCCTAAGCTTTCAGACTTAACTAAATTAAATCACATCCCACTTCTAAAGAAAGTAGAAGGCGATCTGACTAGATGGAAATCTTTACCCATATCACTCATGGGAAGGGTCACCACTATAAAAATTATGATCTTGCCAAAAATAAATTACTTATTTTTGATGATCCCTAACAAACCATCACAAGATTGGTTCAGATCTCTGGATTCATATATTTCCAAATTCCTTTGGAAAAATAAACCTCCGCGTATCAGCTTAAAAACGCTACAAAGAACCAAGGATAGAGGAGGATTAGATCTGCCTAATTTTCACCAATACTTCTTAGCCAACAGGCTTCAGTTCATCTCAGAATGGTCAAAACATACCTTCCTAGATGAGCCCTGGCTAGATGTTGAACAGGCACTATGCAAGGATCTAGAGATTTCAGACCTACCATTTATTAGCTCAAACATCAAAAGACATGAATGCTTTAAAAGTATCAACATCAGCTTCTCTCTGACAGCATGGTGGGAGTTTCTAAAAATAACGGAGTCTTCACTAATCCCATGCAAACGTACACCTATCTGGAATAACCCAGACATATTACAAAACAATAATATGATTAATTTCCCAGAATGGAGTTGTAAAGGAATTAAATACTTAGAACGTATATTGGAGGGAACAGAATTTATCCCATTTGACAGACTAGTTGCACAATATGGGATCAACAAGAAATTTTTTTTAGAATATCAACAAATTAAATCCATAATAAAAAAGAAATTTAACCTCAGTCAAGTTGAATTACAAACACCACCAAGTGCGGCACATTTCCTTACTCTTAAATCCCCCAAATTATTATCTAAAATATACAGAACACTTTCTAAATTAGATGAATCAATATCCCTTCCTATTGCAAAGTGGGAAGCAGATTTATCAGTCAGTTTAGACCAAAACTTCTGGTCTCAGGTATGCTTAAAAACTTTTAAATTGATTAAAAATCCCTGTCTGCAATTAATACAATACAAAATACTACATAGAGTGCACTATACAGGTCATTGGATGTTCAAGATGGGCTTTACATCTTCCAACAACTGCTCACACTGTCAAAGCAATACACCAGACAATTACATTCATGCTCTTTGGTTCTGTCCACCAGTGCAGAAGTTTTGGCGCGAGATATGTGAAGACTTATCAAAGTGTCTGAAATGTAACATTCCAACTTCCCCCTTAGTGTGTTTGTTGGGCAGCTTAGATAATGTCACTTCAGAAAACAATATAGCCCATATGGTTTTCACTGCCCTATGCATAGCCAAGAAAACTGTCCTCATGAACTGGAAAAATAAAAACAATCTTAATTCTAACCAATATAGAAATTATCTATTAGATTACATTAGTTTTGATACAGCCTCAGCCACCACATCAGATCAATTGCTCTGGGCTCCTTTGATCGGCTCCATCACCTGGTGGGGGTGGGGGGTCATAGTTTGGTCCCGCTTTCAATGTTGTGATTGGTGTGGGGGCAGGGACAGGCTTAGGGCATCGGGGGGTTCCCCAGAGGCATCTTCCTTGGGGGGCTCAACCCGGGGTAGCAGTCATGTCCGGTTGGGAACTCTTTTCTGACTATTTCCTCGTGGCTGCGTGCAGCGGGGCTAGGGGAGGGTCTGTGCTGATGGACGTGGGTTACTGACCTGGTAGCCTGTCTGCCCCTGGGTGGGTCCGGGATGGGCGTGAGGGTCTGGGGGCGCTCCGTCTCTGGGCCGGGGCCCTGGCCGGGCCTCGGGTCCTGGTTTGTGTGTTGCCGGGGTTGTGGGCGGGTGGGTGCATGGGGGCCCATCCCTGGCGCAGGGTGCCGCCGGTGTGTCGAGCCGCCTGTGGGGCTCTTCAACCGGTGGGGGAGATTGTCACACCTTGCAGGAGCTTTCCTCCCCTCAGGAACTCTCTGCAGGAGGGGGAGATACAGGAGAGGTGGAGGAAGATCTCAGCCTGAGCGTCTATTGTCTCATGTAGTCTGGAAGATGAGTGGATGGTGGGGTGGGTGCAGTTTTCTCTGTGGTGGGGTTGGGTGGACTGTCCCGGGCTCTGTGGGGCCGGGGGGCACTGCTGCGCTGGGCCCCGGTCTGGATGGGCCTGGGCCCCCTTTCCCTGGCGGGTCGCGGAGTATGGGAGTGCCTACTGGGGTCAGTGGGGGAGCTGACCCCAGGGAGGGGTCACCTACCCCTCCCTTCCTTCCCTCCCCATCTCCAGCTGCCTCCCTCTTCCCGCTCCACCACAACCACCCACACATGCAGGGCCTTGGAGTAGGGGTATGTCACCAGGGTGCAGAGGAGGCTACCCCCCCCCCCCCCCCTCTGTCCCCTTCTGGCTGCCTCTGCCTCAATTTTATCCCACAACTTAGACATTCACATTACTCACACCCTCATTACACATACATATAGGATCTTGGGGGTGGGCACGATACACGGAAACCAAGTTACCATCAGGGTGTACACCTCACCCCTGGCATCGTTGCCCACCTCTCAATTTTAAATACACGTAGACATTGAGGGCTAGCAGGAGGGACTATGCGCTTACCTGCTGCTCTCTGGCAGGTAGCTCCATGCCCTCCTGGGTTTTAATTGCACCTTAGAACACACATGCATCAACACTACAATGAGCGGGTGGAGGGAGGTTTGGAGTCTTCTCTCACCCCCATTCTCTGTGGCCTGCTGGAGCGGGGGGGGCTAGGAGGAGTTGGCCGTCCGGCTGCGGTCTGGGGTGTGGGGCCTCCCTGCTGCTGCGGAGTCGGGGCGGTCTGCCTCTCCCCACCGCAGGGAAAAGGGTAACACCACCTGGGTCTGGGTGCGGTTCCCCCCTCCAGGGGCAAGGGTACCTAGACCCGGTTGGTAGAGTATGCTTGGGGAGTGTGATCGTGTATACAGCGTCTCTTTATGTCTGTCTCCACGTCGGTTGAGTGTGAAGTGCACATGAGAGCATGAGGGTGGGAATGGATGTTTGTGTCTGTGTGTGCCTGTATGTCTGTGCCTACATGTCAGGTTGGGTATCAGATGCCACCTCTTTGGGGACATCTCGGGCCTTCCAAGGTTTGGAGGCCTATCTCCACCCACCACCACTTCCCCTGCCGGTGGCAGACTCCCTCAGGTGTCGGTGCGTTGGTGGTTCTTTGTATCTGGGGGTGGGCGTCCGGGTACACACCGGCTCACTCCTTGGCGGCCGCTTATTGGGGCTCGCTCGGGCCACTTCGGAGGTGGGGTGCCCCCGGCCTCTCGGCCTGGGGCTCGGTCACTCAGGCACAGCTGGCTGCCGGTGTAGTTCACGGGCGCGTCACTGCAACTCCCCCTGGCTTCTGCTCCGCGGCTGCTGAATGAGCCCTCATTTGGGACTCTCCTCAGCTCTTACTGGGACAGTGGCGCGGCTGCCCCTCTGTGGGTCTTCCTTGGTCTCTTGTGTTCTGGGGGCCTCTGGATGTCTGGAGTTTTGATCTCCTCCATACCTGCTTGATACCATAAAGGACGGGGCTGTGGCTCCCCACACTCCCTAGCAGATCATTACATGGAGAAACCTTTGGAATGCAAGCATGCTGATCCACACAGGTATGCACACAGGTGTACACATGGGTATTCACAGACGCGGACTACAGCTTTCTTGGCTGCTGCCTCAAAGCACATTGTGCGCTGTCTATCTTGCATGCTGCACAATATCGTTTATTATTTAGTAACTATTGATATCTACTGCTAGCTAGTTTATTGTGATGGTGCTTTTTTTTTTTTATTATGTTGCTCTCTGTTGTTTGCTGTCTCCTCTGTTTTTTTTCTCCATACCGGTTGACCCAGGAGTTTTGTTTTTTCTGTTTGTTTTTTTTTCTCTCTTCCCCCCCTTCTCACCGTCTCTTCTCCCCTTTGGTTTTCTTTCTCTCTCTCCCTCTCTTTCTTTCATTCTTTCCCCCTGTCATGTCTGTCCCGTTTGCAACTGAAAATAAAATAAATTCATCATTATAATAAAGGTCAATCAAATGGACCAATATGGCAAGGCCATGATGATCCACTTGGTAAAATAAATCCGCTTGGCATCTTTCTTGGCCTCAAGACAACAATTCTGATGGCTATAGATCCAAACGGGACAACAAAAAAAGAAAGAAAATTATAGATGTGATGGTAACAGAGACAGTAGGTTTCCTAATTTGCGGAGGAGATTTAAAAATACATCTACAACCAAAGCTAGATATTTCCAATAGAAAAGCACAGAATACTAAAACATTAATTAAGAACATAAATACATTGATGAAGGAGGTGGGACTAATTGATATATGGAGAGACTTGCATCCCTACCAAAGGGATTATACTTATTTTTCCTCACCGCACTCGTTATACACAAGAATAGATTATTTCATAACTTTTGGGAAAAATAAAGATAAAATAAACACTTGTGCAATTGGAGCAATAGAGTTAAGCGATCATGCACCAGTATACCTGTCTGTTGATTTAAACGTGCAACCAAAACTCAATAATTGGAAATTAAATTCAAGCTTACTGAATGATCCTCACTTTAAAGGACACATTAAGAAAGAGATTCACTTCTATATGGAAACTAATGATAATGGTGAGGTGTCTCCTCCTATACTGTGGGATGCCTTAAAAGCTGTCCTGAGAGGGAAAATTATAGCAATATCCTCTTATAAGAAAAAGATGAGAAATAAGAAATTAGAAGAGCTACAAAATAAGAATTAGAGAAAAGGCATGAAAGAAAAACATCTCAGGATATATTGGAGGAAATTAGGAAAACAAGAAATGAAATAAATGATTTGACCACATATGAAATTAAAAAAAAATTAATGTTTCTTAAACAAAGGTATTATGAGGGAGGATCTAGCCTGGAAACTAAAAAAGAAAATAGCAGATAATACAGTTCACAAAATTAAACATCCAGTGACAAAACTAATAAAAAAATAAACCAATAGAAGTTCAGAGTGCATTTGAAACATTTTATAAGACTCTGTATGCTAATAACACAGAGAGTAGTATAGTTGAAATTAACAGTTTTTTAGATTCTCTTGATTTACCAGTACTGAATGAAGAACAGAATAAAACTCTGATTGAAGATATAACAGAAAAGGAACTAAGAATAGCAATAAGTAAAGTTAAAATAAATAAATCTCCAGGATCAGATGGATATACGGCAGAATGGTACAAGGAGCTAAAAGAAGAATTAATACCAGTGATGCTTCTAACAATGAATTGGATCCTAAAGAAGTCTCAAGTACCTTCTAGCTGGAAAGAAGCAATTATCTCTGCCATCCCAAAAGAAAGCAAGGATAAATTAGAATGTGCGTCATATAGACCAATATCTGTTCTTAATACAGATTACAAGCTGTTTACATCTATCATGGCTCGACGATTAGAAAAGTTCTTACCTAATCTAATTCATAATGATCAAACAGGTTTTATTCGAGAGAGCCAAATACAAGATAATGTACGACGGACATTACAAATTATTAATCATATTCAAAAGAATAAAATAGAAGCAATGGTAATCAGTATCGATGCAGAAAAATCATTCGATTCAGTTAATTGGAACTTTCTTTACAGAGTCTTGCATACATTTGGCTTTCACGAAAATATAATTAAGACAATACAGGCACTTTATGATAACCCTACGGCAAGGATTAAAATTAATGGCTACCTATCAAATAGTATTAAGCTGCAAAGAGGAACAAGGCAGGGCTGTGCGTGCTCACCATTATTATTTGCGTTATATCTGGAACCATTGGCTCAATATATAAGACAAAATAAAGAAGTAGAAGGTATTAATATCCATGAAAAGGAGGATAAATTAGCCTGCTATGCAGATGATATTTTAATATTTTTGGGTCAACCATCAAACTCTTTACCTAAATTAATGCAATCATTTGAATACTTTGGTCGACTATCTGGATATAGGGTTAATATGAGTGAAACACAATTGCTTAAGTACAACTATATTCCATCAGAAGAAATTAAAAATAAGTATCAATTAGCATGGCAAACAGAGTACTTTAAATATCTAGGAGTCATAATACCTAAGGATCTTACAGAACTATTAGAACGAAATTATTTACCAATACAGAAAAAAATTAAGGAACATATAGCGAGATGGAATCTAATTCCATATTTAAGTTTATATTCGAGAATAGACTCAATTAAAAATAATATTCTTCCTAAATTATTATATTTATTTCAAACATTACCAATAGAAATTAACCAGAAACAGTTTAATGAATGGGATAAAATTTTGTCAAGATACATATGGCAAGGAAAAAGGCCCCGAATTAGATTTAAAACTCTTCAACTTAACAAAGGAAAAGGGGGTGGGGCTTACCTTCTCTTAGGGTATATTATTGGGCAGCACAATTAAGGCCTATGATATGCTGATGTAATCCTTCATATGACGCTCAATGGAAAGTTATTGAGGAGAGTCTGACCTCCATCCCCATATAAGCTATTATAGCAGACAGAAGCTTGCAAAATTTAATAAAAACTATTGAAAATCCATGGATCAAGTTGACTTTTAAAATTTGGGAAACAGTAATAAAAGAATATAAACTAGAAGAGGATATAGCAGTTCTTAAGTGGTGTGCATATGACACACATTTTGCTCCAAATAAATTGGACACCAGATTCAAAGATTGGACATATAAAGGATTAACAGCTTTATGTATGGTAATGGAGGAAGGCAGACTAATTAGTTTTGATAAAATGAAAGATAAATATTCATTAGAAACACAGGATTTTTATAGATGTCTACAGATGAGGCATTTTGTCAATAAAACGATAAAAGCTAAGGCTGAATTGAGTAAACAGCTGCTAGACGTATTTAAAAGGGCAGTTCAAATAAAAATAGAGGTATTATAGGTGACCTCTATAAAGGATTAACAAATATGAAATTACACTCAACCTTGTATATCAAAACAAAATGGGAAATGGAGGGAGGAATAGAGATAAAGGAGGAAGAATGGACAACAATATGGGCATATCAATGGAAATGTAGCAGCTCACAGAGCTGGCGGGAATTTGGGTGGAAATGCCTGATAAGATATTTTATTACACCTCACCAAAAATCTCACTATGAAGGTAACCCTCAAGCTTGCTGGAGAAATTGTGGAAATACAAATGCAAATCACTATCATATTTTCTGGGACTGTCATGTTATTAAAACTTATTGGAAGGGAATACATGCAGCAATACAAGAGACATTTGGAAGATATTTACCTTTGGAAAGTAAAACTCTACGTTTTGGACTTATGCCAGCAGGATGGACAAAGAACGATAAATACTTGTTTAATATTTTACTGGCAGCAGGCAAAAAAGCCATCACAAAAAAATGGCTTTCTTCAGAGAGCCCAGCTATGAACACGTGGATGAACATCACACTGGACATTTACAGAATGGAGAAAATGACAGCAGATGTGAACTACAAGAGGGACCTGTTTGTATCACGATGGAAGAAATGGATGGACTACATTAGAAAACGCAGGCCAGTTTTTGCTTTTGCGTTAGATTTTGACTTTGATAACTACTAGAAGACTAGAGGAAAAATTAGTTACATTAATGGAAACAAAAACACACTCCCTATATTTATTTATTTATTTTTCTTTCCTTTTTCTTTTTCTTTATGTATTTTTTATTTATGTTGTTTGTTGTTTCCTGTTTTGCTTCTTTTTCTTTTCTTCTTCTTCTTTCATTCTTATTGTATGGGTATTTTAGTTGTTTAAATATAGAAAAAAATAAAAAAATATATGTACTGAAAGATAGCTGAAGTTGATGGTATTGTATAGTGATTCTAAAATGTCAATAAAAAAAAAAGCTGGAATCAAATGAGTCCAAGTCTTCTGCTGATTCAGCATCACATTCATCTTTGCTCCTTGTTCTGCATCCCCACCATGGACTTCATTCCTTTCCAAGCCAGCCTTGAGTGTCCTTTATTCAGCTCATCCTCTGCTTTACTTTTACACCTGATTTTAGCTGCTTTTCTTCTCTCCCTCATAACAAGACAGCTTCTTCTGCCTGAGAACATGTTGGAGTGATTTACTAATCCAGGGCTGATTTTTGGGGAAAATAGTTCCTGTTTTCAAAGTAATCCCCATTTTTCCCAGAATGAAATGTAAGTAGAAATAAATGATCTAAGTGAGAACATGAGCCTTTAAAAAGGCTCTTCTGAGGCTGCTGCCAGTGGTCAAAGCCTCCAACAAAGCTCTGTAAGTACATATGTGATCATAGCTTTAGTTTTTAAATGTTTATTCTAGTTAACACAGATCAGGTGGAACAACTCAAATAAAATATCAAAAATATTAAGTGGTCATCGGTACTCAGTTTGTTCAATACTGAATACAATGGAGCACAAATTGTCCACGTTTCTGAAATATTTCTGGGTGTAACTGTCACCAAAGTGCAATTTAGACCTGGCCTGTGGTTGTTATCTAAGTGATAATCATCAATTCTACTAAAACAAATACAAAATAAAGAAATTTGACACATTCTGTTGATATCAAAAGCACACTGAACAATTCAGTGTTGTTTTACTGCTGTTCTCTCTTCACTTCTTCTCCTCTGATTCTCTCCACATGTTGTTCTGCATCAGTGCTCAGTTTCCTGACAAAACAAGATGAAATATTGCTAAATATAATAGTATCTCATTACACTTCAACAGAAGTGTTTTATTTTTGTAATTGTTTATCTGTTATTTTTCAGACTGAGTCACTGTGACCTGTCAGAGAGAAGCTGTGAAGCTCTGGCCTCAGGTCTCAGCTCTCAGACCTCTAATCTGAGACAGCTGGACCTGAGTAACAGTAACCTGAAGGATTCAGGCGTGAAGCTTCTGTCTGAAGGACTGAAGAGTCCACACTGTACACTGGAAACTCTCAGGTGAGATCAAGCATTTTTCTTTCATCAACTGACAGAATTAGCAGATTAATAATAAGGCAGTCCTCTAATAAGAGGAGAAGTGGAGGTGTTTTGAAGGGCAACATACTCTTATGTTAACAAGACAGGAAGTAGTTCCTGGGAACTGCTTCCTTTGTTATTGTCTAAGTAGAAACATGATGGTGAAACAGTGATGAGTTTGCAGAGGTGGATCCACACAACACAACACAACAATGCTGTTGCGTGCTGAAAGCAGACTTCTCACAGATTCTGAGGCTGCAGGTTTCATCACTGTCCAACCAAAATTCACTGAACCAGCAGTAAATGAACGTCCAAAACTACGCTTCATGTTTAAAAAACAGATGATCAGGGGGATTTGTGTTTACATCTTTTTTGTGTGATCTGTTCACCTGCTGTTTCAGCTGTTTGGTGGTTGTTGAGATGGTTTTGTGAACTTTTAGCTGAGATTCTGACGTGTCTGTAGATACCACACATGTCTAATTACTTTGTACAGCATGAATGGCCATAACGAGGTTTTTAACAATAAGAAAAGTTGTAAAACTTCAGAAAATATAGTTAAAAGTCCAAAACCTTCTACGTCTGGTGGCTTGTGGTAAGGAGCAGATCAAACGAGTAAAGAATTACGTTATAATTATAAATGGCTTCAACAGCACATTCAGGTCTGTGAGACTCATTTAGACACTGAGCCGTGGCTCTGTGCTACATGCACATATTTCTGCATCTCTGCCATTTAGACACACTTTATATATAGTTTATTTTATGTAGTATTCAATACTGAACTGTACATTTAGTCTTTTTAAATGCAGCAAGTGTTATTCAGTGTTTTCATAAAAGCCTTATTTCTATCCATTTACTGCTATTAGGAAGAACACGTGAGGTTTAAGACCTGGACCAGTTTGAAACCTTTTGTCCTCCACAATGTGCTCACATTGATTATCAGCAAGCCTGGAAATTCATCAATATTTGACATATGAAATTATCTCAAGGGCTGGATTTGGCACACGGGCCATATGTTTGACACCCCTGGTTTACACAGTTTGGTATTCAATGTACAAGTGAGTTAGCTCTCAGCTAACTAGCAGACAAGCTAACTGCTGGGACTGCGTCTTTCTAACAAGAGCGTCAGACACTCAGACTGGTTTCCTTTGTGGATGATGATGTGTTCTCACACTGATCCTTCATGCTGATGCTGCCATCCACCCACTGCTCCTGGATTCCTCATCATCATCTCCATCAGCCCTCACAATACTCCACCTTCATCAGCTTCATGTTCAGCAGCCTGGATGGACAGTAATTCTTTCCATGGGTTATGGTGGGACATTGAGAGCTGAAGTCAAACAGCAGTGAGAATGAAAGACTGATTCATTTCTATTTAGTCTTGTGATGTGCAGCTTTGTTCAGAGCATTAAGGCCCAGCAAAGATTACTGAGGTCATAGAGTCCTGATGAAACCTGTGTGCTTATAGAAACTGAGACCAGATGAACCAGAATAGAAGGACATTAAAATGAAGTGTCAGCTACACAAAGGCAAAGCTATTCAGTTGTTGCTGTGAGTTATTTAAATGGAGGATGGAGTCAGACTTTAAGCTGCTGGACTCAGTCACTATATCCTGTTGTCCTCATAGAACCTGGATACACAGACTCACCTGTGACACAGTGACACACAGTGTGGGCTACACACACATTAGAAAGTGGATCAGTCACACTTGTGCAATCATTTGTTGTGCTGGGAAACCATGAACACTTTGAATCACATTAATGGCTTTGTTACAGCAACATGCAATCATGAGTTCAAAAGTAGTGTATTGTGTACTTATTTTAATAGTACTGCAGTATGAGAAGTGCAACATTCAGTGTGCAGAAACAGATCAGGTGCTTTCTAACAGCAGTGTTCCCTTTAACACAGCAGCAGTTCAAATATTTCTGTCAGTCTGAGCTGAAACATGAATCTAATCAAATATCAAATCAAAGTTCTTTGCCTCTGCCAGGACGTTAACATTTGATCTAGTTTTTTTACAAAGTTCCCTCAGCGTCCAGAGCCACCAACATACCTTTGATCAACAGCAAGTGAACATTTATAAATGTGTGTTTGCAGAACAGGAAGCAGCAGAACTATTGTTCTGTTATCAGGCAGCAGCACAAACGCTCATCAGCTCATTTACTGTGCAGGACTTTGAGTGTGTGAAGTGTGTGTTTGTGCTGGATTTCCTTTGGAGAATCTCAGTCAGAAACAAGACAAAGAAAAACTCTTTCAACAGTCCAGGTTGAGTTGACAACATGAACTGCATTTATCTTCCTCTGACTTGACATGTTCTTCCTCCTCTGCACCGAGCCAGCTGCTAAGACTCACAAGCTCATTAACATTTTCTGATGATAAAGAAACTCTCTTCTTCTGCACAATATGAGCAGCAACAGAGAAGAAGCTTTCACAGGTACAGATGTTGCAGCTGTGGCCAACTACATGTGCTGCATGTTTGGAGCAGCACTCTAATGGACAGGCCTCTGTACTGATGGTGGGCTCTGCTCTGTATCCACCACACTGTTCTCAGCTGAGTCTTCCTCCTGTTCACACTCTGATGAAGCACCAACAGGGCCAACTTCTTCTCTGGTGGCTCGGATGTTGTTGCTTCCACAGGTTTCCCTCCAACAACCCTCTGTTCCTGCAGTGAGATCAGTAAGATCTGGGTAAACACTTGAGCTCCTTGAATCTGGCTCCAGCAGCAGTTTTCACATATACAATGTTGGCATTTTGCTTGCGTGTCTCCAGGTCTGTTCTGAATGTAGACTTGAATTTGACCACGTAGGCGGGGTCATCATCTGAGCTCTCCATCACCTGAGAGAGATGACAAAACACAGAATCACAGAGCATGAAACCAATGTTTCTCCTCCCAGAAGTTCAGTCACAGACCTGCAACAGAAACAAGAGTCAAAGATTCAAATGACGCAGAGCTTTCATTTACTTATATCCACAAACATGTCCTCTACATATTCATGCTGTATTTACACACACATACAGAGGCTGTTTGTCTCTCACACACAGACAGGACACTGAGAAATACATCATGTTAAATATACCTGCAGGCTTCCAGCTGTGCACTTTGTCCCTGTCAGCTGTGATTGCCATGGCAACCTTGGTGTTGTGGGCGATGCAGGGACGTGTTCAAAGGCAGACGTCTGGCAGCAGCATCATATTTGATGCACTATCTGTACTGAGTGTGCTGACTTTATTTCAAATGTCCCACTGCTGTGCAACATGAATCACATGTTCTGCACGTTTCTGTAACTCCCAGGTA
This sequence comes from Aulonocara sp. 'chitande type north' Nkhata Bay, assembly GCF_057382095.1. Classification (NCBI taxonomy): domain Eukaryota; kingdom Metazoa; phylum Chordata; class Actinopteri; order Cichliformes; family Cichlidae; genus Aulonocara; species Aulonocara sp. 'chitande type north' Nkhata Bay. Next base: position 69,316,309 of record NC_141346.1, read on the forward strand.
ACCATGGTTACCCAGCCACGCCCAGTAGTCTCCAGAGAGACCAACAGCTGGTTCACGTTGTAACGCCGTGGCTTTCGTAGTCTCTCCTTTTTCTACAGCTCATGTGTTCTTCTTGTGATGCTGCGTCTTGAGGCTCATACATGCCGTCATTTGTTGATCCTAAGAACGTTCCTCAGACCGACTTCTTCAACAACAGATAACTTTAGTTGTATCAACACTGCCTCCTGGAACAGTTTAAAATGAACATGTCAAAGATCTGTACCTGTCTCCATGTTTCTGTCCCCGCCCCTTTCTTTCTGTCCTTGGTCATGTGAGCGCTGCAGTAGTATTAGGCCCACCCTCAATGCTCGCATTGGCTGAGACGCATAATGACGCCCATTTCAAGCCAGCACTGATCAACATCCCTCCTGTGACCCATGGCTTTTATATTCAGAGCCAGTGAGCACTTTCACAATAATCATGATTTTAAAAACTGTGATTAAAATAATTGCTGACGTTGATCACTTAATGAGTTAACGAGATTATAACAGGTTAAGTTGCCCTAATAATTATACTTTGGTGACAAACTGATGTGATCTCCATGTTTCCTTTGTTGGACTGTGGGCGAGTTTCAGAACTGAATGTACTGAGTAACATGTAGAGTTTAAACATGTGTCAGTTCCAGTTTTAGAGCTCTAAAGTGCAGCTATCATGTTAGGAATATGTTAGGAATAGACAGGAACACTGAGCACACTGAGGTCAAATCTTTATTTTACCACTCGCTGCATTCTTGATGTTCATGAATTCAGCAGCTTCATGATTGTCTGCAGCATTAATCTCATATTTCCATTAAAAGTGTTGAATTTGACTGTTTGATGTTCTTTATGATCTCTGGCACCAGTTCATCTGTAGGCTGAGCTCAGTCCATCCAGTTAGTGAAAAGATGTTTAATCCTTTAAGACCTACCATAGAACCAAGTCCACCAGAGCTTATATTATATTTTTACCTGCTGTGGTGCCATTTTTGGGAGCATTTCAAGTTGCTATACATCAATACAACCATTATAGCCCAGATTTTAATAATATGTATTCATTAAGTGCATAGTAATTACATAAATTGCAAAAAAGTGCAGTAAACTACAAAAAAATTGAAAATCGTTTTTGCTTTTTTAACATATATTTGTAGTTAGAGAAATTTAAGAGGCTTATCCCTCAAAACTGTAAATACAAAAAAGTTGCACAAAATAGTTTCCCACCACAGGAAATTTATTTTGAGTGTCTTCATAGTTTTATTTTTGAAATACACCAATTTTTATACACTGCAGGAAAAACGAAAATAAATATTATACTGCAAATTTGCAAAAAAGCAGCATATGCATCAAAATAAACTATTTCCAGCAGTGCAATATGAGTCCTAAGCATCCCAGAAACGACACAGAGAGTCATAAAGTCAAAGTCAACTTTTAAAAAGACGAGTATAGGCCCTGAGGCCCTGATAGTAAAAAAAGACTACATTTTCGCGAAAATGACGTCACTTCCGGTTTCGGGCAGGTAATGGCGGAAATGCAAAAGTTCGCGCTGACGTCTATTCCAACGTAGGAAGTGTTATGAACAGCTGATCGGATCGGTAAAGCGTGTGTTAGGAGTTTTCCTGTAATGCAACTCAGGTTGGAATAAATGATACTCAGACAGGTTTGCAGGTTTAACGTGCACACGGGTGAGAGTTCAAACGGAGACTCACACACCGCAGCAGTTGCCACCCTTTAGTTATACTCAAGCATGTTTGCGTCACAGACACATGCAGGAAGAGATAACATACAACGATAGAGACTTCGTGCTGAGCTTGCACAGTGTAACTTCTCTAGTACAAAGAGCAAACACATCTAGAGAACCTCAAATGAAAATGTACTTCTATACATAAACATAATAAAATCTTTTAACAGCGTGTTTCTGGAATATTATGTTTTTGTTCCTGCAAGCGCTTTTTATGCGGTTTTTGCAAAGCTTTATGTGGAAGGAAACCGTGACCTAGGACAAGCTGATGACATAAGACGTAAGTACAACTCCTCCGGTTTCATATGCAAAAAAAATTTTTGCGCTAGCTTACGTGGTTGCAGTGCTACTGGGATTTAAAAATAGTTCTGCAAAACAGAGCGTGCCCGCTCCGATCGGCTGTAAAGGGTTAAAGGTCTCCTTGTTCTGTGAGCGTGCACAGATCCTGAAGCAGAAAGCCTGGTTTACAGAGAAATGATCATCAATGTGGTGATGCTCATCATCTCTGACTGGGATTTGAGGTTTTGTCAAAGCAGCAAAGAAAGCCTGGCTATGTTGGACTGGGTGTGGCAGTAGCTCCCAGTTTGAGTTCAGGAGACAGACACCCTCTCTACTTTGAAGATCAGCTTCAAACTTTCCTTTTTGATAAATATGCTGCCCTCACGACACGTGACCCTGTGAGGTTAGACAGCTAGCGAACAAATAGAAGAGGTCTTCCACACAAGGCTTGACTTTCTTGTTTTTATGTAACTAGAACATGAGAAAAAATGAAAATGAATCGCTGGTTAACACACATCTTAATAACAACTTGCCGATTAGCCTAGCTTAACATGTACATTACATCAGCATACAGTTCGCTCCATGTAAACACACATAACGACTGTCTCTACACATGTCAATACTCACAAAGACGAACATTTTCCGAGGTGCGAACGTGTAGAGCACTCTTAGCGTGAACATGAACTAGTCCCTATTTAATAACTGCCGGAGCACTTTTTCACGACATCATAAACGAAAGGGTACATCAAAGATAGGTTAGTGAACAGAGCGCTCCCTCGCTCCATTTCCGCACATAGGATACAAAGATCTCTTGTGGCAATGATGTCTCACTCTGAGCTTATTTATCACTCTGCTTATGTAGCTCAATCAGCACACACACCAACCGCTGACTTTTGACTCAAGGGCATAACACTCCCCGCTTGATATACACACATTATATCACAATAAACATCAATACAACATATTCAAACATCATCTAGCATTGAAGAATATTCATTCAGTCTCTGCAAGCAAAACAACAATCTCTGAAACTGGTCTGAGAAACATTTTAACAGTCCCATCTTTTACAGTCCGCACTTCCACTTTTCGGACCTTCTTGTCGCTGCTGGGGAATGTTTTTACTATTAGTCCCATGGGCCATTCGTTCCTGCTGGCTTGGGGGTCCTTTAGCAGGACCACATCTCCTATTTTGACATTAGGTCTAGTCTCTGTCCATTTTGCACGACCTTGTAAGGTGGATAAATACTCTCCCTTCCACCTTTTCCAAAAAGCGTCAGCGAGGAGTTGAACATGTTTCCATTGTTTCCCAAACAGCTGCCCTGATGAGAAGTTCCCAAGTGGGGCGGACACAGCACTCATCTTCTGCGTTAGTAGCACTGCTGGAGTGAGTACTGCAGGACTGTCAGGGTCGGTGGATATGGGAACAAGAGGCCTTGCATTAATAATTGCCATCACCTCGGCCATGAAGGTGCACAACACTTCATGAGTAAGACGTGTTTGTTCAGTTCGTAACAACATTGCATCCAGAATGCGCCTGGCAACGCCTATAAGGCGCTCCCACGAGCCTCCCATATGAGACGCATGAGGGGGATTGAAAGTCCAAACACACCCTCTCTCTTGCAGGTACTTTCCTACTGCTTTGTTTCCTGAGTTTAGGTCTAATTCCTTACAAGCGCCCACAAAATTCGTGCCTCTGTCCGAGCGCAGAAACTTGGCCGGGCCCCGAATAGAGAAGAGCCTTCTTAATGCATTGATAAAACTATCAGCAGACATAGTCTCTATCAGTTCGATATGCACAGCCCTAGTTGACATGCATGTGAATAACACAGCCCAACGTTTGTTCTGGGAACAACCACCTCTTGTACGACGCGTCACAATAGTCCATGGCCCAAATACATCTAGGCCTACAGTGGTAAAGGGTTGTTCAGGGGTGACTCGGTCTGCAGGCAAGTCTGCCATTTTCTGGATCTGCATTTTGCCTCGCAACTTGCGACATGTGACACACCGATGAATGACAGATGACACAAGCCGCTTCCCTCCAATTATCCAGTACCCAGCACCACGGATAGCTCCTTCAGTTATGTGTCTTCCTTGATGAGCCACTCGTTCATGATAGTGAGTTACAATTAGCATGGCGATGTGGCTGGTAGATGGGATAATCAGAGGGTGCTTTTCATTCTCTGTGAGATCGGCAGCAGAAAGACGTCCACCGACTCGTAAGAGACTGTCTTTGTCCACTACAGGATTGAGCTTTTTGAGTGCATCAAATATGCCACTGACCTTCCTTCCTTCTTTAATGTTTTCAAGCGTCCCTTTGTAAGCTTCTTGTTGGACGGCTCGAATAATGACTGCTTGGGCTCGGGTGAGTTCTTGGACGCTCGGTGTCTCACTGAAACCTTTCCATCCCCTTCGCCCACTTTTGTGCAAAGGATGTAACTACATGAATGAGTCTGGCTATGACTCTGCAAAGAGTGATCCAGTTTGAGTACTTTTTGAAACGGTCAGAACCCAACTGTGGCTCTGCTACAGTAGTTTTCATTACTTTTATTTCCGGATGTATCTCTCTGTCTTTTTCAGGTTCGATGAGCGTGAAAGGACCAGTGTGTGGTTCTGTGTGTGGGTCAGAGTACAGAAAGGGTGGACCTGAGAACCAGGTACTGTTCTGCAGGTCTGCTGCTGGAATGAACCGAGTGGCCTGGTCAGCTGGATTTAACTCACTTGGTACATAATGCCATTGACTCGGATGGGTGGATGCTCTAATGCGCGTAACCCTGTTGGCAACATACATGTAGAATCGTCTGGAGGTGTTGTGTATGTACCCCAACACAATCCTACTGTCTGTGTAAAAAGTCACATTGTCTACTTTAATGTCTAACTCGTCTCTGATGAGCTCAAACATTTCCACTGCGAGCACAGCAGCACATAGTTCCAGGCGTGGTACAGTGTGTGCGGGGCGGGGTGCGAGTTTAGACTTCCCCATCACAAACCCAGTATGACACTGTCCTTCACTGTCAACTGTACGCAGATAGACTACTGCACCTATAGCGACAGTGGAGGCATCACAGAAAATGCAAAGTTCTTTCACTTTCGTTGTGCTTAACGTACCTGGGCTGTAGCACCTTGGTATTTGGAGGTTCTCAAGGGCTTGCAAAGAGTCTTTCCATAAGTCCCACCTCTCCTGTTTCTCAGGGGGTAAGAGTGTGTCCCAGTCTTTTCCATCAGATGACAGTTCCCTGAGTAATGCTTTGCCCTGCATTATTATGGGAGCAGCAAATCCCAAAGGGTCATAGAGGCTATTAACTGTCGACAATACTCCCCTCCGTGTGAATGGTTTGCTCTCATTTGACACCTGGTAAGTGAAGCTGTCAGATTGTAGGTTCCAACAGAGTCCCAAGCTTCTCTGAACTGGAAGAGGGTCTACTCCTAGGTCTAAATCTTTCAGGTCCTTTGCACGATCCTCAACAGGGAAAGCTTCCATGACTTGACTGCAGTTTGATGCCACCTTGTGGAGGCGCAAGTTAGACTCTGCCAACATGTTTTGCGTTCTTGTGAGCAGGTTGATTGCTTCCTCTGGCGTGGCGACTGATGTGAGACCATCGTCAACATAAAACTGACGCTCAACAAACTGTCTTGCCTCAGATCCGTGTTCTCGTTCTCCCTGCTGTGCTGCCTGTCTCATGCAGTAGATGGCAACAGCGGGTGACGGGCTGTTTCCAAACACGTGGACCTTCATTCTAAACTCAACTATGCTCTTTGTAATGTCATTGTCCTCATACCACAGATAACGCAGATAATCTCTGTGGTCTTCGCGCACAACGAAGCAGTAAAACATTTGCTGCACATCGGCTGTCAGGGCTATGGGCTCTTTGCGGAAGCGCAACAGCACTCCCAATAGGGAGTTGTTCAAATCAGGTCCGCCAAGAAGCACTTGATTGAGCGAAATTCCATCACATTCTGCACTTGAATCAAACACGACTCGTATTTGTTGTGGCTTCTGTGGGTGGTATACCCCAAACGTGGGCAGATACCAATGTTCTTTATTTAGTGGCAGAGGAGGGGCAGGCTCGGCTTGGTCGTTATCCAACATTTTCTGCATGAATTGGATGTAGTGATCTTTCATTTCTGGTCTCTTTTCCAAAGTCTTTCGGAGAGAGCAGAGGCGTTTTAGGGCTTGTTCTCTGTTGTCAGGGAGCCTCCTTCTCTGTGAGCGAAAGGGTAAAGGTGCAACCCAGCTGTTCTCTTGGTTTTGATAAACTTCACTGTCCATTATTGTCAGGAATGCTCTGTCGTCGATAGACATGGCTTGTTTGTTATCACCCTCAGATCTAACAAACACAGAGTGTCCCAAATCGTCTGTGATGCAGGTTGCATTCATAGTGACCCCATAATTCTCTTTAACGTGAATTGTGTTTGGGCAAGGCTCAAAATAGGATGCACGTCCATTATCTAAGGTGTGTGTTTTATAGACATTGACCTCTGACTGACTGTGCACTTTTCCTAGACACACCTCCCCCACAATAACCCAACCCAGGTCTAGCCTTTGGGCGTATGGTGCATCATTGGGTCCGTTGATTTGCTCACGTACCTTATGGACCCTGATGACGTCCCTTCCAAGGAGTAAAAGGATTGGGGCGTGGTGGTCGACAGGTGGGATGTTATCTGTCACTGGAAGAAGATGTGGGTGATGCTGGGCAATCTCTGGAGAGGGTATTTCAGATCTATTGTCCGGCACAGAGTCACATTCAATTAAAGGGGGTAGCTGGATGTTGACTTCTCCATCCAAAGACTCGAGGAAGAAGTTTACAGCTCTCCTACCTGAGGTTTGTTCTCTGCCAGAGCAAGTCTTTAAGGTGTATGGAGTGGGTTTGGCATTGATTTTGAAAAGGCTGAAAAACTCTGACTTAACCAGTGACCTGTTGGACTGATCATCTATTACTGCATACATTTTTATAGCTCTCTCTTTTTGGCCTGCGGGATACACTTTGACCAAACTGATCTTAGAACATGAACGTGGGCTATCACCTTGGCCACATACCTCTGTGCACTTCGACTCGACTGAAGGTGAGCTCTCGATTTGCTCTTCATTGTCGTTGTTTCCTGGTGTAGTACTCTTAGGGGCAGGAGTAGGACCAGGATGCATTGCAGATAAGTGTTTAAGGCTGTCACACTCGATACACTTAACCACTGCTTTACAGTTTTTTGCAATGTGTTGGACAGACCCACAGCATCTGTAGCATATGTGGTGCTCTTTGAGATAGGCTTGTCTTTCTTCAATAGTTTTGTCTCTAAAGAGCTTACACTTTTTGAGTGGATGTGGTTTTTTGTGGATTGGGCACTGGCGATCCGGTTCCTCCATTTTCTTTGGACTGAGATTATTCTGGTCCGACTCTGCCGTAATGTCCATTTTGTGTGCTGACACAGTAGGTTTGCGACTATAAGACCTCAGTTTTTCTGTTGGGGGAGAAGGGACATGGGTGTTGGCCTTGGACATAGCAAAGCTTGGGTCATTCCTCATTTTCGCTTGCCGCTGGACAAATTGTGTGAAAACTGAGAAAGGAGGAAATGACACACTATGAGTCTCCTTGTACTGTGTTCCTACAGTTGTCCACTTTTCCTGTAGGTTGAAGGGAAGTTTTTCCACTATTTGCCTGACTCCTCTAGCTGTGTCCAGGTAAGCAAGTCCTGGGAGCGCACCATCTTGTTTAGCACACTGAAGCTCCAATAAGATGTCACTAAGTTCCTGCAGCTTAACATTGTCTTTGTTTGTGAGTTTGGGAAAGTCCTCTACCTTTTTTAAGAGTGCGTCCTCAATAGCCTCAGGTGAGCCGTAGCACTCTTCAAGGCGCTGCCAGATCATCTTCGCACCTGCAGCAGGATTGAGGGTGTGTACAGCACGAATGCGCTTAGCCTGTTCGGATGATGTTGGACCCAACCATTTTGTTAGCAAGTCTAATTCCTCTCTTGGAGACAAATTTAGGTCTTTGGTTGCGCTGATGAATGAGGTTTTCCATGCCCAATAGTTTTCAGGTTTGTCATCAAATTGCAAAAGACCTGTGCTGACTAGTTCTTTGCGAATTAGGTATTTTGCAAACTGTTGCATTTCACTTGATTCAGGTACACAGTTGTTAAGGTTGGGGGTGTGCTTTGTGGAGTTGGACCAGTACGTGTCGACTACACCAGTGTTCACTGTTTGCTCCTGTTTCCTTTCTCTATTTACAGGTGGTGTTTTCGTCTGAGTGTTGGTTATAAAAGGATTAGTTATTTGTGTACTGTCTTGTGCATCTACTTCATTGCAATTTCCTTTAGGAGGCTGTGCTGAGTCGTGCTGAGTGTCTGGGTAGAGTAACTCACATTGTTGTTGAACATATTCGTTAGTGCGGTGCACTGTACTGATGGGCTCAGCTTCCTCACAAAGTTCTCCGTAGAGCTCCCCGCTCTGAATCTCTGCTTCTTCATAGGCTGAGGCCTCTGCTTCAGCTGCGGCTATTGCTTTTTGGCACTGGAGGACATGTAGATGAGCATCCAGTTCAGCTCTCTGTTTCATTGCATTAGCTTCCTTTTCAGCGAAGGCCAGTTGAGCTCGTGCTGCTTGAGCTTTGGCGTAGGCCCTTGCAGCTGCAGAAGCTGTTGATGAGGATGTCCGTTGAGAACGCCTTGTCGAGGTTCTGGATTGCTGCGACTTGGTGTCGAATGGTTGAGACCGTTGCTGCGTTGTAGCTGGTTGAGTGGCAACGTCTGGTTGCTGTTCACCACCGGCTGCTTCGTCTAGCTCTTCAGCAGCGTAGTCTTTTAGGTAATTTCTTCCTGAGCGTAGACTCATGTTGCTTAAAGTAGCTCTGTATGTTTGAACCCGCTGAGTAGGCGTCTTTTCCTTCGTCTTTTTACTATGCTGCCCTCACGACACGTGACCCTGTGAGGTTAGACAGCTAGCGAACAAATAGAAGAGGTCTTCCACACAAGGCTTGACTTTCTTGTTTTTATGTAACTAGAACATGAGAAAAAATGAAAATGAATCGCTGGTTAACACACATCTTAATAACAACTTGCCGATTAGCCTAGCTTAACATGTACATTACATCAGCATACAGTTCGCTCCATGTAAACACACATAACGACTGTCTCTACACATGTCGATACTCACAAAGACGAACATTTTCCGAGGTGCGAACGTGTAGAGCACTCTTAGCGTGAACATGAACTAGTCCCTATTTAATAACTGCCGGAGCACTTTTTCACGACATCATAAACGAAAGGGTACATCAAAGATAGGTTAGTGAACAGAGCGCTCCCTCGCTCCATTTCCGCACATAGGATACAAAGATCTCTTGTGGCAATGATGTCTCACTCTGAGCTTATTTATCACTCTGCTTATGTAGCTCAATCAGCACACACACCAACCGCTGACTTTTGACTCAAGGGCATAACAATAAAGCTTCGAGCTGGATCAGGTGACCCTGAACCATCCCTTAGTTATGCTGCTATAGGCTCAGGCTGTTGGTGGACTTCCCATGATGCTCTGCTTTCTTCTCCCCTCTCCACCCTCAACTGGTGACAGATACAGTGGGGCAAAAAAGTATTTAGTCAGCCACCGATTGTGCAAGTTCCCCCACCTAAAATGATGACAGAGGTCAGTAATTTGCACCAGAGGTACACTTCAACTGTGAGAGACAGAATGTGAAAAAAAAATCCATGAATCCACGTGGTAGGATTTGTAAAGAATTTATTCGTAAATCAGGGTGGAAAATAAGTATTTGGTCAATAACAAAAATACAACTCAATACTTTGTAACATAACCTTTGTTGGCAATAACAGAGGTCAAACGTTTACTATAGGTCTTTACCAGGTTTGCACACACAGTAGCTGGTATTTTGGCCCATTCCTCCATGCAGATCTTCTAGAGAGCAGTGATGTTTTGGGGCTGTCGCCGAGCAACACGGACTTTCAACTCCCGCCACAGATTTTCTATGGGGTTGAGGTCTGGAGACTGGCTGGGCCACTCCAGGACTTTCAAATGCTTCTTACGGAGCCACTCCTTTGTTGCCCGGGCGGTGTGTTTTGGATCATTGTCATGTTGGAAGACCCAGCCTCGTTTCATCTTCAAAGTTCTCACTGATGGGAGGAGGTTTTGGCTCAAAATCTCACGATACATGGCCCCATTCATTCTGTCCTTAACACGGATCAGTCGTCCTGTCCCCTTGGCAGAAAAACAGCCCCATAGCATGATGTTTCCACCCCCATGCTTCACAGTAGGTATGGTGTTCTTGGGATGCAACTCAGTATTCTTCTTCCTCCAAACACGACGAGTTGAGTTTATACCAAAAAGTTCTACTTTGGTTTCATCTGACCACATGACATTCTCCCAATCCTCTGCTGTATCATCCATGTGCTCTCTGGCAAACTTCAGACGGGCCTGGACATGCACTGGCTTCAGCAGCGGAACACGTCTGGCACTGCGGGATTTGATTCCCTGCCGTTGTAGTGTGTTACTGATGGTGACCTTTGATACTTTGGTCCCAGCTCTCTGCAGGTCATTCACCAGGTCCCCCCGTGTGGTTCTGGGATCTTTGCTCACCGTTCTCATGATCATTTTGACCCCATGGGATGAGATCTTGCGTGGAGCCCCAGATCGAGGGAGATTATCAGTGGTCTTGTATGTCTTCCATTTTCTGATGATTGCTCCCACAGTTGATTTTTTCACACCAAGCTGCTTGCCTATTGTAGATTCACTCTTCCCAGTCTGGTGCAGGTCTACAATACTTTTCCTGGTGTCCTTCGAAAGCTCTTTGGTCTTGGCCATGGCGGAGTTTGGAGTCTGACTGTTTGAGGCTGTGGACAGGTGTCTTTTATACAGATGATGAGTTCAAACAGGTGCCATTCATACAGGTAACGAGTGGGGGACAGAAAAGCTTCTTACAGAAGACGTTACAGGTCTGTGAGAGCCAGAGATTTTCCTTGTTTGAGGTGACCAAATACTTATTTTCCACCCTGATTTACGAATAAATTCTTTACAAATCCTACCATGTGGATTCATGGATTTTTTTTTCACATTCTGTCTCTCACAGTTGAAGTGTACCTCTGGTGCAAATTACTGACCTCTGTCATCATTTTAAGTGGGGAAACTTGCACAATCGGTGGCTGACTAAATACTTTTTTGCCCCACTGTAGATTGTTGTTTTGTGTGTCTGCAGTCTGTCAGGCTGTCTGATCACAGAGGAAGGCTGTACTTCTCTGGCCTCAGCTCTGAGCGCCAACCCCTCCCATCTGAGAGAGTTGGACCTGAGCTACAATCATCCAGGTGACTCAGGAATGAAGCTGCTGTCGGCTGGACTGAAGGATCCAGGCTGGAGACTGGACACTCTCAGGTATGGAGAGAAAATCTGATAGAGGAGGAAGAGCTGGAAACATTTCCCGTGTCTTTCACTCACTTCCTGTTTGTTTCCTGCAGATGACACATGAACAATCACACATGCAGGAATATTTTCAGGGACAGACACACTAGTCTAGCTGGATAGTTCATGGATATTTATGTAGGGGTCTCCAAGGAGTCTGTTTGCAGGAACATCTAGGTCACAGGTGTACCTGATATAGATACCAGTGTACCTAATAAAGTGTCAGCTAACATTTGGAAATGGAAGCTTAAATAATGACAAACTGTACATTCACAGCTGAATTCACAATAAATTTGTTCTCAAGTGCACATTTTTCTGTTATTGTTCTCAAACAACCGAATGAGAATGAAATATTGATTCTAACAGGGCCCATAAACAGCATTAGCTTAGCAGCATTAGCTTATCAGAGTTTCCATCATGGTCACACAAATCCTTAGCAGAGAAAAGTGGCCTACTTAGCAATAGCTGCTCAATTTTATAAAGAAAGGGAAAACAGTATTAGCATTAGCTGCTAATTGCAGCTTACGTAGCATAAACTCTTCACATCTTTATAATGCAAGGGAAAGGAGTCACTCATGGAAGCCTATTTAGCATTAACGTCTCACATCATTATAACACAAGAGAAAAGGGTATTAGCATAAGCTACTAATGCTTATTCACCTCAAATTAGCTTTAGCTGCTAATGGTAGCCTACTTAGCATTAACTCCTCACTAATATAATGCTAATTCACATCAAATTAGCATTAGCTGCTCATATTGTTATAAGGAAAGAGAAAACGGTATTAGCATTAGCTACTAATAATTATTCAGCCCTAATTAGAATAAGCATCTAAAAGCAGCCTACTTAGCATTAACTCCTCACATCGTTGTTACCCAACGGAAAAGAGTATTAGTATTAGCTACTATCATTTTTAATAAGTAAGAGAAAACAGTGTTAGCATTATTAAATAATGCTAATTCACACTAAATTAGAATTAGCTATTTACAAGAGCGTACTTAGAATTAGCCGCTCACATTGTTAAAAAGTAAGGGAAAACAGTATTAGTATTAGCACATGATGCTAATTCACGTCAAAGTAGCATTAGTTAATAATGGCAGCCTACTTAGCATTAACTGCTCACTAATATAATGCTAATTCACATCAAATTAGCATTAGCTGCTCACATTGTTAAAGGGGAAGGGAAAACAATATTAGCATTAGCTGCTAATAATTATTCACCTAATTAGAGTTAGCCCCTAATGGCAGCCTAGTTAGCATTAACTCCTGACATCGTTATAATGCAGGGGAAAAGGGTTACCATTATCGGATAATGCTAATTTACATCAAATTAACAATAGTTAATAATGGTAGACTTCGTATCATTAGCTGCTGTCATTCTTACAAAGCAAAGGAAAACAATATGAGCATTAGCTGCTAATGCTTTTTCATCTAAAATTAGCATTAGCCACTAATGGCAGCCTACTTAGCATTAACCCCTCACATTGTTATAATGTAAGGGGAAAGAATTAGCATTATCTAATAATGTTGACCTTGGCCCACTGGAAAAGTTCAGAACTAAAGATTTAGGAGTGTTTCTCGATAGCTCTTTCTCATTTGAGAAACAAATGAATTCTGTTATTAAAACCAGCTGTAAGGTTTATATTGTTGATTGTCATTTATGCTTAGAAATATTTACTCATATATGCTTAGTTTTATAATCGATTGCATGATGATAGAGGTTTGATCCTTAGTAGTCTGTAAAGACTCTGTGTGCCTTCCAGAGTGCTCTGGCATGCACACACCACTTGGGGCCATGAGAGAGGTCGTACCCTCTCTTACTGATTTATGGTGTAGGACAGAGGTCTCAAACTCAATTTAGCTGGGGGCCGCTGCAGGCAGAGTCTGGGTGAGGCTGGGCCGCATTAGGTTTTCTACAAGAAAGGCATGGTTAAAAAATTCCAATCTTCTCAAATCTCTTTATTTTTATTTTTTAACACAAAATATGAAAAATAAATAAACAAATTAAGAATTAATAAGAAAATAAATCAATCTGTAATACATAAATAATATAATAATAAGATATTTTTAGTCAGTGAACTTGTGTGTTTTTTTCAGTCTTCTATATCTGCTGTGTTTAGATTGAAATGTCTGTATTAACAGTCCTATAACCTTCTTCTGAACATGAATGGAACACTGTAGAAAATGAACAGTTCTTCTGAACATGGCTTCTCTTGCCTACTCCTTGCTGCTAGAGACCTGGCAGCGTTTCCTCTCGCATACCCGAGCCAGATTTGGCCTGAGGGAGGAAGCAACTGCTTCCTCCCTCCTTGTCTGCTTTTCCACTCACCTCCCTGAACTTTGCTTTGAGTTCAGAGTTGCACTGCACCTCAATGAGCTCCATTTGAAGCACAGAAGAGGCATCTTGCACATCAAAGGAGAAAATGTGAAAGGTGGCTCTGTGTGTCTTGAAGTCAGCAAACCTGTGATCAAATTCCTCCTGTAGCCTCAAAATGACATCAACATACTCGTCAGCACTGAATGGTGTGCCTGCATCTGTCATGGTCCTGGGCCGTGTTGGCCCAGTATTCTTAGTTCTCTTGTATTTTTGTATTCAGTTCCCTGTTTAGGTTCTGTTTCCTGAGTTGCCCTGTTATGTGGTTCCCTGTGTGCTTTCCCTTTGTGACTCTCACCCCCTGTGTGCCCCTCTATGTATTCATGAGCCCTTGTCCCCTTTCGTGTTTTATTCCATGTTTTCCCCAGCCTGTTATGTCTGTGTTCTCCCCGTGCTCTCTCCTCCTGTCTGAACCTCTGTACTTCCTGTTTTACTTTGACAGTCTCTCGTCAGTATGCGTCATGTTGTGTTCACTCCTGCCCTGTCTCGTTATGATTATCTGTGTCAGCTGTGTTCCCCGTGTGCTCCCACTTCCCTCGTTAACCCTCTGTGTATTTATGTCTGCGTCTCCCTCAGTTCTGTGTCGTAGTCTCCCTCATGCTGCGTGGATTTCCCTGTGTCTCTCTCCAAGTATTAGTTTATTGTGCCCAGTTTAAGTTTTGTATTTTCCTGTCATCTTGTCAGCAATAAAGCTGCCTTTTGAGTTCATCCCTTGAGTCCGTGAGTTTTGCGATTGGGTCCTCATCCTGCCTGCCACACAGCCGATCATGACAGAAGACTACGACCACGACATGGACCCAGCAACTCACAACCCCTCCGCTGAGCTCCGGGAGGATTTAATCTACACGGTGGAATATCACTGTCAGGAGTGGGAAGTGCTGCCAGGAGACGAACACTGGGAGGTCGTAGCCGTCCGTCTACAGCGGATGGTGTCCGGACTCCCGTGGCTGTTCGGCGCGCTGCACCCCCACATCCGGGACTTCCTCGTTCCCACCGTAGGCATCCGCCCGGAGCTGCCTCTCCAGTGTGAAGAGTCGGAGGACGTTCAGCCCGGTCCGCTGGAGGATTCGCGGTCCGGCTCGTCTCCTCCCCCTTCCCGGAGAAAACGGCGTTCACGTCGCCGGCGTTCCCGAGCAGCGGAGCAGTTTTCATCCCTGGGTGAGAGTGACTGTGCGTCACACTCTCAGCCCAAGTTTTCTGGACCCGGACTTCATGACTTTTCCACCACTGTGAGTAACTCTGTTTTGCCCGCCATTGTGTTTCCTGAATCGGATAACTCCACCACTGTGTGTTTGGACTCTGGAGACACTATACAGCGAGGCACCTCGGTGTCGGATCATTCACCAGTTGCTAGCAACCTTTGTGTTTTTGAGCCCTCTGATTTTTGTAAAGCTCGCAGTATGTCCTTTGATTTAACCGATATGAATGTGTTACATGTAGAGACAGCTGAACCTAAGACAGCTATCCTACACCAGACTCACCCACACACTGCTACCAGCATTGCAGCCCCACAGAACTGTTTTAACCAGCCTGTACACTCTGGGGTTTTCCAGTCTGAACTCAGCCACACACCACCATCTGAGACTGAGTGTTCTGTAACTGATGCTCCTTCTAGTAACTGTTTCATGTGCCAACCCGTTGTGTCTTTTGACATGTCCAGTGGTGCCCAGTCAGGTCCACAACCAGTGTTTAATCATTCAGTTTCTCGAGTGAGCGGTAACAAGATGGTCGCTTCCTTTGCTAAGCTAACTGAAAGACTAGGGTTAAGCGTTAAAGAGTTGCTTGATCAGGTCAAGTTTTGTGACCCACGGCAACGCATGCTTGATCCTGTTCGCTACTCCTCTGAACCTGTTGCTGTGAAAACGGTTGTGGGTGTTACTTCGTCCCTGGACTGTGTGGCTCCCCATCCAGTTCAATCTGAGTCAGCCTGCCGAGTTGGTTCACCTATGGACTATATGAAAATTGACTTTGTTTCTCAACCTGTGTTTGTCCTTCCAGCCTCGATTCTGAAAAGAACTGTCTCTGGCGTTCTTCCTTCTCTGACCTGTGTTAGACAGCACACCGTTCCTCAAGAGACAGTTGTTGATGTTGTCTGTTTTGAAACTGCTTCGGTGACTGTCCCTGAGCTAACCTCCTCCAGGACTGCTAGCGCTAACCTGGAGAGTGTTATAGCAGTGGATTTCCTAGGACCTGCTTGCTTTAAACCTAGATCTCCTAAAACTGAGTTTGGCGTCAATAACTTGGTTTTCCCAGTGTCTGTTGCTGCTCCTGAACTCTGCTCTCAAACTCCAGTTCCTGTAACCAGGGCAGCGCAGGCCCAGCTTTCCCTTGCTCCCGTATCAGTTCCTCGGGAGAGGGTGGCTGAGGTCCAGCCGGTCCCTGCTTCTATCCCCAGCCTGGCAGAGGCTCCGTTCATCCCGGCATCCGTACCTGCTCCTCGGGTGGGGTTGATGGACACCCAGCCGTCGCCTGTGCCTGTTCCGGTTCCCCGGGTGAGGTCAGCCGTGACCCTGCCGACTCCTGCACCCGTCTCAGTTCCTCGGGTGGGAGCGACAGAGGTCCAGCTAGCTCCTGCACCTACATCAGCCCCCAGGGTAAAGGCAGCCAGAGACCAGCTCGTCCCTGCACCCGTAGCTGTTCCTCGGGTGGGGATGACTGGTGTTCGGCCAGGCCAGGCCTAGCACCTGTTCCTGTTCCCAGAAGGAGAGCAACCCAGAGCCAGACACCTAATCTACCACAAGCGCAACTACCACTACAACTGGCATTGCTGTCCATAACTCAGTCAGTGGCTCAGTTATTAGCACAGTTTCCTGTTTTGTCACCAGTTCAGTCTTCAGCACAGTTAACGGCTCCACAGTCTGCCCAGTCATCCGCTCCGTTACCGCCTCAGTCCTTTGCCTCATTGCCTGTTAGTTTGTCAGCTCAGTTATTGTCTCTGTCACCAGCTCAGTGCTTAGCCCAGCAACCCGTTCAGTCACTGCCCACCTCAGCTGGAAGCCTTAGTGAGCCTTCTTCACCAGCTGAAGATTACGCGGTGCTGACACACTTTAAACTGACTGTTTGCCCTATACAGCCCCAGCCGTCGCATCCTAAGCCGGCTGCGTGCCCTGTGCCGCTACAGTCAGCGCCCGCGGTGCCAGAGGACCCCGCACCCGCTGGCTCTGCATCCGTCTCCGCTGGGGGTTCAGGAGGACCCCTCCAGCAGCTCCTCGTCTCCGCTGGCGGCTCTGCCCAGCCCGGCCAGCACCTCCTCGTCTCCGCTCGTCTGGTCCTGCCTCGTCTGGTCCTGTGCCCACCAGGCCATGGCCAGCATGCCTAACACTGGAGAGCCGCCGCTGCATTCCATGCAGCCGGCCCCCTGAACGGCTCCGTCTCCTTCGCCGCCGCCGCCGCCGCCGCCGCTGCCTTCCGCGCGGCCGGCCTCCTGAACTGCTCCGTCGTCTCCTTCGCCGCCGCCGCTGCCTTCCGCGCGGTCGGCCCCCTGAACTGCACTGTGTTTTGGGTTGTTTTTCTTGGGCTCCGGTGTTTGCTGTGCTCCTTTGTTTTCTGTTCCGTGCCCTCCGTCCTGGGCCCCCGCCGCCCGCCCTGGGTCGTTTTCTGTTTGGTTTTTTGTTTTCCTGTGTTTGGGCTGTCTGGAGCCAGCCCTTAAGGGGGGGGTGATGTCATGGTCCTGGGCCGTGTTGGCCCAGTATTCTTAGTTCTCTTGTATTTTTGTATTCAGTTCCCTGTTTAGGTTCTGTTTCCTGAGTTGCCCTGTTATGTGGTTCCCTGTGTGCTTTCCCTTTGTGACTCTCACCCCCTGTGTGCCCCTCTATGTATTCATGAGCCCTTGTCCCCTTTCGTGTTTTATTCCATGTTTTCCCCAGCCTGTTATGTCTGTGTTCTCCCCGTGCTCTCTCCTCCTGTCTGAACCTCTGTACTTCCTGTTTTACTTTGACAGTCTCTCGTCAGTATGCGTCATGTTGTGTTCACTCCTGCCCTGTCTCGTTATGATTATCTGTGTCAGCTGTGTTCCCCGTGTGCTCCCACTTCCCTCGTTAACCCTCTGTGTATTTATGTCTGCGTCTCCCTCAGTTCTGTGTCGTAGTCTCCCTCATGCTGCGTGGATTTCCCTGTGTCTCTCTCCAAGTATTAGTTTATTGTGCCCAGTTTAAGTTTTGTATTTTCCTGTCATCTTGTCAGCAATAAAGCTGCCTTTTGAGTTCATCCCTTGAGTCCGTGAGTTTTGCGATTGGGTCCTCATCCTGCCTGCCACACAGCCGACCATGACAGCATCCACGAGTGCCTTGCATGCTGGGAAATGGCAAAGGTTTGTCTGAGAGAGCTGAGCTTTCCAGAGCGCCAGTTTTGTGGAGAATGCTCTCACGTTGTCATAGGCAGCACTGACAAGTTGCCCCTGGCCTTGTAACGTCTTGTTCAGTACATTAAGCTCATGTGTCATATCAACAAGAAAAGCTGAGTCCATGAGCCATTTGGGATCAGTTAGCACAGGAACACTAACTCCATCCTTCTCCATGAAGGCTTCACTTCTGCTCTCAACTCAAAAAGTCTCTTTAATACATTTCCCCTGCTGAGCCAACGTACCTCAGTGAAGTCGAGCACATCCCCATATTCTGACTCCATTTCCTCTAAAAAAAGCACAGAACCTTCGGTGTTTTAAGCCCCTGGATCTGATTTGGTTGATGCATTTCACAACAATAGACATCACATTGTCAAACTTCAGGCATTTGCTGCAAAGGACCTGCTGATGGATGATGCAGTGCAGAGCAATGGCCTCCTCCACGCCTTCCTCTTCCAGTTTGTTTTGTGCCACCAGTCCATGTTTCCTCCCTGTCATTGATGGCGCTCCATCTGTTGTTATTCCAACAAACCTCTTCCATGGCAAACCAACATTCTCAATGGCATCACACAGCTTGTAAATATCTGCTGAGCGGTGGTCTGGCCATGCATTGGAATTACTGTGAGCAGCTCCTCCATCACTTCAAAACTGTCATCAACACCACGGACATACATTGGGAGCTGGGCAGTGTCGGTGATGTCTGTGGTCTCATCAAGAGCGACTGAGTATACACTGAAACATTTGGCTTTCTCACACAGTTGGTCATATATGTCACTTGACAGGTCAGAAATGCAATCTGCTGCGGTGTTGGCAGAAAGGCTGATGTTGCTAAATTGACCTTTCTTTCCCAGACAGACTATATTTGCAGCCTGCAATATGCACTTTTAGACAAATGCACCTTCTGTGAATGGCTTCCCTGCTTTAGCAAATAAAGAGCAGTGTTACGAGGGAGCAGACGAGAGCGACTGAGGTCAAGTGAAGGAACGGCGCTGTCACAGTTCTCTCCCTCATCAATTGTCTGGTTCCAGTGGTGGTTCTGTGCTAGACGACCCATCACCAGCTTTTTCCACTGGTTACCAGTACGTGGTAGAATCCACTTCCAGATCTGGTTGTCTTTAAATCTGTGAATGGATTGGCTCCATCTTATCTCTCTTTAACAAAATAATCCAAGTGGAGCCCTCAGGTCTGCAGATAAGCAGCTTCTGACCAGAACTAGACGTAAAAACAGAGGTGAGCTTTATCGATGGCTGCAGCCAAACTCTGGAACAGTCGCCCTTCACATCAGGTCGTCACCAACACTGGACATTTTTAAAAGCTGGTTGGAAACACATTTGTACTCTGTAGCTTTCAATCCTGACCAGTCTTTATAGTCATTACTGTGTATGTTTCCTATTTTCTCTCTACTCTGTGCAGCACTTTGGCTCAAGCTGTTTTTAAATGTGCTGATAAATAAATGTAGATTTCTTTGAATAAAACAGTGGAGCCGAGCTTTGAGCTCAGTGTGTAACAGTGTGTGTGTGAGAGCCATGTAATGTCCATGTGTGCATGCTGACTGTGCTGCTCTGACCCCCCTCCTCCTTTCAGGGTGGAGCCTGCTGGAGTCCGATGGTTGAGACCAGGTCTGAGGAAGTGTAAGTGTGTTTTTAATGGGATTCATGAAAACAAAGCAGCACACATTCAACCATCTTCATCATGTCAGGAGTCATCATCAAAGTGTCAATCAATGAACAGATGATGGATCAATAACTGCAGCTGGATTGTGTTTGTTCTCTCCATCAGATTCCTGTCAACTCACAATCGACACAAACACAGTGAACACAAAGCTCCAACTGTCTGACAACAACAGGAAGGTGACACATGTGGAGGAGGTTCAGTCATATCCTGATCATCCAGACAGATTTGATGATGTTCATCAGCTGCTGTGTAGAAATGGTCTGACTGGTCGCTGTTACTGGGAGGTCGAGTGGAGAGGAGACGTTTGTATATCAGTGAGTTACAGAACCATCAGAAGGAAAGGAGTCAGTTATGACTGTTGGTTTGGATGGAATGATCAGTCCTGGAGTCTGTTCTGCTCTGATGATGGTCCTCAGTCTGTCAGGCACAATAAAATAAAAACATCCATCTCCTCCTCCTCCTCCTCCTCCTCCTCTGTCTCTAACAGAGCAGCAGTGTATGTGGACTGTCCTGCTGGCACTCTGTCCTTCTACAGAGTCTCCTCTGACACTCTGATCCACCTCCACACCTTCAACACCACATTCACTCAAACTCTTTATCCTGGGTTTAGTTTCTGGTCTCCTGGTGCCTCAGTGTCCCTGTGCTGAGTGGAGTGTAAAGAGTGTCTCCTGTTACAGAAACACTCTGACTGTTGAACAGATAGTTCAGTCTGTACATGTCTGTCTCTTTCACTCACAAACACGTTTTCAGATTCATGGATTCAATCAGTTGATGTTTGAAACTCTTCTAAATGATTCCTTGTAAACTTCTTCCTCTTCAGTCACAAACAAACAGGAAGTGATGTCACATGTGTTCCTGTCCACACAGCAGAATGAGTCTATTGCTGACAGTGATGTACAAACAGAGTGAGCATTTCTGAGGCCCAAAATAAACTGAGTAGTTCACTGAATGAACAATGGACTGTGAGCTCAGTTCCTTCATCATTAGTATGGATTATATATGTATATGTATTATATTAGTATCATATATATATCAGGTGCTGCTGCTTTCAGTCATTGTGCAAATGTGCTGTTTGTAAGGTTGTAAAGCTGCAGTCAGCTGAGACTGAAGAAGTCACCTGATCAGTGAGCAAACGTTTCTGAAAACGTCCAGATGAACAGAATCAACCTTTTGGGATCAGCCAGCAATGCAGCATCATTGTTGTTCAGCTTCAGAGGTTTGCAGGAATGAACTGATGACCAGAAACAGCTGCAAAGTCCAAGAAAATACCAGCTGGAGTTCAGCTGCATTTGAAGAAGTCAAAAAAAAGTAAGGATGGCAAAGGGCGACGTTTTCTTCCAAAGAACTGCAAACATGGTCGACGCCTCATTAGAAGAATCATCTGGACATTTGTGAGGAACTCTAACCAAGAAAGCAACGTCACACAGATCCAACAGACAGTTTCCATGACTGCAAGTGTTCAGTGGAAAAATGCTACATTGCATTATTGCATCCTCTCACCACAGGAGGCGCTGTTGGCACCACTGATTGCTGATCAGCTGTTCTCTGATGATCTGATTGATACTGTGAATAACGGGACTCACTGAACTCTGTGACACAGTGAAGATTACAGAGTTTAACTTCAACATCTGACTGACGTCACACAGACAGAAGGATGAACCAGTGAGGCACAGAACACAGTTACTGGAGATACTGGATCAGCTCCATGTGAACCTCTGATGGAGAAGCTGCTGAGCCAGAGAAACATCAGGACATGACAGCAGCTGCACTTATCTAACAACATGTAGCAGAGCTGATCTATGTTAGAGGATCTATCACAGCAGCTGAAGCCAAAGTCCAACACTGGATACCAGCTGAGCCTGTGCTGAGTGTAGTGTTACAGGAAAAGGGCAGAAACACTGGTAGCTCCCAGTGATGCTGACTGGGGCACAGAGCTGAATGATGCAGCATCAGGACACTGTTTCAGTCTGACTGACAGAGAAACCTGTAGCTGTATCTACATGTGAGGCAGAGGCCACACAAGCAGCTTTCTATGTTTCACAGTGACTGAGATCTTCAGTGGGGGTGGACATGCTCCTGTACAGACCTCTGAGGAGAACCAAGGTGCAGTCAAAGAGTCCAGTCTGTCCTCACAGATGTGAACATGTGCTTTCATCAGGTCTGCTGTCAGCTAGCAGGCTCACATCAGAATCACTGTTCCTGAAAAACACAGTCTGTGTGACATCATCAGTCAGCTGATGGTCCCAGATCTGAATGGTTTCTGTCTCTACTGAGGAAGTCAGAGAATATCACTGAGGTGTGGATCAGGTCTGAGTGAGCTGTGGAGGGACAGCTTTAAACAGTCCACAGGTCTCACGTCCTGCTCAGTCTGGTAGCAGATACCTCGTATTGTTCCAGATGTGCTGACATCAGCAGCAGCAGCACAGCTGTGTGATACCATGAATCTCAGTTATTGATCCAACACACAGTAAATACAAAGATGAGGATTTCTGAGAGTAATCATTATGAGTCTGAACACATGATCACTGAATGTTAGTCTCCACAATAATAAGCTAACACAAGCAAACACAGCTTTCAGCTCTTATTTTGAAACTGGCTTATTTAGAGAGCTGTGATGTGAGCGTGCCTGGCTCTGAGGCACTTGGGTCAGCCTCTGTTGTTTAGAAGTGTTACAGACTGTGAATGACACAGACCTGTCAGTTTCCATGTTTGTCTGTAACACAGCTCAGGGGCTCCATGCTGAACGCATCCATCCAGTGTTATTGATCCAGGACTGATACCAGCATTGGGATCAATACTACAACACACAATCACATGTGTCCACGTGATGCAGTTTGAAGAGCAATCAGATGTCTCTGTATGAGGAGGCGGGGTCACAGGAGGTTCACAGAAACTCTGCAGCAGCATCATCAGCTCACATGGAAACTTTGATGATTCACTTCTGTGGTGTTTTTACAGAAACACGTCACAAAATTAGCTCCACCTGTTTTGTGAGCTTTGAGTTTCTTGTCTTCATCCTGGATTCTTGTGTTGCTGTTTTTACACACAGCAGATATTTCCTGGTTGCTTCCTTGATGACCACATGAAGCTTTCTGAAGCTTGGATTGAAAACGCTTCATTACTCAAAGCTTTCCAACACAGGCCTCTGTGCTGCCATCTGGTGGACAAACATGTGAAGTGCAGCGTGAAGCTACAAATGAAACTGCTTCAGCTACGTTTATATATAACATACTATAACCTATATAACTATATGTATAGTGTATTATGTAGGTGTTAGAGCTGGGGGTAGAACTGCTGATGGCCTGGTTGTTATTTATGTTCCCCATGGTTCACCAGCTCTCACACAACATCAGCACCAATGATCCACGTCCTTATAAACCTCTGAATCAGGTCCTGAAGCAGTGACGTCCTGAGTGAAGACCTGACTGATCACATGACTCTGGTCACCTGGACTCAGTGTTTCTGAAGCAGTGTGCTGGGTTTTTAAAAATACGTGGCTGCTGCCTGATGTTGGGCCCACAGAGGAAGACGACTCACTCACTCTTCTTCACTTCCTCCTTAAACATGTGGAAGGAGAGCAAAGTGCTGCCAGACTCTTATTTCTGACAGGAACAGAAGAAACCACAGCAAACTGGTCCAGTTCTTCATCTTCATCACAATCTGTTTATTTCTGATGGTGTCTTCAGTCTGAGGTTTGAAGTTTCCATGTCTGTGTGATGTGTGGTGTGAAGGCTGCTGGTTAAACTGGGACTCACTGTTTAAAGCACTGAGTGCTCATAGAGAGATGCTCCATGAGTCCCAGTACAGACTACAAACATGGTGGAAACTTAGCTTTGATATCCACACACTCTGCACGTCTGTGAGTAACTGTGATGAAGATGTGCAGAGATCTGTGTCCAAACAGGAGAAAGACTGTAAAGACTCTGTGCTTCTAACAGCCTCTGTTAACATATGTGAGGCTGTTTGTTGTTGTTGCCATGGAGCTTTGCACTGTTTGGGTCAGCAGGTCATGTGATCAGGTTTGTTCTGCTGGACGATGGTTCAGTGTCAGGTTTGTTTGCATTCATCAATAAATATCTAAATAAATCAAAGACTCCATGTTTGTTCTTTCATCATGTGACCTCTGCTCATCCATCTCTGTGTGTATCAGGATACATTTGGTTCATAATACACAGAAAAATCAGAGTTATTACCTGTAATAAATGTGAAAGATTCCTGCAGTGATAACCAGGCAGGACTGAAACACATCCAAGCTGTCACCACGGTAACAGCACTGTCCATCCACAGGTGAGGGGAGGAGCAAAAAGAGGGACTTTGACCATTTTATACTAAAAACACTCAACTAATGTTTCTAATATGAAACAAATAAGCCCACATTAATGTGAGCGTTTATTAAATAATAATAATCATGATTTCCTCCTGATCTCATTTCCACAGCAGAGAAAACTGTGGTGTATATTGAGGTGGAGGGTGTGGTCTGTGGCTCAGGTGTAGAGTGAGGGTGGGGTGCACCACAGCAGCATGCTGGGACTGCTGAGGGTGGAGGAGGGAGTGATGATGACATCAGAGCTGCAGCACAGAGACCAGTGAACACACAGTCTGTTCATCTTTGCATAGATACAATATACAGCACAATATTGAATGACAGACACGCTGTGGGAGCTTCCACAGATACACTGACGTCAGCATCCAGAGTCCTCCTGCTGCTCCCCCCTCAGAGCCCCGTGATCAGCACCAACACATTCAGTTAGATGACAGAGTCCAGCTGCAGCTAGAATCAGCTCCCCTCTGTGAACAACAGCACAGCGTCAGTGTTTCACACTCAGTGAAAGGAGGAAACAGCAGAAGAACACCATGTGTGCTACGTTTCCCAGGACACACTACAAACTGCACAAATACAGAGCAGCACGTGGAAGGACCTGGAGCTGCATTTACAGAGCTGCAGACAGCGTGATGTCCTGTATGGACAGGTGGAAGGAACCAAGTCCTCAGCTGGAACACTCGTGTTTGTCCACAGACAGGAAACACAGCAGGAAACTTCCTCACAGAAGTGCAGCTCATGGATAACACACTTCCTGTCAGTCAGAATGAGGCTGCAGCCAAACACAGAAAGGTGTTTTTGTCCAGATGAGCCCAGAGAAGAAACACGAGTGTTCACAGACATCAGAAGCTCAGAGAGGTGAAACATGAGGTTGGAGTCCTCGTCAGCATCCAGAAGAGCTGCTGTGAAACCCTGAGTACTCATGACAGACTCTGATGGCACAAACACATCATGATTCAAACAGAAAGACAAACATGGAGCTCCTGATCCTCCTGCATGAGAACAAGCTGACATGAGCGCTGTGTCTGAGAGTGTCTCCCTGTCACAGTGACAATAACACAGCTGCTGCTCACAGTCATTAAACTGACCTGAGGTCAGCTGTGCTCCTTACATATGAACCATGTGACCTCACATCAGTGCTGTGGATGACTGTAGTCATAGAAGAGTAGAGCTGTAGCAGGTGGTGTGAGGAGGTGGTGTATTCTAGTTAACGCAGTACTGAAACACTCCAGCAGAGGGCGCTGTTAAGTCCTTATTGTAACACAGTTACTGTGTGCAGTTAGACTTCATACATAATCTGCACTTATTTCCATCAGACATGCTGTCAGTAAATGATTGGTTTCTATACATTTCTAAACACAAAACCTCTTCACACTTCTAACATGCACATTTACACAACTAAATGGCAGTATTGATGAAAAGAAACACATTCAACAAATCCATTTAAACCTTAAAACAAACAAAAGGAAGCATCTCTATGGACAAACAAACCCCTCCACTTGGTTTGACCTGCTGATGTCACACATGACATCAGCAGGACTTTAAAATGAGGAAATGCCGGGCGGGCGTTTCCCCACACCTGACCCTCATGAAGACTGAAAAGACAAACAAAGTAAGAACAAATGACTTAATCTGTAACATAATAAAATGTAAAGAAACATGTAACTGAGTATTCAGCTTCATTTGCAGAATGTTTGATTTGCCAGCAACTGAATGCTTCCACACACAAACCCGGCATAGTGAATGAAGCAATGTTACTTAACAAATAGCAAATCATAGCAAATACATAGAAACAGAATAATGTGTTTAATATGCAAAAGAAGAAGAAGAAGTAAACACATATGGGACAAATGGAGACCATTGCAGCTCATCCACCAGTGGGGTAAAAAGAGCAACCAAGAAAGTGGCAGCCTGCACGGCCACAGATGTGCTGGAGGAGCTAGAAGCTCTACCCATGGAGAAACTCCTGGAGAACCTTGCTAAGCCTAACAGGGGACAGGTACTTCTGCCCAACCTGGCAGCCA
Source organism: Aulonocara sp. 'chitande type north' Nkhata Bay (assembly GCF_057382095.1). NCBI lineage: Eukaryota > Metazoa > Chordata > Actinopteri > Cichliformes > Cichlidae > Aulonocara > Aulonocara sp. 'chitande type north' Nkhata Bay. Next base: position 69,342,458 of record NC_141346.1, read on the forward strand.
CAAAGTGAACTCATTTAGGTAAAGATAACCACATGCACCTAACCAGCCTGCACCAGCCTGACATTTCTTCCTCCTAAGTAAAAACGAATGGATGGATTGAACTTAGAGTCTCAGCTCAGTTTTCTATTTTGACCACCTACACCCCAAGATACTCTTTTAAAAAGTGTTGTTTTCAGATCCCTTTGAAGTTCATAAAGGGCCTGTTCATTTTCATTCAAATGTTTTATTACATAAATGTTACTGTTTTCTTTTGATTTATGCTCCCACTACACTGCACCTCTACAAACAACAATGCCACGGACTGTCAGCTGCTTTTACATGCTGTGAACATGAGTAGGTTTGATCAGAGTTTCAATTATCAAAGAAAAGAAAAACTGAGCAAAAAGAAGGAAAAAAAGACCAACTTCTTCCCAACTGACAAGAAAAATACTCGTCATGTTTTCATAATAAAGGATCAGGCTCCTGTTGAGATTCAGGGATTCTTTTATTGATACCATATAATTTGCCTTATGAAGAATGTATTAATAACATGTTTCACAGTATCATTTATCAGTAATATTTCCTACGGGGTTTATATTGCATTGAATATGTCTGTCGTCACATTGACCTTTCTATTTTTACAGATTGAGTTCATTTTATACACAATGCATGAATGTGCTTGGTTAGAGTTGATGTTCCATTCCAGAAGGTTTTAAGCTTCACTGGTGAGAGTGTCCAGATGATACATGCTGAGGGGAGATGAGAACATAGCAGGTTAATTGCATGCACGCTTACAATACACATATTAATTTAGTAGTAGGTCTGCGTGAAGGCCTAAGCGTCTTCTACTTCAGTTTGAGACTGGCTGCAAAAGTACTTACTACTTAGTGATTAATGACGAGGGTCCATTATTAGCTCTCAGAGATGCTAAGACCTGAAGTTATTACCTTAAAAGGCAAGTAATGTAGAAAGGAGAAGTTATATGTCGGTGTAAGGTTATATGTACGTGATGTACCCTTGTCTGCACGGGTTGAACTTTTGCCCGTCTGTCACCATGTATTTTTGAACTGTATTGACGTAGGTGTGATATTTTACCCTATAAAACCAGAACCCGATGTATTCTTGTCAGATCAACCCATTCTGTATGCTGACGGTTGGTTGTTCTCCTGTGACAATAAAACTCATCGTTTGATTGCACTTTTCCGGAGCCTCCGTAGTTTGTTGTCTGGTCTAAAGTTGATCAATCTCGCAACATTTGGTGGAGAATGCGGGCAACTGAAGACCAGTAGAACGAGGTTCAGGTGTTTGTTGTCGGCGAAGGTTGAGGCCGGATCGGTGGATCAGACGGCAGACGTCACGGTGATCAATGGAAAGGTGTGGCTATATCAGTGATGTGCTCATTGGCTGTATTTTTGGGAATATTGGTCATCGCTGGTTGTTGTATCATTCCTTGTGTTAGAGGATTGTTGGTAAAGATAGTGGCAAGGGTTGCGAACCCTGGCTGGGTTGAGGGCATCTACCAGATGAACCTGGAACCCATAGAGTGGGGCAGGGAGTGATACAACATAACATACAACATTCCTTCCTTAAAAGTTATAATCCTACTTAAGTTATAGTGCAAACGCTTAAGCAACAAATATACTTGATGCTAATTAATTAATATTTCCCTTTGATGTTGCAACTATGCGGTCACTTCTGTCTTTAAACAAAATAATATTTTCCAGTTACAGAAATCATAAAGTCCAAACTAAAGTGCTACTGTTGCTATATGCATTTTATATAAATCATGGATGATGGTCCTGACATGAAGGAAGAGAAAGTTACAGGTTGCATCCTTTGACTTTGTCTCCGTGCCTTTGGGCGATTTTCAGAAGGACAGATGTTTCTGTTCAATTCTTAAATCAATTTTTTCAAACACAAACACTATTTTAAAGCTTCTAGAGAGTAAAATATTAATGATAATTATAATAACAATAATAAAAACAAAAGCTCTCAGATCCATCAAACCAAGCAGCAGAAAGAACAATAACTGAAGAGAAAACTTTAACCTTGTAGACTTCATTATGTTCCAGCTGCTCTACAGACGCTGTGACCTCGAACTTAAGCAGGTCGTAACGTATGTGCAGCTCAATAACTTCATAATCAGACCCTGTGGTATTTAGGCAGCAGAACAACTAAGAATAACAACTACAAATAATGTTTTTAGGTTTCTGTTGTACTGCAAGGTTCTGTACAGGAGAACCAAACCAAGAGCAAATATTACGTCTCATTTACACCTGAGCATGAACATTTAGCAAATTGAATCATCTTTGTTTAGATGCAAGAAGAATCATATAGAAACGAAAAAGTAGAAATAGAAATCCAGAGCAAAGATATCCTCTAATTCAGCATTGCACATGTGCAGCTGCTGCGATTCACGTAAGCATTCGGCTCGTCAGTGTTGCAGATTTTTCTCTCGCTGTTCTGGCTCACAGCGCTGCAAACACAAAAATAAATATCCCCAAAGGTGTGAAAGGGAGCTAATTAGTAAGAGTATTGTTACTCTCCGCAGGAGTAGTCCAGCAGTAGAAACCAGTCCAATAACAAGGTGTGTAACATCTAGCAGGGTGACAGAAAAACCCAGGGTAACTTCTAAGGACCTCAACGTCTCTCTCACATTGTGTTTTTTAAACATGCTTCCATTTGTCACTTCAGTCTTTACTCTGAAATACAGGAAGAGAAATCATGGCTGAAACAATTTCTCATGAAACCAGGGGTGTGGTCCAACAGTCAGTTTGGTGAGGAAGGTTCCTAACTGAGAGAAGTGACCCAGAAGTATCTGTGTAGCAGCCACAATGAATCCAGATCATGAGCTTTATTAACTGATCAAAGTCTCTTCTTTCATCTTCTGTATCATTCAGTTTGCATTGGTAATGCCCATTATTGTAATGCTTTTTTAAGACCAGCAAAACTTTATTTCACTTTGGGTTAGCTGGGATAAGTGATGGATGGAGGGAATTTTACTTCAGCCACAGAAATCCTAAACAGGAAGGAGGAGCAGAGTTACAGTGGATCACTATCCAGCAGGGAAACAAGGTTTATTTCAATTTCTTGGCCATGAGTGAGATTTACTGAGTGGGCAAATTAGGGAGACGACACCATCAGATCCCGAGCCCTCCATGTGTTAATCAAGAGACGGCTGCTGTGCTACATCCATAAATAATGAATAAATTAGGAGCTAAAGCTGAAAGGACAGTTTATTTGTACCATCTTCACGTGAACACATTCAAGAACATCACAGATGAAGAAACATTAAAAACTTCCACACTACATAAAGCAAGAAAAATAGTTTTTCTTTCAGGTGGTTTCAGAAAAACAGAAACATCAAACATCTCCAAGACTCTCTTTGAAAGAACTAAAAACCTTTGTTCTCATGGTCCAATCATGAGTGAACTCCCCGATGAAGCCTTGTGTGCTAAAACATGTCAGAGTTTTAAAGGTTAAACATGAGTTTCCAAAACGTTTTGCTGGAGAACAATGAACTATTTGACTGAGTTTCAATCATTTACAGACGAGCAAAACCAGGACAGAGAAAAAAGGACAAAACTGACTCAGTAAAACACAGAAAAGAAGATCCCATGTAGATCTGTATTATGTAGAAGTTCATCCCAGCAACCAGTTCAGTTCAACACAAGTTTAAATGATTCTATCTGAACTCTGTGGAGCCTGATCTCAAGCTTTTTGAGTCTGACACAGAAACCAGAGGATCTTTCTGTGTCTTCAGATTCACTGTGATCCAGTGATGGGAGTGATTTCAGCCCTGAGTGATCGCGCTGATGTTTGCACAGAGCAGACAATGAGGTGAATGTTTGGGCACATTGGTAACAGTGAAACAGTTTATTAGTAACGTGGGATCGTTTGTGTGCAGAGTATGATCTGAGATTCCTGAAGCTCTTGTCACACTGGTCACAGCTGTAGTTTCCTTCCATGTGTGCACGTTCATGAATGTTACGATGACCTGACTGTGAGAAGCTTCTGTCACAGTGTCTGCACTTGTGTGGTTTCTCTCCTGTGTGGACTCCTTTGTGTGATTTAAGCTGACCTGCAGTGGTGAATGATGACCCACACTGATCACAGAGGTGCTTTTTAACCCCACTGTGAATCAGTGCATGTTGTTTTAAGCGATGTGATGTGGTGAACGGCGCTGCTGTGGAGAGAGTGAGCAGCTTCCGGTTCCTTGGTGTACATCTGGCTGAGGATCTTACGTGGTCAGTACACACAAACAAAACAGTGAAGAAGGCGCAGCAGTGCCTCTTCTTTCTCAGGGGACTGAAAAGATTCGGCATGAGCCCCCGCATCCTCAGGACCTTCTATCGCTGTGCCATTGAGAGCATCCTCACTGGATGCATCACCACCTGGTATGGCAACAGCACCGCCTACAACTGCAAAGCTCTCCAGCGAGTAGTGCGGTGCTCTGAACGGATAATTAGAGGTGAGCTTCCCTCCCTCCAAGACATCTACAGGAAGCGGTGCCTGAGGAAAGCGGGGAGGATCATCAAGGACTCCAGTCACCCCAGCCATAAACTGTTCAGACTGCTTCCATCAGGAAGGAGGTTCTGCAGCATCCGGTCCCGTACCAGCAGACTGAGAGACAGCTTTTTCCATCAGGCCATCAGACTGCTGAACACGTCATAGACACCTCAGCTTCACTACTGGAACTTCAACATTATGCACTCCACACTGTATATAAATGCCACTTGTTTTGCACATATTCAACTCTGTATATTTTATATATTTTATTATTATTATTATTATTATTATTTTATTTTATTTTTTTACTATTTAATTTGTAAAAATGTGTATACACACACACACACACACACACACACACACACACACACGTAGGAAAATATTTAGTATACACATCCAGAAATGCATACACTATTATATATTGTACATATATTTATTAGTTTCAGGTTGGCCATTCTTGTATTTTGCTCGTTTGTGTTGTTGTGTTTGCACATCTCTGTTGCTTGTGGGGCTCGCACACAAGAATTTCACTCGCATGTGCTGTGCCAGTGTGCCTGCACATGTGATGTGACAATAAAAAGTGATTTGATTTGTGATTTGATTTGATTTGAAGCTTCTCCCACATTCTTTGCAGTATTTCAGTTTGTCTCCAGTGTGTTTACGTTGATGTCGTTTTAGGGTATTTTGCCGACTGAAAGTTTTTCCACAGAGGTCACAATGAAAGTCTTTCCCACCACCACAGTGATGACAGGGTTGAGAACTGGATCCATCTGTGTCGCTCTGCTTCTAAACAAAGACACAAAGACAGTGTAAGTCAGTCCTTCAACATTTGTATCCTGAACGTCGCCTGAAATAAAGAGCATCTCTGCAGACGTCCAACTACATTTGACTGTTTCAGTTAACACACTCAGTTTACTGGGCTGCAATAACTAGAATACTACCACCATAATACTACAGTAATACTAAAATCATAACTGAAAGGAAAATCTGAATAATCACTCAGAGCTGCTTTTCCATGCAGTAGAATTGCTAACATGCTAACACAGTTTAATGAGCAGAGTTGTTCCAAACAGTCAGGCTAAAATGACAAGATAACAATATAAATACATACCTCACAGTAGCTGCACTTGTAGAGTCTCTTTCTGGTGTGGATCTGTTGGTGTTGTCTCAGGTGACGTGGAGATTCTCACACAGGTCACATTGATAAGGTCTCTCCTCAGTGTGGGTAAATATGTGTTGTTGTAAGTGTGCGTCTGTTGTAAACTCTTTGCCACACTGTTCACGGCAGTACACATCATGTCTGGTGTGAATGCGTAGGTGTATATTTCGGCTCTCTCTCCGGCTGAAGGTTTTTCCACAGATGTCACAGCTGTATGCCTTAATTCCAGAGTGGGTAACTAGATGACTCTGTAAGCTGCTACTGTGAGTAAAAGCTCTGCCACACTGATCACAGCTGTACGCTTTACCTCCACTGTGGATGAGTTGGTGTCTTTTTAGGGAACCCTTGAAGGAAAAAGACTTTCCACACAAGTCACAGCTGAACGGTCTCTCTCCAGTGTGGATGACCTGATGCTGTTTTAGTGAAGCCTTCAGAGTAAACTCCATCCCACACTCGTCACAGCTGTATGCCTTAATTCCAGAGTGGGTAACTAGATGACTCTGTAAGTGGCTACTGCGAGTAAAAGCTCTGCCACACTCGTCACAGCTGTACGCTTTAACTCCACTGTGGATGAGTTGGTGTGTTTTTAGGTGACCCTTCAAGGAAAAAGACTTTCCACACAAGTCACAGCTGAACGGTCTCTCTCCAGTGTGGATGACCTGATGCCGTTTTAGTTTAGCCCTCACAGTAAAACCCTTCCCACACTCGTCACAGGTGTGTTTTTTCTCTCCCTTTCTTCTGTGAGGTTTGTCGGCCTCCTGAGAGCGCTGACTTCTGGCTCCATGTTGGTCCTGCAGTGACAGAGATACAAACAGAGGCAGTGAGTGAAATGCAGTCGTGGAACAAACTCAACCTTCAAACTCCATTAACACTAGTTTTAAACCTGAAGGTGGAGCGTGGCACCAAACACCTTAAAGGTCTCTTATCCCCATTTGCTGGTAGTTCTAACACATTACATCCAACCTGCTGTTAAAGATAATTCATGACTGTTCAAACACTACAATCATGCCCATCCCTCCTGATTGTACACACACACACACACACACACACACACACACACACACACACACACACACACACACACACACACACACACACACACAGTTTTATAATTTAGATTATTTTGTTGTTTCCTATTACATATTTCTATAATTTGTATAGTTTTATACAGAATTATTCAGTGATAATAAATCCTATGTTTGTTTATTCTAAAGGAACCCCGTTAGCTTCCACAACAGATGTTCCTCGTCTTCCGTCAAATACTAACATAAAATATTACACAATAAAGTGGATTCAAAATATCCACATAATTTCACTCTTACATCCACAGTGAGGTTTCACAATTGTTCAAATATAAGCAATCAATAATAATAATAATAATATTTCTCTGTCAGCCTTCTCGGTTACGAATCGTCTTCTGCTCCTCTGTCATGCGGCGTCCCACAGGGCTCAATTTTAGGGCCACTGCTCTTTTCACTGTACCTATTGCCTCTGGGTTCTATCCTTAGAAGGCATGGGATCTCATTTCATTGTTATGCCAATGACTGCCAACTTTATTTGCCACTAAAACACAAGGATGGCATCTCCATAAAACCTATAAAACCTATAACCTTATAAATAAAATTGAATTTAATATATTCTGAGCTAAGTTGATCTATAGTGTTACATCATATTCTATAAGGATGTTATGTGTTTGTAGACTTTCTGCCCAGTTTGACCCATTTAGCAGAAGTCAGCCTGTTTAAGGCTCTGATATCTATTCTGTGTGACTTAAAGCAGTTATGACATGGTCTGATTTTCTCACCCAATAAAGGAATATTTCATATATCAGTCTACTCTTCATTCTATTAGACACAGTTATCACAGCTCGTACATTTGCTTTTTACACATATATGTAAGCATTGAGCCAAATTTATTACCAACATATTAAATGAACAATATTTGTCTCTTATATATGATACATCTGTATACACACTGTCACAGATACTTGTCTGTGAGTGAAGTGATTAATATAATAACTATAATATTGGCCATATTATATTTACATTACCACAGTGAGATGACTTTAGTCTCATGAACAACATCAGCTAATTGTTATTTACAGCTAATCTTAAACGACTGTTCAGCACAGAAATGAAGCCCAACAATCATGTTTCACAGTCCTGTGGTCTCAGCCTCAGATACTCATCAAATCACACAGAGCTCATGTAGAAACAAATGAACTAAATATGTTCTCCTTCATTTCTGTCAAACAAAGCTGTATGAAACGTTTCCAGCTGTTAGTATCATGGTTGCTAGGCAACCTGGGCAGCGCGACGGAGGCTAGACGTCCCATTTCACGAGCCTACGAGCCTCGCACTTCGGCCTTAGCGGTCTTTGAGTACGCGGCCCTTGAGGACTTTAAAGCTGCAGAACCTGAATCGGGATACAGCCATGATGATCTCCAGCCTCGTGCTCGCCAACATTCTCACCTGAGTTAAGAAGACGATCACTGAAATGGTCTCAGCAGGTCCTTTGATGACAGCAATGAAATGCAGTGGTAAGGCTTTTTGGGGATTAAGTTCGTTTTCATGGCAAAGAAGGACGATGCAGTTCATCTGATCACTCCTCATAACATTCTGGAGTGCAGGCAAAATGCTATTATAAAAACTTAAGCAGCAACTTCTCCAGGTTCCAATATTTATGCAATTCTCAAACCTTTTGGCCACGACTGTATAACCTCTTCTGAAGTTTAGTGGATATTATACATGGTTATGCTCAGGATGTGTCGGCCAGTTTCCACTGGAAACGCCTTTTGGTTAAACTGTCAGCGAGGAATTTGCATTTGCACTGTTACATTTTTATATAACTTTAATGCACATAAACAACAGCTGCTTGTTTCAGTGAAAATACATTGATGGGTTTTTAATAAAGTTGTGCAGCTGTAAAGTATTTTGTCTGGTGTCAATTCTATCGTCAGCTACATCGTTATGGCAAATGTTCAGATGTATATGGTGATAAATATCTTTGGTCATATGGTCCTGCTCTGTCTGTCACCTTCTGTGTTGAACTCATTGTTTCCTCTGTAGTGGCTGAGCTGAGTCCAAGTAGCTGAAAATGTTCCTCTGCTGCTCCGTCAGACTCTCCTCCTCCTGCTGATCAGCTGGGACACAAAACAGATCTTTGTTAGGCTCCACACTGCACTGAAGAGTCAAAGTGTCTCATATGTTCATCTGACAAGTAAAAGAACACATTTTTGTTTCCCGAGGTGGGCAACTTGTTGGAAACAAACACAAAAGGTTTGAGCACTGATACCTGCCATTGCTGCCATTGAAAGATGCAACGCCAGCAATGTGGATTGGTTTGAGTCTTGACAATCCACATTGCTGGCATCTTTCAATATGTTTGAATGCACCAGTGTAAGTGCAGCCACTCAGACTCAATGTGTTCATAGAAACAGGTGCAGATGTGTCACGAGTTCATCCAGCAGTAGCTATGGCACTTGGCCACAGGGGGCAGCAGTGGACTGACCTGCATTTGAGACTGCTCCAGCTGCTCTGTGACAGTCAGTAGATCTGCTACAAATTGCAGATCATATGCAAGTTTTGGAAATGACATTATAAATATTCCTAACTTAGCCACGGCAGCCATGTTGATGTATTACCTATATTGGCTGAAAATGTTCATTTGCAGAGAAAAGACACAGGCAGACTGTGCTTACAGGACAACAACAACAACAATCTTTATTTATAGAGCACATTTAAAAACCAACGGCATGCCAAAGTGCTTAACATAAAACAAATTAACACAAGTATAATCAGAGTCATAAAAATAAAAGTGTAGAATTATGTTCACAGGAAAAAGCCACCAATAGAAAAAATATAACTATAGCACATAGCTACAGCACAATATAACTGTGCCATCAACACACAATGGGGATAAGACATACACAGCGCAAATAAAAAGCAAGATAGGAAAATTAGTAAAATAAATCACTGCAGACAAGGCCAGCATTTAACCAGTAGAAAACGCAAGATTAAACAAATACGTTTTAAGCCGTGATTTAAAAGATTGAATAGAGTCAGACGCCCGAATGCCAATGGGAAGGTTGTTCCACAACTCTGGTGCGGCCAGGGCAAACGCTCGATCACCTCTAGACTTCAGCCGAGATCTAGGCTGCACCAACAGTAATTGTGAGGATGATCTTAAAGCCCTAGCAGGAACATATAAGCTTAAGAGTTCCTTAAGATAGCTCGGTGCTGTGTTATTAGTGATTTTAAAAGTAAACAGCAGAATTTTAAATTGGATACGGTATTTCACAGGCAACCAGTGCAAATCAGCTAGGACGGGAGTAATGTGGGCAAACTTCTTAGTTTTGGTTAGAATGCGTGCAGCAGCATTTTGGACTGTCTGTAATCTATGGAGGAGGCAGAGTGGAGTCCAAAATAGAGTGAATTGCAGTAATCCAGCCTCGAAGTTACAAAGGCATGGATGAGCTTTTCCAGGTCTTTATGCGGGATATACTGCCTGGCCTTAGAAATAAGGCAGAGTTGGTATAAACTCGATCTAACAACAGCAGACACTTGTCTATCAAGTTTAAATGAGCTGTCAAGTAACACGCCCAAATTCCTAACAGTGTCGGAAAAGGAGTTAGTGAGAAAACCAAAAGCATCACGAAGTTTGGCACGAAGGACGTCACTGCCAAAGACCACAATTTCAGTTTTCTTATCATTAAGGATAAGAGTATTTGCCAGGAGCCATTGCCTGACCTCACACATGCACTCTCGAAAACTATTCAAGGACAAAGCTAGGTCATCATTTAACTCAAAGTAGATCTGAATGCCATCAGCATAATAATGAAAAGCGATGTGATATTTCTCAAAGATAGCGCTTAATGGAAGCATGTACAATGAGAACAGAGTAGGGCCTAACACAGATCCCCGAGGGACACCACAACAGACAGGTACAGCGGAGGAAGAGGAAGTGGCCAAGTGAACCGAGGAGAGCCAATTGGAGAAGTATGATTTAAACCAATCCAAGGAAACACCCTTGATGCCTACAGTGTGCTCAAGTCTCGCCAATAGGATTTTATGATCAACCATATCGAAAGCCGACGATAAATCCAATAGCACTAGGACCGAGGAGCGTCCATTGTCAGCCATTAGTAGAAGGTCATTGAGAACTCGGAGCAGCGCTGACTCAGTGCTATGATGTGGTTTGAAGGCCGATTGGAATTTATCATTAGTGCTATTCTCATCCAGGTAGGCCTGGAGTTGAAGCAACACTATCTTCTCAAGAATTTTGGCCAAGAACGGAAGCTTGGAAATCGGCCTATAGTTCGCATAATCATTATAATCGAGGTTCCTTTTTTTAAGAACAGGCTGAATTATAGCATGTTTAAAGGCTGATGGTACGCAACCAGAGAGCAAAGAAGAGTTCAAAAGGGACAATATACTAGGTCCAATTGCACTAAAACAGTCCTTAACTATACGAGATGGAAGAACATCATATACGAGATTAGTATTGTTCAGTTGTTCAACCAGACGCTTAAGAGTAGGGAGTGAAACGGGTTCAAACTGATAGAAGGAAGAGGAACAGTCAGGGGTAAACGCAGGGCCTGTCATTAAAGGAAGAGCAGATTTAAGAGATGAGACTTTATCTAAAAAATAATTTAAAAATTGTTCGCAAAGAACCGTGGAGCACGGCAGCGGCATAGTGGGGCAGGGGTTGACCACAGAGTTAAAAATAATTTTCTCCTGGCTGAAGTTTGGTCCTTTTACAGCATCCTGCCATGCAATTACATTTGTTCCTGACCACCGAGAACACTCACAATAACTTTTATCGAGTGGGGAAAAAAAGTTAGCTTGTTTATATTATGCTAACATAGCATAACAATCACGTAGCACATCATTATATACCAGCTAGCCAAACTTCAGTAACCCTACAAACGTCACTGCTGTTTAGTTTCTGTCTTCATTTATGCTGGAAGTGATAGCAGAGCTGTACGTTTTAATTTGTTTCCAAAACCCCGCAGTCAGGACATGCTATATTGTATTTAGATAGAAGCTAGCGAGCTAACTCCCTGCTAACTTGTAACTCCGTTAAATGTCATAAATTCCGTTTTCATGGATGCCTGGATGTTAAACTCAATTGTTACACCTGGTAGAGCAGAACGCTGATCATTTTATTAAAGATAAAAGACTTTAGACAGTTTTTCAACTCTCAGTAATGCCATAGTGATCGTTTGATATATGGACCTGCAGCGGAGTTTAGACCCAGACACGGCTAGTGACGTCAGCTGAACAACCGGATATGCTGGACTGTCTATAGCGGAGATGACAATAAAGTTTACTTTGACTTCAGCAGCGCGCAGGCGCACCGAGGGCTCTCGCGCTCACTTTATAGAATGTAGAAAAAACATCGGTGCAGATTATAAGTCTGTATCATAATATCTGTTTGTTGGTTTTATTTTGTTTTGCGAGTTGGTTATTAGATGCCGCTCCAGCCAGCCAGAGACTCCCCGCCGCCCCGCCCTCTCCTCCCTGTGCCGCCAGCAGCAGGCGCACCTCGCAAACGGAGGGCGCCCTTACTCCCAGCAAATGGCTGATAGAAAACCAATCGGTGCCTACGAATTTCCCAATATGCGCTGGCATGACGTCGGGGAAGCATGGGTACGACCGATTATTTTCTTTTTTTCTTGCCCGTGATGCCCCCCCACCACGATGCATTCTATTGGTTTGCACACTTACACACACCCAGCTGTGGTTTCCTGTTTTGCTGGACTCTGGAGAGCCCCGCCTTTAACGCTCTTCTCTCACAGAGAGCAACAGAAAACTTGGAAAAACTCCAGATTGACTGAACTCAGTTCAAAGTTACCTTGACACCTTTAGATGTGAGACGTAGTGATGGTCCGCTTGAAGCTGACGCTCCGGTGCGTGTGTCAGAAAGATCAACGCGCTGCTTCAGAAGCACCGTGTCGAGGCTTGATTCGTTTGGCCAGAGTCACGTGATCAGTGACGTCTGAAGCTTCGTTTAGAACGTACCTTTTTTTAAATCGAACTTTATTGAAACACAATGAGTATACAACATACAAACAGATGAAGTTTACAAAAGAACAGAACATGAACATACAGAACCAGGAGTAAAAAAATTATGATATGAGTAGGCGAAAAAAATCAACATATAAATATTGTTCTGAGAGGCTTTTTGTTGGTTGAGTCTGAAATTGATTGTATGTATAATTCATATCCTTATAAAAAGGCAGAAATATGGTGTTTTATTAATGAACTTACATTTATGGATATAAAATAGCTAAAAGTATTAACAAATTTTTAATAAAAAAACATTTATCATTCTTCCTGGGGAACTTAAAGAAAAAGAATAAAACATTTTCCATCGTAAAGAAAACTCCCTTAAAATATGGACAATAACAAAACTGCTAAATTCTTCCAGACTCTCTGTGTAGAGGAACCAAAAGAGATGTGCCACAGTTTCTGGATGATCCCCACAGAAAGTTCAATTAGTATTTATGTCTCTTTTAAATGTTACCATATAGTGACTGGCTGGGTAACATTTATGAAGAATTTTATATGAGATTTCCTTCACCTTGTTCACAATTAGATATTTATGGGATCATCCAGACTGTCTTCCAGGTGATATCTGGAACATGTCGGTTCCAGTAAGATATTCTATATATGGGAGAGACATGATATCTTCTTGGAATAAACTACGTATTCTCTTATTGCTGTTACCAAGTTCCTGTGAAAAGCAGATTTTTCCCACTGCTGACTCAGCTGGATCAGGGAGAGTGACTGAGGCAAATATTGAGCTGTCAGTGTTTTTATATAACATTTAAGTCCCTGAGGGTATGGCACCAAGCACCATTGAGAATTCCCCAACACTGACGGGAAAATTATATAGTGTAAGGAATTCATTGTAAGTAAGTAGTACTCCCTCGTTAAATTTTAAAACTTAGTAGCGGCCGCCATTGTTGGCAGCTGAAATTTGGCTGGGCCGCGCTATGAATTCTGGGATATGGTGGGCCACGAAGGACACACCCGACCCCTCCTTCAAACTCGGGGGAATGAAGGACGCATTTGAAGGAGTCGAGGAATCGGGACAGCCTTCGTCGCCTGGCTGTGACGTCATCGGCCTTCAAATGCGGCCTCCGGAGGATGCAGCCGACGTTTTGGGACACAGCTTGTGTGTCTTTGTTGGTCATGTGACCTCCCAGGGACTACACATGGAAACGAGCAGTTTAGCTCAAATCTGGCAGGTTTCCATCGTCTGTTTTTGTCCTGATGTCCATGAACATGAACACTGTCCCTGTCAAACACGTCCAGATAATCTGATCCAGTGTTGTTCTTCTTCTGTGGTGTTTGTGATGGAGCAGCAGCTGCTGATCCTGATGTCCTCCACCAAGGGGGCAGCAAATTCAGCTGACTGTCATCATTTATTAAAAAGATGTAACAATGTGACATAATGCAATATAATAGTGTCAGTTACACATTGTGGGTTGCACTGTGGCCAGAATGGACATTACCTCCTGCCTAATGGAAGCTGTCAGCCATCCTGCAACCATGAATTAGATAAGCAGAAGTGAAGGGATTGTTAACAACAATTTAATAATAAAATGTAATGTGATAGTTGCACTTTATTAGCTCCCCACAATCGTATGAATAATAACCATGAATGCACTGCATGCTCATAGCAAGTTCTTTAGGTTTAAAGTGAGATCCTGCTTTAAAGGGCGCTTCATCTGCTGGGAATGACATGTTTCTTCTAGTATGTAAGGCTCAGCCCATCTTACTGGGACTTACTTTTGTAGATCCACATGCTCTAAACCTGCTGCTCCATGATTGGTGCAGAAGCTTTAAGCTACTATTAACAAATAATGACCATGGACTTATTTGTTACTACAATAACTTATCATTGAGCAACTTGTATATTTAATTTTACTTGTAAAACTATGCAAGTAGAATTGAATGGGGCACAGTGAGCTGAGCACAGGCCCACTCTGTGACACTCAGAGGTTTGTGGATATCATACTGAGAGTATTGGACACAGTGCAGCCAGCTTGCAGCCACTTTCCCACCACTTTAGCACAATGTTTACATGAGACTCAGCCACACTAATGTTCCTGGGCAGACATGTGGTGCAGCATGGCTGATGGCACTGTACCTGCAGCTGTCATGGACAAGAACCACTCAATACCTCACCCAAGCCAAGCCTGTGCTGATGTTGTGATCTGAGACTGAGACACTAACCCAGGATCATGATATGATGTTGTGAGAGTTTCACTAAGAATCAGCTCTGATTACAAGATTTCAATCTATCGTAACTCTAATTTGTATTTACTTCAGTTTGTTCATCTTGGAGCTGTGTGCAGCTGAGGACAGTCTTATTATTACCAGGTGAGGATATGTAACAACCACAGTCTGTAGAGATGATGTCACCATGGAGTGGTGATGTCACTGGAGCTGCCAATATGTGCTCCAGCCAAAGCTACACCAGAGGGTTGTGCTGTGTAATAGGTTGGTGCAGGTGGTGTTATCTACATTTGAACATTAGGCAACAGTCTCATGAAGACACTTTCTATTGTTCACTAAAGACCAACAATAACAGAGACAAAGGGAGAGCAGCAGAACTAGTGCTAACAATTAGCACTGCTAGCCTGCCCACCAACACCAGCTAATGTTCTAAAAACGATGATCAATGATTTTGCTGTAACGGCTCCAGCTGTCTGTGTCAGGGACACGTTGGAGATGAAGTGAGTGATCCAGTGACAAAGGTTTGGAAACCTGCAGTCAGCTGAGACTAAAGGAGTCACCTGACCGAGAGACCAAATGTTTCACTGAGAACGTCCAGATGAACAGAATCAACCTTTGGGATAATCTGTTCCACACATCCATGTTTCACTTACTGCATTATATTTCCTCATTGCTGTGCACACAGGCCTGTGGCTTATAACCAACTCCAAGTTCAGACTCAGAGGCTGCTGAAGCTGTTTTCTGGAACAGAGACGTGTTGGATATAAAACCAACTCTTCTTTATGTGTCAGCACTGAGGAAAGGAGCAGCTTCGTTTCTAAGTGTATGAAGGACTGTAGCAGTGTGTGTGTGAGCTTTATTTCACAGACAGAACCATGTCAAAAACACAACTTCAGGTAAAAACAATACAAAATCAAAGAGTCTGATCAGAAGGATTAAACAGAGGAGTGTGGGACTGTTTTTAACAGACAGCAGGTTAAGCCAGGCTGGAGGAGTAAACTGAGCCTCGGTGTGAGCAGCAGTGTGTTTGACAGGAAGCTGAGATAAACAGTCTGGAGCCCATTTAGTGCTTCATATGAAAGTGTGAGGATTTGAAAGCAAATCTAAAATCAAGCAGGAGTCAGTGTGAGAATGATTTGTGCTTTTCCTCAGTCAGATGCTGGGAGTTTCAGTTCATCCATGTTCAGCGTGCTGTGCTTTGTGTAACAGGAGAATATGACAGTATAAATCAAGTCTTCATGTCACTGAAAGCCTCCACAGTCTGCTATGGAGGTGCATCAGTTTGGATTTACAAGAAGAACATTTCTTAAACCTGCCACAAGATGGCGCTCCAACAGAAGGGATGTCCACAGTGTAACACAGACACACACATACTGTGTGAATGTGTGAGTGAATGGGCTTTCAACACAAGGCTTCTGCTGCTACCTTTAATTACATAATTAGCTAACAAGAACAAACTGTTAATTACCACCAAAGAACGGCTCCAGATTTTAGCTGCTGACCATTTTGTGAAACGTTGATTACATCAGCTTATTGTTGATTTTTCAACCTTAATATCAGCTGCTTTAAAGGAGCCTCGTTCTCTCGCAGTAACACTTTTCTTCACTAGATGCAGTGCAGGCACAGTCTGTGTTTCTAAACTACACACTAATGTTCATTGTTGTGCAGCTAAATCCTCCCTCTGGATGGGAAGAATCCCTGTCAGGCTTCAAACACCTGGCTTGGTGTTCTGGAGCTAATGTGTCACCTGTGAGGACTCTGAGATGAACACACAGCAGACACTTCAGTTCTCCGTCTGTGTGTCCTCAGTTTCCCAGCATGCCTTGGCTGTGGTGGTGGAGGTGAATGAGGGGGAACATCTGTCCTGCTGCTCTGTTAGCACTCAGGTTTCATACCTGGTGATCTCAGAGGACAAAGCGGCGTTACAGCAGCGCACGTTGATGAGACCTGATGCTCTGAACAGTTCAGACTTCAGCCTCACTCTGAGAAAACAAACGACTGACTGTCAGCAGCAACTACACCTGCTCCATCAGTGACGGAGAGAAGAACTGAGACTGAGAGACATACAGCTGCAGGTCAAAGGTCAGAAACGCCCGCTCTTTGTACGGGTCAGGAGTTAGTACTGCAGAGGTCAGAGGTCAGCTTGCTGACAAACCATTTGAAACAGTTTGGAGCTAAAAGCACAACAGCAGAGGAAAGAAGAGACACTGCAGAGATGATGCAAAATATTGTGTTTTGTTCTCAGCTGTCAAAAAGTGTAACACACGTGTTCCAGCACAGCCTTTGTGTACTTTCACTTCTCCATACTGTCCATTGGAAATCCTGTTTGTTACTTTTTGATTTCAGTCCATGTGTCCAAAGCAAACTTCTGTCCCACACTTTCTCTGCTGACTCTTCACCGATGCTCAGATGATCTCAGATGATTTCACCAGAACTCATCAAAATTCGGGCTCCACAGAAACCCAGACGTCACTAAACAAGCGTAACAAGCAAAGTGAAAACTGGTCGTTCAGCTTTATTGACCAAAGATAAGCTCACATGTCACCTCATGACACAGACACTTATTTCCACAGCATGCACGAGGACTGACAATAAGTGTCTATAAAGCCACTTCTATCTGCCACACCTGTGCTTCTGTCATGGTTGCTCTCCTCTCACTCTGTCATTTATCCACAGTCTGCCTCCCTCTGCTCCGTCAGCTGACGTCCTCTCTACACCACCTGCTGTGTTTTATCCTGCAAAAACACATTTAAGAAGCGTTGCACCGAGTAACGGGAGGAACTGCTATAAAATCCATTTAAAGGAGGTGGTGCTGAGTGCTGTGACTGGGGTCCCACCACTGACATCACGGGTGGAGGACATGTTGGAAAACTGCTACAAAGTGCTGTGCAGCCAGCAGAGCTTACAGTCTGTCCTGTGTGTCATACAGGCTCTCACACTTAGTGTTTCTGTGACACATTGAAGAGAAGTTTGTGTTGTTCACAGTTGTGCTTGTACTGAGTGACAGCTGACATGACCTAACAGGAATAATGTGTCTGTGCTGAATGAGAAGTAACACACAATGAAGTCTTGATGCATCTCAATCATCCAGGAAAGTGAGTCTGTTGCTTCTGTTCATCTGGACGCAGCGTTTTGTGGGAGAAACGTGTCGTCATCATCAGGTGACGTCTTCAGTCTCAGCTGCAGGTTTCAGTCTTACAAACAGGACATTTGCATAAAGACTGAAAGCAGCTGCAGGAACGATGGGCTGGGAGCTCCGTTCCTTCATCTTGAGATTCTCAGGACCATTGATCAACAACCACTGATCCATGTCCATGAGTCCCATTCACAGAGATGTGGGAATGGCTGCAGTCACAGCATGTAAGATGGAAATAAATGAGAAGTATTTAGCTGAAGTGGATTTGATTTATGTTAGTTCTTTTTTAACTTGTAGTTCTACATTGGAAGATTATTGTGATATTGAAATATAAAAATACATTTATATTCTATTATTTTCTCAAAATAAGCGTCACACTCGTGGAAGCCGGTGTAGCCGCCGAAACGCCTGCATTTATGGAGACTTTCAGCCCCAGGTAGGCCAGTTATGGATCTTGGATCCACATTATGTCAACATAAAATACATACTTAGGCAGAATATTGCAAATATCTATTTTTCATTTTGTAGCAGCATAGAGCTTTTTTCCAATTATTTTTTAAAAGTCAGGTCAAGGCTCCAAAAGCCCAAAGGCGATATAACAGTTTGTGTTTGCTACATGGATCATTGTAGTTCAGCTTTCCTTTGTTATATTTCTTTAAGAGCTCAAAATGTGTTCATTACATAAATCAAATGTAATTTTCTCTGCAGCACTTCATGGATTTCATTAGCAACACACTGTAGTTGTTCACACAAAGCATAAAGGTAAAAACAATATACACAGTGTTATCTTCATTTTAGATGTCACAAAGTATTTGCGGCTCCCAGTGTTTTCCCGAACCCTGACCCTTTGTGTGGAAACCGGGTCCAAAAGGCTCTTTGGGTGTTAAAGGTTGCTGACCCCTGCACTAGGCCCAACTGACACATATATTTGATTCCAAATACAAAAAATAATGTGTAACCTGCTGGAAGAATGTAGGAGGTTGAGACAGGATCTCAACACTTGGTGTCTGCAACAAAAGACAACAATATGTGGGCCGATCGTGGCTCAAGAGTTGGCAGCTCGTCTTGTAATCGGAAGGTTGCCGGTTCGAGCCCCGGCTTGGACAGTCTCGGTCGTTGTGTCCTTGGGCAAAAAAGCACTTTGGGGTCCTTAGGGACGAGTAAAGCGCTCTACAAATACAGGCCATGTAATGGCAGAAACATTCTCTAGTGTAAATCCTGACTAGTTCATTAACTACAGATCAGTTTCAGTGAACATTATTCACAGAGGGATCTGAGTTCCTTATACCAGACTCTACAGAAACTGTAACACTGTACAGCTCTGCGACTCAACAATATGACAACAATGTAACACACACTAGAATCATCAAATAAAGCCCCACTAACCACTAGAACTAACTAACTAGCACTGGACACTTGCATATTAGAGATTTCTACCACCATAGGAGGCGAGATATCATCCTTGAACCAGAGCATCCAGCCCTCAATTTCGGACATAAAAAGCGACGTGGCCAGGCATGATAACACTTTGACTGAACTGCAGCACTGTGCCTCGAACCACTCTGACACCATCGCCACTCTCCAGGCCACTGTGGAGCGTTTGTCTGCGGAGGTAAAGAAGTTAGATGAGAGATGTGGAGCTCTTGAGGCACTCCAGGAGGAATAATTTAAGAACTGCAGGAATACCAGAAGGCACAGAGGGACCCAAGATGACTGAGTTGGTTCACACCTGTTGGCGGATGCGCTATCTCTCGAGGAGAAGCCACTCATCGATCGAGCACATAGAGTGAATCGCCAGCGTCCCAAACAAAGTCATCTTCCTCGGCCCATCATCTTGAGATTGCACTACTACCACATTGGTGAGGAAATTCTGCTGAAAGCTGCAGAGAACAAGAACCTGATGTATAAGGGTTTTTAAAATAAACATCCTCCAGATTTCCCTCCCTCTGTTGGAAACGCAGAGCGTTTGCAAATATGAGAGGAAGACTACGTGGGATGACCGGCGTCAGGTACAGACTGCTATACCCTGCAAAGCTGTTAGTGACCCATGGTGATGTGAGGAAAAGCTTTACCGATCCCAAAGAGACCGTAGACTACGCGGAGAAGCACCTCTCCCACCCACCTTCAAATGTATTAAAAGCAAAGATATATCTATATGTCTAACGCTGACACAGCACTGTGTTTCTTCTTTTCCCTTTATATTCCATGTAAAGGTGAATATGGAGCGTTTATGGAGCTCGTTTATTGACCAGCTGTCAGTTAGAAGGTAAGAGTTACTAGGTTAACAGAGGTTAGCAGTAACAGTACGGGGAAGTATATTGTGTTGTTCTTTTGTTGTTTTTTATTTTATCCTACTTTACTTTGTTATTTTGATTTTACCTGTTGTGAGTGCTTCCCGTAATTCTCCTTTTTCTTGCGCCGCTGCGGCCAGAGTTCACAACATTACATATTTTTGTATCTATAAACAGGAAGCTGACACTCTCCAGACTTTATCAAAGGTGTGAGCGTCACAGCAGAGGCCTTTGTGTCAACGTAGCTGAAGACAAAACACAGAAACACATGAAGGAGATTTTCCTGGCCTGGATTTTATACAAATATTCTGCAGTACATCAAAAATGAAAGAAAACCATTAGTCAACATATGAACATCACCTCTGAAGTTACAGAGCTTTGATTGGAGACACAGCTGAGCGTTTTGCATTTTGCATAATTAATTACACAATTAATTATGTAACCATAATTAAATGGTTACATCATCTTTAAAGTCCCCAGAGATCAGGAAAAGGGCCTGAGGGTGCTGTGTTTGGAGTCTGCTGGTTACAGTGTGCAGGACCTCACAGGCTGCTGCAGCGTTAGCAGAGGGCGGGACATACACAGCTATCATGATCACGTGTGTAAACTCTCGCGGTAGATAGTACGGTCTCATGCTAACCGCTAGCAGCTCAATGTCCTTACAGCATAGCGTCTCTTTGATAGAGAAATGCCCAGAGTTACACCATCTATCGTTCACAAACACAGCCAGACCCCCTCCTCCCTTCTTACCACTCTCCGCTGTTCTGTCATAAGAGGCTCAGCAGCTAAAGCAGCACACCTGGGTCTCCCAGCCTATTAAAAGCAGCCCTTTGCTTCACCTGCTTCACTAAACATTATTATTTTAAGCAGAGTGGTGTGATTTATGTAGGCATTGCTGTGTGACAGGATGACTTTTCTTGCACACCCACCAAATGAGGGCGCACATGCTTCCACGCCCACTGGTGACTGCACACATCCTATCAAGGAAGCATTTCATTCATCCCTAACAAATGGAAGAAAACACTGTGCAGCGTGTTCAGGTTTGAACGTGGCCCTGGCCTCTCTCTGCATCCACCTGGCACATGCAACACACATCCACTCCCTGCTGAACTGCTTGTATTTGATGTGTTGAAGTTTTGGTAAAGTTTGAATAAATTCCACTTTATTTATAGGAACATTTCATCTGTGGACTCCTGCTTCCCCTCTCCTTGAGCCAGTTTGTGACGGGAACATGACATAAGAAAAGTAATTTATCCCTTTTTGATTCTGTGTATCTGGCGCTCATCCAGTGAGTTCACACTTGGCAGAAACAGACTGAATTTGTCTGGAGAACTTTGGCTTCAGCCAAGTTAGATAAACACACTGTGTCTCTGTCAAAACAGCAGTGTAGTTGTGGCACCCCTGTGAGGGAATGACCACATGAATATTATTTTGTGTAAAACACTCATGTAACGGGACATTTTTCATTGCTATATGTATTTATTTTCAGTTTCTTTAAGAGGATAGAAAATCCATGTAACAGGGATTCATTTTATGTTAGAAAGCAGTGAGGGCGGAACTTTGGTGCTTGCTCCGGGGTTTCGGGGAGCAGTAAGTGGAGCCCACCTTCCGCTGCTTCCTCAGACACGTTCTGGAGGAAAGCAGAGACGCATCGTGTCTTCCTTACTCTGCTCTTCACCTGCTTTTACAGGTCGGTACACGGTGCTCGCACCGAAAATGTTGTTTATTGTCACCATGGTTACCCACGTTAATGTGAATGGGAGAGTTAAGGCGGTCCGCCAAAGTTATTTATATGTAAACACGGGAGAAAACCAGAGGAGTGTCCCGCGCGACCGCACCGCGAGCCCGCTCGTTAGGTGGAGCGCTCGTGAAGCAGAGTCAGTGCGCTCCTATGCTCTGTGCAAACGTGTTGTAATGCTCCAATCAAATCAGTTCTGTGAGATGTGAATGTTAATAGTTCTGTTAAAGTGACTGAGTAGATTAGCTAGTGTAACACAAGCACTCTGAGCAACTCTGTGTAGCTAACAGAGGCATTCATGGGTTGATTAAACAAGCTGTGTTTCATGATGCACTAAATAGTGATTTTGCCAGTAAATTACTGGAGGGAACAAATGTAATGTATTTACCAATGCTGTTATTGAATAGAACTGTTTAGCCAGTAAGACACTGCAGAAGACAATGTGATGTGTTTATTGATATGATAAAAGGATGTAGCTGTTATGGAAAGAAGTGTGAACTTGAGAAACTGAACCAGTTAAAAAGAGTATATTTCACTGATGTTGTGAAATAAGTAAATGTAATTGATGTGAATGAGGAACCAGCTGAACAGTATATTGAAAGCTCATGTTTAGTGTTTTATAGCATTTATTTGTGTGAAATAAATCAGACTCAGACACGTTCTGGAGGAAAGCAGAGACGCATCGTGTCTTCCTTACTCTGCTCTTCACCTGCTTTTACAGGTAACATATTTGTCATCGAGGTCTTCATCCTTGGGACCCGTAACATAGTAACTTCTTCATTGTTATACTTCTATAGTTTTCCCATTTTGTGAGCTGTGGATGTGGAAAGTGTCTCAGTGACACATCCACATGAAAACGGCGTTACCTTCGTTCATTTGCACGTCAAATGAACGAGCTGTTTGGACTTTAACGTCACAGCTGATGCTTCGATACTCGAACTCAAGAGTTCAGCTTCCACTCAGAGGTACAAGTACACACAGCAAAGATAAACGTGTACACAAGGTTGAACCCACAAGTGCACAGCTCCGACCAGAGATGGGCAGTAATCCGATTACTTTTTCCAAGAAACGAGTAAAGTGAGGGATTACTATTGCAAAAAAGGTAATTAGATTACTGTTACTTTCCCGTAAGCACGCTGCGTTACTGCGTTACTAAAACCGCAGCTGTGTGCAGATGAACAATGGATAATCTATCGAGTGTGGAGAGAGTGTGAGCGTGCAGCGTTTAAAGCGTGGAAGCACTGACCTTACTTTGAGTTTGACTCTGTAAAAAGTGACAAAAACATTAGCGTCCGCTGTTCACTGCGTGGGACGACAACATGCTCACTCACTATGTGTTAATGGGCATGCTTATTTATAACTTTGATAAAATGTCATAAAAATAATTCCATGCCAGCTCACCATTGGTGATCAGGTAGTTTCTGTTCCAGTTCCAGTCCCATAAATCATGAAGCTTGCTGCCAGAAAAGCTTCAAATCTCCTTTGAAAGCTGTTTGTGGTCTTGATTGTGGGAGCTTCAGTTGTCTGACTCCAGCTGCCACACAGTGCTCACTGATATCATTTGCAAAAACCCCAGTGTGACAATATTTATCAGTGAAGCAGAAATCAGGAAGTGACGACTTTTCTTTGAACATTTGCTAAGGCTAAGCTGTGCTTTCTACCACAGTTGGGAATTTCCTGGTTTACAACAAATTATTGTGTCAACACCGCATAAGATTTCAAACTAGGGCTGCCACGATTATTCGACTAGTCACGATTACGTCGACTATTAAAATCGTCGACGACTGATTTAATAGTCGACGCGTCGTTTGAAGCTTTGTAAGATCCCAAAAGACGCAGGAATAAGTAGTAGGATTTAAGAGTGTAATACCGGACTGAAACAGAAGATGGCAGCACTGCATGTACAAGGATGCCAGCTGCCGTTAAACCCCGAAGAAGAAGTAGCTCTGTCCCAGAATTCATAGCGCGGCCCAGCTCAGTTTCCAACAATGGCAGCAGCTAGTTAGTTTTAATGTTACTCTTATTATTCTTTCTGGGTCACAAAACAAACGTTTAACATATTTTCAGGCGAGAATGTAGCTGTGTAAACCTCAAATATCTGCTCAGTTTATCAAGACACCACATACTTTCAAAAGCGTTTCGACGTTTTCAGAGACGTCTGTTACCCGCTAGCTCGATAGCTAGCCGGGGGCGAGGCTAACTAGAGCCGTGAGAACACCGGACTCCCGGCAAATCGTTTTCAAACCCACCGCCGTCTTTCGCTACTCAGGTTAAACATATATAAGTCACTTAGATAACTTCAAAATGTTATTGTTTGGCCTTTTTTTCAGTGTTTTATTTGTTCCTGAGTAAATCGGTTTGGCTGAGATTAAAGTTATAGTTTTTACACAACTGAATAAACATCAAGCAGACAGCTGATTATCAGAAGTGTGAGATGCTCGAGAATTTACTCCGGTGTCCTGTTATATTTTAGAAAGCAAGGAGTTTATTAAACTTCACCGAAACAATCTGCAAATGTCATTAAAATTTAATAAACTATCATCTTGTCTTTATTTTTAGTTAGCACCTTAAACACTTAAAGCTGTAAGCTAATGATAGTTATATAAGAGCAGATGCTGCTGGTGCAATAAGCTGTAGTTTTACGTCCAATGGATGATGATCTGATTAGTCGACTAATCGCAAAAATAATCGCTGGCTAGTCGACTATTAAAATAATCGTTTGTGGCAGCCCTATTTCAAACTACAGGAAAATCACTGGAGTTATAAGAGGCAGACAACGACACACACACCACATGCATGCTGTTGCTATTTATTGTGGATTAACTTGTCAAGGGCAAGAACAAAATAATTCTGCCTCAAATACAGGAAATCATAGCTTTCCTGTATTTCCTCCATTGTTGGCATGCTGGTTAGTGCTGTTGCTCCACAGTAAGAAGGTCCTGGGCTAAATTATCCATGAATGTAAACGGCTGTGTGTTTCTATCTGATAGACTGGTGAGCTGTCCAGGGTGTACCCTGCCTGGTAACCTATCACTTCAGGGTTATTTCCCAGCCCTGCTGCAACCAGGATAGAGATAGGAGGATGGTAGTTGTTGTAGACCCATTCAATTTCAATTGAAGGATTAAAATGTTCCAGGAGCTCAACTTACTCCATCTGAACATGTTTCAATCGTGTTTTATGAACACAACATGCAGGTTTACTGAATATGAAAAGGTTGTGTTGATTTAACTCAGTTGTTTAAGTTTCTGCCAAAGCAAAACCTTTGTGTGCAACCAGTGTCCACTATTGAATCAAGTCAATCCAACATGTTTTTGTCAGTGCAAAAGGAGTTACGGTGCCTGTATTCCTGCACAATATTGTCCCGGGAGGGAGGAAAACTTTCTGGTGAAGTTTTGGTTGATTTTTGGGTTTTGCTTGACACTAGGTTGATTTTATCAGTGAGGTTTGGATTGTTTTCTTTCTCTAAGAGAGAGAAAGATGGTTTTATGCTTGGACATGTTTGCAATGGGCCCCAGTATTTGTTACTTTATTAGTATTTTATTGGTTGCGTTTGTTTGTGCTTTTGTTACAGTGCACTGAGATAAGAACATCTGAGAGGTGTGATCCACCGGTGGTGATATTTTGGTATTTTGTGAGTTCCTGATTTAACAAATCAGCTCTTTAATCCAGGCCTGAGAGATTGAACTTTAAAGCGCTATAAAATATTCTTATTGAAAACAGTCGCAAAGTATTTTTTCTCCATGATTATAATGGGCTTGGGAGAAAATTCACTTATATGGGACACTGATCCTGAAGCCTAAAAGGATTGCAGCGAGTCAATCCAGTCCAAAGAAGGAAAAACAAACAAGGAGCTGTTTCCTTTAAAATGATGACGTCATCTTGCTGGTGATGGAGCCTCGAATAGGCTGCGCGTGAGACTCCATTATCAGCAACTTTTGGTATGAATGTGTGTGGATGTATGCATGTGACTGGACTGTCATGGACTGACGACTAAAAGTTTTAGCTGACTTGATACTGAGACAAAAACGGTGCTGACTTTAAGATGATTGAATGTCCACAACAATTCACCCAGCCTGTAAAAGAAGGGTGGATGTTTTGTTTTGCTTTGTTTTGTCTGCAAGAACAGAAGAATGACAGAGACTAAAGAGCTGTAGCTTCACAGCAGTGTGAGCTGCAGACTGAACCCTTTGGTTGCTAATTTTGAGTTACTGATGTTTGCATTAAGAAAATTGTGTTTTAGTAGCTGTGTTTTAATTAATGTATCACATTATATTGTTGGGAATGTTAAATGCTAAAGTGAAGAAAAGGTTTGATCCCACTCATGACTGAGCATGTTGTTAACCATAGTGGGTCACTATAGAGAGTCAATTAATTTTAGAAAAAAAACAAACAAACAAAAAACCCTCCACCGAGGTCTATGAATAACAGGGGAATGATAGACAGCCACACTCAAAATGGAGATATGTAAGGATAAACACTGGTCCCCGTCTTTTGGGTGCTTTCTTGAAGTAGTCAACAATTTAAAAGTAAGATAAAATAACAGGGGCATGTGCTGAGGGGTGGTGCTGCACAAGAACAAGAGTAAAATAAAGAAAATATTGTTTTTAGTTTTGAGAAGTGCAAATTAAAATGTACCATTACACTCAGAGGATCAATATGAAGCTTGATATTTGTTAATTTTGAATGAAGTACATGACTGGTGACTGTTCTGTCCTGAGCTTTTGTTTTTACAGCACCCGCTTGATCACACCAACAGTTTCTCGCCACCGAGGAGGGGTACTTGCAAAGAATAGAGAACGGGGAGGAATATCATCAAAACTGGAAAAAGGTAATCCCCAAAGGGGGTGATAACGCCATAACTTTCACTTATGGTTGAATTCTCAAAATTTGACCCTCGAAAAATTATTCAAACATTTAGACACAAAGTGGAGATTTAGATAAATATAATGTCGTAAACCACATAAGGATGAAGTATTTGATTCAATAAGATGATGAAATAACAAGCAGCAAAATGTCGATCATATTGATTATGTTTATTCCAGGGTGCAGAGAAGATTATTATTATTAAAGACAACAAATGAAATAACGAAAACTAGAAGTGGAAAAAATTTGCATTAACGGTAATAAAATCAAAACAAAAAGGAAAACTAACTAAAACTGTAATGAATGTTCACAAAACTAATTAAAGTTAACTAGATTTATAGCAAAATGTGTTTGGTTGCATTGATGTGTGCGTGCCCTGCAATAGTAAAGTTAAGGCAGTACGTTAGTCGAGTCGTCTGTGTTGCTGCTCCGTCCACGCACAGAATCAGGTCAGGAAAAGTCGGGAGACAGCGCCAGAATAGAATTGAGGATGATTTTAATATGACTGTTTTGTAGACATGACAAGAGTCTTGTAGTGGAGAGGCACATAATGTTCTCCTGAGACCCAGAGAATAAGAAAAAAAACAGGGAGAAAATATTTTCGTTTTTTCTTTTTCTTTTTTTTCTTTTTTCTTTTAAATAAATCAAGTGTTATTAAAATAACAATCTCATAAGATGAAGATCAGGGACCAACCCAGAAGTCACTGACACTTCACTAGCTGTAAACTATTGGTTCAGGAATAAGTGATGGCACTGAACTTTCTACTTCACAAAAGTCAATTTATTTAGGATATCTGAGGAAGTACTGATTTTATTTGGAGACACAAAGGAACATTTGGCACTCCCCTCATCTCACATCTGTTTTACTGTTGCACCCAACCATTCTACAACTGAAATGCCTTGGACTGTTAACCATTTCAGGCAAGTGGAGTGAACCATATTTTGGTAGACTCTCATCAGATTGGGGCTTCCTTTTATTGATCTTTGGAGAGAAGTCTTCATTACTGGTATTATTCAGGTCTTGTTCACATGTTTGCCCCAGGGTTCTCAGCTAAGAGGAGCTTAAACCCCAGATACTGTGAGTTCTTTTCACACATTGAGATCACTGATAACTTTCAGCAACGACGTGATCTCGTAGAAACAATTAGGTGTTATGGATTCGACTATAATTGCGACTTTTATTTTTTACTTTACTGGAAAAGATTTCTGCATTTTACCCATATTTTATTTTTAACTCAAAATCAAAATTCTAGATTCTACTACATGTTGGTTTTGCACCAGATAGGATGACAGATTTCAGGTGGCCCTGTGGTTTTCTCTATTACATCTGCCACTGCATCTCGATAATCTTTGTGTGGCTTTTAGTGGGTCCTGACCCTCTCATATTTTGAAAAATCTATGTTTGAATCTCCCTTAATAATTGTGTTAAGAATTCTCTCCGCCTTTGTCAAAAGTTGTGTATTAGGAAAAAGTGAAATAAATATAAATATAAAGTCCCAAGGTGTAGAGCACACATTAATAAATTAGTCATGTTCCCTGTGAAAGTAAATGAGCCTAATTCTTAAAGACCCCTGAAATTATTTACTAGATGTTTATTTTTTGAATAAAATAAAAATCTGAGTTTAACAAAACATTTTAAATGTAAATATCAAGCTTACCTTTCTTTCTTCCATAAAATGTGCTTGTGGGCATGCCTGCCATTTTGAAAAGGTGGGAAAAAACAATTGGCAAGGCCACACCCCCACACATGGGATATAATTTTAAAGGTTCTGTTGTCCTCTCTAAGAAACATCAGGACTTAGAGGAGTGGCAAGTAGAGTATGAGAGCTACAAGCAAAAAACTAAATGTGTACTACAGTGCGCAAAAATGAATTACTGGGCCATCAGGGGGTCATGAGGGACATTTATAAAACAAAAAATCCCACAAACCTTAAAGTGCACTTGAAAAGCTCACACAAGAAGGTTAACCTAGCTTACCTAGAAGACCTCATCAGGGGGAGCACACTCCCCCTCCTTGAAGAGCTCCCCCACTTAACTCGCATCCCAAGAAAACAGCTAACCCCAGATAAGGCAGCGTGATGTATCCCGAGATAACAGGACTGGGACATCTAAATAAAGGTGTGAAACAATCGCCTTCAAAAGGTTATCAATTGACTTCAACCAAAATTAGGACCACTCGGTGCGGCAAGAATTAATAATCTTAATACCCAAGGATAACCAGAAGAGCATGATTGATATGATGGAACTGAGATTTTGTTACACTTAATTTTTGCAAAACACAAATAAAACTAAATTGAAACTAAGGATTTTCAGAAATTAAAAACTAGACTAAACTAGCAAAGAATTGGTAAAAACTAATTACAACTGGAAAAATTGAAAATCTGGAGTCGAAACTAAATAAAAAATAAAACCTAATGAAAATGGCGAAACGTTTAAAACCCTGGTGCAGAGATTGGCAAATCTGACCAGGAAAAGTATGAGATGGATTGTCAGGACAGTCAGCGTTAAAGCCACTTTTGACAGTCCATACTAGGATGGCATTGGACATCTTCGGGGCGGAGGAGGGTTGGTGTGACCAAGGGGTGGTTTGGCTTGTTGTATGTATATTTGAGATCATATGGCTCTGGATGGACCAGTTACCAGGGCATGGAAGGAGGACAGACTCATTGACTGAGCAGAGGAATTTCCTGGGATTGGAGATCCTCTGGGTGAGTGGTTGATTAAAAGCATGTATAAAATAGAAGTTATCTGTTGTTATTGATTGGTAATAGATTGATAATTGGCCACATTTACAGCTGTATTGACTTGTTGTGGACGTAGTCGACTTCAGGTTTAAGCACCCTAATTAACAGGTTGAAAATAGTGACATTAAAAGAAGAGTATGCAGCACCACCCTGTCAGACGCCAGTGATGGTGGAGCTCACTGATGAATCAGGTGAGCTGGATTCATGGCTGAGTCAAAACTAAGATTCCCCTGCTGTGGTCAGTAAGGGGAGAAAACGGGGAAATAAAATCAAAAATAAAAGAGGCATCTATAAACATTTAGGTGTCGAGTGAAATGGGACAAAAGGGGGTGTTATACTGTTATTTTCAATGTCAGCATTATTATTGTATGAGAATCATGCAACAAGCATTGCATCGATGATCATTTATTGAAGCTTTTGACCTTATACTAACATCTGTGTTCCTGTGATTGTTATAACCTCTGATGAATCTTCTATTTACAGGTGTTAGGATAATGATATAATTTTTCATTGCAGCTGTAACCATGATCATTTTTATACATATTGCAACTTGTTGCTCATTGTGGAGTTGTGCTCAAGTTAAAAAGGGTTAAAAGCTACAGTCAGCGCGAATGTCTGACTGATCTATTGAGGGAAAAGGCTTCGAGCATAGAAGGCCGCACGCGCTTACAAAACACTGATATCATGTTATTCTTTGTGATCTTTGCTTCAATTATGTCTTTAAGGTTAGTTTAAATAGTGGCAGTTAATTAAACGACATTTATTAAAATATTAAATACCTGAGTCAGAACGTTACACGCGGATCACCTTAAGAGTCTGGGAAACTTTATAGCTGCCTAACTTTTTTTTTTTTTAATGTTTTAGCTCCGTTGATTTGACACATGGGAATGTGTCAAAAAAGGGAGGGGGGGGGGGGGGGGGGGGGGAAATTGAGCTTTAACATCAAACAAGGATTATTTAAACATTTTATAACTTCATTTGTGTCTTTAATAATTTAGGTATGGTAAAGCTTAAGCTAATAGCGGTCCGAGAAGACGGACCTTTTAGAGAATCAGTGAAAAAGCATAAACTATCACTTTCATGTTTAATCATTACTCATTGAAATGAACTGAATAGCGTTTAGAAGATTTGTTAATTTCTTTGTCTTTTGTTAAAAAGAGGGGTTTCAATAATTCTCAGACACACCTTGCAAATGTGCTTATAACGAGTTGGCACTCGGCCTTTTGAAGGTCAGAAGCTTCGTTCGGCGTGATTGTCCGGACTGATAAAGTGTAGGAAATGCCTTGAGTGCAGAGGGCTAAATGCAAACACGCTTACACACACATAAGATATGATTAGAATAAGTCCCTGGGACATTCTGAATGTTTTAGACCAATTCTGAATCACTAGAAGGTCAGTAGATAACAACATTAGATTATTAGGGTTAGGAAGAGAGGTGTTTTGGTTTTCTGTCTCTTACAGGGAAAGGAACAGACACCAGACGAGGTCACAGAGAGGCGAGGATCCTCCGTAGCAGAGACAGACACAGTGACTGCCGAGACATCAACTGGGTCCAAGGGTCATGGCGTTTGGGCTCCAGCTAGTCACCACAAAAGGATGGATCCCATAAACACAGCAATAACCATGAAGGGGTTGGCGGAAATCCGGGAACACCAGACCAACGAAGTTCGAGAGGCTTTTGGGCAAAAAGGGGGACACCTTCCTGTTCCTTTTTCTGGAGGATACACAGATCGTTGTTTGAAATCGGGGCAGAATAATCCCCTGATCTGTACCACGACTGAAGGGTTGTCTAACCCCTAAGGTTGAAGAATGAAGAGCAGAGGATCACCCAACTGGACGACACTGGTAGCTGCAGCAATAAAATAAAGGCTAAAAAGCTGTGGGAGACCTGGGGAGTGTCATCTGTACTCGCGATTGTTGGAATAATAGTTTTTCTTGCATCTGAACTGCGCAAACATAGAGGTCATCCCACATATGGTTCGCCCCTCAGGGGGACACAGGACCTCAGGAGTGAGAAGAGATGAACCCGGCCACACTGAATTGAAGGGTGTTGGTGAGGTCATTATTCTAATGACCTCATCAGGGGGAATTGTTAGATTATAATATTATTTTATGCCATGTTATACCCCGAATTAAAGATTGTGAATTATTATGTAGTTTTAGTTTGCATTATTCTCCTGAATTAGAAGAAGCTGATAACTATTACATTAGTTAAACTGATTTGCATTACATTAAATTGCTGACTTGTTGTGAATGAATGATATTGTTTTATGATGCATTATACTGCTGAGTTATAAGAAATACTGTTCGCAGAAGGTTATTGTCTAATTTGTCTGAGTAGAAGAGAACAGAGTGTGCTGGAGTTTTCTGCCCCATCTCAGCAGGAGCAGATAAACAGGGAGCCAAGGTCGTAGCTTAGGTGCTGTGTGAGAGAGAGCATGTGAATGTTTAGGCTTTGTATGATAAGGTGGAGACACCAGAGGCTATAAAAGTTTGAGCAATGCTCCACCATTTTGAGATTTTGAGGCTGTCTGCATTAGTGTCCATCTCCCACGCGTGTGTTCATTAAAATCATCGTTTGACTCAACCCTGCCGGACCAGTGTTGTTATTGTGGTTTTTTCTCTTGTCTCCATCCCCAATATTTTGAACCTTAACAGACGTAAATGATTGTTTTGTATGCAGATCTGTACAAAGGATGTAAACACTTGATTACAAAGGAGATCTCAGCTGTGTTGTTATGGATGGACTTCAACGTATTTGTTAAAAAAGAGAATAAAGCAAAGTGTTTTAGCTGTTTGGGAGTTTTTGTTTGATTCGATTCAGTTTTATTTCTATGGAGTCAAATAATAACAAAGGCTCTAGAACAGCCCTGAGTTTGTCCAGGTGACACTCCTCTGAAGAACAAAGACAAAGAGGAAGAAGGGGATTCGTTTTCAAGTCTTGTTTCTTTCAAAATAAAAGCTGAAATGTTTTGGAAGCATGATAATATTTTCAGCCAGGATGCCGTCTCCAAGGAGACCTGCACCTCAGCGCTGAGCTCCACATCATGCCCTGTGAAAGCACAGATATAAATCTGCTGCAGTGAGACGAACTTTACCCAACACAAGTGTAGAAGTAGACATTTGACTTTACCTACAACCTGTTAACAACAAAGCTTTCATTGCCTCTGCTGTTGATGTCATGTAGGACTAATCATACTTCACATCAGCCATGCACACGTCAGAGGATCTCCAGGCTTTCAGTAATAAAGCCAAGCAGATGATGTGAACATAGCAATAGTAAAACATGCATCATAATCAGCTGTATGTGTCGACTATGTGGCACCTCAGTCTTGTTGGCATGAAGAAAAGTTGTGTAACATGTAGCATAAGGGCTGCAAAGACATCATGTAGACAGCAGTCGTCTGTTAGTCGTAACATATCTCCTGTTAAAGAGTTAAATGTGCATTCTCCATCTCTGTCCTCTCACAGCTCGCCGTACACCAACTCCAGCTGTGGTAACCATGGCTGTGCCCATCAACACGCTGAAGCTGAGACGCCACCCGTCACTATGGCGACTCCAATAGGGTTACCTGTCAGCTGTGGACGCATGAAAGGAAAACAGCAGAAACACAGACATGTTTACTGGAACATTTCCTATTGACAGCTTTATGGAAAAGTGGGTTTAAACACTTTTCTATGTTTTATTTTGTTTATTTATGGATTTATTGTGAAAGGAATTACAGCTGATTTTCAGTCCAGTTCCTGTGTG
Source organism: Aulonocara sp. 'chitande type north' Nkhata Bay (assembly GCF_057382095.1). Taxonomy (NCBI): domain Eukaryota; kingdom Metazoa; phylum Chordata; class Actinopteri; order Cichliformes; family Cichlidae; genus Aulonocara; species Aulonocara sp. 'chitande type north' Nkhata Bay. Next base: position 69,375,877 of record NC_141346.1, read on the forward strand.
ACAGACGCCAGTCTTTCTGCCTGTGTCCTTCCTTAACAATAGAGCCATTCTTCCACTGAGACTGTTTCTGATGAGGCTTCACTGAGCAGTAGATGGATCCCGCAGCTCATCTAATCGTCCTATTTCTAACACATGACTGTCAGAAACTGTTAATCTGCTGCAGCTCTTTAACTCCTCCACTTCTTTTTTGTAATCTATTAGTTTCCTCATCTTTTAAGGTGGCACTGCACACCAGATCCAAAGTCAACATGCTGTTATATAATGGAGTTGAACCTGTAATGGAGTTTGATTTAAACCAATCAGGAATTAAGTGAATGATGATGAGCAAAGATGGTGGAGGTGGTGGATGAAGACCCGGACAGCTGTGGTTGGCTCCTCGTATAGAGCAGAGTGAGGTTGTGTTTGCACATTATTATAAAACCATGTTCACCATATATTTTAGCTGCAGACAATAACATTATTTCTTTGCTGTGGTGATTTTATTCCACTTTGGTAAAATGGAAAACCATCATTTCTTGCTGTAATTCACACATTATTCCAAGAGCCTCAACACAAGCCTTGTAGTCCGACCATATATAGACAAATCAATAGTTGTGTTTGTAATGTTAAGGTTCAAAAAATGAGGAAGGAGAGTACAAACCACCATGGTCCAGAAGCTCTTGGTCAAACAATGATTTTAATGAATACACACGTGTGGGAAGAACAGGAATTGGTCTTTGACTTACTCAAAGCATACACAGATTTTTATAGCATCAGGGTTTGAATTACTGACGCCCCTTCATGCGTCACAGATACATTTTATACATAGATCAGATCAACACCACAATGACTTTTAACACAGTTCGAAAGAACATCATCTTCTATTTTCATGGCCGGCACTTCCTGTCTACCTTTCAGTTCTTGTCTTGTTCCTCTTTCTTGCCGAGACAACAAGGAACGGTTCCTCGTTTACAGAGACACTTTCGCAGTTACAACCAGACATGACTAAACTCTTTCCTATAAATAAATCTAACTAATGTGTGTGTGTTGACCTCACTCAGCCTCTATGTCACCTCTTCACCTACTAACTGTCTGTGTCTCGTCCTCAAATGCTCTTTCTCAATTCACCTGTTGCACTTCTGACCTTTCACCAGGACCGAGGCTCATCTTTATGTGTAACAACCTAACTGAAACTACATGTACTATGTTGAATACATGTTTTAATCAAGAACCTCTACTAAAAGCTTAATATAAAATGACCTGATATAAGTGTTTTGTAAGCATGTACGCAGTTTTAACCTTCTATAGCTCCAAGTCACTTACACAATAGATTGTCCGGACATCGCGCCGAACAAAGCTTACAACCTCCACTTAATTGACCGAGCTCCAACTCTTTAATAAGCACAGATATGCATTGTGTATAAAATAGTTATAACTACACCTGAAATACAAGGTTAACATAATAACTGTATGCATAACATCTTAAGGCCTTCTTAAAGCTATCTGTTACATTGTTAAAGCAATGATCAATTTGAATAACCTAGTACTTCAAATAGCCTCGTCTTAGCCTGCTGCTCAAAATAACTTTCACTTCTGCAAACTCTCTGCAACTTCCTCTCAGCCTGCAACTTAGTCTTTCTGAAAGACACACACACTGTTCAACCTCTGAATGCAATATAAACTACAGATTATATTATTAATGCAATGATGATGATTATTATTTAACAATAGCAGTAAAATAATTTCCCTGCTCCACATTCCCTCTCTCGACCTCTGGCACACCAGAGGTCGCAATACATTGTGTCCTCGCTCAGCAAATCAGACAACCTCATGTCATCTAATTGGTCCGGTAATAAACACCAGCTCCCCTTCGAGAACACTCCTTGTGTAAGCTTAGGTTTTCTCGGTCCCTCTCTTGTGGTTCATGAGGCCTCGACATCTCCAGGATCCTCGCCCCTCCTGTGGTCGCCGAGATCTTCTGCAAAGGAAACAAAACACCTTTTCCTGCACCTCCCTAACTTATCCTATTTGGGACTCTTTAATCAAAAGCCTGATCCTAATTATGTTCTTAACTTATTGACTTGTATTTATATCTATTCTTCAACGTTACTCATCACTTTAAAAATCTTTAAGCGCTGCTTTCACATCCGGTTGCTTGCTCTATTTTTCCCTTATCTGATCATCAACATCCTGTACACAAACTGTCGCTGCTGCAAGTGCCTTCACTCTAATCTTAAGTCACCTTTTTAACAAAAAATCATTATAAGCGCCTATTCTACTAAAAGATCCAAAAGAACACAACCACTTTAATCAATTAATTTTAAGCATATAAGCAATTACTCCTGCATACATTTCATCATAGCTAAATGCTGCCTTGAAACAACTCCTGTGTGTTAACACTAACTTCATTTTAAAACCTCACATTTCCTATGTTATAACCTGTTTTTTGGTATAGGCTTTTTATTTCATTTTGCTCCTTTTAATGTAACAATACCTTCTAATTCTAGTTTATCAGACTTAACCAAAATATATGCTTTCCTTCCTCTTTGGTCCTTCTTTAAGTTCAGTTAAAAGCTAAATGAATTTTAGGCCTTTTGCCTGGAATCAATACTGTCATGTGTGTTTCTGGACTCTGTGTCTGTAAGCGTGCGCAATCCTGCAATATGTATAAAAACCATTTCTAAGTATAAGCTCTCCCCTTTATCCTAAAAATACCTCCTATGTAATATCTGTATGTGTAGGCCTTTATTATAACCACTTCTTCTAGACATCAAAAAAGAAATCAAACCTGTTCTCCTCCTTCAACCCTCACTAATTTTCCCTCTAAGATTTATTCACAGCTTTGAAAAACCGGCATTGTATCTTCTAAACAGGATTCAGTTCACTTTAATCCTTTAACCTTAAAATAAAATAACAGTTTCAGTTTTACCATATCTAAATGACCAAAACCCCAAAAAGTCCTAAAATGCTCCTAAATTATTCAACAATTAAATTATTAAACCCTAAATTCCCCCTTTATTTTGACACATTTCATGTGTCACAATACTATACAAAACTTAAAATGCTCAGTTTTTCCCCACTCATGATCCAATCTATGTCATAAAAATAAACTTAAAACCGAACAATTCTCAGTCATGTGTTTTCTTCAATTAATGGTAACATGAGTTATATCAAAAAATGTTTCCCCTTTAACATTTGGCATTCTCCCAACAATATACCATAATCCCATAATCTAACCCCAGTCAACAAAACAGAAATTTTCTCTGGTAAAAGCCAATTGTTTGTCCACATTTATTCATCCCCCTTCATCCAGCCACACACATTCACTCACATGCAGTCACACCATATATTTGCTAATAGTGGAGCTTATTAGCGCAACTGATCAGATTCTCCACCCTCAGCAAAATGAGCTCAGTCATTTGTTCTATTTTCCATAGGAAAATATTTCTTTATGCTTTTGGACTGGATTGACTCGCTACAATCCTACAATTTTGGACAGGGACTTACGACCTGATCAGTCCCCACAGGTAGCTTTCTCCTCAGCCAGTTGTAATCTGGAAAGCCCACCTTATATTTGCTCTTCCCGAGAATTTTCAGCGCCGGTTATTCACTGTTGCAGGCCTGCTTAAAACAAAAATGAGAAAAAATAGAGCTGATTATTAGCTCATGAGAACACAAAACAAAATCACCTGACAGGTTTTCTTTAAGTGCACTGTTACAAAAATAATGGGCCCAATTCTAGACATGTCCATGTTTCCTAAAACTCCCTCTATTAAAAACAAAAACAACAACAACCCAAACCTAACTGACAGAATCCACCCGTTACTGCAACAACCTCAACAACCTTAAACACCCAAAAGTTTTGCCACCACATAATTTCACCTCCTCAATACACCGAAAGTCTCATTAAAACCACACAATTTGCACACAACAATCACCCCCTTATGCTCTTTAACATACTTACATTCAGCATAAAACTCCCTTACGACAACATATAATCACTAAACTATAAATTTCCTACCCAACTCTGCACTTCTCTTCTGAAAGTCACTTCCTCAGTCACACACATACAGGAAACTTCTTCGTCACCACTCACTTCAGCTAATTTGCATACTGAGTCATCTCTCAATGAGTTGCCGTAACAAGAGAAACATATGTTTAAACATTACCACCTTATTAAATTATTTTATTTCTTTCTACAGTGATCACTGGTCTTGATCACTCAGTACCAGAGCACTCCTAAGTCACTCTTTTAAAACTACTTTAATCACTTTTTGTTCTCATAACTCACTCCCTTTGTCATATGGCTTCTTCTATTCCTCAATTACAAACTCAAATGTATTTTATTAAACATTCACACCATTGTATCATTCATACAAAATAGCAAGCTGTTCTTCATTGCATATGTTTGTGTTCTTAGCCAGGTTAAATCTGTGTCTATGCATTAATCATCATGCGCTTGTCTTGTCTTTATAAGGTTAATGCATTTTCTGCTTGTGTATGTGAATTTGCATATGTTGCTTTTTCAGTGTTTCAGACTCCTGCACAATTCTCCACTTAAGCCGTCAGTTCTCTTTCCCAAATTTACTAACCCAAATTTTAAGTTCCCACCTTATTAACAGCATTCCTGCTCCTCAGCCAGAAGTTAGGGCCCACTTGTCAGGTTTATGGAGACATGGCGCTGTGAACAATTCAACCAGAAACTTGCCTTGGCATGTCCAGTCAAGTTAACCTACAGGTTTCTTCCGACCGCTGCATGTGGAGAATTGATCCAGGTCTGTTTCGCCCCTAAAGAAACACAACTGAGACATTTTCATTATTATCATAAGTACTTAAACTACCCGTTTCCCTCTCTCTGGTCAGAAATCCCAACTTATGTTATGTGTATAAGTGTAAGCAGGTCTTCATTGCTTTTCCTATGTATTTTGTTAATGTTCAGTGAGTGTAAGCTGTTTTCTTCATTGCCTCTGTATGTTATAGTCAGGTTTAATTCATGCATCTTTTCCCTGATTTCTTAATTCAACACTATCTCACTGCTGATTCTTTTCAAAAATAATTTCACATATAACACTTTGTGTATGTGTGTTTTCTATTCATTGATGTAATTGTCAGTTATTTTCTCTCTTCATTTTACCTTCTTTTGTTTACCTCTTTAGTTTCCTGGTGGACATCTCTAAACACCATCATGAGTTCAGGCATCGATTTCAACCCAATTATACCCTCTATTCTCACTGTCGAAGTCGTCCGGCTTCGCCTCTCACTGGTCCCTGTCCTCTTCTCTGTTTCTCTTCAGTATTTTCCTTTTGGATTAAGTCCCAGCCTGGCAAAATATCACATTCAGTGCCTTTAAACAGTCATGTCACACTGTTCTCACCAGCCTGCTGTTCACCGTCCATGTTTCATCACGTAGTTTCTTCTTTTCTGTTGATCCTTTCAGTCGTCTCTTTCAAGATTACTCCAAGCATGGCAAATCTGACAACCAATGTCCAGTGCTTTCCACAGCTCATTATCCCACTGTTCAACTGCCCAGCCTGTAATTTACAGTACATGTTGCATCGTGTGCGTTTCCATGCTGCTGCTGGTCCCGTCAGTTTGGTTTCAGTGTTAACGATTCAGTTGCACTGTCTTTTGGCTGCTGTTAATTCTTGAAGTCCACGATGTTCTGTCGGTCTTCATCGGGAGATTAACTGTCCTTTGAGCTGCTTCTCAGGATGGAGACAAGTGCGAGGTCAAGCTATAAAATTTTAAGCCAAAATCTGGCCTGTTTTCTCCCAATTATGCTACTCTAGTGGTTTTGGCGCCGTACTCAAAATTCCAGGTTGAGAGAAGTCCACCTTTATTTATCTGTCATCTGTGTTGACACACTAAAACATACAATTAATATCCTTTTCATGTCTTTTCTCAAAACCTCCATTCGCTTCATCTGCCTAGAGTTTAACTCATCTGTTTCTCTCTCTGGGTGCTCACTCGTCACAGTCACTTCCTTTTATGCGCATGTAACTTCCTGTCACACACACACAGCTTCTCAGAGCAGCTCAAGCTGCTTTTCTGTTTCTGCAGGCTAATCAAACTTATTTTGTATTTACAATCTACAAACCCTCTGTAATTCTACTAACTTTTGATCTAAAATGATAAGATAAGATAAGATAACCTTTATTAGTCCCACACGTGGGAAATTTGTTTTGTCACAGCAGGAAGTGGACAGTGCAAAAGTTATGATGCAAAAATTAGAATACAATAAGAATAAATACAGTACACAGCTGTACAGAATAGAATAAAATAATATACTATATACAGTAGAATAAAATAGAATAAAAATATACAATAAGATAAAAATAGAATACGAATGCTATATACAACTGAATAAAAATACAACGATGCCAGAAAAGATTATTGCACTTAGTGTTATTGCACATGTGTGGATGTGTGTGTTTGTTCAGTTAAAGTCTTTGTTGTGGAGTCTGACAGCAGTGGGGAGGAAAGACCTGCGAAATCTCTCCGTCCCACACCGTGGGTGCCGCAGTCTCCCACTGAAGGAGCTGCTCAGTGCTGTCACAGTCTGCTGCATGGGGTGGGAGACGTTGTCCAACAGGGATGACAGCTTAGCCGCCATTCTCCTGTCACTCACCACCTCCACTGGGTCCAGAGGGCATCCTAGAACAGAGCTGGCCCTTCGGATCACCCTGTTCAGTCTCTTCCTGTCCCCAGCAGAGATGCTGCCGCCCCAGCAGACCACACCATAAAAGATAGCAGAAGCCACCACAGAGTCATAGAAGGTCTTCAGGAGTGGGCCCTCCACTCCAAACGACCTGAGTCTCCGCAGCAGGTACAGCCTGCTCTGCCCTTTCCTGTAGAGGGCGTCTGAGTTATGAGTCCAGTCCAGTCTGTTGTTCAGATGAACACCAAGGTACCTGTAGCTGTCCACAGCCTCAATGTCCATACCTTGGATGTTCAGTGGTTGCAGTGGAGAATGCTTGTGCCTGCGGAAGTCTACCACCAGCTCCTTGGTTTTACTGGCGTTGATCTGGAGGTAGTTCAGCTGGCACCAGTCCACAAAGTCTTGAGTCAGTCCTCTGTACTCCTTGTCGTCCCCATCAGTAGCATCATTCACACAATTATTTCATAATCCTCTCACACACACACCTTTTAAATAAACTAAACTCTTTGCATTTGTCAGCATTCACATCACAACCTTCAACGTGCTCACTTTCACTCCTGCAAGACGCGGAGATGGACATCTCCTTCACCTAACATAAACTAAATTACCATATCAACATACAATTACTGAAATTCAAACTCAAATACACCGTCTGTTTTAATAAAGTCAAAGAGTAAACGGGTGTACCAAGTGTATGTACTTATGTGTTTTTGAACTGAAAGAAAAAGAAACTAAAACTCTTATAACATCACTCATGCATCTCTTAAATTAAAAACACTTTCAAACTTTAAAACATCCTACTTTACATCACCAAAGAAATACCTCTCACACCTTTATTCATCATTCAAAACCTTCTAGTCACCGCATTCACACACTTAAACTGTGACCAGAGTTGAGGAATATAACTCAAAACACACTTTCCTAAGAGTATTTTAGACATGCTTGTCATAATCAGAAAGAGCAAGTAAAACAGACAAACAAAAAATTGAAACCTCCATTAATTCTCACCGCACACACAAGAAATTGAAAAAATAAAACACACCAGCAACTATTGCTGGAAAGAAGTTGCTACTGAAAGTAATATGTTAATCTTAAGTATATACAGTGCGCTCAATATGTTTATATATCTACATCCAAACTCAGTCAATTACTATACATCCACTACGGCAACTCAATACTTTATTTATATTCCTCTAATGAACATAAATGGCATCTTAAACACACCTTCAACAATGTTTGCAGCAGTATTTGTAAAACCAACTGTGGTTTAAACAGTTCACTGCTTACTAATTTGCATTTTCACACTCACACACACACCGTCTAAAAATAGCAGCAGGCAGTCAGTGCATTGCTGACTCGACACACAGCCTCCTCTTACACCAAATATTTTATATTACACAGACGTCTTATATTTACAACTGCACAGATTTTAGGCCTTTTAACACCTACCGAATTTCGACAAATTTAACATAACGGTCCAACCGATAAACTCCCTGAGTTTTTTGCGACCAATTAACCAGTATCAGACTCTAACTGTTTCTGGCCTCATCTCTAAAATCCCTAACTCAATTTAAAAGCGTCAACCAACCCAAACTTTGCCTGAAGCTCTATTTTTGGCGTTTCACAGCAAAGGCTTACCCCTAAGTTTTAAGTTAAAGTTACACGCCCGAAGTCCAACTTCTGCTGGCCAAAAAAGCGCAGACTACCGTTCCAAACGGTAAGGAGACTCTAACTCCTAGCTTAATTCCAGGATGCCCTGTACCCCACAGTTAAGCCACACTGAACTATCCCTCTTCACCGAGAGGTCAATGTCGCGCGACAAGGAGGGAGCGTAACCTCCGGGCTCTGCGCTTCCTAGAACCCCCACGGTTCCGTTCTAAAATAATTTATAATACTTTGAAACAACAATCAACACCCAAAACAAGTGTATGACTGAGGCAGATCGACCCTGATGGACAATGGGGACTCTAACCCACAAAATGACCAACAAAGGTCTGACCTAATGACCAACCGGGACTTTAACCCACAAAATGATCAAATTCCCTACCAAACTACTTGAGACTCTAACTCAATTTCTTTGGGACTTCAACCCAGTATTTAAACTTTTCCTAGCAGACTCTAACTGCTTTAGCAGACTCTAACTGCTTTCATTTCTTCTTAGCAGACTCTAACTGCTTTAGCAGACTCTAACTGCTTTAACTCATGAGATTTTTCATCAAAATCAAAACAGACACCCACCAGTAATTTCAGTGAGTAGACTTAAATTTTATCATGTCCAATTTGGCACCCTTTGGAAATAATTCAACAGGTAGTGCCTTACCTTTGGATAAGCCGGCTTATGCCCACTCACTTCGACCACTGGCACTCATGTCTGCCCGTCAGACCACCTCAGACCATAGGAAAATATTTCTCCATCTACACCTTCAATTGTCCCTCCTCAATCCCGGACGAGCCCCCAAAATGTTAAGGTTCAAAAATTGAGGAAGGAGAGTACAAACCACCATGGTCCAGAAGCTCTTGGTCAAACAATGATTTTAATGAATACACACGTGTGGGAAGAACAGGAATTGGTCTTCGACTTACTCAAAGCATACACAGATTTTTATAGCATCAGGGTTTGAATTACTGACGCCCCTTCATGCGTCACAGATACATTTTATACATAGATCAGATCAACACCACAATGACTTTTAACACAGTTCGAAAGAACATCATCTTCTATTTTCATGGCCGGCACTTCCTGTCTACCTTTCAGTTCTTGTCTTGTTCCTCTTTCTTGCCGAGACAACAAGGAACGGTTCCTCGTTTACAGAGACACTTTCGCAGTTACAACCAGACATGACTAAACTCTTTCCTATAAATAAATCTAACTAATGTGTGTGTGTTGACCTCACTCAGCCTCTATGTCACCTCTTCACCTACTAACTGTCTGTGTCTCGTCCTCAAATGCTCTTTCTCAATTCACCTGTTGCACTTCTGACCCTTCACCAGGACCGAGGCTCATCTTTATGTGTAACAACCTAACTGAAACTACATGTACTATGTTGAATACATGTTTTAATCAAGAACCTCTACTAAAAGCTTAATATAAAATGACCTGATATAAGTGTTTTGTAAGCATGTACGCAGTTTTAACCTTCTATAGCTCCAAGTCACTTACACAATAGATTGTCCGGACATCGCGCCGAACAAAGCTTACAACCTCCACTTAATTGACCGAGCTCCAACTCTTTAATAAGCACAGATATGCATTGTGTATAAAATAGTTATAACTACACCTGAAATACAAGGTTAACATAAAAACTGTATGCATAACATCTTAAGGCCTTCTTAAAGCTATCTGTTACATTGTTAAAGCAATGATCAATTTGAATAACCTAGTACTTCAAATAGCCTCGTCTTAGCCTGCTGCTCAAAATAACTTTCACTTCTGCAAACTCTCTGCAACTTCCTCTCAGCCTGCAACTTAGTCTTTCTGAAAGACACACACACTGTTCAACCTCTGAATGCAATATAAACTACAGATTATATTATTAATGCAATGATGATGATTATTATTTAACAATAGCAGTAAAATAATTTCCCTGCTCCACAGTAACAGCTCATGAACATGAATCGTTCCACATTACTTTAAAATCATTGTAAACTAAACTGGAATAAATGAGTGTTTATATATAGTTTTGTCTCAGCTGTTCATACACAGTGTTTCAGTTCTTATCAGAGTCCCAGCGTCTCACTGTGGTGAACCTTTAGCTCTGTTGTAAGCGTGTTGTTAGACCAGGTTTCCCTCATTTAAAAATAATCTCTCATTAGAAATGGACATGATGTCTAAGACATAGAAATGCTTATTATGGGTTCACTTCATGTCACTGAAAAGATGCACATGGGTAACGTGCAGGCCATCCAGCTCCGAGGTTTATCTCCTCACCTCGAGTCTGCGACACTCTCTCCGTGTCCTCTCAGATAAGGGCGCGCACATTTCTGCACGATCTTCTAAATTACAAAGAGCGATTCACGAAACAGAAGCTCACAAAACACTCATCACAAACCAAAAATGGCTCCACTGAGCGTCAAACTGTCACCAGAATTTACTGATAATCTAAAGACTTACAGAACTCATTTTGTCTCATTGTGTGTGAGTTTGAGACATAAGTGCATGATCATAATACTGTATAGTTAGATGAGACAGAGCTGATGCTTGCTCTTAATTATCCTCTTCATGTTTCCCGAGCCTCAGCAGTGGAAGCTACCATGGATAGAAAGACTATGACTCATCTTAAATCTCAAATCTTTGTCTCCAAAGAGCTGCTGATGTGTCCGATATGATCCACAAGCTTAAACTAGGATTATAAGTGTGTGCAGTGATGTTTGTGAAACCTCTGAGGACTCACACGTGTGTGCTTCAGCCCACACACACATATGAAGCACTGCAACCTCACACAGAAGTGTTTTACACATCCAGCCTGAATCCTGATCATTTCTACAGTTTATTAAGTTCAGCTTCACCTGAACATCAGTGATGAAGCTGCTCTGACTCCATCACAGCTCACAGCTGTTGGAATGAGTCAAACAATGAAGAAGGTTCAGAAACAGCTGATGATTTTACAGAAACATGATGCAAACATGAGAATGGGCACATGATTTTTTATTAACAGACACCGTTTATGTTTCACTGTGCATGACGTCATCAACACTGACACCAGGGTGCGCTCATCACCAGCCTGAGGAAGTGTGATAATGGGGGGAGACGCAGTGTTGTGTGTACTGCAGTCGGACAGAAGGAAAAACTTCCTCCTGAAAACATTTTCATCCTTCCCAAAAGTGTTTGAGTCAAATGTTACAAATATATAAATACAATAAAACACAGGGTCTTACATAAAATCAGTGATGCAGTTGTGCACTGAGCACCTTTCCAATGTTCCTTCCTCAGATGAGTCCAGCTGCTGAACACATTAACATCTGTATGTAAATGTAGCTGAGAACCAACCTGAGCACTGCTGGGAAAATACAAAGGCAACCATCAAAGTGCTGTATTATCTTATTTATTCTGAATGTTGACTTAGATCCACACCACGATTTATGAAACTATAGAAATAAAATAACAACAATCGTCTGCTTCTTTAAAATTTCTTTCATTACATCAAACCAGTGAAAACTGAAAAAAACAAAGAGCTGTTAGCATGTTTAGACCAACTTTGAGACAGAGACTGTAAAGTTCTGCACTTTAAATCCTGCCTGTGTTCCTGCAAATGATTCACACTGAAAGTATCTTAGTTTAGTATTGAGTGAGCCACAAAGCAGCCTGATAGCTTTAAAACAGGAAAAGTAAATGAAATTGACAGTTTCAGTGTAGCTGGATCTATTATTGGGGGGTCATGGCCCCCGTAACCCCGCCTGGTCCTGAGGTCAAATCCACCATCTTTGTTTCAGAGCTTCATGTTCTCCCGTGTTTGTGTGCGTCCTCTCCGGTACTCCGGCTTCCTCCCACAGTCCAAACACATGCAGTTAGTGGGGTCAGGTTAGCTGTGAGTGGTTGTGTCTCTGTGTTATTCCACCTTAATCAATGACTTCCTGTTAGCATGAAGTGCTTCTGTAGGACTGATGTCATTTTCATGGTTGGATCATTTAAATGAAGCTGGACGCAGATGCAGTAAATAAGCTGATTGATCATTAATGAATAAAGCTGGTCAAACACATCACGTGGACACATGTGATTGTGTGTTGTAGTATTGATCCCAATGCTGGTATCAGTCCTGGATCAATAACACTGGATGGATGCGTTCAGCATGGAGCCCCTGAGCTGTGTTACAGACAAACATGGAAACTGACAGGTCTGTGTCATTCACAGTCTGTAACACTTCTAAACAACAGAGGCTGACCCAAGTGCCTCAGAGCCAGGCACGCTCACATCACAGCTCTCTAAATAAGCCAGTTTCAAAATAAGAGCTGAAAGCTGTGTTTGCTTGTGTTAGCTTATTATTGTGGAGACTAACATTCAGTGATCATGTGTTCAGACTCATAATGATTACTCTCAGAAATCCTCATCTTTGTATTTACTGTGTGTTGGATCAGTAACTGAGATTCATCGTATCACACAGCTGTGCTGCTGCTGCTGGTGACGTCAGCACATCTGGAACAATACGAGGTATCTACTACCAGACTGAGCAGGACGTGAGACCTGTGGACTGTTTAAAGCTGTCCCTCCACAGCTCACTCAGACCTGATCCACACCTCAGTGATATTCTCTGACTTCCTCAGTAGAGACAGAAACCATTCAGATCTGGGACGATCAGCTGACTGATGATGTCACACAGACTGTGTTTTTCAGGAACAGTGATTCTGATGTGAGCCTGCTAGCTGACAGCAGACCTGATGTGTTAGCACATGTTCACATCTGTGAGGACAGACTGGACTCTTTGACTGCACCTTGGTTCTCCTCAGAGGTCTGTACAGGAGCATGTCCACCCCCACTGAAGATCTCAGTCACTGTGAAACATAGAAAGCTGCTTGTGTGGCCTCTGCCTCACATGTAGATACAGCTACAGGTTTCTCTGTCAGTCAGACTGAAACAGTGTCCTGATGCTGCATCATTCAGCTCTGTGCCCCAGTCAGCATCACTGGGAGCTACCAGTGTTTCTGCCCTTTTCCTGTAACACTACACTCAGCACAGGCTCAGCTGGTATCCAGTGTTGGACTTTGGCTTCAGCTGCTGTGATAGATCCTCTAACATAGATCAGCTCTGCTACATGTTGTTAGATAAGTGCAGCTGCTGTCATGTCCTGATGTTTCTCTGGCTCAGCAGCTTCTCCATCAGAGGTTCACATGGAGCTGATCCAGTATCTCCAGTAACTGTGTTCTGTGCCTCACTGGTTCATCCTTCTGTCTGTGTGACGTCAGTCAGATGTTGAAGTTAAACTCTGTAATCTTCACTGTGTCACAGAGTTCAGTGAGTCCCGTTATTCACAGTATCAATCAGATCATCAGAGAACAGCTGATCAGCAATCAGTGGTGCCAACAGCGCCTCCTGTGGTGAGAGGATGCAATAATGCAATGTAGCATTTTTCCACTCAACACTTGCAGTCATGGAAACTGTCTGTTGGATCTGTGTGACGTTGCTTTCTTGGTTAGAGTTCCTCACAAATGTCCAGATGATTCTTCTAATGAGGCGTCGACCATGTTTGCAGCTCTTTGGAAGAAAACGTCGCCCTTTGCCATCCTTACTTTTCTTTGACTTCTTCAAATGCAGCTGAACTCCAGCTGGTATTTTCTTGGACTTTGCAGCTGTTTCTGGTCATCAGTTCATTCCTGCAAACCTCTGAAGCTGAACAACAATGATGCTGCATTGCTGGCTGATCCCAAAAGGTTGATTCTGTTCATCTGGACGTTTTCAGAAACGTTTGCTCACTGATCAGGTGACTTCTTCAGTCTCAGCTTACTGCAGCTTTACAACCTTACAAACAGCACATTTGCACAATGACTGAAAGCAGCAGCACCTGACATATATGATACTAATATAATACATATACATATATAATCCATACTAATGATGAAGGAACTGAGCTCACAGTCCATTGTTCATTCAGTGAACTACTCAGTTTATTTTGGGCCTCAGAAATGCTCACTCTGTTTGTACATCACTGTCAGCAATAGACTCATTCTGCTGTGTGGACAGGAACACATGTGACATCACTTCCTGTTTGTTTGTGATCAGTCACAAACAAACAGGAAGTGATGTTCAGGACCTATTCTAATCATAATCTATGTGTGTGTAAAAGAAATCAAAAATTAGTGAACCCTTTCTAAGTCTAACACATTATAAGCTTAAGTTTTACCATAGCTAAATTATTAAACACAGAAATAACGTCATAAGATGTTCATAAAACCATTGTTTGATGTTCGGACTCAACTCCCCCTTTTTGACACACTCCCATGTGTCAATTCATTGGAGCTAGACAATTAAAAGAGAAGGTTAGTGACATCATATCTCAGAAAGTATCAGAAATCCTTCTCTCGAGTACCGTTGCTCCAGCCTTGTCATCACTGAGGATCTTCAATCCCGGACATTTCCCTTCTCCATATGTAATAAAGTCTGTCATCCTTCCATGCCCTGGTAACTGGTCCATCCAGAGCTGTAACATTTTGAAATGTACATACAACAAGCCAAACCACACCTTGGTCACACCAACCCTTTTCTGCCCTGAAGATGTCCAACACCATCTCAGTCTGGACCAGGGTTGTAATAGTTCTGCAATTTTCATCAGTTTTAATCAGTTTTTACCAATTGTTTGCTAGTTTAGTTTAGTTCTTATTTTCTGAAAATCCTTAGTTTCAATTTAGTTTTATTTGTGTTTTGCAAAAATTAAGTGTAACAAAATCCCAGTTCCATCATATCAGTCATGCTCTTCTGGTTATCCTTGGGTGTTGAGACTAATAACTATTAACTCTTGCCGCACCGGGTGTTCCTAATTTTGGTTGAAGTGAATTGATAACCTTTTGAAGGCGATTGTTTCACACCTTTATTTAGATGTCCCAGTCCTGTTGTCTCGGGATACATCACGCTGCCTTATCTGGGGTTAGCTGTTTTCTGGGGATGCGGGTTGAGTGGGTGAGCTCTTCAAGGAGGGGGAGTGTGCTCCCCCTGATGAGGTCTTCTAAGTAAGCTAGGTTAACCTTCTTGTGTTAGCTTTTCAAGTGCACTTTAAGGTTAGTGGGACTTTTAGTTTTATAAATGTCCCTCATGACCCCCTGATGACCCAGTATTTCATTTTTGCACACTGTAGTACACATTTTAGTTTTTGCTTGTAGCTCGCATACTCTACTTGCCACTCCTCTAATTCCTGATGTTTCTTAGAGAGGGCAACAGTACCTTTAAAATTATATCACATGTGTGGGGGTGTGGCCTTGCCAATTGTTTTGCCCACCTTTTCAAAATGGCTGGCGTGCCCACAAGCACATTTCATGGAAAAAGAAAGGTAAGCTTGATATTTACATTTAAAATGTTTTGTTAAACTCAGATTTTTATTTTATTCTTTTTGCAAGTACCCCTCCTCGGTGGCGAGAAACTGTTGGTGTGGTCAAGTGGGTGCTCTGGAAACAAACGCTCAGGACAGAACAGTTATCAGTCATGTACTTCCTACAAATTTTGCATATGTTTTATTCCATATTGATCCTCTGAGTGTAATGGTACATTTTAATTTGAATTTATCCAAACTAAACACAATATTTTCTTTATTTACTTTGCTCTTGTTCTTTTGCAGTACCACATCCTATCAAATGTCCCTGTCGATTATATTCTACATTTAATAACTTACTATTTCAAGTGAGAACCTAAATCATGTGGACCAATGTTTATTATTGCATATCTCTATTCTGAATGTGGCCAGTCATTCATAGGTATTGTTCAATTTTGGCGATTTTCCTCTATAAAATTTAATTGACTTTTTACAGTGGCCTGCTGTGGTTAATAGTAACATATTCCAGTCATGAGTGGTATCAAAAGTCTTCTCCACTGTAGCATTTGGCATTCCCAATAATATAACATGATACCTTAATCAAAACACAGCTAATATAGCACAGTTTTCTTGATGCAAACATCAGTAACTCAAAATCAGCAACCACAGTGTTAAGTCTGCAGTTCATACTTATGTGAAGCTAGAGTCTCCTCCTCCAGTCTCTCTTATCCTCCTGCTCCTGAAAAAACAAAACAAAACAAAGCGAAGCATCCACCCTTCTCTTGTCGGCTGGGTGAATTGTTTATGAATTGTTTATTGGCATTTACTAATCCTAAAGTGGGTGCAGTCATTGTCTCAGTATCAAGTCAGTCAAAACTTTTAGTCGTCAGTCCATCACAGTCCATTCGCATGCATACCTCCATACACATTCATACCAGATGTTGCTGATAATGGAGTCTCCCGCGCAACCTATTCGAGCCTCCATCACCAGCAAGATGACGTCATCATTTTAAAGGAAAACAATTCCTTGTTGTTTTTTGGGCCGGATTGACTCAGTGCAATCCTTTTAGATCAGTGTTCCCTATAAGTGAATTTCTCCCAAGCCAATTACAATCATGGAGAAGCACACTTTGCAACTGTTTACAGTAATAATATTTTATAGCGCTTTAAATTTCAATCTTTCAGGCCTTGTTTAAAGAGCTGATTGTTAAATCATGAACTCACAAAATATCAACATATCACCACCGGTGGATCACACCTCTCAGATGTTTTTTCTCCAGTGCACTGTAACAAAAACGAAAACAGACATAACCAACAAAATACTACTAAAATAACACAAACTAGGGCCCGTTGCAGACATGTCCAAGCATAAAACTATCCCTCTCTCGCTTACGAGAAAGAACACAAGCCAAAGCTCACTGATAAAATCAAGCTAGCGCTAAACAAAACCAAACAATCAACCAGAAATTCACAGGAACATTTTGCTTCCTGCCGGGACAATATTGTGTGGGAATGAGAACCTCAGGTGCCGTAACACCTTTTGTTCCTCCTTGTATTAAAACTCAATCACAGAAAATGCCGTACTCCGACCTAAAACTTACACTATTAATTCATCATTTTCACTCTGTGCCACTGTTCCTCATCAGGGCTGTGTGAAGCACAGCAAAGAATTCAGTCAAGGCCTTGAGCCATAAACAGACATCACGCACAGACATTGTTTTCATAACCAAACCGTTTTAGACCTTATTCCTAAAATCTACATAAATGCCCTCTGGGTGACATATAACACATTCTAAGTATTTAATGGTAATCAATGGAAATCAATGGCTCCTCATAAAAATTATGCATTGGGATGTTTGTGTGCAGCATTTTGCATATCAGCATAAGCAAAGCATTCTTCATTGCATCAGCGTGTATGTGTGTGTGCGTGTGGATCACTCTTTATTGCACAAGCGTGTGCATGTGTATGTGTGTGCATCACTTCTCAGTGAATCAACATTCCCGTGTGTGTGTGTGTGTGTGTGTCACTTCTCACTCACTCAACGGGTGCACGTTTCCATGTGTGTATTTCACTTCATTCTGAGTCAGTGCATGTAGATGTGTGTGTTTGTGTGGGTGTTTGTGTTCATCACTTTCCTGTTCTGGTGTTCTGGGTAAACCACGGCCTGAAGCATGCCCTGGGGTCCTGCCCCCCCTCCTTTTCAGTTTGTTTGCGACCATTGCTGCTGCTGCTGCTCAAAATTCAGTCCGTCCTGGTTCTGACCCCAATTGGGGCAGTCCTTTCTCCAGTGTCGATGTTCACCGCAGGTGAAACCTGCATCTTCTTCTGTGTTTTTGTCCATTCTGAGGTGCCTTCTGTCCTCAGTTACTCCTCTTGTCTCGGTCACGCCCTTTTTCGCCACCCGATCATCCGTGTTGGTCCATCACTGTCCTGCACAGTGTGAATGCAAAGTTATCAAGGTCAGCATTCTTTCGCTCGGCCTTACTTTTCATTCGGGCTTGGCGGGCGTCTCGTCACAGCTCTGTCAGCTGACGCAGTCTGGGAATTTTCCCCCGTGTAGTGAAACGGGCCTTAGGTTTAGTGCTCTCCGTCTCGGCTGCATGAGATCACATTCCTGCAGGTCTGTTGACATTCTCAGGTCGTTGTTGTGGGTCCAGCTGTTGCAGCATTTGGTCAGTGTCACGTATGGGGGAGAGCAGGAGTCCAGTCAGCCTCGGCTTTCAGGGCCGGCAAAGCAGCCTGTAATTAAATATGTATAGAAAAACAAAAACAAAACAAAAACAAACAAAAAACAAAAACAAACGAACAGGAAAATGTTGTTGTGTTGGCTGTGTTATTCAGAGGGGAGGCAATGGGGCCAGGCCCTGTGTCAGCCTTCTCTCCCCCTTTTTTTTTTGTTTTTTGTCTCCCGATATAATCAACTCCTAACCCACCAAGTTGACAGGACAACACCGGTATATGTTAAAATTCTTAAGATCATGTTTAAAAGCCCAAAAAAGGAATTTTCTTTCATTCAGTAATCACTTTTGTTAATCAATCAACAGAAAACATGTCACAATTTGAATCTTTTAACCACTAAATTTGTTGTGTCTTGCCTGGTTGGTTAGACCAGTGTTCCTTTTTTTTTTTTAGTTAAATTGTTGTCCTACAACCCAGAGGGTTTCTTTGTCAGTAATGTATAAACTTCATCATTTAAGTATGTTCATTTTTCTTTAACCTTGCTGGAAAATCTTTACGTGTTCATGAGTGTAAGCTGTTTCTTCATTGCGTGTATGTGCATTTGTATAAAAGCAGGTTAATTTTATTTTTTCTCAAACTAGGCGTTACCTTAAAAGGAGCCTTTCTTTCAGATTTCTCTGCTTGTGTGTGTTTTTGTTTCACCTTTTTGTTGTGATGCTCCGGACGCCTTCCCAACCTCCACAAGTCCGTTGGCCCCAATTTTATGTGTTAAAACTTCTCTTAATTTCTCCTCTAATTCTCTCCTCGCTGCTGTCTGTTTCACAGCTGCTGATTCGTGCTGGGTGTGGTTCCCATTACCTATAATTTTGCTTCGGCCGCTGTGCTTGTGGGGGCAGTTGGTCCAGGTCCGCAGCTTCCTGTATTAACACACTAAGAGATTTATTTTAATTTCATTTTCATCACTTTTAAACCGATAAGCAGGCAACACGCCTACCTTGACAGCGTAAACTGTACGCCAGTCTCCCAACACATTCCTCTCTCTACTCCTCTATAATTCTCCACTGCACACCTCTTACTATCTCTCCTTTTTATTTTTATTACACCACAGAGTAATACACCCAATTATGCCCGTCTATCTCTATGTGGCTCCAAATTCCCTCTTTATTTTAATTTCACACTCGTCAGGGGACAGGCACACAACAATTTCAACCACTGAAACGAGGAATTCAACCTTTTTATTTTTCTTTACTAATCTAGACTCAACGTTTGTTCGCAAAATGTGTCTTGTTCTAGTCCGGAAATAAATGTGAACCCGTGATTACACGGCCGTTCCAGTGTTATATCCGTAGCTATGCGGGGGCCCTCACCTCCCCAAGTCACCACCTCGGCACCCGGACAACGCCGGTCCTGGCCACACGTCCACGGACAGGAGGGTCGCCACTCCTAGGGCAAAGTTCCACAGGTACACTAGGCATCAACCTTTGATCCTAAAATGTGTATTTGCTCTAATGTCCTCCTAATCAAACACATCAACCGTCACTGTCACTGTGTTCACGCTTCACACTCCACACAAAAACACACTCAGAGCGCGCCTCACTCACACTCTCACTCAGTGCGCGCTTCACCCACCAGACAGCACCCAGAGCGCGCCTCGCAGCTTCACACACACTCTCTCACCCAGAGCGCGCTTTGACACTCACACACAACACTTTTCCTCAGCGGGAATTTTACACAGAAACCTCTGAGCTCAACTATTAGATCTTCTTAAAGCACACTGCACCATAGACCAAAATACCCCTTTCTCTGCGATTATGACCGCCACCACGGGGCAAAGTCGCATCATAAAAGTGATGCTTGCATCCCCGAAGTTATACCTGACATCATAAACCAGGTGTTGCTATGTACTTAAATTTTTACTTTGTATTATGACCGCAGCCCTTTATACTCGACTGACGCCACAAACCACCGTCAAAACCTCTATCAAATGTACTAAAACTAGCACCAACCACTACTGCACTTCACGGCCGCACCACCGGAACACGCCGTATCATAAACCAAACCTACGGACGTGTTTCGCTCTCGCGTTGCCAGCGTCCAACTGCACCGTGAAGCCAGCATCTGCTTGTCCTTAAATCAACTTCTATTTCATAGCCGGCAAAAGCCAGGACATCACTGACACCATAAACAAAATAAACAAACCTCGACTTCAATGTACTGAACTAATGGCCGCGTCTTCAGAATAAATTCTAATGTATTATTGCTACAGAAGCCAGTATTAGACAAAATTAAATGTGGAAGGTAAAGTGGCTGCAACTAGTCCAACGTAGTATGTTATTAGTATCTCGGTAGAAGCAGATTACTGCAACTAGACCAACGTAGTATGTTATTAGTATCTCGGTAGAAGCAGTTTATTTAACACACTGGAATTCAGCCTCAACTTATGTTGTTAGTATCTTGCGCCAAAAACCAGACACCGACAAATTTACTGTGAAAATACATGTGACTCAGCGAACAGATTAATTTGGAAAGCCCAATATGCACATTTGGTATTTATAATACAACAGGCTGTGCTTACCTTTTTATTTTTGGACCGGTCCTCTGTTCACCTTGCCTCACGATCTCACCAAAGGTCAAATCTACACCTCCTCAGCACACCAAAGATCCGGGTCACACGGCACCAAGTTGTTGAAAACACGCAGTTCTTTGAATCTTTGGGCTGAAGGAAGGACAATACTCGGTGTATCAATGCTCAATCAACAATCATTTATTTCCATACAATTCAACAGTCAGAGCATTACAACGTCCGGACGGGAGAGATGCTACCAGAGGGTCAGGCACATGTCTCAAAATGGTGACGGGTTGCTCAGCTTTTTATAGTCTCTAGTGGCCCCCAGCTAGTCGTAAAAGCCAAAACATCACATTTTTTCTCTGTTACAGCGCCTAAGTTATGACCTCGGCAGTTGTTTCTCTGCTTTCTGTAAGGTGGGGGTGTGGAATGTGGTCTGTCTATCTCCCCTGTCTTTAGACACAGAGTCTCCTGGTTACAACCTTCTTTTCATGATTCAACAATTAAGCATGTCAAGAAAACAGTGTAACACATTCCCAGCAGATCAAGGGTACAGAGTGATGCACATTTATCTAATGAACTAATATGTGAATATGTTCTGTTAACTCAAAAGTATAATGAGAACTAAACTACATACAGATCACACACTCTATTTTAAAGGGTATAATATGATCTACAGCAGTATTCTAATTCAACTACTTTGATTACATATATAAGGTAACATATAATAACAGAATAATATCACAATACTGAAGAGGAAGAAGTTTACAAGGAATCATTTAGAAGAGTTTCAAACATCAACTGATTGAATCCATGAATCTGAAAACGTGTTTGTGAGTGAAAGAGACAGACATGTACAGACTGAACTATCTGTTCAACAGTCAGAGTGTTTCTGTAACAGGAGACACTCTTTACACTCCACTCAGCACAGGGACACTGAGGCACCAGGAGACCAGAGTCTAAACCCAGGATAAAGAGTTTGAGTGAATGTGGTGTTGAAGGTGTGGAGGTGGATCAGAGTGTCAGAGGAGACTCTGTAGAAGGACAGAGTGCCAGCAGGACAGTCCACATACACTGCTGCTCTGTTAGAGACAGAGGAGGAGGAGGAGGAGGAGGAGATGGATGTTAGTCTGTTATTGTGCCAGACAGAATCAGGACCATCATCAGAGCAGATCAGACTCCAGGACTGATCATTGTTTCCAAACACACAGTCATCACTGCTTCCTTTCCTTCTGATGCTTCTGTAACTCACTGATATATAAACGCTTCCTCTCCACTCGACCTCCCAGTAACAGCGACCAGTCAGACCATTTCTACACAGCAGGTGAGGATAAAAACCATCAAATCTGTCTGGATGATCAGGATATGACTGAACCTCCTCCACACAATGTGCCTCAATGTTATTGATATTATTATTATCATTAATATATAATAATAAAACCTTTATAATAAAACCACTAAAAACCTTTTTTCTAGCGCAACTTGTAAGCGAACTTGACTTTCAAAATAAAAGCACAAAGCACCAAAACGTTGACTACAAAAAACAAACAGTAATGTACAGCTTAAACAATTTACAATCATGACATAGATCTTGACAAGATAAAGAAATAATCCAAATTATGTACAATGTCATCATGCCAACAGTTACAACATCGATGGAGGATCTGTGTAAGCGCTGAGGATCGTCCTGATGGACAGAACAGAAGGAGAGTGAGACAAGTGAAGATATACTAAACAACACTGTGACATGAACTGAGCCACACACAGTTTGATTCACAGGTGATTGACACATTATTTGACCACAAGTGTCTGTGAAGGTTCTCAGTCATCCAGGTCATCGTAGTCAAAGGAGCCTCTTTGCTGACTTTAAAGTTAGCAAAGAGGCACAGAAAAGAAGATCAGACACCAGCGAGGGAGGATAAGAAGGACAGACGCAACAACATTGCCATCCCCTATGTAGCCGGTGTATCAGAAAAACTCAGGAGAGTTTTCTCCAAGCATGACATCCCGGTGCATTTCAGACCCAGCAACACACTCAGACACAAACTGGTTCACCCGAAAGACAAAACACCAAAACACAGACTTAACAATGTGGTGTATGCTGTACAGTGCAGCGAGGAATGCCCAGACCTCTACATTGGAGAGACCAAACAGCCACTTCACAAGCGCATGGCACAACACAGAAGAGCCACCTCCACAGGACAAGACTCAGCAGTCCATCTGCATCTTAAGGATAAAGGACACTCTTTCGAGGATGCCAATGTTCACATTTTGGACAGAGAGGACAGATGGTTTGAAAGAGGAGTGAAAGAAGCATCTATGTCCACTGTGAGCAACCATCTTTGAACAGAGGCGGGGTTTACGACACCAACTCGCTGCCATCTATAATCCAGTTTTGAGATCCCTTCCCAGACGCCTTAATGCCCACTCACATCCTGGGCCATCTGACCTCAGGAATTCGCATGACAAGGTGGGGCCAGGTTTCACAATGAACTCACCCGAAACTCTGGCTGATTGGGACCCACACCCAGTTTCACACTTTGGCTCAGGCGATTAGAGGATCATCAGGGGGTCCTTTTGTCCCTCTGTGGGGGGTCACTCCACTAGGTTTATATCTGGGACTCTCCACCATTTGACCTTAGAACTGAAGAAGCTTCTCGGATGAGAGGTGAAACGTCTTCAAGTAACTTAAAGAAGTCCAGACGCTTTTCTTTGCAAGCTCCTTTGACATTTGACCACGAGCAATCTTTTCTGGTTTGACGCCGTCTTTGTAGCCAGAAACAAGCTCTCTCCTCGGCTTCCTCCACTAAACGCTTCCCCCACGCCAGTCTCCTCCGTCACTATAAAGGGGAGAGTCATGAGCTCCATCACCCTCACCTGTGCCGTCCAACGTCCCGCCACCAGCCTCCACTGCAGCAGGCCAGAGACCACACCCCTGCCACAATAAGTAAAAGTATATCCTTGCTGTACCCTTAATGCTAAATGTGCTAAATTAACCGCTGCCTTTGCCCCTTTGGGATTATTCTTATGTCACTGGGATGTTGACCTTTGACCTTCACATTAGAGAGATGGGCAGACATAATTAGTGTATGAATTTTAAAGTAACAGGTAATAAAGAGAGTGTAGCAAATGTAGTCAGGTTTATTACTCTGTATCACACATGAGTGCCCGAGGGAGGCGGGGCTGACTGGGGAGACACAGGAAACAGAGAGACAGGGCTGACTCGACATGAAACGATGAAACGTGGGACACGGGAACAGAAACTAAACACAGGCTGAAATGAACACTGAGGGAGGGAGAACTAAGATTACTGAGAGCCTGATAAATAAGAAGAACAAAAAGCAAGAAAAACAAGAGTCAAAGAAAACCAAAAACACAAAGCATTGGGCCAGGACCCACTGCTGTGACATTTATATGTGATAAAAACATTAAAAACTGCTCATATGTTGAAATCTTTCTACGTATACTTTAGGTTCAGCTCTCCAGCCTGGCATTTGGTTAAGCATGATTCAAACATTTGATTTTGTTTAACTGGTTTTAATTATAGTTACTTTTTGTGAACATTTGTTGCAGCATTTAAAAATACATCATTTATTTTCAAACTTTTATTTGATTTAGAGCATCATATTTGACCAACGTAAATGTTTTAATTTCATATAAAATAACTGAAATAGTGAACTAAATATCTGAAATCTTTCCTTCCTTAAAAGTTATAATCCTACTTAAGTTATAGTGCAAACGCTTAAGCAACAAATATACTTGATGCTAATTAATTAATATTTCCCTTTGATGTTGCAACTATGCGGTCACTTCTGTCTTTAAACAAAATAATATTTTCCAGTTACAGAAATCATAAAATCCAAACTACACTGAAAAAAATATGTTGTTGGATTTACTTAATTCAATGGTGGACATTTGTTGCACACAGATGTTTTGCTTTGGCAGCAACTTAAACAATTGAGTTAAATTAACACAATTTATTCATGTTCAATAAGCCTGTGCAATTTGTGTTGATAAAATGTGACTTAAACATGTTTTGATGAAGTAATTTGAGCTCTTGGAATATTTTAATCCTTCACAATTTTCTCACTTTATCCCAACACCATTCAATAACTTTTACCCAATACTACTTGGTCACTTAAATACTACATGTTATCTTCAAATTACATTTTGCTATTATATTCTAGTATCAAATACACAATTTTCAAATGGAGGCCTTATAACAGATTATATTGTTCTCTTCCAAGATGGTTGCTGGCATCCACCAGTAACCTTTCAAAACAAAATGTCTAATTTCACTGCATTGACAGTAGGTAAAGAATTAAACTGACATTACTCCTCCACTGAATCTACATAAATCAACAGTTAAATAATGTCAGTTCTTCCGTGTTCTCTGGAATCAATCACAGCAAAGAAATTAGACTGTTTCTTTTGAAAAATGTTGGGAAAGAACAAATCAAGATCAAAAATCAAGATTCAGTTAAACAACAATTATAACTAAACAATTTGAGATAATGTTAGTTTCCATTAACATTAAATTAGGTTACTGAATTGGCAAACACCTTCCTATTAACATTACCCATTTTACCCCAATAAGGGGTACAATAATTAAAGAAATTAGCACTTGCAGGTCAAAACCTTTATTCAAGAGACGCAAAAATAACATTGATACAGTGATATGTCAAAAATTACAGCACCGATCATACTGTGACATGTTGGTTCAAAACACCACACTTAGAAATATTCAACGTTCTTTACTTCAACTGAATGAAACTGAAAACACCATTTCACTCGACCCATATGGGATATTTAGACTGTATAACTGTTCACGCTACATCTCTTCACTAGTAAAAGAAAGAAAAAATACAAAGAGAAATTTAAAAATGCTGCCAAAATGCTGCACAGAGCAAAAGGAAAAACAAACAACAACAAAAAATGGCCCTGTCCTCATGGCAGTTGCAGTGTATATAAAAATGAACCCTGCGATCTGTTCCTGGAATTGAGCTTCAAAAATGCAGCAGAACAAGTGTGAGATTTAAATGTCTTCTCACCTAGAGCTGGTCACCTTGCATGCATAACAGTGAGCTTTCCTTGCAGGAGCAGTTTTGTCTTAGTTGTGAGCTTTTCTTGTACCAGACTCTGCGCCCCAATTTTAGTGTCAGACCACACCTTCAGAGTATTCCATCAGAACCAACCACGACGCAAGAGGAACACTGATGACGTGCAACCCCATGACCCAATCTGGGGCAGTGATGTACCAGCGGAGTTCAAGTTGTGGACCACCAGACAGAAGGTCCTGCACTCACTGTTCCCATGGGTCGGAACTGGAAAAAACACGTTAAGAATTGAGACTCTTGACTACCGATTTGGACTTTTCCTGAACAGCTCAACAAAGATAAATAAGGCTCAGAATGAGGAAATCGACGCGATCAGAATAGTGGTCATGCAACACAGGGTCGCCCTGGACATGATTCTCGCTGAGAGAGGAGGCCTCTGTGTCTTATTCAACACCACTTGTTGCACCTATATCCCGGACAACGTGCACTCCTTGACCATGACCACCGCCCTAGACAAGTTGCGACAACTGAGTAATGTGCAGCAACAAGACTATGTCACGAACAATGAGGACTGGCTGACCTGGCTGCTGAGTGGCAGCTGGAAGACCCTCGTGATAAAAGGACTCGTACTGATAGGAGTTCTGCTTCTATTATTGTGCTTGTTTTCTACATGTATCCTACCATGCATAAGATCCATGATTGACAAAATGGTACAGGCCACAGTAATTACCTATGTTGGACTGCCACTAGAAGATGAACCGGATGAAGAAGATTTAGTATAGAAACACACACACACATACTGAATGATGCTACAATTGAAAATGTTATAAGCAAGTGATTGTTGGCTGATAATAAAGTATGATTAAGTGAAAAATATTAACATCAGGAGGGGATGTTAAAGAAGAAACGCTTTAATGAGTTTTATGTTGCATTAAAGTATATGTTCATATTTTACTCTTAATAGGAAAAGAACAAAATGTACTACTCGCTCTGTTTATAGAAAGAGGAAGTTCACCCTATGACATTTATACGAACTTAGACACACACACACACACACACACACATATATGCAAAATTAGAGGAAACTGCTATGCTTGTTTCACCCTGCTATAAATAATAAACGACTACTGCAGCTCGGTGTGAGTCCTCTCTGAGCCCTCACCCGTGCAGCACGTTAACCGTCTCCAAGTGTCTCAGTGTTGTTTATTCACCTGTTTGATAACTGTAAATCTCTGACAACAGTTTATTTATACCATCTTCACGTGAACACATTCAAGAACATCACAGATGAAGAAACATTAAAAACTTCCACACTACATAAAGCAAGAAAAATAGTTTTTCTTTCAGGTGGTTTCAGAAAAACAGAAACATCAAACATCTCCAAGACTCTCTTTGAAAGAACTAAAAACCTTTGTTCTCATGGTCCAATCATGAGTGAACTCCCCGATGAAGCCTTGTGTGCTAAAACATGTCAGAGTTTTAAAGGTTAAACATGAGTTTCCAAAACGTTTTGCTGGAGAACAATGAACTATTTGACTGAGTTTCAATCATTTACAGACGAGCAAAACCAGGACAGAGAAAAAAGGACAAAACTGACTCAGTAAAACAACAGAAAAGAAGATCCCATGTAGATCTGTATTATGTAGAAGTTCAGCCCAGCAACCAGTTCAGTTCAACACAAGTTTAAATGATTCTATCTGAACTCTGTGGAGCCTGATCTCAAGCTTTTTGAGTCTGACACAGAAACCAGAGGATCTTTCTGTGTCTTCAGATTCACTGTGATCCAGTGATGGGAGTGATTTCAGCCCTGAGTGATCGCGCTGATGTTTGCACAGAGCAGACAATGAGGTGAATGTTTGGGCACATTGGTAACAGTGAAACAGTTTATTAGTAACGTGGGATCGTTTGTGTGCAGAGTATGATCTGAGATTCCGGAAGCTCTTGTCACACTGGTCACAGCTGTAGTTTCCTTCCATGTGTGCACGTTCATGAGTGTTACGACTACCTGACTGTGAGAAGCTTCTCTCACAGTGTCTGCACTTGTGTGGTTTCTCTCCTGTGTGGACTCCTTTGTGTGATTTAAGCTTCCATGCAGTGGTGAAGGATGACCCACACTGATCACAGAGGTGCTTTTTAACCCCACTGTGAATCAGTTCATGTTGTTTTAACTCACTTGATGTGGTGAAGCTTCTCCCACATTCTTTGCAGTATTTCAGTTTGTCTCCAGTGTGTCTACGTTGATGTACTTTTAGGGTCTTTTGCCGACTGAAAGTTTTTCCACAGAGGTCACAATGAAAGTCTTTCCCACCACCACAGTGATGACAGGGTTGAGAACTGGATCCATCTGTGTCGCTCTGCTTCTAAACAAAGACACAAAGACAGTGTAAGTCAGTCCTTCAACATTTGTATCCTGAACGTCGCCTGAAATAAAGAGCATCTCTGCAGACGTCCAACTACATTTGACTGTTTCAGTTAACACACTCAGTTTACTGGGCTGCAATAACTACAATACTACCACCATAATACTACAGTAATACTAAAATCATAACTGAAAGGAAAATCTGAATAATCACTGTCAGGGGTTAAGACATTTGTTCACAAGTAAGAGAAATAAGACACTGCAGACCGACTCAGAGAGTATTAAGACATGCGCATGGGTGTGTGCCTCTCAGCAAAATCACACACACTCAGCGCAGGCTGGTTGCTTTATTTATAAGGCAAAATGGGTTACATAGTACTTCCTCTTTTAACCGAAAGGGAAAAGGCCAGACATTACCTAAGCTTATCTGACCTCTGCACACAAACTAAGAATAAAAACATAGAAGTATATGACACTTATCTGACATCACACACACTGGGTTAAAGAATACATACTTGTCAAACATCTCAGACACTAAAGTAAGGAATGCATTATGTTCTCTTTAACAATAAACTTGGTTATGTGAAAATATATGAACACTCGATTATAAGGCACACTTGATTATACTTGATTTCATAAAAATCCTCTCACATTTCCCTCCTGTTGTTAATATATTTCACAGGTTTTAATCAATGCATAGTCACTTGTTAGTCACATTTTCAACTTGCATGTCATTCAGTGAAGTATTTAAACAACAGTTCTGTAAAGACTAGAATAGGGATTTTCCACTCTTTCCTCCATATTCAGCATATCATATTGGCGATAGGGATCCTCCATATTCCTCTGAACCAAGACATAGTTTCCTAACAAACGCTTGAACATGTTTGACATTATGCTTCTCAGACATGGGATAATACAAGCAGTGAAAAGGCAAAATAGTAACATCTCATTGAAAAGGGCCAACAGGCCTTTAATCAGTAAGGATTTCCAGGAGCCACTCAGCAACCAGTCCCACCAGCCTTGCTTAACGGCTACGTAGTCCTGCTGCTGAGCGTCTCTCAATTGTTTCAGAACATTCAAAGCATTTGTCATGTTTAATGAGTGTATGTTGTCAGGTATGTAGGTGCAACAGGTGGTGTTGAACAACACGCAGAGACCTCCTTTCTCTGCAAGAATAATGTCCAAAGCTACTCGATGTTGCATGACAGTGATGCGGATTGCATAAATTTCTTCATTCTGTGCTTTGTCAATGCGGGTGGAAGCATTCAAAAACAGTCCAAAACGATAGTCTAAAGTCTCTATTTGTAGTGCGTGCTTTCCTACTCCGATCCAGGGAAACAAAGCGTGCATTACCTTCTGGCCGTTGGTCCAGAGTTGTAACTTACAAGTACCTAAGCACAACAGCTTTGGGGCTGGGGCTGGTGCTGGTGCTGGGGCTGGTGCTTCTTCTGGATTCATCAGGTTGTTTTCCTCAGTCATCTTGTTGAGTTTTTATTCAGGCGTCCCTGGTGTTGTTATTGGTTCTTCTCTTTGGTGGGATAGGTCACTCTTTTACTATGTGTCTGTTCTTCAGGATGACCTGGTACACCTAAACTTCTGGTGAGTAGACTGCCAGCGAAGTGGAGTGGCGGGATATACCCAATCAGCCCTTCCTCCACCGGCAGATCACCTGGAAGCTAGGGGAACCGGCGTCTTATTGTGGTGCAAACACTTTCTTCACGTGGCTTTGATGGATCCACGAAGGTCGTTCGGCTATCTTACAAGCTGTCGGTGTAGTAAGCAATACCTGGAAGGGCCCCTCCCACCTCGGAGCACTCCAGTTTTTTCGCTGGAGGACTTTAATCAGAATCCAATCACCGGGGTTCAACCTGCAAGAGACTGGAGATAGTATCACTTCTTTATTCTCAAACAGTTTTGTCATCCATTCTGCCATCGTTGTTTCTGCAGGAAGCAGGGTGCTGGGGTTTAGCTGATTACACTTCTCTATAGTAATGTGTGAGTGTGAGAGCAGAATACCTACATAAGAGAGTTGTCTCCGAAAGCTTGAGTCAAAACTGCCTTCATGTACCCTGCTACTCCATCGACATGGAGAATAAAAGGTTTTTCATAGTCTGGTAATGCTAAGACGGTACATGTTTGCAATGCTATTTTTAAATCAGTGAAGGCTTTTTCTGCTTCTAGGGTCCACTGTATTTTGTCTTTTAATGCTAGGTCTTTTCCATAAATTAGGTTCTGTAGTGGCTGGGCCAGCAGTGCATACTCTGGGATCCAGCACCTACAGAAATTGCACAGACCTAAATAACTCATCATTTGTTGCTTAGTTATTTGGTTTTGGTGCATTTTGGACTGCTGTCTTTCTGCTCTCTAGTAAGGTGCGGCCTCGGCCTGTTAGTTGATGTCCTAAGTAGATGACTTTATCACTCCACAATGGTAACTTGTGTTGTGATACTTTGTGGCCTTGTTCTGCCAAATGTTGCAGAACCGTCATTGTGTTTTCTCTACAATCATCTTGTGTATGGCCTGTAATCAATATGTCATCTACATACAGCAGAAATTTTCCTGGAGCAGGAAGAGAGCAAAATGACATTGATTTCTTTAGAACTTCTGCATACAGTGTTGGGCTATTTTGAAATCCTTTGGTGTTACTTGGTTCAAGATGGTATGTGGATTAGCAACCACTGGAGGTATTTGCTCTGTTACCTCGTTTATTGCTCTTAGATCATGAACTAGGCGATATTTTCCAGTATTGGCCTTTTTTACTGGAAAAATTGGTGTATTACACGTGGCTTTATTAGTTTTCACGAGAATACCTGCTTTCTGCATGTCTGCTATTACTGGCCTAATTCCTTCCTTTGCTTCTGCACTCAAAGGTTATTGTGGTTTCACAGGCCTTCTGGCCCTGATGCTGACATAACTATCAGAGTGTCATTAGAGAATCTCATTTTCACTTGAGGCATTTTTAGATACCTTCTAGTTTTCCAAAGAATTCACACATCTTACATATTTCAAACTTTGAAGTTTTTTGTTTTGTGTATATATATATTTTTTCCTAAACTTTGCATTGTTCATAGCTCACAGTTCTAAAACTGGGTATTTGTAAATCATATGCATTTGTAAATCATATGCCTAATCACTATGTGTCACCGTAATCCACAAGTATTGGCACAAATTTGTTTCCAAACCAACAAAATAATCAAAAAAACAAAAACATACATGAGTCAGGATACAAAAAGACAAAGAAAAATGTTGCCAGAAACAAAGCAGAAGTGTGAGGGGAAACTGAGCTCACAGACAGCTGCATGTGTTCGCTTTTAATAGCATGCAGCCTCTGCTCTAAAAAAAACCAATAAATAAAAAATAAAAGAAAATGTGTAACATGCTCATCAACTTAGCGGTGTCCACACATTTAATTCAGCTTCATAATCCTGCAGGTTTAGTTATTATCTTACAGGGTTTGGCTTATTAGTTGTTATTATAGATGTGCTCTGTATCTCAGTAATATTTATCTAGGATAAATGACAGGTTTTCAAGCAGGTTAAGTGCCTCTATGCACCTAATTGGTTTAGATATTGCCTTTATTTTCTTCATCTCATATTTCATTATACTGAGTTTGAGCAAACCTTAAGCTTGATGCAGACTACTTCATAACAATTGTCCATCTCACATCATACTGGCTAGGATACTTCTTGTTATTATTAATATTATATTTTTATTAATTATTATCATCTTTTTCTGTCTATATAATAACAATAGTATATTACAATATTTTATTAGTGTATATCACTATACTACTACTGAGCCAACTTAATAGTTAGGATCATCTTACTCAGCAAACAGATAATTTATAGTTCATCCAATCTGTACAAAATTTGCTTTTTCTCTGAACAGGTTTGTGCCTAGTTTTAGACTGGTCTTCTGTTTGCCTCATCTCAGATCCAACCTTCAGATTATTATATTTTATTTTGTATCCATCAGGGACTGTGAGTGAGCTGCAGTCTCACCCACCCTCCAGGATGGAAACATTTATCTTTTCACACACTTTCCTTGGCTGAACAATGACACAGCCTTAATCTACCTTATGCATCTCTCTTTTTTTTATAGAAAAGGTCTTCATATGAATGATTTCCTTTTATTTATTTCATACAATCTGGGCATGATGGGTCATAAATGCACTGATTTTTGCAGCCACGGCCACTATCTCTATGTGACATAAAAGGGGATCGGTTAGATGCTGTTTTGTCACATGTCCTGAGGCTGATTTCACAATTATAGTGTTTTTTGAGAATGTTACATTTGGGACTTCTACAGTTAAAACAGTTTTACAAGCTCCTGTGTCCCAAAACATTTTTTAACGGCACACCTTTCACATATATTACAACTGTTGGCTTGTCTTCTGAACCTAACAGTAGTTGTTCTACATTGTAAACCTCTGCTTCATCTGTTTCACTTCCTTCCTCTCGTGCTAGTCATTCATCACTTTCCTGTTCCTGAATTACACTCCTGCAGTCTCGAGCAAAGTGCCCGTTTTTTTCCACAATTACAGCATTTAATCTCTCTTTTGTCCCTTCTTTGTCCTGCTTTTTACTTTTTTCCTCATATAGCTCTTTTTGCAAAGCGGCTTTTAAAGCATTTATTGAATCAGGGGTGCATTTGCCTTGCCAAGCTGGACAATATATTTTATGTGGATTTCTCCACCTTTTTGCACTGATTACTCCTGCATTTGAACAGTTGTTTTTTTTTTTTTTTAACCACTCTTCATCTGCTGTTAATTTTACTTTAGCTTTAGAATTACCCATTTTGAACTAATTACGTCAGAACTGTGACACCTTCTCTGGCACAAAGGAGGGGGCAGGTGATCAATAACAGGCTTCTACTCACCCACTAGTTGAGAGAGCGGTTATTGATTTTACGTGATGACGCACAACCTTAGATTCCCACTCCAACCAGTTCGTGAGCGTACACAGGAAAACAGCTTTGAGGAGTAGTTCGACCGCTTATTGGGTCGTAAATGACAACTTACTCCTCTTAGTTAACACAATTAGAGCGCGCTTTTATAATTTTTACTGAGATTTTCCGTATTTTCGTTGTGCAACCTTCTACCTGTTCCGTTGCAGCCACTCCCAGAGCGACCGGAACTCGTTCCGTTCAGCTGCTACCCAGAGCAACCGGAACTTTTAATAGCGATTTCTAGAATCTCGCTCTTGCCTGTCGTCTTTAAGTCCCTCTTGGACTAAGATCTGTCGGCGCTAACCAGGTTTACACACTATTTTAAAGGAAAATCTCAATATCAACGTATTTTAGCGCTTGATGGAATGCAGTGTTTCATATTCACCTTACTGTGGCGCTGCGTTTTGAATTCGGTTCATCTGGTCCTGGCGCCGTGGGGCCTGTATAAGACGCTGACCGGAGATCGAATGGTCCCGGTTTTTCTCCTTTACTGTGCACAGGTTTTTTCCAGCGCAGGCAACACGACGTCAGGATCCGATGAAAACCGTCTGTGGACAACTAGACGTTAAAAATAACAGTCAGTTCTCCGGCTCGGAGGACCAATTAAATGTCAGGGGTTAAGACATTTGTTCACAAGTAAGAGAAATAAGACACTGCAGACCGACTCAGAGAGTATTAAGACATGCGCATGGGTGTGTGCCTCTCAGCAAAATCACACACACTCAGCGCAGGCTGGTTGCTTTATTTATAAGGCAAAATGGGTTACATAGTACTTCCTCTTTTAACCGAAAGGGAAAAGGCCAGACATTACCTAAGCTTATCTGACCTCTGCACACAAACTAAGAATAAAAACATAGAAGTATATGACACTTATCTGACATCACACACACTGGGTTAAAGAATACATACTTGTCAAACATCTCAGACACTAAAGTAAGGAATGCATTATGTTCTCTTTAACAATAAACTTGGTTATGTGAAAATATATGAACACTCGATTATAAGGCACACTTGATTATACTTGATTTCATAAAAATCCTCTCACAATCACTCAGAGCTGCTTTTCCATGCAGTAGAATTGCTAACATGCTAACACAGTTTAATGAGCAGAGTTGTTCCAAACAGTCAGGCTAAAATGACAAGATAACAATATAAATACATACCTCACAGTAGCTGCACTTGTAGAGTCTCTTTCTGGTGTGGATCTGTTGGTGTTGTCTCAGGTGATGTGGAGTTTTAAAAGTCTTCTCACACAGGTCACATTGATAAGGTCTCTCCTCAGTGTGGGTAAACATGTGTCGTTGTAAGTCTGTGTGAGTTATAAACTCTTTGCCACACTGTTCACAGCAGTACACATCATGTCTGGTGTGAATGCGTAGGTGTGTATTTCGGTTCCCTCTCTGGCTGAAAGTTTTTCCACAGATGTCACAGCTGTATGCCTTAATTCCAGAGTGGGTAACTAGATGACTCTGTAAGCTGCTACTGCGAGTAAAAGCTCTGCCACACTGATCACAGCTGTACGCTTTAACTCCACTGTGGATGAGTTGGTGTCTTTTTAGAGAATCCTTCCAGGAAAAAGACTTTCCACACAAGTCACAGCTGAACGGTCTCTCTCCAGTGTGGATGACCTGATGCTGTTTTAGTGAAGCCTTCAGAGTAAACTCCATCCCACACTCGTCACAGCTGTATGGCTTAATTCCAGAGTGGGTAACTAGATGACTCTGTAAGTTGCTACTGCGAGTAAAAGCTCTGCCACACTGATCACAGCTGTACGCTTTAACTCCACTGTGGATGAGTTGGTGTTGTTTTAGGGAATGCATCCAGGAAAAAGACTTTCCACACAAGTCACAGCTGAACGGTCTCTCTCCAGTGTGGATGACCTGATGCTGTTTTAGTGAAGCCTTCAGAGTAAAACCCTTCCCACACTGATCACAGCTGTACGCTTTAACTCCACTGTGGATGAGTTGGTGTTGTTTTAGGGAATGCATCCAGGAAAAAGACTTTCCACACAAGTCACAGCTGAACGGTCTCTCTCCAGTGTGGATGACCTGATGCTGTTTTAGTGAAGCCCTCACAGTAAAACCCTTCCCACACTCGTCACAGGTGTGTTTTTTCTCTCCCTTTCTTCTGTGAGGTTTGTCGGCCTCCTGAGAGCGCTGACTTCTGGCTCCATGTTGGTCCTGCAGTGACAGAGATACAAACAGAGGCAGTGAGTGAAATGCAGTCGTGGAACAAACTCAACCTTCAAACTCCATTAACACTAGTTTTAAACCTGAAGGTGGAGCGTGGCACCAAACACCTTAAAGGTCTCTTATCCCCACCTGCTGGTAGTTCTAACACATTACATCCAACCTGCTGTTAAAGATAATTCATGACTGTTCAACACTAAAATCATGCCCATCCCTCCTGATTGTACACACACACACACACACACACACACACACACACACACACACACACACACACACACACTATTTTATAATTTAGATCATTTTGTTGTTTCCTATTACATATTTCTATAATTTGTATAGATTTATACAGAATTATTCAGTGATAATAAATCCTATGTTTGTTTATTCTAAAGGAACCCCGTTAGCTTCCACAACAGATTTTGCTCGTCTTCCGTCAAATACTCACATAAAATATTACACAATAAAGTGGATTCAAGATATCCACATAATTTCACTCTTACATACACAGTGAGGTTTCACAATTGTTCAAATATAAGCAATCAATAATAATAATAATAATATCAATAACATTGAGGCACATTACACAAATGTCAAAAACAAATCGTGTCTTACAATATTTACAACAACTAAAAGCTCTGTAAATCAGCTTTTAAGTGTTCATTGAAGTTTTGAATAATTCTCTAATTTTTTAAGGCAACTTATTCCACTTAAAAGTTGCTCTAAATGCAACAGTTTTACAAAACGTTACTTTTAACTCGAGCATTTACTAAATTGCAGCTTGTTGAAAACTGTGTAATATGATGATGTATTTCATCTGGATACTGCAGCTGAGCAGAATAAATGTGGTGTGTTTAACAGAATTGCTTTCTTTAGAACTACAAGTAAGCCATAGAATATTTTAGCCTGTACAGGAAGCCAAGAAAGGTTATTATGCATTTTATCAATATTAGTATAGTATGAACATCTTCACACTAATCTGGACGCCTTATTCTGGACTAACTGAAGTCTGTTAAGATCTGTCTTATTAGCTGCTGACCAAATGATTGAACAATACTCCAGATGAGACATTACTAGTGCATTAATGACATCTTTCATAATGAAGAAGTGATACACAAAGAGCATTTCATAGCCATAGCTATGCCTTGTCGGCAGAGTTATGTGACATTAGTGATGTTTGTACTTTCAGCGTTAACTTGGTTTTAAAGCCTTTAAAATATACGCCGTTCAATAGTCGACCTTAATCTGACAGAGAATGTGACGATTTTGTGGATAATTAAAGTCGGTCATATATCCACAAACACAACAAGCTGAAAGTCAGTGATGCTGCTCGGTTTGCAGTCCTGAACATCACGGCACAAGCAGGATTCACTGCACTGTTAATGTTAGCTGTGTTATATTGCTGCCTCTGTTCGGACAGACTGAGGGAGCCACTGCTGCACATCATCTGTGAGGCTTTGCAGCCCTGATGATCCACCAGGACAAACTCAGCAGTGTGTGAGGAAGAGGAGGAGGAAGAGCCAGCAGCAGCTGACAGATGGAGAGAATAGACAGACTGTTCCCTTTTTGTGAAGGACTGCTAGGAAAGTTTAACATAACTGTCTGTGCTGAATCAGTCTTATTAGGTAATGTTCAAATAATGTGATCATCCCAGTGTTTTCAGTGTGGGAGAAAGTACTCAGGGCCTTCAAGTTACACACTATGAAAGGCAGCAACAAGTTTAATGTTCAGAAACCTAAAGTCTGTATCAGCAGCAGAATGGAGCTAAAAATAAATGTTGGTTTCAGTTCTATGAAGCTTTGAGTATTTTGGATCAGCAGCTGCTGTGTTTGTTGCATCATATTGCTGTAACTGTTTATATGCTTTATATATTCTGAGCTAAGTTGATCTATAGTGTTAAATCATATTCTATAAGGATGTTATGTGTTTGTAGACTTTCTGCCCAGTTTGACCCATTTAGCAGAAGTCAGCCTGTTTAAGGCTCTGATATCTATTCTGTATGACTTAAAGCAGTTATGACATGGTCTGATTTTCTCACCCAATAAAGGAATATTTCATATATCAGTCTACTCTTCATTCTATCAGACACAGTTATCACAGCTCGTACATTTGATTTTTACACATATATGTAAGCACTGAGCCACATTTAGTACCAACATACTGAAGGAACAATATTTGTCTCTTATATATGATACATCTGTATACACACTGTCACAGATACTTGTCTGTGAGTGAAGTGATTAATATGATAACTATAATATTGGCCATATTATATTTACATTACCACAGTGAGATGACTTTAGTCTCATGAACAACATCAGCTAATTGTTATTTACAGCTAATCTTAAACGACTGTTCAGCACAGAAATGAAGCCCAACAATCATGTTTCACAGTCCTGTGGTCTCAGCCTCAGATACTCATCAAATCACACAGAGCTCATGTAGAAACAAATGAACTAAATATGTTCTCCTTCATTTCTGTCAAACAAAGCTGTATGAAACGTTTCCAGCTGTTTAGTATCATGGTTGCTAGGCAACCTGGGCAGCGCGACGGAGGCTAGACGTCCCATTTCACGAGCCTACGAGCCTCGCACTTCGGCCTTAGCGGTCTTTGATTACGCGGCCCTTGAGGACTTTAAAGCTGCAGAACCTGAATCGGGATACAGCCATGATGATCTCCAGCCTCGTGCTCGCCAACATTCTCACCTGAGTTAAGAAGACGATCACTGAAATGGTCTCAGCAGGTCCTTTGATGACAGCAATGAAATGCAGCGGTAAGGCTTTTTGGGGATTAAGTTCGTTTTCATGGCAAAGAAGGACGATGCAGTTCATCTGATCACTCCTCATAACATTCTGGAGTGCAGGCAAAATGCTATTATAAAAACTTAAGCAGCAACTTCTCCAGGTTCCAATATTTATGCAATTCTCAAACCTTTTGGCCACGACTGTATAACCTCTTCTGAAGTTTAGTGGATATTATACATGGTTATGCTCAGGATGTGTCGGCCAGTTTCCACTGGAAACGCCTTTTGGTTAAACTGTCAGCGAGGAATTTGCATTTGCACTGTTACATTTTTATATAACTTTAATGCACATAAACAACAGCTGCTTGTTTCAGTGAAAATACATTGATGGGTTTTTAATAAAGTTGTGCAGCTGTAAAGTATTTTGTCTGGTGTCAATTCTATCGTCAGCTACATCGTTATGGCAAATGTTCAAATGTATACAGGGAGTGCAGAATTATTAGGCAAATTAGTATTTTGTCCACATCATCCTCTTCATGCATGTTGTCTTACTCCAAGCTGTATAGGCTCGAAAGCCTACTACCAATTAAGCATATTAGGTGATGTGCATCTCTGTAATGAGAAGGGGTGTGGTCTAATGACATCAACACCCTATATCAGGTGTGCAGAATTATTAGGCAACGGGTCAAAAGAAGGACTTGACAGGCTCAGAAAAGTCAAAAATAGTGAGATATCTTGCAGAGGGATGCAGCAGTCTCAAAATTGCAAAGCTTCTGAAGCGTGATCATCGAACAATCAAGCGTTTCATTCAGAATAGTCAACAGGGTCGCAAGAAGCGTGTGGAAAAACCAAGGCGCAAAATAACTGCCCATGAACTGAGAAAAGTCAAGCGTGCAGCTGCCAAGATGCCACTTGCCACCAGTTTGGCCATATTTCAGAGCTGCAACATCACTGGAGTGCCCAAAAGCACAAGGTGTGCAATACTCAGAGCCAAGGTAAGAAAGGCTGAAAGACGACCACCACTGAACAAGACACACAAGATGACGGCGCGTGAACAACGCGAGGCTCAGTGTCTCTCCAGAATCTGCTATTTAGCGGTTTTTTATCTACTTTTAACCGGATTATTCGTCCAGAATTGCTGTGCATTGCTGACCTACAGCAGACAGGAGCTTCTGGACATCTGGACTCACAACTCCAACAGTTTTATCGCCGATCTCCGACTCATCCCAGAGATCTCCAGAACACCGGAGGCTGCCCACTCTCCCCGGCCGGGGAGAGTGGGCATATTCTGATAATTTATGATATTATAATTCTGATAATTTATCAGTACTGACTTCATCAGAATTGTGAGCATCACAGCAGATGCCTTTGTGTGAAAGTAACTGAGAATAAAACACAGAAAAACATGAAGGAGATTTTCCTGGTCTGGCTTTTTATAGCAGATAACCTTAAAAATATTCTACAATGTTCTGCATATAAAGTTTAAATTTCTTCAGTATTGAACAACAGAAAAAACAGGCTTTCTTGTTCGAGGTCATTTAAGTGAAAAAAAGAAAAGAAAAAGACAGCAACCACAGCGCTGTAAACAACGGTAGACTGGTAGGTAATAAGCGAATGAATAATACAGAAAACAGAGATTGGAGACGGGAAACTGTTCTTGAAGTACAGAGAGAGATAGAGAGAGCTAGCTGTGCATGAAGTGCGATTTTAATAGTCGTGGAAGCAAAACAGCAAAATTCAGCTCGGTGAATTTTGGTTGGAGAGACAAAACCTGCAGCTCAGAATCAGCGCAAAAAGACGTAAACACAGCGCGGACCGGACGCATCAGGATCGCTAAGCACCGACAGCGTGTCCGTCTACGGGCCGTCGGGTGAGA
Organism: Aulonocara sp. 'chitande type north' Nkhata Bay; assembly: GCF_057382095.1. Taxonomy (NCBI): domain Eukaryota; kingdom Metazoa; phylum Chordata; class Actinopteri; order Cichliformes; family Cichlidae; genus Aulonocara; species Aulonocara sp. 'chitande type north' Nkhata Bay. The sequence goes on from NC_141346.1 coordinate 69,415,883, forward strand.
AAGCCGAGAAAGACAAAGTTAATTCTGATGCGTCGGGTCTGTGCTGTGTTTACGTCTTTGTGTGGAATCCGTGTACCTGCTCTCATTTGCTGTTTGGTTGTTGTTGAACTGGTTTTGTGAGCTTTAATCTGAGAATCTGGCGTTTCTGGCAAAACACAGTTATATTTAAAAGTCGATTCAGGATTTAATGAATCGATATCGCTTTATTCAAGCTACTCACCTCCCACTTCCACCTGCACTTTCAACTGGACCACAGCCAATCAGAGAGGTCCCGCCCCTGACTATCTCTGATTGGTTTAGTCCACGATAGGGGCAAAATGTGTGTCTGTTGTTGACCACAGGGAAGGTTGCAGATTTTTTTTTTTTTTTTTTTGCTACCCGAACAGTTGGTCGCACAGGTGCAACCAAATTTTTTTTTTTAGTCGCACCACTGAAAAATTGGTCGCACTCTAGAGCCCTGGAGCGTGTTCTGGGGAGCTTGCAGGAGTGCTCACAGACATATTCAACCTGTCCTTGGCCCACGCTGTGGTACCGGCCTGCTTCAAATCCACCTCCATTGTCCCGATACCCAAAAACTCCAACCCATCTTGCCTCAATGACTACCCCGCTTTCTCCATCGCACTGCACTCTGTCCTCTCACACCTGGACAACAACAACACCTACGCCAGAATGCTGTTTATAGACTTCAGTTCAGCATTCAATACAATCCACCCCTCACAACTCATCAGGAAACTGACAGACCTGGGCATCAGTTCCCTCATCTGCAAATGGTTACTGGACTTCCTGACCAATCGCCCCCAATATGTCCGGCTGGATAACCACTGCTCATCAACCATCACAATGAACACCGGTGTACCACAAGGCTGTGTGATGAGCCCTTTCCTCTACTCCCTCTTCACCCACGACTGCAGACCTGCTGATGGTTCCAACACCATCATTAAGTTTGCAGATGACACCACGGTGATTGGCCTCATCAGTGACAACGATGAGGCCGCCTACAGGGAGGAGGTGGATCGTCTGGCTGAGTGGTGCGACACAAACAACCTGCTGCTTAACACCGAGAAGACCAAGGAGCTCATCGTGGACTACAGGAGGAATGCTGACCCACATCCACCCATCCACATTAAGGGGATGGCTGTGGAGCGTGTGAGCAGCTTCAAGTTCCTGGGAGTCCACATCTCCGAGGATCTCACCTGGTCGACCAACTGCTCCAAGCTGGTCAAGAAGGCTCACCAGCGCCTCTTCTTCTTGAGGACTCTGAGGAAGAACCACCTGTCCTCAGACATCCTGGTGAACTTCTATCGTTGCACCATCGAGAGCATCCTGACCAACTGTATAACAGTCTGGTACGGGAACTGCTCTGCCTTGGACCGGAAGGCGTTGCAGAGGGTCGTGAAAACTGCCCAGCGCATCGCCGGAGCACCACTTCCTGCCATAAAAGACAGCTACAGGAAGCGTCTGAAAAGGGCTGGGAAAATCATCAAAGACCCCAGTCACCCATCACATGGACTCTTCACCCTCCTGCCCTCTGGGAGGCGCTGCAGGAGCCTCCGGACTAAGACCACCAGGTACCGGAACAGCTTCTTCCCCACAGCTGTCAGACTCCTGAACTCTGCCTCCTGACATCTGACCCACGTTAACTTATGGACTCAACATACACACACCCACAATGGACAACTGTACCCTATTACAATCACCTTGTTGTTGAATTGTGCTATACAAATACATTTGCCTTGCCTTGCCTTGCCTATTTCAGGAAGCCGGTTTAGAAAACTCAGAGTGAAAAATGATACTCAGGGTTGAGTAACCCCGAAATGTCCAACTCGGAATATTCGGTTTCAGAAAAGCTGATAACAAGTAGTTCAGTCAACGCGGAGTTGCTTTAACCCCAAGTTAAGCACACGCACGAGGATACATAAAGCCCTGATTAGTGGAGCACAGATTAAGCGAGTCACCATGGAGACGGAGGGAAAGAAGGTGCGGTCAATGTATTTTACAGCGCTTGAGGCCGAAATTCTGATGGCAGCATATGCCGATAACATGCAAATTTTGCAGAAAAAAAGTAACACAGCCTCAGCTGCAAAAGAAAGGGAGCATGCATGGCAAAACATAGCCGACAGAGTCAATGCGTGAGTGTTAATTTAAACATTGATCTAGGGATTTCCACCCATTTAACACATTATTTTATTATATTTCATTTTTTATTTTATACATTTTATTTTGTGACGTGATGTGAGCGCAGGTGCAACCCAACAGGCCCCAAACGTTCCTGGCAGCAAGTAAAAATCAAATATAAAAATATAGTCCAAACAGGTAAGGTGTAATTGTATTATGAGCCATAGTGCTTGGTCTGTTTGTCCCATGTAAATCAATTGCAGTTAGAGGCTACATTAATTTTCTTTCTGTAAGCACTTATTGAAATTATCTGAGCACATTACAAGTAAATATTTGCTTACTCTGTATGCTCAAATGTGACCCGTTATGGCCAACAGAAAAAAAGCGGAGGCCCGAAAAACAGGTGGGGGTCCTCCACCACCACCACTCACAGAACCTGGCCACTTGGCTTCCACATTTGTGATAATGTTGGCAGCATCACATATGATCTTCACAGTGCAGAGAACACAAATTAGCATCCATTACTATAATGAAATAATTTGTTAGTTTGAAATGCTACAGGGAACTATGTACCTGCACATTAATGCTGTGGAAAGACTTCCTGTTCACATAGTCTCCTTCATTTACTGAAGGAGCAATGATTGGAATGTGAGTGCCATCTGTACAGCCAATCACGCCTGGGAACCGTGAAAATAAATGTAAAATTTAAGTAGTACTCCAAGTATCACCACATCATAAATTAAGTTTTGTTCATCCTGCTACCTCCAATTTTGTGGAATCCCTCTTTGATGAATCTTGTGGGTCTGTGACCGGGGAACACCACAAACGAGTGCAGGAGACGTTTCAGTGCAACTGTAACATTCCTGACTGCCCGACAGACGGTAGCCTTGGAAACGTGCTCAGCGTCACCAATATTATACAGAAAGCTCCCGTTTGCAAAAAACCGAAGTGCAATACAAATAATATCAAAGTCAAAAGTCAAAGTCAACTTTATTTGTCGATTCTTCCACATGTACAGGACATACGGAGAATAGAAATTGCGTTACTCTTCAATCCCTAGATAAATAGCAAATGAACATTTAAATATATTTAAATATAAAAGTGATTTAAAAAATGCAAGTAAAATAATTAAAAAGTAAAAATTTAAATAAATACAATTTTACATATAACAAGAAAGCTATACAATATACAATATAATGGGTAAGTGACATTGAGTGTAAACCAGGCAGAGTAGTGCAAATAGGCAAATAGTGCAAATGGAGATTTAGTAGTGTACGGTAAGAGAAAGTGTAACAACAAAGTCTTATGAGGTAATGGCAGTCCAATGCTCCACAAAGTGACTGGTAACTGGTGCAGGCCAGTGAGTGAGTCAGAGAGTGTGTGTGTTTGTGTGTGTGTGACAGAGTTCAGTGAGACCGTGGAGGAGAGAGGGGAGAGGGGGCAGAATCGGGAGGGAGTTAAGCTTCCTGACAGCCTGATGGATGAAGCTGTCCTTCAGCCTGCTGGTCCTGGCCTGGAGACTCCGCAGTCTCCTCCCCGACGGCAGCAGCTTGAAGAAGCTTTGCATTGGGTGTGTGGGATCAGCCGCTATGCAAAGGGCTTTTTTAGTGAGACGGGTGCTGTAAATGTCCTGGAGGGAGGGGAGAGAGACACCAATGATCCTCTCTGCAGCTCTCACTATGCGTTGGAGGGTTCTATGACAGGACGCATTGCAGGCTCCAAACCACACAGTGATGCAGCTCGACAGGATGCTCTCGATGGTGCCTCTGTAGAAAGTGTACATGATGGGGGCTGGTGCTCCTGCTCTTCTTAGTTTGCGGAGAAAGAAGAGACGCTGCTGTGATTTCTTGGCCAGTGCTGTGGTGTTGTACGTCCAGGAGAGATCCTCTGTGATGTGCACACCCAAGAACTTGGTGCTGCTCACTCTCTCCACAGACGCTCCGTCAATGGTCAGAGGAGCATGTTGGGTGTGCATTCTCCTGAAGTCCACAACAATCTCCTTCGTCTTCTCCACATTCAGAGAGAGATTGTTGTCAGCACACCACGTGGCCAGGCGTCTCACCTCACTTCTGTAGTCGGTCTCATCCCTGTTGCTAATGAGACCCACCACCGTTGTGTCGTCCGCAAACTTGATGAAGAGGTTGGAGCTATATGATGGAGTGCAGTCATGGGTCAGCAGAGTGAAGAGGAGGGGGCTCAGCACACATCCCTGCGGGATGTGTGCAGAACTGAGAGAATGTCCGCGATGTGTCACATGAGCAATATTAGGCCTGAGGATGTTATTCAAATAAATTATAGATTGTGCTGAAAAACGGTAACGTTCACACAGAAAATCATCAGGAAATGATAAAATGTCCAAACGCGCTCTAATCATTCTCTCCGGGCGGAGAGCTCTGCGGAGAATTTGGGCATCAACATCTACTGGCTCTTCAAGGAAGGAGCACGCCATGTCTGACGCTTCCTACAGTCAGGTTTCCGACAAAGAGGCGGAGAAAGTCAGGGTTAGTTGAAGTAAACCTGCTAGGGAGCAGGTTAGCTTCACGGAGAGTGTCGTCATAGTAACTCACTCAGGCTTTATCTGAACTCGCTTTGTGAAACTGAAAACCCAGAGTTTTCGTTCACTCAGGGTATACTTACTCAGAGTTTGCACTAAACCAGCTTCCTGAAATAGGGCCCTGGACCCTCAAACACACAATAATAACATGGAGTGAACCACCACTCACAACCACTGGCACTTTATATAGCCTCTGTAGAAATTATCCACACCCTCACTTATCTTAACTGCACTACTGTATAGCACTGTGTAAATAATCATTCTGTACATTCGATAATCTTTAATCCTACAACTGTTTACAACTTGCATAGTTCCCATTTCTGTATAGTTTTTCATATTTATATCCTGTTCATAGCCTGTACATACTTAGTTATAGAATATTCACAACATACTTCATACCGTGTACATTATAACATACCATAATAGAGCCATTTCTGTAATATACTTACATATCTATACTATTGCTAATATATATTGTAATATATCTATATCACTAAAGCACTTCTGGATGGATGCAAACTGCATTTCGTTGCCCTCTACCTGTGCATGTGCAATGAATATAAAGTTGAATTCTAATTCTAATTCTAACAAGCTGAAACGTCAAGACTGGGCCAAGAAATATCTCAAGACTGGTTTTTCTAAGGTTTTATGGACTGATGAAATGAGAGTGAGTCTTGATGGGCCAGATGGATGGGCCCGTGGCTGGATTGGTAAAGGGCAGAGAGCTCCAGTCCCACTCAGACGCCAGCAAGGTGGAGGTGGAGTACTGGTTTGGGCTGGTATCATCAAAGATGAGCTTGTGGGGCCTTTTCGGGTTGAGGATGGAGTCAAGCTCAACTCCCAGTCCTACTGCCAGTTTCTGGAAGACACCTTCTTCAAGCAGTGGTACAGGAAGAAGTCTGCATCCTTCAAGAAAAACATGATTTTCATGCAGGACAATGCTCCATCACACGCGTCCAAGTACTCCACAGCGTGGCTGGCAAGAAAGGGTATAAAAGAAGAAAAACTAATGACATGGCCTCCTTGTTCACCTGATCTGAACCCCATTGAGAACCTGTGGTCCATCATCAAATGTGAGATTTACAAGGAGGGAAAACAGTGCACCTCACTGAACAGTGTCTGGGAGGCTGTGGTTGCTGCTGCACGCAATGTTGATGGTGAACAGATCAAAACACTGACAGAATCCATGGATGGCAGGCTTTTGAGTGTCCTTGCAAAGAAAGGTGGCTATATTGGTCGCTGATTTGTTTTTGTTTTTGAATGTCAGAAATGTATATTTGTGAATGTGGAGATGTTATATTGGTTTCACTGGTAAAAATAAATCATTGAAATGGGTATATATTTGTTTTTTGTTAAGTTGCCTAATAATTATGCACTCCCAGTATATGGTGATAAATATCTTTGGTCATATGGTCCTGCTCTGTCTGTCACCTTCTGTGTTGAGCTCATTGTTTCCTCTGTAGTGGCTGAGCTGAGTCCAAGTAGCTGAAAATGTTCCTCTGCTGCTCCGTCAGACTCTCCTCCTCCTGCTGATCAGCTGGGACACAAAACAGATCTTTGTTAGGCTCCACACTGCACTGAAGAGTCAAAGTGTCTCATATGTTCATCTGACAAGTAAAAGAACACATTTTTGTTTCCCGAGGTGGGCAACTTGTTGGAAACAAACACAAAAGGTTTGAGCACTGATACCTGCCATTGCTGGCATTGAAAGATGCAACGCCAGCAATGTGGATTGGTTTGAGTCTTGACAATCCACATTGCTGGCATCTTTCAATATGTTTGAATGCACCAGTGTAAGTGCAGCCACTCAGACTCAATGTGTTCATAGAAACAGGTGCAGATGTGTCACGAGTTCATCCAGCAGTAGCTATGGCACTTGGCCACAGGTGGCAGCAGTGGACTGACCTCCATTTGAGACTGCTCCAGCTGCTCTGTGACAGTCAGTAGATCTGCTACAAATTGCAGATCATATGCAAGTTTTGGAAATGACACTTCACCCGTTGCCTACTGGTGGTGGTCAGAGGGCCCGGTGGCGCCAGTGTCCGGCAGCCTCGCCTCTGTCAGTGCGCCCCAGGGTGGCTGTGGCTACAATGTAGCTTGCCATCACCAGTGTGTGAATGTGTGTGTGAATGGGTGGATGACTGGATATGTAAAGCGCTTTGGGGTCCTTAGGGACTAGTAAAAAGCGCTATATAAATACAGGCCATTTACCATTATAAATATTCCTAACTTAGCCACGGCAGCCATGTTGATGTATTACCTATATTGGCTGAAAATGTTCATTTGCAGAGAAAAGACACAGGCAGACTGTGCTTACAGGACAACAACAACAACAATCTTTATTTATAGAGCACATTTAAAAACCAACGGCATGCCAAAGTGCTTAACATAGAACAAATTAACACAAGTATAATCAGAGTCATAAAAATAAAAGTGTAGAATTATGTTCACAGGAAAAAGCCACCAATAGAAAAAATATAACTATAGCACATAGCTATAGCACAATATAACTGTGCCATCAACACACAATGGGGATAAGACATACACAGCGCAAATAAAAAGCAAGATAGGAAAATTAGTAAAATAAATCACTGCAGACAAGGCCAGCATTTAACTGGTAGAAAACGCAAGATTAAACAAATACGTTTTAAGCCGTGATTTAAAAGATTGAATAGAGTCAGACGCCCGAATGCCAATGGGAAGGTTGTTCCACAACTCTGGTGCGGCCAGGGCAAACGCTCGATCACCTCTAGACTTCAGCCGAGATCTAGGCTGCACCAACAGTAACTGTGAGGATGATCTTAAAGCCCTAGCAGGAACATATAAGCTTAAGAGTTCCTTAAGATAGCTCGGTGCTGTGTTATTAGTGATTTTAAAAGTAAACAGCAGAATTTTAAATTGGATACGGTATTTCACAGGCAACCAGTGCAAATCAGCTAGGACGGGAGTAATGTGGGCAAACTTCTTAGTTTTGGTTAGAATGCGTGCAGCAGCATTTTGGACTGTCTGTAATCTATGGAGGAGGGAGAGTGGAGTCCAAAATAGAGTGAATTGCAGTAATCCAGCCTCGAAGTTACAAAGACATGGATGAGTTTTTCCAGGTCTTTATGCGAGATATACTGCCTGGCCTTAGAAATAAGGCGGAGTTGGTATAAACTGGATCTAACAACAGCAGACACTTGTCTATCAAGTTTAAATGAGCTGTCAAGTAACACGCCCAAATTCCTAACAGTGTCGTAAAAGGAGCTAGTGAGAAAACCAAAAGCATCACGAAGTTTGGCACGAAGGACGTCACTGCCAAAGACCACAATTTCAGTTTTCTTATCATAAAGGATAAGAGTATTTGCCAGGAGCCATTGCCTGACCTCACACATGCACCCTCGAAAACTATTCAAGGACAAAGCTAGGTCATCATTTAACTCAAAGTAGATCTGAATGTCATCAGCATAATAATGAAAAGCGATGTGATATTTCTCAAAGATAGCGCTTAATGGAAGCATGTACAATGAGAACAGAGTAGGGCCTAACACAGATCCCTGAGGGACACCACAACAGACAGGTACAGCGGAGGAAGAGGAAGTGGCCAAGTGAACCGAGGAGAGCCGATTGGACAAGTATGATTTAAACCAATCCAAGGCAACACCCTTGATGCCTACAGTGTGCTCAAGTCTCGCCAATAGGATTTTATGATCAACCATATCGAAAGCCGACGATAAATCCAATAGCACTAGGACCGAGGAGCGTCCATTGTCAGCTTTTAGTAGAACGTCATTGAGAACTCGGAGCAGCGCTGACTCAGTGCTATGATGTGGTTTGAAGGCCGATTGGAATTTATCATTAATGCTATTCTCATCCAGGTAGGCCTGGAGATGAAGCAACACTATCTTCTCAAGAATTTTGGCCAAGAACGGAAGCTTGGAAATCGGCCTATAGTTCGCATAATCATTATAATCGAGGTTCCTTTTTTTAAGAACAGGCTGAATTATAGCATGTTTAAAGGCTGATGGTACGCAACCAGAGAGCAAAGAAGAGTTCAAAAGGGACAATATACTAGGTCCAATTGCACTAAAACAGTCCTTAATGTAACGCGGTTAAAGGACCAGGGCGCCTGACTGCAGCCTCATAGACAATGAGCAATCAGAATAAGATTCGACTATGGAGCCTGAGGGTGTGAATAAAACACAGGAAACAAAAGTAGAGCTCAAATATATATATATTATGTTTGTTATGAGAAGTGTATAGACGGATGTACAAAAGAAATAAAAACATATGCATATATATCACAAACAAAAATAATGTTGACAATACAACACAGCTTAGTAGGTTCCAAAAGGAGGTGGGATGAGGTGTAGTCCAGTATGTGATTTAGTTTAGTTCCATGGACCTGTGATAGGTCATTGTCAACAATTTGTGATTCAGTCCATAGGTTCACAATTCCTACCGCAACGTAGCGGTGGTCGGGTGGCTCGCCATCTCGCGCTGATCAGGGCTGATCGCGGGAGAACAAAAAAAAACCTGACCGTTGAGTCGAGTGTGAGGTAGTATAAAGATGAATGAATCGGCCGGGTTATTGCACGCTGTCAACTGGCCTGTAGTGCAAAATTTGTCGTGATCTGACAAGTACGCCAACCACAGGGACAACAGCAGCCAGAGGAGCAGGGACATGCAGCTGATTGACCCGGAACTTATACAGGATTCATTCCCGCCACAATAAAGGGACTGGCGGAAGTGGGGTCAGAAGTTACTGTGGTTACACTCTCCCCCCCTAATCTCATGGACGTCCTCGTACATGGACTAGGCTGGCAGCGAATGACTGGTTGGCTGAGGTGTGAAGGCATCGTCTCCTCTTCTTCATCGTCTTGAAGAGCGAAGGAGAAGACAGAACTTAACCCATGCAGGAAGGTCTGAACGCTCTTTAACAGAGGCTTACCAGGCTTGATGTATTGCAGCCGATCAGGAGGATTCCTGGTGCGGGTTGAATGCCTCAAAGGTGGTTCTGCCTCAGGACTGAGAGGCTCTGATTCAGTAGGTGAGTGTTGTGACAAGTTACTTCTGGATCCTTCCGAATCAGAAGACAGACTTTCTTCATCGTGAGAAGTTTCGACAAGATCAACTGGCTCAAAGCCAGCTTCCACGGTTCCGCTAGCAATAACTTGTTCCTCTTCAGCAGGTACAGGTTCCTCTGAGAGGATAGCATTCTCTTCCTCTGTAGCCAATACTACAGGGACATCGGGCTGGTTGATAAGCGGCACAGGTTGCGGAGTATTGGGTAAGTCGATGGTTGTTGTGAAGGTGACAGGTTCAGCAGAGAAGGGAACAGGTAGGTATGAGATTAGTTCCTCTTCGTCATTGTTATCAGCATCATCAGCACGTACAGGAGACACGGGTAAGACAGGCATTTTCCTCTTCTGCTTAGTAAGCATTTCCTTTTCAGGTGGTAAATACCCACAGGGCAGTAGGAGGTCCCGATGTAAAGTTCTCAGGGGCTTGTCTTGGCCTTCGGGTCGAACTGTATACACAGGAAGAGTGCCGGCTTTCTTCACTACAATGTACACAGATGACTCCCATTTATCTGCAAGCTTGTGTTTGCCTCTTAGCCGCACGTTCCTCACAAGAACTCTGTCTCCAACATTCAGCTGTGATGCAGTGACATTTTTATCAAATCTGTTTTTGTTACGTTTCATCACCTTTTCTGAGTTTTCGATGGCCAGCTTGTAACTTTCTTCTAGGTGGGACTTTAGTTTGTCCACATATTGTGTGTGGGATGTTGATCCTTCTTTGGCAAGGGGTAGTCCAAAGGCCAAGTCCACCGGTAAGCGAGGTTGGCGGCCAAACATAAGCTCATATGGTGAAAAACCTGTAACATCGTTTCTTGTGCAATTGTATGCATGCACCAGGGGTTTTACAAAATCTTTCCAATGGGATTTCTGTTGAGCTGTGAGTGTTCCTAGCATATCCAGTAATGTTCGGTTAAACCGTTCAACAGGATTGCCTCTTGGATGGTATGGAGTGGTTCTTATTTTGTGGATCCCAGCCATTTCACAAAGCTCTCGGATGATTCTGGATTCAAAGTCAGGGCCTTGGTCACTGTGCAAACGTTCTGGGATACCATAATGCACAAGAAAGTTGTCCCATAAACATTTGGCAACAGTCCTGGCTTTCTGGTTTGGTGTTGGCACAGCAATGGCATATTTTGTGAAATGGTCAGTTATGACAAGTATGTCTTTGACTCCACGATCTGGTTCCACAGAGAGAAAATCCATGCACACCAGTTCCATGGGATGAGAGGTTTTGATATTGACCAGAGGTGCGGCTCGTTCAGATGGGGATTTGCGTCTCACGCATCTTTCGCACTGTCTTATTTTATTGACCACATCACGTGTCATCTTAGGCCAATAAAACCGGGAACGGACCAAGTCCAGCGTTCTGTCAATTCCCATGTGACCCATTTGATCATGTAGGTGGTTAAGTACAACTGGCCGATATTCCTCAGGTAGCACTAGCTGGTATGCGAAGTCACTTCCCACTTGTCTCTTCCTGACGAGAAGGGTGTTATGGAGCTCCAGTTTATTTACTTCTCGCAGTAATAGAGGTAGATCGGGAAGTTCTTCCCTCAGGAATGGCGGTGGTGACTCGCCTCGTTCAACCTGAGCTATGACATGCCGGATGACAGGGTCAAGGCGTTGTTTGGCTGCAAGGTCAGCTGTTGAGATTTGGGGGAGTACCATGGAGGTGAACTGGATGTCGTCCGTGAAACTGTCAGGCAGACTGTCGACATTGACAGACATGGATAACACCAGAGCAAGATCAGGATCCGTGCTTGAACTGTACATCAGATGACGGTCACAAACTGCTTTGATGGTATGCTGGTCAATAGAGACATAATCTGGTTCATTGAGATGTTGCCATGCAAATCTCCAGATTCGCTCACGTTCTTTCTGTGACAGAGGATCATCAGACAGTTCACCATGAGGTCGGCGAGACAAACCATCAGCATCCGAGTTCTGCTTTCCTGCTCTGTAGATTAATTTGAAGGTGAAAGTGGACAAAGCTGAAAGCCATCTGTAACCGGTAGCGTCAAGTTTTGCTGATGATAAGAGGTATGTTAATGGGTTGCTGTCTGTCACAACTGTAAACTGAGCACCATAAAGGTAGTCGTGGAATTTTTCAGTCACCGCCCACTTCAAAGCAAGAAACTCCAATTTGTGGGCGGGATACTTTGACTCACTCCGGGAAAGACCTCTGCTGGCATATGCTACAGCTCTGTTTTTTCCATCCTGCTCTTGATACAGCACCGCACCAAGACCTGTGGCACTGGCATCAGTGTGGAGTGTGTATGGTTTCTGGGGATCAGCAAATGCCAGAACTGGGGCAGAAGTGAGTTTGTCAATAATGGACTCAAAAGCTTGTTGACACATTTGCGTCCATCGTCCTCCAAATGGCTCTTTGGGGTTAAGGTAATTCTCTGGCTTTACAGTTCGTCTCAGTTTCCTCTGAGAAGGTGGATAACCAGCAGTGAGTTCATGTAACGGCTTGACAATGGCCGAATATCCCTGGACAAAACGTCTGTAGTACCCAGCAAAACCAAGGAAAGATCTTAATTCCTTCAAGTTTTTTGGCACTGGCCAAGAAGTGAGTGTGGAAATCTTGTCCAGATCAGTTTCAACACCAGCCTGGGACACTACATGGCCCAGATACTTCACCGATGTCTGGAAGAACATGCATTTCTCAAGTGAGAGCTTCAAGCCAAAATCTTTGAGTCTGGTGAGAACTTTCATCAGGCGAGCTTCATGTTCCTCAAGAGTTGGTGCAAAGACAATGAGATCGTCAATGAAAACCAAGACTTCTTTTAGATTTAATTCTCCCATGCATTTTTCCATCAGCCGTTGGAAAGTGCTTGGTGCGTTGGTAATCCCTTGTGGCATCCGATTAAATTCCCAAAATCCTACTGGGCCGACAAAGGCAGTCTTTGCCTTATCCTTCTCCTCCATTTCGATTTGGTAGTAACCCGACTTGAGGTCTAGCACCGTGAACCACTTTGATCCTGCAAGTGCGGAGAAGGTGTCTTCCAGTTTAGGCAGAGCATAAGCATCTTTGATTGTTTGCAGATTGAGTTTGCGGTAGTCAATACAAAGACGTATACTGCCGTTCTTTTTGCGTGCAACCACAATTGGAGAGGCAAATGGTGAGTCAGATTCTCTGATAACGCCAGAGTCAAGAAGTTCTTGCAGGTGCTTCCTGACAGCATCAAGATCTTGAGGGTGAATTGGTCGTGGTCTTTGCTTGAAAGGAGTTGGATCGGACAATTTGATTTGGTGTTTAACTTTGTTGGTCCTGCCGAAATCCAGATCGTGTTTGGCAAATACTTCAGGAATAGTGTTGAGTTTTTGAACAATGCGTTCTTTCCAGTCTGGAGTTAAGGGGGAATCTCCAAAGTTGTATGGTGGTTGAGATGGAGGTAACGACTCTATAGACTGGTCTGAATACTGGGTGGGTTGCTCTTTGGAAATGACCTCTTGGAAGGCGCTGATTTCTGCAATAATAGCTCGAGCTGGAATGTGGATTTCATGGTCGGACTCATTACTCACTACAACAGGCAGAGAATATGGCCGACGTTTAGGTAAGTCCACAAGGCAGGTTTTTACTAGGAGTCCACCAGGCAGAGAACTGGAGGTGGGGTGTTCCAGAATAACTGCTTTCTCACCTTGGAATAGCCTTGTGACCAGGCATCCCTCAAGGACAGTGGTTTGGCCGGCAGTAATCGTATGCGGTTGGTCTGACTTTAAGATTACAGGAGCATACTGGTCATTTGAATTCTGGATGTGGCGACACTGGAGGATTTTATAAACTGCAATGTAACCGGAACCAGATGGCAGGAATGACTGCTCAGAGAGGGTATCACAGTGTTTGCTGTACGCAACGTCAAGAGTGTTGGTACCAACAAGTATCATTGGGGGTGATTGCTGGACGTCAGGCACGACAAGCGCAAGTGTATCAACATTAATGGATGAACCAAGAAAATTAGCTGGGAACGTCATGTTAATCTCAATGTATCCCAGGTAAGGTACGGCTTGTCCATTTGCTCCTTCTACTTCCAACAGATCATCCAGTGGTTTGATTGGATGGTCTGAAAGGTAAGTATTATAGCAGGAAAAAGGAATCGTAGTAACCTGAGAGCCAGAATCAAGAAGACAGTTGAAATGGTTGCCTTTGATTTGAATTTGGCCTGTGCTTTTAGTCCCCACAAGCCCTTTTGGCAACAATGGAAATTTGTTGTGGTTTCTGGGACTGTTCGTGCACGCAGCTCCTGTGTGTCCCACCACAGAAACTCCTTCTAGTTTAAAGATGAAGTATTTCTAGCGTCCCACTCTTGCTGTTTTTTTCTTAATTGGCTCTTTTTCTGTTCAACAAGACTGGAGTTTGCTCTGTTGTTGCAGGTGGAAGAAACATGGCCATCTTCTCCACAGTTAAAACAGTACCATGGCTTGGGTTTGGTATTTGACTGAGGTGACGAATGACTGGATTTGGTTTGTCGTGGCTTAAACTTTGACTCGGTTGGACGTTTTTGGGACAAAAGTTGGGACATTTGCTGTTGGAGGGTTTGGAGTTGTTTTTTCATTTCTTTTAGCTCTTCATTGGCTGTAGAGTGCCCACAAGAACAAGTACTTTGGGATTGGATGTTAGCTTTTTGTTTTGATGAACCGATGTATTTCTTCATAAGTGACTCCTTAGCAATTTGTCTGTCTTCTTCTGTCCGTAACGACAACAACAAGTCAGAGAAAGGTGGTGGGTTGTCCTTTTGCTGTTCTAATTGTAGTTTGGTTAGTATAGTGTTATCCCAACACCCACGACAAAACTGCTTCAGCAGATGCTTATTCATGTCAGCAGCTGCAAGTCCTCCTTGCTTTACAACAGTGCTGAGGGTTAGCTGCAATCTTTGGAGGTAAGCGGATGGTCGTTCACCTGGATTTTGAAGAATATTTAAGTATTGAGCATACAATTCTTCACCATCTTGAACTGTTCCAAAAGCGGAGTCAAGTACACTTAGTATGACTGAAGGCAATGTGTTGGGACTTAGACCTTTAACCAAATCAGCAGCAGGTGACAACAGGCTCTCTATAATACGCCTGGCGACGTATAGAGCTGACAAACTGGGGTCGGCAAGCAGTAGATCAATTTGGGAACGCCATGATTCAAAATCTGCTTCACTACTTGGCTTAGGAATCCTTCCTGAAAAAGCACGGAGACGTAGTGAAGTTGTGGTGCTTATGTCTGGGTTTCGGACCACATGCTCAACAAAAACCCTTTGTATTTGTGGTGGGTTGAGATCAGGGGCTGTGAGTGATACTCTTGGAGTTGGTCCAGTCTGGCTTTGACGAGGTCGTGCCCCCTGCTGGTCAGTGGGAACCTGTCTGGCAGGAGGTGAAGACAATTGCTGCTGCTCCAGTTCCCTTTCTTCTTCCTCTACACCAATGTCCTCATCTACTCCATTTTCCTCATCATATTCAACTTTTCCATCATCACCTGCTCCTGCTTCATGCAAATGTTGACCAATCTGCCTCATTACTGTCTTCAAGACATCTTCAAACCGGTGCCCGCTGCGATCAGCAATATGCTTGAGCTCTTTGAGGTAATTGGGAGGGGGACTGCTGCTGTCCTCCGTGGCGGCGTACTCACAGGCCAAAGCTGTGACGCGAAAAACAAGGTCGGCAACACTTTTAGAACAGTGGGTGTATGGCAGAAACGGCTCTAGAGTTGTAAAAGCAGTGGTATCTACAAACTCAGCGATCAGGTTTTTGAAGAAAGTACTTGCGGGATCATTTACGTAAAAATGACGGTTAAGATTCCCATAAGTACGCAAGTAGTCAAGAATTTCATTATCAGATTTTGTGTTAGACACACCGGAGATCATCACAGACCGTGATATATTTATGCCAGAAAGTGCAACTGAATCCATTTTTGATGTTATGTTCAGCAAAAGCGAAGTAAATAAGTAAAGAAAATCGTACGTAAGACCCCAAAATATTCACACACAAAGGCTCCTGGCTGGCTCGCCACTTGTAACGCGGTTAAAGGACCAGGGCGCCTGACTGCAGCCTCATAGACAATGAGCAATCAGAATAAGATTCGACTATGGAGCCTGAGGGTGTGAATAAAACACAGGAAACAAAAGTAGAGCTCAAATATATATATATTATGTTTGTTATGAGAAGTGTATAGACGGATGTACAAAAGAAATAAAAACATATGCATATATATCACAAACAAAAATAATGTTGACAATACAACACAGCTTAGTAGGTTCCAAAAGGAGGTGGGATGAGGTGTAGTCCAGTATGTGATTTAGTTTAGTTCCATGGACCTGTGATAGGTCATTGTCAACAATTTGTGATTCAGTCCATAGGTTCACAATTCCTACCGCAACAGCGGTGGTCGGGTGGCTCGCCATCTCGCGCTGATCAGGGCTGATCGCGGGAGAACAAAAAAAACCTGACCGTTGAGTCGAGTGTGAGGTAGTATAAAGATGAATGAATCGGCCGGGTTATTGCACGCTGTCAACTGGCCTGTAGTGCAAAATTTGTCGTGATCTGACAAGTACGCCAACCACAGGGACAACAGCAGCCAGAGGAGCAGGGACATGCAGCTGATTGACCCGGAACTTATACAGGATTCATTCCCGCCACAATAAAGGGACTGGCGGAAGTGGGGTCAGAAGTTACTGTGGTTACATTAACTATACGAGATGGAAGAACATCATATACGAGATTAGTATTGTTCAGTTGTTCAACCAGACGCTTAAGAGTAGGGAGTGAAACGGGTTCAAACTGATAGAAGGAAGAGGAACAGTCAGGGGTAAACGCAGAGCCTGTCATTAAAGGAAGAGCAGATTTAAGAGATGAGACTTTATCTAAAAAATAATTTAAAAATTGTTCGCAAAGAACCGTGGAGCACGGCAGCGGCATAGTGGGGCAGGGGTTGACCACAGAGTTAAAAATTTTAAATAAAATTCGAGGATTGTTACCATTGGTAGAGATAATTTTTGAAAGAAAAGCTGCTTTAGCCATTTTGGCAGCAGTTTGAAACTTCAAGCGACTAGTACGTAGGATGTCGTAAGATGCCTGGAGTTTATCTTTCCTCCACCTTCTCTCATCCCGCCGACACGCACGTCGTAGAGCGCGAACAGAGTCACTTAACCAACATTGTGAGTAAGTTCTGGGGCGCTTCATTTTAATAGGTGCCACAGTGTCGAGGATGGAGGAACATGTAGTTAACAGGGTATTGGCAAAATTCTCAACCATATGAGGGGTAAGACAATCTGACGTAATAGATGCAGAATACACAAAAGAAGCAGAGAATTTCACCACAGTATCAGCATTAACAGTACGCACATCACATAATAACGTTACATGTTATTATGTGATGTTACTGAAATCATCATGAATAACAGGAGTGGTGATTCCTGTAACTTTGTGTATATAATTTGGCATTTCTTACTGATGTAGGCCAAAAATAAATACATAAACTGAGCACCTGATGGCTTTGAACTTTTGTTGTCCATCTTCCATTGGTTTGAATTTTGCGCTCCAGTACAAACACAAATCCCCCAACCCGAGGATCAGCACAATTAACCTAACAGACCTACACCTTAGTTCACAGATTCACTTTGTCTAAGGTTGATTTCTGGGATGTCACACAACCCAGGATTCAGATCGTGAATCCATGATGGGCTTGGATTTACATCATTATAAATGAAATGTGCTCTACTTGGAAGCAGCCGGCCCCGCCCCTTTTGACGGGTTGTGTGAGACTTTAAATCATCAAACTGTAAATTATAAATTTAAATTGTTATTGATCCTTTACCCCGAGTCCTAAAGTGTAGATTTATTTTCTTACTCTTCTTATATTTATTGTTTGTTTACTTGCACCGCTGTAACTGCAGCCTCGTCGTCTCGTCTCTCTATATGCTGGACTGTCTGTAGCGGAGATGACAATAAAGTTTACTTTGACTTCAGCAGTGCGCAGGCGCACCGAGGGCTCTCGCGCTCACTTTATAGAATTTAGAAAAAACATCGGTGCAGATTATAAGTCTGTATCATAATATCTGTTTATTGTGTTGTTTTTATTTTGTTTTGCGAGTTGGTTATTAGATGCCGCTCCAGCCAGCCAGAGACTCCCCGCCGCCCCGCCCTCTCCTCCCTGTGCCGCCAGCAGCAGGCGCACCTCGCAAACGGAGGGCGCCCTTACTCCCAGCAAATGGCTGATAGAAAACCGATCGGTGCCTACGAATTTCCCAATATGCGCTGGCATGACGTCGGGGAAGCATGGGTACGACCGATTATTTTCTTTTTTTCTTGCCAATGCCCGTGATGCCCCCCCCCCACCACGACGATGCATTCTATTGGTTTGCACACTTACACACACCCAGCTGTGGTTTCCTGTTTTGCTGGACTCTGGAGAGCCCCGCCTTTAACGCTCTTCTCTCACAGAGAGCAACAGAAAACTTGGAAAAACTCCAGATTGACTGAACTCAGTTCAAAGTTACCTT
Organism: Aulonocara sp. 'chitande type north' Nkhata Bay; assembly: GCF_057382095.1. Taxonomy (NCBI): domain Eukaryota; kingdom Metazoa; phylum Chordata; class Actinopteri; order Cichliformes; family Cichlidae; genus Aulonocara; species Aulonocara sp. 'chitande type north' Nkhata Bay. Next base: position 69,434,098 of record NC_141346.1, read on the forward strand.
GACACCTTTAGATGTGAGACGTAGTGATGGTCCGCTTGAAGCTGACGCTCCGGTGCGTGTGTCAGAAAGATCAAGATAAGATAAGATAAGATAAGATAACCTTTATTAGTCCCACACATGGGAAATTTGTTTTGTCACAGCAGGAAGTGGACAGTGCAAAAGTTATGACGCAAAAATTAGAATACAATAAGAATAAATACAGTACACAGCTGTACAGAATAGAATAAAATAATATACTATATACAGTAGAATAAAATAGAATAAAAATATACAATAAGATAAAAATAGAATACGAATGCTATATACAACTGAGTAAAAATACAACGCGCTGCTTCAGAAGCACCGTGTCGAGGCTTGATTCGTTTGGCCAGAGTCACGTGATCAGTGACGTCTGAAGCTTCGTTTAGAACGTACCTTTTTTTAAAATCGAACTTTATTGAAACACAATGAGTATACAACATACAAACAGATGAAGTTTACAAAAGAACAGAACATGAACATACAGAACCAGGAGTAAAAAAATGATGATATGAGTAGGCGAAAAAAATCAACATATAAATGTTGTTCTGAGAGGCTTTTTGTTGGTTGAGTCTGAAATTGATTGTATGTACAATTCATATCCTTATAAAAAGGCAGAAATATGGTGTTTTATTAATAAACTTACATTTATGGATATAAAATAGCTAAAAGTATTAACAAATTTTTTATAAAAAAACATTTATCATTCTTCCTGGGGAACTTAAAGAAACAGAATAAAACATTTCCCATCGTAAAGAAAACTCCCTTAAAATATGGACAATAACAAAACAGCTAAATTCTTCCAGAATCTCTGTGTAGAGGAACCAAAAGAGATGTGCCACAGTTTCTGGATGATCCCCACAGAAAGTTCAATTAGTATTTATGTCTCTTTTAAATGTTACCATATAGTGACTGGCTGGGTAACATTTATGAAGAATTTTATATGAGATTTCCTTCACCTTGTTCACAATTAGATATTTATGGGATCATCCAGACTCTCTTCCAGGTGATATCTGGAACATGTCGGTTCCAGTAAGATATTCTATATATGGGAGAGACATGATATCTTCTTGGAATAAACTACGTATTCTCTTATTGCTGTTACCAAGTTCCTGTGAAAAGCAGATTTTTCCCACTGCTGACTCAGCTGGATCAGGGAGAGTGACTGAGGCAGATATTGAGCTGTCAGTGTTTTTATATAACATTAAAGTCCCTGAGGGTATGGCACCAAGCACCATTGAGAATTCCCCAACACTGACGGGAAAATTATATAGTGTAAGGAATTCATTGTAAGTAAGTAGTACTCCCTCGTTAAATTTTAAAACTTAGTAGCGGCCGCCATTGTTGGCAGCTGAAATTTGGCTGGGCCGCGCTATGAATTCTGGGATATGGTGGGCATCGGGACAGGCGACGAAGGGACAGCCTTCGTCGCCTGGCTGTGACGTCATCGGCCTTCAAATGCGGCCTCCGGAGGATGCAGCCGACGTTTTGGGACACAGCTTGTGTGTCTTTGTTGGTCATGTGACCTCCCAGGGACTACACATGGAAACGAGCAGTTTAGCTCAAATCTGGCAGGTTTCCATCGTCTGTTTTTGTCCTGATGTCCATGAACATGAACACTGTCCCTGTCAAACACGTCCAGATAATCTGATCCAGTGTTGTTCTTCTTCTGTGGTGTTTGTGATGGAGCAGCAGCTGCTGATCCTGATGTCCTCCACCAAGGGGGCAGCAAATTCAGCTGACTGTCATCATTTATTAAAAAGATGTAACAATGTGACATAATGCAATATAATAGTGTCAGTTACACATTGTGGGTTGCACTGTGGCCAGAATGGACATTACCTCCTGCCTAATGGAAGCTGTCAGCCATCCTGCAACCATGAATTAGATAAGCAGAAGTGAAGGGATTGTTAACAACAATTTAATAATAAAATGTAATGTGATAGTTGCACTTTATTAGCTCCCCACAATCGTATGAATAATAACCATGAATGCACTGCATGCTCATAGCAAGTTCTTTAGGTTTAAAGTGAGATCCTGCTTTAAAGGGCGCTTCATCTGCTGGGAATGACATGTTTCTTCTAGTATGTAAGGCTCAGCCCATCTTACTGGGACTTACTTTTGTAGATCCACATGCTCTAAACCTGCTGCTCCATGATTGGTGCAGAAGCTTTAAGCTCCTATTAACAAATAATGACCATGGACTTAGTTGTTACTACAATAACTTATCATTGAGCAACTTGTATATTTAATTTTACTTGTAAAACTATGCAAGTAGAATTGAATGGGGCACAGTGAGCTGAGCACAGGCCCACTCTGTGACACTCAGAGGTTTGTGGATATCATACTGAGAGTATTGGACACAGTGCAGCCAGCTTGCAGCCACTTTCCCACCACTTTAGCACAATGTTTACATGAGACTCAGCCACACTAATGTTCCTGGGCAGACATGTGGTGCAGCATGGCTGATGGCACTGTACATGCAGCTGTCATGGACAAGAACCACTCAATACCTCACCCAAGCCAAGCCTGTGCTGATGTTGTGATCTGAGACCGAGACACTAACCCAGGATCATGATATGATGTTGTGAGAGTTTCACTAAGAATTAGCTCTGATTACAAGATTTCAATCTATCGTAACTCTAATTTGTATTTACTTCAGTTTGTTCATCTTGGAGCTGTGTGCAGCTGAGGACAGTCTTATTATTACCAGGTGAGGATATGTAACAGCCACAGTCTGTAGAGATGATGTCACCATGGAGTGGTGATGTCACTGGAGCTGCCAATATGTGCTCCAGCCAAAGCTACACCAGAGGGTTGTGCTGTGTAACAGGTTGGTGCAGGTGGTGTTATCTACATTTGAACATTAGGCAACAGTCTCATGAAGACACTTTCTATTGTTCACTAAAGACCAACAATAACAGAGACAAAGGGAGAGCAGCAGAACTAGTGCTAACAATTAGCACTGCTAGCCTGCCCACCAACACCAGCTAATGTTCTAAAAACGATGATCAATGATTTTGCTGTAACGGCTCCAGCTGTCTGTGTCAGGGACACGTTGGAGATGAAGTGAGTGATCCAGTGACAAAGGTTTGGAAAGCTGCAGTCAGCTGAGACTAAAGGAGTCACCTGACCGAGAGACCAAATGTTTCACTGAGAACGTCCAGATGAACAGAATCAACCTTTGGGATAATCTGTTCCACACATCCATGTTTCACTTACTGCATTATATTTCCTCATTGCTGTGCACACAGGCCTGTGGCTTATAACCAACTCCAAGTTCAGACTCAGAGGCTGCTGAAGCTGTTTTCTGGAACAGAGACGTGTTGGATATAAAACCAACTCTTCTTTATGTGTCAGCACTGAGGAAAGGAGCAGCTTCGTTTCTAAGTGTATGAAGGACTGTAGCAGTGTGTGTGTGAGCTTTATTTCACAGACAGAACCATGTCAAAAACACAACTTCAGGTAAAAACAATACAAAATCAAAGAGTCTGATCAGAAGGATTAAACAGAGGAGTGTGGGACTGTTTTTAACAGACAGCAGGTTAAGCCAGGCTGGAGGAGTAAACTGAGCCTCGGTGTGAGCAGCAGTGTGTTTGACAGGAAGCTGAGATAAACAGTCTGGAGCCCATTTAGTGCTTCATATGAAAGTGTGAGGATTTGAAAGCAAATCTAAAATCAAGCAGGAGTCAGTGTGAGAATGATTTGTGCTTTTCCTCAGTCAGATGCTGGGAGTTTCAGTTCATCCATGTTCAGCGTGCTGTGCTTTGTGTAACAGGAGAATATGACAGTATAAATCAAGTCTTCATGTCACTGAAAGCCTCCACAGTCTGCTATGGAGGTGCATCAGTTTGGATTTACAAGAAGAACATTTCTTAAACCTGCCACAAGATGGCGCTCCAACAGAAGGGATGTCCACAGTGTAACACAGACACACACATACTGTGTGAATGTGTGAGTGAATGGGCTTTCAACACAAGGCTTCTGCTGCTACCTTTAATTACATAATTAGCTAACAAGAACAAACTGTTAATTACCACCAAAGAACGGCTCCAGATTTTAGCTGCTGACCATTTTGTGAAACGTTGATTACATCAGCTTATTGTTGATTTTTCAACCTTAATATCAGCTGCTTTAAAGGAGCCTCGTTCTCTCGCAGTAACACTTTTCTTCACTAGATGCAGTGCAGGCACAGTCTGTGTTTCTAAACTACACACTAATGTTCATTGTTGTGCAGCTAAATCCTCCCTCTGGATGGGAAGAATCCCTGTCAGGCTTCAAACACCTGGCTTGGTGTTCTGGAGCTAATGTGTCACCTGTGAGGACTCTGAGATGAACACACAGCAGACACTTCAGTTCTCCGTCTGTGTGTCCTCAGTTTCCCAGCATGCCTTGGCTGTGGTGGTGGAGGTGAATGAGGGGGAACATGCTGCTCTGTCAGCACTCAGGTTTCATACCTGGTGATCTCAGAGGACAAAGCGGCGTTACAGCAGCGCACGTTGATGAGACCTGATGCTCTGAACAGTTCAGACTTCAGCCTCACTCTGAGAAAACAAACGACTGACTGTCAGCAGCAACTACACCTGCTCCATCAGTGACGGAGAGAAGAACTGAGACTGAGAGACATACAGCTGCAGGTCAAAGGTCAGAAACGCCCGCTCTTTGTACGGGTCAGGAGTTAGTACTGCAGAGGTCAGAGGTCAGCTTGCTGACAAACCATTTGAAACAGTTTGGAGCTAAAAGCACAACAGCAGAGGAAAGAAGAGACACTGCAGAGATGATGCAAAATATTGTGTTTTGTTCTCAGCTGTCAAAAAGTGTAACACACGTGTTCCAGCACAGCCTTTGTGTACTTTCACTTCTCCATACTGTCCATTGGAAATCCTGTTTGTTACTTTTTGATTTCAGTCCATGTGTCCAAAGCAAACTTCTGTCCCACACTTTCTCTGCTGACTCTTCACCGATGCTCAGATGATCTCAGATGATTTCACCAGAACTCATCAAAATTCGGGCTCCACAGAAACCCAGACGTCACTAAACAAGCGTAACAAGCAAAGTGAAAACTGGTCGTTCAGCTTTATTGACCAAAGATAAGCTCACATGTCACCTCATGACACAGACACTTATTTCCACAGCATGCACGAGGACTGACAATAAGTGTCTATAAAGCCACTTCTATCTGCCACACCTGTGCTTCTGTCATGGTTGCTCTCCTCTCACTCTGTCATTTATCCACAGTCTGCCTCCCTCTGCTCCGTCAGCTGACGTCCTCTCTACACCACCTGCTGTGTTTTATCCTGCAAAAACACATTTAAGAAGCGTTGCACCGAGTAACGGGAGGAACTGCTATAAAATACATTTAAAGGAGGTGGTGCTGAGTGCTGTGACTGGGGTCCCACCACTGACATCACGGGTGGAGGACATGTTGGAAAACTGCTACAAAGTGCTGTGCAGCCAGCAGAGCTTACAGTCTGTCCTGTGTGTCATACAGGCTCTCACACTTAGTGTTTCTGTGACACATTGAAGAGAAGTTTGTGTTGTTCACAGTTGTGCTTGTACTGAGTGACAGCTGACATGACCTAACAGGAATAATGTGTCTGTGCTGAATGAGAAGTAACACACAATGAAGTCTTGATGCATCTCAATCATCCAGGAAAGTGAGTCTGTTGCTTCTGTTCATCTGGACGCAGCGTTTTGTGGGAGAAACGTGTCATCATCATCAGACGTCTTCAGTCTCAGCTGCAGGTTTCAGTCTTACAAACAGGACATTTGCATAAAGACTGAAAGCAGCTGCAGGAACGATGGGCTGGGAGCTCCGTTCCTTCATCTTAATTATGCAGATTCTCAGGACCATTGATCAACAACCACTGATCCATGTCCATGAGTCCCATTCACAGAGATGTGGGAATGGCTGCAGTCACAGCATGTAAGATGGAAATAAATGAGAAGTATTTAGCTGAAGTGGATTTGATTTATGTTACTTCTTTTTTAACTTGTAGTTCTACATTGGAAGATTATTGTGATATTGGAATATAAAAATACATTTATATTCTATTATTTTCTCAAAATAAGCGTCACACTCGTGGAAGCCGGTGTAGCCGCCGAAACGCCTGCATTTATGGAGACTTTCAGCCCCAGGTAGGCCAGTTATGGATCTTCGGATCCACATTATGTCAGCAGCTGTTCTCCACCGTGAACTGTGTTCAAACAAACACGCTCACGCCTCACAGACGACAGCTTACAGTCTGTAGAGATAAAGTGACTTCGTACAGCCCCGACCTGCAGACGCTGTGCGCAGAGGTTCAGGAGCAGAAGTCCCGTTGTAAACATATCAAGGCAGACCCGACGATGTTTGCATGAACGCGCTTTTCAGCATCTCTTTATTGACCACTTTACACACACGGTTGCTGTGCGCACACAGCCGGCTGTAGCTTTGCAGCTCACAGCCCGACACACACCAACAACAGCAGAGAGAGCACAGACGTTAAGGCGTGATTGCGGGTGCCGCTCAGGTGCGTCCGCCTCCCCTGCAGTGGCGCTGCAGACCACGCCCACCACACGCAGTAACCAGGTAAAATACATACTTAGGCAGAATTTTGCAAATATCTATTTTTCATTTTGTAGCAGCATAGAGCTTTTTTCCAATTATTTTTTAAAAGTCAGGTCAAGGCTCCAAAAGCCCAAAGGCGATATAACAGTTTGTGTTTGCTACATGGATCATTGTAGTTCAGCTTTCCTTTGTTATATTTCTTTAAGAGCTCAAAATGTGTTCATTACATAAATCAAATGTAATTTTCTCTGTAGCACTTCATGGATTTCATAAGCAACACACTGTAGTTGTTCACACAAAGCATAAAGGTAAAAACAATATACACAGTGTTATCTTCATTTTAGATGTCACAAAGTATTTGCAGCTCCCAGTGTTTTCCCGAACCCTGACCCTTTGCGTGGAAACCGGGTCCAAAAGGCTCTTTGGGTGTTAAAGGTTGCTGACCCCTGCACTAGGCCCAACTGACACATATATTTGATTCCAAATACAAAAAATAATGTGTAACCTGCTGGAAGAATGTAGGAGGTTGAGACAGGATCTCAACACTTGGTGTCTGCAACAAAAGACAACAATATGTGGGCCGATCGTGGCTCAAGAGTTGGCAGCTCGTCTTGTAATCGGAAGGTTGCCGGTTCGAGCCCCGGCTTGGACATGTTGTGTCCTTGGGCAAAAAAGCACTTTGGGGTCCTTAGGGACGAGTAAAGCGCTCTACAAATTCAGGCCATGTAATGGCAGAAACATTCTCTAGTGTAAATCCTGACTAGTTCATTAACTACAGATCAGTTTCAGTGAACATTATTCACAGAGGGATCTGAGTTCCTTATACCAGACTCTACAGAAACTGTAACACTGTACAGCTCTGCGACTCAACAATATGACAACAATGTAACACACACTAGAATCATCAAATAAAGCCCCACTAACCACTAGAACTAGAACTAACTAACTAGCACTGGACACTTGCATATTAGAGATTTCTACCACCATAGGAGGCGAGATATCATCCTTGAACCAGAGCATCCAGCCCTCAATTTCGGACATAAAAAGCGACGTGGCCAGGCATGATAACACTTTGACTGAACTGCAGGACTGTGCCTCGAACCACTCTGACACCATCGCCACTCTCCAGGCCACTGTGGAGCGTTTGTCTGCGGAGGTAAAGAAGTTAGATGAGAGATGTGGAGCTCTTGAGGCACTCCAGGAGGAATAATTTAAGAACTGCAGGAATACCAGAAGGCACAGAGGGACCCAAGATGACTGAGTTGGTTCACACCTGTTGGCGGAGGCGCTATCTCTCGAGGAGAAGCCACTCATCGATCGAGCACATAGAGTGAATCGCCAGCGTCCCAAACAAAGTCATCTTCCTCGGCCCATCATCTTGAGATTGCACTACTACCACATTGGTGAGGAAATTCTGCTGAAAGCTGCAGAGAACAAGAACCTGATGTATAAGGGTTTTTAAAATAAACATCCTCCCAGATTTCCCTCCCTCTGTTGGAAACGCAGAGCCGCATTTGCAAATATGAGAGGAAGACTACGTGGGATGACCGGCGTCAGGTACAGACTGCTATACCCTGCAAAGCTGTTAGTGACCCATGGTGATGTGAGGAAAAGCTTTACCGATCCCAAAGAGACCGTAGACTACGCGGAGAAGCACCTCTCCCACCCACCTTCAAATGTATTAAAAGCAAGGATATATCTATATGTCTAACGCTGACACAGCACTGTGTTTCTTCTTTTCCCTTTATATTCCATGTAAAGGTGAATATGGAGCGTTTATGGAGCTCGTTTATTGACCAGCTGTCAGTTAGAAGGTAAGAGTTACTAGGTTAACAGAGGTTAGCAGTAACAGTACGGGGAAGTATATTGTGTTGTTCTTTTGTTGTTTTTTATTTTATCCTACTTTACTTTGTTATTTTGATTTTACCTGTTGTGAGTGCTTCCCGTAATTCTCCTTTTTCTTGCGCCGCTGCGGCCAGAGTTCACAACATTACATATTTTTGTATCTATAAACAGGAAGCTGACACTCTCCAGACTTTATCAAAGGTGTGAGCGTCACAGCAGAGGCCTTTGTGTCAACGTAGCTGAAGACAAAACACAGAAACACATGAAGGAGATTTTCCTGGCCTGGATTTTATACAAATATTCTGCAGTACATCAAAAATGAAAGAAAACCATTAGTCAACATATGAACATCACCTCTGAAGTTACAGAGCTTTGACTGGAGACACAGCTGAGCGTTTTGCATTTTGCATAATTAATTACACAATTAATTATGTAACCATAATTAAATGGTTACATCATCTTTAAAGTCCCCAGAGATCAGGAAAAGGGCCTGAGGGTGCTGTGTTTGGAGTCTGCTGGTTACAGTGTGCAGGACCTCACAGGCTGCTGCAGCGTTAGCAGAGGGCGGGACATACACAGCTATCATAATCACGTGTGTAAACTCTCGTGGTAGATAGTACGGTCTCATGCTAACCGCTAGCAGCTCAATGTCCTTACAGCATAGCGTCTCTTTGATAGAGAAATGCCCAGAGTTACACCATCTATCGTTCACAAACACAGCCAGACCCCCTCCTCCCTTCTTACCACTCTCCGCTGTTCTGTCATAAGAGGCTCAGCAGCTAAAGCAGCACACCTGGGTCTCCCAGCCTATTAAAAGCAGCCCTTTGCTTCACCTGCTTCACTAAACATTATTATTTTAAGCAGAGTGGTGTGATTTATGTAGGCATTGCTGTGTGACAGGATGACTTTTCTTGCACACCCACCAAATGAGGGCGCACATGCTTCCACGCCCACTGGTGACTGCACACATCCTTTCAAGGAAGCATTTCATTCATCCCTAACAAATGGAACAAAACACTGTGCAGCGTGTTCAGGTTTGAACGTGGCCCTGGCCTCTCTCTGCATCCACCTGGCACATGCAACACACATCCACTCCCTGCTGAACTGCTTGTATTTGATGTGTTGAAGTTTTGGTAAAGTTTGAATAAATTCCACTTTATTTATAGGAACATTTCATCTGTGGACTCCTGCTTCCCCTCTCCTTGAGCCAGTTTGTGACGGGAACATGACATAAGAAAAGTAATTTATCCCTTTTTGATTCTGTGTATCTGGCGCTCATCCAGTGAGTTCACACTTGGCAGAAACAGACTGAATTTGTCTGGAGAACTTTGGCTTCAGCCAAGTTAGATAAACACACTGTGTCTCTGTCAAAACAGCAGTGTAGTTGTGGCACCCCTGTGAGGGAATGACCACATGAATATTATTTTGTGTAAAACACTCATGTAACGGGACATTTTTCATTGCTATATGTATTTATTTTCAGTTTCTTTAAGAGGATAGAAAATCCATGTAACAGGGATTCATTTTATGTTAGAAAGCAGTGAGGGCGGAACTTTGGTGCTTGCTCCGGGGTTTCGGGGAGCAGTAAGTGGAGCCCACCTTCCGCTGCTTCCTCAGACACGTTCTGGAGGAAAGCAGAGACGCATCGTGTCTTCCTTACTCTGCTCTTCACCTGCTTTTACAGGTAACATATTTGTCATCGAGGTCTTCATCCTTCGGACCCGTAACATAGTAACTTCTTCATTGTTATACTTCTATAGTTTTCCCATTTTGTGAGCTGTGGATGTGGAAAGTGTCTCAGTGACACATCCACATGAAAACGGCGTTACCTTCGTTCATTTGCACGTCAAATGAACGAGCTGTTTGGACTTTAACGTCACAGCTGATGCTTCGATACTCGAACTCAAGAGTTCAGCTTCCACTCAGAGGTACAAGTACACACAGCAAAGATAAACGTGTACACAAGGTTGAACCCACAAGTGCACAGCTCCAACCAGAGATGGGCAGTAATCCGATTACTTTTTTCAAGAAACGAGTAAAGTGAGGGATTACTATTGCAAAAAAGGTAATTAGATTACTGTTACTTTCCCGTAAGCACGCTGCGTTACTGCGTTACTAAAACCGCAGCTGTGTGCAGATGAACAATGGATAATCTATCGAGTGTGGAGAGAGTGTGAGCGTGCAGCGTTTAAAGCGTGGAAGCACTGACCTTACTTTGAGTTTGACTCTGTAAAAAGTGACAAAAACATTAGCATCCGCTGTTCACTGCGTGGGACGACAACATGCTCACTCACTATGTGTTAATGGGCATGCTTATTTATAACTTTGATAAAATGTCATAAAAATAATTCCATGCCAGCTCACCATTGGTGATCAGGTAGTTTCTGTTCCAGTTCCAGTCCCATAAATCATGAAGCTTGCTGCCAGAAAAGCTTCAAATCTCCTTTGAAAGCTGTTTGTGGTCTTGATTGTGGGAGCTTCAGTTGTCTGACTCCAGCTGCCACACAGTGCTCACTGATATCATTTGCAAAAACCCCAGTGTGACAATATTTATCAGTGAAGCAGAAATCAGGAAGTGACGACTTTTCTTTGAACATTTGCTCAGGCTAAGCTGTGCTTTCTACCACAGTTGGGAATTTCCTGGTTTACAACAAATTATTGTGTCAACACCGCATAAGATTTCAAACTACAGGAAAATCACTGGAGTTATAAGAGGCAGACAACGACACACACACCACATGCATGCTGTTGCTATTTATTGTGGATTAACCTGTCAAGGGCAAGAACAAAATAATTCTGCCTCAAATACAGGAAATCATAGCTTTCCTGTATTTCCTCCATTGTTGGCATGCTGGTTAGTGCTGTTGCTCCACAGTAAGAAGGTCCTGGGCTAAATTATCCATGAATGTAAACGGCTGTGTGTTTCTATCTGATAGACTGGTGAGCTGTCCAGGGTGTACCCTGCCTGGTAACCTATCACTTCAGGGTTATTTCCCAGCCCTGCTGCAACCAGGATAGAGATAGGAGGATGGTAGTTGTTGTAGACCCATTCAATTTCAATTGAAGGATTAAAATGTTCCAGGAGCTCAACTTACTCCATCTGAACATGTTTCAATCGTGTTTTATGAACACAACATGCAGGTTTACTGAATATGAAAAGGTTGTGTTGATTTAACTCAGTTGTTTAAGTTTCTGCCAAAGCAAAACCTTTGTGTGCAACCAGTGTCCACTATTGAATCAAGTAAATCCAACATGTTTTTGTCAGTGCAAAAGGAGTTACGGTGCCTGTATTCCTGCACAATATTGTCCCGGGAGGGAGGAAAACTTTCTGGTGAAGTTTTGGTTGATTTTTGGGTTTTGCTTGACACTAGGTTGATTTTATCAGTGAGGTTTGGATTGTTTTCTTTCTCTAAGAGAGAGAAAGATGGTTTTATGCTTGGACATGTTTGCAATGGGCCCCAGTATTTGTTACTTTATTAGTATTTTATTGGTTGCGTTTGTTTGTGCTTTTGTTACAGTGCACTGAGATAAGAACATCTGAGAGGTGTGATCCACCGGTGGTGATATTTTGGTATTTTGTGAGTTCCCGATTTAACAAATCAGCTCTTTAATCCAGACCTGAGAGGTTGAACTTTAAAGCGCTATAAAATATTCTTACTGGAAACAGTGGCAAAGTGTTTTTCTCCATGATTATAATGGGCTTGGGAGAAATTCACTTATATGTGACATTGATCACATGAGAAGTCCTGAGCCTAAAAGGATTGCAGCGAGTCAATCCAGTCCAAAAACAAGGAGCTGTTTTCCTTTAAAATGATGACGTCATCTTGCTGGTGATGGAGGCTCGAATAGGCTGCGCGTGAGACTCCATTATCAGCAATATCTGGTATGAATGTGTGTGGATGTATGCATGTGACTGGACTGTGATGGACTGACGACTAAAAGTTTAACTGACTTGATACTGAGACAAAAACGGTGCCGACTTTAGGATTAGTGAATGTCCACAACAATTCACCCAGCCTGTAGAAGAAGGGTGGAGGTTTTGTCTTGCTTTGTTTTGTTGTTGCAGGAGCAGAAGGATGACAGAGACTAAAGGGGGAGGCTGTAGCTTCACATGAGTGTGAGCTGCAGACTTAACCCTTTGGTTGCTAATGTTGAGTCACTGATGTTTGCATTAAGAAAATTGTGTTTTAATTAAGGTATCACATTATATTGTTGGGAATGTTAAATGCTAAAGTGAAGAAAAGCTTTGATTTCACTCATGACTGAACATGTTGTTATTAACCATAGCAGGCCACTGTAAAGAGTCAATTAGCTTTTATAGAGGAAAAAAAGGCCAAAAACTCTGTTAATACCTATGAATAACAGGCAATGATAGACTTGTCACATTCAAAATAGAGATATGTAATAACAAACACGGGTCCGTGTCATTTAGGTTCTCCATTGAAATAGTCAATCATTTAGAAAAGTAGAATATATATATATATATGTCTCAACGCTGTTTCTCAATAATATTAAAAACCTAAAAACTATTGTTGTGGAAGATAGAAGTCACTGTGACAGCCCTCTGACTGTGGAGGACGTTTGTAATCCTATTTCTGCACTTAAGGCCAACAAATCTCCCGGCACAGATGGTTTAACTGCAGAGTTTTATGAATCATTTTCTAATCTCCTGGCTCCGTCTTACTGCAGCTTTTCATAGGAAGTGTAGAGAATAACATCCTCCCTCCTACTCTTACTCAGGGTCTCATAACACTTATTCCAAAGCCAAACAAAGACTTACTTCTTATTGATAATTGGAGACCCATCTGTCTGCTCAATGATGACTATGAGATTATGGCTTTAGTACTTGCTAACAGAATGAAAGAGTTCTTGGACACAATTATCGATGAGACACAATCAGGCTTTATGAGAAACAGACACCTTTCTAAGAACATGAGATTGGTTTTAGATCTACTTGATTACTCTGATTTGGTATCTGACTATAGCTTCATTCTCTTCCTGGATTTTTAAAAGGCTTTTGATACAATTGAACATCAATTTATTTTCCACTCTTTGGAAAAATTTGGCATTTTTCTGTAAAGCTATCAAAACCTTGTACACGAATGGCAATAGCTCAATTAAAATGATTAAGACTCCACCCCGAGATTTGACCTGTTATACAAGGAATCACCACAGCTGATAAGGAGCTCATCATCAGCCAGCTAGCTGATGACACCACACTCTTCTTGAAGAATGCAAATCAAATCCGTCCAGCCCTTAGTGTTATTAGTGATTTCTCTGAGGCATCTGCTTTATGTCGAAATCTAAAAAAAATGTGAATTACTAGCAATTAAAGGCTGCACTGCAAATGCTCTCTGTAACATTTCTGTTAAACAAGAAGTCACATATCCAGGACTGTTAATATAAAGACCAAAAGTCAAGATGCTCGTCAAACTTGTCAAACAGTGTTGGGGAATTCTCAATGGTGCTTGGTGCCATACCCTCAGGGACTTTAATGTTATATAAAAACACCGACAGCTCAATATCTGCCTCAGTCACTCTCCCTGATCCAGCTGAGTCAGCAGTGGGAAAAATCTGCTTTTCACAGGAACTTGGTAACAGCAATAAGAGAATACGTAGTTTATTCCAAGAAGATATCATGTCTCTCCCATATATAGAATATCTTACTGGAATCGACATGTTCCAGATATCACCTGGAAGACAGTCTGGATGATCCCATAAATATCTAATTGTGAACAAGGTGAAGGAAATCTCATATAAAATTCTTCATAAATGTTACCCAGCCAGTCACTATATGGTAACATTTAAAAGAGACATAAATACTAATTGAACTTTCTGTGGGGATCATCCAGAAACTTTGGCACATCTCTTTTGGTTCCTCTACACAGAGATTCTGGAAGAATTTAGCAGTTTTGTTATTGTCTATAGTTTAAGGGAGTTTTCTTTACGATGGGAAAATGTTTTATTCTTTTTCTTTAAGTTCCCCAGGAAGAATGATAAATGTTTTTTTATAAAAAAATTGTTAATACTTTTAGCTATTTTATATCCATAAATGTAAGTTTATTAATAAAACACCATATTTCTGCCTTTTTATAAGGATATGAATTGTACATACAATCAATTTCAGACTCAACCAACAAAAAGCCTCTCAGAACAATATTTATATTGTAACAGTTGCTATTGTAATGCAGTGTATCACCACATGGCGGCGCCTCCTGTCTCACGACTGGTGTCACCCCCTTTTTGTTCTTCTTTGCACTCCTCCTGTAATGGATGCTCCCGTGTGTACGCAGACTAGTGTGCTCTTTAGTAATGTGTGGTAGAGGTAGCACTTTTATTTTTGATATTGTAAATAAATGAGTACTTTTTGGAAAGTCAGAAGCTGTTGCTCATTCGCTATCCACCTGCACACCTCCGCGGCTGGCTTCATCTCCACTGCACGTTACAATATGTTGATTTTTTTCGCCTACTCATATCATAATTTTTTTACTCCTGGTTCTGTATGTTCATGTTCTGTTCTTTTGTAAACTTCATCTGTTTGTATGTTGTATACTCATTGTGTTTCAATAAAGTTCGATTTAAAAAAAGGTACGTTCTAAACGAAGCTTCAGACGTCACTGATCACGTGACTCTGGCCAAACGAATCAAGCCTCGACACGGTGCTTCTGAAGCAGCGCGTTGATCTTTCTGACACACGCACCGGAGCGTCAGCTTCAAGCTGGCCATCACTACGTCTCACATCTAAAGGTGTCAAGGTAACTTTGAACTGAGTTCAGTCAATCTGGAGTTTTTCCAAGTTTTCTGTTGCTCTCTGTGAGAGAAGAGCGTTAAAGGCGGGGCTCTCCAGAGTCCAGCAAAACAGGAAACCACAGCTGGGTGTGTGTAAGTGTGCAAACCAATAGAATGCATCGTGGTGGGGGGGGCATCACGGGCATTGGCAAGAAAAAAATAAAATAATCGGTCGTACCCATGCTTCCCCGACGTCATGCCAGCGCATATTGGGAAATTCGTAGGCACCGATCGGTTTTCTATCAGCCATTTGCTGGGAGTAAGGGCGCCCTCCGTTTGCGAGGTGCGCCTGCTGCTGGCGGCACAGGGAGGAGAGGGCGGGGCGGCGGGGAGTCTCTGGCTGGCTGGAGCGGCATCTAATAACCAACTCGCAAAACAAAATAAAAACAACAAACAGATATTATGATACAGACTTATAATCTGCACCGATGTTTTTTCTAAATTCTATAAAGTGAGCGCGAGAGCCCTCGGTGCGCCTGCGCGCTGCTGAAGTCAAAGTAAACTTTATTGTCATCTCCGCTACAGACAGTCCAGCATATAGAGAGACGAGACGACGAGGCTGCAGTTACAGCAGTGCAAGTAAACAAACAATAAATATAAGAAGAGTAAGAAAATAAATCTACACTTTAGGACTCGGGGTAAAGGATCAATAAAAATTAAAATTTATAATTTACAGTTTGATGATTTAAAGTCTCACACAAGCCGTCAAAAGGGGCGGGGCCGGCTGCTTCCAAGTAGAGCACATTTCATTTATAATGATGTAAATCCAAGCCCATCATGGATTCACGATCTGAATCCTGGGTTGTGTGAAATCCCAGAAATCAACCTTAGACAAAGTGAATCTGTGAACTAAGGTGTAGGTCTGTTAGGTTAATTGTGCTGATCCTCGGGTTGGGGGATTTGTGTTTGTACTGGAGCGCAAAATTCAAACCAATGGAAGATGGACAACAAAAGTTCAAAGCCATCAGGTGCTCAGGTTATGTATTTATTTTTGGCCTACATCAGTAAGAAATGCCAAATTATATACACAAAGTTACAGGAATCACCACTCCTGTTATTCATGATGATTTCAGTAACATCACATAATAACATGTAACGTTATTATGTGATGTGCGTACTGTTAATGCTGATACTGTGGTGAAATTCTCTGCTTCTTTTGTGTATTCTGCATCTATTACGTCAGATTGTCTTACCCCTCATATGGTTGAGAATTTTGCCAATACCCTGTTAACTACATGTTCCTCCATCCTCGACACTGTGGCACCTATTAAAATGAAGCGCCCCAGAACTTACTCACAATGTTGGTTAAGTGACTCTGTTCGCGCTCTACGACGTGCGTGTCGGCGGGATGAGAGAAGGTGGAGGAAAGATAAACTCCAGGCATCTTACGACATCCTACGTACTAGTCGCTTGAAGTTTCAAACTGCTGCCAAAATGGCTAAAGCAGCTTTTCTTTCAAAAGTTATCTCTACCAATGGTAACAATCCTCGAATTTTATTTAAAATTTTTAACTCTGTGGTCAACCCCTGCCCCACTATGCCGCTGCCGTGCTCCACGGTTCTTTGCGAACAATTTTTAAATTATTTTTTAGATAAAGTCTCATCTCTTAAATCTGCTCTTCCTTTAATGACAGGCCCTGCGTTTACCCCTGACTGTTCCTCTTCCTTCTATCAGTTTGAATCCGTTTCACTCCCTACTCTTAAGCGTCTGGTTGAACAACTGAACAATACTAATCTCGTATATGATGTTCTTCCATCTCGTATAGTTAAGGACTGTTTTAGTGCAATTGGACCTAGTATATTGTCCCTTTTGAACTCTTCTTTGCTCTCTGGTTGCGTACCATCAGCCTTTAAACATGCTATAATTCAGCCTGTTCTTAAAAAAAGGAACCTCGATTATAATGATTATGCGAACTATAGGCCGATTTCCAAGCTTCCGTTCTTGGCCAAAATTCTTGAGAAGATAGTGTTGCTTCAACTCCAGGCCTACCTGGATGAGAATAGCATTAATGATAAATTCCAATCGGCCTTCAAACCACATCATAGCACTGAGTCAGCGCTGCTCCGAGTTCTCAATGACCTTCTACTAATGGCTGACAATGGACGCTCCTCGGTCCTAGTGCTATTGGATTTATCGTCGGCTTTCGATATGGTTGATCATAAAATCCTATTGGCGAGACTTGAGCACACTGTAGGCATCAAGGGTGTTGCCTTGGATTGGTTTAAATCATACTTGTCCAATCGGCTCTCCTCGGTTCACTTGGCCACTTCCTCTTCCTCCGCTGTACCTGTCTGTTGTGGTGTCCCTCAGGGATCTGTGTTAGGCCCTACTCTGTTCTCATTGTACATGCTTCCATTAAGCGCTATCTTTGAGAAATATCACATCGCTTTTCATTATTATGCTGATGACATTCAGATCTACTTTGAGTTAAATGATGACCTAGCTTTGTCCTTGAATAGTTTTCGAGGGTGCATGTGTGAGGTCAGGCAATGGCTCCTGGCAAATACTCTTATCCTTAATGATAAGAAAACTGAAATTGTGGTCTTTGGCAGTGATGTCCTTCGTGCCAAACTTCGTGATGCTTTTGGTTTTCTCACTAGCTCCTTTTACGACACTGTTAGGAATTTGGGCGTGTTACTTGACAGCTCATTTAAACTTGATAGACAAGTGTCTGCTGTTGTTAGATCCAGTTTATACCAACTCCGCCTTATTTCTAAGGCCAGGCAGTATATCCCGCATAAAGACCTGGAAAAACTCATCCATGCCTTTGTAACTTCGAGGCTGGATTACTGCAATTCACTCTATTTTGGACTCCACTCTGCCCTCCTCCATAGATTACAGACAGTCCAAAATGCTGCTGCACGCATTCTAACCAAAACTAAGAAGTTTGCCCACATTACTCCCGTCCTAGCTGATTTGCACTGGTTGCCTGTGAAATACCGTATCCAATTTAAAATTCTGCTGTTTACTTTTAAAATCACTAATAACACAGCACCGAGCTATCTTAAGGAACTCTTAAGCTTATATGTTCCTGCTAGGGCTTTAAGATCATCCTCACAGTTACTGTTGGTGCAGCCTAGATCTCGGCTGAAGTCTAGAGGTGATCGAGCGTTTGCCCTGGCCGCACCAGAGTTGTGGAACAACCTTCCCATTTGCATTCGGGCGTCTGACTCTATTCAATCTTTTAAATCACGGCTTAAAACGTATTTGTTTAATCTTGCGTTTTCTACCGGTTAAATGCTGGCCTTGTCTGCAGTGATTTATCTTACTAATTTTCCTATCTTGCTTTTTATTTGCGCTGTGTATGTCTTATCCCCATTGTGTGTTGATGGCACAGTTATATTGTGCTATAGCTATGTGCTATAGTTATTGTTGAAAGATTTTATTATGTTTATGTATAGAAGTACATTTCATTTGAGGTTCTCTAGATGTGTTTGCTCTTTGTACTAGAGAAGTTACACTGTGCAAGCTCAGCACGAAGTCTCTACTGTTGTATGTTATCTCTTCCACTCATGTATCTGTGATGAAGTCTCTACTGTTGTATGTTATCTCTTCCACTCATGTATCTGTGATGAAGTATCTACTGTTGTATGTTATCTCTTCCTGCATGTGTCTGTGACGCAAACATGTTTGAGTATAAATAAAGGGTGGCAACTGCTGCGGCGTGTGAGTCTTCGTTTGAACTCTCACCCGTGTGCACGTTAAACCTGCAAACCTGTCTGAGTGTCATTTATTCTGACCTGAGTTGCATTACAGGAAAACTCCTGACAGTTATATTTTTTCTATTGGTGGCTTTTTCCTGTGAACATAATTCTACACTTTTATTTTTATGACTCTGATTATACTTGTGTTAATTTGTTCAGGCAGGTATCAGTGCTCAAACCTTTTGTGTTTGTTTCCAACAAGTTGCCCACCTCGGGAAACAAAAATGTGTTCTTTTACTTGTCAGATGAACATATGAGACACTTTGACTCTTCAGTGCAGTGTGGAGCCTAACAAAGATCTGTTTTGTGTCCCAGCTGATCAGCAGGAGGAGGAGAGTCTGACGGAGCAGCAGAGGAACATTTTCAGCTACTTGGACTCAGCTCAGCCACTACAGAGGAAACAATGAGCTCAACACAGAAGGTGACAGACAGAGCAGGACCATATGACCAAAGATATTTATCACCATATACATTTGAACATTTGCCATAACGATGTAGCTGACGATAGAATTGACACCAGACAAAATACTTTACAGCTGCACAACTTTATTAAAATCCCATCAATGTATTTTCACTGAAACAAGCAGCTGTTGTTTATGTGTTTATGTACTAACAGCTGGAAACGTTTCATACAGCTGTGTTTGACAGAAATGAAGGAGAACATATTTAGTTCATTTGTTTCTACATGAGCTCTGTGTGATTTGATGAGTATCTGAGGCTGAGACCACAGGACTGTGAAACATGATTGTTGGGCTTCATTTCTGTGCTGAACAGTCGTTTAAGATTAGCTGTAAATAACAATTAGCTGATGTTGTTCATGAGACTAAAGTCATCTCACTGTGGTAATGTAAATATAATATAGTTATTATATTGTTGGCATTACTAAATTTGGCTCAATGCTTACATATATGCGTAAAAAGCAAATGTAGGAGCTGTGATAACTGTTTCTGATAAAATGAAGAGTAGACTGATATATGAAATATTCCTTTATTGGGTGAGAAAATCAGACCATGTCATAACTGCTTTAAGTCACACAGAATAGATATCAGAGCCTTAAACAGGCTGACTTCTGCTAAATGGGTCAAACTGGGCAGAAAGTCTACAAACACATAACATCCTTATAGAATATGATGTAACACTATAGATCAACTTAGCTCAGAATATATAAAGCATATAAACAGTTACAGCAACATGATGCAACAAACACAGCAGCTACTGATCCAAAATACTCAAAGCTTCATAGTCAAAGGAGCTTGCAAAGAAAAGCGTCTGGACTTCTTTAAGTTACTTGAAGACGTTTCACCTCTCATCCGAGAAGCTTCTTCAGTTCTAAGGTCAAATGGTGGAGAGTCCCAGATATAAACCTAGTGGGAGTGACCCCCCACAGAGGGACAAAAGGACCCCCTGATGATCCTCTAATCGCCTGAGCCAAGGTGTGAAACTGGGTGTGGGTCCCAATCAGCCAGAGTTTCGGGTGAGTTCATTGTGAAACCTGGCCCCACCTTATCATGCGAATTCCTGAGATCAGATGGCCCAGGATGTGAGTGGGCGTTAAGGCGTCTGGGAAGGGATCTCAAAACTGGATTATAGATGGCAGAGAGTTGGTGTTGTAAACCACCGCCTCTGTTCAAAGATGGTCGCTCACAGTGGACATAGATGGCTTCCTTCACTCCTCTTTCAAACCATCTGTCCTCTCTGTCCAAAATGTGAACATTGGCATCCTCGAAAGAGTGTCCTTTATCCTTAAGATGCAGATGGACTGCTGAGTCTTGTCCTGTGGAGGTGGCTCTTCTGTGTTGTGCCATGCGCTTGTGAAGTGGCTGTTTGGTCTCTCCAATGTAGAGGTCTGGGCATTCCTCGCTGCACTGTACAGCATACACCACATTGTTAAGTTTGTGTTTTGGCGTTTTATCTTTCGGGTGAACCAGTTTCTGTCTGAGCGTGTTGCTGGGTCTGAAATGCACCGGGATGTCATGCTTGGAGAAAACTCTCCTGAGTTTTTCTGATACACCGGCTACATAGGGGATGACAATGTTGTTGCGTCTGTCCTTCTTATCCTCCCTCGCTGGTGTCTGGTCTTCTTTTCTGTGCCTCTTTGCTGACTTTAAAAACGCCCATTTAGGATAGCCGCACGTTTTGAGTGCTTCCTTTACATGTGTGTGTGTTCCTTCTTTTTTCCTTCAGGTTGAGAGGGAACATGTTCTGCTCGGTGGTGTAGGGTCCTAATTACTCCAAGTTTGTGTTCCAGAGGGTGATGGGAGTCAAAGAGGAGGTACTGGTCCGTGTGTGTGGGCTTCCGGTAAACTTCGATGTTGAGGTTGCCGTTCTCTTCAATGTGCACAGCGCAGTCCAGGAAAGGCAAACAGTCATCCTTTGTGTCTTCCCTGGTGAACTTGATGTTTTTATCCACAGCGTTAATGTGCGCAGTGAAGGATTCCACTTCTTGTGTCTTGATTTTGACCCAGGTGTCGTCCACATATCTGTACCAGTGGCTGGGTACTCTTCCTTTGAAAGAGACAAGAGCCTTCCTTTCCACTTCCTCCATGTAAAGGTTGGCTACAATAGGTGACACGGGGGAGCCCATGGCACAGCCATGTTTTTGTCTGTAAAAGCCTTCGTTGTATTTGAAATATGTAGTGGTGAGGCAGAGGTCTAACAGTGTGCAAATCTGATCGGCTGTGAAGTTGGTCCTGTCCTCCAAGGAGCTGTCTTCTTGTAGTCGTTTTCTGACCGTCTCCACGGCCTCCGTGGTGGGTATGCAAGTGAAGAGAGAGAACTGAAGAAGCTTCTCGGATGAGAGGTGAAACGTCTTCAAGTAACTTAAAGAAGTCCAGACGCTTTTCTTTGCAAGCTCCTTTGACTACGATGACCTGGATGACTGAGAACCTTCACAGACTCAAAGCTTCATAGAACTGAAACCAACATTTATTTTTAGCTCCATCCTGCTGCTGATACAGACTTTAGGTTTCTGAACATTAAACTTGTTGCTGTCTTTCATAGTGTGTAACTTGAAGGCCCTGAGTACTTTCTCCCACACTGGAAACACTGGGATGATCACATTATTTGAACATTACCTAATAAGACGGATTCAGCACAGACAGTTGTGTTAAACTTTCCTAGCAGTCCTTCACAAACAGGGAACAGTCTGTCTATTCTCTCCATCTGTCAGCTGCTGCTGGCTCTTCCTCCTCCTCTTCCTCACACACTGCTGAGTTTGTCCTGGTGGATCATCAGGGCTGCAAAGCCTCACAGATGATGTGCAGCAGTGGCTCCCTCAGTCTGTCCTCACTCTGGACACTTGCAGTCGTCACACATGGAAATCAAATGTGTGATAAGCTGCAGGATTCAGACACAAGTGTAACTTATAAACACATGTTCATACTTTTATTCCACAATCAGAGAGAAAGAAACAGAGAGAGAGTGCAGGACAGACAGACAGGTGACAGTCTCAGGTGTACACACTGCTACACAACAGCACCAGAGAAGCAGGATTTAGTGTTTGTGTTATTACGAGTGTAAACAAGAAGAGTTCCAGATGGTGCAGTGGACACATGTGTGACTGCTGTGATTAAAGCATCTTTCTTTCAGCTTAACGAGTGAACCGTCAGCTCGTTCAAACACACGTTAAAGTGCGTTTGGCTCGACACCAGCGAACAGAGGCAGCAATATAACATAGCTAACATTAACAGTGCAGTGAATCCTGCTTGTGCCGTGATGTTCAGGACTGCAAACCGAGCAGCATCACTGACTTTCAGCTTGTTGTGTTTGTGGATATATGACTGACTTTAATTATCCACAAAATCATCACATTCTCTGTCAGATTAAGGTCGACTATTGAACGGCGTATATTTTAAAGGCTTTAAAACCAAGTTAACGCTGAAAGTACAAACATCACTAATGTCACATAACTCTGCCGACAAGGCATAGCTATGGCTATGAAATGCTCTTTGTGTATCACTTCTTCATTATGAAAGATGTCATTAATGCACTAGTAATGTCTCATCTGGAGTATTGTTCAATCATTTGGTCAGCAGCTAATAAGACAGATCTTAACAGACTTCAGTTAGTCCAGAATAAGGCGTCCAGATTAGTGTGAAGATGTTCATACTATACTAATATTGATAAAATGCATAATAACCTTTCTTGGCTTCCTGTACAGGCTAAAATATTCTATGGCTTACTTGTAGTTCTAAAGAAAGCAATTCTGTTAAACACACCACATTTATTCTGCTCAGCTGCAGTATCCAGATGAAATACATCATCATATTACACAGTTTTCAACAAGCTGCAATTTAGTAAATGCTCGAGTTAAAAGTAACGTTTTGTAAAACTGTTACATTTAGAGCAACTTTTAAGTGGAATAAGTTGCCTTAAAAAATTAGAGAATTATTCAAAACTTCAATGAACACTTAAAAGCCGATTTACAGAGCTTTTAGTTGTTGTAAATATTGTAAGACACGATTTGTTTTTGAAATTTGTGTAATGTGCCTCAATGTTATTAATATTATTATTATTATTATTGATTGCTTATATTTGAACAATTGTGAAACCTCACTGTGGATGTAAGAGTGAAATTATGTGGATATCTTGAATCCACTTTATTGTGTAATATTTTATGTGAGTATTTGACGGAAGACGAGCAACATCTGTTGTGGAAGCTAACGGGGTTCCTTTAGAATAAACAAACATAGGATTTATTATCACTGAATAATTCTGTATAAATCTATACAAATTATAGAAATATGTAATAGGAAACAACAAAATAATCTAAATTATAAAATAATGTGTGTGTGTGTGTGTGTGTGTGTGTGTGTGTGTGTGTGTGTGTGTGTGTGTGTACAATCAGGAGGGATGGGCATGATTTTAGTGTTTGAACAGTCATGAATTATCTTTAACAGCAGGTTGGATGTAATGTGTTAGAACTACCAGCAGGTGGGGATAAGAGACCTTTAAGGTGTTTGGTGCCACGCTCCACCTTCAGGTTTAAAACTAGTGTTAATGGAGTTTGAAGGTTGAGTTTGTTCCACGACTGCATTTCACTCACTGCCTCTGTTTGTATCTCTGTCACTGCAGGACCAACATGGAGCCAGAAGTCAGCGCTCTCAGGAGGCCGACAAACCTCACAGAAGAAAGGGAGAGAAAAAACACACCTGTGACGAGTGTGGGAAGGGTTTTACTGTGAGGGCTAAACTAAAACGGCATCAGGTCATCCACACTGGAGAGAGACCGTTCAGCTGTGACTTGTGTGGAAAGTCTTTTTCCTTGAAGGGTTCCCTAAAAACACACCAACTCATCCACAGTGGAGTTAAAGCGTACAGCTGTGATCAGTGTGGCAGAGCTTTTACTCACAGTAGCAACTTACAGAGGCATCTAGTTACCCACTCTGGAATTAAGCCATACAGCTGTGACATCTGTGGAAAAACTTTCAGCCAGAGAGGGAACCGAAATACACACCTACGCATTCACACCAGACATGATGTGTACTGCTGTGAACAGTGTGGCAAACAGTTTATAACTCACACAGACTTACAACGACACATGTTTACCCACACTGAGGAGAGACCTTATCAATGTGACCTGTGTGAGAAGACTTTTAAATCTCCACGTCACCTGAGACAACACCAACAGATCCACACCAGAAAGAGACTCTACAAGTGCAGCTTGAGGTATGTATTTATATTGTTATCTTGTCATTTTAGCCTGACTGTTTGGAACAACTCTGCTCATTAAACTGTGTTAGCATGTTAGCAATTCTACTGCATGGAAAAGCAGCTCTGAGTGATTATTCAGATTTTCCTTTCAGTTATGATTTTAGTATTACTGTAGTATTATGGTGGTAGTATTGTAGTTATTGCAGCCCAGTAAACTGAGTGTGTTAACTGAAACAGTCAAATGTAGTTGGACGTCTGCAGAGATGCTCTTTATTTCAGGCGACGTTCAGGATACAAATGTTGAAGGACTGACTTACACTGTCTTTGTGTCTTTGTTTAGAAGCAGAGCGACACAGATGGATCCAGTTCTCAACCCTGTCATCACTGTGGTGGTGGGAAAGACTTTCATTGTGACCTCTGTGGAAAAACTTTCAGTTGGCAAAAGACCCTAAAAGTACATCAACGTAGACACACTGGAGACAAACTGAAATACTGCAAAGAATGTGGGAGAAGCTTCACCACACCAAGTGAGTTAAAACGACATGAACTGATTCACAGTGGGGTTAAAAAGCACCTCTGTGATCAGTGTGGGTCATCCTTCACCACTGCATGGAAGCTTAAAACACACAAAGGAGTCCACACAGGAGAGAAACCACACAAGTGCAGACACTGTGAGAGAAGCTTCTCACAGTCAGGTAGTCGTAACATTCATGAACGTGCACACATGGAAGGAAACTACAGCTGTGACCAGTGTGACAAGAGCTTCAGGAATCTCAGATCATACTCTGCACACAAACGATCCCACGTTACTAATAAACTGTTTCACTGTTACCAATGTGCCCAAACATTCACCTCATTGTCTGCTCTGTGCAAACATCAGCGCGATCACTCGGGGCTGAAATCACTCCCATCACTGGATCACAGTGAATCTGAAGACACAGAAAGATCCTCTGGTCAGACTCAAAAAGCTTGAGATCAGGCTCCACAGAGTTCAGATAGAATCATTTAAACTTGTGTTGAACTGAACTGGTTGCTGGGATGAACTTCTACATAATACAGATCTACATGGGATCTTCTTTTCTGTTGTTTTACTGAGTCAGTTTTGTCCTTTATTCTCTGTCCTGGTTTTGCTCGTCTGTAAATGATTGAAACTCAGTCAAATAGTTCATTGTTCTCCAGCAAAACGTTTTGGAAACTCATGTTTAACCTTTAAAACTCTGACATGTTTTAGCACACAAGGCTTCATCGGGGAGTTCACTCATGATTGGACCATGAGAACAAAGGTTTTTAGTTCTTTCAAAGAGAGTCTTGGAGATGTTTGATGTTTCTGTTTTTCTGAAACCACCTGAAAGAAAAACTATTTTTCTTGCTTTATGTAGTGTGGAAGTTTTTAATGTTTCTTCATCTGTGATGTTCTTGAATGTGTTCGCGTGAAGATGGTACAAATAAACTGTCCTTTCAGCTTTAGCTCCTAATTTATTCATTATTTATGGATGTAGCACAGCAGCCGTCTCTTGATTAACACATGGAGGGCTCGGGATCTGATGGTGTCGTCTCCCTAATTTGCCCACTCAGTAAATCTCACTCATGGCCAAGAAATTGAAATAAACCTTGTTTCCCTGCTGGATAGTGATCCACTGTAACTCTGCTCCTCCTTCCTGTTTAGGATTTCTGTGGCTGAAGTAAAATTCCCTCCATCCATCACTTATCCCAGCTAACCCAAAGTGAAATAAAGTTTTGCTCGTCTTAAAAAAGCGTTACAATAATGGGCATTACCAATGCAAACTGAATGATACAGAAGATGAAAGAAGAGACTTTGATCAGTTAATAAAGGTCATGATCTGGATTCATTGTGGCTGCTACACAGATACTTCTGGGTCACTTCTCTCAGTTAAGATAAGATAACCTTTATTAGTCCCACACGTGGGAAATTTGTTTTGTCACAGCAGGAAGTGGACAGTGCAAAAGTTATGAGGCAAAAATTAGAATACAATAAGAATAAATACAGTACACAACTGTACAGAATAGAATAAAATAAAATACTATATACAGAAGAATAAAATAAAATAAATATACAATAAGATAAAAATAGAATACAAATACAAATACTATATACAACTGAGTAAAAATACAACGATGACAGAAAGGATTATTGCACTTAGTACTATTGCATATGTATGGATGTGTGTGCTTGATCAGTTAAAGTCTTTATTATGGAGTCTGACAGCAGTGGGGAGGAAAGACCTGCGAAATCTCTCCGTCCCACACCGTGGGTGCCGCAGTCTCCCACTGAAGGAGCTGCTCAGTGCTGTCACAGTCTCCTGCATGGGGTGGGAGATGTTGTCCAACAGGGATGACAGCTTAGCCACCATTCTCCTGTCACTCACCACCTCCACTGGGTCCAGAGGGCATCCTAGAACAGAGCTGGCCCTTCGGATCACCCTGTTCAGTCTCTTCCTGTCCCCAGCAGAGATGCTGCCGCCCCAGCAGACCACACCATAGAAGATAGCAGAAGCCACAACAGAGTCATAGAAGGTCTTCAGCAGTGGGCCCTCCACTCCAAACGACCTGAGTCTCCGCAGCAGGTACAGCCTGCTCTGCCCTTTCCTGTAGAGGGCGTCTGAGTTATGAGTCCAGTCCAGTCTATTCAGATGAACACCAAGGTACCTGTAGGTGTCCACAGCCTCAATGTCCATACCTTGGATGTTCAGTGGTTGCAGTGGAGAATGCTTGTGCCTGCGGAAGTCTACCACCAGCTCCTTGGTTTTACTGGCGTTGATCTGGAGGTAGTTCAGCTGGCACCAGTCCACAAAGTCTTGGGTCAGACCTCTGTACTCCTTGTTGTCCCCATCAGTGATGAGGCCGACTATTGCAGAGTCATCAGAGAACTTCTGCAGGAAGCACTGGGTGGAATTGTGGGAGAAGTCTGCAGTGTAGATGGTGAAGAGGAACGGAGCCAGAACCGTTCCCTGTGGGGCCCCCGTACTGCAGACGACCCTGTCCGACACACAGCCCTGAGTCCTCACATACTGTGGTCGGTCGGTGAGGTAGTCCAGGATCCAGGTAGTGAGGTGATGGTCCACTCCAGAGTTCACCAGCTTATCCTTTAGAACCGAGGGAAGAATGGTGTTGAAGGCACTGGAGAAATCAAAGAACATGATTCTCACAGTGCTTCCAGCGGTCTCCAGGTGAGCGAGGGAACGATGTAGTTAGGAACCTTCCTCACCAAACTGACTGTTGGACCACACCCCTGGTTTCATGAGAAATTGTTTCAGCCATGATTTCTCTTCCTGTATTTCAGAGTAAAGACTGAAGTGACAAATGGAAGCATGTTTAAAAAACACAATGTGAGAGAGACGTTGAGGTCCTTAGAAGTTACCCTGGGTTTTTCTGTCACCCTGCTAGATGTTACACACCTTGTTATTGGACTGATTTCTACTGCTGGACTACTCCTGCGGAGAGTAACAATACTCTTACTAATTAGCTCCCTTTCACACCTTTGGGGATATTTATTTTTGTGTTTGCAGCGCTGTGAGCCAGAACAGCGAGAGAAAAATCTGCAACAGCGACGAGCCGAATGCTTACGTGAATCGCAGCAGCTGCACATGTGCTACGCTGAATTAGAGGATATCTTTGCTCTGGATTTCTATTTCTACTTTTTCGTTTCTATATGATTCTTCTTGCATCTAAACAAAGATGATTCAATTTGCTTAATGTTGATGGCTCTTCACGCTCAGGTGTAAATGAGACGTAATATTTGCTCTTGGTTTGGTTCTCCTGTACAGAACCTTGCAGTACAACAGAAACCTAAAAACATTATTTGTAGTTGTTATTCTTAGTTGTTCTGCTGCCTAAATACCACAGGGTCTGATTATGAAGTTATTGAGCTGCACATACGTTACGACCTGCTTAAGTTCGAGGTCACAGCGTCTGTAGAGCAGCTGGAACATAATGAAGTCTACAAGGTTAAAGTTTTCTCTTCAGTTATTGTTCTTTCTGCTGCTTGGTTTGATGGATCTGAGAGCTTTTGTTTTTATTATTGTTATTATAATTATCATGAATATTTTACTCTCTAGAAGCTTTAAAATAGTGTTTGTGTTTGAAAAAATTGATTTAAGAATTGAACAGAAACATCTGTCCTTCTGAAAATCGCCCAAAGGCACGGAGACAAAGTCAAAGGATGCAACCTGTAACTTTCTCTTCCTTCATGTCAGGACCATCATCCATGATTTATATAAAATGCATATAGCAACAGTAGCACTTTAGTTTGGACTTCATGATTTCTGTAACTGGAAAATATTATTTTGTTTAAAGACAGAAGTGACCGCATAGTTGCAACATCAAAGGGAAATATTAATTAATTAGCATCAAGTATATTTGTTGCTTAAGCGTTTGCACTATAACTTAAGTAGGATTATAACTTTTAAGGAAGGAAAGATTTCAGATATTTAGTTCACTGTTTCAGTTATTTTATATGAAATTAAAACATTTACGTTGGTCAAACATGATGCTCTAAATCAAACAAAAGTTTGAAAATAAATGATGTATTTTTAAATGCTGCAACAAATGTTCACAAAAAGTAACTATAATTAAAACCAGTTAAACAAAATCAAATGTTTGAATCATGCTTAACCAAATGCCAGGCTGGAGAGCTGAACCTAAAGTATACGTAGAAAGATTTCAACATCTGAGCAGTTTTTAATGTTTTTATCACATATAAATGTCACAGCAGTGGGTCCTGGCCCAATGCTTTGTGTTTTTGGTTTTCTTTGACTCTTGTTTTTCTTGGTTTTTGTTCTTCTTATTTATCAGGCTCTCAGTAATCTTAGTTCTCCCTCCCTCAGTGTTCATTTCAGCCTGTGTTTAGTTTCTGTTCCCGTGTCCCACGTTTCATCGTTTCATGTCGAGTCAGCCCTGTCTCTCTGTTTCCTGTGTCTCCCCAGTCAGCCCCGCCTCCCTCGGGCACTCATGTGTGATACAGAGTAATAAACCTGACTACATTTGCTACACTCTCTTTATTACCTGTTACTTTAAAATTCATACACTAATTATGTCTGCCCATCTCTCTAATGTGAAGGTCAAAGGTCAACATCCCAGTGACATAAGAATAATCCCAAATCAGAATCAGAATCAGAATACTTTATTGATCCCTGGGGGAAATTATTTTTTGTTACAGTGCTCCATTTTAAACCAACATTAAGACAAGACAGACAATACACTAACTAAGAATAGTACAATATATACATATACATACATACATACATACATACATACATACATACATAAGTCACTCATAAATAAATAGTTGGAAAAGAAACATGTGTAGTTGTAGCAGCAAACAGTGTGTTAAGTGGATGCGTTGTACAGGGAGATGGCCACAGGCAGGAAAGATTTCCTGTGTCGTTCAGTGGTGCTTTTCGGTAATCTCAGTCTCTCACTGAACGTGCTCCTGTGACTGACCAGCATGTCATGGAGTGGGTGGGAGGTGTTATCCAACATTGTCTT
Organism: Aulonocara sp. 'chitande type north' Nkhata Bay; assembly: GCF_057382095.1. Classification (NCBI taxonomy): domain Eukaryota; kingdom Metazoa; phylum Chordata; class Actinopteri; order Cichliformes; family Cichlidae; genus Aulonocara; species Aulonocara sp. 'chitande type north' Nkhata Bay. The sequence goes on from NC_141346.1 coordinate 69,464,160, forward strand.
TATCTTGGACAGCATCCGCCTCTCCGACACCACCTTGAGGGTGTCCAGCACCATCCCCACAACATTGCTGGCCTTACGGATTAGTTTATTAAGTCTGTTGGCATCTGCGACCCTCAGCCTGCTCCCCCAGCATGCAACAGCATAGAGGATCGCACTGGCCACAACAGACTCATAGAAAATCCTCAGCATTTTCTGGCAGATGTTGAAGGACCTCAGTCGCCTCAAAAAATAGAGACGACTCTGGCCCTTCCTGTAAAGTGCTGTGGTGTTTTTAGCCCAGTCCAGTTTATTGTCAATGTGTACTCCAAGGTATTTATAGTCCTCCACAATGTCAACACTGACCCCCTGAATTGAAACAGGGGTCAAGTGTTTCCTGGTCTTCCTGAAGTCCACGATCAGTTCCTTGGTCTTTGCCACGTTGAGCTGCAGATGATTCTGCTCACACCACGTGACAAAGGAGTCGATCACAGCCCGGTACTCTGTCTCATCATCCCTGCTGATGCATCCAACCACCGCAGAGTCATCAGAAAACTTCTGAAGATGGCAGGTCTCTGTGCAGTGGCTGAAGTCTGTGGTGTAGAGGGTGAAGAGGAAGGGGGAGAGGACAGTCCCCTGTGGTGCCCCTGTGTTGCTGATCACCTTGTCAGACACACACTGTGGGAGACGTACAGTGGGGCAAAAAAGTATTTAGTCAGCCACCGATTGTGCAAGTTCCCCCACTTAAAATGATGACAGAGGTCAGTAATTTGCACCAGAGGTACACTTCAACTGTGAGAGACAGAATGTGAAAAAAAAAATCCATGAATTCACATGGTAGGATTTGTAAAGAATTTATTCGTAAATTAGGGTGGAAAATAAGTATTTGGTCACCTCAAACAAGGAAAATCTCTGGCTCTCACAGACCTGTAACGTCTTCTGTAAGAAGCTTTTCTGTCCCCCACTCGTTACCTGTATGAATGGCACCTGTTTGAACTCATCATCTGTATAAAAGACACCTGTCCACAGCCTCAAACAGTCAGACTCCAAACTCCGCCATGGCCAAGACCAAAGAGCTTTCGAAGGACACCAGGAAAAGTATTGTAGACCTGCACCAGACTGGGAAGAGTGAATCTACAATAGGCAAGCAGCTTGGTGTGAAAAAATCAACTGTGGGAGCAATCATCAGAAAATGGAAGACATACAAGACCACTGATAATCTCCCTCGATCTGGGGCTCCACGCAAGATCTCATCCCGTGGGGTCAAAATGATCATGAGAACGGTGAGCAAAGATCCCAGAACCACACGGGGGGACCTGGTGAATGACCTGCAGAGAGCTGGGACCAAAGTAACAAAGGTCACCATCAGTAACACACTACAACGGCAGGGAATCAAATCCCGCACTGTCAGACGTGTTCCGCTGCTGAAGCCAGTGCATGTCCAGGCCCGTCTGAAGTTTGCCAGAGAGCACATGGATGATACAGCAGAGGATTGGGAGAATGTCATGTGGTCAGATGAAACCAAAGTAGAACTTTTTGGTATAAACTCAACTCGTCGTGTTTGGAGGAAGAAGAATACTGAGTTGCATCCCAAGAACACCATACCTACTGTGAAGCATGGGGGTGGAAACATCATGCTATGGGGCTGTTTTTCTGCCAAGGGGACAGGACGACTGATCCGTGTTAAGGACAGAATGAATGGGGCCATGTATCGTGAGATTTTGAGCCAAAACCTCCTTCCATCAGTGAGAACTTTGAAGATGAAACGAGGCTGGGTCTTCCAACATGACAATGATCCAAAACACACCGCCCGGGCAACAAAGGAGTGGCTCCGTAAGAAGCATTTGAAAGTCCTGGAGTGGCCTAGCCAGTCTCCAGACCTCAACCCCATAGAAAATCTGTGGCGGGAGTTGAAAGTCCGTGTTGCTCGGCGACAGCCCCAAAACATCACTGCTCTCGAGAAGATCTGCATGGAGGAATGGGCCAAAATACCAGCTACTGTGTGTGCAAACCTGGTAAAGACCTATAGTAAACGTTTGACCTCTGTTATTGCCAACAAAGGTTATGTTACAAAGTATTGAGTTGTATTTTTGTTATTGACCAAATACTTATTTTCCACCCTGATTTACGAATAAATTCTTTACAAATCCTACCATGTGGATTCATGGATTTTTTTTTTTCACATTCTGTCTCTCACAGTTGAAGTGTACCTCTGGTGCAAATTACTGACCTGTGTCATCATTTTAGGTGGGGGAACTTGCACAATCGGTGGCTGACTAAATACTTTTTTGCCCCACTGTACATATTGTGGTCTTCCTGTCAGGTAATCAACAATCCAGGACACCAGAGAAGCATCCACCTGCATCGCTGCTAACTTATCACCCAGGAGGGTCGGCCTGATGGTGTTGAAAGCACTGGAAAAGTCAAAAAACATGACCCTCACAGTGCTCGCCGGCTGGTCCAGATGGGTGTAGACACGATTGAGCAGGTAGATGATGGCGTCCTCAGTTCCGAGACGAGGCTGATAAGCGAACTGAAGGGGATCCAGGTGTGGTGTTACTATGGGTTGCAGCTGGTCCAGGATGAGCCTTTCCAGGGTCTTCATGATGTGGGAGGTCAATGCCACGGGCCTGTAATCCTGGGGGCCACTGGGACGTGGCGTCTTTGGTACAGGGACGAGGCATGATGTCTTCCACATCACCGGGACCCTCTGCAGACTCAGACTCAGCATAAACAGTTTATGAAAGACTCCACACAGCTGGGGGGCACAGGTCTTGAGGACAAGGGGACTCACTCCGTCTGGTCCAGCAGACTTGCCTGAGTGAAGTCTCCTCATTTGCATCTCAACCTGGTATTGAGTGAAGGTGATGGGTGGGGGAGGGGTGTCAGGAATCTCACAGGAGGCAAAATGTGAAGAGAGAGGCTGGCACAGTGGTGTGGCTCTGGATTCCAGGCTGACTGCAGGTGAGGTTGTGGGGGTGGGAGCAGACACTGTGGTGTCGAATCTATTGAAAAACAGATTCAACTCATTGGCTCTATTCTCACCTCCCTCAGCTCCCCTGCTGTTGGTTGGCCTGAATCCAGTGATGGTCTTCATGCCCCTCCACACCTCTCTCATGCTGTTCTGCTGGAGTTTCCACTCCAGCTTCCTCCTGTAATTGTCCTTAGCCTCTCTGATCTAAGGGGCAAAGGCAGCGGTTAATTTAGCACATTTAGCATTAAGGGTACAGCAAGGATATACTTTTACTTATTGTGGCAGGGGTGTGGTCTCTGGCCTGCTGCAGTGGAGGCTGGTGGCGGGACGTTGGACGGCACAGGTGAGGGTGATGGAGCTCATGACTCTCCCCTTTATAGTGACGGAGGAGACTGGCGTGGGGGAAGCGTGTAGTGGAGGAAGCCGAGGAGAGAGCTGGTTTCTGGCTACAAAGACGGCGTCAAACCAGAAAAGATTGCTCGTGGTCAAATAATGTGACAATTACCTGTGAATCAAACTGTGTGGCTCAGTTCATGTCACAGTGTTGTTTAGTATATCTTCACTTGTCTCACTCTCCTTCTGTTCTGTCCATCAGGACGATCCTCAGCGCTTACACAGATCCTCCATCGATGTTTTGGATCCAATCAGTGATCAGTTCTACGAGGAGGCCTGGATGTTCACCAGCGCTCGCTGTGCAGTGATGTGTGTGAAACCTCTGAGGACTCACACGTGTGTGCTTCAGCCCACACACACATATGAAGCACTGCGACCTCACACAGAAGTGTTTTACACATCCAGCCTGAATCCTGATCATTTCTACAGTTTATTAAGTTCAGCTTCACCTGAACATCAGTGATGAAGCTGCTCTGACTCCATCACAGCTCACAGCTGTTGGAATGAGTCAAACAATGAAGAAGGTTCAGAAACAGCTGATGATTTTACAGAAACATGATGCAAACATGAGAATGGACACATGATTTTTTATTAACAGACACCGTTTATGTTTCACTGTGCATGACGTCATCAACACTGACACCAGGGTGCGCTCATCACCAGCCTGAGGAAGTGTGATAATGGGGGGAGACGCAGTGTTGTGTGTACTGCAGTCGGACAGAAGGAAAAACTTCCTCCTGAAAACATTTTCATCCTTCCCAAAAGTGTTTGAGTCAAATGTTACAAATATATAAATACAATAAAACACAGGGTCTTACATAAAATCAGTGATGCAGTTGTGCACTGAGCACCTTTCCAATGTTCCTTCCTCAGATGAGTCCAGCTGCTGAACACATTAACATCTGTATGTAAATGTAGCTGAGAACCAACCTGAGCACTGCTGGGAAAATACAAAGGCAACCATCAAAGTGCTGTATTATCTTATTTATTCTGAATGTTGACTTAGATCCACACCACGATTTATGAAACTATAGAACTAAAATAACAACAATCGTCTGCTTCTTTAAAATTTCTTTCATTACATCAAACCAGTGAAAACTGAAAAAAACAAAGAGCTGTTAGCATGTTCAGACCAACTTTGAGACAGAGACTGTAAAGTTCTGCACTTTAAATCCTGCCTGTGTTCCTGCAAATGATTCACACTGAAAGTATCTTAGTTTAGTATTGAGTGAGCCACAAAGCAGCCTGATAGCTTTAAAACAGGAAAAGTAAATGAAATTGACAGTTTCAGTGTAGCTGGATCTATTATTGGGGGGTCATGACCCCCGTAACCCCGCCTGGTCCTGAGGTCAAATCCACCATCTTTGTTTCAGTGCTTCATGTTCTCCCGTGTTTGTGTGCGTCCTCTCCGGTACTCCGGCTTCCTCCCACAGTCCAAACACATGCAGTTAGTGGGGTCAGGTTAGCTGTGAGTGGTTGTGTCTCTGTGTTATTCCACCTTAATAAATGACTTCCTGTTAGCATGAAGTGCTTCTGTAGGACTGATGTCATTTTCATGGTTGGATCATTTAAATGAAGCTGGACTCAGATGCAGTAAATAAGCTGATTGATCATTAATGAATAAAGCTGGTCAAACTGCATCACGTGGACACATGTGATTGTGTGTTGTAGTATTGATCCCAATGCTGGTATCAGTCCTGGATCAATAACACTGGATGGATGCGTTCAGCATGGAGCCCCTGAGCTGTGTTACAGACAAACATGGAAACTGACAGGTCTGTGTCATTCACAGTCTGTAACACTTCTAAACAACAGAGGCTGACCCAAGTGCCTCAGAGCCAGGCACGCTCACATCACAGCTCTCTAAATAAGCCAGTTTCAAAATAAGAGCTGAAAGCTGTGTTTGCTTGTGTTAGCTTATTATTGTGGAGACTAACATTCAGTGATCATGTGTTCAGACTCATAATGATTACTCTCAGAAATCCTCATCTTTGTATTTACTGTGTGTTGGATCAATAAATGAGATTCATGGTATCACACAGCTGTGCTGCTGCTGATGTCAGCACATCTGGAACAATACGAGGTATCTGCTACCAGACTGAGCAGGATGTGAGACCTGTGGACTGTTTAAAGCTGTCCCTCCACAGCTCACTCAGACCTGATCCACACCTCAGTGATATTCTCTGACTTCCTCAGTAGAGACAGAAACCATTCAGATCTGGGACCATCAGCTGACTGATGATGTCACACAGACTGTGTTTTTCAGGAACAGTGATTCTGATGTGAGCCTGCTAGCTGACAGCAGACCTGATGAAAGCACATGTTCACATCTGTGAGGACAGACTGGACTCTTTGACTGCACCTTGGTTCTCCTCAGAGGTCTGTACAGGAGCATGTCCACCCCCACTGAAGATCTCAGTCACTGTGAAACATAGAAAGCTGCTTGTGTGGCCTCTGCCTCACATGTAGATACAGCTACAGGTTTCTCTGTCAGTCAGACTGAAACAGTGTCCTGATGCTGCATCATTCAGCTCTGTGCCCCAGTCAGCATCACTGGGAGCTACCAGTGTTTCTGCCCTTTTCCTGTAACACTACACTCAGCACAGGCTCAGCTGGTATCCAGTGTTGGACTTTGGCTTCAGCTGCTGTGATAGATCCTCTAACATAGATCAGCTCTGCTACATGTTGTTAGATAAGTGCAGCTGCTGTCATGTCCTGATGTTTCTCTGGCTCAGCAGCTTCTCCATCAGAGGTTCACATGGAGCTGATCCAGTATCTCCAGTAACTGTGTTCTGTGCCTCACTGGTTCATCCTTCTGTCTGTGTGACGTCAGTCAGATGTTGAAGTTAAACTCTGTAATCTTCACTGTGTCACAGAGTTCAGTGAGTCCCGTTATTCACAGTATCAATCAGATCATCAGAGAACAGCTGATCAGCAATCAGTGGTGCCAACAGCGCCTCCTGTGGTGAGAGGATGCAATAATGCAATGTAGCATTTTTCCACTGAACACTTGCAGTCATAGAAACTGTCTGTTGGATCTGTGTGACGTTGCTTTCTTGGTTAGAGTTCCTCACAAATGTCCAGATGATTCTTCTAATGAGGCGTCGACCATGTTTTCAGCTCTTTGGAAGAAAACGTCGCCCTTTGCCATCCTTACTTTTCTTTGACTTCTTCAAATGCAGCTGAACTCCAGCTGGTATTTTCTTGGACTTTGCAGCTGTTTCTGGTCATCAGTTCATTCCTGCAAACCTCTGAAGCTGAACAACAATGATGCTGCATTGCTGGCTGATCCCAAAAGGTTGATTCTGTTCATCTGGACGTTTTCAGAAACGTTTGCTCACTGATCAGGTGACTTCTTCAGTCTCAGCTGACTGCAGCTTTACAACCTTACAAACAGCACATTTGCACAATGACTGAAAGCAGCAGCACCTGATATATATGATACTAATATAATACATATACATATATAATCCATACTAATGATGAAGGAACTGAGCTCACAGTCCATTGTTCATTCAGTGAACTACTCAGTTTATTTTGGGCCTCAGAAATGCTCACTCTGTTTGTACATCACTGTCAGCAATAGACTCATTCTGCTGTGTGGACAGGAACACATGTGACATCACTTCCTGTTTGTTTGTGACTGAAGAGGAAGAAGTTTACAAGGAATCATTTAGAAGAGTTTCAAACATCAACTGATTGAATCCATGAATCTGAAAACGTGTTTGTGAGTGAAAGAGACAGACATGTACAGACTGAACTATCTGTTCAACAGTCAGAGTGTTTCTGTAACAGGAGACACTCTTTACACTCCACTCAGCACAGGGACACTGAGGCACCAGGAGACCAGACCATAAACCCAGGATAAAGAGTTTGAGTGAATGTGGTGTTGAAGGTGTGGAGGTAGATCAGAGTGTCAGAGGAGACTCTGTAGAAGGACAGAGTGCCAGCAGGACAGTCCACATACACTGCTGCTCTGTTAGAGACAGAGGAGGAGGAGGAGGAGGAGATGGATGTTTTTATTTTATTGTGCCTGACAGACTGAGGACCATCATCAGAGCAGAACAGACTCCAGGACTGATCATTCCATCCAAACCAACAGTCATAACTGACTCCTTTCCTTCTGATGGTTCTGTAACTCACTGATATACAAACGTCTCCTCTCCACTCGACCTCCCAGTAACAGCGACCAGTCAGACCATTTCTACACAGCAGCTGATGAACATCATCAAATCTGTCTGGATGATCAGGATATGACTGAACCTCCTCCACATGTGTCACCTTCCTGTTGTTGTCAGACAGTTGGAGCTTTGTGTTCACTGTGTTTGTGTCGATTGTGAGTTGACAGGAATCTGATGGAGAGAACAAACACAATCCAGCTGCAGTTATTGATCCATCATCTGTTCATTGATTGACACTTTGATGATGACTCCTGACATGATGAAGATGGTTGAATGTGTGCTGCTTTGTTTTCATGAATCCCATTAAAAACACACTTACACTTCCTCAGACCTGGTCTCAACCATCGGACTCCAGCAGGCTCCACCCTGAGAGGAGGAGGGGGGTCAGAGCAGCACAGTCAGCATGCACACATGGACATTACATGGCTCTCACACACACACTGTTACACACTGAGCTCAAAGCTCGGCTCCACTGTTTTATTCAAAGAAATCTACATTTATTTATCAGCACATTTAAAAACAGGTTGAGCCAAAGTGCTGCACAGAGTAGAGAGAAAATAGGAAACATACACAGTAATGACTATAAAGACTGGTCAGGATTGAAAGCTACAGAGTACAAATGTGTTTCCAACCGGCTTTTAAAAATGTCCAGTGTTGGTGACGACCTGATGTGAAGGGCGACTGTTCCAGAGTTTGGCTGCAGCCATCGATAAAGCTCACCTCTGTTTTTACGTCTAGTTCTGGTCAGAAGCTGCTTATCTGCAGACCTGAGGGCTCCACTTGGATTATTTTGTTAAAGAGAGATAAGATGGAGCCAATCCATTCACAGATTTAAAGACAACCAGATCTGGAAGTGGATTCTACCACGTACTGGTAACCAGTGGAAAAAGCTGGTGATGGGTCGTCTAGCACAGACCCACCGCTGGAACCAGACAATTGATGAGGGAGAGAACTGTGACAGCGCCGTTCCTTCACTTGACCTCAGTCGCTCTCGTCTGCTCCCTCGTAACACTGCTCTTTATTGAGCTTACATGAATATGCACAAGTTCATTAACATATGACGTCTTACACAGGTATGAACAAAGAGTACCAGTCTGTGCATAGAGTGTGTGTGTGTGTGTGTGTGTGTGTGTGTGTGTGTGTGTGTGTGTGTGTGTGTGTGTGTGTGTGTGTGTGTGTGTGTTCCAGATGTGACCCTGTGACCCCAAAGCTGGTGCTAAGAGTCCAGCGGTCCCCCTAACAAAGGGCTCTTATACTTAACCAGACGCAGAGTAGGTGTCCTCCTACACCAGGGGTCTCAAACTCGCGGCCCGCGGGCCAATTGCGGCCCGCAGGACGATAGTTTTTGGCCCCACCTTAATATGAAAATGTAATGTTAGTTTGATAACGTATGACACTTTACAGTGTTGTGGGCGGAGCTGAATTAACCCACCAATCAGGGTTGGATATGGATCTCATGGGACACCAGCCGGGCTTGATGCAAGCAGGGAAACATTTCTCAATGAGTCAAAGTTCCAGCAGCGTTGCCCTGGAGTGTTTCTTTCTTTCCTGTGCCTGGCTGGCTTCCTCCTTTCTATTGGGCAAACGCCGACATTCGCCCCAGCGCGCTGCGTTCACAACACTTCAAAAAAACTTGTTTTTTTAAGTTGCTGCCCAGCGGGACATTATACATATATAGATTTATACACACGTCAGTGGGATTTAAAGTTATTTTTCCACAGAGAGAGATCTCATATTAACTCTCACAGTGATGCGTAGGCGGCGGGATAAAAGAAAAGTCATGAACTCAATGCAGCCCAATTTAGTTTGCAGTCACATAGCGACGTCCCACCACCAGCCTCCACTGCAGCAGGCCAGAGACCACACCCCTGCCGCAATAAGTAAAAGTATATCCTTGCTTTACCCTTAATGCTAAATATGCTAAATTAACCGCTGCCTTTGCCCCTTTGGGATTATTCTTATGTCACTGGGATGTTGACCTTTGACCTTCACATTAGAGAGATGGGCAGACATAATTAGTGTATGAATTTTAAAGTAACAGGTAATAAAGAGAGTGTAGCAAATGTAGTCAGGTTTATTACTCTGTATCACACATGAGTGCCCGAGGGAGGCGGGGCTGACTGGGGAGACACAGGAAACAAAGAGACAGGGCTGACTCGACATGAAACGATGAAACGTGGGACACGGGAACAGAAACTAAACACAGGCTGAAATGAACACTGAGGGAGGGAGAACTAAGATTACTGAGAGCCTGATAAATAAGAAGAACAAAAACCAAGAAAAACAAGAGTCAAAGAAAACCAAAAACACAAAGCATTGGGCCAGGACCCACTGCGGTTGTGGGATTCATCGGGAAACTAGCGGATGATACCGTGGAGACAAAGACTATCACAACGTTTCCCAACCAGAAGCCGTGGGTGGATAAAACCATCCGCACCGCTGCCTACAACACGGGACTCATGACGGGGGACATGGACCCGTACAAAGCCGCGTCATATAACGTGCGGAGGGCGGTGAAAGAGGCGAAGCAGCGCTACGGGAGGAAACTAGAGTCACAACTCCAACAGAGTGACTCTAGGAGCCTGTGGCGGGGACTAAGGACAATAACGGACTATAAAGCACCAACAACCGGTATGACGAACGCGGCCGTGACTCTGGCAGACGAGCTGAACACTTTCTATGCTCGCTTCGAGGCTGCAGCTAAGGTCTCCAACAATGCTAGTGTTAGCGGCGCTAACGGCTGCAGACAGGAAGATACTGCCAGCACCGGAAACGTGCTCGTCATCTCCGAGCATGAAGTAAGGAGAGCCTTCAAGAGAGTGAACACCAGGAAAGCAGCAGGACCAGACGGCATCCCAGGTCGTATCCTAAGAGACTGCGCATACCAGCTAGCTCCTGTGTTCACTGAGATATTCAACATCTCTTTATCTCAGTCGGTGATCCCCACATGCTTCAAAGAGTCCATCATTGTTCCTGTCCCGAAGAAACCCCACCCTGCTTCTCTCAATGACTATTGCCCTGTAGCCCTCACCTCAGTAGTGATGAAGTGCTTTGAACGCCTGGTCAGAGACTTCATCATTTCTTCACTACCAGACACACTGGACCCACTACAGTTCGCTTACCGTCCAAATCGTTCCACAGACGATGCCATCTCTCATCTCCTCCACACATCACTCACTCACTTGGACACTAGAAGGGGGAATTATGTTAAAATGCTCTTCATAGACTACAGCTCTGCATTTAACACCATAATTCCCTCCACACTCACCACCAAGCTGGAGCATCTGGGACTCAGCTCATCTATGTGTCAGTGGATCTCCAACTTCCTAACTGGCAGACCACAGGCAGTAAGGATGGGCGGACATGTCTCAGCCTCCACCACTCTCAGCACTGGAGCCCCCCAGGGGTGTGTTCTGAGCCCCCTGCTGTACTCTTTGTACACATATGACTGTGTGGCCACTACCAGCTCCACCACCATCATCAAGTTTGCTGACGACACCGTCGTGGTGGGCCTGATCTCTGATAACAACGAGACGGCCTACCTGAAGGAGATTAGGAATCTGGAGAACTGGTGCCAGAGGAACAACCTCCTTCTAAACGTCAGTAAGACAAAGGAGCTGATAGTGGACTTCAGCACTAAGCAGGAGAGGAACTACCAGACCCCTGTCATCAACGAGTGCCCAGTGGAGAGAGTGGACAGCTTCAAATACCTCGGAGTTCACATCACGCAGGACCTGTCATGGTCCTGTCACATCAACACCGTGGTGAAAAAGGCCCGACAGCGTCTCTACCACCTCAGACGCTTGAGAGACTTCCAACTGCCCTCCAAGGTGCTCAGGAACTTTTACTCGTGCACCATAGAGAGCATCCTGGCGGGAAACATCTTAACCTGGTTCGGGAACAGCACCATGCAGGACAGACGAGCTCTACAGAGGGTTGTGCGGTCAGCTGAGCGCACCATCCGCTCCGAGCTCCCTGACCTGCACTCAATCTACAGCAGGCGGTGCTGGACCAAGGCCAGGAAGATCGTGAAGGACCTCAGCCATCCCAACAACAGACTGTTCTCTCTGTTGAGGTCAGGAAAGCGATTCCGCTCCCTGAAGACCAACACAGAGAGACTGAGGAGGAGCTTCTTCCCGCAGGCGATACGGTCTCTCAATCACACCACCACACAGTCCTGACCCACACATATGGTTCTTTCACACACACTGGACTTTCTGGACTTTGGTTTTGCACAACACTGGTCACTATATTCTTCATTTCCGGTTAATACGTGTACAGCTGCTGTTATTGTGTATATATTTATTTATATTTAGATTTCTTCATACATTCTTATATAGTTCTATATTGTGTATTGTGTATTTTGTTGTACAGTTATTTTATTTTCAACTTTAATTTATATATTTATCTTTATCTTATTCTTCCCAGTTAAATTTACCCTTCATTCTAATTTGTGTTGTACAGTTATTTCATTTTTAACCTTAATTTATATTCTATTCCTTCCTAGTTAAATTTACCCTTTTTAATTTTTCATATTTATTTCCTATCTTATTCATAGCCTTTTCCTTTTTTGTTTTCTTTAGGTCACGAGCAGTTGTCCAAGCATTTCACTACATATCGTACTGTGTATGACTGTGTACGTGACAAATAAAATTTGAATTTGAATTTGAATTTTATATGTGATAAAAACATTAAAAACTGCTCAGATGTTGAAATCTTTCTACGTATACTTTAGGTTCAGCTCTCCAGCCTGGCATTTGGTTAAGCATGATTCAAACATTTGATTTTGTTTAACTGGTTTTAATTATAGTTACTTTTTGTGAACATTTGTTGCAGCATTTAAAAATACATCATTTATTTTCAAACTTTTATTTGATTTAGAGCATCATATTTGACCAAAGTAAATGTTTTAATTTCATATAAAATAACTGAAGCAGTGAACTAAATATCTGAAATCTTTCCTTCCTTAAAAGTTATAATCCTACTTAAGTTATAGTGCAAACGCTTAAGCAACAAATATACTTGATGCTAATTAATTAATATTTCCCTTTGATGTTGCAACTATGCGGTCACTTCTGTCTTTAAACAAAATAATATTTTCCAGTTACAGAAATCATAAAGTCCAAACTAAAGTGCTACTGTTGCTATATGCATTTTATATAAATCATGGATGATGGTCCTGACATGAAGGAAGAGAAAGTTACAGGTTGCATCCTTTGACTTTGTCTCCGTGCCTTTGGGCGATTTTCAGAAGGACAGATGTTTCTGTTCAATTCTTAAATCAATTTTTTCAAACACAAACACTATTTTAAAGCTTCTAGAGAGTAAAATATTAATGATAATTATAATAACAATAATAAAAACAAAAGCTCTCAGATCCATCAAACCAAGCAGCAGAAAGAACAATAACTGAAGAGAAAACTTTAACCTTGTAGACTTCATTATGTTCCAGCTGCTCTACAGACGCTGTGACCTCGAACTTAAGCAGGTCGTAACGTATGTGCAGCTCAATAACTTCATAATCAGACCCTGTGGTATTTAGGCAGCAGAACAACTAAGAATAACAACTACAAATAATGTTTTTAGGTTTCTGTTGTACTGCAAGGTTCTGTACAGGAGAACCAAACCAAGAGCAAATATTACATCTCATTTACACCTGAGCACGAAGAGCCATCAACATTTAGCAAATTGAATCATCTTTGTTTAGATGCAAGAAGAATCATATAGAAATGAAAAAGTAGAAATAGAAATCCAGAGCAAAGATATCCTCTAATTCAGCGTAGCACATGTGCAGCTGCTGCGATTCACGTAAGCATTCGGCTTGTCGCTGTTGCAGATTTTTCTCTCGCTGTTCTGGCTCACAGCGCTGCAAACACAGAAATAAATATCCCCAAAGGTGTGAAAGGGAGCTAATTAGTAAGAGTATTGTTACTCTCCGCAGGAGTAGTCCAGCAGTAGAAATCAGTCCAATAACAAGGTGTGTAACATCTAGCAGGGTGACAGAAAAACCCAGGGTAACTTCTAAGGACCTCAACGTCTCTCACATTGTGTTTTTTAAACATGCTTCCATTCGTCACTTCAGTCTTTACTCTGAAATACAGGAAGAGAAATCATGGCTGAAACAATTTCTCATGAAACCAGGGGTGTGGTCCAACAGTCAGTTTGGTGAGGAAGGTTCCTAACTGAGAGAAGTGACCCAGAAGTATCTGTGTAGCAGCCACAATGAATCCAGATCATGAGCTTTATTAACTGATCAAAGTCTCTTCTTTCATCTTCTGTATCATTCAGTTTGCATTGGTAATGCCCATTATTGTAATGCTTTTTTAAGACGAGCAAAACTTTATTTCACTTTGGGTTAGCTGGGATAAGTGATGGATGGAGGGAATTTTACTTCAGCCACAGAAATCTAAACAGGAAGGAGGAGCAGAGTTACAGTGGATCACTATCCAGCAGGGAAACAAGGTTTATTTCAATTTCTTGGCCATGAGTGAGATTTACTGAGTGGGCAAATTAGGGAGACGACACCATCAGATCCCGAGCCCTCCATGTGTTAATCAAGAGACGGCTGCTGTGCTACATCCATAAATAATGAATAAATTAGGAGCTAAAGCTGAAAGGACAGTTTATTTGTACCATCTTCACGTGAACACATTCAAGAACATCACAGATGAAGAAACATTAAAAACTTCCACACTACATAAAGCAAGAAAAATAGTTTTTCTTTCAGGTGGTTTCAGAAAAACAGAAACATCAAACATCTCCAAGACTCTCTTTGAAAGAACTAAAAACCTTTGTTCTCATGGTCCAATCATGAGTGAACTCCCCGATGAAGCCTTGTGTGCTAAAACATGTCAGAGTTTTAAAGGTTAAACATGAGTTTCCAAAACGTTTTGCTGGAGAACAATGAACTATTTGACTGAGTTTCAATCATTTACAGACGAGCAAAACCAGGACAGAGAAAAAAGGACAAAACTGACTCAGTAAAACAACAGAAAAGAAGATCCCATGTAGATCTGTATTATGTAGAAGTTCAGCCCAGCAACCAGTTCAGTTCAACACAAGTTTAAATGATTCTATCTGAACTCTGTGGAGCCTGATCTCAAGCTTTTTGAGTCTGACACAGAAACCAGAGGATCTTTCTGTGTCTTCAGATTCACTGTGATCCAGTGATGGGAGTGATTTCAGCCCTGAGTGATCGCGCTGATGTTTGCACAGAGCAGACAATGAGGTGAATGTTTGGGCACATTGGTAACAGTGAAACAGTTTATTAGTAACGTGGGATCGTTTGTGTGCAGAGTATGAACTGAGATTCCTGAAGCTCTTGTCACACTGGTCACAGCTGTAGTTTCCTTCCATGTGTGTACGTTCATGAATGTTACGATGACCTGAATGTGAGAAGCTTCTCTCACAGTGTCTGCACTTGTGTGGTTTCTCTCCTGTGTGGACTCGTTCGTGTGATTTAAGATGACCTTCAGTGGTGAAAGATGACCCACACTGATCACAGAGGTGCTTTTTAACCCCACTGTGAATCAGTTCATGTCGTTTTAACTCACTTGGTGTGGTGAAGCTTCTCCCACATTCTTTGCAGTATTTCAGTTTGTCTCCAGTGTGTCTACGTTGATGTAGTTTTAGGGTCTTTTGCTGACTGAAAGTTTTTCCACAGAGGTCACAATGAAAGTCTTTCCCACCACCACAGTGATGACAGGGTTGAGAACTGGATCCATCTGTGTCGCTCTGCTTCTAAACAAAGACACAAAGACAGTGTAAGTCAGTCCTTCAACATTTGTATCCTGAACGTCGCCTGAAATAAAGAGCATCTCTGCAGACGTCCAACTACATTTGACTGTTTCAGTTAACACACTCAGTTTACTGGGCTGCAATAACTACAATACTACCACCATAATACTACAGTAATACTAAAATCATAACTGAAAGGAAAATCTGAATAATCACTCAGAGCTGCTTTTCCATGCAGTAGAATTGCTAACATGCTAACACAGTTTAATGAGCAGAGTTGTTCCAAACAGTCAGGCTAAAATGACAAGATAACAATATAAATACATACCTCACAGTAGCTGCACTTGTAGAGTCTCTTTCTGGTGTGGATCTGTTGGTGTTCTCTCAGGTAACGTGGAGCTTTAAAAGTCTTCTCACACAGGTCACATTGATAAGGTCTCTCCTCAGTGTG
The DNA here is from genome assembly GCF_057382095.1 of Aulonocara sp. 'chitande type north' Nkhata Bay. Lineage (NCBI taxonomy): Eukaryota > Metazoa > Chordata > Actinopteri > Cichliformes > Cichlidae > Aulonocara > Aulonocara sp. 'chitande type north' Nkhata Bay. The sequence continues at coordinate 69,479,872 of NC_141346.1, forward strand.
GGTAAACATGTGTCGTTGTAAGACTGAGTCTGTTGTAAACTGTTTGCCACACTGTTCACAGCAGTACACATCATGTCTGGTGTGAATGCGTAGGTGTGTATTTCGGCTTCCTCTCCGGCTGAAAGTTTTTCCACAGATGTCACAGCTGTATGCCTTAATTCCAGAGTGGGTAACTAGATGCCTCTGTAAGCTGCTACTGTGAGTAAAAGCTCTGCCACACTGATCACAGCTGTACGCTTTAACTCCACTGTGGATGAGTTGGTGTTTTTTTAGAGAATCCTTCCAGGAAAAAGACTTTCCACACAAGTCACAGCTGAACGGTCTCTCTCCAGTGTGGATGACCTGATGCTGTTTTAGTGAAGCCTTCAGAGTAAACTCCATCCCACACTCGTCACAGCTGTATGGCTTAATTCCAGAGTGGGTAACTAGATGACTCTGTAAGTTGCTACTGCGAGTAAAAGCTCTGCCACACTGATCACAGCTGTACGCTTTAACTCCACTGTGCATGAGTTGGTGTTTTTTTAGGTAACCCTTCAAGGAAAAAGACTTTCCACACAAGTCACAGCTGAACGGTCTCTCTCCAGTGTGGATGACCTGATGCTGTTTTAGTGAAGCCTTCTCAGTAAAACCCTTCCCACACTCGTCACAGCTGTACGCTTTAACTCCAGTGTGGATGACCTGATGCTGTTTTAGTTTAGCCCTCACAGTAAAACCCTTCCCACACTCGTCACAGCTGTATGGCTTAATTCCAGAGTGGGTAACTAGATGCCTCTGTAAGTGGCTACTGTGAGTAAAAGCTCTGCCACACTGATCACAGCTGTACGCTTTAACTCCACTGTGGATGAGTTGGTGTTTTTTTAGGTAACCCTTCAAGGAAAAAGACTTTCCACACAAGTCACAGCTGAACGGTCTCTCTCCAGTGTGGATGACCTGATGCTGTTTTAGTGAAGCCTTCTCAGTAAAACCCTTCCCACACTCGTCACAGCTGTACGCTTTAACTCCAGTGTGGATGACCTGATGCTGTTTTAGTTTAGCCCTCACAGTAAAACCCTTCCCACACTCGTCACAGCTGTATGCCTTAATTCCAGAGTGGGTAACTAGATGACTCTGTAAGTTGCTACTGTGAGTAAAAGCTCTGCCACACTGATCACAGCTGTACGCTTTAACTCCACTGTGGATGTGTTGGTGTGTTCTTAGGGAACCCTTGAAGGAAAAAGACTTTCCACACAAGTCACAGCTGAACGGTCTCTCTCCAGTGTGGATGACCTGATGCTGTTTTAGTTTAGCCCTCACAGTAAAACCCTTCCCACACTCGTCACAGGTGTGTTTTTTCTCTCCCTTTCTTCTGTGAGGTTTGTCGGCCTCCTGAGAGCGCTGACTTCTGGCTCCATGTTGGTCCTGCAGTGACAGAGATACAAACAGAGGCAGTGAGTGAAATGCAGTCGTGGAACAAACTCAACCTTCAAACTCCATGAACACTAGTTTTAAACCTGAAGGTGGAGCGTGGCACCAAACACCTTAAAGGTCTCTTATCCCCACCTGCTGGTAGTTCTAACACATTACATCCAACCTGCTGTTAAAGATAATTCATGACTGTTCAAACACTAAAATCATGCACACACACACACACACACACACACACACACACACACACACACACACACACACACACATTATTTTATAATTTAGATTATTTTGTTGTTTCCTATTACATATTTCTATAATTTGTATAGATTTATACATAATTATTCAGTGATAATAAATCCTATGTTTGTTTATTTTAAAGGAACCCCGTTAGCTTCCACAACAGATGTTGCTCGTCTTCCGTCAAATACTCACATAAAATATTACACAATAAAGTGGATTCAAGATATCCACATAATTTCACTCTTACATCCACAGTGAGGTTTCACAATTGTTCAAATATAAGCAATCAATAAGTGACGGAAGTGACGAGTAAGGTAAGCGGAGTGACGAGTAAGGTAAGCGACCCATGTTGTAGGTGACGTCAGACGCCGGAGATTTGGCGGAATAAAAAAAAAAGCAAATGGTAGCACAGAGTTTAACAAAGGTTTTTCAAGCTTCAGTATTACCAAATATACTAATCGATTGTCATATAACTAACAACATCTGTTCTATCATCTCTAACACCCTGGAGGACAACGGGGAGAGTTTAGACGCTCTCCAAGATTACATCGACCGCTGTTTTCAAGATCTAGTAATGAAGAAGGCCCTCAGTGCATCCTCCCCGACCAAAATTGAGACGCCGTCATCGAAGAGATGTCGCCCGGCAGACTCCCCCGGTACAACATCGCCTGCCGGCAAAGACATCGCAGACATCCTGGAGTCAATCGACAAGCGATTGTCCAGTTTCGATGCGAGGCTGGCCCTGGTGGAGATTTTACACCGGGAATTTAAATCTCTGAGAGAATCCCTGGAATTCAGCCAGCAGCAGGTGGAAACGCTTGCCGCTGAAAATGCCACGCTATGGGAGTCGGTCAAATCTCTCACCGATAACGTGACCCAGCTAAACATTGAAAATAAAAAAATAAAAGAGTCCGTTATCGATCTACAAGCCCGTAGCATGAGAGATAATCTTGTGTTCTCTGGTATTCCAGAATCTGTCGGAGAGGATGCGGAGGCAACGGTGAAAAGCTTCATCAAAATCCACCTGATGCTGCCGGAGGACACCGTAAAGAACATCGACTTCGATAGAGTACATCGCTTGGGGGGCGTGAGGTCGCGGACCGGGAGACCACGGCCTATTGTGGCCAAATTCGGGCAATTCAAACAGAAGGAACAGGTGAAGAGTCGCGGCAGAGAGCTGAAAGGAACGGACTTCAGCGTGAACGACCAGTTCCCCAAAGAGATCCTGGAACGACGCAAGGTCCTGTTCCCAGTTCGACGTAGCTTCATCCAGAAAGGCTCCCGTGCTGTCATCGCCGTGGACCGGATCTACGTGGACGGACAGCTGTACCGCGACCCCGGCACCACACCGTGGTTATACTGACTGCACTCCAAGAACCCGCTACACTCTTTTCTTATTCATTCACACTTTCTCCTTTAACATGGGTTTAACCTAGTAATATCAATATGATGTCATAGCAGATATAACACCGTCACCCTCCGTCATTGCTTTAATTGGAATGTTTCCGTTTCGTTTCTTTTTTTTGTTGTTGCTCACAGTTCATGTGGTTTCTTTCTTTCTCTTGTCTTTCACTGCTGTGATCACCTACTTCCCCACTCACCTACAAACAACACCCTCTATTTCCTCCATATTTTCACACCACGATCACGCAAACACATCAGCTCAACGGCAGCACATTCACAACAGCCTCACAGCACGCACAGACTTGCAGGACACATAAGCAAGCCACGCTTGTTCATATTAGTGAATATTCACACATAGTCAGACTTATGGAGCCTCTCACCACACTTTTTTTTCTCTCTCTCTCTTTCTATTTACAAACAAGGGATGTTTCCACACTCTCTCCACCTGTCTAAACGAAACACCCAGCGTACATCATTCGACATACACACACAATTATGGGCATGCTGAGGTTTGTCACATGGAATGTAAATGGAGCTGGCACCAGAGGAAAGAGGTTAAAGATATTTAACCAGCTTAAAAAACTACAGGCAGATGTTTTATTACAAGAAACTCACAGACCTGTCACAGGTTTAAACGAACTTAAAACACCTGAGTTTCCTAACGTGTTTGCAGCCTGTTATAATTCTAGACAACGGGGAGTAGCAATTTTAATACATAAAAATGTTAATTTTACAGTACTCGATACAGTTATAGATCCAGAGGGTAGATTTCTAATTATTAAACTATCAATATTGAACAAAAAACTATGTATTGTAAGTATATATGGTCCAAATGTTGATGAACCCTCATTCTTCCACGGATTTTTTAGTGCACTCTCTGAGCACCTCGATTGCGCACTCATTCTTGGCGGTGACCTCAACCTTGGACTAAATGAAGAAATGGATAGGCTCAACACAACAGGAACTCAGCGCAATTGGCAATCCACAAATATAATCAAACAGTATATGAGCGACTTTGGCCTTCGCGATGCATGGCGCTCCCTTCACCCCAACAGTAAGGAATATACTTTTTTCTCGCATGTTCATCACTCTTACTCTCGTCTGGATTATTTTTTGGTCACCAGCTCACTGCTGAGTGACATTTCAGACACTGAGATTCATCCTATAGCTGTCAGCGATCATGCTCCTGTATCTTTAACACTAATGCACAAGAATAATACTACGCTAAGTAAAAACTGGAGATTTAATACATCACTGCTTAAAGATGAAGACTTTATTACATATTTTAAAAAGGAATGGACTTCATATTTAGACTTTAATGACACTCCCGGAATATCTGCTTCTGTTCTATGGGAAGCAGGGAAAGCTGTGATGAGAGGTAAAATAATTTCTTTCTCATCACACAAAAAGAAAGAAGAAAACAAAAATATTCAGGAATTAGAAAAAAACATCAAATCACTAGAAGAAGCCTATGCGTGCGACCAAGATCAGGAAACATTGAACAAAATATGCAAGACAAAACTAGAATTAAATGAAACTATTAATAAAAAAAACCACAATTCCTTATACAAAGACTTCGCTTGCAGAATTTTGAACACAGTAACAAATCAGGCCGATTTCTAGCTAACCAGTTAAAAATAAATAAAGAAAAAACAACTATATGTGCTGCTAAAGATTTATCGGGGAAACAATAAAAATGAAATTGATCGGTTTCTTGACAACGTAACTCTCCCAAAATTACTAGACAGTCAAGCAATGGAACTGGATTCGCCACTGACGCCAAGTGAATTCCAGGAAGCCCTGATAAGTATGCCCAATAATAAGGCTCCAGGTCCAGACGGCTTCCCTGCAGAATTCTACAAAGAATTCTGGACAATTCTGGCACCAGTATTCCACAGCATGTTGCAGGAAATCGAGGAAAAGGGCAGACTACCACCAAATATGAATTCTGCCAACATTAGTCTCCTGCTAAAACCAGGCAAAGACCCTTTATTTCCCTCAAGCTATCGTCCAATTTCTCTTTTAAATGTAGACCTTAAAATAATCTGCAAAGCTCTCTCAAAGAGATTAGAGAAAATAACCCCCCTCTTAATTCATCCTGACCAAACTGGTTTCATAAAAGGTCGGCACTCCTCAACAAACACTCGTAGATTACTTAATTTAATAGACTACTCATACAATAAAAACATCGAAACCATAATATTTTCTTTAGATGCAGAAAAAGCATTTGACAGAGTTAACTGGAAATTTTTATTCGCAACTTTACACAAATTTGGATTCGGAAACTCTTTTATAAACTGGATAAGAATATTATACAATTCCCCAACAGCTCGTATCAGAACAAATGACCAGACATCCTCCAGCTTCTGTCTCCTGAGGGGCACCAGACAGGGATGCCCACTCTCCCCTTCACTTTTTGCAATTTTTATCGAACCTCTAGCAGCAGCATTTAGACAGGCTACAACAATTAAGGGCATAAAATGTAAGAACATAGAGCATAAAATCAGTCTCTATGCGGATAATGTGTTGCTTTTTCTGCAAAACACACAAACCAACCTCTCTGAGGTAATTACTCTAATAAACTGGTTTTCAAGAGTTTCAGATTATTCAATTAACTGGCCAAAATCTACAGTTCTCCCCATTAACTGCTCCTTCCATAATTCTTCCTCTGCCCCACTGCAATCCGAAAATATTAAACATTTAGGTATTAATGTTTCTCCTAAGCTTTCAGACTTAACTAAATTAAATCACATCCCACTTCTAAAGAAAGTAGAAGGCGATCTGACTAGATGGAAATCTTTACCCATATCACTCATGGGAAGGGTCGCCACTATAAAAATGATCTTGCCAAAAATAAATTACTTATTTTTGATGATCCCTAACAAACCATCACAAGATTGGTTCAGATCTCTGGATTCATATATTTCCAAATTCCTTTGGAAAAATAAACCTCCGCATATCAGCTTAAAAACGCTACAAAGAACCAAGGATAGAGGAGGATTAGATCTGCCTAATTTTCACCAATACTTCTTAGCCAACAGGCTTCAGTTCATCTCAGAATGGTCAAAACATACCTTCTTAGATGAGCCCTGGCTAGATGTTGAACAGGCACTATGCAAGGATCTAGAGATTTCAGACCTACCATTTATTAGCTCAAACATCAAAAGACATGAATGCTTTAAAAGTATCAACATCAGCTTCTCTCTGACAGCATGGTGGGAGTTTCTAAAAATAACGGAGTCTTCATTAATCCCATGCAAACGTACACCTATCTGGAATAACCCTGACATATTACAAAACAATAATATGATTAATTTCCCAGAATGGAGTTGTAAAGGAATTAAATACTTAGAACATATATTAGAGGGAACAGAATTTATCCCATTTGACAGACTAGTTGCACAATATGGGATCAACAAGAAAAGATTTTTAGAATATCAACAAATTAAATCCATAATAAAAAAGAAATTCAACCTCAGTCAAGTTGAATTACAAACACCACCAAGTGCGGCACATCTCCTTACTCTTAAATCCCCCAAATTATTATCTAAAATATACAGAACACTTTCTAAATTAGATGAATCAATATCACTTCCTATTGCAAAGTGGGAAGCAGATTTATCAGTCAGTATAGACCAAAACTTCTGGTCTCAGGTATGCTTAAAAACCTTTAAATTGATTAAAAATCCCAGTCTGCAATTAATACAATACAAAATACTACATAGAGTGCACTATACAGGTCATCGGATGTTCAAGATGGGCTTTACATCTTCAAACAACTGCTCATACTGTCAAAGCAATACACCAGACAATTACATTCACGCTCTTTGGTTCTGTCCACCAGTGCAGAAGTTTTGGCGCGAGATATGTGAAGACTTATCAAAGTGTCTGAAATGTAACATTCCAACTTCCCCCTTAGTGTGTTTGTTGGGCAGCTTAGATAATGTCACTTCAGAAAAGAATATAGCCCATATGGTTTTCCCTGCCCTATGCATAGCCAAGAAAACTGTCCTCATGAACTGGAAAAATAAAAACAATCTTAATTCTAACCAATATAGAAATTATCTATTAGATTACATTAGTTTTGATACAGCCTCTGCCACCACATCAGATCAATTGCTCTGGGCTCCTTTGATCAGCTCCATCACCTAGTGGGGGTGGGGGGTCATAGTTTGGTCCAGCCTTCAATGTTGTGATTGGTGTGGGGGTAGGGACAGGCTTAGGGCGTCGGGGGTTTCCCCGGAGGCATCTTCGTTGGGGGGCTCAACCCGGGGTAGCGGTCATGTCCGGTTGGGGGCTTTTCTGACTATTTCCTCGTGGCTGCGTGCAGCGGGGCTAGGGGAGGGTCTGTGCTGATGGACGTGGGTTACTGACCTGGTAGCCTGTCTGCCCCTGGGTGGGTCCGGGATGGGCGTGAGGGTCTGGGGGCGCGCCGTCTCTGGGCCGGGGCCCTGGCCGGGCCTCGGGGCCTTGGGTCCTGGTTTGTGTGTTGCCGGGGTTGTGGGCGGGTGGGTGCATGGGGGCCCATCCCTGGCGCAGGGTGCTGCCGGTGTGTCGAGCCACCTGTGGGGCTCTTCAACCGGTGGGGAAGATTGTCACACCTTGCAGGAGCTTTCCTCTCCTCAGGAACTCTCTGCAGGAGGGGGAGATACAGGAGAAGTGAAGGAAGATCTCAGCCTGGGTGTCTATTGTCTCATGTAGTCTGGAAGATGAGTGGATGGTGGGGTGGGTGCAGTTTTCTCTATGGTGGGTTTAGGTGGACTGTCCCGGGCTCTGTGGGGCCGGGGGGGCGCTGCTGCGCTGGGCCCCGGTCTGGATGGGCCTGAGCCCCCTTTCCCTGGTGGGTCGCGGAGTATGGGAGTGCCTACTGGGGTCAGTGGGGGAGCTGGCCCCAGGGAGGGGTCACCTGCCCCTCCCTTCCTTCCCTCCCCATCTCCAGCTGCCTCCCTCTTCCCGCTCCACCACAACCACCCACACATGCAGGGCCTTGGAGTAGGGGTATGTCACCAGGGTGCAGAGGAGGCTACCCCCCTCTGTCCCCTTCTGGCTGCCTCTGCCTCAATTTTATCCCACAACTTAGACATTCACATTACTCACACCCTCATTACACATACATATAGGATCTTGGGGGTGGGCACGATACACGGAGTCCAAGTTACCATCAGGGTGTACACCTCACACCTGGCATCGTTGCCCACCTCTCAATATTAAATACACGTAGACATTGAGGGCTAGCAGGAGGGACTATGCGCTTACCTGCTGCTCTCTGGCAGGTAGCTCCATGCCCTCCTGGGTTTTAATTGCACCTTAGAACACACATGCATCAACACTACTATAAGCGGGTGGAGGGAGGTTTGGAGTCTTCTCTCACCCCCATTCTCTGCGGCCTGCTGGAGCGGGGGGGCTAGGAGGAGTTGGCCGTCCGACTGCGGTCTGGGGTGTGGGGCCTCCCTGCTGCTGCGGAGTCGGGGCGGTCTGCCTCTCCCCACCGCAGGGAAAAGGGTAACACCACCTGGGTCTGGGTGCTGCAGTTCCCCCCTCCAGGGGCAAGGGTACCTCGACCCGGTTTGTAGAGTACGCTTGGGGAGTGTGATCGTGTGTACAGCGTCTCTTTATGTCTGTCTCCACGTCGGTTGAGTGTGAAGTGCATATGAGAGCATGAGGGTGGGAATAGATGTTTGTGTCTGTGTGTGCCTGTATGTGGGCAGGGATAGCTCAGTAGGTAAAGTGGTCGCCCCATGATCGGAAGGTCGGCGGTTCGAATCCACTTAACGGCTACCCTGAGGTACCCCTGAGCAAGGTACCGTCCCTACACACTGCTCCCCGGGCGCCTGCTTAGTGGGCTGCCCACTGCTTCACTGAGTGAATGGGTCAAATGCAGAGAAAAACAAGTAATTTCCCCATGGGGATCAATAAAGTATCCATTATTATTATTATTATTATTATTGTCTATGTCTATATGTCAGGTTGGGTATCAGACGCCACCTCTCTGGGGACATCTCGGGCCCTCCAAGGTTTGGAGGCCTATCTCCACCCACCACCACTTCCTCTGCCGGTGGCGGACTCCCTCAGGTGTCGGTGCGTTGGTGGTTCTTTGTATCTGGGGGTGGGCATCCGGGAACACACCGGCTCACTCCTTAGCGGCCGCTTATTGGGGCTCGCTCGGGCCACTTCGGAGGTGGGGTGCCCCCAGCCTCTCGGCCTGGGGCTCGGTCACTCAGGCACAGCTGGCTGCCGGCGGACCTCACAGACGCGTCGCTGCAACTCCCCCTGGCTTCTGCTCCGCGGCTGCTGAGTGAGCCCTCATCTGGGACTCTCCTTAGCTCTTACTGGGACAGTGGTGCGGCTGCCCCTCTGTGGGTCTTCCTTGGTCTCTTGTGTTCTGGGGGCCTCTGCATGTCTGGAGTTTTGATCTCCTCCATACCTGCTTGATACCATAGAGCACAGGGCTGTGGCTCCCCACACTCCCTAGCAGATCATTACATGGAGATTTATTGCAAGCTAGTTTATTGTGATGGTGCTTTTTTTTTCTTATTATGTTGCTCTTTGTTGTTTGCTTTCTCCTCTGTTTTTTTTTCTCCATACAGGTGACTCAGGAGTTTTGTTTTTTTATTTGTTTGTTTTTTTTCTCTCTTCCCCCCCTTCTCACAGTCTCTTCTCCCCTTTGGTTTTCTTTCTTTCTCTCCCTCTCTTTCTTTCATTCTTTCCCCCTGTCCTATCGCACAGTCATGTCTGTCCCGTTTGTAGCAACTGAAAATAAAATAAATTCATAATTATAATAAAGGTCAATCAAATGGACCAATATGGCAAGGTCATGATGATCCACTTGGTAAAATAAATCCGCTTGGCATCTTTCTTGGCCTTAAGACAACAATTCTGATGGCTATAGATCCAAACGGGACAAAAAAAAAAAATATGATGATGTATTTTATCTGGATACTGCAGCTGAGCAGAATAAATGTGGTGTGTTTAATAGAATTGCTTTTTTTAGAACTACAAGTAAGCCATAGAATATTTTAGCCTGTACAGGAAGCCAAGAAAGGTTATTATGCATTTTATCAATATTAGTATAGTATGAACATCTTCACACTAATCTGGACGCCTTATTCTGGACTAACTGAAGTCTGTTAAGATCTGTCTTATTAGCTGCTGACCAAATGATTGAACAATACTCCAGATGAGACATTACTAGTGCATTAATGACATCTTTCATAATGAAGAAGTGATACACAAAGAGCATTTCATAGCCATAGCTATGCCTTGTCGGCAGAGTTATGTGACATTAGTGATGTTTGTACTTTCAGCGTTAACTTGGTTTTAAAGCCTTTAAAATATACGCCGTTCAATAGTCGACCTTAATCTGACAGAGAATGTGATGATTTTGTGGATAATTAAAGTCAGTCATATATCCACAAACACAACAAGCAGAAAGTCAGTGATGCTGCTCGGTTTGCAGTCCTGAACATCACGGCACAAGCAGGATCCACTGCACTGTTAATGTTAGCTGTGTTATATTGCTGCCTCTGTTCGCTGGTGTCGAGCCAAACGCACTTTAACGTGTGTTTGAACGAGCTGACGGTTCACTCGTTAAGCTGAAAGAAAGATGCTTTAATCACAGCAGTCACACATGTGTCCACTGCACCATCTGGAACTCTTCTTGTTTACACTCGTAATAACACAAACACTAAATCCTGCTTCTCTGGTGCTGTTGTGTAGCAGTGTGTACACCTGAGACTGTCACCTGTCTGTCTGTCCTGCACTCTCTCTCTGTTTCTTTTTCTCTGATTGTGGAATAAAAGTATGAACATGTGTTTATAAGTTACACTTGTGTTTGAATCCTGCAGCTCATCACACATTTGATTTCCATGTGTGACGACTGCAAGTGTCCAGAGTGAGGACAGACTGAGGGAGCCACTGCTGCACATCATCTGTGAGGCTTTGCAGCCCTGATGATCCACCAGGACAAACTCAGCAGTGTCTGAGGAAGAGGAGGAGGAAGAGCCAGCAGCAGCTGACAGATGGAGAGAATAGACAGACTGTTCCCTGTTTGTGAAGGACTGCTAGGAAAGTTTAACATAACTGTCTGTCCTGAGTCTTATTAGGTAATGTTCAAATAATGTGATCATCCCAGTGTTTCCAGTGTGGGAGAAAGTACTCAGGGCCTTCAAGTTACACACTATAAAAGGCAGCAACAAGTTTAATGTTCAGAAACCTAAAGTCTGTATCAGCAGCAGAATGGAGCTAAAAATAAATGTTGGTTTCAGTTCTATGAAGCTTTGAGTATTTTGGATCAGTAGCTGCTGTGTTTGTTGCATCAATTCAATTTAAATCAATTCAATTTTATTTATATAGCGCCAAATCACAACAAAAGTCGCCTCAAGGCGCTTCATAGATACAGAGAAAAAAACCCAACAATCATATGACCCCCTATGAGCAAGCACTTTGGCGACAGTGGGAAGGAAAAACTCCCTTTTAACAGGAAGAAACCTCCGGCAGAACCAGGCTCAGGGAGGGGCGGCCATCTGCTGCGACCGGTTGGGGTGAGAGAAGGAAGACAGGATAAAGACATGCTGTGGAAGAGAGACAGAGGTTAATAACAGATATGATTCAATGCAGAGAGGTCTATTAATACATAGTGAGTGAGAAAGGTGACTGGAAAGGAAAAACTCAATGCATCATGGGAATCGCCCGGCAGCCTACATCTATTGCAGCATAACTAAGGGAGGATTCAGGGTCACCTGGTCCAGCCCTAACTATATGCTTTAGCAAAAAGGAAAGTTTTAAGCCTAATCTTGAAAGTAGAGATAGTGTCTGTCTCCCGAATCCAAACTGGAAGCTGGTTCCACAGAAGAGGGGCCTGAAAACTGAAGGCTCTCCCTCCCATTCTACTCTTAAATACTCTAGGAACAACAAGTAGGCCTGCAGAGCGAGAGCGGAGCGCTCTAATAGGGTGATATGGTACTACAAGGTCATTAAGATAAGATGGGGCCTGATTATTTAAGACCTTGTATGTGAGGAGCAGGATTTTGAATTCAATTCTGGATTTAACAGGAAGCCAATGAAGGGAAGCCAAAACAGGAGAAATATGCTCTCTCTTTCTAGTCCCTGTCAGTACTCTTGCTGCAGCATTTTGGATTAGCTGAAGGCTTTTCAGTGAGTTTTTTGGACATCCTGATAATAATGAATTACAGTCGTCCAGCCTGGAAGTAATAAATGCATGAACTAGTTTTTCAGCATCGCTCTGAGATAGGATATTTCTAATTTTAGAGATGTTGCACAAATGGAAGAAAGCAGTCTTACATATTTGTTTAATATGTGCGTTGAAGGACATGTCCTGGTCAAAAATGACTCCAAGGTTCCTCACCGCGTTACTGGAGGCCAAGGTAATGCCATCCAGAGTAAGAATCTGGTTAGATACCATATTTCTAAGATTTTCAGGGCCGAGTACAATAACCTCAGTTTTATCTGAATTAAGAAGCAGAAGGTTAGCGGCCATCCAGGTCTTTATGTCTTTAAGACATTCCTGCAGTTTAACTAATTGTTGTGTGTTATCTGGCTTCATGGACAGATAGAGCTGGGTGTCATCTGCATAGCAGTGAAAATGTATGCTATGTCTTCTAATGATACTGCCTAAGGGAAGCATGTATAATGTAAACAGAATTGGTCCTAGCACTGAACCCTGTGGAACTCCATAATTAACCTCAGTGTGTGAAGAGGACTCTCCATTTACATGCACAAATTGGAGTCTATTAGATAGATATGATACAAACCACTGCAGCGCAGTACTTGTAATACCTACAGCATGTTCTAATCGCTTTAATAGGATATTATGGTCAACAGTATCGAACGCTGCACTGAGGTCTAGCAGGACAAGCACAGAGATGAGTCCACTGTCAGAGGCCATAAGAAGATCATTTGTAACCTTCACTAAAGCTGTTTCTGTGCTGTGCTGAGCTCTGAAACCTGACTGAAACTCTTCAAATAAACAATTCCTCTGCAGATGATCTGTTAGCTGTTTGACAACTACTCTTTCAAGGATTTTTGATATGAAAGGAAGGTTGGAGATTGGCCTATAATTAGCTAGACTGCTGGGTCTAGAGATGGCTTTTTGAGTAAAGGTTTAACTACAGCCAGCTTGAAGGCCTGTGGTACATAGCCGATTATTAGAGATAGGTTGATCATATTTAAGATCGAAGAATTAATTAATGGCAGGACTTCTTTGAGCAGTTTTGTAGGAATGGGGTCTAAAAGACACGTTGATGGTTTGGAGGAAGTAATTATTGAAGTTAACTCAGAAAGATCAATTGGAGAAAAAGAGTCTAACTTAACATCAATGGTACTAAGAGTAACTGTAGATAATATTACATCTGTGGGATGATTATTGGTAATTTTTTCTCTAATGATAAAAATTTTATTTGTGAAGAAGTTCATGAAGTCATTACTAGTTAACGTTAAAGGGATGGTTGGCTCAAAAGAGCTCTGACTTTTTGTCAGCCTGGCTACAGTGCTGAAGAGAAACCTGGGGTTGTTCTTATTTTCTTCAATCAGTGATGAATAGTAAGATGTTCTGGCTTTGCGGAGGGCTTTCTTATAAAGCAGCAAACTATTTCTCCAGGCTAAATGATGATCCTCTAGATTTGTGACACGCCATTTCCTCTCCAGATTACGAGTCATCTGCTTTAGGGTACGTGTTTGAGAATTATACCACGGAGTCAGGTACTTCTGATTTGAGGCCTTAGTTTTCACAGGAGCTACAGTATCCAGAGTCGTACGTAGTGAGGAGGTGAAATTATTAACAAGATAATCGACCTCTGTTGGGGTAGCGTTCAGATAGCTGCTCTGCTCTGTGTTGGTACAGGGCATTGGAGATGATAACAGTGGGTGGATTATATTCTTAAACTTAGTTACAGTGCTTTCAGAAAGACATCTACTTTGATAAAGTCTACTCTCCACCTCTGTGTAATCAATTATTGTAAAAGTAAATGTTATCAGGAAATGATCAGACAGGAGAGGGTTTTCAGGAAACACTGTTAAATGTTCAGGTTCGATGCAATATGTTAAAACAAGATCTAGAGTGTGATTAAAGTGGTGGGTGGGTTCTTTTACATTTTGAGAGAAACCAATTGAGTCTAATAACAGATTAAATGCCATGTTGAGGCTGTCATTCTTCGCATCTACATGGATGTTAAAATCACCCACAATAATTATTTTATCTGAGCTCAGAACTAAATTAGATATACAGTCTGAGAAATCAGACAGAAACTCTGTGTAAGGCCCAGGTGGACGATAGATGATAACAAGTAAGACTGATTTCTGAGTTTCACAGCTGGGGTGGACAATGTTAAGCATCAGGCTTTCAAATGAATTAAAAGTCTGTCTTGGTTAGGGATGGGTATCGAAACCCGGTTCTTGTTGAGAACCGGTTCCCACTGTTTCAATTCCTTGGAATCGTTTGCCATTTTTGCAAACGATTCCCTTATCGATTCCAGTCGCCCCGAATGACGTCACCACGTTGCGGAGCGTCATTTACCTGGCAGGAAACACGGCGCCAGCGGCTCAAATGCTCAAAAGCTTGGTTATACTTTACGAGAACGGATGACAACAGGGCAACTTGCAATACTTGCAAAGTAGATATTTCATTTAAGGGAGGAAACACTACGAATATGCAAAAGCATTTGCTCACAAAACACGTGATAACCTTAAATGAATGTCGTGTTTTTAATTCCGCTCCGGACTCGTGAATCTCAACCCAGCAGCAGCAGTAACGTTTGCACGTCCTCTCCCGTTAATGCGGCAGGTAAATAATCAACTAACAGTGCATATTATGTTAGCGCGATCTGCCTTATTACAAACCTGCCATTACTGTGCATTTAGGGGACCGTGATGAGACAGACAGAGTCTGGCTGGCTCAGATGCTGGCAGTTCTCACTGCAGTCTACCGGTAGCGTCTCCTTTCAGGCCAGGATAGACGAATGTCACCGAGCAGTGACTGAGTTTGTGGTCAAAGGCTTGCACCCGTTTGCCACAGCAGATGCCCCCGATTTCACTTTGGTAAGTGAATGTGTTTAATTGTAGGCAGGGACATTACTGGATATTCTTGTGTAATTGCTACAGAATAATTTATGTTACACTTTGTTATTGCTACAGGAGAATATTTATTTTATTATTTTACATTTACATTTTTTTCCTGGGGACCCTGTGACACCCCATTGAAGAGCCGCAGGCTGGATCTCTTAAGATCTCACTGTTGGGTTTGTAAGGCCATGTTACTCCTAAATTTCTATCTTGTTCAAAGAGAAGATAAAAAATAAAGTTCTAAGCTAATCGACCTCAGTGTTCTCCTTTTTTAAAAATAAGAATCGATAAGAGAATCGATAAAGAATCGAATCGTTAAACAGAATCGAAAATGGAATCGGAATTAGGGCTGGGCCATATTATACCGTTCACGGTAATACCGGTATAAAGTTAGGCAACGATAGGAAAATGAAATATCGCGATAGAATATGAGTAAAACGCGCATGCGCAGTGCCTTTGTTTTCATACGCACATGGCCGATTGTTGAGTGAAACAAATGAACCAGAATTGGTTTGTAAAAATGGTGCAACTTCAGTGATGTGGAACTGGTTTGGTGTTTGTCCGTCAGATACACAAAGCACATTTTTTGCAGAACATGCAAGCGGCCGTCGTTATTGTCGTATTTGTCGGACTAAGATGCTCTTAAATCTGGGAGTAATCTGGGTCCTAAACTCCGTATGCTATAGGTCAAACGAACACTGCAGCATCACCTAGACTTAAAAACTGTCTAAATTCTTTCATCTTTAATAAAACGATCAGCATTGCTGCTTTACCAGGTGTAACTATGAAGTTTAGCTTCCAGGCATCCATGAAAACAAAAGTTATTACATTTAACGGAGTTAGAAGTTAGCAGGAAGCTAGCGGAAGTTAGCTCACTAGTTTTGCTAGTTACCCAAGCATGATATAGCATGTTCTGACAGAGATTTTTGGAAAAATTCAAACGTACAGCTCTGCTATCACTTCCAACATAAATGAAGACAGGAAACTAAACAGCAGTGACGTTTGTAGGGTTACTGAAGGTGGGCTAACTGGTATATAACGATATGCTACGTGATCGCTAGCAACACAGCTATGTTAGCATAACATAAACAGTGAAGCTGGAGGACGAACACCAACACTTTTCCACTTAGAAAAGTTAACGTGCCTGATAGTTAGAGACAAATGCAATCGCATGGCAGGTTGCTGTAAACGGACCAAACTTCAGTCAGGAGAACAACTGAGATAATCCATCCACAATACAAGGTTAGTCATTAATATACTGCAACAACATGGGAATAGAACAGCTGCCAGAGAATTCAACATTAATGAATCAATGGTACAGAAGTGGAGGAAGCAAGAAGAATGAGTTTAATAAAGTTTGATTTATCTGACTGCTTTGTTTCGCTTAATGTGCCTTATAATCACGTGCACCTTATGGTCCGAAAAATACGTACTGCACACTGCAGTTTAATGTTGCAAAGCACCTCTTTTTAACTTCAGTCGATATTATACATGGTTATGCTCAGGATATGTCAGCCCATTTCTACTGGAAATGCCTTTTGGTTAAACTTTCAGCAAGGAATTTGCATTTGCACTGTTACATTTTTATAAAGCTTAATGTACATAAAAACCAGCTTCTTGTTTAAGTGAAAATAAATGGAAGGTTGTCTTTTTGCGCTAGTAATGTTGTGGAGTTGTATTTTGTCTCGCATCAATTATATCGTCAGTTATATCGTTATCGCAAATTTTCAAATATATATCGTGATAAATATTTTTGGCCATATCGCCCTGCTCTAATCGGAATCGTTAAAATCTTATCAATACCCATCCCTAGTTTTGGTCTTTCATTAATTAATAGGCTGGTGTGAAAAATTGCTGCCACACCGCCCCCTCGGCCTGTGCTTCGAGATTTCTGGTAGTTAGAATGACTCGGGGGTGTTGATTCATTTAAACTAACATAATCATCCTGCTGCAACCAGGTTTCTGTAAGGCAGAGTAAATCAATTTGTTGATCAATTATTAAGTCATGTACTAACAGAGACTTGGAGGAGAGAGACCTAATATTTAATAATCCACATTTCACTGTTTTACTCTTTGGTTCAGATGTGGATACTGTATTGTTCTTTCTTTGTAATTGTTTATGTTTAAGTTGTTTGTTGCTGGTTTTTAGTTTGTTTTTTGTCTTTTTGGAAGCTGACACAGTCTCTATGGAGATGGGGGTTTTTTTTGGGGGGGGGGGGGGGGGGGGGTAGCAGGAGGAGAGAAGCTGCAGAGAGGCGTGTAAGACTGCAACTCTGCTTCCTGGTCCCAACTCTGGATAGTCATATTTTGGGGGGGTTTAATAAATTTGTCCATATTTCTAGAAATGAGAGCTGCTCCATCCAAAGTGGGATGGATGCCGTCTCTCGTAACAAGACCAGGTTTCCTCCAGAAGGTTTGCCAATTATCTATGAAGCCCACATCGTTTCTGGGACACCACTCAGACAGCCAGCAATTTAAGGAGAACATGCGGCTAAACATGTCACTCCTGGTCTGATTGGGGAGGGGACCAGAGAAAACTACAGAGTCCGACATTGTTTTGGCAAAGTTGCACACCGATTCAATATTGATTTTAGTGACCTCCGATTGGCGTAACCGGGTGTCATTACTGCCGACGTGAATTATGATTTTACTGAATTTACGTTTACCCTTAGCCAGCAGTTTTAAATTTCCATCAATGTCGCCTGCTCTGGCCCCTGGAAGACAATTGACTATGGTTGCCGGTGTCTCTAGCTTCACATGTCTGAGAACAGAATCGCCAACGTATTGCTGTAACTGTTTATATGCTTTATATATTCTGAGCTAAGTTGATCTATAGTGTTACATCATATTCTATAAGGATGTTATGTGTTTGTAGACTTTCTGCCCAGTTTGACCCATTTAGCAGAAGTCAGCCTGTTTAAGGCTCTGATATCTATTCTGTGTGACTTAAAGCAGTTATGACATGGTCTGATTTTCTCACCCAATAAAGGAATATTTCATATATCAGTCTACTCTTCATTCTATCAGACACAGTTATCACAGCTCCTACATTTGCTTTTTTACACATATATGTAAGCACTGAGCCAAATTTAGTACCAACATATTAAATGAACAATATTTGTCTCTTATATATGATACATCTATATACACGCTGTCACAGATACTTGTCTGTGAGTGAAGTGATTAATATAATAACTATAATATTGGTCATATTATATTTACATTACCACAGTGAGATGACTTTAGTCTCATGAACAACATCAGCTAATTGTTATTTACAGCTAATCTTAAACGACTGTTCAGCACAGAAATGAAGCCCAACAATCATGTTTCACAGTCCTGTGGTCTCAGCCTCAGATACTCATCAAATCACACAGAGCTCATGTAGAAACAAATGAACTAAATATGTTCTCCTTCATTTCTGTCAAACACAGCTGTATGAAACGTTTCCAGCTGTTAGTATCATGGTTGCTAGGCAACCTGGGCAGCGCGACGGAGGCTAGACGTCCCATTTCACGAGCCTACGAGCCTCGCACTTCGGCCTTAGCGGTCTTTGAGTACGCGGCCCTTGAGGACTTTAAAGCTGCAGAACCTGAATCGGGATACAGCCATGATGATCTCCAGCCTCGTGCTCGCCAACATTCTCACCTGAGTTAAGAAGACTGTTAGAGTATTGTTGATTGTCATTTATGCTTAGAAACATTTACTCACATATGCTTAGAAGTATATAATCATTTGTAGATTTAAAGAATGTCTCATCCTAAGAGGTCTGTAATAACTCTGTGTAGCATGAAGAGAGGAGAGATCGTATCTTCCCTTGCTGATTTATGGTAGGATTAACGTAGCTATGTCTGTTCTAGTCTGAGTGCTTTTCTGTTCAGATGACCTGCTGGACTTCCTTACCGGGGGGGGGGGTCTAGTCTACCCTCTTCCTGACCAAGGATGTTTGCTTGTGTGCTTTTATGACCCTTTGATCAGCAGTACCTCACACACACACACACACACACACACACACACACACATACACACACCCAGGCAAGGTACTCTTTGTGTGTATGTGGACGTCATATGTTAATGAACCTATGCATATTCATGTAACCTCAATAAAAGGACAGTGGTATGGGAGGACGGACGAGACCAACTGGAGTCAAGCGGTTGTCCAGTTCTCTCCCGTGCACGAGTAACATGAAGAAGCTTGCCTACAAGTGTCTTGCTTTTGCAGTGTAATTATATTGTCTTCAACGTTCCAGCGAATAGGTTTATACTCTAAAACCTATCAAAGACGATCACTGAAATGGTCTCAGCAGGTCCTTTGATGACAGCAATGAAATGCAGTGGTAAGGCTTTTTGGGGATTAAGTTCGTTTTCATGGCAAAGAAGGACGATGCAGTTCATCTGATCACTCCTCATAACATTCTGGAGTGCAGGCAAAATGCTATTATAAAAACTTAAGCAGCAACTTCTCCAGGTTCCAATATTTATGCAATTCTCAAACCTTTTGGCCACGACTGTATAACCTCTTCTGAAGTTTAGTGGATATTATACATGGTTATGCTCAGGATGTGTCGGCCAGTTTCCACTGGAAACGCCTTTTGGTTAAACTGTCAGCGAGGAATTTGCATTTGCACTGTTACATTTTTATATAACTTTAATGCACATAAACAACAGCTGCTTGTTTCAGTGAAAATACATTGATGGGTTTTTAATAAAGTTGTGGAGCTGTAAAGTATTTTGTCTGGTGTCAATTCTATCGTCAGCTACATCGTTATGGCAAATGTTCAAATGTATATGGTGATAAATATCTTTGGTCATATGGTCCTGCTCTGTCTGTCACCTTCTGTGTTGAGCTCATTGTTTCCTCTGTAGTGGCTGAGCTGAGTCCAAGTAGCTGAAAATGTTCCTCTGCTGCTCCGTCAGACTCTCCTCCTCCTGCTGATCAGCTGGGACACAAAACAGATCTTTGTTAGGCTCCACACTGCACTGAAGAGTCAAAGTGTCTCATATGTTCATCTGACAAGTAAAAGAACACATTTTTGTTTCCCGAGGTGGGCAACTTGTTGGAAACAAACACAAAAGCTTTGAGCACTGATACCTGCCATTGCTGCCATTGAAAGATGCAACGCCAGCAATGTGGATTGTCAAGACTCAAACCAATCATCAAGCAAAGACAACAGGGATCATTTGTTTCTGTTTATTTAGCATTCACAGCATTTGTAGTTGCCTTCTGTGCAGGGGAAGTCCACGCACACTGTGTGGTACCGCCATCCGCAGAAGGTGCATTCAACCTCTGTAAGAGAAACGAGATTGTCTGAGACTGAAATGATATTCACTAAAGAAGTGGTGATTTGTAAAACTTCACATTTTGATCCGGGACGTACTCTGCATGAAAACAAGCGCTCACTCTTCCTGCTCAACAAATGACAAGGGCGGAGCCTTATACCACGTGATACAGAAGCTGTGCCGTGTGATGCTAAAATTAGCAGGGAAACAACAACGGAGAGCACGTCAGGGATGACGAGAAAGTGACAGGAGAAAATCCGTCCCGGTCAACCACCCAAACATTAATAACGGGAACCTTATACAGCGCTTCCCTATACACGTCGAACTCCCGCAGGCACAAAGACATCACGGAGGCTATCACTTATCACCTGACCAAAGATATGGCTCCATCAACACTGTGCAAAACGAGGGATTTAGGAAAACGATCAACACCCTAGACAAACGCTACACAGTGCCGTCCCGCAACTATTTTTCTATTGTTGCACTACCTGCTCTGTACACGCAGCGTCGAGCAACGGTGGAGACGGAATTTCAAGCAGGACAACATTTTGCTGCAACAACAAAACGTGAGACATTTGTTGTTTTATGTTTATTTATTGTTATGAGAGAATCATGATCTCAATTCTAAGCCAAAAAATCGTGATTCTCATTTTATGCAAAATCGTGCAGCCCTAACATTAACACAAAACTATTGTTTCACCAGAGAAACACACATGAAGAGAGAGAGAGAGACAATAACAGCTACCAAACAGTCGTCATAATTCGTCACACAATGAGAAAAGGACAAATCAACAAGTAACAATGACTAATTAATATTAAAATCTGTAACATAATGTATTGTTTGGAGTTTAGTCTGATTGGTTCAGGATGACCTGCCATTATCCAATCACACGTCTGCTTACCTGCATCTTTTCTCTTTTTTCTAACCTGAGCACCTGATGGCTTTGAACTTTTGTTGTCCATCTTCCATTGGTTTGAATTTTGCGCTCCAGTACAAACACAAATCCCCCAACCCGAGGATCAGCACAATTAACCTAACAGACCTACACCTTAGTTCACAGATTCACTTTGTCTAAGGTTGATTTCTGGGATTTCACACAACCCAGGATTCAGATCGTGAATCCATGATGGGCTTGGATTTACATCATTATAAATGAAATGTGCTCTACTTGGAAGCAGCCGGCCCCGTCCCTTTTGACGGCTTGTGTGAGACTTTAAATCATCAAACTGTAAATTATAAATTTAAATTGTTATTGATCCTTTACCCCGAGTCCTAAAGTGTAGATTTATTTTCTTACTCTTCTTATATTTATTGTTTGTTTACTTGCACCGCTGTAACTGCAGCCTCGTCGTCTCGTCTCTCTATATGCTGGACTGTCTGTAGCGGAGATGACAATAAAGTTTACTTTGACTTCAGCAGCGCGCAGGCGCACCGAGGGCTCTCGCGCTCACTTTATAGAATTTAGAAAAAACATCAGTGCAGATTATAAGTCTGTATCATAATATCTGTTTGTTGTGTTGTTTTTATTTTGTTTTGCGAGTTGGTTATTAGATGCCGCTCCAGCCAGCCAGAGACTCCCCGCCGCCCCGCCCTCTCCTCCCTGTGCCCCCAGCAGCAGGCGCACCTCGCAAACGGAGGGCGCCCTTACTCCCAG
This sequence comes from Aulonocara sp. 'chitande type north' Nkhata Bay, assembly GCF_057382095.1. Classification (NCBI taxonomy): domain Eukaryota; kingdom Metazoa; phylum Chordata; class Actinopteri; order Cichliformes; family Cichlidae; genus Aulonocara; species Aulonocara sp. 'chitande type north' Nkhata Bay. The sequence goes on from NC_141346.1 coordinate 69,501,933, forward strand.
CAAATGGCTGATAGAAAACCGATCGGTGCCTACGAATTTCCCAATATGCGTTGGCATGACGTCGGGGAAGCATGGGTACGACCGATTATTTTCTTTTTTTCTTGCCAATGCCCGTGATGCCCCCCCCCCACCACGATGCATTCTATTGGTTTGCACACTTACACACACCCAGCTGTGGTTTCCTGTTTTGCTGGACTCTGGAGAGCCCCGCCTTTAACGCTCTTCTCTCACAGAGAGCAACAGAAAACTTGGAAAAACTCCAGATTGACTGAACTCAGTTCAAAGTTACCTTGACACCTTTAGATGTGAGACGTAGTGATGGCCAGCTTGAAGCTGACGCTCCGGTGCGTGTGTCAGAAAGATCAACGCGCTGCTTCAGAAGCACCGTGTCGAGGCTTGATTCGTTTGGCCAGAGTCACGTGATCAGTGACGTCTGAAGCTTCGTTTAGAACGTACCTTTTTTTAAATCGAACTTTATTGAAACACAATGAGTAGCCGTCAACATACAAACAGATGAAGTTTACAAAAGAACAGAACATGAACATACAGAACCAGGAGTAAAAAAATTATGATATGAGTAGGCGAAAAAAATCAACATATTGTAACGTGCAGTGGAGATGAAGCCAGCCGCGGAGGTGTGCAGGTGGATAGCGAATGAGCAACAGCTTCTGACTTTCCAAAAAGTACTCATTTATTTACAATATCAAAAATAAAAGTGCTACCTCTACCACACATTACTAAAGAGCACACTAGTCTGCGTACACATGGGAGCATCCATTACAGGAGGAGTGCGAAGAAGAACAAAAGGGGGTGACACCAGTCGTGAGACAGGAGGCGCCGCCATGTGGTGATACACTGCATTACAATAGCAACTGTTACAATATAAATATTGTTCTGAGAGGCTTTTTGTTGGTTGAGTCTGAAATTGATTGTATGTACAATTCATATCCTTATAAAAAGGCAGAAATATGGTGTTTTATTAATAAACTTACATTTATGGATATAAAATAGCTAAAAGTATTAACATGCCTCAGAGAAATCACTAATAACACTAAGGGCTGGACGGATTTGATTTGCATTCTTCAAGAAGAGTGTGGTGTCATCAGCTAGCTGGCTGATGATGAGCTCCTTATCAGCTGTGCTGATTCCTTGTATAACAGGTCAAATCTCGGGGTGGAGTCTTAATCATTTTAATTGAGCTATTGCCATTCGTGTACAAGGTTTTGATAGCTTTACAGAAAAATGCCAAATTTTTCCAAAGAGTGGAAAATAAATTGATGTTCAATTGTATCAAAAGCCTTTTAAAAATCCAGGAAGAGAATGAAGCTATAGTCAGATACCAAATCAGAGTAATCAAGTAGATCTAAAACCAGTCTCATGTTCTTAGAAAGGTGTCTGTTTCTCATAAAGCCTGATTGTGTCTCATCGATAATTGTGTCAAAGAACTCTTTCATTCTGTTAGCAAGTACTAAAGCCATAATCTCATAGTCATCATTGAGCAGACAGATGGGTCTCCAATTATCAATAAGAAGTAAGTCTTTGTTTGGCTTTGGAATAAGTGTTATGAGACCCTGAGTAAGAGTAGGAGGGAGGATGTTATTCTCTACACTTCCTATGAAAAGCTGCAGTAAGAACGGAGCCAGGAGATTAGAAAATGATTCATAAAACTCTGCAGTTAAACCATCTGTGCCGGGAGATTTGTTGGCCTTAAGTGCAGAAATAGGATTACAAACGTCCTCCACAGTCAGAGGGCTGTCACAGTGACTTCTATCTTGCACAACAATAGTTTTTAGGTTTTTAATATTATTGAGAAACAGCGTTGAGACATATATATATATATATATTCTACTTTTCTAAATGATTGACTATTTCAATGGAGAACCTAAATGACACGGACCCGTGTTTGTTATTACATATCTCTATTTTGAATGTGACAAGTCTATCATTGCCTGTTATTCATAGGTATTAACAGAGTTTTTGGCCTTTTTTTCCATCTATAAAAGCTAATTGACTCTTTACAGCCTGCTATGGTTAATAATAACATGTTCAGTCATGAGTGAAATCAAAGCTTTTCTTCACTTTAGCATTTAACATTCCCAACAATATAATGTGATACCTTAATTAAAACACAGCTAATAAAACACAATTTTCTTAATGCAAACATCAGTGACTCAACATTAGCAACCAAAGGGTTCAGTCTGCAGCTCACACTCATGTGAAGCTACAGCCTCCCCCTTTAGTCTCTGTCATCCTTCTGCTCCTGCACAAACAAAGCAAGACAAAACCTCCACCCTTCTTCTACAGGCTGGGTGAATTGTTGTGGACATTCACTAATCCTAAAGTCGGCACCGTTTTTGTCTCAGTATCAAGTCAGTTAAACTTTTAGTCGTCAGTCCGTCACAGTCCAGTCACATGCATACATCCACACACATTCATACCAGATATTGCTGATAATGGAGTCTCACGCGCAGCCTATTCGAGCCTCCATCACCAGCAAGATGACGTCATCATTTTAAAGGAAAACAGCTCCTTGTTTTTGGACTGGATTGACTCGCTGCAATCCTTTTAGGCTCAGGACTTCTCATGTGATCAATGTCACATATAAGTGAATTTCTCCCAAGCCCATTATAATCATGGAGAAAAACACTTTGCCACTGTTTCCAGTAAGAATATTTTATAGCGCTTTAAAGTTCAACCTCTCAGGTCTGGATTAAAGAGCTGATTTGTTAAATCGGGAACTCACAAAATACCAAAATATCACCAGCGGTGGATCACACCTCTCAGATGTTCTTATCTCAGTGCACTGTAACAAAAGCACAAACAAACGCAACCAATAAAATACTAATAAAGTAACAAATACTGGGGCCCATTGCAAACATGTCCAAGCATAAAACCATCTTTCTCTCTCTTAGAGAAAGAAAACAATCCAAACCTCACTGATAAAATCAACCTAGTGTCAAGCAAAACCCAAAAATCAACCAAAATTTCACCAGAAAGTTTTTCTCCCTCCCGGGACAATATTGTGCAGGAATACAGGCACCGTAACTCCTTTTGCACTGACAAAAACATGTTGGATTTACTTGATTCAATAGTGGACACTGGTTGCACACAAAGGTTTTGCTTTGGCAGAAACTTAAACAACTGAGTTAAATCAACACAACCTTTTCATATTCAGTAAACCTGCATGTTGTGTTCATAAAACACGATTGAAACATGTTCAGATGGAGTAAGTTGAGCTCCTGGAACATTTTAATCCTTCAATTGAAATTGAATGGGTCTACAACAACTACCATCCTCCTATCTCTATCCTGGTTGCAGCAGGGCTGGGAAATAACCCTGAAGTGATAGGTTACCAGGCAGGGTACACCCTGGACAGCTCACCAGTCTATCAGATAGAAACACACAGCCGTTTACATTCATGGATAATTTAGCCCAGGACCTTCTTACTGTGGAGCAACAGCACTAACCAGCATGCCAACAATGGAGGAAATACAGGAAAGCTATGATTTCCTGTATTTGAGGCAGAATTCTTTTGTTCTTGCCCTTGACAGGTTAATCCACAATAAATAGCAACAGCATGCATGTGGTGTGTGTGTCGTTGTCTGCCTCTTATAACTCCAGTGATTTTCCTGTAGTTTGAAATCTTATGCGGTGTTGACACAATAATTTGTTGTAAACCAGGAAATTCCCAACTGTGGTAGAAAGCACAGCTTAGCCTTAGCAAATGTTCAAAGTAAAGTCGTCACTTCCTGATTTCTGCTTCACTGATAAATATTGTCACACTGGGGTTTTTGCAAATGATATCAGTGAGCACTGTGTGGCAGCTGGAGTCAGACAACTGAAGCTCCCACAATCAAGACCACAAACAGCTTTCAAAGGAGATTTGAAGCTTTTCTGGCAGCAAGCTTCATGATTTATGGGACTGGAACTGGAACAGAAACTACCTGATCACCAATGGTGAGCTGGCATGGAATTATTTTTATGACATTTTATCAAAGTTATAAATAAGCATGCCCATTAACACATAGTGAGTGAGCATGTTGTCTTCCCACGCAGTGAACAGCGGATGCTAATGTTTCTGTCACTTTTTACAGAGTCAAACTCAAAGTAAGGTCAGTGCTTCCACGCTTTAAACGCTGCACGCTCACACTCTCTCCACACTCGATAGATTATCCATTGTTCATCTGCACACAGCTGCGGTTTTAGTAACGCAGTAACGCAGCGTGCTTACGGGAAAGTAACAGTAATCTAATTAGCTTTTTTGCAATAGTAATCCCTCACTTTACTCGTTTCTTGAAAAAAGTAATCGGATTACTGCCCATCTCTGGTTGGAGCTGTGCACTTGTGGGTTCAACCTTGTGTACACGTTTATCTTTGCTGTGTGTACTTGTACCTCTGAGTGGAAGCTGAACTCTTGAGTTCGAGTATCGAAGCATCAGCTGTGACGTTAAAGTCCAAACAGCTCGTTCATTTGACGTGCAAATGAACGAAGGTAACGCCGTTTTCATGTGGATGTGTCACTGAGACACTTTCCACATCCACAGCTCACAAAATGGGAAAACTATAGAAGTATAACAATGAAGAAGTTACTATGTTACGGGTCCCAAGGATGAAGACCTCGATGACAAATATGTTACCTGTAAAAGCAGGTGAAGAGCAGAGTAAGGAAGACACGATGCGTCTCTGCTTTCCTCCAGAACGTGTCTGAGTCTGATTTATTTCACACAAATAAATGCTATAAAACACTAAACATGAGCTTTCAATATACTGTTCAGCTGGTTCCTCATTCACATCAATTACATTTACTTATTTCACAACATCAGTGAAATATACTCTTTTTAACTGGTTCAGTTTCTCAAGTTCACACTTCTTTCCATAACAGCTACATCCTTTTATCATATCAATAAACACATCACATTGTCTTCTGCAGTGTCTTACTGGCTAAACAGTTCTATTCAATAACAGCATTGGTAAATACATTACATTTGTTCCCTCCAGTAATTTACTGGCAAAATCACTATTTAGTGCATCATGAAACACAGCTTGTTGAATCAACCCATGAATGCCTCTGTTAGCTACACAGAGTTGCTCAGAGTGCTTGTGTTACACTAGCTAATCTACTCAGTCACTTTAACAGAACTATTAACATTCACATCTCACAGAACTGATTTGATTGGAGCATTACAACACGTTTGCACAGAGCATAGGAGCGCACTGACTCTGCTTCACGAGCGCTCCACCTAACGAGCGGGCTCGCGGTGCGGTCGCGCGGGACACTCCTCTGGTTTTCTCCCGTGTTTACATATAAATAACTTTGGCGGACCGCCTTAACTCTCCCATTCACATTAACGTGGGTAACCATGGTGACAATAAACAACATTTTCGGTGCGAGCACCGTGTACCGACCTGTAAAAGCAGGTGAAGAGCAGAGTAAGGAAGACACGATGCGTCTCTGCTTTCCTCCAGAACGTGTCTGAGGAAGCAGCGGAAGGTGGGCTCCACTTACTGCTCCCCGAAACCCCGGAGCAAGCACCAAAGTTCCGCCCTCACTGCTTTCTAACATAAAATGAATCCCTGTTACATGGATTTTCTATCCTCTTAAAGAAACTGAAAATAAATACATATAGCAATGAAAAATGTCCCGTTACATGAGTGTTTTACACAAAATAATATTAATGTGGTCATTCCCTCACAGGGGTGCCACAACTACACTGCTGTTTTGACAGAGACACAGTGTGTTTATCTAACTTGGCTGAAGCCAAAGTTCTCCAGACAAATTCAGTCTGTTTCTGCCAAGTGTGAACTCACTGGATGAGCGCCAGATACACAGAATCAAAAAGGGATAAATTACTTTTCTTATGTCATGTTCCCGTCACAAACTGGCTCAAGGAGAGGGGAAGCAGGAGTCCACAGATGAAATGTTCCTATAAATAAAGTGGAATTTATTCAAACTTTACCAAAACTTCAACACATCAAATACAAGCAGTTCAGCAGGGAGTGGATGTGTGTTGCATGTGCCAGGTGGATGCAGAGAGAAGCCAGGGCCACGTTCAAACCTGAACACGCTGCACAGTGTTTTGTTCCATTTGTTAGGGATGAATGAAATGCTTCCTTGAAAGGATGTGTGCAGTCACCAGTGGGCGTGGAAGCATGTGCGCCCTCATTTGGTGGGTGTGCAAGAAAAGTCATCCTGTCACACAGCAATGCCTACATAAATCACACCACTCTGCTTAAAATAATAATGTTTAGTGAAGCAGGTGAAGCAAAGGGCTGCTTTTAATAGGCTGGGAGACCCAGGTGTGCTGCTTTAGCTGCTGAGCCTCTTATGACAGAACAGCGGAGAGTGGTAAGAAGGGAGGAGGGGGTCTGGCTGTGTTTGTGAACGATAGATGGTGTAACTCTGGGCATTTCTCTATCAAAGAGACGCTATGCTGTAAGGACATTGAGCTGCTAGCGGTTAGCATGAGACCGTACTATCTACCACGAGAGTTTACACACGTGATTATGATAGCTGTGTATGTCCCGCCCTCTGCTAACGCTGCAGCAGCCTGTGAGGTCCTGCACACTGTAACCAGCAGACTCCAAACACAGCACCCTCAGGCCCTTTTCCTGATCTCTGGGGACTTTAAAGATGATGTAACCATTTAATTATGGTTACATAATTAATTATGTAATTAATTATGCAAAATGCAAAACGCTCAGCTGTGTCTCCAATCAAAGCTCTGTAACTTCAGAGGTGATGTTCATATGTTGACTAATGGTTTTCTTTCATTTTTGATGTACTGCAGAATATTTGTATAAAATCCAGGCCAGGAAAATCTCCTTCATGTGTTTCTGTGTTTTGTCTTCAGCTACGTTGACACAAAGGCCTCTGCTGTGACGCTCACACCTTTGATAAAGTCTGGAGAGTGTCAGCTTCCTGTTTATAGATACAAAAATATGTAATGTTGTGAACTCTGGCCGCAGCGGCGCAAGAAAAAGGAGAATTACGGGAAGCACTCACAACAGGTAAAATCAAAATAACAAAGTAAAGTACGATAAAATAAAAACCAACAAAAGAACAACACAATATACTTCCCCGTACTGTTACTGCTAACCTCTGTTAACCTAGTAACTCTTACCTTCTAACTGACAGCTGGTCAATAAACGAGCTCCATAAACGCTCCATATTCACCTTTACATGGAATATAAAGGGAAAAGAAGAAACACAGTGCTGTGTCAGCGTTAGACATATAGATATATCCTTGCTTTTAATACATTTGAAGGTGGGTGGGAGAGGTGCTTCTCCGCGTAGTCTACGGTCTCTTTGGGATCGGTAAAGCTTTTCCTCACATCACCATGGGTCACTAACAGCTTTGCAGGGTATAGCAGTCTGTACCTGACGCCGGTCATCCCACGTAGTCTTCCTCTCATATTTGCAAATGCGGCTCTGCGTTTCCAACAGAGGGAGGGAAATCTGGGAGGATGTTTATTTTAAAAACCCTTATACATCAGGTTCTTGTTCTCTGCAGCTTTCAGCAGAATTTCCTCACCAATGTGGTAGTAGTGCAATCTCAAGATGATGGGCCGAGGAAGATGACTTTGTTTGGGACGCTGGCGATTCACTCTATGTGCTCGATCGATGAGTGGCTTCTCCTCGAGAGATAGCGCCTCCGCCAACAGGTGTGAACCAACTCAGTCATCTTGGGTCCCTCTGTGCCTTCTGGTATTCCTGCAGTTCTTAAATTATTCCTCCTGGAGTGCCTCAAGAGCTCCACATCTCTCATCTAACTTCTTTACCTCCGCAGACAAACGCTCCACAGTGGCCTGGAGAGTGGCGATGGTGTCAGAGTGGTTCGAGGCACAGTCCTGCAGTTCAGTCAAAGTGTTATCATGCCTGGCCACGTCGCTTTTTATGTCCGAAATTGAGGGCTGGATGCTCTGGTTCAAGGATGATATCTCGCCTCCTATGGTGGTAGAAATCTCTAATATGCAAGTGTCCAGTGCTAGTTAGTTAGTTCTAGTTCTAGTGGTTAGTGGGGCTTTATTTGATGATTCTAGTGTGTGTTACATTGTTGTCATATTGTTGAGTCGCAGAGCTGTACAGTGTTACAGTTTCTGTAGAGTCTGGTATAAGGAACTCAGATCCCTCTGTGAATAATGTTCACTGAAACTGATCTGTAGTTAATGAACTAGTCAGGATTTACACTAGAGAATGTTTCTGCCATTACATGGCCTGTATTTGTAGAGCGCTTTACTCGTCCCTAAGGACCCCAAAGTGCTTTTTTGCCCAAGGACACAACATGTCCAAGCCGGGGCTCGAACCGGCAACCTTCCGATTACAAGACGAGCTGCCAACTCTTGAGCCACGATCGGCCCACATATTGTTGTCTTTTGTTGCAGACACCAAGTGTTGAGATCCTGTCTCAACCTCCTACATTCTTCCAGCAGGTTACACATTATTTTTTGTATTTGGAATCAAATATATGTGTCAGTTGGGCCTAGTGCAGGGGTCAGCAACCTTTAACACCCAAAGAGCCTTTTGGACCCGGTTTCCACGCAAAGGGTCAGGGTTCGGGAAAACACTGGGAGCCGCAAATACTTTGTGACATCTAAAATGAAGATAACACTGTGTATATTGTTTTTACCTTTATGCTTTGTGTGAACAACTACAGTGTGTTGCTTATGAAATCCATGAAGTGCTACAGAGAAAATTACATTTGATTTATGTAATGAACACATTTTGAGCTCTTAAAGAAATATAACAAAGGAAAGCTGAACTACAATGATCCATGTAGCAAACACAAACTGTTATATCGCCTTTGGGCTTTTGGAGCCTTGACCTGACTTTTAAAAAATAATTGGAAAAAAGCTCTATGCTGCTACAAAATGAAAAATAGATATTTGCAATATTCTGCCTAAGTATGTATTTTACACACATACCTAGTAAATATATAAAACTCACTGTGACACATACTTTAATATTTCGAATCAAAAACAGTTCTTATTTAATTCAGTGACAGCAACGGGGACAAAGCTATTTTTATAACGCTTTGTCCTGCATCTCGGAAATAGAAACCTCCGTCCTGAGGGAAGAAGCTGAAATTCACCCCTTAGATGATGGGAACCATTTTTAAGGATTGATAAAGCCATCCTCTGTACCTGCTCAGAGTACAGGGAGGCTAAACAAGACTGTGGCTCACCTATCAGACGACTGGACCATCTCACTATCTGATTCAGAGAGTTTTTCTCTGTGACAGAGGTCTGACCGAACCATGCCACCAAACAAAAGGATAAAACAGACTCAATAAAAGAACGATAAACAAAGTTAAAATTTTTTGGTCAATGTGGAAATGAACAAGTTTCCTAAGGCAATAAAGGTGCTGGTGACCCTTTTTACAAACTGATTTGCAATTTTGATCAAAGTTCAGTTTTTCATTGATTATGGTCCCAAGATATTTATATGATTGTACTTGCTCTATTTTCTGACCTTTAATTAAAGTGACTCCGTGCCCATTTTGTTGTTTCCTAAAATCAACAACCATGTCTTTTGTTTTAGATATGTTCAGCTGGAGATAAGACTCCTCCCACCACTGAACAAAGTCATCAATGACTGGGCCGTGGTTAGTTTCACCCTCTTTCAGTAAGCTGACAATAACAGAGTCATCTGCATATTTAATAATGACCCTGTTTTCATGTCTGCCCTGACACATGTTTGTATAGAGAGTGAATAATAAGGGCGATAGGACGCAGCCTTGAGGAGAACCTGTGGAGGAGAACACTGGGTCAGACAGAACCCCATTTATTCTCACTCTTTGTGACCTGTCAGTTAGAAAATCTAAAATCCAGCCCAGCAGGTTTTTCCTGATTTCAAACTGTTCTAAAAGTCTTTTAATTAAAATATGGGGCTGTGTTGTATTAAAAGCCGAAGAAAAATCAATGAAAAGAAGTCTTGCAAAAGTCCCTTTACTCTCTACATGTTTAAGAATCAGATTTAGTAAAGTCAAAAGTGCGTCCTCCACTCCTCTGTTGGGCCTGTATGCAAACTGCATTGGATCCAGCTGACCTTCAGTCTCTTCATAATCACATTTCTGAGGATTTTTTCAAAGACTTTCATGACAACTGAAGTGAGGCAACAGGCCTGAAGTCGTTTAGATTTAGGGACAGGAACCACGACTGCTTCTTTGCAAAGAGAGGGCACATGTTGTGTTTGCAAGGATTTGTTAAAAATAACCTGAAATATAGGACTGAGTTCATCAGCACAAGATTTAATTAGGCGGCCACTAATATTATCAGGACCTGGCTCTTGTTCACATTGACTGTATGAAAGGCCTTTTTAACATCGCTGAGTTCAATGATAAAGTGCTGAGTATCTCTCAGTTTCTGTTTCAGTTCCCAAATATCCTCGCTGAAATCAGAAGAACTAAAACGAGCATAAAACATGTTTAAAGCATTTGAAAATCTCTGTCTGAATTAAAACATCTAAAATGACCTGACTGCTGCTCTGGGGATTTTGAAACCCTGCTATGGTTTTCATACAAGTCCAGGCAGACCCAAAAGTTTTTGCAGCAAATTTGCTTTCAAGAAGGTTTTTGTCTGTTTTGCTTTCAAGATCTCGATTTTCATTTCCTTGGTAGCTGTCTGAAAATCGGTAACAGCCCCTCTTTAAAGGCCTGTCTCTTTTTCCTTAAACAGGATTTGACACTTTTAGTGACCCATGGCTTATTGTTAGCGTAAATTTTAACGCGCTTACGGGGTATAATCATGTCTTTACAAAATACTGCACAGGAGCTAGTAACATCCACCAAAGCGTCGAGATCATCTCCACAAGACTGAAGACGGGGCTGTACGAAGTCACTTTATCTCTACAGACTGTAAGCTGTCGTCTGTGAGGCGTGAGCGTGTTTGTTTGAACACAGTTCACGGTGGAGAACAGCTGCTGACATAATGTGGATCCCAAGATCCATAACTGGCCTACCTGGGGCTGAAAGTCTCCATAAATGCAGGCGTTTCGGCGGCTACACCGGCTTCCACGAGTGTGACGCTTATTTTGAGGAAATAATAGAATATAAATGTATTTTTATATTCCAATATCACAATAATCTTCCAATGTAGAACTACAAGTTAAAAAAGAAGTAACATAAATCAAATCCACTTCAGCTAAATACTTCTCATTTATTTCCATCTTACATGCTGTGACTGCAGCCATTCCCACATCTCTGTGAATGGGACTCATGGACATGGATCAGTGGTTGTTGATCAATGGTCCTGAGAATCTGCATAATTAAGATGAAGGAACGGAGCTCCCAGCCCATCGTTCCTGCAGCTGCTTTCAGTCTTTATGCAAATGTCCTGTTTGTAAGACTGAAACCTGCAGCTGAGACTGAAGACGTCACCTGATGATGACGACACGTTTCTCCCACAAAACGCTGCGTCCAGATGAACAGAAGCAACAGACTCACTTTCCTGGATGATTGAGATGCATCAAGACTTCATTGTGTGTTACTTCTCATTCAGCACAGACACATTATTCCTGTTAGGTCATGTCAGCTGTCACTCAGTACAAGCACAACTGTGAACAACACAAACTTCTCTTCAATGTGTCACAGAAACACTAAGTGTGAGAGCCTGTATGACACACAGGACAGACTGTAAGCTCTGCTGGCTGCACAGCACTTTGTAGCAGTTTTCCAACATGTCCTCCACCCGTGATGTCAGTGGTGGGACCCCAGTCACAGCACTCAGCACCACCTCCTTTAAATGGATTTTATAGCAGTTCCTCCCGTTACTCGGTGCAACGCTTCTTAAATGTGTTTTTGCAGGATAAAACACAGCAGGTGGTGTAGAGAGGACGTCAGCTGACGGAGCAGAGGGAGGCAGACTGTGGATAAATGACAGAGTGAGAGGAGAGCAACCATGACAGAAGCACAGGTGTGGCAGATAGAAGTGGCTTTATAGACACTTATTGTCAGTCCTCGTGCATGCTGTGGAAATAAGTGTCTGTGTCATGAGGTGACATGTGAGCTTATCTTTGGTCAATAAAGCTGAACGACCAGTTTTCACTTTGCTTGTTACGCTTGTTTAGTGACGTCTGGGTTTCTGTGGAGCCCGAATTTTGATGAGTTCTGGTGAAATCATCTGAGATCATCTGAGCATCGGTGAAGAGTCAGCAGAGAAAGTGTGGGACAGAAGTTTGCTTTGGACACATGGACTGAAATCAAAAAGTAACAAACAGGATTTCCAATGGACAGTATGGAGAAGTGAAAGTACACAAAGGCTGTGCTGGAACACGTGTGTTACACTTTTTGACAGCTGAGAACAAAACACAATATTTTGCATCATCTCTGCAGTGTCTCTTCTTTCCTCTGCTGTTGTGCTTTTAGCTCCAAACTGTTTCAAATGGTTTGTCAGCAAGCTGACCTCTGACCTCTGCAGTACTAACTCCTGACCCGTACAAAGAGCGGGCGTTTCTGACCTTTGACCTGCAGCTGTATGTCTCTCAGTCTCAGTTCTTCTCTCCGTCACTGATGGAGCAGGTGTAGTTGCTGCTGACAGTCAGTCGTTTGTTTTCTCAGAGTGAGGCTGAAGTCTGAACTGTTCAGAGCATCAGGTCTCATCAACGTGCGCTGCTGTAACGCCGCTTTGTCCTCTGAGATCACCAGGTATGAAACCTGAGTGCTGACAGAGCAGCATGTTCCCCCTCATTCACCTCCACCACCACAGCCAAGGCATGCTGGGAAACTGAGGACACACAGACGGAGAACTGAAGTGTCTGCTGTGTGTTCATCTCAGAGTCCTCACAGGTGACACATTAGCTCCAGAACACCAAGCCAGGTGTTTGAAGCCTGACAGGGATTCTTCCCATCCAGAGGGAGGATTTAGCTGCACAACAATGAACATTAGTGTGTAGTTTAGAAACACAGACTGTGCCTGCACTGCATCTAGTGAAGAAAAGTGTTACTGCCAGAGAACGAGGCTCCTTTAAAGCAGCTGATATTAAGGTTGAAAAATCAACAATAAGCTGATGTAATCAACGTTTCACAAAATGGTCAGCAGCTAAAATCTGGAGCCGTTCTTTGGTGGTAATTAACAGTTTGTTCTTGTTAGCTAATTATGTCATTAAAGGTAGCAGCAGAAGCCTTGTGTTGAAAGCCCATTCACTCACACATTCACACAGTATGTGTGTGTCTGTGTTACACTGTGGACATCCCTTCTGTTGGAGCGCCATCTTGTGGCAGGTTTAAGAAATGTTCTTCTTGTAAATCCAAACTGATGCACCTCCATAGCAGACTGTGGAGGCTTTCAGTGACATGAAGACTTGATTTATACTGTCATATTCTCCTGTTACACAAAGCACAGCACGCTGAACATGGATGAACTGAAACTCCCAGCATCTGACTGAGGAAAAGCACAAATCATTCTCACACTGACTCCTGCTTGATTTTAGATTTGCTTTCAAATCCTCACACTTTCATATGAAGCACTAAATGGGCTCCAGACTGTTTATCTCAGCTTCCTGTCAAACACACTGCTGCTCACACCGAGGCTCAGTTTACTCCTCCAGCCTGGCTTAACCTGCTGTCTGTTAAAAACAGTCCCACACTCCTCTGTTTAATCCTTCTGATCAGACTCTTTGATTTTGTATTGTTTTTACCTGAAGTTGTGTTTTTGACATGGTTCTGTCTGTGAAATAAAGCTCACACACACACTGCTACAGTCCTTCATACACTTAGAAACGAAGCTGCTCCTTTCCTCAGTGCTGACACATAAAGAAGAGTTGCTTTTATATCCAACACGTCTCTGTTCCAGAAAACAGCTTCAGCAGCCTCTGAGTCTGAACTTGGAGTTGGTTATAAGCCACAGGCCTGTGTGCACAGCAATGAGGAAATATAATGCAGTAAGTGAAACATGGATGTGTGGAACAGATTATCCCAAAGGTTGATTCTGTTCATCTGGACGTTCTCAGTGAAACATTTGGTCTCTCGGTCAGGTGACTCCTTTAGTCTCAGCTGACTGCAGCTTTCCAAACCTTTGTCACTGGATCACTCACTTCATCTCCAACGTGTCCCTGACACAGACAGCTGGAGCCGTTACAGCAAAATCATTGATCATCGTTTTTAGAACATTAGCTGGTGTTGGTGGGCAGGCTAGCAGTGCTAATTGTTAGCACTAGTTCTGCTGCTCTCCCTTTGTCTCTGTTATTGTTGGTCTTTAGTGAACAATAGAAAGTGTCTTCATGAGACTGTTGCCTAATGTTCAAATGTAGATAACACCACCTGCACCAACCTGTTACACAGCACAACCCTCTGGTGTAGCTTTGGCTGGAGCACATATTGGCAGCTCCAGTGACATCACCACTCCATGGTGACATCATCTCTACAGACTGTGGCTGTTACATATCCTCACCTGGTAATAATAAGACTGTCCTCAGCTGCACACAGCTCCAAGATGAACAAACTGAAGTAAATACAAATTAGAGTTACGATAGATTGAAATCTTGTAATCAGAGCTAATTCTTAGTGAAACTCTCACAACATCATATCATGATCCTGGGTTAGTGTCTCGGTCTCAGATCACAACATCAGCACAGGCTTGGCTTGGGTGAGGTATTGAGTGGTTCTTGTCCATGACAGCTGCAGGTACAGTGCCATCAGCCATGCTGCACCACATGTCTGCCCAGGAACATTAGTGTGGCTGAGTCTCATGTAAACATTGTGCTAAAGTGGTGGGAAAGTGGCTGCAAGCTGGCTGCACTGTGTCCAATACTCTCAGTATGATATCCACAAACCTCTGAGTGTCACAGAGTGGGCCTGTGCTCAGCTCACTGTGCCCCATTCAATTCTACTTGCATAGTTTTACAAGTAAAATTAAAAGTTGCTCAATGATAAGTTATTGTAGTAACAACTAAGTCCATGGTTATTATTTGTTAATAGTAGCTTAAAGCTTCTGCACCAATCATGGAGCAGCAGGTTTAGAGCATGTGGATCTACAAAAGTAAGTCCCAGTAAGATGGGCTGAGCCTTACATACTAGAAGAAACATGTCATTCCCAGCAGATGAAGCGCCCTTTAAAGCAGGATCTCACTTTAAACCTAAAGAACTTGCTATGAGCATGCAGTGCATTCATGGTTATTATTCATACGATTGTGGGGAGCTAATAAAGTGCAACTATCACATTACATTTTATTATTAAATTGTTGTTAACAATCCCTTCACTTCTGCTTATCTAATTCATGGTTGCAGGATGGCTGACAGCTTCCATTAGGCAGGAGGTAATGTCCATTCTGGCCACAGTGCAACCCACAATGTGTAACTGACACTATTATATTGCATTATGTCACATTGTTACATCTTTTTAATAAATGATGACAGTCAGCTGAATTTGCTGCCCCCTTGGTGGAGGACATCAGGATCAGCAGCTCCATCACAAACACCACAGAAGAAGAACAACACTGGATCAGATTATCTGGACGTGTTTGACAGGGACAGTGTTCATGTTCATGGACATCAGGACAAAAACAGACGATGGAAACCTGCCAGATTTGAGCTAAACTGCTCGTTTCCATGTGTAGTCCCTGGGAGGTCACATGACCAACAAAGACACAAGCTGTGTCCCAAAACGTCGGCTGCATCCTCCGGAGGCCGCATTTGAAGGCCGATGACGTCACAGCCAGGCGACGAAGGCTGTCCCGATTCCTCGACTCCTTCAAATGCGTCCTTCATTCCCCCGAGTTTGAAGGATGGGTCGGGTGTGTCCTTCGTGGCCCACCATATCCCAGAATTCATAGCGCGGCCCAGCCAAATTTCAGCTGCCAACAATGGCGGCCGCTACTAAGTTTTAAAATTTAACGAGGGAGTACTACTTACTTACAATGAATTCCTTACACTATATAATTTTCCCGTCAGTGTTGGGGAATTCTCAATGGTGCTTGGTGCCATACCCTCAGGGACTTTAATGTTATATAAAAACACCGACAGCTCAATATCTGCCTCAGTCACTCTCCCTGATCCAGCTGAGTCAGCAGTGGGAAAAATCTGCTTTTCACAGGAACTTGGTAACAGCAATAAGAGAATACGTAGTTTATTCCAAGAAGATATCATGTCTCTCCCATATATAGAATATCTTACTGGAACCGACATGTTCCAGATATCACCTGGAAGACAGTCTGGATGATCCCATAAATATCTAATTGTGAACAAGGTGAAGGAAATCTCATATAAAATTCTTCATAAATGTGACCCAGCCAGTCACTATATGGTAACATTTAAAAGAGACATAAATACTAATTGAACTTTCTGTGGGGATCATCCAGAAACTGTGGCACATCTCTTTTGGTTCCTCTACACAGAGATTCTGGAAGAATTTAGCAGTTTTGTTATTGTCCATATTTTAAGGGAGTTTTCTTTACGATGGAAAATGTTTTATTCTTTTTCTTTAAGGTCCCCAGGAAGAATGATAAATGTTTTTTTATAAAAAAATTGTTAATACTTTTAGCTATTTTATATCCATAAATGTAAGTTTATTAATAAAACACCATATTTCTGCCTTTTTATAAGGATATGAATTGTACATACAATCAATTTCAGACTCAACCAACAAAAAGCCTCTCAGAACAATATTTATATGTTGATTTTTTTCGCCTACTCATATCATCATTTTTTTTACTCCTGGTTCTGTATGTTCATGTTCTGTTCTTTTGTAAACTTCATCTGTTTGTATGTTGTATACTCATTGTGTTTCAATAAAGTTCGATTTTAAAAAAGGTACGTTCTAAACGAAGGTTCAGACGTCACTGATCACGTGACTCTGGCCAAACGAATCAAGCCTCGACACGGTGCTTCTGAAGCAGCGCGTTGATCTTTCTGACACACGCACCGGAGCGTCAGCTTCAAGCGGACCATCACTACCTCTCACATCTAAAGGTGTCAAGGTAACTTTGAACTGAGTTCAGTCAATCTGGAGTTTTTCCAAGTTTTCTGTTGCTCTCTGTGAGAGAAGAGCGTTAAAGGCGGGGCTCTCCAGAGTCCAGCAAAACAGGAAACCACAGCTGGGTGTGTGTAAGTGTGCAAACCAATAGAATGCATCGTGGTGGGGGGGGCATCACGGGCAAGAAAAAAATAAAATAATCGGTCGTACCCATGCTTCCCCGACGTCATGCCAACGCATATTGGGAAATTCGTAGGCACCGATCGGTTTTCTATCAGCCATTTGCTGGGAGTAAGGGCGCCCTCCGTTTGCGAGGTGCGCCTGCTGCTGGGGGCACAGGGAGGAGAGGGCGGGGCGGCGGGGAGTCTCTGGCTGGCTGGAGCGGCATCTAATAACCAACTCGCAAAACAAAATAAAAACAACACAACAAACAGATATTATGATACAGACTTATAATCTGCACTGATGTTTTTTCTAAATTCTATAAAGTGAGCGCGAGAGCCCTCGGTGCGCCTGCGCGCTGCTGAAGTCAAAGTAAACTTTATTGTCATCTCCGCTACAGACAGTCCAGCATATAGAGAGACGAGACGACGAGGCTGCAGTTACAGCAGTGCAAGTAAACAAACAATAAATATAAGAAGAGTAAGAAAATAAATCTACACTTTAGGACTCGGGGTAAAGGATCAATAACAATTTAAATTTATAATTTACAGTTTGATGATTTAAAGTCTCACACAACCCGTCAAAAGGGGCGGGGCCGGCTGCTTCCAAGTAGAGCACATTTCATTTATAATGATGTAAATCCAAGCCCATCATGGATTCACGATCTGAATCCTGGGTTGTGTGAAATCCCAGAAATCAACCTTAGACAAAGTGAATCTGTGAACTAAGGTGTAGGTCTGTTAGGTTAATTGTGCTGATCCTCGGGTTGGGGGATTTGTGTTTGTACTGGAGCACAAAATTCAAACCAATGGAAGATGGACAACAAAAGTTCAAAGCCATCAGGTGCTCAGGTTAGAAAAAAGAGAAAAGATGCAGGTAAGCAGACGTGTGATTGGATAATGGCAGGTCATCCTGAACCAATCAGACTAAACTCCAAACATTACATTATGTTACAGATTTTAATATTAATTAGTCATTGTTACTTGTTGATTTGTCCTTTTCTCATTGTGTGACGAATTATGACGACTGTTTGGTAGCTGTTATTGTCTCTCTCTCTCTCTTCATGTGTGTTTCTCTGGTGAAACAATAGTTTTGTGTTAATGTTAGGGCTGCACGATTTTGCATAAAATGAGAATCACGATTTTTTGGCTTAGAATTGAGATCATGATTCTCTCATAACAATAAATAAACATAAAACAACAAATGTCTCACGTTTTGTTGTTGCAACAAAATGTTGTCCTGCTTGAAATTCCGTCTCCACCGTTGCTCGACGCTGCGTGTACAGAGCAGGTAGTGCAACAATAGAAAAATAGTTGCGGGACGGCACTGTGTAGCGTTTGTCTAGGGTGTTGATCGTTTTCCTAAATCCCTCGTTTTGCACAGTGTTGATGGAGCCATATCTTTGGTCAGGTGATAAGTGATAGCCTCCGTAATGTCTTTGTGCCTGCGGGAGTTCGACGTGTATAGGGAAGCGCTGTATAAGGTTCCCGTTATTGATGTTTGGGTGGTTGACCGGGACGGATTTTCTCCTGTCACTTTCTCGTCATCCCTGACGTGCTCTCCGTTGTTTTTTCCCTGCTAATTTTAGCATCACACGGCACAGCTTCTGTATCACGTGGTATAAGGCTCCGCCCTTGTCATTTGTTGAGCAGGAAGAGTGAGCGCTTGTTTTCATGCAGAGTACGTCCCGGATCAAAATGCGGTACATTTGATCCCTGTTGTCTTTGCTTGATGATTGGTTTGAGTCTTGACAATCCACGTTGCTGGCGTTGCATCTTTCAATGCCAGCAATGGCAGGTATCAGTGCTCAAACCTTTTGTGTTTGTTTCCAACAAGTTGCCCACCTCGGGAAACAAAAATGTGTTCTTTTACTTGTCAGATGAACATATGAGACACTTTGACTCTTCAGTGCAGTGTGGAGCCTAACAAAGATCTGTTTTGTGTCCCAGCTGATCAGCAGGAGGAGGAGAGTCTGACGGAGCAGCAGAGGAACATTTTCAGCTACTTGGACTCAGCTCAGCCACTACAGAGGAAACAATGAGCTCAACACAGAAGGTGACAGACAGAGCAGGACCATATGACCAAAGATATTTATCACCATATACAGGGAGTGCAGAATTATTAGGCAAGTTGTATTTTTGAGGAATAATTTTATTATTGAACAACAACCATGTTCTCAATGAACCCAAAAAACTCATTAATATCAAAGCTGAATGTTTTTGGAAGTAGTTTTTAGTTTGTTTTTAGTTTTAGCTATTTTAGGGGGATATCTGTGTGTGCAGGTGACTATTACTGTGCACAATTATTAGGCAACTTAACAAAAAACAAATATATACCCATTTCAATTATTTATTTTTACCAGTGAAACCAATATAACATCTCCACATTCACAAATATACATTTCTGACATTCAAAAACAAAACAAAAACAAATCAGCGACCAATATAGCCACCTTTCTTTGCAAGGACACTCAAAAGCCTGCCATCCATGGATTCTGTCAGTGTTTTGATCTGTTCACCATCAACATTGCGTGCAGCAGCAACCACAGCCTCCCAGACACTGTTCAGAGAGGTGCACTGTTTTCCCTCCTTGTAAATCTCACATTTGATGATGGACCACAGGTTCTCAATGGGGTTCAGATCAGGTGAACAAGGAGGCCATGTCATTAGTTTTTCTTCTTTTATACCCTTTCTTGCCAGCCACGCTGTGGAGTACTTGGACGCGTGTGATGGAGCATTGTCCTGCATGAAAATCATGTTTTTCTTGAAGGATGCAGACTTCTTCCTGTACCACTGCTTGAAGAAGGTGTCTTCCAGAAACTGGCAGTAGGACTGGGAGTTGAGCTTGACTCCATCCTCAACCCGAAAAGGCCCCACAAGCTCATCTTTGATGATACCAGCCCAAACCAGTACTCCACCTCCACCTTGCTGGCGTCTGAGTGGGACTGGAGCTCTCTGCCCTTTACCAATCCAGCCACGGGCCCATCCATCTGGCCCATCAAGACTCACTCTCATTTCATCAGTCCATAAAACCTTAGAAAAACCAGTCTTGAGATATTTCTTGGCCCAGTCTTGACGTTTCAGCTTGTTAGAATTAGAATTAGAATTCAACTTTATTGTCATTGCACATGCACAGGTACAGGGCAACGAAATGCAGTTTGCATCCATCCAGAAGTGCTTTAGTGATATAGATATATTACAATATATATTAGCAATAGTATAGATATGTAAGTATATTACAGAAATGGCTCTATTATGGTATGTTATAATGTACACGGTATGAAGTATGTTGTGAATATTCTATAACTATAAGTATGTACAGGCTATGAACAGGATATAAATATGAAAAACTATACAGAATATGAAATAAATAACTTTACAGAAATCTGAGATATGCAGCTATACAGAAATGGGAACTATGCAAGTTGTAAACAGTTGTAGGATTAAAGATTATCGAATGTACAGAATGATTATTTACACAGAGCTATACAGTAGTGCAGTTAAGATAAGTGAGGGTGTGGATAATTTCTACAGAGGCTATATAAAGTGCCAGTGGTTGTGAGTGGTGGTTCACTCCATGTTATTATTGTGTGTTTGAGGGTCCAGGGCCCTATTTCAGGAAGCCGGTTTAGTGCAAACTCTGACTAAGTATACCCTGAGTTAACGAAAACTCTGGGTTTTCAGTTTCACAAAGCGAGTTTAGATTAATCCTGAGTGAGTTACTATAACGACACACTCCGTGAAGCTAACCTGCCCCCTAGCAGGTTTACTTCAACTAACCCTGACTTTCTCCGCCTCTGTGTCGGAAACCTGACTGTAGGAAGTGTCAGACATGGCGTGCCACTTCCTTGAAGAGCCAGTAGATGTTGAAGCCCAAATTCTCCGCAGAGCTCTCCGCCGGGAGAGAGTGATTAGAGCGCGTTTGGACATTTTATCATTTCCTGATGATTTTCTGTGTGAACGTTACCGTTGTTCAGCACAATCTCTAAGTTATTTGAATAACATCCTCAGGCCTAATATTACTCATAAGACACATCGTGGACATTCTCTCAGTTCTGTACATATTATTTGTATTGCACTTCGGTTTCTTGCAAACGGGAGCTTTCTGTATAATATTGGTGACGCTGAGCACGTTTCCAAGGCTACCGTCTGTCGGGCAGTCAGGAATGTTACAGTTGCACTGAAACGTCTCCTGCACTCTTCTGTGGTGTTCCCCGGTCATAGACCCACAAGATTCATCAAAGAGGGATTCCACAAAATTGGAGGTAGCAGGATGAACAAAACTTAATTTATGATGTGGTGATACTTGGAGTACTACTTAAATTTTACATTTATTTTCACGGTTCCCAGGCGTGATTGGCTGTACAGATGGCACTCACATTCCAATCATTGCTCCTTCAGTAAATGAAGGAGACTATGTGAACAGGAAGTCTTTCCACAGCATTAATGTGCAGGTACATAGTTCCCTGTAGCATTTCAAACTAACAAATTATTTCATTATAGTAATGGATGCTAATTTGTGTTCTCTGCACTGTGAAGATCATTTGTGATGCTGCCAACATTATCACAAATGTGGAAGCCAAGTGGCCAGGCTCTGTGAGTGGTGGTGGTGGAGGACCCCCACCTGTTATTCGGGCCTCCGTTTTTTTTCTAGCCATAACGGGTCACATTTGAGCATACAGAGTAAGCAAATATGTACTTGTAATGTGCTCAGATAATTTCAATAAGTGCTTACAGAAAGAAAATTAATGTAGCCTCTAACTGCAATCGATTTACATCAGACAAACAGACCAAGCACTATGGCTCATAATACAATTACACCTTACCTGTTTGGACTATATTTTTATACTTCATTTTTACTTGATGCCAGGAACGTTTGGGGCCTGTTGGGTTGCACTTGTGCTCACATCATCACAAAATAAAATGTATAAAATAAAAAATAAAATATAATAAAATAATGTGTTAAATGGGTGGAAATCCCTAGATCAATGTTTAAATTAACACTCACGCATTGACTCTGTCGGCTATGTTTTGCCATGCATGCTCCCTTTCTTTTGCAGCTGAGGCTCGTGCACGCACTTAACTTGGGGTTAAAGCAACTCCGCGTTGATTGAACTGCTTGTTATCAGCGTTTCTGAAACCGAATATTCCGAGTTGGACAGTTCGGGGTTACTCAACCCTGAGTATCGTTTTTCACTCTGTGTTTTCTAAACCGGCTTCCTGAAATAGGCAAGGCAAGGCAAATTTATTTGTATAGCACAATTCAACAACAAGGTGATTCAAATAGGGTACAGTTGTCCATTGTGGGTGTGTGTATGTTGAGTCCATAAGTTAACGTGGGTCAGATGTCAGGAGGCAGAGTTCAGGAGTCTGACAGCTGTGGGGAAGAAGCTGTTCCGGTACCTGGTGGTCTTAGTCCGGAGGCTCCTGTAGCGCCTCCCAGAGGGCAGGAGGGTGAAGAGTCCATGTGATGGGTGACTGGGGTCTTTGATGATTTTCCCAGCCCTTTTCAGTAGATGTCCTGTAGATGTCTTTTATGGCAGGAAGTGGTGCTCCGGCGATGCGCTGGGCAGTTTTCACGACCCTCTGCAACGCCTTCCGGTCCGAGGCAGAGCAGTTCCCGTACCAGACTGTTATACAGTTGGTCAGGATGCTCTCGATGGTGCAACGATAGAAGTTCACCAGGATGTCTGAGGACAGGTGGTTCTTCCTCAGAGTCCTCAAGAAGAAGAGGCGCTGGTGAGCCTTCTTGACCAGCTTGGAGCAGTTGGTCGACCAGGTGAGATCCTCGGAGATGTGGACTCCCAGGAACTTGAAGCTGCTCACACGCTCCACAGCCGTCCCCTTAATGTGGATGGGTGGATGTGGGTCAGCATTCCTCCTGTAGTCCACGATGAGCTCCTTGGTCTTCTCGGTGTTAAGCAGCAGGTTGTTTGTGTCGCACCACTCAGCCAGACGATCCACCTCCTCCCTGTAGGCGGCCTCATCGTTGTCACTGATGAGGCCAATCACCGTGGTGTCATCTGCAAACTTAATGATGGTGTTGGAACCATCAGCAGGTCTGCAGTCGTGGGTGAAGAGGGAGTAGAGGAAAGGGCTCATCACACAGCCTTGTGGTACACCGGTGTTCATTGTGATGGTTGATGAGCAGTGGTTATCCAGCCGGACGTGTTGGGGGCAGTTGGTCAGGAAGTCCAGTAACCATTTGCAGATGAGGGAACTGATGCCCAGGTCTGTCAGTTTCCTGATGAGTTGTGAGGGGTGGATTGTATTGAATGCTGAACTGAAGTCTATAAACAGCATTCTGGCGTAGGTGGTGTTGTTGTCCAGGTGTGAGAGGACAGAGTGCAGTGCGATGGAGACTGCATCCTCTGTGCTCCTGTTCTGGCGGTATGCGAATTGGTGGGGGTCCAGGGTGGGGGGGAGACAGGATTTGAAGTGTGCTAGGACCAGCTGCTCTAAGCACTTAGTGATGATGGGGATGAGTGCTACTGGGCGGTAGTCATTGAGGCAAGATGGGTTGGAGTTTTTGGGTATCGGGACGATTGATTGATTGATTGGTAATTGATTGATTGGTAATTTCACGATGGAGGTGGATTTGAAGCAGGCCGGTACCACAGCGTGGGCCAAGGACAGGTTGAATATGTCTGTGAGCACTCCTGCAAGCTTCCCAGAACACGCTCCAGGGCTCTAGAGTGCGACCAATGTGGTCGCAAATGCAACCAAATTTTTCAGTGGTGCGACTAAAAAAAATATTTGGTTGCACCTGTGCGACCAACTGTTCGGGTAGCAAAAAAAAAAAAAAAAAATCTGCAACCTTCCCTGTGGTCAACAACAGACACACATTTTGCCCCTATCGTGGACTAAACCAATCAGAGATAGTCAGGGGCGGGACCTCTCTGATTGGCCGTGGTCCAGTTGAAAGTGCAGGTGGAAGTGGGAGGTGAGTAGCTTGAATAAAGCGTTATCGATTCATTAAATCCTGAATCGACTTTTAAATATAACTGTGTTTTGCCAGAAACGCCAGATTCTCAGATTAAAGCTCACAAAACCAGTTCAACAACAACCAAACAGCAAATGAGAGCAGGTACACGGATTCCACACAAAGACGTAAACACAGCACAGACCCGACGCATCAGAATTAACTTTGTCTTTCTCGGCTTTCTCACCCGACGGCCCGTAGACGGACACGCTGTCGGAGCTTAGCGATCCTGATGCGTCCGGTCCGCGCTGTGTTTACGTCTTTTTGCGCTGATTCTGAGCTGCAGGTTTTGTCTCTCCAACCAAAATTCACCGAGCTGAATTTTGCTGTTTTGCTTCCACGACTATTAAAATCGCACTTCATGCACAGCTAGCTCTCTCTCTCTGTACTTCAAGAACAGTTTCCCGTCTCCAATCTCTGTTTTCTGTATTATTCATCCGCTTATTACCCACCAGTCTACCGTTGTTTACAGCGCTGCGGCTGCTGTCTTTTTCTTTTCTTTTTCTTTTTTTCACTTAAATGACCTCGAACAAGAAAGCCTGTTTTTTCTGTTGTTCAATACTGAAGAAATTTAAACTTTATATGCAGAACATTGTAGAATATTTTTAAGGTTATCTGCTATAAAAAGCCAGACCAGGAAAATCTCCTTCATGTTTTTCTGTGTTTTATTCTCAGTTACTTTCACACAAAGGCATCTGCTGTGACGCTCACAATTCTGATGAAGTCAGTACTGATAAATGATCAGAATTATAATATTTCTGACTGTCTGAGGCTAAGTTGAATCGAATCGGGACTTTGAAAACCGGAATCGAATGGATTATAGAAATCAGTGATGATACCCAGCCCTAGTGAGCAGCCTAGGCACGACAGACGTGGATGTAGCTGTAATAGGAAAAGAACTATTGCTAACTTTTCTTTAAGGCCTGATCCTTCTGAAATTCATAGCCAGTGCTCTGACACGGTGTCATCAATCTTTGAATGCTGAAAAAGCACAGTTTATCCAGAAAAACACATTATATTATATCAATTATTATAAAATTTGTGTGCGCCTAACTTTTGTGCCGGTAATCCTAACTTTTTAAAGTTAGGCGTACTGGTACGCCCGTGGCAAAAAGTTAGTCTAGAGCCCTGCGCTCTGAGAACACGCCCGGGGATGCCATCAGGACCTGCAGCCTTGTGGACATTGATCCTGTTCAGCACCGCTCCTACATCGGTGGGGGAAAGAGTCAGAGGTTGGTGGTCTGGCGTCATGTCTGCTTTGGTTGTGGTTGTGGGGTTCCCCTCGCTCAAAACGAGCTCGTTGAGGAAGGAGACATCAGAGGATGCGGGGGAGGGTTTGGTGGTCCTGTAGTCTGTAATGGTCTGGAGTCCTTGCCACATGCGTCGGGGGTTGGAGTTGGAGAAGTGTTCTTCTACCTTCTTTTTGTAATGGTGTTTGGCTTTTTTGATGCCCTTCTTTAGATTAGCCCTGGCTGTGCTGTAGGCGTGTGCATCTCCTGACCTAAAGGCGGTGTTGCGGGCGTTCAGGAGGAGACGAACATCCCGGTTCATCCAAGGCTTCTGGTTGGGGTACATGGTGATCCGTTTCTGGGTGGTGACACTGTCTGTGGTTTCGGAGATGTAATCCAGTACAGATGAGGCGTACTGGTCCAGGTCTGTGTGGGTGAACATATTCCAGTCTGTGTTTTTAAATCTGTCCTGGAGCACTGCGTCTGTCCCCTCTGGCCACAGTTTAATTGTCCTCACAGCAGGTTTCACACGTTGGATGAGTGGTGAATACCTAGGTGTGAGGAACAGGGAGAGATGGTCCGATTGTCCAATGTGGGGGAGGGGTGTGGCTTTGTAGGCTCCAGCCAGGTTGGAATACACATGGTCTAAAGTCTTGTCTCCTCTGGTGTGGCAGGAGACATGTTGGTGGAATCTGGGGAGGACTGTCTTTAAGTTGGTGTGGTTGAAGTCGCCAGCAACAATAAAAGCAGCCTCGGGGTGTTTGTTCTGGTGTTTGTTAATGGCTGCAGAAAGTTCTTTCATGGCCAACCTAGCATCACAAGTATCTGTGACAGTGTGTATACAGATGTATCATATATAAGAGACAAATATTGTTCGTTTAATATGTTGGCATTACTAAATTTGGCTCAATGCTTACATACATGTGTAAAAAGCAAATGTACGAGCTGTGATAACTGTGTCTGATAGAATGAAGAGTAGACTGATATATGAAATATTCCTTTATTGGGTGAGAAAATCAGACCATGTCATAACTGCTGTAAGTCACACAGAATAGATATCAGAGCCTTAAACAGGCTGACTTCTGCTAAATGGGTCAAACTGGGCAGGAAGTCTACAAACACATAACATCCTTATAGAATATGATGTAACACTATAGATCAACTTAGCTCAGAATATATAAAGCATATAAACAGTTACAGCAATATGATGCAACAAAGACAGCAGCTACTGATCCAAAACACTCAAAGCTTCATAGAACTGAAACCAACATTTATTTTTAACTCCATTCTGCTGCTGATACATACTTTAGGTTTCTGAACATTAAACTTGTTGCTGCCTTTCATAGTGTGTAACTTGAAGGCCCTGAGTACTTTCTCCCACACTGAAAACACTGGGATGATCACATTATTTGAACATTACCTAATAAGACTGATTCAGCACAGACAGTTATGTTAAACTTTCCTAGCAGTCCTTCACAAACAGGGAACAGTCTGTCTATTCTCTCCATCTGTCAGCTGCTGCTGGCTCTTCCTCCTCCTCTTCCTCACACACTGCTGAGTTTGTCCTGGTGGATCATCAGGGCTGCAAAGCCTCACAGATGATGTGCAGCAGTGGCTCCCTCAGTCTGTCCTCACTCTGGACACTTGCAGTCGTCACACATGGAAATCAAATGTGTGATAAGCTGCAGGATTCAGACACAAGTGTAACTTATAAACACATGTTCATACTTTTATTCCACAATCAGAGAGAAAGAAACAGAGAGAGAGTGCAGGACAGACAGACAGGTGACAGTCTCAGGTGTACACACTGCTACACAACAGCACCAGAGAAGCAGGATTTAGTGTTTGTGTTATTACGAGTGTAAACAAGAGTTCCAGATGGTGCAGTGGACACATGTGTGACTGCTGTGATTAAAGCATCTTTCTTTCAGCTTAACGAGTGAACCGTCAGCTCATTTTGGAAAAGCTCCCAGTTTTGGTAACCTGGACTTTTATTTGCCCTCTTCTGCTACAGATGTTGACTGTGACCTCAGAGGCCAACTGGACCACACAGCTGCAGCAGGAGTGAGGGAGAGGAGTCTTCATCCAGCTTCAAAGAAAACATCCAGGTAAAGTGACGTGGATCAGCGGATAAAGCCGTCTCCACTTTCAAAGGAGATCCTCTGAGAGAGAGACTCTCTGAGCCATTTTAGCCTCAAATTATAGGACTTTATAGTACAGCAACACTTTTAAAGGACAAAAATAACATAAACTGTGACTGTAATACAAACAAAATATTGCATGTGTTTTTAAAAGTGTTCCTCCGATGGGCAGGATATCACTATTAGACTGTCCCACCAGCCAACTTCAACAAGAGACCACAGCAGCATTCAGTGATCAGCACAGATGTTCCTCTAACACTCAGCATCTGATCCCTGTTGGTCTGTGTGCTTCTGCTTTTGCTCAGTTAGAAACCCTGCAGCAACCCGACCCAAAACTGTGTCTTCTTGTTGGCCTCAACGTTGAAGTGTCAAACGTCCAACATCTGGAAAGGAAACCACGCCAGTGTACTGTGATGTTTCACCAACATGTGGCAGACGCTGGTCCTGCCTTTCATGCTGACATCAGCAGAGAGCCCCGCCTACCTCAAAGCCTCCCCTGTCATGTATTGATCAGGATGATTATGAAGATGAGCGAGTGCAAATAAGACTGTAAAAGTCCACGAGCAGAATGTTTGGATGCTTTCTAATGATTCATGAATATCATGAGAGTGTTTGTGTGTTTTGTCTTTTCTTTGCTGACGTTTGTTACTAACAAAGACAATTTACGCTCTGTGTGTGTTTTCATCCTTACCAGCCGCACTCTAACTGCAATGAAGGAAACAAACTGTAGAAATGGTCGACTCAGTGACTTCATAAAATATTGAAGTGGTTCAGGTAGAGCCAGTTTTTAAATGACCATGAACACTGAGCGTATTGTATCTGTACAGCATGTTTTTCTATTAGACAGATTTGTAACAGAGGCCTTGCTCTCAGTAAGTTTGAAATCCTTTTCTGATTTATTTTCTAATCTCTGATCTTTGTGTATCCTGCTCAGTTTGCATGCTGCCTGTAGGAGTTTCTGTCTTTGTATTTGAAGAGAATTCATTGAATATACTCAGCTGCTTCCCTTTGGTGCCTCACACATCACTGAAGTTTTTCAGTGTCCAGTTATTTGTTTTTAATAGCTGTTTGAATTCTCTGTATGTTTGACCCTGTAGACTGTTTAATGGACTGCTCGTCTTCCTGTTTGTAACCACTGCCTGTTTAGGACTAAAGATTTGGATTTTTGACTTTAACACAGCCTCTGCGTGTCGTCCCTTTGTGTCCTCGTCCTCTGTGAATGTGTCACAGATGTTTCCTTGATAATAACACAGCTTTCCCACAGTGGCTTGCAGCAGCATTTATTCACAGCACATTTGAGAAAGGTTCAGATTAACTCGATGAGTTTATATTCAGAATGATTCTGACAGTGGGCCACTGTGAATTGTGATCTTTCATCAGGTCAATGTTTAAGTTCAGTATTTCAAAGCAGGAGCTATGAACAGTCATCATGTTGGCATTGGAATTATTATTATTAATCTTATTAATAATGTCGTTACTCATGTATAACTTTGATTAGTATACATGAATTTTATCAATGGTAAAAATAATGAATAATTCATGTATAACTTTTATTGTGTTTTGCATATTAATTATATTTAAATAGAGATGTTGACCCTGTCTCTACAGTAGCATCAGTGTAACATACATTATTGGTCCAAGCTGTCATAAATGGGGAGCCTGATCCTTTATTATGAAAACATGACGAGTATTTTTCTTGTCAGTTGGGAAGAAGTTGGTCTTTTTTTCCTTCTTTTTGCTCAGTTTGTCTTTTCTTTGATAATTGAAACTCTGATCAAACCTACTCATGTTCACAGCATGTAAAAGCAGCTGACAGTCCGTGGCATTGTTGTTTGTAGAGGTGCAGTGTAGTGGGAGCATAAATCAAAAGAAAACAGTAACATTTATGTAATAAAACATCTGAATGAAAATGAACAGGCCCTTTATGAACTTCAAAGGGATCTGAAAACAACACTTTTTAAAAGAGTATCTTGGGGTGTAGGTGGTCAAAATAGAAAACTGAGCTGAGACTCTTAAGTTCAATCCATCCATTCGTTTTTACTTAGGAGGAAGAAATGTCAGGCTGGTGCAGGCTGGTTAGGTGCATGTGGTTATCTTTACCTAAATGAGTTCACTTTGTGGCTGCCAGGTTGGGCAGAAGTACCTGTCCCCTGTTAGGCTTAGCAAGGTTCTCCAGGAGTTTCTCCATGGGTAGAGCTTCTAGCTCCTCCAGCACATCTGTGGCCGTGCAGGCTGCCACTTTCTTGGTTGCTCTTTTTACCCCACTGGTTGTGAGTGTCTAAATACCCCCACTAGCTCGCTTTGGCTGCAGTTAACTTGGGAGGAAGGGGTGGGTGTCCCATGACTAGATGAAAAACAATTATCTGGGACACATAAATATAATAACACATGCATATATCTCTATCAATTTTTATTTCTCTCAGAAATATTGGATCTAAATTGCAAATGTGTTCCAGTTATACTGTTACTGTGTGACAAAGTGGATGAGCTGCAATGGTCTCCATTTGTCCCATATGTGTTTACTTCTTCTTCTTCTTTTGCATATTAAACACATTATTCTGTTTCTATGTATTTGCTATGATTTGCTATTTGTTAAGTAACATTGCTTCACTCACTATGCCGGGTTTGTGTGTGGAAGCATTCAGTTGCTGGCAAATCAAACATTCTGCAAATGAAGCTGAATACTCAGTTACATGTTTCTTTACATTTTATTATGTTAATAATAATAATAATAATAATGGATTGGATTTATATAGCGCTTTTCAAGGCACCCAAAGCGCTTTACAATGCCACTATTCATTCACTCTCACATTCACACACTGGTGGAGGCAAGCTACGGTTGTAGCCACAGCTGCCCTGGGGCAGACTGACAGAAGCGAGGCTGCCATATCGCGCCATCGGCCCCTCTGGCCAACACCAGTAGGCAACACCAATGTTACAGATTAAGTCATTTGTTCTTACTTTGTTTGTCTTTTCAGTCTTCATGAGGGTCAGGTGTGGGGAAACGCCCGCCCAGCATTTCCTCATTTTAAAGTCCAACCAAGTGGAGGGGTTTGTTTTTCCATAGAGATGCTTCCTTTTGAGGTTTAACCCTTTAAGACCTACCATAGAACCAAGTCCGCCAGAGCTTATATTATATTTTTACATGCTGTGGAGCCATTTTTGGGAGCATTTCAAGTTGCTATACATCAATACAACCATTATAGCCCAAACTTTAATAATATGTCTGCATTAGGTGCATAGTAATTACATAAATTGCAAAAAAGTGCAATAAACTACAAAAAAATTGAAAATCGGTTTTGTTTTTTTAACATATATTTCTAGTTAGAGAAATTTAAGAGGCTCATCCCTCAAAACTGTAAATACAAAAAAGTTGCACAAACTAGTTTCCCACCACAGGAAATTTATTTTGAGTGTCTTCATAGTTTTATTTTTGAAATACACCAATTTTTATATACTGCAGGAAAAACGAAAATAAATATTATAGTGCAAATTTGCAAAATAACAGCATATGCATCAAAATAAACTATTTCCAGCAGTGCAATATGAGTCCTAAGCATCCCAGAAACGACACAGAAAGTCATAAACTCAAACATAACTTTTTAAAACACAAGTATAGGCTCATAAGGCCCCGATCGTAAAAAAACTACATTTCCGCAAAATGACGTCACTTCCGGTTTCGGGCAGGTCATGCGGTCATGTGATAGTTCGCGCTGATGGACGTAGGAAGTGTTACAAACAGCTGATCGGATCGGCGAAGCGTGTTTCTGGAATATCATGTTTTTGTTGCTGCAAGTGATTTTTATGCAGTTTTTGCAAAGCTATATGTGGAAGGAAACTGTGACCGAGGACAAGCTGATGGCATAAGATGTAAGTACAACTCCTCTGGTTTCATATGCAAAAAAAATTATTGCGCTAGCTTACGTGGTTGCAGTGCTACCGGGATTTAAAAATAGTTACGCAAAATGGAGCGTGCCCGCTCCGATCGGCTGTAAAGGGTTAAATGGATTTGTTGAATGTGTTTCTTTTCATCAATACTGCCATTTAGTTGTGTAAATGTGCATGTTAGAAGTGTGAAGAGGTTTTGTGTTTTAGATCATCTGTGGAGAGTTTTAGATCCCTCAATTTGAGTGAGTGGTACTGGCTGGGCAATTGGAGGGAAATTGATGGCCCTATTTAAAGCCAGTCTCTACCATAGTGATGGCTAAATGAAGCTTTCTGAAGCTTGTATTGAAAAACGGTTCATTACTCGAAGCTTTTCAACACAGTCCTCTCTGGTGACATCTGCTGGCCAAAAATATGAAGAGCATATTGAAACCACAAAAGAAAACCAACTGCTTCATAATGACTGCTCACTCTACAGAGTGGAGTTCTGTCTGATATTGGGCCTCCGTTGTGTTGTTTTGAACGTGTATTTTTGGTGTTAAAAAAATGTTTTTTATTTGTTTCATAAATAATTTTGACCAGTAAACTCTCCTTGTTTAAACATGCACCATTGTGTGGTCTTTCTTTGCTTGTGACTTCTTGATGTTGGTAAATACAATAATTGAAAAATACCACGTTACATATAACATACAGTTTGTATCATATCTATCTAATAGACTCCAATTTGTGCATGTAAATGGAGAGTCCTCTTCACACACTGAGGTTAATTATGGAGTTCCACAGGGCTCAGTGCTAGGACCAATTCTGTTTACATTATACATGCTTCCCTTAGGCAGCATCATTAGAAGACATAGTATACATTTACACTGCTATGCTGATGACACCCAGCTCTATCTGTCCATGAAGCCAGATAACACACACCAATGAGTTAAACTGCAGGAATGTCTTAAAGACACAAAGACATGGATGGCCGCTAACTTTCTGCTTCTTAATTCAGATAAAACTGAGGTTATTGTACTCAGCCCTGAAAATCTTAGAAATATGGTATCTAACCAGATTCTTACTCTGGATGGCATTACCTTGGCCTCCAGTAACGCTGTGAGGAACCTTGGAGTCATTTTTGACCAGGACATGTCCTTCAACACACATATTAAACAAATATGTAAGACTGCGTTCTTCCATTTGTGCAACATCTATAAAGTTAGAAATATCCTGTCTCAGAGTGACGCTGAAAAACTAGTTCATGCATTTATTACTTTCAGGCTGGACGACTGTAATTCATTATTATCAGGATGTCCTAAAAACTCCCTGAAAAGCCTTCAGTTAATCCAAAATGCTGCAGCAAGAGTCCTGACAGGGACTAGAAAGAGAGAGCAGATTTCTCCTGTTTTGGCTTCCCTTCACTGGCTTCCTGTTAAATCCAGAATTCAAAATCCTGCTCCTCACATACAAGGTCTTAAATAATCAGGCCCCATCTTATCTTAATGACCTTGTAGTACCATATCACCCTATTAGAGCACTCCGCTCTCGCTCTGCAGGCCTACTTGTTGTTCCTAGAGTATTTAAAAGTAGAATGGGAGGCAGAGCCTTCAGTTTTCAGGCCCCTCTTCTGTGGAACCAGCTTCCAGTTTGGATTCGGGAGACAGACACTATCTCTACTTTCAAGATTAGGCTTCAAACTTTCCTTTTTGCTAAAGCATATAGTTAGGGCTGGACCAGTTGACCCTGCACCCTCCCTTAGTTATGCTGCAATAGACGTATGCTGCCCGGGATTCCCATGATGCATTGAGTTTTTCCTTTCCAGTCACCTTTCTCACTCACTATGTATTAACAAACCTCTCTGCATTGAATCATATCTGTTATTAACCTCTGTCTCTCTTCCACAGCATGTCTTTATCCTGTCTTCCTTCTCTCACCCCAACCAATCACAGCAGATTGCCCCGCCCCTCCCTGAGCCTGGTTCTGTCGGAGGTTTCTTCCTGTTAAAAGGGAGTTTTTCCTTCCCACTGTCGCCAAAGTGCTGCTCATAGGGGGTCATATGATTGTTGGGTTTTTCTCTGCATCGCCTTGAGGCGACTTTTGTTGTGATTTGGCGCTATATAAATAAAATTGAATTGAATTGAATAATTTCTCCTGCCTTAAGAAAAATCCCTTCACATGGCACAGAAGAGGCTGGAGTGCAGAGAAACTAGTAAAGATGCAGTTATACAGTCTACCTGGGCCCCACAAACTATCAGCTAAAGAGAATAAATACAGTAAATTGCTGCACATTTTGTAGACTAACATTTTAAGATTATTTTAAAAATAAAATATATCTTTTTATAACATTAAATGTTACGAGTCAAATGGAAGTCTTTCTAAAGATATTTAATGATATTTATATTATGAAAAACAGATTTTTGACATTTTAAGTTTTTCCCGTTTCCAAATAAAATAAACACGCACAAAACAAAAGCAAACAGCCAGAACACAAAGCTGGAAAACCCACCCGATTGACCAAAATCTACTCAAAATACTCCCACACAACAGAACCTCCTCTATTCCTCGCTGGCTCCAAATCTCTCAGTAGAAATATCAGTGGTTTGCTATCTGTCACCATCAAAACCCCGCGAATGATTCACCTGCTTATAAACCATTGAATCAGATACCGAAGCAGTCACGCTCTAAATGAAGCACTGATCACGTGACTCTGGCCAAACGAATCAAGGTTCGACACAGTGCTTCTGAAGCAGTGTGTTCATTTTTTTGACACACGCACCGGAGCTTCAGCTTCAAGCGAGCCATCACTACTCTACCAGATTAAAGAGAGAGGAGAGGTGAGCTGTGTTACCAGATCCATGGTCTGTTGAGTTTTGTTGATACAGTTGATTTGGGGGAAGTTTCACATTAAATTAAGTTCACTGTAAATAAATTGCTCACCTTTGGAAACCTGAAATGTCTGCGTAGTCTGCTTCCCTACCACCTTCCTTGACATTTGAGTCTGACTATCTCACATACTGGTTAGTGTAAATGGGACATAGAAACCTTTACATTTAATCCCTTCACCTGATATCTAGTGTCAAAGAATATCAAAGCTGTAAAAGCTGTGTACAGCTATTAAAACAAGCTCGGCTTTACAAAAGACATGCCCTTGGATAAAAGAGTCTATCTTAAACTTAAGGAGAATATGCTGCAAAACGGGACGACTATGGAAGAAAACCAAACTCCTTAAATGACAAATGAAAACTGTTAGATCAAATATTTTTCTAGACTCATATCAAAAAACAAGAGAAATCCCAAGTTTCTTTTTGACAAAATTAGTGATATTGTCTCCCCAGATGTGGTACCTTTAGATGTACACTCTAAAGTAGATAGTAGTAAACTCCTCCGATTTTTTGTTGACATGATTAAAGAAATCAATGCTGAAATCTCCCCAAAGCTTTCTTGTTCTCCGAGTCAGGCACTCCCTTTGTACTCCTGGTCAACGTTTACAACTGCAAAATATATATTGAAATAGCAGCCCTGGTGGACAAAATGAAGCCACCTACAAGCCCCTAAGACATTGTCCCCACTAAGCTCTTCATCAGTGCTTTTGACACCATTGGTCCTTGGGTTGGGAACCTTTTTAATGTTTCTCTTCAGACTGGGGTGTTCTCCAGCTTTTTAAACATGCCATTGTGGAACCAAGGCTCAAAAAACCCACCCTGGATCCAACACTACTTTAAAATTTAATCTCCAAACTCCCATTTATGTCAAAACTCCTTGAGAAGGCAGTAGCTGTCCACCTCACAGCATACTTGGAGAACTATAACTTCAATGAGCGTTTTCAGTCTGGGTTCCGTAAATTGCATTCCACTGAGACAGCACTACTGAAAGTTACTAATGATATTATGTCAGCAAACTCCGGAGAATACACAGTCCTAGTCTTGTTAGACCTTACCTCAGCCTTTGATACAGTCAACCATACCATCCTGATAAACAGACTGAGAGACCTGGTTGGGATGTCTGCTCTGTTCACTGGTTTTCTTTTGATATATCTGAAAGGAGTTTTAGTGTGTCTGCAAACCAGATCACGTCGGAATCTACAGAGTTGTTGTGTGGAGTTCCTCAGGGCTCTGTGCTGGGACCTATTCTGTTTTTAATATACAAGTTTCCTTTAAGCCAGATAATACAGCAGTTTCCTGAAGTATCTTATCATTTCTTTGCTGACAATATTCAGCTATATTATTCTTTTAAGCCTGCTGAAGCTCATAAGCTCTCCAATCTGATTGACTGTTTAACCAACATTAAACAAGGGTTGAACAATAATTGCTTACAGATAAACCCGGCAGAAACTTTGATTATTGCACCAGACAGTGCCTGATATTAAACGGCGACTGGGTGACTGAGGTTCCTCACAGAAACATAACCTTAGAAACCTGGGTGTTATTTTCGATGAAGCTTTTTCTTTGGAGGGACATTTAAATCAGACAGTAAGAACCTGCTTTTTTCACTTGAGGAACATTTCTAAACTTAGATCCATCGTGTCAACAAGTGAACTCGAGATGATAATACATGCTTTTGTCTCTACAAGACTTGAGTACTGCAACAGCCTGTTTACTTGTCTAAACAAGAAAGGGCTAGCTCGTCTACAGGTTGTTCAAAACTGACAGCAAGGCTACTGACCTGCTCGAACAAGGGAGCTCATATGACCCCTGTTTTAAAGTCGGTGCACTGGCTACCAATCAGATTTAGGTTCCATTTTAAAATTCTAGCTTTAACTTTTACATTTTACATTACAGGAACTTTTCTCTTTGTGTCCAATATCAACACTGTGACTCCTCAGAGTGTAAACTTTACTTCAGCAAAACCAAAAACTGAGTTGTAGAAGTCGTCACACCAAATGTCTTATGATAACAAGAAAAAAGATGTTTTCAGTACACGGCCTGAATTTCTTCCTCAATTTCTTCTTCTTTCGTCAGCTTATGTTGAGATTATTTCAGTTTGTAGATGATCAGATTACATAATTGTAATTTACATAATTAAACTAAGGGTTAAGATGGCTCCAGTGTGTGTGCTTGCTGTTTACCTCTGTCAATTTTCTTACTGTTTGTTCTGTTTCTGATGATTCTTGTCACTGAAATCAACTCAAAACTGGGGAACACCAAAAACCTTTGGATCTTCAGTTTTTTGCCATCAGCTTTCAGAGCTCTAATCAGAAGAAACAAACAGGGTATCCTCTGCTCCTGGCTGATGTTCCTTAAATACTTGCTACATAAAGTGCCACCACCTGCTCGGACACACCGCCACAGACACCGGGGTAAACGTGCCGGTCAGCTGGTGAAGTTTAAAGCTTGACTTATCTTTTCTTCAGCGGCCGCTCAAGCTGGTTATGGTCCGTTCCGCCACATCCCAAGGCGTCTCCTGGATCCTGTTATCTCCTGTCTGGTTACTGTTGTGGGCTTAGGTGTCCAGAACCCTGCTCACCACTGTTTTTTGCATCGTGGGAGTCATGGAATAAACTTTTTGAATTTGCTCCCATTAACTTGGGCTTCACCGACAACTTCTACCCAGGCTCCAGCTCCAATGAAGATGACTCTAACAAATGCGTGGTCCTTAGCAAACAAAGCTTCATTATAAATTATTTTTTCCTCCAATGGATTGGATCTCCTTTTTGTGACTGAGACACAGATGAGAGTTGGTGAGTCTAGCATTATTTCTGGACTGTTACCCTCTGACGGCTCATTTCTTAATGCTCCAAGGATATCAGGTAGAGGAGAAGGAATATTGACTGTGTTGAAAAATAACTTTCACTGCAAACAACTCCATGTACCTGTTTAAACAAGTGACAATATTCACTAAATAAGCACTAATAATATATTAATTTTGTAACACACTGAAAACAGTTCATCTAACTGTGACTGTAAACATGTTTCCATTTGTCACTTCAGTTTTTACTCTGAAACACAGGAAATGACATCATGGCTCAAATCTTTGTCATTAAAATCTTTCTTTATTTAACATTTGAATTTTTTATTTAACATTTCCAAGATTCAATAACATAAAGAACCCGAACAAGAAAACATTTATGTGCATCAAAATACATTAAAACAAAAACTTTATAATAGGAAACAGAGTTTTCAACCAACTGATGAAAAGAAAGCTAACCACTTGACATGAACACTACAGTAGGACAGTTTTGAAAGCTTAAAATGGAACTAGGGGAAGAGTTTGATTCACAGCTGCCTCATCAGATTTTTACAGGAGATTCTATCTGAACTCTGTGGAGCCTGATCTCAAGCTTTTTGAGTCTGACACAGAAACCAGAGGATCTCTCTGTGTCTTCAGATTCACTGTGATCCAGTGATGGGAGTGATTTCAGCCCTGAGTGATCACGCTGATGTTTGCACAGAGCAGACAATGAGGTGAATGTTTGGGCACATTGGTAACAGTGAAACAGTTTATTAGTAACGTGGGATCGTTTGTGTTCAGAGTATGAACTGAGATTCCTGAAGCTCTTGTCACACTGGTCACAGCTGTAGTTTCCTTCCATGTGTGTACGTTCATGAATGTTACAATTACCTGACTGTGAGAAGCTTCTCTCACAGTGTCTGCACTTGTGTGGTTTCTCTCCTCTGTGGACTCGTTTGTGTGTTTTAAGCTTCCATGCAGTGGTGAAGGATGACCCACACTGATCACAGAGGTGCTTTTTAACCCCACTGTGAATCAGTTCATGTTGTTTTAACTCACTTGATGTGGTGAAGCTTCTCCCACATTCTTTGCAGTATTTCAGTTTGTCTCCAGTGTGTCTACGTTGATGTACTTTTAGGGTCTTTTGCCGACTGAAAGTTTTGCCACAGAGGTCACAATGAAAGTCTTTCCCACCACCACAGTGATGACAGGGTTGAGAACTGGATCCATCTGTGTCGCTCTGCTTCTAAACAAAGACACAAAGACAGTGTAAGTCAGTCCTTCAACATTTGTATCCTGAACGTTGCCTGAAATAAAGAGCATCTCTGCAGACGTCCAACTACATTTGACTGTTTCAGTTAACACACTCAGTTTACTGGGCTGCAATAACTACAATACTACCACCATAATACTACAGTAATACTAAAATCATAACTGAAAGGAAAATCTAAATAATCACTCAGAGCTGCTTTTCCATGCAGTAGAATTGCTAACATGCTAACACAATTTAATGAGCAGAGTTGTTCCAAACATCCATCCATCCATTCGCTTCCGCTTATCCTTTTCAGGGTCGCGGGGGCGCTGGAGCCTATCCCAGCTGTCATAGGGCGAGAGGCAGGGTACACCCTGGACAGGTCGCCAGCCTGTCGCAGGGCTAACACATAGGGACAGACAACCATTCACACTCACATTCACACCTAGTGGCAATTTGAATTATCCAATTAACCTATCCCCACAAGCTACATGACTTTGGACAGTGGGAGGAAGCCGGAGTACCCGGAGGGAACCCACGCAAACACGGGGAGAACATGCAAACTCCACACAGAAAGACCCCGGCCTGATGTTGGAATTGAACTCAGGACCTTCTTGCTGTGCGGCAACAGTGCTAACCACCGTGCCACCGTTGTTCCAAACAGTCAGGCTAAAATGAATAGATAACAATATAAATACATACCTCACAGTAGCTGCACTTGTAGAGTCTCTTTCTGGTGTGGACCTGTTGCTGTCGTCTCAGGTGACGTGGAGATTTAAAAGTCTTCTCACACAGGTCACATTGATAAGGTCTCTCCTCAGTGTGGGTAAACATGTGTTGTTGTAAGTGTGTGTGAGTTATAAACTCTTTGCCACACTGTTCACAGCAGTACACATCATGTCTGGTGTGAATGCGTAGGTGTGTATTTCGTCTCCCTCTCTGGCTGAAAGTTTTTCCACAGATGTCACAGCTGTATGGCTTAATTCCAGAGTGGGTAACTAGATGTCTCTGTAAGCTGCTACTGTGAGTAAAAGCTCTGCCACACTGATCACAGCTGTATGCCTTAATTCCAGAGTGGGTAACTAGATGCCTCTGTAAGTGGCTACTTTGAGTAAAAGCTCTGCCACACTGATCACAGCTGTACGCTTTAACTCCACTGTGGATGAGTTGGTGTTTTTTTAGGGAACCCTTGAAGGAAAAAGACTTTCCACACAAGTCACAGCTGAACGGTCTCTCTCCAGTGTGGATGAACTGATGCTGTTTTAGTTCAGCCTTCCCAGTAAAACCCTTCCCACACTCGTCACAGCTGTATGGCTTAATTCCAGAGTGGGTAACTAGATGACTCTGTAAGCTGCTACTGTGAGTAAAAGCTCTGCCACACTGATCATAGCTGTATGGCTTAATTCCAGAGTGGGTATTTAGATGACTCTGTAAGTTGCTACTGTGAGTAAAAGCTGAATTGAATCATTTTTGTTTAGATGCAAGAAGAATCGTATAGAAATGAAAAAGTAGAAATAGAAATCCAGAGCAAAGATATCCTCTAATTCAGCGTAGCACATGTGCAGCTGCTGCGATTCACGTAAGCATTCGGCTCGTCGCTGTTGCAGATTTTTCTCTCGCTGTTCTGGCTCACAGCGCTGCAAACACAAAAATAAATATCCCCAAAGGTGTGAAAGGGAGCTAATTAGTAAGAGTATTGTTACTCTCCGCAGGAGTAGTCCAGCAGTAGAAATCAGTCCAATAACAAGGTGTGTAACATCTAGCAGGGTGACAGAAAAACCCAGGGTAACTTCTAAGGACCTCAACGTCTCTCTCACATTGTGTTTTTTAAACATGTTTCCATTTGTGTTACGTTCCCCTGGGGGGTGGGGGGTGGGGGTCTAGGCGGGGAGGGGGAAGTAACAAAAGTGACCGGGTCAGAAAAAGGAGTCAAGGAGGCGAAACAGTTAAATAAAACAGTTTTATTGATGTAATTAAACTAAAAGAGACGGACAAGCCGCTATCACCATAAGAGTAACACAAACAAAACTCAGGCGTTGGTCAGTAATGCAAAATGTCAAAAGGAAAACGCAGCTCACTAGCTGAAAACCACAAAACACAGCTCACCAGCTGGAAACACCGCAAAAACACTCAGCTCACTGGCTGTACCCACACAAATGGCACTCTGGCCCAGAGCTCACCCTGCTCTGGGCTTAAATACCTTTAATTGCTGATGGGAGTCAGCTGTACAGGAGGGAAAGGTGGCACCTCGGGCAGGAGGTAGTGGGACACTCCCACACAGGCATCCTCAGGAGAGAGAGAGGCCCTGCTAGGGCCGTAACACCCCCTCACATAAATGCAAACCCATGGTTTGTCAAATTTACGATAACACAAAGTGAGTCCATAGCCGTTTCATGAAGAAATTGCAGGCTTTCCACCTACCAAACCCCATAGCACCGGTTAGGCATTGCCTGCGGGAGCTGCCAATCCCATCTCAGTGGGTTCACAACATTCCCAGAGAGTGGCCCCAAACCCTCGAAACAGTGTCCCATGGGATAACCAGGGCTTCGAACTATCACGTGTGGAGAACCCAGCAGGCAGCTAGCAGGCTTCGCTGAAACACAGACATACTTGTTAGCAAGGGGTGCAGATCTGAAGGGTGGTTTTGAACATGAACCGGAGAAAGGATCAACCAGCGGCAGCTCAGGGTTAGTTGGCCTCGTACACTGATTACGGGGTGCTACCAAGCAATTATGCTCCAGGTTTAGCCTTTCCGTAGGCCTGGCAAGCTTGTCAGTTTGAGAGCCACGACTGACTTTTCTCAAAACAGGCCCCTTTTGTGTTGAGTGGGCTTTCTGTTTGAGTGCCAGTTTGACACAATTGGCAACCACATGGCCAGGCTTGTGACAGAAAAAACACAGTTTGGGCCTAGGTCTTAACACCATAACTGCATTTTCCTTCTTAGCTGGCCCACTTTTACCTGTCCAGGCTGCGCTATAGTGCAGAGGGATATCCTGTTCTACCGCACTTGCTGTATGAGTCAGCTTAAACTCATCTGCCAGGGTGGCAGCTTGCTGTAGAGTTGTAACCCTCTGTTCACTTAAATAAAGGGCCACAGACTTAGGAACAGAGTTTTTAAAATCCTCCACCAGCATAAGCTCACGTATGGACCCCACATCATTAACCTGGCTTGCCGCAC
The DNA here is from genome assembly GCF_057382095.1 of Aulonocara sp. 'chitande type north' Nkhata Bay. Taxonomy (NCBI): domain Eukaryota; kingdom Metazoa; phylum Chordata; class Actinopteri; order Cichliformes; family Cichlidae; genus Aulonocara; species Aulonocara sp. 'chitande type north' Nkhata Bay. Next base: position 69,543,315 of record NC_141346.1, read on the forward strand.
ACCACCTATCAAAGAGCCTCGCCTTCTCCCTGGCGAAGTCAAGACTGTCCCTGCGCCAACTCCAACCCTCGAAAATGCTGCCTATAGGCCTCAGGTACCAGTTCATAGGCTTGGAGGATGGCACTTTTGATCTTTCCATAAACCAGGCCGTCCTGCCTAGACAGACCAGAACACGCTTCTTGAGCCTTACCTGTCAACCGACACAGCAACATCACCCCCCACACATCTTGAGGCCACTGCAGTGCAGTTGCCAGGCGTTCGAACACACTGAAAAAGCTGTGAACACTGGATTCAGAGAAGTCTGGAACCAGGTGAATGTTATTGCTCACAAACGAGCCTCTAGACACCTGTACACTAGCAGCTGTGTCAACCATTTTGGGGATGGTGAAGAGTTAACAAAACACAACCTAATTAAGACAGTTAACAGACCACTACACAACTTACTTTAGCTGACCAACGTACCTCCCGCCACACACACGTTAACAAAACAACTTACCCAGTTCCAAAACCTTGCCCTGTCTATCTTCCGGAGCGTGCTGGGCTCGAGGCAACTTTAAAGGCAGAACTTCAGCGACCGGAGCCCTGAATTGCTTACCCCCGACAGAGAATTAATCCCCACCCAGGATTACTCCAAAAACAACAAAGGCAAAATAACAAAAGAGTGCCCGAAGGAGGAACTTAAAAAGCTCAGCTGGGCACTCACCTACCTTAACTGGGAAGTTATTAATCTCTAAAAGGTGCCAAAGCGAGATAATCAAAAAGAAAACCAAATCCAACACAGAACTCCCTTTTCAAAGATCCCGGACGAGCCCCCACTTGTTATGTTCCCCTGGGGGGGAACGTCACTTTGGGTTAGCTGGGATAAGTGATGGATGGAGGGAATTTTACTTCAGCCAGAGAAATCCTAAACAGGAAGGAGGAGCAGAGTTACAGTGGATCACTATCCAGCAGGGAAACAAGGTTTATTTCAATTTCTTGGCCATGAGTGAGATTTACTGAGTGGGCAAATTAGGGAGATGACACCATCAGATCCCGAGCCCTCCATGTGTTAATCAAGAGACGGCTGCTGTGCTACATCCATAAATAATGAATAAATTAGGAGCTAAAGCTGAAAGGACAGTTTATTTGTACCATCTTCACGTGAACACATTCAAGAACATCACAGATGAAGAAACATTAAAAACTTCCACACTACATAAAGCAAGAAAAATAGTTTTTCTTTCAGGTGGTTTCAGAAAAACAGAAACATCAAAAATCTCCAAGACTCTCTTTGAAAGAACTAAAATCCTTTGTTCTCATGGTCCAATCATGAGTGAACTCCCCGATGAAGCCTTGTGTGCTAAAACATGTCAGAGTTTTAAAGGTTAAACATGAGTTTCCAAAACGTTTTGCTGGAGAACAATGAACTATTTGACTGAGTTTCAATCATTTACAGACGAGCAAAACCAGAACAGAGAAAAAAGGACAAAATTGACCCAGTAAAACAACAGAAAAGAAGATCCCATGTAGATCTGTATTATGTAGAAGTTCAGCCCAGCAACCAGTTCAGTTCAACACAAGTTTAAATGATTCTATCTGAACTCTGTGGAGCCTGATCTCAAGCTTTTTGAGTCTGACCAGAGGATCTTTCTGTGTCTTCAGATTCACTGTGATCCAGTGATGGGAGTGATTTCAGCCCTGAGTGATCACGCTGATGTTTGCACAGAGCAGACAATGAGGTGAATGTTTGGGCACATTGGTAACAGTGAAACAGTTTATTAGTAACGTGGGATCGTTTGTGTGCAGAGTATGAACTGAGATTCCTGAAGCTCTTGTCACACTGGTCACAGCTGTAGTTTCCTTCCATGTGTGCACGTTCATGCCTGTTACAATTACCTGAATGTGAGAAGCTTCTCTCACAGTGTCTGCACTTGTGTGGTTTCTCTCCTGTGTGGACTCGTTTGTGTGATTTAAGATGACTTGCACTGGTGAAGGATGACCCACACTGATCACAGAGGTGCTTTTTAACCCCACTGTGAATCAGTTCATGTTTTTTTAACTCACTTGATGTGGTGAAGCTTCTCCCACATTCTTTGCAGTATTTCAGTTTGTCTCCAGTGTGTCTACGTTGATGTCTTTTTAGGGTCTTTTGCCAACTGAAAGTTTTGCCACAGAGGTCACAATGAAAGTCTTTCCCACCACCACAGTGATGACAGGGTTGAGAACTGGATCCATCTGTGTCGCTCTGCTTCTAAACAAAGACACAAAGACAGTGTAAGTCAGTCCTTCAACATTTGTATCCTGAACGTCGCCTGAAATAAAGAGCATCTCTGCAGACGTCCAACTACATTTGACTGTTTCAGTTAACACACTCAGTTTACTGGGCTGCAATAACTACAATACTACCACCATAATACTACAGTAATACTAAAATCATAACTGAAAGGAAAATCTGAATAATCACTCAGAGCTGCTTTTCCATGCAGTAGAATTGCTAACATGCTAACACAGTTTAATGAGCAGAGTTGTTCCAAACAGTCAGGCTAAAATGACAAGATAACAATATAAATACATACCTCACAGTAGCTGCACTTGTAGAGTCTCTTTCTGGTGTGGATCTGTTGGTGTCGTCTCAGGTGATGTGGAGATTTAAAAGTCTTCTCACACAGGTCACATTGATAAGGTCTCTCCTCAGTGTGGGTAAATATGTGTTGTTGTAACTGTGCGTCTGTTGTAAAGTATTTGCCACACTGTTCACAGCAGTACACATCATGTCTGGTGTGAATGCGTAGGTGTATATTTCGGCTCCCTCTCTGGCTGAAAGTTTTTCCACAGATGTCACAGCTGTATGGCTTAATTCCAGAGTGGGTAACTAGATGACTCTGTAAGCTGCTACTGTGAGTAAAAGCTCTGCCACACTGATCACAGCTGTACGCTTTAACTCCACTGTGGATGAGCTGGTGTTGTTTTAGGGAATCCTTCAAGGAAAAAGACTTTCCACACAAGTCACAGCTGAACGGTCTCTCTCCAGTGTGGATGACCTGATGCTGTTTTAGTTTAGCCTTCAGAGTAAAACCCTTCCCACACTCGTCACAGCTGTATGGCTTAATTCCAGAGTGGGTACCTAGATGACTCTGTAAGTGGCTACTGTGAGTAAAAGCTCTGCCACACTGATCACAGCTGTACGCTTTAACTCCACTGTGGATGAGTTGGTGTTGTTTTAGGGAATCCTTCAAGGAAAAAGACTTCCCACACAAGTCACAGCTGAACGGTCTCTCTCCAGTGTGGATGACCTGATGCCGTTTTAGTTTAGCCCTCACAGTAAAACCCTTCCCACACTCGTCACAGGTGTGTTTTTTCTCTCCCTTTCTTCTGTGAGGTTTGTCGGCCTCCTGAGAGCGCTGACTTCTGGCTCCATGTTGGTCCTGCAGTGACAGAGATACAAACAGAGGCAGTGAGTGAAATGCAGTCGTGGAACAAACTCAACCTTCAGACTCCATTAACACTAGTTTTAAACCTGAAGGTGGAGCGTGGCACCTTAAAGGTCTCTTATCCCCACCTGCTGGTAGTTCTAACACATTACATCCAACCTGGTGTTAAAGATAATTCATGACTGTTAAAACACTAAAATCATGCCCATCACTCCTGATTGTACACACACACACACACACACACACACACACACACACACACACACACACACACACACACACACACACACACATTATTTTATAATTTAGATTATTTTGTTGTTTCCTATTACATATTTCTATAATTTGTATAGATCTATACATAATTATTCAGTGATAATAAATCCTATCTTTGTTTATTCTAAAGGAACCCCGTTAGCTTCCACAACAGATGTTGCTCGTCTTCCATCAAATACTCACATAAAATATTACACAATAAAGTGGATTCAAGATATCCACATAATTTCACTCTTACATCCACAGTGAGGTTTCACAATTGTTCAAATATAAGCAATCAATAATAATAATAATAATATCAATAACATTGAGGCACATTACACAAATTTCAAAAACAAATCATGTCTTACAATATTTACAACAACTAAAAGCTCTGTAAATCGGCTTTTAAGTGTTCATTGAAGTTTTGAATAATTCTCTAATTTTTTAAGGCAACTTATTCCACTTAAAAGTTGCTCTAAATGTAACAGTTTTACAAAACGTTACTTTTAACTCGAGCATTTACTAAATTGCAGCTTGTTGAAAACTGTGTAATATGATGATGTATTTCATCTGGATACTGCAGCTGAGTAGAATAAATGTGGTGTGTTTAACAGAATTGCTTTCTTTAGAACTACAAGTAATCCATAGAATATTTTAGCCTGTACAGGAAGCCAAGAAAGTTTATTATGCATTTGATCAATATTAGTATAGTATGAACATCTTCACACTAATCTGGACGCCTTATTCTGGACTAACTGAAGTCTGTTAAGATCTGTCTTATTAGCTGCTGACCAAATGATTGAACAATACTCCAGATGAGACATTACTAGTGCATTAATGACATCTTTCATAATGAAGAAGTGATACACAAAGAGCATTTCATAGCCATAGCTATGCCTTGTCGGCAGAGTTATGTGACATTAGTGATGTTTGTACTTTCAGCGTTAACTTGGTTTTAAAGCCTTTAAAATATACGCCGTTCAATAGTCGACCTTAATCTGACAGAGAATGTGATGATTTTGTGGATAATTAAAGTCAGTCATATATCCACAAACACAACAAGCTGAAAGTCAGTGATGCTGCTCGGTTTGCAGTCCTGAACATCACGGCACAAGCAGGATTCACTGCACTGTTAATGTTAGCTGTGTTATATTGCTGCCTCTGTTCGGTGGTGTCGAGCCAAATGCACTTTAACGTGTGTTTGAACGAGCTGACGGTTCACTCGTTAAGCTGAAAGAAAGATGCTTTAATCACAGCAGTCACACATGTGTCCACTGCACCATCTGGAACTCTTCTTGTTTACACTCGTAATAACACAAACACTAAATCCTGCTTCTCTGGTGCTGTTGTGTAGCAGTGTGTACACCTGAGACTGTCACCTGTCTGTCTGTCCTGCACTCTCTCTCTGTTTCTTTCTCTCTGGTTGTGGAATAAAAGTATGAACATGTGTTTATAAGTTACACTTGTGTCTGAATCCTGCAGCTTATCACACATTTGATTTCCATGTGTGACGACTGCAAGTGTCCAGAGTGAGGACAGACTGAGGGAGCCACTGCTGCACATCATCTGTGAGGCTTTGCAGCCCTGATGATCCACCAGGACAAACTCAGCAGTGTGTGAGGAAGAGGAGGAGGAAGAGCCAGCAGCAGCTGACAGATGGAGAGAATAGACAGACTGTTCCCTGTTTGTGAAGGACTGCTAGGAAAGTTTAACATAACTGTCTGTGCTGAATCAGTCTTATTAGGTAATGTTCAAATAATGTGATCATCCCAGTGTTTTCAGAGTGGGAGAAAGTACTCAGGGCCTTCAAGTTACACACTATGAAAGACAGCAACAAGTTTAATGTTCAGAAACCTAAAGTATGTATCAGCAGCAGAATGGAGCTAAAAATAAATGTTGGTTTCAGTTCTATGAAGCTTTGAGTATTTTGGATCAGTAGCTGCTGTGTTTGTTGCATCATATTGCTGTAACTGTTTATATGCTTTATATATTCTGAGCTAAGTTGATCTATAGTGTTACATCATATTCTATAAGGATGTTATGTGTTTGTAGACTTTCTGCCCAGTTTGACCCATTTAGCAGAAGTCAGCCTGTTTAAGGCTCTGATATCTATTCTGTGTGACTTACAGCAGTTATGACATGGTCTGATTTTCTCACCCAATAAAGGAATATTTCATATATCATATATTTTTGGGGATTAAGTTCGTTTTCATGGCAAAGAAGGACGATGCAGTTCATCTGATCACTCCTCATAACATTCTGGAGTGCAGGCAAAATGCTATTATAAAAACTTAAGCAGCAACTTCTCCAGGTTCCAATATTTATGCAATTCTCAAACCTTTTGGCCACGACTGTATAACCTCTTCTGAAGTTTAGTGGATATTATACATGGTTATGCTCAGGATGTGTCGGCCAGTTTCCACTGGAAACGCCTTTTGGTTAAACTGTCAGCGAGGAATTTGCATTTGCACTGTTACATTTTTATATAACTTTAATGCACATAAACAACAGCTGCTTGTTTCAGTGAAAATACATTGATGGCTTTTTAATAAAGTTGTGCAGCTGTAAAGTATTTTGTCTGGTGTCAATTCTATCGTCAGCTACATCGTTATGGCAAATGTTCAAATGTATATGGTGATAAATATCTTTGGTCATATGGTCCTGCTCTGTCTGTCACCTTCTGTGTTGAGCTCATTGTTTCCTCTGTAGTGGCTGAGCTGAGTCCAAGTAGCTGAAAATGTTCCTCTGCTGCTCCGTCAGACTCTCCTCCTCCTGCTGATCAGCTGGGACACAAAACAGATCTTTGTTAGGCTCCACACTGCACTGAAGAGTCAAAGTGTCTCATATGTTCATCTGACAAGTAAAAGAACACATTTTTGTTTCCCGAGGTGGGCAACTTGTTGGAAACAAACACAAAAGGTTTGAGCACTGATACCTGCCATTGCTGGCATTGAAAGATGCAACGCCAGCAATGTGGATTGTCAAGACTCAAACCAATCATCAAGCAAAGACAACAGGGATCATTTGTTTCTGTTTATTTAGCATTCACAGCATTTGTAGTTGCCTTCTGTGCAGGGGAAGTCCACGCACACTGTGTGGTACCGCCATCCGCAGAAGGTGCATTCAACCTCTGTAAGAGAAACGAGGTTGTCTGAGACTGAAATGATATTCACTAAAGAAGTGGTGATTTGTAAAACTTCAAGTGTATGATAAGGTGAAAACAAATACACAACTGCATGTCATGTAGTTGAAGGTTTTTTTTCCTTTGGAAGACCGGAAAACACTGAAAGTTATATATTAGTCCTTTATTTATCCAGGTAAAAAAAAATCTCATTGAGATTAAAAATCTCATTTCCAAGAGAGACCTGGCGTCATGGCAACACAAGTCACATACCACACAGGTATATAACATTTAAAACAAACACAATATCCCAACATGTGTAACAAATGTATTGTGCTTGAAACAAATTCAGAATAGGTGATAAAGCAGCTGCACATGTGTGTCACGAGTAAATCTGGCTGTATAACAAACAGAAACAAGTGATGCTGCTGTCTTTGCTCAATGGTTGGTTTGAGTCTTGACAATCCACATTGCTGCCATCTTTCAATATGTTGAATGCACCAGTGTAAGTGCAGCCACTCAGACTCAATGTGTTCATAGAAACAGGTGCAGATGTGTCACGAGTTCATCCAGCAGTAGCTATGGCACTTGGCCACAGGGGGCAGCAGTGGACTGACCTGCATTCGAGACTGCTCCAGCTGCTCTGTGACAGTCAGTAGATCTGCTACAAATTGCAGATCATATGCAAGTTTTGGAAATGACATTTTAAATATTCCTAACTTAGCCACGGCAGCATTGTTGATGTATTACCTATATACTACAAATTATTCCACCTGCTGAAAAGTGGATCTAATGTGGGCGGACTCACACTTAGCAAATAAACCTGTGATGTGAGAATGTAATCAAACTGTTGATCAGAGGCAAAGTAATTTAAAGTTTATGATGCTCTCGTCTAATGTTAGCTGACATGATGTTAGCTTGTAAACTTATGTTGTTGTCTGGGTCTCATGTCTGATCTGATGATAATAACTGTGACAACACAGAGATTAAATAAAGGACGTTGGTGGGACTTCTTATGTTAGAACTATAACTTCAGTTAAGGAGTGAGACGTAAGGTGACAAGGAGAATGAAGAGAATGAGAAAGAAGTAACTGGGAAGAGAAAATGAAAACACAAATTTGAAATGATCAAATTTGTGTTAACAGATGGTGGTGGTTTTAAAAATTCAAGTAATTTAAAGTTTTTATCCTATTTGTTGTTGTTTTTTTCATATTCTTCTATTTGCAAGAGGTTATTAATAAAACAGGTTCTCTTTCTGGTTTCTCTTTTTGGACGCACTCTCTACAGCTTATCACATCCAAAATGGCGGATGTCAAGTACAAAACCTCGACAGAAACAATCAGCAAGAATTTTAGCATCAGTCCAAAATAAAACTGTCCAACTACAGAGTTTTAAAATCCAACTAAACTATGAACAGAGATCTTTTACAAATAGGCTATTGATGAGATGACAGTGGTAACAAAAACGTACACATCCGCGCACACAGACAAAATGGCGGGAGAGCGTTTAACGGTCGACCTCATGAGTCCGTTACCGTGAACTATGGAGCGGCAGATTTGTGCTGGAACTGAGCTGCACACAGCTGATGTTAGCCAGGAAACATTACACACTGCTAACGTTACCTTCACACGGAGCTCCACACGGAGACGATCAGCGTCAGGCACAAACACCAAGTTCAGAAAAGAGGAACTTTGAGCAGGAAGGAAAGAGTCAGAGCGGCGTTTGAGGACACGTTTACAACCACGAACATCAGAATCTGTCTGTGCTGCATTCAAGTGCAAGTTGGAAACTCACTAATCTCTGTCATGTTGTCCAAAGATGATTTATTTCTGCTGGTTTTCTTGTTTGAAACACAAACATGTGTCAGCACTTTGTTGTTCTTCACCCTGCAGCATTTGAATATTTCAGGAGTAAACTGATCATAAATTCATGAAGTCATGACTGAAAGTGCAGACTGAGAGTGGATCACATGATGTTTGAGGTGTGTCATGTGACATGTTCAGTATTGTCACACATGTCTAGATTGTCCCTGATATCATAGCTGCTCAAACACTGATGATTATATTTGAAGAATTATTCCTGATGGCAGCAAAGTTTGAATGGAGCTCTCTGTCTGTGCTGATTTGTCGCCCTCTGGAGGTCAAAGCACAAACTGCATGATGTCAATGTAACCACCACAGTGACAGGAAGTGTTTTTAAATGATGAAATATGTCAGTGATGCTGATAGTGTGTTCATCACAGACGTTCAGGATTCGTGTTGACATGAATCAAAGTTAATGTCATTATGGACCAAGGACAGTACTCTGGGTCTCCTGCAGAACAACTCGAGCTGTGATACCTGAATGAAGAGCCTCTGCTGCTTTAAAGAAGGAGGCTCGAGGCAGAGGTGAGGTGCAGACCAACCAGCTTTTATTCAGCAACTTTAACAGAAGGATCAGAAAAATAAAACTATACAGCACAGTGATGCTGACTGAAGCCACAGCATTAAACTAAACAAACATCTGATCATCTTTAACAACATCTAATAAATAATGACAACTATTTAATCCTGTATTTCCTACAATAAAGCCTGTTCAGATATTTGTTGCTGATGGAAATGTAAAAGGCTCCCAGGAACCAAAGGACAAAAACAGAGGCAACAGTCACAACTGCAAAGGATCCCCTAACACATAAACTGGTTCGAAGATATTTTCTAGCTCTGCAGAGGAGCTTGATTGCACGGACAGTAAAAAGTGGATTCAATAACAGCAGCGAGCGCTGAGTGATATAACGGTGCTGCGAGCAGCAGTGCAAAGGCTCACACAGAGACAGCAGCTACACTGTGTGTGGATGTGATCCACAGTCACAGCTGTGGGTTTCAGTCAGTGTGTCTCTAACTTCATGGTCACATTTCAAAGCTTATTGGAGCCAGAAGATGTTCAAGTAAAAGATTTATTGCTGTACTCGTCTACCAGGATAACAGGAGGTTCATAAAGCTGTGTAATACTTCAGCTTTACATCATGGAGTAGTAGTTGTGTCCCTTTGTGTTTATTAGTGTGTTCACACGTCTACTTTAACTTCACTCTGTAATGAAAGGATTCAAATCACTGATAAATACATACATGCTGACTCTGAGTCTCAGTGAAGGAGGAAAGGATGGATGAAGGCAGCCTAGTGTGGGTCATGTGTGTCCAGCAGTCATCCAGGGCCTGGATCCATCTGTAACAGGAAGACAAAGTCCAGCCTGTAATCATCCTGTCAGGCACAGCGTTTCCATCCAGCATCCTGACTACGCTAACAACCCGTCAAACGTCTCCTCTGGTCCACAGAAGTCACACTTCCTGTGTCATGTTTACCTTTTTAAGTGTGCTATTCAAGCCTGTGTGACCAACTCTGACTCTCCAGATTCCATCCTGGTCTCTGCTGCAGCTTCTTCTACACGACTGTTTTCTGTATAATAATATCTGCCTTTCCCGTCTCTGTCCCAGTGTGCCTGCCACTCGTCCTTCATCTTTACCTTCATTATACTCTTCACCTCACTTTCACTGTATTTTATAGTCAAACCTGCACGACTTCTTCTTGCTGCACCTTTTTAAACTTATCGTCCTGTTCATTGCATCAACACCGATATTCACAGGGAGCCATAAGAAATCCACTTCTATCCCTCTGTGTTTGATTCTATACAGTAAATGAAGTATATCAAAAACAATATGTTGCCTAGAGTCTGAAGACATATCACCTGTACTCACTAGCACGCTGCTAGAGTCCCAGCAAACCACATACCTCCATATTAGTGCGTCCTCCACCCAGTTCAAGCCAGTAACATCACTACCAGCTCCCAGTATAAACTGCCACATCATCTGTAATTCTTTTACTCATCACCAAACTTATTTCTGGGAGAACAAATGCAGCAGCCGTTCTTTTATCTGACAGTGTTGACGCATCAGTAAATATCCTCACATGACCTGAGGACTTTCCCACTATATGAACCTGCTTTTAGTCGCCCCTCCTCCCTCGCCACAAGCTTCCTTTACAACATAACTTATAAAAAACAACTTTATTGACAATCAGCAATAACAATTACAGACAGTCTAGAAGAAGAATCACATGATCAAGGAGCAGAAGTTTATGGTTTTAATAGCTTTTACATTTTGGGAAAGTTTTAAAAACATTGTTTGATTTTCTTTCTAAAGCGTTGAAAGGACGGCTTTGCATCAGAAAAGTAAGATCAGCAAATGAATCCATTAAAGTTCTTTTGCCTTGTTTGCAAAAGAAGCCAAACAACATTTGTGTTACAAAGAGAGACTTCAGAACAGATCAAAGATCACAAACATCAGGCACTGATGGAAACAGCCAAACACAGAAACAGAGGCACCAGCAGGTGAAGGAGGCCTGTTGTAGAAATGACTCTGAGTGCTCAGGTAGAAACGCATGAAGAACCAGTGCGTCTAATATTTGGAAACCAATCTGTGTTTGAGCGTCCTGGATGAAACACAGATCATGTTGCAGAGCGAGGACGTCGTCTTTCCTCCCGAGTGTGTAACTACAGGACGTGTGCAGAAGGTTTAATCGTCCTCCTGACAGTTACTGATGAACGAGTCCTTCAGGGAGGCTCCAGGATCACTGTGGCTTTTACCAGCTGCTGCTAAACTGAGAGGTGTTGTTGCTTCATGTGTGAAGATGTTTGCATGGCTTTAACAGTGCAGACGTTCCTCATGTGCACCCATTTCATATGTTTTATTGTGATGTTTAGTAACATCTGCTTTCCTCCTTCAGGCAGACGATAAAGTGAGCTCAGCCTTAAACATGTGGAGAGAACGTTTGACCCACAGTCCTGGGACGACTGCAGAACAATGGTTTGTTTTTAATGATAAAGTTTCATAATGGAAATAAATGCTGAGCCTGTTTCATGATGTTGGCCCTGCAGCATCAGGCAGGATTAATACTGTAACAAACGTGTGTCACAGTTATAATGACTTTAAATGAAGACTTGGGTTGGATGGAGATGTCAGCTGGATTTGTGCTGACTGTCACTTTAAATGTTTTCAGTTCAGCTTCTAAATCTACTTTTGTATAATGTTTGCTGAGTTTTGCACTTCATGACGCTTTTAAGAAGAGCCAATAAATCCTGACTTTACACAAAAATAAAGGTTTAATGTGTTTAGTGTGACAGTGGAGGAGAGCGCACATAATAAGAGTCATTAACAGAATGGTGACAATTATAATCTGTCTCATTTTAGGAGCAGCTCACAGGCACAACAGACTACAGAGCAATCAAAGCACCAGTTAAACGTCCATGTGACCGGCTTACAGCCAATGAACAATCAGTCCCCACTGTCCCCACCAACATCACTGTACTGGAAAGACTGTGCTGCCATGGTCAGAGATGAACTGGTACTAAAATGTAAGGCAGCTGATGTGTGTGGCCTTAGCAGCACAAATGCATCACGGCTGCAACGCTGCAGTGTGTTTAAACATTTGAACATTTCTGTGGCTTCAAACCAGCAGCTGCTCTGTACTCAGTCGTGTTTGTGTGTCTGTCAAAGTGATTGTTGTCTTTAAAAAGCCTTTTGTGTTTGGGTTTTGTGAGCAGTGCCGAGCTTCTCTGTAGTCTAAGCTGAGTCGATATATTTGATTCCATGTTTGGTGTGATTTTCAAAGTCAGCAGCAGCAAACGCTGAACAAGCAAAGTTTGGGCCCATCAGAGACAGCAGTGGATCTGCTGACCTGTAGGTGTTGGAGGTGTTTGTGTGCAGCTGTGGGTCAGTCAGCTTTATTTCACTTATCCATGACAGAGCGCTGTTAGCTGTGAGTTAGCATCCACTGAGCTGTTTCATCTACTCTGTCACTGCCAGCAAGCAGAGCCCAGGGTTGGCTTCAGAAGCTGGACGTGGCCTTGCTCAAGGGCACTTTAGCAGCACGTTCCCAGCAGTAACAGCGGGATTCAAACTGGTGACCCTGGAGTAGGAATCACCCAGAAAAGTCACCTTATGCCAGAAGTTTTAGTGAGACGGGAACAACATTACAGCTCTGATGTCATTGACCTGTGCAGTGAGGACATATTGAACTGTGAGGACACAGCTTATAGGTTCAACACTGACCCTCGGTCAGCATGTGCAGGTGACATGGTGTTGGTGTCACCACTACAGACAGCTCAGGTTCAACTGGTTCTTCTTTGATTTGCTTCTATAGCACAAAGGTTGACACCAGTCTGGTCCAGTTAGCATCTGAATCCATAAACGTGTGAGCTCGTCCCACCAGAGGACGTCAGCATCATGGGGATAATGTCTACAGCAGGAAAACACAGGGACAGTTGGGTTTGCTGCACATCTGGAACACACAGTTAGCTCAGATATGTTCATGTCGCTAACACCAATACAGTGACTGAGTGCTCTATAGCAGCTAATGCTAACAACTGTAACACTGCTGTTTGTCATGGTTTTCAGACCAAATGATAACAAAACGTTGGGAAAAGTGAAATATTGGAACATGAAATCATAAATTATTACATTTAAACAACAAGAATACAGCTAAATTTCCCCTGTTGGCTCATAAGCTGCTCACCTGGATGCTACATCAGTGCAGTCCTCTCTGAACATTAGATAATCAACACACACACACTTATTGTTGAGAGGCTGACTTCACTAAACTCACAGAAACTCTTAAGAAGCTCCTCAAATGATGACTTTGGAGTTTTGTGTTACTGTCAGTGTATAAAAGCTAGAAAAGGAAGAAAAGCAGGAGAAATGATCAAAGTGCTGCTGTGTGCAGGAAGAACTACAACATGTTAGTGAGAAACACAAACAGGGTGTGAAACACACTCCAGAGGAAACGCTGTGTGCAGGCTGTCTGTGACTTCCTGTATCTCTGCCACAGACTGGGACAGACACCAGTGAAACCAGTCACTGTGGTCATGTGCTTGTAGCCAGCAGCCTGTGATGTGAGGCTGAAAACTGGTCTAGGCAAACCACTTGAAGGAACTGCAGCATCTAATATTGTTGAATTGGGGAAAGGAGGGCTAGCAGCCAGAACTGCACCAGAGTGACGGCTAAACAGCATGAGAGAGGTGTGGAGGGGCATGAAGACCATCACTGGATTCAGGCCAACCAACAGCAGGGGAGCTGAGGGAGGTGAGAATAGAGCCGACGAGTTGAATCTGTTTTTCAATAGATTCGACACCACAGTGTCTGCTCCCACCCCCACAACCTCACCTGCAGTCAGCCTGGAATCCAGAGCCACACCACTGTGCCAGCCTCTCTCTTCACATGTTGCCTCCTGTGAGATTCCTGACACCCCTCCCCCACCCATCACCTTCACTCAATACCAGGTTGAGATGCAAATGAGGAGACTTCACTCAGTCTGCTGGACCAGACGGAGTGAGTCCCCTTGTCCTCAAGGCCTGTGCCCCCCAGCTGTGTGGAGTCTTTCATAAACTGTTTATGCTGAGTCTGAGTCTGCAGAGGGTCCCGGTGATGTGGAAGACATCATGCCTCGTCCCTGTACCAAAGACGCCTCGTCCCAGTGGCCCCCAGGATTACAGGCCCGTGGCACTGACCTCCCACATCATGAAGACCCTGGAAAGGCTCATCCTGGACCAGCTGCGACCCATAGTAAGACCACATCTGGATCCCCTTCAGTTCGCTTATCAGCCTCGTCTCGGAACAGAGGACGCCATCATATACCTGCTCAATCGTGTCTACACCCATCTGGACCAGCCGGCGAGCACTGTGAGGGTCATGTTTTTTGACTTTTCCAGTGCTTTCAACACCATCAGGCCGACCCTCCTGGGTGATAAGTTAGCAGCGATGCAGGTGGATGCTTCTCTGGTGTCCTGGATTGTTGATTACCTGACAGGAAGACCACAATATGTACGTCTCCCACAGTGTGTGTCTGACAAAGTGATTAGCAACACAGGGGCACCACAGGGGACTGTCCTCTCCCCCTTCCTCTTCACCCTCTACACCACAGACTTCAGCCACTGCACAGAGACCTGCCATCTTCAGAAGTTTTCTGATGACTCTGCGGTGGTTGGATGCATCAGCAGGGATGATGAGACAGAGTACCGGGCTGTGGTCGACTCCTTTGTCACGTGGTGTGAGCAGAATCATCTGCAGCTCAACGTGGCAAAGACCAAGGAACTGATCGTGGACTTCAGGAAGACCAGGAAACATTTGACCCCTGTTTCAATCCAGGGGGTCAGTGTTGACATTGTGGAGGACTATAAATACCTTGGAGTACACATTGACAATAAACTGGACTGGGCTAAAAACACCACAGCACTTTACAGGAAGGGCCAGAGTCGTCTCTATTTTTTGAGGCGACTGAGGTCCTTCAACATCTGCCAGAAAATGCTGAGGATTTTCTATGAGTCTGTTGTGGCCAGTGCGATCCTCTATGCTGTTGCATGCTGGGGGAGCAGGCTGAGGGTCGCAGATGCCAACAGACTTAATAAACTGATCCGTAAGGCCAACAATGTTGTGGGGATGGAGCTGGACTCCCTCAAGGTGGTGTCGGAGAGGCGGATGCTGTCCAAGATAAAGACAATGTTGGATAACACCTCCCACCCACTCCATGACATGTTGGTCAGTCACAGGAGCACGTTCAGTGAGAGACTGAGATTACCGAAAAGCACCACTGAACGACACAGGAAATCATTCCTGCCTGTGGCCATCTCCCTGTACAACGCATCCACTTAACACACTGTTTGCTGCTACAACTACACATGTTTCTTTTCCAAATATTTATTTATAAGTGACTTATGTATGTATGTATGTATATATATGTTATATATTGTACTATTCTTAGTTAGCGTATTGTCTGTCTTGTCTTAATGTTGGTTTAAAATGGAGCACTGTAACAAAAAATAATTTCCCCCAGGGATCAATAAAGTATTCTGATTCTGATTCTGATTCTGATTCTGAAACTGGGGGGGCTGAGAGGGTGATTGACATGTTGCTGGATCAATCACTGGGAACTGCTCATGTTGCTGATGTGTTTGGGGAATGGCTTGTAAACCGCAAACAGAGGATTTGCTTTCATCAGAGACAGTGTGAATTGAAGATCTGGAGGAACTGCGAGAATGGGGAGGAGATGACTGAATCAGGAGTTGCCTAATCTCCCTCATTGTCATCAGGAGTTCCCTCATCACCTCATCTTGATTGGTGGGTAAAGGAGCAGGCGATGTCTCTGGTAGACTTCCCGACTCCCCATCAGGATCCTGCAGCCCATGTGTGTCTGTATCACTATGCTGGCATTCTGTTTGACTCTCTGTATCACATCGAGCACTTCTACTTCCAGGATACTGAACGTCATACTGCTGCAGGTGGGCAAGAGGTCGACTATCACGACCGGAACGCCTCAAATCTTCAGTCAATGGCTGCTGTGAATCCATGACGCTAATGCTACTCCGGCTCGAAGGACCATGTTTTGGAGGAAGGAAGGTTCAGGGTTTCAGTAGTCATCATCATGGGCTCATCGGATTAGAATGAGAATAAGCAGTCATTATTTGCAGGTTTTGTCGTTTTATTGTATAACGGGTAAAGGAAAGAAAGACACACATGGACTGCTCTCTCTCAGCTGCCGCCCCATGTGGGAGTGAAGAAAAACTGAGAGGTAGGTGAGTGCAGTCCTTCTATAACGAGTGACAGGTAAGTGCAATTAAGGCCAAGCACCACACCCAATCAAAGGTGAGGAAAAGAAACAAGGTGCATCTGGTGAAGTGAATGTGCTAGAAGGTGAGCCTTTACAACAGCCTACATCAGTAAGAAATGCCAAATTATATACACAAAGTTACAAGAATCACCACTCCTGTTGTTCATGATGATTTCAGTAACGTCACATAATAACATGTAAGATCCTGTAAGTATAGTCTGCCTGTGTCTTTTCTCTGCAAATGAACATTTTCAGCCAATATAGGTAATACATCAACATGGCTTCTATCTATCTATCTATCTGAACTCTGTGGACAAAACTGACTCAGTAAAAAACAGAAAAGAAGATCCCATGTAGATCTGTATTATGTAGAAGTTCAGCCCAGCAACCAGTTCAGTTCAACACAAGTTTAAATGATTCTATCTGAACTCTGTGGAGCCTGATCTCAAGCTTTTTGAGTCTGACACAGAAACCAGAGGATCTTTCAGTGTCTTCAGATTCACTGTGATCCAGTTATGGGAGTGATTTCAGCCCTGAGTGATCACGCTGATGTTTGCACAGAGCAAACAATGAAGTGAATGTTTGGGCACATTGGTAACAGTGAAACAGTTTATTAGTAACGTGGGATCGTTTGTGTGCAGAGTATGAACTGAGATTCCTGAAGCTCTTGTCACACTGGTCACAGCTGTAGTTTCCTTCCATGTGTGCACGTTCATGAATGTTACGATTACTTGAATGTGAGAAGCTTCTCTCACAGTGTCTGCACTTGTGTGGTTTCTCTCCTGTGTGGACTTGTTTGTGTGATTTAAGCTCACCTTCAGTGGTGAAGGATGACCCACACTGATCACAGAGGTGCTTTTTAACCCCACTGTGAATCAGTTCATGTTTTTTTAACTCACTTGTTGTGGTGAAGCTTCTCCCACATTCTTTGCAGTATTTCAGTTTGTCTCCAGTGTGTCTACGTTGATGTGTTTTAAGGGCAGCTTGCCGACTGAAAGTTTTTCCACAGAGGTCACAATGAAAGTCTTTCCCACCACCACAGTTATGACAGGGTTGAGAACTGGATCCATCTGTGTCGCTCTGCTTCTAAACAAAGACACAAAGACAGTGTAAGTCAGTCCTTCAACATTTGTATCCTGAACGTCGCCTGAAATAAAGAGCATCTCTGCAGACGTCCAACTACATTTGACTGTTTCAGTTAACACACTCAGTTTACTGGGCTGCAATAACTACAATACTACCACCATAATACTACAGTAATACTAAAATCATAACTGAAAGGAAAATCTGAATAATCACTCAGAGCTGCTTTTCCATGCAGTAGAATTGCTAACATGCTAACACAGTTTAATGAGCAGAGTTGTTCCAAACAGTCAGGCTAAAATGACAAGATAACAATATAAATACATACCTCACAGTAGCTGCACTTGTAGAGTCTCTTTCTGGTGTGGATCTGTTGGTGTCGTCTCAGGTCATGTGGAGATTTAAAAGTCTTCTCACACAGGTCACATCGACAAGGTCTCTCCTCAGTGTGGGTAAACATGTGTTGTTGTAACTGTGCGTCTGTTGTAAAGTATTTGCCACACTGTTCACAGCAGTACACATCATGTCTGGTGTGAATGCGTAGGTGTGTATTTCGGCTCCCTCTCCGGCTGAAAGTTTTTCCACAGATGTCACAGCTGTATGGCTTAATTCCAGAGTGGGTAACTAGATGACTCTGTAAGTGGCTACTGCGAGTAAAAGCTCTGCCACACTGATCACAGCTGTACGCTTTAACTCCACTGTGGATGAGCTGGTGTTTTTTTAGGGAACGCTTCAAGGAAAAAGACTTTCCACACAAGTCACAGCTGAACGGTCTCTCTCCAGTGTGGATGACCTGATGCTGTTTTAGTGAAGCCCTCACAGTAAAACCCTTCCCACACTCGTCACAGGTGTGTTTTTTCTCTCCCTTTCTTCTGTGAGGTTTGTCGGCCTCCTGAGAGCGCTGACTTCTGGCTCCATGTTGGTCCTGCAGTGACAGAGATACAAACAGAGGCAGTGAGTGAAATGCAGTCGTGGAACAAACTCAACCTTCAAACTCCATTAACACTAGTTTTAAACCTGAAGGTGGAGCGTGGCACCACCTATCCCCACCTGCTGGTAGTTCTAACACATTACACCCAACCTGCTGTTAAAGATAATTCATGACTGTTCAAACACTAAAATCATGCCCATCACTCCTGATTGTACACACACACACACACACACACACACACACACACACACACACACACACACACACACACACACACACTATTTTATAATTTAGATTATTTTGTTGTTTCCTATTACATATTTCTATAATTTGTATAGATTTATACAGAATTATTCAGTGATAATAAATCCTATGTTTGTTTATTCTAAAGGAACCCCGTTAGCTTCCACAACAGATGTTGCTCGTCTTCCGTCAAATACTCACATAAAATATTACACAATAAAGTGGATTCAAGATATCCACATAATTTCACTCTTACATCCACAGTGAGGTTTCACAATTGTTCAAATATAAGCAATCAATAATAATAACAATAATATCAATAACATTGAGGCACATTACACAAGTTTCAAAAACAAATCATGTCTTACAATATTTACAACAACTAAAAGCTCTGTAAATCGGCTTTTAAGTGTTCATTGAAGTTTTGAATAATTCTCTAATTTTTTAAGGCAACTTATTCCACTTAAAAGTTGCTCTAAATGTAACAGTTTTACAAAACGTTACTTTTAACTCGAGCATTTACTAAATTGCAGCTTGTTGAAAACTGTGTAATATGATGATGTATTTCATCTGGATACTGCAGCTGAGCAGAATAAATGTGGTGTGTTTAACAGAATTGCTTTCTTTAGAACTACAAGTAAGCCATAGAATATTTTAGCCTGTACAGGAAGCCAAGAAAGGTTATTATGCATTTGATCAATATTAGTATAGTATGAACATCTTCACACATCTGGACGCCTTATTCTGGACTAACTGAAGTCTGTTAAGATCTGTCTTATTAGCTGCTGACCAAATGATTGAACAATACTCCAGATGAGACATTACTAGTGCATTAATGACATCTTTCATAATGAAGAAGTGATACACAAAGAGCATTTCATAGCCATAGCTATGCCTTGTCGGCAGAGTTATGTGACATTAGTGATGTTTGTACTTTCAGCGTTAACTTGGTTTTAAAGCCTTTAAAATATACGCCGTTCAATAGTCGACCTTAATCTTACAGAGAATGTGATGATTTTGTGGATAATTAAAGTCAGTCATATATCCACAAACACAACAAGCTGAAAGTCAGTGATGCTGCTCGGTTTGCAGTCCTGAACATCACGGCACAAGCAGGATCCACTGCACTGTTAATGTTAGCTGTGTTATATTGCTGCCTCTGTTCGGTGGTGTCGAGCCAAACGCACTTTAACGTGTGTTTGAACGAGCTGATGGTTCACTCGTTAAGCTGAAAGAAAGATGCTTTAATCACAGCAGTCACACATGTGTCCACTGCACCATCTGGAACTCTTCTTGTTTACACTCGTAATAACACAAACACTAAATCCTGCTTCTCTGCTGCTGTTGTGTAGCAGTGTGTACACCTGAGACTGTCACCTGTGTCTGTCCTGCATTCTCTCTCTGTTTCTTTCTCTCTGATTGTGGAATAAAAGTATGAACATGTGTTTATAAGTTACACTTGTGTTTGAATCCTGCAGCTTATCACACATTTGATTTCCATGTGTGACGACTGCAAGTGTCCAGAGTGAGGACAGACTGAGGGAGCCACTGCTGCACATCATCTGTGAGGCTTTGCAGCCCTGATGATCCACCAGGACAAACTCAGCAGTGTGTGAGGAAGAGGAGGAGGAAGAGCCAACAGCAGCTGACAGATGGAGAGAATAGACAGACTGTTCCCTGTTTGTGAAGGACTGCTAGGAAAGTTTAACATAACTGTCTGTGCTGAATCAGTCTTATTAGGTAATGTTCAAATAATGTGATCATCCCAGTGTTTCCAGTGTGGGAGAAAGTACTCAGGGCCTTCAAGTTACACACTATGAAAGGCAGCAATAAGTTTAATGTTCAGAAACCTAAAGTCTGTATCAGCAGCAGAATGGAGCTAAAAATAAATGTTGGTTTCAGTTCTATGAAGTTTTGAGTATTTTGGATCAGCAGCTGCTGTGTTTGTTGCATCATATTGCTGTAACTGTTTATATGCTTTATATATTCTGAGCTAAGTTGATCTATAGTGTTAGATGATACACTCTAATAGAGGTACGAGAGAAGAACATTTTTGTACCTATAGGAACATTTTTTTAAATGTTCCCTTAAAAGTACATTACTGGTCTTTAAAAGTCCAGAAATGCCCCTTTAAAGGTTCAATTTGAAATAAAGTACAAATCTGTATTATAAAAACTTAAGCAGCAACTTCTCCAGGTTCCAATATTTATGCAATTCTCAAACCTTTTGGCCACGACTGTATAACCTCTTCTGAAGTTTAGTGGATATTATACATGGTTATGCTCAGGATGTGTCGGCCAGTTTCCACTGGAAACGCCTTTTGGTTAAACTGTCAGCGAGGAATTTGCATTTGCACTGTTACATTTTTATATAACTTTAATGCACATAAACAACAGCTGCTTGTTTCAGTGAAAATACATTGATGGGTTTTTAATAAAGTTGTGCAGCTGTAAAGTATTTTGTCTGGTGTCAATTCTATCGTCAGCTACATCGTTATGGCAAATGTTCAGATGTATATGGTGATAAATATCTTTGGTCATATGGTCCTGCTCTGTCTGTCACCTTCTGTGTTGAGCTCATTGTTTCCTCTGTAGTGGCTGAGCTGAGTCCAAGTAGCTGAAAATGTTCCTCTGCTGCTCCGTCAGACTCTCCTCCTCCTGCTGATCAGCTGGGACACAAAACAGATCTTTGTTAGGCTCCACACTGCACTGAAGAGTCAAAGTGTCTCATATGTTCATCTGACAAGTAAAAGAACACATTTTTGTTTCCCGAGGTGGGCAACTTGTTGGAAACAAACACAAAAGGTTTGAACACTGATACCTGCCATTGCTGGCATTGAAAGATGCAACGCCAGCAATGTGGATTGTCAAGACTCAAACCAATCATCAAGCAAAGACAACAGGGATCATTTGTTTCTGTTTATTTAGCATTCACAGCATTTGTAGTTGCCTTCTGTGCAGGGGAAGTCCACGCACACTGTGTGGTACCGCCATCCGCAGAAGGTGCATTCAACCTCTGTAAGAGAAACGAGGTTGTCTGAGACTGAAGTGATATTCACTAAAGAAGTGGTGATTTGTAAAACTTCACATTTTGATCCGGGACGTACTCTGCATGAAAACAAGTGCTCACTCTTCCTGCTCAACAAATGACAAGGGCGGAGCCTTATACCACGTGATACAGAAGCTGTGCCGTGTGATGCTAAAATTAGCAGGGAAACAACAACGGAGAGCACGTCAGGGATGACGAGAAAGTGACAGGAGAAAATCCGTCCCGGTCAACCACCCAAACATCAATAACGGGAACCTTATACAGCGCTTCCCTATACACGTCGAACTCCCGCAGGCACAAAGACATTACGGAGGCTATCACTTATCACCTGACCAAAGATATGGCTCCATCAACACTGTGCAAAACGAGGGATTTAGGAAAACGATCAACACCCTAGACAAACGCTACACAGTGCCGTCCAGCAACTATTTTTCTATTGTTGCACTACCTGCTCTGTACACGCAGCGTCGAGCAACGGTGGAGACGGAATTTCAAGCAGGACAACATTTTGCTGCAACAACAAAACGTGAGACATTTGTTGTTTTATGTTTATTTATTGTTATGAGAGAATCATGACCTCAATTCTAAGCCAAAAAATCGTGATTCTCATTTTATGCAAAATCGTGCAGCCCTAACATTAACACAAAACTATTGTTTCACCAGAGAAACACACATGAAGAGAGAGAGAGAGACAATAACAGCTACCAAACAGTCGTCATAATTCGTCACACAATGAGAAAAGGACAAATCAACAAGTAACAATGACTAATTAATATTAAAATCTGTAACATAATGTATTGTTTGGAGTTTAGTCTGATTGGTTCAGGATGACCTGCCATTATCCAATCACACGTCTGCTTACCTGCATCTTTTCTCTTTTTTCTAACCTGAGCACCTGATGGCTTTGAACTTTTGTTGTCCATCTTCCATTGGTTTGAATTTTGCGCTCCAGTACAAACACAAATCCCCCAACCCGAGGATCAGCACAATTAACCTAACAGACCTACACCTTAGTTCACAGATTTACTTTGTCTAAGGTTGATTTCTGGGATTTCACACAACCCAGGATTCAGATCGTGAATCCATGATGGGCTTGGATTTACATCATTATAAATGAAATGTGCTCTACTTGGAAGCAGCCGGCCCCGCCCCTTTTGACGGGTTGTGTGAGACTTTAAATCATCAAACTGTAAATTATAAATTAAATTGTTATTGATCCTTTACCCCGAGTCCTAAAGTGTAGATTTATTTTCTTACTCTTCTTATATTTATTGTTTGTTTACTTGCACCGCTGTAACTGCAGCCTCGTCGTCTCGTCTCTCTATATGCTGGACTGTCTGTAGCGGAGATGACAATAAAGTTTACTTTGACTTCAGCAGCGCGCAGGCGCACCGAGGGCTCTCGCGCTCACTTTATAGAATTTAGAAAAAACATGGGTGCAGATTATAAGTCTGTATCATAATATCTGTTTGTTGTTTTTATTTTGTTTTGCGAGTTGGTTATTAGATGCCGCTCCAGCCAGCCAGAGACTCCCTGCCCTCTCCTCCCTGTGCCGCCAGCAGCAGGCGCACCTCGCAAACTGAGGGCGCCCTTACTCCCAGCAAATGGCTGATAGAAAACCGATCGGTGCCTACGAATTTCCCAATATGCGCTGGCATGACGTCGGGGAAGCATGGGTACGACCGATTCTTTTATTTTTTTCTTGCCAATGCCCGTGATGCCCCCCCCACCACGATGCATTCTATTGGTTTGCACACTTACACACACCCAGCTGTGGTTTCCTGTTTTGCTGGACTCTGGAGAGCCCCGCCTTTAACGCTCTTCTCTCACAGAGAGCAACAGAAAACTTGGAAAAACTCCAGATTGACTGAACTCAGTTCAAAGTTACCTTGACACCTTTAGATGTGAGACGTAGTGATGGTCCGCTTGAAGCTGACGCTCCGGTGCGTGTGTCAGAAAGATCAACGCGCTGCTTCAGAAGCACCGTGTCGAGGCTTGATTCGTTTGGCCAGAGTCACGTGATCAGTGACGTCTGAAGCTTCGTTTAGAACGTACCTTTTTTTAAATCGAACTTTATTGAAACACAATGAGTATACAACATACAAACAGATGAAGTTTACAAAAGAACAGAACATGAACATACAGAACAGCAATCTTTAAAGCCTGAGGCAATCGTGTTAAACACACGCGAGATGCTCACGTAAATCCAAGAGCTGCCCTTTTTTGTTCCCTTTTTTTCTCAGTGTGTTCCTCCTTCAGTTTGTCAATATAAAATTGTACTTAGTAGTCAGTATAAGCTTTGAGTGATATAAGTTTGTATGTGACAGAATACTGCATGATGACCTTTTGATGACTTAGACTTGATAAATTCTTCCTCACAGCGATAATAGCTGAACCAGCTGTGATTATTTCACTCCTGCCAGGAAGAGGAGAGCTGGACACTTTGATCTGCACTAACAAGAAGAGAACCACACACACACTCCCTACACACTAACATCCCTCTGCCTATGAATAGATGTATTCACTGTTGTATTACGTTTGTATATAAATAAAGAAAAGTGCAGGAACAGAGCGCACATCACAGGCCCCACTCTGGTGGGAGCATCTGTGTTCATGCCCTTGCAAGTAAAATCTGCAGCGTCTGTGTGTTTCTACCTTTAGATTCTCAGCTGAAGAAGTGTCTTTAGAATAAATCTCTTGACACAATTAAATCTCAATCACAAAATATGGCGCTCCGAAATAAGACTCACACCGTTAATTCATCATTTTCACTCTGCGCCACTGCTCTTTATCAGGCCGTGTGAAGCACAGCAAACAGTTCAGTCGAGGCCTTGAGCCACAAACAGACGTTGTTTTCATAACCAAACTGCTTTAGACCCTGTCCCCTAAATCTGCACAAATGCCCTCTGGGTGACATGAAACGCATTTAACCAATAAACAATCAATGGCTTCTTGTTGTTGGAACAGATGCTGTGTTTGGATGTTTGTGTGCAGCATTTTGTGTGTCAGCATAAGCATCTGTTAGTAAAGCATTCTTCATTGCACAAGTGTGTGTGTGTGTGTGTGTGTGTGTGTGTGTGTGTATCACTCTTCATTGCACAAGTGTGTGCATGTGTGTGTGTGTGTATCACTCTTCATTGCACAAGCGTGTGCATGTGTGTGTGTTTGTATCACTCTTCATTGCACAAGCGTGTGCATGTGTGTGTGTGTGTATCACTCTTCATTGCACAAGTGTGTGCATGTGTGTGTGTTTGTATCACTCTTCATTGCACAAGTGTGTGCATGTGTGTGTGTGTATCACTCTTCATTGCACAAGTGTGTGCATGTGTGTGTGTTTGTATCACTCTTCATTGCACAAGCGTGTGCATGTGTGTGTGTTTGTATCACTCTTCATTGCACAAGCGTGTGCATGTGTGTGTGTGTGTGGATCACGTCTCAGTGAATTGAATCAGCATTTCGACTTGTGTGCGTGTGTGTGTGTCATTTCTCACTCAATCAACGAGTGCAGATGTGTTCATATGTGTGTTTCTCTTCATTCTGAGTCGGTGTGTGTAGATGTGTGTGTTGGTTTACTTAACAGTAAATTACCATGGTAACATATAGCATGAATTTAACCTGCTCTGGCTTCAATTAGGGAATTATAAATGGGTAGTGTTGGCAACTTGTGATGCACCAGAAAAGAGCTGCTATGCTAGTAAATTGTAGCCTAAATGGAAGCAGGGAGACAAAACAGCAAACATGTCACAGATAGACCATTATCAAAACTCTAAGATTAGGACACAGCAGAATCTGACTGATGAAAACTGAGTGTTTCTTTGAGTTTGTCATGATGTGCTGTGTGACATGCAGGAAGGACCCAAATGAAGGGCTCACAGATGGAAACTTAAAGCGTAGCTTCATTCGCTAGAAATACTTTCATAGGAAATTAACAGAAAAACTAGAAACTAAACTAAACTCAAGAAACGAAGGAAAAACAAAAGCAGGAGCACAGAAGCACGGACTAGATACAGGACACAGTGACAAGAGTTAGTAGAGAAATGACTGGAACAAGAAAAAACATGAAGACAGAACTAAAGCTACACTTGACTTGACTCCAGCAAATCCTGCTTCCTCCCTGGGGCCTCCTCATGCCCCAAAACCCTCTGGACACCCAGGAGGCATCATAGTCAGATACCCAAAGCACCGTAAAAGGGGTCAATCAGCATTCTGCAGAGGTTGGCTGGCCTCTGCCTTAGATATAAGGGGAGGAGCAGGTGGTCAGAGTAGAGCAGCTGCTCCTCTGCATCGAAAGGAGCCATTTATTGCCTCAGTTTCAGCTTCAGTGGTGTTAACTGTCTGAGAGTAAGGCTCAAATCTAAAAATATATGTAGAAAACACATCAAATATAGCATGCTCAATCGTAGCTAAGTCCATGTGCAAAACATATTTAAAGTCACCAAGTACAGTGCAGGTGTGCGTCTCCTCTGCAGGGAGAGTTCAGGTCCAGGATCAAACAGGGACATCAGGAACAGAAGCAGCTCCATTGATCCGACTCCTCTGATGGCTGAGCGATCAGTTCATAGATCCTCTGAACTGTGACAGAGGTCTCACTCTGGAGGAAGCTCTCAGCACTTTCCAGCAGCTCCTCCATCATGGAGGACGTTCCCTCACTGTAACAGGTGGAGGAGAGAGGAGAGGAAGCACAGGTGGATCCTCTGAGGAAGAGGAGCGTTCCTACAAACCACGTGATCACATGAGCAGAGGGGCGTGGCCTTCAGTGGTAGTAATAAAGGAACAGTCCACATGTTCCACTTTGAAGGCTCCAACAAAAAAGACCTGTGATCACTTTGACTCAGTATGATGGATTCTTTGGATTTGCCTTTGTTTCTCTGGCTTTTCTTGTGTGTCTGTAGCTGTGTCCCAAAACGTCAGCCGCATCCTTCGGAGGACCCGGCCTTCCTAGCCTACGTGGGCCGGTGTTAAGTCTAATTGTTGAATGTTGCCATTGTGTTTCTTAAATTTGTACAGTCTTAGTTTAAGCAGTACGATCAAAGCCATTCCTTTGATTCTGACTCTGACCACCTCTCCAGCCACTCTGTGCTGGGGGAGGTTTTATTGTAGATACATCCTTTCTGAAAGGTCTGTTTCTTCTGATGTAAGCTTCCTGGGTTTATGACCCTTTGATCAGCAGACACACACACACACACACACACACTCAGTGTATGTCATTTACATACAGTGCCTTGTCTTTGTAACCAAAGGGGGGTTGCAAGGGGAGGTGTTTTGTAAACTATTGTTTGAAGTTTGTCAATAAAAGGCAGCGAGAGGAGGCCACCATTGTGGTCATTTCGACGTGCTGGTCACAGATGGAAGGGCCTCCCTTGCGCAAGAAATCGATCGAACACTGTTGCCTTGTTTTTCTTTCATGGGAATAAGTCCTGGATACAGCGGGGTCTGAGTTTAGACCCAACAGCCGGGTCCTGCAAAGACCGAGAAGGCCAGAAGTGCGAGGCTGTGAAATGGGACGGTCCAGCCTTCAGATCTGTGTCACCGCTGTGTGGGTGGAGTTTAATAAACTCGCCGTCTGCTCCTTGCTATCTAAAATATTACAGGACACTGGAGTAAACTCTCGACCGTCTCACACTTCTGTTTCATCAGTTTTCTGTTTGACGTTTATTCAGCTGTGTGAAAATCCCGGAGGAACTTTGATCTCAGCCAAACCGATTTACTCCGGAACAAATGAAACACAGAAAAAAGGCAAACAATTACATTTTTAAGTTATCCGAGTGACTTATGGTAAATGGCCTGTACAGCGTTTTACTTGGTCCTAAGAACCCCAAAGCGCTTCACACATCCAGTCATCCACACATCCACACACTGGTGATGGCAGCTACAGTGTAGCCACAGCCGCCCTGGGGCGCACTGACAGAGGCTGCCGGACACTGGCGCCACCGGGCCCTCTGACTTATATATCATGTTTAACCTGAGTAGCCAAAGAGCAGGGGTCTGAAAACGATGAAGCTGGGAGTCCGCTGCTCTCGCCGGCTGGAGTGACCATTGAACCCCCCGGCTTGCTATCGAGCGGGTGGGTAACAGACGTCTCCGAAAACGTCGGCGCGCTTTTGCAAATATGCGATGTCTTGATGAACCCAGCAGATATTTTAAGTTTACATAGCTACTTTCTCCCCTTAATATATGTTAAAAATTTATTTTGTGGCCCAGAAAGATTAATAAGACTAATTTTAAAACTTAGTAGCGGCCGCCATTGTTGGCAGCTGAAATTAGCTGGGCCGCGCTATGAATTCTGGGATATGGTGGGCCACGAAGGACACACCCGACCCATCCTTCAAACTCGGGGGAATGAAGGACGCATTTGAAGAAGTCGAGGAATCGGGACAGCCTTCGTCGCCTGGCTGTGACGTCATCGGCCTTCAAATGCGGCCTCCGGAGGATGCAGCCGACGTTTTGGGACACAGCTTGGGTGTCTTTGTTGGTCATGTGACCTCCCAGGGACTACACATGGAAACGAGCAGTTTAGCTCAAATCTGGCAGGTTTCCATCGTCTGTTTTTGTCCTGATGTCCATGAACATGAACACTGTCCCTGTCAAACACGTCCAGATAATCTGATCCAGTGTTGTTCTTCTTCTGTGGTGTTTGTGATGGAGCAGCAGCTGCTGATCCTGATGTCCTCCACCAAGGGGGCAGCAAATTCAGCTGACTGTCATCATTTATTAAAAAGATGTAACAATGTGACATAATGCAATATAATAGTGTCAGTTACACATTGTGGGTTGCACTGTGGCCAGAATGGACATTACCTCCTGCCTAATGGAAGCTGTCAGCCATCCTGCAACCATGAATTAGATAAGCAGAAGTGAAGGGATTGTTAACAACAATTTAATAATAAAATGTAATGTGATAGTTGCACTTTATTAGCTACCCACAATCGTATGAATAATAACCATGAATGCACTGCATGCTCATAGCAAGTTCTTTAGGTTTAAAGTGAGATCCTGCTTTAAAGGGCGCTTCATCTGCTGGGAATGACATGTTTCTTCTAGTATGTAAGGCTCAGCCCATCTTACTGGGACTTACTTTTGTAGATCCACATGCTCTAAACCTGGTGCTCCATGATTGGTGCAGAAGCTTTAAGCTACTATTAACAAATAATGACCATGGACTTAGTTGTTACTACAATAACTTATCATTGAGCAACTTGTATATTTAATTTTACTTGTAAAACTATGCAAGTAGAATTGAATGGGGCACAGTGAGCTGAGCACAGGCCCACTCTGTGACACTCAGAGGTTTGTGGATATCATACTGAGAGTATTGGACACAGTGCAGCCAGCTTGCAGCCACTTTCCCACCACTTTAGCACAATGTTTACATGAGACTCAGCCACACTAATGTTCCTGGGCAGACATGTGGTGCAGCATGGCTGATGGCACTGTACCTGCAGCTGTCATGGACAAGAACCACTCAATACCTCACCCAAGCCAAGCCTGTGCTGATGTTGTGATCTGAGACCGAGGCACTAACCCAGGATCATGATATGATGTTGTGAGAGTTTCACTAAGAATTAGCTCTGATTACAAGATTTCAATCTATCGTAACTCTAATTTGTATTTACTTCAGTTTGTTCATCTTGGAGCTGTGTGCAGCTGAGGACAGTCTTATTATTACCAGGTGAGGATATGTAACAGCCACAGTCTGTAGAGATGATGTCACCATGGAGTGGTGATGTCACTGGAGCTGCCAGTATGTGCTCCAGCCAAAGCTACACCAGAGGGTTGTGCTGTGTAACAGGTTGGTGCAGGTGGTGTTATCTACATTTGAACATTAGGCAACAGTCTCATGAAGACACTTTATATTGTTCACTAAAGACCAACAATAACAGAGACAAAGGGAGAGCAGCAGAACTAGTGCTAACAATTAGCACTGCTAGCCTGCCCACCAACACCAGCTAATGTTCTAAAAACGATGATCAATGATTTTGCTGTAACGGCTCCAGCTGTCTGTGTCAGGGACACGTTGGAGATGAAGTGAGTGATCCAGTGACAAAGGTTTGGAAACCTGCAGTCAGCTGAGACTAAAGGAGTCACCTGACCGAGAGACCAAATGTTTCACTGAGAACGTCCAGATGAACAGAATCAACCTTTGGGATAATCTGTTCCACACATCCATGTTTCACTTACTGCATTATATTTCCTCATTGCTGTGCACACAGGCCTGTGGCTTATAACCAACTCCAAGTTCAGACTCAGAGGCTGCTGAAGCTGTTTTCTGGAACAGAGACGTGTTGGATATAAAAGCAACTCTTCTTTATGTGTCAGCACTGAGGAAAGGAGCAGCTTCGTTTCTAAGTGTATGAAGGACTGTAGCAGTGTGTGTGTGAGCTTTATTTCACAGACAGAACCATGTCAAAAACACAACTTCAGGTAAAAACAATACAAAATCAAAGAGTCTGATCAGAAGGATTAAACAGAGGAGTGTGGGACTGTTTTTAACAGACAGCAGGTTAAGCCAGGCTGGAGGAGTAAACTGAGCCTCGGTGTGAGCAGCAGTGTGTTTGACAGGAAGCTGAGATAAACAGTCTGGAGCCCATTTAGTGCTTCATATGAAAGTGTGAGGATTTGAAAGCAAATCTAAAATCAAGCAGGAGTCAGTGTGAGAATGATTTGTGCTTTTCCTCAGTCAGATGCTGGGAGTTTCAGTTCATCCATGTTCAGCGTGCTGTGCTTTGTGTAACAGGAGAATATGACAGTATAAATCAAGTCTTCATGTCACTGAAAGCCTCCACAGTCTGCTATGGAGGTGCATCAGTTTGGATTTACAAGAAGAACATTTCTTAAACCTGCCACAAGATGGCGCTCCAACAGAAGGGATGTCCACAGTGTAACACAGACACACACATACTGTGTGAATGTGTGAGTGAATGGGCTTTCAACACAAGGCTTCTGCTGCTACCTTTAATGACATAATTAGCTAACAAGAACAAACTGTTAATTACCACCAAAGAACGGCTCCAGATTTTAGCTGCTGACCATTTTGTGAAACGTTGATTACATCAGCTTATTGTTGATTTTTCAACCTTAATATCAGCTGCTTTAAAGGAGCCTCGTTCTCTGGCAGTAACACTTTTCTTCACTAGATGCAGTGCAGGCACAGTCTGTGTTTCTAAACTACACACTAATGTTCATTGTTGTGCAGCTAAATCCTCCCTCTGGATGGGAAGAATCCCTGTCAGGCTTCAAACACCTGGCTTGGTGTTCTGGAGCTAATGTGTCACCTGTGAGGACTCTGAGATGAACACACAGCAGACACTTCAGTTCTCCGTCTGTGTGTCCTCAGTTTCCCAGCATGCCTTGGCTGTGGTGGTGGAGGTGAATGAGGGGGAACATGCTGCTCTGTCAGCACTCAGGTTTCATACCTGGTGATCTCAGAGGACAAAGCGGCGTTACAGCAGCGCACGTTGATGAGACCTGATGCTCTGAACAGTTCAGACTTCAGCCTCACTCTGAGAAAACAAACGACTGACTGTCAGCAGCAACTACACCTGCTCCATCAGTGACGGAGAGAAGAACTGAGACTGAGAGACATACAGCTGCAGGTCAAAGGTCAGAAACGCCCGCTCTTTGTACGGGTCAGCAGTTAGTACTGCAGAGGTCAGAGGTCAGCTTGCTGACAAACCATTTGAAACAGTTTGGAGCTAAAAGCACAACAGCAGAGGAAAGAAGAGACACTGCAGAGATGATGCAAAATATTGTGTTTTGTTCTCAGCTGTCAAAAAGTGTAACACACGTGTTCCAGCACAGCCTTTGTGTACTTTCACTTCTCCATACTGTCCATTGGAAATCCTGTTTGTTACTTTTTGATTTCAGTCCATGTGTCCAAAGCAAACTTCTGTCCCACACTTTCTCTGCTGACTCTTCACCGATGCTCAGATGATCTCAGATGATTTCACCAGAACTCATCAAAATTCGGGCTCCACAGAAACCCAGACGTCACTAAACAAGCGTAACAAGCAAAGTGAAAACTGGTCGTTCAGCTTTATTGACCAAAGATAAGCTCACATGTCACCTCATGACACAGACACTTATTTCCACAGCATGCACGAGGACTGACAATAAGTGTCTATAAAGCCACTTCTATCTGCCACACCTGTGCTTCTGTCATGGTTGCTCTCCTCTCACTCTGTCATTTATCCACAGTCTGCCTCCCTCTGCTCCGTCAGCTGACGTCCTCTCTACACCACCTGCTGTGTTTTATCCTGCAAAAACACATTTAAGAAGCGTTGCACCGAGTAACGGGAGGAACTGCTATAAAATCCATTTAAAGGAGGTGGTGCTGAGTGCTGTGACTGGGGTCCCACCACTGACATCACGGGTGGAGGACATGTTGGAAAACTGCTACAAAGTGCTGTGCAGCCAGCAGAGCTTACAGTCTGTCCTGTGTGTCATACAGGCTCTCACACTTAGTGTTTCTGTGACACATTGAAGAGAAGTTTGTGTTGTTCACAGTTGTGCTTGTACTGAGTGACAGCTGACATGACCTAACAGGAATAATGTGTCTGTGCTGAATGAGAAGTAACACACAATGAAGTCTTGATGCATCTCAATCATCCAGGAAAGTGAGTCTGTTGCTTCTGTTCATCTGGACGCAGCGTTTTGTGGGAGAAACGTGTCGTCATCATCAGGTGACGTCTTCAGTCTCAGCTGCAGGTTTCAGTCTTACAAACAGGACATTTGCATAAAGACTGAAAGCAGCTGCAGGAACGATGGGCTGGGAGCTCCGTTCCTTCATCTTAATTATGCAGATTCTCAGGACCATTGATCAACAACCACTGATCCATGTCCATGAGTCCCATTCACAGAGATGTGGGAATGGCTGCAGTCACAGCATGTAAGATGGAAATAAATGAGAAGTATTTAGCTGAAGTGGATTTGATTTATGTTAGTTCTTTTTTAACTTGTAGTTCTACATTGGAAGATTATTGTGATATTGGAATATAAAAATACATTTATATTCTATTATTTTCTCAAAATAAGCGTCACACTCGTGGAAGCCGGTGTAGCCGCCGAAACGCCTGCATTTATGGAGACTTTCAGCCCCAGGTAGGCCAGTTATGGATCTTCGGATCCACATTATGTCAGCAGCTGTTCTCCACCGTGAACTGTGTTCAAACAAACACGCTCACGCCTCACAGACGACAGCTTACAGTCCTGTAGAGATAAAGTGACTTCGTACAGCCCCGTCTTCAGTCTTGTGGAGATGATCTTGACGCTTTGGTGGATGTTACTAGCTCCTGTGCAGTATTTTGTAAAGACATGATTATACCCCGTAAGCGCGTTAAAATTTACGCTAACAATAAGCCATGGGTCACTAAAAGTGTCAAATCCTGTTTAAGGAAAAAGAGACAGTCCTTTAAAGAGGGGCTGTTACCGATTTTCAGACAGCTACCAAGGAAATGAAAATCGAGATCTTGAAAGCAAAACAGACAAAAACCTTCTTGAAAGCAAATTTGCTGCAAAAACTTTTGGGTCTGCCTGGACTTGTATGAAAACCATAGCAGGGTTTCAAAATCCCCAGAGCAGCAGTCAGGTCATTTTAGATGGTTTTAATTCAGACAGAGATTTTCAAATGCTTTAAACATGTTTTATGCTCGTTTTAGTTCTTCTGATTTCAGCGAGGATATTTGGGAAGTGAAACAGAAACTGAGAGATACTCAGCACTTTATCATTGAACTCAGCGATGTTAAAAAGGCCTTTCATACAGTCAATGTGAACAAGAGCCAGGTCCTGATAATATTAGTGGCCGCCTAATTAAACCTTGTGCTGATGAACTCAGGCCTATATTTCAGGTTATTTTTAACAAATCCTTGCAAACACAACATGTGCCCTCTCTTTGCAAAGAAGCAGTCGTGGTTCCTGTCCCTAAATCTAAACGACTTCAGGCCTGTTGCCTCACTTCAGTTGTCATGAAAGTCTTTGAAAAAATCATCAGAAATGTGATTATGAAGAGACTGAAGGTCAGCTGGATCCAATGCAGTTTGCATACAGGCCCAACAGTGTCATGGTCCTGGGCCGTGTTGGCCCAGTATTCTTAGTTTCCATGTATTTTTGTATTTCGTTCCTTATTTAGACCATGTTTTCTGAGTTGCCCTGTTGTGGTGTTCCTTATGTGCGTTCCCTTTGTGACTCTCACCCCCTGTGTGCCCCTCTGTGTATCTGTGAGCCTTCGTCTCTCCTTATGTTTTATTCCATGTTTCCCCTGCCCGTTATGTCTAAGTTTTCCCCGTGCTCTCTCTCCCCCCTGTGTGCCCTCTCTGTATTTATGAGCCCTCGTCTCCCTTTGTGGTTGTTCCATGTTTCCCCAGCCCGTTATGTCTGTGTTTTTCCCCGTGCTCTCTCTCCTCCTGTCTGAACCTCTGTACTTCCTGTTTGACTCTGCCCGTCTCCCGTCAGTGTCTCGTTATGGTTATCTGTGTCACCTGTGTTCCCCGTGTGTTCCCACTTTCCTCGTTAACCCTCTGTGTATTTCTGTCTGCGTCTTCCTCTGTTCGGCGTCGCGTTCTCCCTCATGCCGTGTGTGGTTCTCCCCGTGTCTTCCAGTATATGTTACTTTAGCTTTTCCCAGTTTAGTGTAGTTTTGTATTGCTTTTTGTATCATCGTTATTGTTTATCACTTATCAGCAATAAAGCTGCATTTTGAGTTTATCCCCCGTGTGTGTGAGTTTGCAATTTGGGTCCTCATCCTGCCTGCCACACGGCCGAAACATGACAGAAGAACGCGACCACAACATGGACCCAGCAGTTCACAACCCCTCCGCGGACCTCCAGGACGACGCGAACATGTCGGACCCAGCGACACGGAGGAGGGGGATCGTCCGGACAGTGGAGTCTCTCTGCGACAAGTGGCTGCACTGTTCCAGTGAGGAGGAACGAGAGGAGTTCGCCCGCCAAGTAGGGGTGTGCGTATCTGTGTTCCCCTGGTTATGGGAGACGCTGCACCCCCTCGTCAGCGACTTTCTCGTCTCCACCCTCCAACTCCGTCCGCAGGAGCAGCGGCCCGGTGGGCGTGCACCTTCACCAGAGCCGTGCCGTTGCGCCGTTTCCCCGCTGTCTCATGAGCCAGTAGCGGTCAGAGTTGGAACGGTGAGGCTCGCCACAGACACACCTTCCGCCCGCACCCCGCCGGCTTCCGCGTCTTCACCGCGGTCTGGCCGCACGGCGTGGCGCACGGAGACAACGGAAGCCATAGACTTTGGCGAGGAAGAGCGGCAGCAGGTGTTACGGGCTTATCGGGAGGACGAGCTCCGGCGGAAACCCTGGCTCATCCCGGAGGAGGACCTCTCACCTGCTGCACAGCCTACCAGCCGCTCGCCGTCTCCGATCCGCTTAGGCTATTTTTCGCCTGCCTCATTTCTGGCAAGGATGGGGGCGGACGACGGGGAACTCACCACTACGTCACCCTCTGTGTTGGCGCCATCAGCGCCCATCGCGCCAGCTTCCTCTGCTCGAAGGAGGCGGCGCGCCCGCCGCCATAAACCGGACAATGCTAAGACTACAAGACATGAAGTGGACGGCGGGTTCATCTTTGATAGAGCTATTTTTGTCGACCCTGAGCCTGCCATTTCTCGGACAGTTTTTTCTGAGCCTGCTCCTTTTCCTGCTCGTGTTTCTCCTCCCAGGTCAGTTCAGTTAGCTCCCTCGCAGCCCCTCACAACTCAGTTAGCACCCTCGCAGCCACCCTCAGTTCAGTTAGCTCCCTCGCAGCCACCCTCAGTTCAGTTAGCTCCCTCGCAGCCACCCTCAGTTCAGTTAGCTCCCTCGCAGCCACCCTCAGTTCAGTCAGCTACCCTCCTGGAAGCCCCCGCTGCCTGGTATTCTCAGCATCGGCATCTTTTCCCGTCAAGATTTATCGCTAAATCATTCGATCCTCCCTTGAGAGAGAGACTGCATCCTCGCTGCCTTCACCCCAGTACACCAGTGTCACCCCCGGTTCAGTCTCCAGTAGCTCCAGTGTCACCCCCGGTTCAGTCTCCAGTAGCTCCAGTGCCACCCCCAGTTCAGTCTCCAGTAGCTCCAGTGCCACCCCCAGTTCAGGCCCCAGTAGCTCCAGTGCCACCCCCAGTTCAGGCCCCAGTAGCTCCAGTGCCGCCTGTAGCGCAGGCCCCAGTAGCTCCAGTGCCGCCTGTAGCGCAGGCCCCAGTAGCTCCAGTGCCGCCTGTAGCGCAGGCCCCAGTAGCTCCAGTGCCGCCTGTAGCGCAGGCCCCAGTAGCTCCAGTGCCGCCTGTAGCGCAGGCCCCAGTAGCTCCAGTGCCGCCTGTTTCAGTTCAGGCCCCAGTAGCTCCAGTGCCGCCTGTTTCAGTTCAGGCCCCAGTAGCTCCAGTGCCGCCTGTTTCAGTTCAGGCCCCAGTAGCTCCAGTGCCGCCTGTTTCAGTTCAGGCCCCAGTAGCTCCAGTGCCGCCTGTTTCAGTTCAGGCCCTAGTAGCTCCAGTGCCGCCTGTTTCAGTTCAGGCCCCAGTAGCTCCAGAGCCACCTGTTTCAGTTCAGGCCCCAGTAGCTCCAGTGCCGCCTGTAGCGCAGGCCCCAGTAGCTCCTGTAGCCCAGTCCCCGATAGCAGTACGGTCCGCTGGTCAGCTCAACATTCAGCCAGGGGTCTCAGGTCTCTCTGGCTCTGCATCGGCTCCTGCTGGGAGCTC
This sequence comes from Aulonocara sp. 'chitande type north' Nkhata Bay, assembly GCF_057382095.1. Lineage (NCBI taxonomy): Eukaryota > Metazoa > Chordata > Actinopteri > Cichliformes > Cichlidae > Aulonocara > Aulonocara sp. 'chitande type north' Nkhata Bay. The sequence goes on from NC_141346.1 coordinate 69,579,728, forward strand.
GGACGAGCTCATCCAGGACTCCGCGGCTCCCACGCCGCCATCTACCTCGTCAGCTGGAGGGTCCGAGGGGCCCGTTCAGCCTCCTGTCTCCGCTGGAGGGTCCGAGGGGCCCGTTCAGCCTCCTGTCTCCGCTGGAGGGTCCGAGGGGCCCGTTCAGCCTCCTGTCTCCGCTGGAGGGTCCGAGGGGCCCGTTCAGCAACCTTCCTCGTCAGCTGGGGGTTCGGGAGAACCGCACCAGCCTCATGCCACATCAGCTGGAGGGCCCGAGGAGCGCATCCAGCCACCTTCTGCTACGCCTGGTCCAGCCTGTGCTTCGTCAGCTGCAGCAGCAGCCTCAGAGTCTTCGTCCTCGTCTGGCCCAGCCTCAGAGTCTTCGTCCTCGTCTGGCCCAGCCTCAGAGTCTTCGTCCTCGTCTGGCCCAGCCTCAGAGCCTTCGTCTGGCCCAGCCTCAGAGCCTTCGTCAGCTGCAGCAGCCTCAGAGCCTTCGTCAGCTGCAGCAGCCTCAGAGCCTTCGTCAGCTGCAGCAGCCTCAGAGCCTTCGTCAGCTGCAGCAGCCTCAGAGCCTTCAGCCTGTGCTTCGTCTGGTCCTGTGCCCACCGGGCCATGGCCAGCACGCCTGACACTGGAGAGCCGCCGCCGCTGCCTTCCGCGCGGCCGGCCCCCTGAACTGCTCCGTCGTCTCCTCCGCCGCCGCCGCTGCCTTCCGCGCGGCCGGCCCCCTGAACTGCTCCGTCGTCTCCTTCGCCGCCGCCGCTGCCTTCCGCACGGCCGGCCTCCGGACCAGCTCTGCCACCTGTGCTACCCGCCTGGTCGGCCCCCCGACCGTGTGACCCGTGAACTCTTGTGCCTGTGGGCTCTGGGTCGGCCCCCTGAACTTTATTTTGACTATGGTCATGTGCTCCTGTGTTTTCTGTTGTTTGTTTTGTTTCCCGTTCTGGTCCCTCCGTCCTGGTCCCCCGCCTCCCGCCCTGGGTGGGTTGTTTTCTGTTTTTGTTTTTGTTTCTCGGGTTTGGGCTGTCGGGAGCCAGCCCTTAAGGGGGGGGTGATGTCATGGTCCTGGGCCGTGTTGGCCCAGTATTCTTAGTTTCCATGTATTTTTGTATTTCGTTCCTTATTTAGACCATGTTTTCTGAGTTGCCCTGTTGTGGTGTTCCTTATGTGCGTTCCCTTTGTGACTCTCACCCCCTGTGTGCCCCTCTGTGTATCTGTGAGCCTTCGTCTCTCCTTATGTTTTATTCCATGTTTCCCCTGCCCGTTATGTCTAAGTTTTCCCCGTGCTCTCTCTCCCCCCTGTGTGCCCTCTCTGTATTTATGAGCCCTCGTCTCCCTTTGTGGTTGTTCCATGTTTCCCCAGCCCGTTATGTCTGTGTTTTTCCCCGTGCTCTCTCTCCTCCTGTCTGAACCTCTGTACTTCCTGTTTGACTCTGCCCGTCTCCCGTCAGTGTCTCGTTATGGTTATCTGTGTCACCTGTGTTCCCCGTGTGTTCCCACTTTCCTCGTTAACCCTCTGTGTATTTCTGTCTGCGTCTTCCTCTGTTCGGCGTCGCGTTCTCCCTCATGCCGTGTGTGGTTCTCCCCGTGTCTTCCAGTATATGTTACTTTAGCTTTTCCCAGTTTAGTGTAGTTTTGTATTGCTTTTTGTATCATCGTTATTGTTTATCACTTATCAGCAATAAAGCTGCATTTTGAGTTTATCCCCCGTGTGTGTGAGTTTGCAATTTGGGTCCTCATCCTGCCTGCCACACGGCCGAAACATGACACAACAGAGGAGTGGAGGACGCACTTTTGACTTTACTAAATCTGATTCTTAAACATGTAGAGAGTAAAGGGACTTTTGCAAGACTTCTTTTCATTGATTTTTCTTCGGCTTTTAATACAACACAGCCCCATATTTTAATTAAAAGACTTTTAGAACAGTTTGAAATCAGGAAAAACCTGGTGGGCTGGATTTTAGATTTTCTAACTGACAGGTCACAAAGAGTGAGAATAAATGGGGTTCTGTCTGACCCAGTGTTCTCCTCCACAGGTTCTCCTCAAGGCTGCGTCCTATCGCCCTTATTATTCACTCTCTATACAAACATGTGTCAGGGCAGACATGAAAACAGGGTCATTGTTAAATATGCAGATGACTCTGTTATTGTCAGCTTACTGAAAGAGGGTGAAACTAACCACGGCCCAGTCATTGATGACTTTGTTCAGTGGTGGCAGGAGTCTTATCTCCAGCTGAACATATCTAAAACAAAAGACATGGTTGTTGATTTTAGGAAACAGCAAAATGGGCACGGAGTCACTTTAATTAAAGGTCAGAAAATAGAGCAAGTACAATCATATAAATATCTTGGGACCATAATCAATGAAAAACTGAACTTTGATCAAAATTGCAAATCAGTTTGTAAAAAGGGTCACCAGCACCTTTATTGCCTTAGGAAACTTGTTCATTTCCACATTGACCAAAAAATTTTAACTTTGTTTTATCGTTCTTTTATTGAGTCTGTTTTATCCTTTTGTTTGGTGGCATGGTTCGGTCAGACCTCTGTCACAGAGAAAAACTCTCTGAATCAGATAGTGAGATGGTCCAGTCGTCTGATAGGTGAGCCACAGTCTTGTTTAGCCTCCCTGTACTCTGAGCAGGTACAGAGGATGGCTTTATCAATCCTTAAAAATGGTTCCCATCCTCTAAGGGGTGAATTTCAGCTTCTTCCCTCAGGACGGAGGTTTCTATTTCCGAGATGCAGGACAAAGCGTTATAAAAACAGCTTTGTCCCCATTGCTGTCACTGAATTAAATAAGAACTGTTTTTGATTCGAAATATTAAAGTATGTGTCACAGTGAGCTTTATATATTTACTAGGTATGTGTGTTTTTAAAGGGATGTCAAATGCTGTCATTTTTCTGTAAAGCAAATTTACCTTGCCTTTGGGTATAAATAAAGTTACCTTACCTGCAGACGCTGTGCGCAGAGGTTCAGGAGCAGAAGTCCCGTTGTAAACATATCACGGCAGACCCGACGATGTTTGCATGAACGCGCTTTTTTTAAAAGTCAGGTCAAGGCTCCAAAAGCCCAAAGGCGATATAACAGTTTGTGTTTGCTACATGGATCATTGTAGTTCAGCTTTCCTTTGTTATATTTCTTTAAGAGCTCAAAATGTGTTCATTACATAAATCAAATGTAATTTTCTCTGTAGCACTTCATGGATTTCATTAGCAACACACTGTAGTTGTTCACACAAAGCATAAAGGTAAAAACAATATACACAGTGTTATCTTCATTTTAGATGTCACAAAGTATTTGCGGCTCCCAGTGTTTTCCCGAACCCTGACCCTTTGCGTGGAAACCGGGTCCAAAAGGCTCTTTGGGTGTTAAAGGTTGCTGACCCCTGCACTAGGCCCAACTGACACATATATTTGATTCCAAATACAAAAAATAATGTGTAACCTGCTGGAAGAATGTAGGAGGTTGAGACAGGATCTCAACACTTGGTGTCTGCAACAAAAGACAACAATATGTGGGCCGATCGTGGCTCAAGAGTTGGCAGCTCGTCTTGTAATCGGAAGGTTGCCGGTTCGAGCCCCGGCTTGGACAGTCTCGGTCGTTGTGTCCTTGGGCAAAAAAGCACTTTGGGGTCCTTAGGGACGAGTAAAGCGCTCTACAAATACAGGCCATGTAATGGCAGAAACATTCTCTAGTGTAAATCCTGACTAGTTCATTAACTACAGATCAGTTTCAGTGAACATTATTCAGAGGGATCTGAGTTCCTTATACCAGACTCTACAGAAACTGTAACACTGTGCAGCTCTGCGACTCAACAATATGACAACAATGTAACACACACTAGAATCATCAAATAAAGCCCCACTAACCACTAGAACTAGAACTAACTAACTAGCACTGGACACTTGCATATTAGAGATTTCTACCACCATAGGAGGCGAGATATCATCCTTGAACCAGAGCATCCAGCCCTCAATTTCGGACATAAAAAGCGACGTGGCCAGGCATGATAACACTTTGACTGAACTGCAGGACTGTGCCTCGAACCACTCTGACACCATCGCCACTCTCCAGGCCACTGTGGAGCGTTTGTCTGCGGAGGTAAAGAAGTTAGATGAGAGATGTGGAGCTCTTGAGGCACTCCAGGAGGAATAATTTAAGAACTGCAGGAATACCAGAAGGCACAGAGGGACCCAAGATGACTGAGTTGGTTCACACCTGTTGGCGGAGGCGCTATCTCTCGAGGAGAAGCCACTCATCGATCGAGCACATAGAGTGAATCGCCAGCGTCCCAAACAAAGTCATCTTCCTCGGCCCATCATCTTGAGATTGCACTACTACCACATTGGTGAGGAAATTCTGCTGAAAGCTGCAGAGAACAAGAACCTGATGTATAAGGGTTTTTAAAATAAACATCCTCCCAGATTTCCCTCCCTCTGTTGGAAACGCAGAGCCGCATTTGCAAATATGAGAGGAAGACTACGTGGGATGACCGGCGTCAGGTACAGACTGCTATACCCTGCAAAGCTGTTAGTGACCCATGGTGATGTGAGGAAAAGCTTTACCGATCCCAAAGAGACCGTAGACTACGCGGAGAAGCACCTCTCCCACCCACCTTCAAATGTATTAAAAGCAAGGATATATCTATATGTCTAACGCTGACACAGCACTGTGTTTCTTCTTTTCCCTTTATATTCCATGTAAAGGTGAATATGGAGCGTTTATGGAGCTCGTTTATTGACCAGCTGTCAGTTAGAAGGTAAGAGTTACTAGGTTAACAGAGGTTAGCAGTAACAGTACGGGGAAGTATATTGTGTTGTTCTTTTGTTGGTTTTTATTTTATCGTACTTTACTTTGTTATTTTGATTTTACCTGTTGTGAGTGCTTCCCGTAATTCTCCTTTTTCTTGCGCCGCTGCGGCCAGAGTTCACAACATTACATATTTTTGTATCTATAAACAGGAAGCTGACACTCTCCAGACTTTATCAAAGGTGTGAGCGTCACAGCAGAGGCCTTTGTGTCAACGTAGCTGAAGACAAAACACAGAAACACATGAAGGAGATTTTCCTGGCCTGGATTTTATACAAATATTCTGCAGTACATCAAAAATGAAAGAAAACCATTAGTCAACATATGAACATCACCTCTGAAGTTACAGAGCTTTGATTGGAGACACATTTTTGCATAATTAATTACATAATTAATTATGTAACCATAATTAAATGGTTACATCATCTTTAAAGTCCCCAGAGATCAGGAAAAGGGCCTGAGGGTGCTGTGTTTGGAGTCTGCTGGTTACAGTGTGCAGGACCTCACAGGCTGCTGCAGCGTTAGCAGAGGGCGGGACATACACAGCTCCGCTGTTCTGTCATAAGAGGCTCAGCAGCTAAAGCAGCACACCTGGGTCTCCCAGCCTATTAAAAGCAGCCCTTTGCTTCACCTGCTTCACTAAACATTATTATTTTAAGCAGAGTGGTGTGATTTATGTAGGCATTGCTGTGTGACAGGATGACTTTTCTTGCACACCCACCAAATGAGGGCGCACATGCTTCCACGCCCACTGGTGACTGCACACATCCTTTCAAGGAAGCATTTCATTCATCCCTAACAAATGGAAGAAAACACTGTGCAGCGTGTTCAGGTTTGAACGTGGCCCTGGCCTCTCTCTGCATCCACCTGGCACATGCAACACACATCCACTCCCTGCTGAACTGCTTGTATTTGATGTGTTGAAGTTTTGGTAAAGTTTGAATAAATTCCACTTTATTTATAGGAACATTTCATCTGTGGACTCCTGCTTCCCCTCTCCTTGAGCCAGTTTGTGACGGGAACATGACATAAGAAAAGTAATTTATCCCTTTTTGATTCTGTGTATCTGGCGCTCATCCAGTGAGTTCACACTTGGCAGAAACAGACTGAATTTGTCTGGAGAACTTTGGCTTCAGCCAAGTTAGATAAACACACTGTGTCTCTGTCAAAACAGCAGTGTAGTTGTGGCACCCCTGTGAGGGAATGACCACATGAATATTATTTTGTGTAAAACACTCATGTAACGGGACATTTTTCATTGCTATATGTATTTATTTTCAGTTTCTTTAAGAGGATAGAAAATCCATGTAACAGGGATTCATTTTATGTTAGAAAGCAGTGAGGGCGGAACTTTGGTGCTTGCTCCGGGGTTTCGGGGAGCAGTAAGTGGAGCCCACCTTCCGCTGCTTCCTCAGACACGTTCTGGAGGAAAGCAGAGACGCATCGTGTCTTCCTTACTCTGCTCTTCACCTGCTTTTACAGGTCGGTACACGGTGCTCGCACCGAAAATGTTGTTTATTGTCACCATGGTTACCCACGTTAATGTGAATGGGAGAGTTAAGGCGGTCCGCCAAAGTTATTTATATGTAAACACGGGAGAAAACCAGAGGAGTGTCCCGCGCGACCGCACCGCGAGCCCGCTCGTTAGGTGGAGCGCTCGTGAAGCAGAGTCAGTGCGCTCCTATGCTCTGTGCAAACGTGTTGTAATGCTCCAATCAAATCAGTTCTGTGAGATGTGAATGTTAATAGTTCTGTTAAAGTGACTGAGTAGATTAGCTAGTGTAACACAAGCACTCTGAGCAACTCTGTGTAGCTAACAGAGGCATTCATGGGTTGATTCAACAAGCTGTGTTTCATGATGCACTAAATAGTGATTTTGCCAGTAAATTACTGGAGGGAACAAATGTAATGTATTTACCAATGCTGTTATTGAATAGAACTGTTTAGCCAGTAAGACACTGCAGAAGACAATGTGATGTGTTTATTGATATGATAAAAGGATGTAGCTGTTATGGAAAGAAGTGTGAACTTGAGAAACTGAACCAGTTAAAAAGAGTATATTTCACTGATGTTGTGAAATAAGTAAATGTCATTGATGTGAATGAGGAACCAGCTGAACAGTATATTGAAAGCTCATGTTTAGTGTTTTATAGCATTTATTTGTGTGAAATAAATCAGACTCAGACACGTTCTGGAGGAAAGCAGAGACGCATCGTGTCTTCCTTACTCTGCTCTTCACCTGCTTTTACAGGTAACATATTTGTCATCGAGGTCTTCATCCTTGGGACCCGTAACATAGTAACTTCTTCATTGTTATACTTCTATAGTTTTCCCATTTTGTGAGCTGTGGATGTGGAAAGTGTCTCAGTGACACATCCACATGAAAACGGCGTTACCTTCGTTCATTTGCACGTCAAATGAACGAGCTGTTTGGACTTTAACGTCACAGCTGATGCTTCGATACTCGAACTCAAGAGTTCAGCTTCCACTCAGAGGTACAAGTACACACAGCAAAGATAAACGTGTACACAAGGTGGAACCCACAAGTGCACAGCTCCAACCAGAGATGGGCAGTAATCCGATTACTTTTTTCAAGAAACAAGTAAAGTGAGGGATTACTATTGCAAAAAAGGTAATTAGATTACTGTTACTTTCCCGTAAGCACGCTGCGTTACTGCGTTACTAAAACCGCAGCTGTGTGCAGATGAACAATGGATAATCTATCGAGTGTGGAGAGAGTGTGAGCGTGCAGCGTTTAAAGCGTGGAAGCACTGACCTTACTTTGAGTTTGACTCTGTAAAAAGTGACAAAAACATTAGCATCCGCTGTTCACTGTGTGGGAAGACAACATGCTCACTCACTATGTGTTAATGGGCATGCTTATTTATAACTTTGATAAAATGTCATAAAAATAATTCCATGCCAGCTCACCATTGGTGATCAGGTAGTTTCTGTTCCAGTTACAGTCCCATAAATCATGAAGCTTGCTGCCAGAAAAGCTTCAAATCTCCTTTGAAAGCTGTTTGTGGTCTTGATTGTGGGAGCTTCAGTTGTCTGACTCCAGCTGCCACACAGTGCTCACTGATATCATTTGCAAAAACCCCAGTGTGACAATATTTATCAGTGAAGCAGAAATCAGGAAGTGACGACTTTTCTTTGAACATTTTCTCAGGCTAAGCTGTGCTTTCTACCACAGTTGGGAATTTCCTGGTTTACAACAAATTATTGTGTCAACACCGCATAAGATTTCAAACTACAGGAAAATCACTGGAGTTATAAGAGGCAGACAACGACACACACAACACATGCATGCTGTTGCTATTTATTGTGGATTAACCTGTCAAGGGCAAGAACAAAATAATTCTGCCTCAAATACAGGAAATCATAGCTTTCCTGTATTTCCTCCATTGTTGGCATGCTGGTTAGTGCTGTTGCTCCACAGTAAGAAGGTCCTGGGCTAAATTATCCATGAATGTAAACGGCTGTGTGTTTCTATCTGATAGACTGGTGAGCTGTCCAGGGTGTACCCTGCCTGGTAACCTATCACTTCAGGGTTATTTCCCAGCCCTGCTGCAACCAGGATAGAGATAGGAGGATGGTAGTTGTTGTAGACCCATTCAATTTCAATTGAAGGATTAAAATGTTCCAGGAGCTCAACTTACTCCATCTGAACATGTTTCAATCGTGTTTTATGAACACAACATGCAGGTTTACTGAATATGAAAAGGTTGTGTTGATTTAACTCAGTTGTTTAAGTTTCTGCCAAAGCAAAACCTTTGTGTGCAACCAGTGTCCACTATTGAATCAAGTAAATCCAACATGTTTTTGTCAGTGCAAAAGGAGTTACGGTGCCTGTATTCCTGCACAATATTGTCCCGGGAGGGAGGAAAACTTTCTGGTGAAGTTTTGGTTGATTTTTGGGTTTTGCTTGACACTAGGTTGATTTTATCAGTGAGGTTTGGATTGTTTTCTTTCTCTAAGAGAGAGAAAGATGGTTTTATGCTTGGACATGTTTGCAATGGGCCCCAGTATTTGTTACTTTATTAGTATTTTATTGGTTGCGTTTGTTTGTGCTTTTGTTACAGTGCACTGAGATAAGAACATCTGAGAGGTGTGATCCACCGGTGGTGATATTTTGGTATTTTGTGAGTTCCCGATTTAACAAATCAGCTCTTTAATCCAGACCTGAGAGGTTGAACTTTAAAGCGCTATAAAATATTCTTACTGGAAACAGTGGCAAAGTGTTTTTCTCCATGATTATAATGGGCTTGGGAGAAATTCACTTATATGTGACATTGATCACATGAGAAGCCCTGAGCCTAAAAGGATTGCAGCCAGTCAATCCAGTCCAAAGAAGGAAAAACAAACAAGGAACTGTTTCCTTTAAAATGATGACGTCATCTTGCTGGTGATGGAGGCTCGAATAGGCTGCGCGTGAGACTCCATTATCAGCAATATCTGGTATGAATGTGTGTGGATGTATGCATGTGACTGGACTGTGACGGACTGACGACTAAAAGTTTAACTGACTTGATACTGAGACAAAAACGGTGCCGACTTTAGGATTAGTGAATGTCCACAACAATTCACCCAGCCTGTAGAAGAAGGGTGGAGGTTTTGTCTTGCTTTGTTGTTGCAGGAGCAGAAGGATGACAGAGACTAAAGGGGGAGGCTGTAGCTTCACATGAGTGTGATCTGCAGACTGAACCCTTTGGTTGCTAATGTTGAGTCACTGATGTTTGCATTAAGAAAATTGTGTTTTATTAGCTGTGTTTTAATTAAGGTATCACATTATATTGTTGGGAATGTTAAATGCTAAAGTGAAGAAAAGCTTTGATTTCACTCATGACTGAACATGTTATTATTAACCATAGCAGGCCACTGTAAAGAGTCAATTAGCTTTTATAGAGGAAAAAAAGGCCAAAAACTCTGTTAATACCTATGAATAACAGGCAATGATAGACTTGTCACATTCAAAATAGAGATATGTAATAACAAACACAGGTCCGTGTCATTTAGGTTCTCCATTGAAATAGTCAATCATTTAGAAAAGTAGAATATATATATATATGTCTCAACGCTGTTTTTCAATAATATTAAAAACCTAAAAACTATTGTTGTGGAAGATAGAAGTCACTGTGACAGCCCTCTGACTGTGGAGGACGTTTGTAATCCTATTTCTGCACTTAAGGCCAACAAATCTCCCGGCACAGATGGTTTAACTGCAGAGTTTTATGAATCATTTTCTAATCTCCTGGCTCCGTTCTTACTGCAGCTTTTCATAGGAAGTGTAGAGAATAACATCCTCCCTCCTACTCTTACTCAGGGTCTCATAACACTTATTCCAAAGCCAAACAAAGACTTACTTCTTATTGATAATTGGAGACCCATCTGTCTGCTCAATGATGACTATGAGATTAAGGCTTTAGTACTTGCTAACAGAATGAAAGAGTTCTTGGACACAATTATCGATGAGACACAATCAGGCTTTATGAGAAACAGACACCTTTCTAAGAACATGAGACTGGTTTTAGATCTACTTGATTACTCTGATTTGGTATCTGACTATAGCTTCATTCTCTTCCTGGATTTTTAAAAGGCTTTTGATACAATTGAACATCAATTTATTTTCCACTCTTTGGAAAAATTTGGCATTTTTCTGTAAAGCTATCAAAACCTTGTACACGAATGGCAATAGCTCAATTAAAATGATTAAGACTCCACCCCGAGATTTGACCTGTTATACAAGGAATCAGCACAGCTGATAAGGAGCTCATCATCAGCCAGCTAGCTGATGACACCACACTCTTCTTGAAGAATGCAAATCAAATCCGTCCAGCCCTTAGTGTTATTAGTGATTTCTCTGAGGCATTTGATTTTTGTCGAAATCTAAAAAAATGTGAATTACTAGCAATTAAAGGCTGCACTGCAAATGCTCTCTGTAACATTTCTGTTAAACAAGAAGTCACATATCCAGGACTGTTAATATCCAAAGACCAAAAGTCAAGATGCTCGTCAAACTTGTCAAACAGTGTTGGGGAATTCTCAATGGTGCTTGGTGCCATACCCTCAGGGACTTTAATGTTATATAAAAACACTGACATCTCAATATCTGCCTCAGTCACTCTCCCTGATCCAGCTGAGTCAGCAGTGGGAAAAATCTGCTTTTCACAGGAACTTGGTAACAGCAATAAGAGAATACGTAGTTTATTCCAAGAAGATCTCATGTCTCTCCCATATATAGAATATCTTACTGGAACCGACATGTTCCAGATATCACCTGGAAGACAGTCTGGATGATCCCATAAATATCTAATTGTGAACAAGGTGAAGGAAATCTCATATAAAATTCTTCATAAATGTGACCCAGCCAGTCACTATATGGTAACATTTAAAAGAGACATAAATACTAATTGAACTTTCTGTGGGGATCATCCAGAAACTGTGGCACATCTCTTTTGGTTCCTCTACACAGAGATTCTGGAAGAATTTAGCAGTTTTGTTATTGTCCATATTTTAAGGGAGTTTTCTTTACGATGGGAAAATGTTTTATTCTTTTTCTTTAAGGTCCCCAGGAAGAATGATAAATGTTTTTTTATAAAAAAAATTGTTAATACTTTTAGCTATTTTATATCCATAAATGTAAGTTTATTAATAAAACACCATATTTCTGCCTTTTTATAAGGATATGAATTGTACATACAATCAATTTCAGACTCAACCAATAAAAAAGCCTCTCAGAACAATATTTATATGTTGAATTGTTTCGCCTACTCATATCATCATTTTTTTTACTCCTGGTTCTGTATGTTCATGTTCTGTTCTTTTGTAAACTTCATCTGTTTGTATGTTGTATACTCATTGTGTTTCAATAAAGTTCGATTTAAAAAAAGGTACGTTCTAAACGAAGCTTCAGACGTCACTGATCACGTGACTCTGGCCAAACGAATCAAGCCTCGACACGGTGCTTCTGAAGCAGCGCGTTGATCTTTCTGACACACGCACCGGAGCGTCAGCTTCAAGCGGACCATCACTACGTCTCACATCTAAAGGTGTCAAGGTAACTTTGAACTGAGTTCAGTCAATCTGGAGTTTTTCCAAGTTTTCTGTTGCTCTCTGTGAGAGAAGAGCGTTAAAGGCGGGGCTCTCCAGAGTCCAGCAAAACAGGAAACCACAGCTGGGTGTGTGTAAGTGTGCAAACCAATAGAATGCATCGTGGTGGGGGGGGGCATCACGGGCAAGAAAAAAAGAAAATAATCGGTCGTACCCATGCTTCCCCGACGTCATGCCAGCGCATATTGGGAAATTCGTAGGCACCGATCGGTTTTCTGTCAGCCATTTGCTGGGAGTAAGGGCGCCCTCCATTTGCGAGGTGCGCCTGCTGCTGGCGGCACAGGGAGGAGAGGGCGGGGAGTCTCTGGCTGGCTGGAGCGGCATCTAATAACAACTCGCAAAACAAAATAAAAACAACAAACAGATATTATGATACAGACTTATAATCTGTACCGATGTTTTTTCTAAATTCTATAAAGTGAGCGCGAGAGCCCTCGGTGCGCCTGCGCGCTGCTGAAGTCAAAGTAAACTTTATTGTCATCTCCGCTACAGACAGTCCAGCATATAGAGAGACGAGACGACGAGGCTGCAGTTACAGCGGTGCAAGTAAACAAACAATAAATATAAGAAGAGTAAGAAAATAAATCTACACTTTAGGACTCGGGGTAAAGGATCAATAACAATTTAAATTTATAATTTACAGTTTGATGATTTAAAGTCTCACACAACCCGTCAAAAGGGGCGGGGCCGGCTGCTTCCAAGTAGAGCGCATTTCATTTATAATGATGTAAATCCAAGCCCATCATGGATTCACGATCTGAATCCTGGGTTGTGTGAAATCCCAGAAATCAACCTTAGACAAAGTAAATCTGTGAACTAAGGTGTAGGTCTGTTAGGTTAATTGTGCTGATCCTCGGGTTGGGGGATTTGTGTTTGTACTGGAGCGCAAAATTCAAACCAATGGAAGATGGACAACAAAAGTTCAAAGCCATCAGGTGCTCAGGTTAGAAAAAAGAGAAAAGATGCAGGTAAGCAGACGTGTGATTGGATAATGGCAGGTCATCCTGAACCAATCAGACTAAACTCCAAACAATACATTATGTTACAGATTTTAATATTAATTAGTCATTGTTACTTGTTGATTTGTCCTTTTCTCATTGTGTGACGAATTATGACGACTGTTTGGTAGCTGTTATTGTCTCTCTCTCTCTCTTCATGTGTGTTTCTCTGGTGAAACAATAGTTTTGTGTTAATGTTAGGGCTGCACGATTTTGCATAAAATGAGAATCACCATTTTTTGGCTTAGAATTGAGATCATGATTCTCTCATAACAATAAATAAACATAAAACAACAAATGTCTCACGTTTTGTTGTTGCAGCAAAATGTTGTCCTGCTTGAAATTCCGTCTCCACCGTTGCTCGACGCTGCGTGTACAGAGCAGGTAGTGCAACAATAGAAAAATAGTTGCGGGACGGCACTGTGTAGCGTTTGTCTAGGGTGTTGATCGTTTTCCTAAATCCCTCGTTTTGCACAGTGTTGATGGAGCCATATCTTTGGTCAGGTGATAAGTGATAGCCTCCGTGATGTCTTTGTGCCTGCGGGAGTTCGACGTGTATAGGGAAGCGCTGTATAAGGTTCCCGTTATTGATGTTTGGGTGGTTGACCGGGACAGATTTTCTCCTGTCACTTTCTCGTCATCCCTGACGTGCTCTCCGTTGTTGTTTCCCTGCTAATTTTAGCATCACACGGCACAGCTTCTGTATCACGTGGTATAAGGCTCCGCCCTTGTCATTTGTTGAGCAGGAAGAGTGAGCGCTTGTTTTCATGCAGAGTACGTCCCGGATCAAAATGTGAAGTTTTACAAATCACCACTTCTTTAGTGAATATCATTTCAGTCTCAGACAACCTTGTTTCTCTTACAGAGGTTGAATGCACCTTCTGCGGATGGCGGTACCACACAGTGTGCGTGGACTTCCCCTGCACAGAAGGCAAATGCTGTGAATGCTAAATAAACAGAAACAAATGATCCCTGTTGTCTTTGCTTGATGATTGGTTTGAGTCTTGACAATCCACATTGCTGGCGTTGCATCTTTCAATGCCAGCAATGGCAGGTATCAGTGTTCAAACCTTTTGTGTTTGTTTCCAACAAGTTGCCCACCTCGGGAAACAAAAATGTGTTCTTTTACTTGTCAGATGAACATATGAGACACTTTGACTCTTCAGTGCAGTGTGGAGCCTAACAAAGATCTGTTTTGTGTCCCAGCTGATCAGCAGGAGGAGGAGAGTCTGACGGAGCAGCAGAGGAACATTTTCAGCTACTTGGACTCAGCTCAGCCACTACAGAGGAAACAATGAGCTCAACACAGAAGGTGACAGACAGAGCAGGACCATATGACCAAAGATATTTATCACCATATACATCTGAACATTTGCCATAACGATGTAGCTGACGATATAATTGACACCAGACAAAATACTTTACAGCTCCACAACTTTATTAAAAACCCATCAATGTATTTTCACTGAAACAAGCAGCTGTTGTTTATATGCATTAAAGTTATATAAAAATGTAACAGTGCAAATGCAAATTCCTCGCTGACAGTTTAACCAAAAGGCGTTTCCAGTGGAAACTGGCCGACACATCCTGAGCATAACCATGTATAATATCCACTAAACTTCAGAAGAGGTTATACAGTCGTGGCCAAAAGGTTTGAGAATTGCATAAATATTGGAACCTGGAGAAGTTGCTGCTTAAGATTTTATAATACAGATTTGTACTTTATTTCAGATTGAACCTTTAAAGGGGCATTTCTGGACTTTTAAAGACCAGTAATGTACTTTTAAGGGAACATTTTAAAAAAAAATGTTCCTATAGGTACAAAAATGTTCTTCTCTCGTACCTCCATTTCTGAGAGTGTATCATGTAACACTATAGATCAACTTAGCTCAGAATATATAAAGCATATAAACAGTTACAGCAATATGATGCAACAAACACAGCAGCTGCTGATCCAAAATACTCAAAGCTTCATAGAACTGAAACCAACATTTATTTTTAGCTCCATTCTGCTGCTGATACAGACTTTAGGTTTCTGAACATTAAACTTGTTGCTGCCTTTCATAGTGTGTAACTTGAAGGCCCTGAGTACTTTCTCCCACACTGAAAACACTGGGATGATCACATTATTTGAACATTACCTAATAAGACTGATTCAGCACAGACAGTTATGTTAAACTTTCCTAGCAGTCCTTCACAAACAGGGAACAGTCTGTCTATTCTCTCCATCTGTCAGCTGCTGCTGGCTCTTCCTCCTCCTCTTCCTCACACACTGCTGAGTTTGTCCTGGTGGATCATCAGGGCTGCAAAGCCTCACAGATGATGTGCAGCAGTGGCTCCCTCAGTCTGTCCTCACTCTGGACACTTGCAGTCGTCACACATGGAAATCAAATGTGTGATAAGCTGCAGGATTCAAACACAAGTGTAACTTATAAACACATGTTCATACTTTTATTCCACAATCAGAGAGAAAGAAACAGAGAGAGAGTGCAGGACAGACACAGGTGACAGTCTCAGGTGTACACACTGCTACACAACAGCACAGAGAAGCAGGATTTAGTGTTTGTGTTATTACGAGTGTAAACAAGAAGAGTTCCAGATGGTGCAGTGGACACATGTGTGACTGCTGTGATTAAAGCATCTTTCTTTCAGCTTAACGAGTGAACCGTCAGCTCGTTCAAACACACGTTAAAGTGCGTTTGGCTCGACACCACCGAACAGAGGCAGCAATATAACACAGCTAACATTAACAGTGCAGTGAATCCTGCTTGTGCCGTGATGTTCAGGACTGCAAACCGAGCAGCATCACTGACTTTCAGCTTGTTGTGTTTGTGGATATATGACTGACTTTAATTATCCACAAAATCATCACATTCTCTGTCAGATTAAGGTCGACTATTGAACGGCGTATATTTTAAAGGCTTTAAAACCAAGTTAACGCTGAAAGTACAAACATCACTAATGTCACATAACTCTGCCGACAAGGCATAGCTATGGCTATGAAATGCTCTTTGTGTATCATTTCTTCATTATGAAAGATGTCATTAATGCACTAGTAATGTCTCATCTGGAGTATTGTTCAATCATTTGGTCAGCAGCTAATAAGACAGATCTTAACAGACTTCAGTTAGTCCAGAATAAGGCGTCCAGATGTGTGAAGATGTTCATACTATACTAATATTGATAAAATGCATAATAACCTTTCTTGGCTTCCTGTACAGGCTAAAATATTCTATGGCTTACTTGTAGTTCTAAAGAAAGCAATTCTGTTAAACACACCACATTTATTCTGCTCAGCTGCAGTATCCAGATGAAATACATCATCATATTACACAGTTTTCAACAAGCTGCAATTTAGTAAATGCTCGAGTTAAAAGTAACGTTTTGTAAAACTGTTACATTTAGAGCAACTTTTAAGTGGAATAAGTTGCCTTAAAGAATTAGAGAATTATTCAAAACTTCAATGAACACTTAAAAGCCGATTTACAGAGCTTTTAGTTGTTGTAAATATTGTAAGACATGATTTGTTTTTGAAATTTGTGTAATGTGCCTCAATGTTATTGATATTATTATTATTGATTGCTTATATTTGAACAATTGTGAAACCTCACTGTGGATGTAAGAGTGAAATTATGTGGATATCTTGAATCCACTTTATTGTGTAATATTTTATGTGAGTATTTGACGGAAGACGAGCAACATCTGTTGTGGAAGCTAACAGGTTTAGAATAAACAAACATAGGATTTATTATCACTGAATAATTCTGTATAAATCTATACAAATTATAGAAATATGTAATAGGAACCAACAAAATAATCTAAATTATAAAATTGTGTGTGTGTGTGTGTGTGTGTGTGTGTGTGTGTGTGTGTGTGTGTGTGTACACAATCAGGAGGGATGGGCATGATTTTAGTGTTTGAACAGTCATGAATTATCTTTAACAGCAGGTTGGATGTAATGTGTTAGAACTACCAGCAGGTGGGGATAAGAGACCTTTAAGGTGTTTGGTGCCACGCTCCACCTTCAGGTTTAAAACTAGTGTTAATGGAGTCTGAAGGTTGAGTTTGTTCCACGACTGCATTTCACTCACTGCCTCTGTTTGTATCTCTGTCACTGCAGGACCAACATGGAGCCAGAAGTCAGCGCTCTCAGGAGGCCGACAAACCTCACAGAAGAAAGGGAGAGAAAAAACACACCTGTGACGAGTGTGGGAAGGGTTTTACTGTGAGGGCTTCACTAAAACAACACCAAATCATCCACACTGGAGTTAAAGCGTACAGCTGTGATCAGTGTGGCAGAGCTTTTACTCACAGTAGCAGCTTACAGAGGCATCTAGTTACCCACTCTGGAATTAAGGCATACAGCTGTGACGAGTGTGGGATGGAGTTTACTCTGAAGGCTTCACTAAAACAGCATCAGGTCATCCACACTGGAGAGAGACCGTTCAGCTGTGACTTGTGTGGAAAGTCTTTTTCCTTCAAGGTTTCCCTAAAAAAACACCAACTCGTCCACAGTGGAGTTAAAGCGTACAGCTGTGATCAGTGTGGCAGAGCTTTTACTCACAGTAGCCACTTACAGAGTCATCTAGTTACCCACTCTGGAATTAAGGCATACAGCTGTGACATCTGTGGAAAAACTTTCAGCCAGAGAGGGAGCCGAAATGAACACCTACGCATTCACACCAGACATGATGTGTACTGCTGTGAACAGTGTGGCAAAGAGTTTACAACAGACGCACACTTACAACGACACATGTTTACCCACACTGAGGAGAGACCTTATCAATGTGACCTGTGTGAGAAGACTTTTAAATCTCCACATGACCTGAGACGACACCAACAGATCCACACCAGAAAGAGACTCTACAAGTGCAGCTACTGTGAGGTATGTATTTATATTGTTATCTTGTCATTTTAGCCTGACTGTTTGGAACAACTCTGCTCATTAAACTGTGTTAGCATGTTAGCAATTCTACTGCATGGAAAAGCAGCTCTGAGTGATTATTCAGATTTTCCTTTCAGCTATGATTTTAGTATTACTGTAGTATTGTGGTGGTAGTATTGTAGTTATTGCAGCCCAGTAAACTGAGTGTGTTAACTGAAACAGTCAAATGTAGTTGGACGTCTGCAGAGATGCTCTTTATTTCAGGCGACGTTCAGGATACAAATGTTGAAGGACTGACTTACACTGTCTTTGTGTCTTTGTTTAGAAGCAGAGCAACACAGATGGATCCAGTTCTCAACCCTGTCATCACTGTGGTGGTGGGAAAGACTTTCATTGTGACCTCTGTGGAAAAACTTTCAGTCAGCAAAAGACCCTAAAAGTACATCAACGTAGACACACTGGAGACAAACTGAAATACTGCAAAGAATGTGGGAGAAGCTTCACCACACCAAGTGATTTAAAACGACATGAACTGATTCACAGTGGGGTTAAAAAGCACCTCTGTGATCAGTGTGGGTCATCCTTCACCACAGCAGGTCAGCTTAAAACACACAAACGAGTCCACACAGGAGAGAAACCACACAAGTGCAGACACTGTGAGAGAAGCTTCTCACATTCACATAATCGTAACATTCATGAACGTGCACACATGGAAGGAAACTACAGCTGTGACCAGTGTGACAAGAGCTTCAGGAATCTCAGTTCATACTCTGCACACAAACGATCCCACGTTACTAATAAACTGTTTCACTGTTACCAATGTGCCCAAACATTCACCTCATTGTCTGCTCTGTGCAAACATCAGCGTGATCACTCAGGGCTGAAATCACTCCCATCACTGGATCACAGTGAATCTGAAGACACAGAAAGATCCTCTGGTCAGACTCAAAAAGCTTGAGATCAGGCTCCACAGAGTTCAGATAGAATCATTTAAACTTGTGTTGAACTGAACTGGTTGCTGGGCTGAACTTCTACATAATACAGATCTACATGGGATCTTCTTTTCTGTTGTTTTACTGAGTCAGTTTTGTCCTTTTTTCTCTGTCCTGGTTTTGCTCGTCTGTAAATGATTGAAACTCAGTCAAATAGTTCATTGTTCTCCAGCAAAACGTTTTGGAAACTCATGTTTAACCTTTAAAACTCTGACATGTTTTAGCACACAAGGCTTCATCGGGGAGTTCACTCATGATTGGACCATGAGAACAAAGGTTTTTAGTTCTTTCAAAGAGAGTCTTGGAGATGTTTGATGTTTCTGTTTTTCTGAAACCACCTGAAAGAAAAACTATTTTTCTTGCTTTATGTAGTGTGGAAGTTTTTAATGTTTCTTCATCTGTGATGTTCTTGAATGTGTTCACGTGAAGATGGTACAAATAAACTGTCCTTTCAGCTTTAGCTCCTAATTTATTCATTATTTATGGATGTAGCACAGCAGCCGTCTCTTGATTAACACATGGAGGGCTCGGGATCTGATGGTGTCGTCTCCCTAATTTGCCCACTCCACTGCAGCAGGCCAGAGACCACACCCCTGCCACAATAAGTAAAAGTATATCCTTGCTGTACCCTTAATGCTAAATGTGCTAAATTAACCGCTGCCTTTGCCCCTTTGGGATTATTCTTATGTCACTGGGATGTTGACCTTTGACCTTCACATTAGAGAGATGGGCAGACATAATTAGTGTATGAATTTTAAAGTAACAGGTAATAAAGAGAGTGTAGCAAATGTAGTCAGGTTTATTACTCTGTATCACACATGAGTGCCCGAGGGAGGCGGGGCTGACTGGGGAGACACAGGAAACAGAGAGACAGGGCTGACTCGACATGAAACGATGAAACGTGGGACATGGGAACAGAAACTAAACACAGGCTGAAATGAACACTGAGGGAGGGAGAACTAAGATTACTGAGAGCCTGATAAATAAGAAGAACAAAAACCAAGAAAAACAAGAGTCAAAGAAAACCAAAAACACAAAGCATTGGGCCAGGACCCACTGCTGTGACATTTATATGTGATAAAAATAGGGGTGTCAAATTATCGCGTTAATTGCGATTAATTAATTACAATGCTATTTAGCGCGTTGTGTTTTTTAATCTCGTTAATCTAATTTTTAATCTCTTGACGTCATTGATTTTGTATGAGAGTTGCTATGTTATAAAATCCGTTTTTATGTGCTGGGCTCCTTGTGCTTGACTTGTTGGGGGTGGAGTCACGTCGTGAGGTCAAGGTGAGAAGTGGTGATTAGCTTACAGTGTGGATATGGAGGCGCATCTGAGAGTTGTTGGCCCAATGAACGGGAAATTTGTATTTCATAAACGCCCCGACGGCACCATTGACAAAGGTAAAGTGGTCTGCCTAGAGTGTAAGAAGGAGTTTGCTTACCACCGAAGCAGCTCAAGTTTGGCCTATCACCTCAACGCAAAGCACCCAGCCGCGAGTGCAGCAACAGCTAGCAGTGAAGACGTTAGCAATATAGCAAGCCAGAGCAAAGCTTTTCGCCAAACAAAACTAGAGAATACCCCTCGTATGAGCAAGTCTGCGAACGACAGGCTGACTAATGTTATTGCCAAGTGGATAGCGATGAACTGTAGGCCGATAAATATAGTAGAGGACGAAGGATTGACAGAGGTGTTGCAAATTGCGTCCAATGACCCGTCATACAAGCCGCCGTGCAGGACTACAGTAACGACCAAAATCAGCAAAATGTACGACGGCGAAAAGAAAAACAAACTTGAGATTTTGGCGGAGGATTCTCCCAACTGTGTTGCTATAACCGGAGATCACTGGACCTCAGCTGGCAACCACAGCTATTTTGGGGTGACTGGACACTTTATTGATAGTGAGTGGAACCTCAACTCATTTGCACTGACCGTCATGAGAACAGAAACCAGGCACTTTGCTGATAAATGCGCCGAACAGTTCCTCAAGGTAGCAAATGACTGGGGTATTGAAAACAAGATATCCACCATTGGCACAGACAGCGCAGCAAACATGCTGGCTGCTATGAGAGCACTTCCATATGAGCACATCGCCTGCAATGCTCACATTCTCCAGAGGACCATCACGGTATGTCTCGATAGCAGTGGTTTTGTCGGTGTACTGGCAAAGTGCCGCAAGATTGTTGGTCATTTTAAACAAAGCCCTGCGAGTACCACAGAACTTAACCAACAACAAGTAGCACTCGGAAAGAAGAGCGATCAACTTATACAGGATGTACCCACCAGGTGGAACTCGACTCTCGCAATGGTCTCACGCCTCCTATGTAACCGAGAGGCTGTCCAGGCTACGTTGGACCAACAGAACCACAGGTTGGTCTTGCCAACCGAAGCTGAGTGGGCAAAACTGCAGAGGCTGGAGCTCCTGCTTGAACCATGCAAGTAAGTTCAAATAAACACCTTCCCATTTTAATTATATAAACTACTGTTACATGTGTAAAATCAAAATTAATGAACATAACAAGGAACTTTTAAGGACAATTAAATTGGAAATCAGTTACACTTTGATTTAAATGAATCCAGCTAGGTTTATTTAGCAAACCTCTCCACCTCTGCAGGTATGTGACAGAGCTGCTGGGTGGTGAGGCCTACGTCTCTTGCTCTGTAGTGCTGCCTGCTTTTCGCCATCTGTACCGTGTCATGGACATTACTGATGATGATCCTGCCTACGTGGTGAAGTTCAAGAATGCCTTCCAGAAGGATCTGGCAGCACGACGAGCTAATGGCAACGAGATATGGTTCGGGGTGGCCACAGCATTGGATCCACGGTTTAAGGATTTGAAATGTCTTCCAAGAGAAAAGAGGGAACAGGTAGGACAATAAGGTTAAGCTGGACTAATGAGTCCAATTCATTATCAAATCAAACTTTTATTTATTATATGGAACACAAAGTTCTTTACAAGATTAAATAAAATAAAATAAAAAGCACTTAGTTTTAATCACAATCATTCATTCATTCATTCATTCATTCATTCATTCAGGTGTGGACCATTCTGGAGAATATGCTCCAGGCAGCAGAGCCCAGAAGAGCAGATAGTCTCCAGCCCTCCACAGAGGATGATGGACCAGCTCAGAAGAAGAGGAGGAGCGAACTCCTTCTGGGGTCTGACTCTGACTCAGAAGATGGAATTGAGTCTGGAGAGCTGCAGCGCTACAGAGCAGAACCCAGCATCAGTATTGATGACTGTCCCCTGCAGTGGTGGTATGCTCACTCAGGAGTCTATGAAAAGCTGTCAGTCCTAGCACAAAAGTACCTGGCCTCCCCAGCTACCTCTGTACCCTGTGAGAGACTCTTTAGCCTTGCAGGCCACATAGTGCAAAAGAAAAGGGCAGCCTTGCTTCCAGAAAATGTTACCAGGCTGGTGTGTCTTAGCGACTGGCTGAGGAAGAAGAAATGAGACACATGTGGTCAGCATAGCTGCTGTGTCATTTGTAGCCTACTAGAATAGATTGCTTGATGTTCAGCACTTTTTTTTTGTGATGGAAGAATACTTTGATGTGCTAACTTGCAGCACTGCAATGTCAGTTTTATTTTTCATTATCTGAAGCAGAGGAATTTCAGTGCTGTATTGCTCAGAAAAGAGCAACTCTGATGTGCTAACTTGCAGCACTTAATTTATTTGATTTTATTTGTATTTATTTTTCCACTTATTTTACAAAAGAATACAACAGTATGTAAATGGTTGCATCTGTTTAACGTTTGTTAAACAATAAATGACTTTATAAAGTCACTTTCTTTGTTATATCAGTCTTTTGGTCTGCCACAATAAGTTGAGGGCTTTCCTCAGCTATTTTTAGGTGAGATTAAAAAAGAGATTAATTAGATCAATTAATTAAAAATCATAATTAATTAATCTCTATTTTTTTTTAATCTCTTGACAGCACTAGATAAAAACATTAAAAACTGCTCAGATGTTGAAATCTTTCTACGTATACTTTAGGTTCAGCTCTCCAGCCTGGCATTTGGTTAAGCATGATTCAAACATTTGATTTTGTTTAACTGGTTTTAATTATAGTTACTTTTTGTGAACATTTGTTGCAGCATTTAAAAATACATCATTTATTTTCAAACTTTTATTTGATTTAGAGCATCATATTTGACCAACGTAAATGTTTTAATTTCATATAAAATAACTGAAGCAGTGAACTAAATATCTGAAATCTTTCCTTCCTTAAAAGTTATAATCCTACTTAAGTTATAGTGCAAACGCTTAAGCAACAAATATACTTGATGCTAATTAATTAATATTTCCCTTTGATGTTGCAACTATGCGGTCACTTCTGTCTTTGGTTTTGTTTTACAGCCTCTCACAGCCCCGCTCTCGGCATTCCCTGCGCGGTTCACCTTCCCAGTCCCTCGGTTTCTTCTGGTTCCATACGTTGTTTTTCCGGCTACCCTCACGGGACACCTTTAGTTGTAATAAAATGTACTTTCTTTATTCTCTCCTACCCTGGTGTGTGTGTTCTGCTACTGAGTCCAGCCTGCGCTCGGAACTTCGGTTCATGACAGTACGGACTGGCCAGTATGGACCCAGCAGATCCACTCCGCTCCGCTATTAATAAACAGGGCGCTATCCTCGGTCGCCACAATCAGCAGCTCCAGTCCAAGACCGTTGTCAAGAGCTGAGTGACACTCAGAATAAGTTACAAACTAGGCCTCCCGACCCCGTGCACCGCGGCGTTTCACCTCCGCCGCTGGAACCCTTTCACGCGGAGTTGGACCTGTGTGGGGGGTTCCTTTTCCAGTGCTCCTTGTTTTTCAGTCGCACGCCTCACGCGTTTCCCACGGATGCTGCTAAGATCTCCCACTTCGTGGGATTGTTACGGGGGCGTGCTCTAGCATGGGCTGAAGCTTACTTAAACTCTCACCCCATTCGTGATTGTGATTACGATGAATTCCTGGAGGAGTTCCAGGCTACGTTTTCCCCTCCGGTTTCGGAGGACGATGCCGCGCAGAAGTTGCTGGGGCTCCGTCAGGGGCGGCGCAGTATTGCGGAGTACCTAGTTGAATTCCGTACCCGAGCGGTCGCCGTAGGTTGGCCCGATTCGGCCCTTCGTGGGTTTTTTTTACGGTCATTAAACGACCAGATGAAGGACCAACTAGCGTTTCACGAGGAGACCAGATCCTTTGAAGAATTAGCCTCCCTCGCCCGTAGGATCGATAGACGCTTGCGGGAGAGGGATGCTGAGCGGCGGCCTAAGCCTATGGGCTCCGTAGTACGCCCCGGGATCCGCGTTTCTCCGCCCCCAGCTGCGTGTGCGCGCTCTCCGTCGCCTCCCCCGCCCGAACCCATGCAGATCGGACGCTCTCGGCTTTCTCCGGAGGAGAGGGAACGCCGATTTCGGGCTGGAGAATGCCTGTACTGTGGGAGGCCCGGTCACCGCATCGCTGTTTGCCCGGTCCGCTCAAACGACCCGGCCCACCGGTAAGTCCGGGGATACGGGTGGGCAGCACTCTTAAGTACTACTATACCCCGATTGTTACTGTCCGTTACTATCGTGACTCCTAATCAGACTTTTACATGCCCCGCGTTGGTGGACTCCAGGGCGGAACAGAACCTTATGGATGAGAAGCTGGCTAAGAGGTTAGCTGTGTCTCTTACTCCACTCGAACCGCCCATCCCTGCGTCTACATTAAACAATCAAGTGTTTGCATACATAACTCACCAAACCGCGCCTGTACGGTTAATCACATCAGGTAACCACCAAGAGCAGCTGTCTTTTTTCACTTTTCCCGCTCCTGACACCCCGCTTATCCTAGGCTACCCCTGGTTACAGAGACATAACCCACACATAGATTGGGCCGGAAAGAGTATCGCGAGCTGGAGTGTGTTTTGTCTAGCGAACTGCCTGAGGTCAGCCGTTCCCTCCGCCTCAACGGAACGGAGGCCCGCCCCGCCACCCGCGCCGGATCTCTCTTCCGTGCCCCCCGACTATCACGATCTCCGGCAGGTGTTCAGTAAAGACGAGGCGCTCTCACTCCCGCCTCACCGTCCATATGACTGTGCTATTGATCTGCTCCCGGGTGCTTCGCTGCCCTCTAGCAGATTATACAACCTGTCTCGCCCCGAAAGAGAAACCATGGAGAATTACATCCAGGAGTCGCTAACTGCAGGACGTATTAGGCCGTCATCCTCCCCCGTGGCTGCGGGTTTTTTCTTCGTGGGAAAGAAAGATGGGACGCTCCGCCCGTGCATTGATTACAGGGGGCTGAGCGACGTCACCGTCAAAAACAAATATCCCCTCCCACTCATTAGTTCTGTTTTTAACTCACTCCAGGGAGCTACTGTCTTCACCAAACTGGATCTGCGGAACGCCTACCACCTGGTACGGATACGTGAGGGCGACGAGTGGAAGACCGCCTTCAATACCCCACTAGGGCATTTCGAATATCTGGTGATGCCGTTCGGGTTAACGAACGCCCCAGCGGTTTTTCAAGCCCTAGTCAACGACGTGTTACGGGATTTCCTGAACGTGTTTGTTTTTGTTTACCTGGATGATATTCTGATTTTTTCCAAGACGCTCGAGGACCATCGCATCCATGTGAGGAGCGTGCTACAACGGCTGCTCGAAAATAGACTGTACGTAAAAGCGGAAAAATGTGAGTTCCACGCCTCATCCATTTCCTTCTTGGGCTACATCCTCGCTGGTGGGCAGGTGAAGACCGACCCGGTGAAGATCAAAGCGATATTGGAATGGCCGGTTCCGGAGACACGGAAGAAGCTTTAGAGCTTCCTGGGGTTTGCGAATTTTTATCGCCGTTTCATTCGAAACTACAGCCAGGTGGCCGCGCCTCTCACCCAACTCACCTCACCCAAGGTGTCTTTCACATGGTCCCCTGAGGCCCACGCAGCCTTCGCTAAGTTGAAGCGATTATTCACGTCCACACCCATTCTAACCCATCCTGACTCTTCTAAACAGTTTGTTGTTGAGGTTGACGCGTCTGATGCGGGAGTTGGGGCGGTTCTCTCCCAGCGGTCTGGGCCCCTGAATAAACTCCGGCCGTGCGCCTTTTTCTCACGCCGACTCACCCCCGCGGAGAGGAATTACGACATCGGCGACAGGGAACTCCTAGCGGTAAAACTCGCATTGGAGGAATGGCGTCACTGGCTGGAGGGGGCCGAACAGCCCTTCATTATATGGACAGATCATAAAAACCTACTGTACCTTAGAACCGCCAAGAGGTTGAATCCCCGTCAAGCTCGCTGGTCCCTATTCTTCGCCCGCTTCAACTTCACACTCTCCTATCGTCCCGGGTCACGAAACGTCAAACCCGATCCGCTCTCCCGTCTGTATTCCCCCGACAGTGAGGCGCCCCCCCCCCCCCCCCCACCGCCACCATCCTACCAGCCACCTGCGTGGTGGGTGCTCTCACCTGGGAAATTGAGGAGACCATTTGCCGCGCGCTCCCGGGGGACCCTGACCCAGGGACTGGACCGCCAGGACGGCGCTTCGTTCCCGCCGCCGCCCGGGGAGCAGTCATCCACTGGATTCGCGTGCCACCCGGGCGTGAGCAGAACGGCGCGCCTCCTCAGCAGACACTTCTGGTGGAAATCGCTACTACAGGACGTGAGGGACTACGTGTCTGCCTGTGCCGTCTGCGCTCGTAATAAGTCATCCACGAAGCATCCCGTAGGTCAGCTCCACCCACTCACTACTCCCCACCGGCCCTGGTCTCACATCTCCCTCGACTTTGTTACCGGTCTCCCCACCTCTTCTGGAAAATGTGTCATCCTCACCGTTGTGGATCGGTTTTCTAAGGCCGCTCACTTCATCCCGCTAGCCAAGCTGCCCTCGGCTGCTGAGACTGCCCAAGCATTGATCACTGATGTTTTCAGGCTCCACGGAATTCCCCTGGACATTGTCTCCGATCGAGGTCCCCAGTTCACCTCACAAGTGTGGAGGACCTTCTGCTCCATTCTCGGCGCCAAGGTCAGTTTGAGTTCCGGTTTCCACCCGCAATCCAATGGGCAAACTGAACGTCTTAATCAGGAGCTGGAGACTATGCTGAGGTGCGTAGCCAGTCAAAACCCCTCCTCCTGGGTTACTTACCTGCCCTGGGTGGAGTACGCCCACAATACTCTCACCTCGTCTTCCACCGGCTTGTCTCCTTTCGAAGCGTCCCTCGGGTATCAGCCTCCGCTCTTCCCGGAAGAGGACCTGTCCCTCTCCGTCCCGTCGGCCTCTCATCACCTCCGGCGCTGCCAACGTGTGTGGCGCTGCACTCGCCGCGCCCTCCTGCGCGCGAAGGAACGACAGGCGCACTACGCCGATCATCGCCGCGCCCCAGCCCCTGACTACCAGCCGGGACAGAAGGTTTGGTTGGCTGCTGGGAATATCCCGCTCCGGGGCACGTCCCGCAAACTGGCTCCCCGTTTCATCGAGCCGTACGAAGTGGACCGGGTCATCAACCCGGTGGCGGTCAGGCTCCGGCTTCCGGCCTCTTGGCGTGTACATCCCACGTTCCATGTATCTCAACTTAAGCTGGTCCGCCTCAGCCCCCTGTGCCCTCCTTCCGAGCCCCCTCCTCCCGCCCGGCTCATCGGCGGCCATCCGGCCTATGCGGTCCGGCGGATCCTGGATGCGCGCCGGCGCGGCTGGCAGTATCTCGTGGATTGGGAGGGGTACGGCCCCGAGGACCGCCTCTGGGTCCCGCGCTCCTTCGTTCTGGACCCTCGTCTAATCTCTGCTTTCCGTGCTTCTCTCCGCAGGCGGGGTCCCGGCCAGTCGCCTGGGGGCGACCCTTGAGGGGGGGGTACTGTCATGGTCTGCAGCCCGGCGTCTGGGGTGCTGTTGGGATGCCCACGCCCACGGGCGTGGCTGCTAACCCCACACCTGCACCCCATCCCAGGCGATCACCAGGTGGACTATTTAATCCTGCCCTACCTGCTGCTCCACGCCAGTCCGTAGTCGTCTCTCAGCGGTAACGTACACCTGCGGGAAAAACTCTTATGACAAACTCTCCATCGGAACTAACACTGTTTTTTTGCCCTGTGTACCCAGATCACAACTCGGCGTTTTTTACGAGCCACCTGCCTGTCCACCTGTCCGCCTGAGATTCAGATCACCATCAGCCTCGCTGTCTCGACCCCTTTGGAGCTCCCCCCCCTCTGGTTCACTCAGCCCGGCTATCACTGTGAGACACATACTCCACCTTCCCTGGTATGCTGCCTTTTTTTTCCGCACCCCAGTAATCTGTTTCTCTTTTTGTTTTACAGCCTCTCACAGCCCCGCTCTCGGCGTTCCCTGCGCGGTTCACCTTCCCAGTCCCTCGGTTTCTTCTGGTTCCATACGTTGTTTTTCCGGCTACCCTCACGGGACACCTTTAGTTGTAATAAAATGTACTTTCTTTATTCTCTCCTACCCTGGTGTGTGTGTTCTGCTACTGGGTCCAGCCTGCGCTCGGAACTTCGGTTCATGACAGTTTAAAGTTTTCTCTTCAGTTATTGTTCTTTCTGCTGCTTGGTTTGATGGATCTGAGAGCTTTTGTTTTTATTATTGTTATTATAATTATCATTAATATTTTACTCTCTAGAAGCTTTAAAATAGTGTTTGTGTTTGAAAAAATTGATTTAAGAATTGAACAGAAACATCTGTCCTTCTGAAAATCGCCCAAAGGCACGGAGACAAAGTCAAAGGATGCAACCTGTAACTTTCTCTTCCTTCATGTCAGGACCATCATCCATGATTTATATAAAATGCATATAGCAACAGTAGCACTTTAGTTTGGACTTTATGATTTCTGTAACTGGAAAATATTATTTTGTTTAAAGACAGAAGTGACCGCATAGTTGCAACATCAAAGGGAAATATTAATTAATTAGCATCAAGTATATTTGTTGCTTAAGCGTTTGCACTATAACTTAAGTAGGATTATAACTTTTAAGGAAGGAAAGATTTCAGATATTTAGTTCACTGCTTCAGTTATTTTATATGAAATTAAAACATTTACGTTGGTCAAATATGATGCTCTAAATCAAATAAAAGTTTGAAAATAAATGATGTATTTTTAAATGCTGCAACAAATGTTCACAAAAAGTAACTATAATTAAAACCAGTTAAACAAAATCAAATGTTTGAATCATGCTTAACCAAATGCCAGGCTGGAGAGCTGAACCTAAAGTATACGTAGAAAGATTTCAACATGTGAGCAGTTTTTAATGTTTTTATCACATATAAATGTCACAGCAGTGGGTCCTGGCCCAATGCTTTGTGTTTTTGGTTTTCTTTGACTCTTGTTTGTCTTGGTTTTTGTTCTTCTTATTTATCAGGCTCTCAGTAATCTTAGTTCTCCCTCCCTCAGTGTTCATTTCAGCCTGTGTTTAGTTTCTGTTCCCATGTCCCACGTTTCATCGTTTCATGTCGAGTCAGCCCTGTCTCTCTGTTTCCTGTGTCTCCCCAGTCAGCCCCGCCTCCCTCGGGCACTCATGTGTGATACAGAGTAATAAACCTGACTACATTTGCTACACTCTCTTTATTACCTGTTACTTTAAAATTCATACACTAATTATGTCTGCCCATCTCTCTAATGTGAAGGTCAAAGGTCAACATCCCAGTGACATAAGAATAATCCCAAAGGGGCAAAGGCAGCGGTTAATTTAGCACATTTAGCATTAAGGGTACAGCAAGGATATACTTTTACTTATTGTGGCAGGGGTGTGGTCTCTGGCCTGCTGCATCTACCAGAAGGTGAGTGTACTCCTTTGTACTCAGATTAACATTTTACTTCTTAAAATACATTTTCATATATGAGCTTTCTATTATTTCATGGGCCATTTAATCAATATTAAAATTACAAGCATATCAACAAAGGTGAAGCTGGTTTTTTCCACTTGCTGTCACACAGTCATGGAGGAATACAATAAATACATAATCAGTCATAGATCCTGAACAATGACATTAAAAGAAAGTCTGTGGCTCTAAAAACTAAACAGTATAAAGACATGCTCCAAGCTGCTGTTTCTCTCCTACTCCTCTAGGTTTTCCACTGTCGGCCATCCAGCGATGCTGGAGGGCTACCTGGCCAATGCTGGCCTACACAAAGAGGTCCTGGCTCGAAGGAGCCGAAGAAGATCCTTGCCTTCCTCGTCAGTTTCCTCTTCAGTTCCTATCCCAACAAAACCTTCTTGCACCTATTAGCTCCAAAGAGGCTATGGTGCCCGTGGAGGTCTGGACCTGAGGCCTGTGCTCATCACGTGGATAGAAAACACTCTGACACCATTCTGGAGGTCTGATGGGACTCTGACCAAAACACAGATGAAATAAAACTTGTGGCTGGAGCTTTTAAAATTACTTTTTCACCTCATAGATTAATGCTCATGATTGCATGGTAGCAAGACAGCATCTCCCCAAGGTGAAACTCTCAGGAGACATTTACTCTTAAACTGTAATCTGGTTGAGACTACTTGAGGAGATCTTAGTAGCGAGTATGTGGATTTAGTCTCTTCACCAACAGCAGACAGACCCATGCCAAGAAAGCAGACATGTTCTCAAAGAAAGCCGAGAGCAGAGATTGGAAAAAGCTAAAAAGAAAAAGCTGCAGCTTCAGACGATTATCTGCCTGTAAGGCTGAAAAAGTCCAGTTACACTCTATTTTGGAAAAGCTCCCAGTTTTGGTAACCTGGACTTTTATTTCCCCTCTTCTGCTACAGATGTTGACTGTGACCTCAGAGGCCAACTGGACCACACAGCTGCAGCAGGAGTGAGGGAGAGGAGTCTTCATCCAGCTTCAAAGAAAACATCCAGGTAAAGTGACGTGGATCAGCGGATAAAGTCGTCTCCACTTTCAAAGGAGATCCTCTGAGAGAGAGACTCTCTGAGCCATTTTAGCCTCAAATTATAGGACTTTATAGTACAGCAACACTTTTAAAGGACAAAAATAACATAAACTGTGACTGTAATACAAACAAAGTATTGCATGTGTTTTTAAAAGTGTTCCTCCGATGGGCAGGATATCACTATTAGACTGTCCCACCAGCCAACTTCAACAAGAGACCACAGCAGCATTCAGTGATCAGCACAGATGTTCCTCTAACACTCAGCATCTGATCCCTGTTGGTCTGTGTGCTTCTGCTTTTGCTCAGTTAGAAACCCTGCAGCAACCCGACCCAAAACTGTGTCTTCTTGTTGGCCTCAACGTTGAAGTGTCAAACGTCCAACATCTGGAAAGGAAACCACGCCAGTGTACTGTGATGTTTCACCAACATGTGGCAGACGCTGGTCCTGCCTTTCATGCTGACATCAGCAGAGAGCCCCGCCTACCTCAAAGCCTCCCCTGTCATGTATTGATCAGGATGATTATGAAGATGAGCGAGTGCAAATAAGACTGTAAAAGTCCACGAGCAGAATGTTTGGATGCTTTCTGATGATTCATGAATATCATGAGAGTGTTTGTGTGTTTTGTCTTTTCTTTGCTGACGTTTGTTACTAACAAAGACAATTTACGCTCTGTGTGTGTTTTCATCCTTACCAGCCGCACTCTAACTGCAATGAAGGAAACAAACTGTAGAAATGGTCGACTCAGTGACTTCATAAAATATTGAAGTGGTTCAGGTAGAGCCAGTTTTTAAATGACCATGAACACTGACCGTATTGTATCTGTACAGCATGTTTTTCTATTAGACAGATTTGTAACAGAGGCCTTGCTCTCAGTAAGTTTGAAGTCATTTTCTGATTTATTTTGTAATCTCTGATCTTTGTGTATCCTGCTCAGTTTGCATGCTGCCTGTAGGAGTTTCTGTCTTTGTATTTGAAGATAATTCATTGAATATACTCAGCTGCTTCCCTTTGGTGCCTCACACATCACTGAAGTTTTTCAGTGTCCAGTTATTTGTTTTTAATAGCTGTTTGAATTCTCTGTATGTTTGACCCTGTAGACTGTTTAATGGACTGCTCGTCTTCCTGTTTGTAACCACTGCCTGTTTAGGACTAAAGATTTGGATTTGGATCTGTACAAAGGATGTAAACACTTGATTACAAAGGAGATCTCAGCTGTGTTGTTATGGATGGACTTCAACGTATTTGTTAAAAAAGAGAATAAAGCAAAGTGTTTTAGCTGTTTGGGAGTTTTTGTTTGATTCGATTCAGTTTTATTTCTATGGAGTCAAATAATAACAAAGGCTCTAGAACAGCCCTGAGTTTGTCCAGGTGACACTCCTCTGAAGAACAAAGACAAAGAGGAAGAAGGGGATTCGTTTTCAAGTCTTGTTTCTTTCAAAATAAAAGCTGAAATGTTTTGGAAGCATGATAATATTTTCAGCCAGGATGCCGTCTCCAAGGAGACCTGCACCTCAGCGCTGAGCTCCACATCACGCCCTGTGAAAGCACAGATATAAATCTGCTGCAGTGAGAAGAACTTTACCCAACACAAGTGTAGAAGTAGACATTTGACTTTACCTACAACCTGTTAACAACAAAGCTTTCATTGCCTCTGTTGTTGATGTCATGTAGGACTAATCATACTTCACATCAGCCATGCACACGTCAGAGGATCTCCAGGCTTTCAGTAATAAAGCCAAGCAGATGATGTGAACATAGCAATAGTAAAACATGCATCATAATCAGCTGTATGTGTCGACTATGTGGCACCTCAGTCTTGTTGGCATGAAGAAAAGTTGTGTAACATGTAGCATAAGGGCTGCAAAGACATCATGTAGACAGCAGTCGTCTGTTAGTCGTAACGTATCTCCTGTTAAAGAGTTAAATGTGCGTTCTCCATCTCTGTCCTCTCACAGCTCGCCGTACACCAACTCCAGCTGTGGTAACCATGGCTGTGCCCATCAACACGCTGAAGCTGAGACGCCACCCGTCACTATGGCGACTCCAATAGGGTTACCTGTCAGCTGTGGACGCATGAAAGGAAAACAGCAGAAACACAGACATGTTTACTGGAACATTTCCTATTGACAGCTTTATGGAAAAGTGGGTTTAAACACTTTTCTATGTTTTATTTTGTTTATTTATGGATTTATTGTGAAAGGAATTTCAAAGTTTTAATTTGACCTTTCCCCTGTTTTTCATACAGACTGGAGACGAATGGATGGTGCTTTCTTTGTTTGTCTAAAGATAATGAATAAAACTCTACACACATCTTAAACCACCCTCCTTTCTATATATTTTGTTATATAAATGGAAAGTATATAAGACACAAACTGAGCTTATATGATACTAAGGACCCTGGAGGTCAGTCCACCTTTATAATTCAGCACAGCCTGGAGTCTCTTAGTCAAGCTTGTTTGTGTTTTCTGTGAGGAAGTTTTCAGCAGCAGCTCTTTTCTTGGATGTTGGTTCCCTTTGTTTCCATCCTCTGTTAAGATGTTTCAGTAATGTTGAGGTCTGGGGAGGCCAATCCATGGCTGACGTCCTGTGATGCTGCATTAGCAGTTTGTTCATAGTGAAAAATGAAGCCACTGCCAATCAGACATTTGCACAGTGGATCAACTTCTGATGGTACTGTCCTGAATTCCACACCTATAATATGTTTGCACATACTGATGAATATGTGCAGCTGATTTTCAGTCCAGTTCCTGTGTGACAGACGCCAGTCTTTCTGCCTGTGTCCTTCCTTAACAATAGAGCCATCCTTCCACTGAGACTGTTTCTGATGAGGCTTCACTGAGCAGTAGATGGATCCCTCAGCTCATCTAATCGTCCTATTTCTAACACATGACTGTCAGAAACTGTTAATCTGCTGCAGCTCTTTAACTCCTCCACTTCTTTTTTTGTAATCTCTTAGTTTCCTCATCTTTTAAGGTGGCACTGCACACCAGATCCAAAGTCAACATGCTGTTATATAATGGAGTTGAACCTGTAATGGAGTTTGATTTAAACCAATCAGCAATTAAGTGAATGATGATGAGCAAAGATGGTGGAGGTGGTGGATGAAGACCCGGACAGCTGTGGTTGGCTCCTCGTATAGAGCAGAGTGAGGTTGTGTTTGCACATTATTATAAAACCATGTTCACCATATATTTTAGCTGCAGACAATAACATTGTTTCTTTGCTGTGGTGATTTTATTCCACTTTGGTAAAATGGAAAACCATCATTTCTTGCTGTAATTCACACATTATTCCAAGAGCCTCAACACAAGCCTTGTAGTCCGACCATATATAGACAAATCAATAGTTGTGTTTGTAACAGCTCATGAACATGAATCGTTCCACATTACTTTAAAATCATTGCAAACTAAACTGGAATAAATGAGTGTTTATATATAGTTTTGTCTCAGCTGTTCATACACAGTGTTTCAGTTCTTATCAGAGTCCCACCGTCTCACTGTGGTGAACCTTTAGCTCTGTTGTAAGCGTGTTGTTAGACCAGGTTTCCCTCATTTAAAAATAATCTCTCATTAGAAATGGACATGATGTCTAAGACATAGAAATGCTTATTATGGGTTCACTTGATGTCACTGAAAAGATGCACATGGGTAACGTGCAGGCCATCCAGCTCCGAGGTTTATCTCCTCACCTCGAGTCTGCGACACTCTCTCCGTGTCCTCTCAGATAAGGGCGCGCACATTTCTGCACCATCTTCTAAATTACAAAGAGCGATTCACAAAACAGAAGCTCACAAAACACTCATCACAAACCAAAAATGGCTCCACTGAGCGTCAAACTGTCACCAGAATTTACTGATAATCTAAAGACTCACAGAACTCATTTTGTCTCATTGTGTCTTAGTTTGAGACATAAGTGCATGATCATAATACTGTGTAGTTAGATGAGACAGAGCTGATGCTTGCTCTTAATTATCCTCTTCATGTTTCCCGAGCCTCAGCAGTGGAAGCTACCATGGATAGAAAGACTATGACTCATCTTAAATCTCAAATCTTTGTCTCCAAAGAGCTGCTGATGTGTCCGATATGATCCACAAGCTTAAACTAGGATTATAAGTGTGTGCAGTGATGTGTGTGAAACCTCTGAGGACTCACACGTGTGTGCTTCAGCCCACACACACATATGAAGCACTGCGACCTCACACAGAAGTGTTTTACACATCCAACCTGAATCCTGATCATTTCTACAGTTTATTAAGTTCAGCTTCACCTGAACATCAGTGATGAAGCTGCTCTGACTCCATCACAGCTCACAGCTGTTGGAATGAGTCAAACAATGAAGAAGGTTCAGAAACAGCTGATGATTTTACAGAAACATGATGCAAACATGAGAATGGGCACATGATTTTTTATTAACAGACACTGTTTATGTTTCACTGTGCATGACGTCATCAACACTGACACCAGGGGGCGCTCATCACCAGCCTGAGGAAGTGTGATAATGGGGGGAGACGCAGTGTTGTGTGTACTGCAGTCGGACAGAAGGAAAAACTTCCTCCTGAAAACATTTTCATCCTTCCCAAAAGTGTTTGAGTCAAATGTTACAAATATATAAATACAATAAAACACAGGGTCTTACATAAAATTAGTGATGTAGTTGTGCACTGAGCACCTTTCCAATGTTCCTTCCTCAGATGAGTCCAGCTGCTGAACACATTAACATCTGTATGTAAATGTAGCCGAGAACCAACCTGAGCACTGCTGGGAAAATACAAAGGCAACCATCAAAGTGCTGTATTATCTTATTTATTCTGAATGTTGACTTAGATCCACACCATGATTTATGAAACTATAGAACTAAAATAACAACAATCGTCTGCTTCTTTAAAATTTCTTTCATTACATCAAACCAGTGAAAACTGAAAAAAACAAAGAGCTGTTAGCATGTTCAGACCAACTTTGAGACAGAGACTGTAAAGTTCTGCACCTTAAATCCTGCCTGTGTTCCTGCAAATGATTCACACTGAAAGTATCTTAGTTTAGTATTGAGTGAGCCACAAAGCAGCCTGATAGCTTTAAAACAGGAAAAGTAAATGAAATTGACAGTTTCAGTGTAGCTGGATCTATTATTGGGGGGTCATGGCCCCCGTAACCCCGCCTGGTCCTGAGGTCAAATCCACCATCTTTGTTTCAGAGCTTCATGTTCTCCCGTGTTTGTGTGCGTCCTCTCCAGTACTCCGGCTTCCTCCCACAGTCCAAACACATGCAGTTAGTGGGGTCAGGTTAGCTGTGAGTGGTTGTGTCTCTGTGTTATTCCACCTTAATAAATGACTTCCTGTTAGCATGAAGTGCTTCTGTAGGACTGATGTCATTTTCATGGTTGGATCATTTAAATGAAGCTGGACTCAGATGCAGTAAATAAGCTGATTGATCATTAATGAATAAAGCTGGTCAAACACATCGCGTGGACACATGTGATTGTGTGTTGTAGTATTGATCCCAATGCTGGTATCAGTCCTGGATCAATAACACTGGATGGATGCGTTCAGCATGGAGCCCTGAGCTGTGTTACAGACAAACATGGAAACTGACAGGTCTGTGTCATTCACAGTCTGTAACACTTCTAAACAACAGAGGCTGACCCAAGTGCCTCAGAGCCAGGCACGCTCACATCACAGCTCTCTAAATAAGCCAGTTTCAAAATAAGAGCTGAAAGCTGTGTTTGCTTGTGTTAGCTTATTATTGTGGAGACTAACATTCAGTGATCATGTGTTCAGACTCATAATGATTACTCTCAGAAATCCTGATCTTTGTATTTACTGTGTGTTGGATCAATAACTGAGATTCATGGTATCACACAGCTGTGCTGCTGCTGATGTCAGCACATCTGGAACAATACGAGGTATCTGCTACCAGACTGAGCAGGACGTGAGACCTGTGGACTGTTTAAAGCTGTCCCTCCACAGCTCACTCAGACCTGATCCACACCTCAGTGATATTCTCTGACTTCCTCAGTAGAGACAGAAACCATTCAGATCTGGGACCATCAGCTGACTGATGATGTCACACAGACTGTGTTTTTCAGGAACAGTGATTCTGATGTGAGCCTGCTAGCTGACAGCAGACCTGATGAAAGCACATGTTCACATCTGTGAGGACAGACTGGACTCTTTGACTGCACCTTGGTTCTCCTCAGAGGTCTGTACAGGAGCATGTCCACCCCCACTGAAGATCTCAGTCACTGTGAAACATAGAAAGCTGCTTGTGTGGCCTCTGCCTCACATGTAGATACAGCTACAGGTTTCTCTGTCAGTCAGACTGAAACAGTGTCCTGATGCTGCATCATTCAGCTCTGTGCCCCAGTCAGCATCACTGGGAGCTACCAGTGTTTCTGCCCTTTTCCTGTAACACTACACTCA
The DNA here is from genome assembly GCF_057382095.1 of Aulonocara sp. 'chitande type north' Nkhata Bay. Lineage (NCBI taxonomy): Eukaryota > Metazoa > Chordata > Actinopteri > Cichliformes > Cichlidae > Aulonocara > Aulonocara sp. 'chitande type north' Nkhata Bay. Next base: position 69,616,767 of record NC_141346.1, read on the forward strand.
GCACAGGCTCAGCTGGTATCCAGTGTTGGACTTTGGCTTCAGCTGCTGTGATAGATCCTCTAACATAGATCAGCTCTGCTACATGTTGTTAGATAAGTGCAGCTGCTGTCATGTCCTGATGTTTCTCTGGCTCAGCAGCTTCTCCATCAGAGGTTCACATGGAGCTGATCCAGTATCTCCAGTAACTGTGTTCTGTGCCTCACTGGTTCATCCTTCTGTCTGTGTGACGTCAGTCAGATGTTGAAGTTAAACTCTGTAATCTTCACTGTGTCACAGAGTTCAGTGAGTCCCGTTATTCACAGTATCAATCAGATCATCAGAGAACAGCTGATCAGCAATCAGTGGTGCCAACAGCGCCTCCTGTGGTGAGAGGATGCAATAATGCAATGTAGCATTTTTCCACTCAACACTTGCAGTCATGGAAACTGTCTGTTGGATCTGTGTGACGTTGCTTTCTTGGTTAGAGTTCCTCACAAATGTCCAGATGATTCTTCTAATGAGGCGTCGACCATGTTTGCAGCTCTTTGGAAGAAAACGTCGCCCTTTGCCATCCTTACTTTTCTTTGACTTCTTCAAATGCAGCTGAACTCCAGCTGGTATTTTCTTGGACTTTGCAGCTGTTTCTGGTCATCAGTTCATTCCTGCAAACCTCTGAAGCTGAACAACAATGATGCTGCATTGCTGGCTGATCCCAAAAGGTTGATTCTGTTCATCTGGACGTTTTCAGAAACGTTTGCTCACTGATCAGGTGACTTCTTCAGTCTCAGCTGACTGCAGCTTTACAAGCTTACAAACAGCACATTTGCACAATGACTGAAAGCAGCAGCACCTGATATATATGATACTAATATAATACATATACATATATAATCCATACTAATGATGAAGGAACTGAGCTCACAGTCCATTGTTCATTCAGTGAACTACTCAGTTTATTTTGGGCCTCAGAAATGCTCACTCTGTTTGTACATCACTGTCAGCAATAGACTCATTCTGCTGTGTGGACAGGAACACATGTGACATCACTTCCTGTTTGTTTGTGACTGAAGAGGAAGAAGTTTACAAGGAATCATTTAGAAGAGTTTCAAACATCAACTGATTGAATCCATGAATCTGAAAACGTGTTTGTGAGTGAAAGAGACAGACATGTACAGACTGAACTATCTGTTCAACAGTCAGAGTGTTTCTGTAACAGGAGACACTCTTTACACTCCACTCAGCACAGGGACACTGAGGCACCAGGAGACCAGACCCAAAACCCAGGATAAAGAGTTTGAGTGAATGTGGTGTTGAAGGTGTGGAGGTGGATCAGAGTGTCAGAGGAGACTCTGTAGAAGGACAGAGTGCCAGCAGGACAGTCCACATACACTGCTGCTCTGTTAGAGACAGAGGAGGAGGAGGAGGAGATGGATGTTCGACTGTTATTGTGCCTGACAGAATAAGGACCATCATCAGAGCAGCTCAGACTCCAGGACTGATCATTGTATCCAAACACACAGTCATCTCTGCGTCCTTTCCTTCTGATGCTTCTGTAACTCACTGATATACAAACGTTTCCTCTCCACTCGACCTCCCAGTAACAGCGACCAGTCAGACCATTTCTACACAGCAGCTGAGGAACATCAAATCTGTCTGGATGATCAGGATATGACTGAACCTCCTCCACACGTGTCACCTTCCTGTTGTTGTCAGACAGTTGGAGCTTTGTGTTCACTGTGTTTGTGTCGATTGTGAGTTGACAGGAATCTGATGGAGAGAACAAACACAATCCAGCTGCAGTTATTGATCCATCATCTGTTCATTGATTGACACTTTGATGATGACTCCTGACATGATGAAGATGGTTGAATGTGTGCTGCTTTGTTTTCATGAATCCCATTAAAAACACACTTACACTTCCTCAGACCTGGTCTCAACCATCGGACTCCAGCAGGCTCCACCCTGAAAGGAGGAGGGGGGTCAGAGCAGCACAGTCAGCATGCACACATGGACATTACATGGCTCTCACACACACACTGTTACACACTGAGCTCAAAGCTCGGCTCCACTGTTTTATTCAAAGAAATCTACATTTATTTATCAGCACATTTAAAAACAGCTTGAGCCAAAGTGCTGCACAGAGTAGAGAGAAAATAGGAAACATACACAGTAATGACTATAAAGACTGGTCAGGATTGAAAGCTACAGAGTACAAATGTGTTTCCAACCGGCTTTTAAAAATGTCCAGTGTTGGTGACGACCTGATGTGAAGGGCGACTGTTCCAGAGTTTGGCTGCAGCCATCGATAAAGCTCACCTCTGTTTTTACGTCTAGTTCTGGTCAGAAGCTGCTTATCTGCAGACCTGAGGGCTCCACTTGGATTATTTTGTTAAAGAGAGATAAGATGGAGCCAATCCATTCACAGATTTAAAGACAACCAGATCTGGAAGTGGATTCTACCACGTACTGGTAACCAGTGGAAAAAGCTGGTGATGGGTCGTCTAGCACAGACCCACCGCTGGAACCAGACAATTGATGAGGGAGAGAACTGTGACAGCGCCGTTCCTTCACTTGACCTCAGTCGCTCTCGTCTGCTCCCTCGTAACACTGCTCTTTATTGAGCTTACATGAATATGCACAAGTTCATTAACATATGACGTCTTACACAGGTATGAACAAAGAGTACCAGTCTGTGCATAGTGTGTGTGTGTGTGTGTGTGTGACCCTGTGACCCCAAAGCTGGTGCTAAGAGTCCAGCGGTCCCCCTAACAAAGGGCTCTTATACTTAACCAGACACAGAGTAGGTGTCCTCCTACACCAGGGGTCTCAAACTCGCGGCCCGCGGGCCAATTGCGGCCCGCAGGACGATAGTTTTTGGCCCCACCTTAATATGAAAATGTAATGTTAGTTTGATAATGTATGACACTTTACAGTGTTGTGGGCGGAGCTGAATTAACCCACCAATCAGGGTGGGATATGGATCTCAGGGGACACCAGCCGGGCTTGATGCAAGCAGGGAAACATTTCTCAATGAGTCAAAGTTCCAGCAGCGTTGCCCTGGAGTGTTTCTTTCTTTCCTGTGCCTGGCTGGCTTCCTCCTTTCTATTGGGCAAACGCCGACATTCGCCCCAGCGCGCTGTGTTCACAACACTTCAAAAAAAGTTGTTTTTTTAAGTTGCTGCCCAGAGGGACGTTATACGTATATAGATTTATACACACGTCAGTGGGATTTAAAGTTATTTTTCCACAGAGAGAGATCTCATATTAACTCTCACAGTGATGCGTAGGCGGCGGGATAAAAGAAAAGTCATGAACTCAATGCAGCCCAATTTAGTCTGCAGTCACATAGTGACGTCCCGCCACTTCCTCCACTACACGCTTCCCCCACGCCAGTCTCCTCCGTCACTATAAAGGGGAGAGTCATGAGCTCCATCACCCTCACCTGTGCCGTCCAACGTCCCGCCACCAGCCTCCACTGCAGCAGGCCAGAGACCACACCCCTGCCACAATAAGTAAAAGTATATCCTTGCTGTACCCTTAATGGTAAATGTGCTAAATTAACCGCTGCCTTTGCCCCTTTGGGATTATTCTTATGTCACTGGGATGTTGACCTTTGACCTTCACATTAGAGAGATGGGCAGACATAATTAGTGTATGAATTTTAAAGTAACAGGTAATAAAGAGAGTGCAGCAAATGTAGTCAGGTTTGTTACTCTGTATCACACATGAGTGCCCGAGGGAGGCGGGGCTGACTGGGGAGACACAGGAAACAGAGAGACAGGGCTGACTCGACATGAAACGATGAAACGTGGGACACGGGAACAGAAACTAAACACAGGCTGAAATGAACACTGAGGGAGGGAGAACTAAGATTACTGAGAGCCTGATAAATAAGAAGAACAAAAACCAAGAAAAACAAGAGTCAAAGAAAACCAAAAACAAAGCATTGGGCCAGGACCCACTGCTGTGAGCATCATATTTGACCAACGTAAATGTTTAAATAATATAAAATAACTGAAACAGTGAACTAAATATCTGAAATCTTTCCTTCCTTAAAAGTTATAATCCTACTTAAGTTATAGTGCAAACGCTTAAGCAACAAATATACTTGATGCTAATTAATTAATATTTCCCTTTGATGTTGCAACAATGCGGTCACTTCTGTCTTTAAACAAAATAATATTTTCCAGTTACAGAAATCATAAAGTCCAAACTAAAGTGCTACTGTTGCTATATGCATTTTATATAAATCATGGATGATGGTCCTGACATGAAGGAAGAGAAAGTTACAGGTTGCATCCTTTGACTTTGTCTCCGTGCCTTTGGGCGATTTTCAGAAGGACAGATGTTTCTGTTCAATTCTTAAATCAATTTTTTCAAACACAAACACTATTTTAAAGCTTCTAGAGAGTAAAATATTCATGATAATTATAATAACAATAATAAAAACAAAAGCTCTCAGATCCATCAAACCAAGCAGCAGAAAGAACAATAACTGAAGAGAAAACTTTAACCTTGTAGACTTCATTATGTTCCAGCTGCTCTACAGACGCTGTGACCTCGAACTTAAGCAGGTCGTAAAGTATGTGCAGCTCAATAACTTCATAATCAGACCCTGTGGTATTTAGGCAGCAGAACAACTAAGAATAACAACTACAAATAATGTTTTTAGGTTTAGAAATCAGTCCAATAACAAGGTGTGTAACATCTAGCAGGGTGACAGAAAAACCCAGGGTAACTTCTAAGGACCTCAACGTCTCTCTCACATTGTGTTTTTTAAACATGTTTCCATTCGTAATACGTTCCCCTGTGGGGGGGGGGGTCTAGGCGGGGAGGGGGAAGTAACAAAAGTGACCGGGTCAGAAAAAGGAGTCAAGGAGGCAAAACAGTTAAATAAAACAGTTTTATTGAAGTAATTCAACTAAAAGAGACGGACAAGCTGCTATCACCATAGGAGTAACACAAACAAAACTCAGGCGTTGGTCAGTAATGCAAAATGTCAAAAGGAAAACGCAGCTCACTAGCTGAAAACCACAAAACACAGCTCACCAGCTGGAAACACCGCAAAAACACTCAGCTCACTAGCTGTACCCACACAAATGGCACTCTGGCCCAGAGCTCACCCTGCTCTGGGCTTAAATACCTTTAATTGCTGATGGGAGTCAGCTGTACAGGAGGGAAAGGTGGCACCTCGGGCAGGAGGTAGTGGGACACTCCCACACAGGCATCCTCAGGAGAGAGAGAGGCCCTGCTAGGGCCGTAACACCCCCTCCCATAAATGCAAACCCATGGTTTGTCAAATTTACGATAACACAAAGTGAGTCCATAGCCGTTTCATGAAGAAATTGCAGGCTTTCCACCTACCAAACCCCATAGCACCGGTTAGGCATTGCCTGCGGAGCTGCCAATCCCATCTCAGTGGGTTCACAACATTCCCAGAGAGTGGCCCCAAACCCTTGAAACAGTGTCCCATGGGATAGCCAGGGCTTCGAACTATCACATGTGGAGAACCCAGCAGGCAGCTAGCAGGCTTCGCTGAAACACAGACATACTTGTTAGCAAGGGGTGCAGATCTGAAGGGTGGTTTTGAACATGAACCGGAGAAAGGATCAACCAGCGGCAGCTCAGGGTTAGTTGGCCTCGTACACTGATTACGGGGTGCTACCAAGCAATTATGCTCCAGGTTTAGCCTTTCCGTAGGTCTGGCAAGCTTGTCAGTTTGAGAGCCTTTTCTCAAAACAGGCCCCTTTTGTGTTGAGTGGGCTTTCTGTTTGAGTGCCAGTTTGACACAATTGGCAACCACATGGCCAGGCTTGTGACAGAAAAAACACAGTTTGGGCCTAGGTCTTAACACCATAACTGCATTTTCCTTCTTAGCTGGCCCACTTTTACCTGTCCAGGCTGCGCTATAGTGCAGAGGGATATCCTGTCCTACCGCACTTGCTGAATGAGTCAGCTTAAACTCATCTGCCAGGGTGGCAGCTTGCTGTAGAGTTGTAACCCTCTGTTCACTTAAATAAAGGGCCACAGACTTAGGGACAGAGTTTTTAAAATCCTCCACCAGCATAAGCTCACGTATGGACCCCACATCATTAACCTGGCTTGCCGCACACCACCTATCAAAGAGCCTCGCCTTCTCCCTGGCGAAGTCAAGATAGAACTGTCCCTGCGCCAACTCCAACCCTCGAAAATGCTGCCTATAGGCCTCAGGTACCAGTTCATAGGCTTGGAGGATGGCACTTTTGATCTTTCCATAAACCAGGCCGTCCTGCCTAGACAGACCAGAACACGCTTCTTGAGCCTTACCTGTCAACCGACACAGCAACATCACCCCCCACACATCTTGAGGCTACTGCAGTGCAGCTGCCAGGCGTTCGAACACACTGAAAAAGCTGTGAACACTGGATTCACAGAAGTCTGGAACCAGGTGAATGTTATTGCTCACAAACGAGCCTCTAGACACCTGTACACTAGCAGCTGTGTCAACCATTTTGGGGATGGTGAAGAGTTAGCAAAACACAACCTAATTAAGACAGTTAACAGACCACACACAACTTACTTTAGCTGACCAACGTACCTCACGCCACACACACGTTAACAAAACAACTTACCCAGTTCCAAAACCTTGCCCTGTCTATCTTCCGGAGCGTGCTGGGCTCGAGGCAACTTTAAAGGCAGAACTTCAGCGACCGGAGCCCTGAATTGCTTACCCCCGACAGAGAATTAATCCCCACCCAGGATTACTCCAAAAACAACAAAGGCAAAAAAACAAAAGACTGCCCGAAGGAGGAACTTAAAAAGCTCAGCTGGGCACTCACCTACCTTAACTGGGAAGTTATTAATCTCTAAAAGGTGCCAAAGCGAGATAATCAAAAAGAAAACCAAATCCAACACAGAACTCCCTTTTCAAAGATCACGGACGAGCCCCCACTTGTTACGTTCCCCTGGGGGGGAACGTCACTTTGGGTTAGCTGGGATAAGTGATGGATGGAGGGAATTTTACTTCAGCCACAGAAATCCTAAACAGGAAGGAGGAGCAGAGTTACAGTGGATCAGTATCCAGCAGGGAAACAAGGTTTATTTCAATTTCTTGGCCATGAGTGAGATTTACTGAGTGGGCAAATTAGGGAGACGACACCATCAGATCCCGAGCCCTCCATGTGTTAATCAAGAGACGGCTGCTGTGCTACATCCATAAATAATGAATAAATTAGGAGCTAAAGCTGAAAGGACAGTTTATTTGTACCATCTTCACGTGAACACATTCAAGAACATCACAGATGAAGAAACATTAAAAACTTCCACACTACATAAAGCAAGAAAAATAGTTTTTCTTTCAGGTGGTTTCAGAAAAACAGAAACATCAAACATCTCCAAGACTCTCTTTGAAAGAACTAAAAACCTTTGTTCTCATGGTCCAATCATGAGTGAACTCCCCGATGAAGCCTTGTGTGCTAAAACATGTCAGAGTTTTAAAGGTTAAACATGAGTTTCCAAACCGTTTTGCTGGAGAACAATGAACTATTTGACTGAGTTTCAATCATTTACAGACGAGCAAAACCAGGACAGAGAAAAAAGGACAAAACTGACCCAGTAAAACAACAGAAAAGAAGATCCCATGTAGATCTGTATTATGTAGAAGTTCATCCCAGCAACCAGTTCAGTTCAACACAAGTTTAAATGATTCTATCTGAACTCTGTGGAGCCTGATCTCAAGCTTTTTGAGTCTGACCAGAGGATCTTTCTGTGTCTTCAGATTCACTGTGATCCAGTGATGGGAGTGATTTCAGCCCTGAGTGATCACGCTGATGTTTGCACAGAGCAGACAATGAGGTGAATGTTTGGGCACATTGGTAACAGTGAAACAGTTTATTAGTAACGTGGGATCGTTTGTGTGCAGAGTATGAACTGAGATTCCTGAAGCTCTTGTCACACTGGTCACAGCTGTAGTTTCCTTCCATGTGTGCACGTTCATGAATGTTACGATTACCTGACTGTGAGAAGCTTCTCTCACAGTGTCTGCACTTGTGTGGTTTCTCTCCTGTGTGGACTCGTTTGTGTGTTTTAAGGTCCCATGCAGTGGTGAAGGATGACCCACACTGATCACAGAGGTGCTTTTTAACCCCACTGTGAATCAGTTCATGTTTTTTTAACTCACTTGGTGTGGTGAAGCTTCTCTCACATTCTTTGCAGTATTTCAGTTTGTCTCCAGTGTGTCTACGTTGATGTAGTTTTAGGGTCTTTTGCCGACGGAAAGTTTTTCCACAGAGGTCACAATGAAAGTCTTTCCCACCACAACAGTGATGACAGGGTTGAGAACTGGATCCATCTGTGTCGCTCTGCTTCTAAACAAAGACACAAAGACAGTGTAAGTCAGTCCTTCAACATTTGTATCCTGAACGTCGCCTGAAATAAAGAGCATCTCTGCAGACGTCCAACTACATTTGACTGTTTCAGTTAACACACTCTGTTTACTGGGCTGCAATAACTACAATACTACCACCATAATACTACAGTAATACTAAAATCATAACTGAAAGGAAAATCTGAATAATCACTCAGAGCTGCTTTTCCATGCAGTAGAATTGCTAACACAGTTTAATGAGCAGAGTTGTTCCAAACAGTCAGGCTAAAATGACAAGATAACAATATAAATACATACCTCACAGTAGCTGCACTTGTAGAGTCTCTTTCTGGTGTGAATCTGTTGGTGTTGTCTCAGGTGATGTGGAGATTTAAAAGTCTTCTCACACAGGTCACATTGATAAGGTCTCTCCTCAGTGTGGGTAAATATGTGTTGTTGTAAGTGTGCGTCTGTTGTAAACTGTTTGCCACACTGTTCACAGCAGTACACATCATGTCTGGTGTGAATGCGTAGGTGTATATTTCGGCTCCCTCTCTGGCTGAAAGTTTTTCCACAGATGTCACAGCTGTATGCCTTAATTCCAGAGTGGGTAACTAGATGACTCTGTAAGCTGCTACTGTGAGTAAAAGCTCTGCCACACTGATCACAGCTGTACGCTTTAACTCCACTGTGGATGAGCTGGTGTTGTTTTAGGTAACCCTTCAAGGAAAAAGACTTTCCACACAAGTCACAGCTGAACGGTCTCTCTCCAGTGTGGATGACCTGATGCTGTTTTAGTTTAGCCTTCAGAGTAAAACCCTTCCCACACTCGTCACAGCTGTATGGCTTAATTCCAGAGTGGGTAACTAGATGACTCTGTAAGTGGCTACTGTGAGTAAAAGCTCTGCCACACTGATCACAGCTGTACGCTTTAACTCCACTGTGGATGAGTTGGTGTTGTTTTAGGGAATCCTTCAAGGAAAAAGACTTTCCACACAAGTCACAGCTGAACGGTCTCTCTCCAGTGTGGATGACCTGATGCCGTTTTAGTTTAGCCCTCACAGTAAAACCCTTCCCACACTCGTCACAGGTGTGTTTTTTCTCTCCCTTTCTTCTGTGAGGTTTGTCGGCCTCCTGAGAGCGCTGACTTCTGGCTCCATGTTGGTCCTGCAGTGACAGAGATACAAACAGAGGCAGTGAGTGAAATGCAGTCGTGGAACAAACTCAACCTTCAAACTCCATTAACACTAGTTTTAAACCTGAAGGTGGAGCGTGGCACCAAACACCTTAAAGGTCTAGATAATTCATGACTGTTCAAACACTAAAATCATGCCCATCCCTCCTGATTGTGTACACACACACACACACACACACACACACACGCGCGCACACACACACACACACACACACTATTTTATAATTAAGATTATTTTGTTGGTTCCTATTACATATTTCTATAATTTGTATAGATTTATACAGAATTATTCAGTGATAATAAATCCTATGTTTGTTTATTCTAAAGGAACCCCGTTAGCTTCCACAACAGATGTTGCTCGTCTTCCGTCAAATACTCACATAAAATATTACACAATGAAGTGGATTCAAGATATCCACATAATTTCACTCTTACATCCACAGTGAGGTTTCATAACTGTTCAAATATAAGCAATCAATAATAATAATAATATTTCTCTGTCAGCCTTCTCGGTTACGAATCGTCTTCTGCTCCTCTGTCATGCGGCGTCCCACAGGGCTCAATTTTAGGGCCACTGCTCTTTTCACTGTATCTATTGCCTCTGGGTTCTATCCTTAGAAGGCATGGGATCTCATTTCATTGTTATGCCGATGACTGCCAAATTTATTTGCCACTAAAACACAAGGATGGCATCTCCATAAAACCTCTCTTGACTTGTCTAGATGACATTAAAGCTTGGTTGGTTCTAAACTTTTTAAATTTTAATGAAAAGAAAACAGAGCTGTTGGTGTTTGGACCCAGTGGTCCCTGTGAGTCCTCCCCTGTTGTTTTAGGATCCCTGGAAGTCTATTTTAAATCTGTTGTTACTGACCTTGGTTTTAAGTTGGACAGTGATTTTAAATTGGACAACAAAATCAGAGCAGTGGTGAAGTCCGGTTTTTATCATTTAAGGCGACTGGCAAGAGTAAAATCTTTTCTTTCGAGGCAGCACCTTGAAACAGTGATCCATGCTTTTATTTCTTCCCGCCTGGACGACTGTAACTCACTTTATGTGGGGGTCAGTCAGTCATTGCTCTCACGTCTGCAGCTGGTTCAAAATGCGGCTGCACGACTCCTAACAGGAACTAAAAAAAAAAGAGAGCATATAACCCCCGTGCTGGCCTCTCTGCACTGGCTGCCTGTGTCTTTTAGAGTTCATTTTAAAATTCTTATGTTTGTTTTTAAATGCCTTCACAGTCTTGCCCCGCCTTACCTCACTGAGCTTCTTCATCTCCACACACCCTGTCGGTCTCTCAGGTCAGCTGACCAGCTGATCCTGGAGGTACCGAGATCCAGGAGGAAGCTCAGAGGGGGCGGGGCCTTCTCTATTGTGGCTCCAAAGTTATGGAATCATTTGCCCATGCACGTTAGAGAGGCCCCTTCACTGTCCACTTTTAAATCACGTCTTAAAACCCACTTTTATTCCTTGGCTTTTAACCTCAGTGAGACTTAGTTTCTCTTTTAATTGAAGTAGTTGTTTAATTAATGATTTCACTCTTCTTTTATTTGTGTTTTATTTATATCTCATGTAATTTTATGTTACAGTTCCAATGTACAGCACTTTGTGTCAGCTGTGGTTGTTTTAAAGTGCTTTATAAATAAAGTTGATGATGTTGATGATGAATATCAATAACATTGAGGCACATTACACAAATTTCAAAAACAAATCATGTCTTACAATATTTACAACAACTAAAAGCTCTGTAAATCGGCTTTTAAGTGTTCATTGAAGTTTTGAATAATTCTCTAATTTTTTAAGGCAACTTATTCCACTTAAAAGTTGCTCTAAATGTAACAGTTTTACAAAACGTTACTTTTAACTCGAGCATTTACTAAATTGCAGTTTGTTGAAAACTGTGTAATATGATGATGTATTTCATCTGGATACTGCAGCTGAGCAGAATAAATGTGGTGTGTTTAACAGAATTGCTTTCTTTAGAACTACAAGTAAGCCATAGAATATTTTAGCCTGTACAGGAAGCCAAGAAAGGTTATTATGCATTTTATCAATATTAGTATAGTATGAACATCTTCACACTAATCTGGACACCTTATTCTGGACTAACTGAAGTCTGTTAAGATCTGTCTTATTAGCTGCTGACCAAATGATTGAACAATACTCCAGATGAGACATTACTAGCGCATTAATGACATCTTTCATAATGAAGAAGTGATACACAAAGAGCATTTCATAGCCATAGCTATGCCTTGTCGGCAGAGTTATGTGACATTAGTGATGTTTGTACTTTCAGGGTTAACTTGGTTTTAAAGCCTTTAAAATATACGCCGTTCAATAGTCGACCTTAATCTGACAGAGAATGTGATGATTTTGTGGATAATTAAAGTCAGTCATATATCCACAAACACAACAAGCTGAAAATCAGTGATGCTGCTCGGTTTGCAGTCCTGAACATCACGGCACAAGCAGGATCCACTGCACTGTTAATGTTAGCTGTGTTATATTGCTGCCTCTGTTCGGTGGTGTTGAGCCAAACGCACTTTAACGTGTGTTTGAACGAGCTGACGGTTCACTCGTTAAGCTGAAAGAAAGATGCTTTAATCACAGCAGTCACACATGTGTCCACTGCACCATCTGGAACTCTTCTTGTTTACACTCGTAATAACACAAACACTAAATCCTGCTTCTCTGGTGCTGTTGTGTAGCAGTGTGTACACCTGAGACTGTCACCTGTCTGTCTGTCCTGCACTCTCTCTCTGTTTCTTTCTCTCTGATTGTGGAATAAAAGTATGAACATGTGTTTATAAGTTACACTTGTGTTTGAATCCTGCAGCTTATCACACATTTGATTTCCATGTGTGACGACTGCAAGTGTCCAGAGTGAGGACAGACTGAGGGAGCCACTGCTGCACATCATCTGTGAGGCTTTGCAGCCCTGATGATCCACCAGGACAAACTCAGCAGTGTGTGAGGAAGAGGAGGAGGAAGAGCCAGCAGGAGCTGACAGATGGAGAGAATAGACAGACTGTTCCCTGTTTGTGAAGGACTGCTAGGAAAGTTTAACATAACTGTCTGTGCTGAATCAGTCTTATTAGGTAATGTTCAAATAATGTGATCATCCCAGTGTTTCCAGTGTGGGAGAAAGTACTCAGGGCCTTCAAGTTACACACTATGAAAGGCAGCAACAAGTTTAATGTTCAGAAACCTAAAGTCAATATTTGTCAATATTTGTCTCTTATATATGATACATCTGTATACACACTGTCACAGATACTTGTCTGTGAGTGAAGTGATTAATATAATAACTATAATATTGGCCATATTATATTTACATTACCACAGTGAGATGACTTTAGTCTCATGAACAACATCAGCTAATTGTTATTTACAGCTAATCTTAAACGACTGTTCAGCACAGAAATGAAGCCCAACAATCATGTTTCACAGTCCTGTGGTCTCAGCCTCAGATACTCATCAAATCACACAGAGCTCATGTAGAAACAAATGAACTAAATATGTTCTCCTTCATTTCTGTCAAACAAAGCTGTATGAAACGTTTCCAGCTGTTTAGTATCATGGTTGCTAGGCAACCTGGGCCGCGCGACGGAGGCTAGACGTCCCATTTCACGAGCCTACGAGCCTCGCACTTCGGCCTTAGCGGTCTTTGAGTACGCGGCCCTTGAGGACTTTAAAGCTGCAGAACCTGAATCGGGATACAGCCATGATGATCTCCAGCCTCGTGCTCGCCAACATTCTCACCTGAGTTAAGAAGACGATCACTGAAATGGTCTCAGCAGGTCCTTTGATGACAGCAATGAAATGCAGCGGTAAGGCTTTTTGGGGATTAAGTTCGTTTTCATGGCAAAGAAGGACGATGCAGTTCATCTGATCACTCCTCATAACATTCTGGAGTGCAGGCAAAATGCTATTATAAAAACTTAAGCAGCAACTTCTCCAGGTTCCAATATTTATGCAATTCTCAAACCTTTTGGCCACGACTGTATAACCTCTTCTGAAGTTTAGTGGATATTATACATGGTTATGCTCAAGATGTGTCGGCCAGTTTCCACTGGAAACGCCTTTTGGTTAAACTGTCAGCGAGGAATTTGCATTTGCACTGTTACATTTTTATATAACTTTAATGCACATAAACAACAGCTGCTTGTTTCAGTGAAAATACATTGATGGGTTTTTAATAAAGTTGTGCAGCTGTAAAGTATTTTGTCTGGTGTCAATTCTATCGTCAGCTACATCATTATGGCAAATGTTCAAATGTATATGGTGATAAATATCTTTGGTCATATGGTCCTGCTCTGTCTGTCACCTTCTGTGTTGAGCTCATTGTTTCCTCTGTAGTGGCTGAGCTGAGTCCAAGTAGCTGAAAATGTTCCTCTGCTGCTCCGTCAGACTCTCCTCCTCCTGCTGATCAGCTGGGACACAAAACAGATCTTTGTTAGGCTCCACACTGCACTGAAGAGTCAAAGTGTCTCATATGTTCATCTGACAAGTAAAAGAACACATTTTTGTTTCCCGAGGTGGGCAACTTGTTGGAAACAAACACAAAAGGTTTGAGCACTGATACCTGCCATTGCTGGCATTGAAAGATGCAACGCCAGCAATGTGGATTGTCAAGACTCAAACCAATCATCAAGCAAAGACAACAGGGATCAAATGTACCGCATTTTGATCCGGGACGTACTCTGCATGAAAACAAGCGCCCACTCTTCCTGCTCAACAAATGACAAGGGCGGAGCCTTATACCACGTGATACAGAAGCTGTGCCGTGTGATGCTAAAATTAGCAGGGAAACAACAACGGAGAGCACGTCAGGGATGACGAGAAAGTGACAGGAGAAAATCCGTCCCGGTCAACCACCCAAACATCAATAACGGGAACCTTATACAGCGCTTCCCTATACACGTCGAACTCCCGCAGGCACAAAGACATCACGGAGGCTATCACTTATCACCTGACCAAAGATATGGCTCCATCAACACTGTGCAAAACGAGGGATTTAGGAAAACGATCAACACCCTAGACAAACGCTACACAGTGCCGTCCCGCAACTATTTTTCTATTGTTGCACTACCTGCTCTGTACACGCAGCGTCGAGCAATGGTGGAGACGGAATTTCGAGCAGGGCCCTGTTTCAGGAAGCCGGTTTAGTGGAAAAACTGAGTAAGTATACCCTGAGTTAACGAAAACTCTGGGTTTTCGGTTTCACAAAGCGAGTTCAGCTGAAGCCTGAGTGAGTCACTATGACGACACACGCCGTGAAGCTAACCTGCCCCCTAGCAGGTTTACTACAACTAACCCTGACTGTCTCCGCCCCTTTGTCGGAAACCTGACAGTAGGAAGTGTCAGACATGGCGTGTCCCTTCCTTGAAGAGCCAGTAGATCGTGAAGCCCAAATTCTCCGCAGAGCTCTCTGCCGGGAGAGAGTGATCAGAGCGCGTTTGGACATTTTATCATTTCCTGATGATTGTCTGTGCGAACGTTACCGTTTCTCAGCACAATCTATAATTTATTTGGATAACATCCTCAGGCCATATATTACGCATGTGACACATCGCGGACATGCTCTCAGTTCTGTACATATTATTTGTATTGCACTTCGGTTTTTTGCAAACGGGAGCTTTCTGTATAATATTGGTGACGCTGAGCACGTTTCCAAGGCTACCGTCTGTCGGGCAGTCAGGAATGTTACAGTTGCACTGAAACGTCTCCTGTACTCGTTTGTGGTGTTCCCCGGTCATAGACCCACAAGATTCATCAAAGAGGGATGCCACAAAATTGCAGGTATCAGGATGACCAAAACTTAATTTATGATGTGGTGATACTTGAACTACTACTTAAATTTTACATTTATTTTCAGGGTTCCCAGGCGTGATTGGCTGTATAGATGGTACTCACATTCCAATCATTGCTCCTTCAGTAAATGAAGGAGACTATGTGAACAGGAAGTCTTTCCACAGCATTAATGTACAGGTACATAGTTCCCTGTAGCATTTCAAACTAACAAATTATTTCATCATAGTAATGGATGCTAATTTGTGTTCTCTGCACTGTGAAGATCATATGTGATGCTGCCAACATTATCACAAATGTGGAAGCCAAGTGGCCAGGCTCTGTCCATGACTCACAAATATTCCGTGAATGTACACCGAGCACAAAATTTGGACATGGTGAGTTGAAAATACTTTAAAATATATAAAGACCAATTGCTTCAGGGACATTTGAACTGAAGTGTATCCTTCTGTCTTAGGAGAGTTCACTGGCTACTTGCTTGGTGATAGGGGGTATCCATGTTTACCCTATTTGCTTACCCCTTACTCTGACCCTGAACCGGGCCCACAGCAGCGATATAATCTGGCTAATTGCAGGACAAGAGCCAGAGTTGAAATGACTATCGGAATGCTTAAGGCCCGGTTCCAGTGCCTGCAAAGACTCAGGGTCACCCCAGAAAGGGCATGTGACATTATTGTGGCATGTGTGATTCTTCACAACATTGCCACAATTAGAGGAGAACACTGTCCTTCTGAACCAAACATCAGCAGTGATCCAAACCATGAACATCCTGACCCTCCCACGGACATACAAGATGGAAGAGCAGTCAGAGACACCATATGTCACAATCATTTCTTTTGACCCATCACCTCAACATGTTGAAAGAAGAATAAACAGATTTTTTGTTCAACTGGCTTTATTGGTCACCTGTGTTTCCTGTACACAAAGTATTAAAAGATGTAAACCTCATAAAGTGTCTCTGTTGCTTCCTCCTCTGTAACAGCTGTCAATGTTTCTTCATTATTTTCCTGTAGTAAAGAAATAAACAACATTGCTGTTCTACTGTAAACTCATATAATCTGTGGAGTAATACTCACAACTGCATGTTGGTCTGGCTCAACAGGAGGCTGCACCAGATGCAGTACACCATCACCATCAACTGATAGAATATGAGGTTTATACAGGTCACTTATAACTTACAAGGGACCAAATGGCAATTAACAAACATACCAATCACCTTACACTTCATTGTCATTATGCTCTCAAAGACAACCAAGACTGAGGGAAGGCAAAATCAGTAGGAAAATAACTTCACTACAAAATAATCCATTATGGTAAAGAGTTTATCAAATGAATGAGTAGCACTGCAAAGGTGACTGTGAAGAAAGGATGTATGCACATCATGTATTATTTTGAATTTACCCCCTATGTAGGCACTTGTGTCTTGCGGGGTTATTGACTCAGAGGATGTCCCCGCAGAGATGCCTTCGGCCACAGGGCGCCCACTGTTTTGGCTGAGGGCCAACTGCTCAGCCTCTGTGAGTGGTGGTGGTGGAGGACCCCCACCTGTTTTTCGGGCCTCCGCTTTTTTTCTGTTGGCTATAACGGGTCACATTTGAGCATACAGAGTAAGCAAATATGTACTTGTAATGTGCTCAGATAATTTCAATAAGTGCTTACAGACAGAAAATTTATGTAGCCTCTAACTGCAATTGATTTACATCGGACAAACAGACCAAGCACTATGGCTCATAATACAATTACACCTTACCTGTTTGGACTATATTTTTATATTTCATTTTTACTTGCTGCCAGGAACGTTTGGGGCCTGTTGGGTTGCACCTGCGCTCACATCACGTCACAAAATAAAATGTATAAAATAACAAATAAAATAACATATGATAAAATAACGTGTTAAATGGGTGGAAATCCCTAGATCAATGTTTAAATTAACACTCATGCATTGACTCTGTCGGCTATGTTTTGCCATGCATGCTCACTTTCTTTTGCAGCTGTCGCTGTGTTACTTTTTTCAGCGGAATTTGCATGTTATCGGCATATGCTGCCATCAGAATTTCGGCCTCAAGCGCTGTAAAATACATTGACCGCGCCTTCTTTCCCTCCGTCTCCATGGTGACTCGCTTAATCTGTGCTCCACTGATCAGGGCTTTATGTATCCTCGTCCGCGCGCTTCACTTGGGGTTAAAGCAACTCCGCGTTGACTGAACTACTTGTTATCAACCTTTCTGAAACCGAATATTCCGAGTTGGACAGTTCGGGGTTACTCAACCCTGCGTATCGTTTTTCACTCTGAGTTTTCTAAACCGGCTTCCTGAAACAGGGCCCAGGACAACATTTTGCTGCAACAACAAAACGTGAGACATTTGTTGTTTTATGTTTATTTATTGTTATGAGAGAATCATGATCTCAATTCTAAGCCAAAAAATGTTGATTCTCATTTTATGCAAAATCGTGCAGCCCTAACATTAACACAAAACTATTGTTTCACCAGAGAAACACACATGAAGAGAGAGAGAGAGACAATAACAGCTACCAAACAGTCGTCATAATTCGTCACACAATGAGAAAAGGACAAATCAACAAGTAACAATGACTAATTAATATTAAAATCTGTAACATAATGTAATGTTTGGAGTTTAGTCTGATTGGTTCAGGATGACCTGCCATTATCCAATCACACGTCTGCTTACCTGCATCTTTTCTCTTTTTTCTAACCTGAGCACCTGATGGCTTTGAACTTTTGTTGTCCATCTTCCATTGGTTTGAATTTTGCGCTCCAGTACAAACACAAATCCCCCAACCCGAGGATCAGCACAATTAACCTAACAGACCTACACCTTAGTTCACAGATTTACTTTGTCTAAGGTTGATTTCTGGGATTTCACACAACCCAGGATTCAGATCGTGAATCCATGATGGGCTTGGATTTACATCATTATAAATGAAATGTGCTCTACTTGGAAGCAGCCGGCCCCGCCCCTTTTGACGGCTTGTGTGAGACTTTAAATCATCAAACTGTAATTTATAAATTTAAATTGTTATTGATCCTTTACCCCGAGTCCTAAAGTGTAGATTTATTTTCTTACTCTTCTTATATTTATTGCTTGTTTACTTGCACTGCTGTAACTGCAGCCTCGTCGTCTCGTCTCTCTATATGCTGGACTGTCTGTGGCGGAGATGACAATAAAGTTTACTTTGACTTCAGCAGCGCGCAGGCGCACCGAGGGCTCTCGCGCTCACTTTATAGAATTTAGAAAGAACATCGGTGCAGAGTATAAGTCTGTATCATAATATCTGTTTGTTGTGTTGTTTTTATTTTGTTTTGCGAGTTGGTTATTAGATGCCGCTCCAGCCAGCCAGAGACTCCCCGCCGCCCCGCCCTCTCCTCCCTGTGCCGCCAGCAGCAGGCGCACCTCGCAAACGGAGGGCGCCCTTACTCCCAGCAAATGGCTGATAGAAAACCGATCGGTGCCTACGAATTTCCCAATATGCGCTGGCATGACGTCGGGGAAGCATGGGTACGACCGATTATTTTATTTTTTTCTTGCCCGTGATGCCCCCCCCCACCACGATGCATTCTATTGGTTTGCACACTTACACACACCCAGCTGTGGTTTCCTGTTTTGCTGGACTCTGGAGAGCCCCGCCTTTAACGCTCTTCTCTCACAGAGAGCAACAGAAAACTTGGAAAAACTCCAGATTGACTGAACTCAGTTCAAAGTTACCTTGACACCTTTAGATGTGAGACATAGTGATGGTCCGCTTGAAGCTGACGCTCCGGTGCGTGTGTCAGAAAGATCAACGCGCTGCTTCAGAAGCACCGTGTCGAGGCTTGATTCGTTTGGCCAGAGTCACGTGATCAGTGACGTCTGAAGCTTCGTTTAGAACGTACCTTTTTTTAAATCGAACTTTATTGAAACACAATGAGTATACAACATACAAACAGATGAAGTTTACAAAAGAACAGAACATGAACATACAGAACCAGGAGTAAAAAAATGATGATATGAGTAGGCGAAAAAAATCAACATATTGTAACGTGCAGTGGAGATGAAGCCAGCCGCGGAGGTGTGCAGGTGGATAGCGAATGAGCAACAGCTTCTGACTTTCCAAAAAGTACTCATTTATTTACAATATCAAAAATAAAAGTGCTACCTCTACCACACATTACTAAAGAGCACACTAGTCCGCGTACACACGGGAGCATCCATTACAGGAGGAGTGCGAAGAAGAACAAAAAGGGGGTGACACCAGTCGTGAGACAGGAGGCGCCGCCATGTGGTGATACACTGCATTACAATAGCAACTGTTACATAGTCCCCCCCTGGTGAGAAAAAGGCTGTCCTCAGCCGTACACAGCTGAAAAAGCACACACCACACCAAACAGTACCCTATACATAGAGGTTACAGCTAAGATTGGTGCACACACACAGGGCAAAAGACCATTTAAAAATGAAATTGGTGAAAATAAGACGAATATGTACAGTGGAAAATCAGTTTTCTTAGTTTTTTTCACTTTTTTCTTTTGTTCTTTTTTTTTTTTTCTAAGTAAATGCCAAGAATGAACCTTAACGCACGAAAGAGCCATAAAACTGGATTAAGTAGAGCAAACAGAAACATCTACATATCATGACTCAAAGTAGCAATGCAACAAGACAGCATCAAACAGGTTTAACCAAAACATTTCACTTCAGATCAAGCCTGGTTGTGTGAAAATCATTAGTCCATCTTTTGTTGCTCCAGCCAGACGTAACTCTGGGGCAACGTCTGGGCCTGAGATTGTAATGTCCACCAGCAGCTGGGTGCTGGACAGATCTGGGTGAAACACTCTCTGGAACAGCGCCCACACCAGAAGAAGAGTCAATGTCCGGTAAATCAAAGGGGAATGGCTCAGAGTCAATGTCAGTGTCTGCAGGGGGGCCAGGGTGGGCCTGAGAGTCAGACTTCAGACCCTCTGCGGTCTCTCTCTCAGCAGGCAATGAAACAGAATGTTCTTTGGAAGTGAGAGAGTCCCAGGTATGGAACGGTTACATGTTCACAACATGATAAACACCTGCATCCACACCAGAGTCCACCCAAGTGAGCCTGTAATTAACATCACTGAGTCTCTGAGATACACACAATGGTCCCTGAAACAGTGGTGCAAGTTTAGCAGTAAAGTTAGACTGAGCGTCTGACCTGGGGTGCGTCTTAACTCTCACAAGGTCACCAACACGAAACGTGGCATGTCGATGTCTCAAGTCATAGTAATGTTTTTGTCTGTCATGGCTATAGTCCAAAGCTGCTTTGGCGTGGTCGTGAGCTTCCTGCAGGGAGGCTCTCAGAGTCTCAGGGTAAGGCACACCCGGTTCATCAACACCTGCTGTAGAAGGCTGAGTGATAAGGTCAAGCGGGGTGTCTAACTCACGACCATAAAGCATCATGGCAGGAGTCATACCTGTACTGTCATGGGGGGCGGTGCGCAGAGCAAAGCAAATCTGAGGGAGAAACTTGTCCCATGATGTGTGCTTATCACCTACATAAGCGCGGATTGCAGTTTTCAGAGTCCGGTTGACGCGTTCAGTAGCATTTGTCTGAGGGTGATATGCCGTAGTGAGTCTGTGCACCGAGCCTAAGGCAGAAACAACATGTTCAAAAAGCTCACTCACAAAAGGAGACCCTCTGTCAGAAATGAGGTAAGTGGGTGTACCATGCCTAGCAAAAATGTCAGTGACGAATTTACCAGCTGCTACCTGAGATGTAGCTTCTTTGACAGCACTGGCTTCAACCCATTTAGTCAAATAGTCAACAAACACGATCAAATAAGCATTACCAGTGGGGGTGCGGGGAAGTGGCCCAACAAAATCCACACCCACATACTGCCAGGGTTTCTGGGGGACAATGGGAACCATAAGACCGGCTGCTTTTTTCTGACTTGGCTTGGTGAGTTGGCACACTGAGCATGAAATCACATAGCGTTTCACATCAGCTGCCATTTTGGGCCAGAAAAACCTAAAACGCAGTCTAGCCAATGTCTTAGAAACACCCAAGTGACCTGCTGTGGGGTGGTCATGGTAATAGTCCAGCAAGGTGCCTCTCATGGAAGTAGGGGCAAACAGTTTCAGCTCTTTCAAAGGGTGCAAAGCACATGTGGACTTGGGTTCTCTGTGATACAAAAGAGAGTCATACACAACATACTGTAACAAGGTGGCATTGTCCGAGCTGTTCAGAGAGTCTGCTTCAATGTCTCTGAGGAGTGGACCTGTGACATGATCATCTAACTGCAGCTGTCTGAATTGTGAACGGTC
Source organism: Aulonocara sp. 'chitande type north' Nkhata Bay (assembly GCF_057382095.1). Lineage (NCBI taxonomy): Eukaryota > Metazoa > Chordata > Actinopteri > Cichliformes > Cichlidae > Aulonocara > Aulonocara sp. 'chitande type north' Nkhata Bay. Next base: position 69,638,378 of record NC_141346.1, read on the forward strand.
AGCCAGAATGACGGGGGGCAGAGTACGAATGTCCAGGCTGCCCATAACAGCATGATCTGGTAAAAGATCAGTCGGCCTGTCACAGGTCAGAGGCAAAGGGTTGCGTGACAGTGCGTCGGGAACTTTGTTCTGTGCACCAGGTTTGTGCACTATTGTGAAATCAAAGTCCTGCAAACGAAGTGACCAGCGGGCGAGTCAGCCCGTTGGGTTTTGACGAGACATGAGCCACCTGAGACTGTTGTGGTCAGTGAAGATAGTAACATGAACACCTTCAACATATGGGCGGAAGTGTTCCAGAGCCCATATCACAGCGAGGCACTCCTTCTCTGAAGTGCAGTAGGGGAGTTCAGCTTTGTGAAGGGAGCGACTAGCAAAAGCCACAACGTACTCACGACCCTTGTCATCCTTTTGCATCAACACTGCCCCAAGACCAATGTCACATGCATTGGCGTGAATGGAAAAGGGACGGTTGAAGTCTGGAAATGACAGGATCGGGGCTGATGTGACATGATCCTTCAAAGTGTCCATGGCCCTTCGACAGCTGTCGTCCCAGAGGAAAGCATTGTCCTTTCTGGTGATGGCGTGAAGAGGTTTGGCATGGCGGGCATAATTCTGAATGAAGCGTCGATAATAGCCAGTCAAGCCAAGGAACTGACGGACGTGTTTCACTGAGGTTGGGGTATCAAACTCCTTAACCGCCTTTACTTTGCCCGGATCGGGCTTAACACCTGATGATGTGATGCGGTACCCGAGAAAGGTGAATTAATCGAGGCAGAATTAGCACTTTTTGAGCTTCAATGACAAGCCAGCAGCCTGGAGTCTGTCCAGCACCTCCTCAAGATCCACTAAGTGCTGTTCAAAGGTAGTTGAGGCGATAACAATGTCATCCAGGTAGACTGCGCACGTTTTGTAAATGAGGCCAGCAAGCACAGAGTTCATGAGTCTCTGAAAAGTTGCAGGTGCGTTGCAGAGCCCAATGGGGCACCACCCGAAAATGGAAGAGACCGCAGTGAGAGATGAAGGCAGTTTTAGGCTTCGAGTCCTCTGCTACAGCAACCTGCCAATAGCCTCGCGCTAAGTCCAATGTCGAGACAAACTTTCCTCTTGCCAGAAAGTCCAAAGACTCATCTACACGAGGCAGGGGATAAGAGTCTTTTTGGGTAACTTGGTTGAGCCCTCGAAAGTCCACACAAAACCTTGGTTCCGTGGCCGCTCTATTTACAATGACTACAGGAGCTGCCCAAGGGCTTGTGGAAGGTTCAATGATGTTGTCCTTCAACATTTGTTGCACTTGTTCTTCAATCACACATTTCTTAGCAGGTGACGTGCGATAGGGTGGGAGATTGACAGGTGTTGCATTTCCAGTCTCTATGGCGTGCTCAGTGAGAGCCGTTCGACCAAGTTGACCATCAAACAAGGAGCTAAACTTGCTGAGCAGATTTAGTAAAGCATCCTTGTTGTTCTCTGAGAGACTTGCTTCAGACAGTTTGGCTGTTAAGTCTGAGCGAACCAAGTCCAAAGACATCAGTGTTCCAGGTGAATGTGAGTAATCATTTTGAAGGTCCTCGTCATTGTCTGCGAGTGGGCAGGGGATGTCCTCAATGTAGACTGTTCTAGTGGGAATGTGAATAGAAACAGAAGCTCTTGCCATAAAATCCATTCCCAGAATGAAAGGAGAGGACAAATCTGGTATTATGGCAAAACGCTGGTAAAAGTTCTTGTTCATGAATCCAATATTGAGCCAAATAACACCAACAGGCATACAGGGAGCATTATTGGCGAGGTTAACTGCAGGACCATTCCACTCACTTGTGTTTCTAGGGTAAGAGTCATTTACTTGAATGAGATCTGTTCGTACAGCCGAGAGGGAAGCACCCGTGTCGAGGGTAGCATCCACAGATGAAGCATTGAAGTTCACTTTCGTTCTTAGTGGGGTATTCCAGTGGACTTGTGAAAAATTGTCTTCCAAGTGTCCAAGACTGTGTCCACCCTGTAGTGAATCGGGCGTGTGAGGCTCCGTTAGTAACTGGGGGAAGGTTGGCCTCTGTGAAATGTCCTCCCCCCCCTGTAGTTTCCTAACTGCCTGTATTGTGGCTGGGATGTGGTGCTGCTTAATTCCACCTTTTCATGGCCAGGGTCAGAGGGGCCAGGTGCTGGCAATGGCTGGACTGGGCCATGCCTAGCGGTGTTCGAGGCTCGTTGTGGCAAATGAGGTTGGGTGTTACAGTTTGGGCAGGTGCGTGTAGTGAACCCTGGCTGAGAGCATTTGAAGCAGTAAGGTTCAGGCTTATAGTTGTCTTTGCTACATAAAGCAGGCTGTGGTCTTTGTGGTCCAAGCACTGAGTGAAGCTCATGAGCGCGTAGCAGCAGGTCCATTACAGAAGTGACATTAGCGCCATACAGGGCAACTCTGTCTTTTTCAGGTGGGGGGCTCTTCAGTTTGTCAAACTCACTCAACATGTGGGCGACAAAGGTTGGGAGCGGCTCGTCCTGAGCCTGAACACGATCCAAAATTCCTCTCAGGATGCGTTCTTGGTTGTCAGGGGGCAGAAAAACTGTCTTAAACAGTTGACAGAATTGAGCCCTTAACTCCACCACTTGTTGGCTAAGGCTAGGAGTCACATTTTCAACTATCTGGCACATAGTTGAAAATGTGCCAGACGTGTGCCAGATGTGCCATGGAACGAGGTAAGTTCCATGTCTGAGTCAGAGTCGTCTGGGCAGTGTGCCATTGCGATTTCAAAAAAATTAAGCCGCTCCAGGGCACAGCACAGTTATTGATATAGCAGTAAAAGAGTCAGTTAGGTCAGACTAGAAAGACAAAACTGCAAAAATGCGTTCAAGATTAAATTTAGAAAAACCACATATAAAATTTCGCCCAACAACTGAAATTAGACTGGAGTGATCAGAACCATGTTATTACAATAGCATGTCTGCAACACTAGAACTCAATGCAAGATTAGTTTTAAGTCGTTTTGTTATACTGAGCCGAAGACCAGCACCAACGGTTGTAGTCGGCCAAGCTATCACTTACATGTGCTACAGTCAGTCTCAGCAGAGGGAAAGGGGAATGAAAAGCCAGCAGAAATGTTCATGTCCAGGCTCTCCACAGAAGAATTAATCCTTAGAAGACGAAACCAACAACAAATAACAAATCCACGGAGTCCATTCGCGTCGCGGAGTCAGCTTCTCTCTTTTTCTTTCTCCCAAGCGGAGCAGCGGCACACCACGGTATCCAGAAATTAGTCGGGTCCCACCTGAGCTGAGGCTGCGGCCATGGCTGGAGAAAACGTCCGAGCGTCCGCAAAACTGGGGGGATTTCCGAGACAGTTCACGTGCTAGAAGAGAAGAATCCTCGGCGGGATGCAAAAATCGTCTGAAGTCCAAGGGGAAAAAGTTCGGGCGCCAGTTGTAACGTGCAGTGGAGATGAAGCCAGCCGCGGAGGTGTGCAGGTGGATAGTGAATGAGCAACAGCTTCTGACTTTCCAAAAAGTACTCATTTATTTACAATATCAAAAATAAAAGTGCTACCTCTACCACACATTACTAAAGAGCACACTAGTCCGCGTACACACGGGAGCATCCATTACAGGAGGAGTGCAAAGAAGAACAAAAAGGGGGTGACACCAGTCGTGAGACAGGAGGCGCCGCCATGTGGTGATACACTGCATTACAATAGCAACTATTACAATATAAATATTGTTCTGAGAGGCTTTTTGTTGGTTGAGTCTGAAATTGATTGTATGTACAATTCATATCCTTATAAAAAGGCAGAAATATGGTGTTTTATTAATAAACTTACATTTGTGGATATAAAATAGCTAAAAGTATTAACAAATATTTTATAAAAAAACATTTATCATTCTTCCTGGGGAACTTAAAGAAACAGAATAAAACATTTTCCCATCGTAAAGAAAACTCCCTTAAAATATGGACAATAACAAAACTGTTAAATTCTTCCAGAATCTCCGTGTAGAGGAACCAAAAGAGATGTGCCACAGTTTCTGGATGATCCCCACAGAAAGTTCAATTAGTATTTATGTCTCTTTTAAATGTTACCATATAGTGACTGGCTGGGTAACATTTATGAAGAATTTTATATGAGATTTCCTTCACCTTGTTCACAATTAGATATTTATGGGATCATCCAGACTGTCTTCCAGGTGATATCTGGAACATGTCGGTTCCAGTAAGATATTCTATATATGGGAGAGACATGATATCTTCTTGGAATAAACTACGTATTCTCTTATTGCTGTTACCAAGTTCCTGTGAAAAGCAGATTTTTCCCACTGCTGACTCAGCTGGATCAGGGAGAGTGACTGAGGCAGATATTGAGCTGTCAGTGTTTTTATATAACATTAAAGTCCCTGAGGGTATGGCACCAAGCACCATTGAGAATTCCCCAACACTGTTTGACAAGTTTGACGAGCATCTTGACTTTTGGTCTTTGGATATTAACAGTCCTGGGCATGTGACTTCTTGTTTAACAGAAATGTTACAGAGAGCATTTGCAGTGCAGCCTTTAATTGCTAGTAATTCACATTTTTTTAGATTTCGACATAAAGCAGATGCCTCAGAGAAATCACTAATAACACTAAGGGCTGGACGGATTTGATTTGCATTCTTCAAGAAGAGTGTGGTGTCATCAGCTAGCTGGCTGATGATGAGCTCCTTATCAGCTGTGCTGATTCCTTGTATAACAGGTCAAATCTCGGGGTGGAGTCTTAATCATTTTAATTGAGCTATTGCCATTCGTGTACAAGGTTTTGATAGCTTTACAGAAAAATGCCAAATTTTTCCAAAGAGTGGAAAATAAATTGATGTTCAATTGTATCAAAAGCCTTTTAAAAATCCAGGAAGAGAATGAAGCTATAGTCAGATACCAAATCAGAGTAATCAAGTAGATCTAAAACCAGTCTCATGTTCTTAGAAAGGTGTCTGTTTCTCATAAAGCCTGATTGTGTCTCATCGATAATTGTGTCCAAGAACTCTTTCATTCTGTTAGCAAGTACTAAAGCCTTAATCTCATAGTCATCATTGAGCAGACAGATGGGTCTCCAATTATCAATAAGAAGTAAGTCTTTGTTTGGCTTTGGAATAAGTGTTATGAGACCCTGAGTAAGAGTAGGAGGGAGGATGTTATTCTCTACACTTCCTATGAAAAGCTGCAGTAAGAACGGAGCCAGGAGATTAGAAAATGATTCATAAAACTCTGCAGTTAAACCATCTGTGCCGGGAGATTTGTTGGCCTTAAGTGCAGAAATAGGATTACAAACGTCCTCCACAGTCAGAGGGCTGTCACAGTGACTTCTATCTTCCACAACAATAGTTTTTAGGTTTTTAATATTATTGAAAAACAGCGTTGAGACATATATATATATATATACACAAGAAGGCATCGGTGGGCAAGAGACGAAAACAGGGCATTGTTGGAATGCTACTACGCAAGTAACCCTGGCGGAAGGGGCTACATGAATAGGATGAGGGACCTATGGATTCTTCGATACCCAACATCCACAATGACGGCGAAACAACTAGTAGCTCAGTGTTCCAACATTCGAAAGAAGGGACTGCTCTCACAGCTAGAGATTGACGAGGTACAACACAAATGCTACGGCAAGGAGGAGTCAGGACACCAGGTCAGGGGGGCGATTTCATCACCCCCACCCGAGATTGGGTACGTAGCCCCAAGTGCGATAGGAGAAGGATCGTTGAGTGCGAGAGGAACTGACCTGAAAAATAGGATAGCTTGAAACCTGGATCCCCCGTAGCCGGTTACCAAGATTACGTGAAGTACCCTCAGAAGGTCTGCTAGATGATGTTAATGCAGCACTACGGGCAATACCTACAACCACGATTATCGACACTAACAAGCTCATCTACAATACGGCAACAGTGATCAGTGAGATGCTTGGCTACAAGTTGAACAGCGACAAGGGGCAGTACCCTCCATGGAGAAGGAGGCTAGAGGGCAAGATCAAAGTAGCACGGAGGGAGGTTAGCCAACTAACGGAGTTGCAGAAAGGTGCGACAAATAAGGTGCCTAAGAAATACAGCAAGCTGTCCATACCTGAGGCCTTGGAAACTGCCAAGCAAAGACTCACAGCCTTGGCCAGCCGCTTGAGGAGGTACACCAGAGAGATAGAAGGCAGGAGAATAAACCAGCTGTTCTCCACAGAACCAGCAAAGGTGTACTCTCAGTGGCAAGGGAACAATAAGAGAACAGCACCACCAAGGCTGGAGACGGAGCAATACTGGAAGAGCATATGGGAGAAGGATGCAACCCATAACGGCAATGCTCAGTGGCTAGAGGATCTGAGGGCAGACCACAGCGACCTCCCTGAACAGGGTCCAGTAACCATCACAGTGGTAGATATCCAAGAAAGGGTCTCCAGTATGAAGAGTTGGACAGCACCAGGGCCCAACATGGTTCACGCCTACTGGCTGAAGAAGCTGACTGCACTCCACGAGCGTCTGGCAGCACAAATGAACCAGCTGCTAGTTAACGAGAGACACCCGGAATGGCTAACTGAAGGCCGGACGGTCCTGATCCCCAAGGACCCCAAGAAGGGACCGGTCCCCTCCAACTACCGACCAATAACCTGCCTCAGTACTACATGGAAGCTCCTGTCAGGCATCATATCGGCTAAGATGAACAGGCACATGGGTCAATACATGAGCGGGACACAGAAAGGAATTGGCAAGAATACCAGAGGCGCAAAACACCAGCTACTGGTAGACAGAACAATCAGTCGAGACTGCAAGACCAGACTGACCAACCTGTGCACTGCCTGGATTGATTACAAGAAGGCCTATGACTCAATGCCCCACAGCTGGATACTGGAATGCCTAGAATTGTACAAGATCAATGGGACCCTAAGAGCCTTCATCAGGAACTCAATGGGGATGTGGCGTACAACACTAGAGGCCAACTCCAAGCCCATAGCACAAGTCACCATCAAGTGCGGGATCTACCAAGGAGATGCTCTGTCCCCACTGCTGTTCTGCATAGGCCTGAACCCCCTCAGTGAGATCATTAACAAGACTGGCTACGGATACCGACTACGGAACGGAGCAGTTGTCAGCCACCTCCTGTACATGGATGACATCAAGCTGTATGCCAAGAGTGAACGAGACATCGATTCACTGATCCACACTACCAGGCTATACAGCAATGACATTGGAATGTCGTTCGGACTGGAGAAGTGTAGTCGGATGGTAACAAAGAGAGGGAAGGTAGTCAGAACTGAGGGGATTGAACTACCAGAAGGCAACATTGCAGACATAGAGGACAGTTACAAGTACTTGGGGATCCCACAGGCGAATGGGAACCATGAAGAGGCCGCTAGAAAAGCTGCAACCACCAAGTACCTGCAGAGGGTCAGGCAAGTCCTGAGGAGTCAGCTGAATGGTAAGAACAAGATCCGGGCCATCAACACGTACGCCCTGCCCGTGATCAGGTACCCTGCTGGGGTAATAGGCTGGCCAAAGGAGGAGATAGAAGCCACTGACATAAAGACAAGAAAGCTCCTTACCATGCATGGAGGGTTTCACCCCAAATCCAGCACCCTGAGGCTGTACGCTAAGCGGAAGGAAGGGGGCCGGGGACTGGTGAGTGTCAGCACCACAGTCCAGGATGAGACAAGGAACATCCAACAATACATTGGGAAGATGGCCCCAACTGACCGAGTGCTCAGTGAATACCTCAGGCAGCAGAAACCCAAGAAAGAGGAGGGAGACGAGGAACCATCATGGAAGGACAGGCCCCTGCACGGTATGTACCACCGGCAGATAGAGGAGGTGGCTGATATCCAGAAATCCTACCAGTGGCTGGACAAAGCTGGACTGAAAGACAGCACAGAAGAACTAATCATGGCAGCACAAGAACAAGCTCTGAGCACAAGATCCATAGAGGCTGGGGTCTATCACACCAGGCAAGACCCCAGGTGCAGGCTGTGTAAAGATGCCCCAGAGACAATCCAGCACATAACAGCAGGGTGCAAGATGCTAGCAGGCAAGGCATACATGGAACGCCATAACCAAGTGGCCGGCATAGTGTACAGGAACATCTGTGCCGAGTATAACCTGGAAGTCCTGAGGTCAAAATGGGAGATGCCCCCAAGGGTGGTGGAGAATGACCGAGCTAAGATCCTGTGGGACTTCCAGATACAGACGGACAAAATGGTGGTGGCTAACCAACCGGACATAGTGGTGGTAGACAAACAGAAGAAGACGGCCGTAGTGATCGATGTAGCGGTTCCGAATGACAGCAATATCAGGAAGAAGGAACACGAGAAGCTGGAGAAATACCAAGGGCTCAGAGAAGAGCTCGAGAGGATGTGGAGGGTGAAGGTAACGGTGGTCCCCGTGGTAATCGGAGCACTAGGTGCGGTGACTCCCAAGCTAGGCGAGTGGCTCCAGCAGATCCCGGGAACAACATCGGAGATCTCTGTCCAGAAGAGCGCAGTCCTGGGAACAGCTAAGATACTGCGCAGGACCCTCAAGCTCCCAGGCCTCTGGTAGAGGACCCGAGCTTGAAGGATAAACCGCCCGCAGGGGCGTGCTGGGTGTTTTTTATATATATATATATATATATATATATTCTACTTTTCTAAATGATTGACTATTTCAATGGAGAACCTAAATGACACGGACCCGTGTTTGTTATTACATATCTCTATTTTGAATGTGACAAGTCTATCATTCCCTGTTATTCATAGGTATTAACATAGTTTTTGGCCTTTTTTCCTCTATAACAGTTAATTGACTCTTTACAGTGGCCTGCTATGGTTAATAATAACATGTTCAGTCATGAGTGAAATCAAAGCTTTTCTTCACTTTAGCATTTAACATTCCCAACAATATAATGTGATACCTTAATTAAAACACAGCTAATAAAACACAATTTTCTTAATGCAAACATCAGTGACTCAACATTAGCAACCAAAGGGTTCAGTCTGCAGCTCACACTCATGTGAAGCTACAGCCTCCCCCTTTAGTCTCTGTCATCCTTCTGCTCCTGCAACAACAAAACAAAGCAAGACAAAACCTCCACCCTTCTTCTACAGGCTGGGTGAATTGTTGTGGACATTCACTAATCCTAAAGTCGGCACCGTTTTTGTCTCAGTATCAAGTCAGTTAAACTTTTAGTCGTCAGTCCATCACAGTCCAGTCACATGCATACATCCACACACATTCATACCAGATATTGCTGATAATGGAGTCTCACGCGCAGCCTATTCGAGCCTCCATCACCAGCAAGATGACGTCATCATTTTAAAGGAAAACAGCTCCTTGTTTTTGGACTGGATTGACTCGCTGCAATCCTTTTAGGCTCAGGACTTCTCATGTGATCAATGTCACATATAAGTGAATTTCTCCCAAGCCCATTATAATCATGGAGAAAAACACTTTGCCACTGTTTCCAGTAAGAATATTTTATAGCGCTTTAAAGTTCAACCTCTCAGGTCTGGATTAAAGAGCTGATTTGTTAAATTGGGAACTCACAAAATACCAAAATATCACCACCGGTGGATCACACCTCTCAGATGTTCTTATCTCAGTGCACTGTAACAAAAGCACAAACAAACGCAACCAATAAAATACTAATAAAGTAACAAATACTGGGGCCCATTGCAAACATGTCCAAGCATAAAACCATCTTTCTCTCTCTTAGAGAAAGAAAACAATCCAAACCTCACTGATAAAATCAACCTAGTGTCAAGCAAAACCCAAAAATCAACCAAAACTTCACCAGAAAGTTTTCCTCCCTCCCGGGACAATATTGTGCAGGAATACAGGCACCGTAACTCCTTTTGCACTGACAAAAACATGTTGGATTTACTTGATTCAATAGTGGACACTGGTTGCACACAAAGGTTTTGCTTTGGCAGAAACTTAAACAACTGAGTTAAATCAACACAACCTTTTCATATTCAGTAAACCTGCATGTTGTGTTCATAAAACACGATTGAAACATGTTCAGATGGAGTAAGTTGAGCTCCTGGAACATTTTAATCCTTCAATTGAAATTGAATGGGTCTACAACAACTACCATCCTCCTATCTCTATCCTGGTTGCAGCAGGGCTGGGAAATAACCCTGAAGTGATAGGTTACCAGGCAGGGTACACCCTGGACAGCTCACCAGTCTATCAGATAGAAACACACAGCCGTTTACATTCATGGATAATTTAGCCCAGGACCTTCTTACTGTGGAGCAACAGCACTAACCAGCATGCCAACAATGGAGGAAATACAGGAAAGCTATGATTTCCTGTATTTGAGGCAGAATTATTTTGTTCTTGCCCTTGACAGGTTAATCCACAATAAATAGCAACAGCATGCATGTGGTGTGTGTGTCGTTGTCTGCCTCTTATAACTCCAGTGATTTTCCTGTAGTTTGAAATCTTATGCGGTGTTGACACAATAATTTGTTGTAAACCAGGAAATTCCCAACTGTGGTAGAAAGCACAGCTTAGCCTGAGCAAATGTTCAAAGAAAAGTCGTCACTTCCTGATTTCTGCTTCACTGATAAATATTGTCACACTGGGGTTTTTGCAAATGATATCAGTGAGCACTGTGTGGCAGCTGGAGTCAGACAACTGAAGCTCCCACAATCAAGACCACAAACAGCTTTCAAAGGAGATTTGAAGCTTTTCTGGCAGCAAGCTTCATGATTTATGGGACTGGAACTGGAACAGAAACTACCTGATCACCAATGGTGAGCTGGCATGGAATTATTTTTATGACATTTTATCAAAGTTATAAATAAGCATGCCCATTAACACATAGTGAGTGAGCATGTTGTCTTCCCACGCAGTGAACAGCGGATGCTAATGTTTCTGTCACTTTTTACAGAGTCAAACTCAAAGTAAGGTCAGTGCTTCCACGCTTTAAACGCTGCACGCTCACACTCTCTCCACACTCGATAGATTATCCATTGTTCATCTGCACACAGCTGCGGTTTTAGTAACGCAGTAACGCAGCGTGCTTACGGGAAAGTAACAGTAATCTAATTACCTTTTTTGCAATAGTAATCCCTCACTTTACTCGTTTCTTGAAAAAAGTAATCGGATTACTGCCCATCTCTGGTCGGAGCTGTGCACTTGTGGGTTCAACCTTGTGTACACGTTTATCTTTGCTGTGTGTACTTGTACCTCTGAGTGGAAGCTGAACTCTTGAGTTCGAGTATCGAAGCATCAGCTGTGACGTTAAAGTCCAAACAGCTCGTTCATTTGACGTGCAAATGAACGAAGGTAACACCGTTTTCATGTGGATGTGTCACTGAGACACTTTCCACATCCACAGCTCACAAAATGGGAAAACTATAGAAGTATAACAATGAAGAAGTTACTATGTTACGGGTCCCAAGGATGAAGACCTCGATGACAAACATGTTACCTGTAAAAGCAGGTGAAGAGCAGAGTAAGGAAGACACGATGCGTCTCTGCTTTCCTCCAGAACGTGTCTGAGTCTGATTTATTTCACACAAATAAATGCTATAAAACACTAAACATGAGCTTTCAATATACTGTTCAGCTGGTTCCTCATTCACATCAATGACATTTACTTATTTCACAACATCAGTGAAATATACTCTTTTTAACTGGTTCAGTTTCTCAAGTTCACACTTCTTTCCATAACAGCTACATCCTTTTATCATATCAATAAACACATCACATTGTCTTCTGCAGTGTCTTACTGGCTAAACAGTTCTATTCAATAACAGCATTGGTAAATACATTACATTTGTTCCCTCCAGTAATTTACTGGCAAAATCACTATTTAGTGCATCATGAAACACAGCTTGTTTAATCAACCCATGAATGCCTCTGTTAGCTACACAGAGTTGCTCAGAGTGCTTGTGTTACACTAGCTAATCTACTCAGTCACTTTAACAGAACTATTAACATTCACATCTCACAGAACTGATTTGATTGGAGCATTACAACACGTTTGCACAGAGCATAGGAGCGCACTGACTCTGCTTCACGAGCGCTCCACCTAACGAGCGGGCTCGCGGTGCGGTCGCGCGGGACACTCCTCTGGTTTTCTCCCGTGTTTACATATAAATAACTTTGGCGGACCGCCTTAACTCTCCCATTCACATTAACGTGGGTAACCATGGTGACAATAAACAACATTTTCGGTGCGAGCACCGTGTACCGACCTGTAAAAGCAGGTGAAGAGCAGAGTAAGGAAGACACGATGCGTCTCTGCTTTCCTCCAGAACGTGTCTGAGGAAGCAGCGGAAGGTGGGCTCCACTTACTGCTCCCCGAAACCCCGGAGCAAGCACCAAAGTTCCGCCCTCACTGCTTTCTAACATAAAATGAATCCCTGTTACATGGATTTTCTATCCTCTTAAAGAAACTGAAAATAAATACATATAGCAATGAAAAATGTCCCGTTACATGAGTGTTTTACACAAAATAATATTCATGTGGTCATTCCCTCACAGGGGTGCCACAACTACACTGCTGTTTTGACAGAGACACAGTGTGTTTATCTAACTTGGCTGAAGCCAAAGTTCTCCAGACAAATTCAGTCTGTTTCTGCCAAGTGTGAACTCACTAGATGAGCGCCAGATACACAGAATCAAAAAGGGATAAATTACTTTTCTTATGTCATGTTCCCGTCACAAACTGGCTCAAGGAGAGGGGAAGCAGGAGTCCACAGATGAAATGTTCCTATAAATAAAGTGGAATTTATTCAAACTTTACCAAAACTTCAACACATCAAATACAAGCAGTTCAGCAGGGAGTGGATGTGTGTTGCATGTGCCAGGTGGATGCAGAGAGAGGCCAGGGCTAACGCTGCAGCAGCCTGTGAGGTCCTGCACACTGTAACCAGCAGACTCCAAACACAGCACCCTCAGGTCCTTTTCCTGCATATTAGAGATTTCTACCACCATAGGAGGCGAGATATCATCCTTGAACCAGAGCATCCAGCCCTCAATTTCGGACATAAAAAGCGACGTGGCCAGGCATGATAACACTTTGACTGAACTGCAGGACTGTGCCTCGAACCACTCTGACACCATCGCCACTCTCCAGGCCACTGTGGAGCGTTTGTCTGCGGAGGTAAAGAAGTTAGATGAGAGATGTGGAGCTCTTGAGGCACTCCAGGAGGAATCATTTAAGAACTGCAGGAATACCAGAAGGCACAGAGGGACCCAAGATGACTGAGTTGGTTCACACCTGTTGGCGGATGCGCTATCTCTCGAGGAGAAGCCACTCATCGATCGAGCACATAGAGTGAATCGCCAGCGTCCCAAACAAAGTCATCTTCCTCGGCCCATCATCTTGAGATTGCACTACTACCACATTGGTGAGGAAATTCTGCTGAAAGCTGCAGAGAACAAGAACCTGATGTATAAGGGTTTTTAAAATAAACATCCTCCCAGATTTCCCTCCCTCTGTTGGAAACGCAGAGCCGCATTTGCAAATATGAGAGGAAGACTACGTGGGATGACCGGCGTCAGGTACAGACTGCTATACCCTGCAAAGCTGTTAGTGACCCATGGTGATGTGAGGAAAAGCTTTACCGATCCCAAAGAGACCGTAGACTACGCGGAGAAGCACCTCTCCCACCCACCTTCAAATGTATTAAAAGCAAGGATATATCTATATGTCTAACGCTGACACAGCACTGTGTTTCTTCTTTTCCCTTTATATTCCATGTAAAGGTGAATATGGAGCGTTTATGGAGCTCGTTTATTGACCAGCTGTCAGTTAGAAGGTAAGAGTTACTAGGTTAACAGAGGTTAGCAGTAACAGTACGGGGAAGTATATTGTGTTGTTCTTTTGTTGGTTTTTATTTTATCGTACTTTACTTTGTTATTTTGATTTTACCTGTTGTGAGTGCTTCCCGTAATTCTCCTTTTTCTTGCGCCGCTGCGGCCAGAGTTCACAACATTACATATTTTTGTATCTATAAACAGGAAGCTGACACTCTCCAGACTTTATCAAAGGTGTGAGCGTCACAGCAGAGGCCTTTGTGTCAACGTAGCTGAAGACAAAACACAGAAACACATGAAGGAGATTTTCCTGGCCTGGATTTTATACAAATATTCTGCAGTACATCAAAAATGAAAGAAAACCATTAGTCAACATATGAACATCACCTCTGAAGTTACAGAGCTTTGATTGGAGACACAGCTGAGCGTTTTGCATTTTGCATAATTAATTACATAATTAATTATGTAACCATAATTAAATGGTTACATCATCTTTAAAGTCCCCAGAGATCAGGAAAAGGGCCTGAGGGTGCTGTGTTTGGAGTCTGCTGGTTACAGTGTGCAGGACCTCACAGGCTGCTGCAGCGTTAGCAGAGGGCGGGACATACACAGCTATCATAATCACGTGTGTAAACTCTCGTGGTAGATAGTACGGTCTCATGCTAACCGCTAGCAGCTCAATGTCCTTACAGCATAGCGTCTCTTTGATAGAGAAATGCCCAGAGTTACACCATCTATCGTTCACAAACACAGCCAGACCCCCTCCTCCCTTCTTACCACTCTCCGCTGTTCTGTCATAAGAGGCTCAGCAGCTAAAGCAGCACATCTGGGTCTCCCAGCCTATTAAAAGCAGCCCTTTGCTTCACCTGCTTCACTAAACATTATTATTTTAAGCAGAGTGGTGTGATTTATGTAGGCATTGCTGTGTGACAGGATGACTTTTCTTGCACACCCACCAAATGAGGGCGCACATGCTTCCACGCCCACTGGTGACTGCACACATCCTTTCAAGGAAGCATTTCATTCATCCCTAACAAATGGAAGAAAACACTGTGCAGCGTGTTCAGGTTTGAACGTGGCCCTGGCCTCTCTCTGCATCCACCTGGCACATGCAACACACATCCACTCCCTGCTGAGCTGCTTGTATTTGATGTGTTGAAGTTTTGGTAAAGTTTGAATAAATTCCACTTTATTTATAGGAACATTTCATCTGTGGACTCCTGCTTCCCCTCTCCTTGAGCCAGTTTGTGACGGGAACATGACATAAGAAAAGTAATTTATCCCTTTTTGATTCTGTGTATCTGGCGCTCATCCAGTGAGTTCACACTTGGCAGAAACAGACTGAATTTGTCTGGAGAACTTTGGCTTCAGCCAAGTTAGATAAACACACTGTGTCTCTGTCAAAACAGCAGTGTAGTTGTGGCACCCCTGTGAGGGAATGACCACATGAATATTATTTTGTGTAAAACACTCATGTAACGGGACATTTTTCATTGCTATATGTATTTATTTTCAGTTTCTTTAAGAGGATAGAAAATCCATGTAACAGGGATTCATTTTATGTTAGAAAGCAGTGAGGGCGGAACTTTGGTGCTTGCTCCGGGGTTTCGGGGAGCAGTAAGTGGAGCCCACCTTCCGCTGCTTCCTCAGACACGTTCTGGAGGAAAGCAGAGACGCATCGTGTCTTCCTTACTCTGCTCTTCACCTGCTTTTACAGGTCGGTACACGGTGCTCGCACCGAAAATGTTGTTTATTGTCACCATGGTTACCCACGTTAATGTGAATGGGAGAGTTAAGGCGGTCCGCCAAAGTTATTTATATGTAAACACGGGAGAAAACCAGAGGAGTGTCCCGCGCGACCGCACCGCGAGCCCGCTCGTTAGGTGGAGCGCTCGTGAAGCAGAGTCAGTGCGCTCCTATGCTCTGTGCAAACGTGTTGTAATGCTCCAATCAAATCAGTTCTGTGAGATGTGAATGTTAATAGTTCTGTTAAAGTGACTGAGTAGATTAGCTAGTGTAACACAAGCACTCTGAGCAACTCTGTGTAGCTAACAGAGGCATTCATGGGTTGATTCAACAAGCTGTGTTTCATGATGCACTAAATAGTGATTTTGCCAGTAAATTACTGGAGGGAACAAATGTAATGTATTTACCAATGCTGTTATTGAATAGAACTGTTTAGCCAGTAAGACACTGCAGAAGACAATGTGATGTGTTTATTGATATGATAAAAGGATGTAGCTGTTATGGAAAGAAGTGTGAACTTGAGAAACTGAACCAGTTAAAAAGAGTATATTTCACTGATGTTGTGAAATAAGTAAATGTCATTGATGTGAATGAGGAACCAGCTGAACAGTATATTGAAAGCTCATGTTTAGTGTTTTATAGCATTTATTTGTGTGAAATAAATCAGACTCAGACACGTTCTGGAGGAAAGCAGGGACGCATCGTGTCTTCCTTACTCTGCTCTTCACCTGCTTTTACAGGTAACATATTTGTCATCGAGGTCTTCATCCTTGGGACCCGTAACATAGTAACTTCTTCATTGTTATACTTCTATAGTTTTCCCATTTTGTGAGCTGTGGATGTGGAAAGTGTCTCAGTGACACATCCACATGAAAACGGCGTTACCTTCGTTCATTTGCACGTCAAATGAACGAGCTGTTTGGACTTTAACGTCACAGCTGATGCTTCGATACTCGAACTCAAGAGTTCAGCTTCCACTCAGAGGTACAAGTACACACAGCAAAGATAAACGTGTACACAAGGTTGAACCCACAAGTGCACAGCTCCAACCAGAGATGGGAAGTAATCCGATTACTTTTTTCAAGAAACGAGTAAAGTGAGGGATTACTATTGCAAAAAAGGTAATTAGATTACTGTTACTTTCCCGTAAGCACGCTGCGTTACTAAAACCGCAGCTGTGTGCAGATGAACAATGGATAATCTATCGAGTGTGGAGAGAGTGTGAGCGTGCAGCGTTTAAAGCGTGGAAGCACTGACCTTACTTTGAGTTTGACTCTGTAAAAAGTGACAGAAACATTAGCATCCGCTGTTCACTGCGTGGGAAGACAACATGCTCACTCACTATGTGTTAATGGGCATGCTTATTTATAACTTTGATAAAATGTCATAAAAATAATTCCATGCCAGCTCACCATTGGTGATCAGGTAGTTTCTGTTCCAGTTCCAGTCCCATAAATCATGAAGCTTGCTGCCAGAAAAGCTTCAAATCTCCTTTGAAAGCTGTTTGTGGTCTTGATTGTGGGAGCTTCAGTTGTCTGACTCCAGCTGCCACACAGTGCTCACTGATATCATTTGCAAAAACCCCAGTGTGACAATATTTATCAGTGAAGCAGAAATCAGGAAGTGACGACTTTTCTTTGAACATTTTCTCAGGCTAAGCTGTGCTTTCTACCACAGTTGGGAATTTCCTGGTTTACAACAAATTATTGTGTCAACACCGCATAAGATTTCAAACTACAGGAAAATCACTGGAGTTATAAGAGGCAGACAACGACACACACAACACATGCATGCTGTTGCTATTTATTGTGGATTAACCTGTCAAGGGCAAGAACAAAATAATTCTGCCTCAAATACAGGAAATCATAGCTTTCCTGTATTTCCTCCATTGTTGGCATGCTGGTTAGTGCTGTTGCTCCACAGTAAGAAGGTCCTGGGCTAAATTATCCATGAATGTAAACGGCTGTGTGTTTCTATCTGATAGACTGGTGAGCTGTCCAGGGTGTACCCTGCCTGGTAACCTATCACTTCAGGGTTATTTCCCAGCCCTGCTGCAACCAGGATAGAGATAGGAGGATGGTAGTTGTTGTAGACCCATTCAATTTCAATTGAAGGATTAAAATGTTCCAGGAGCTCAACTTACTCCATCTGAACATGTTTCAATCGTGTTTTATGAACACAACATGCAGGTTTACTGAATATGAAAAGGTTGTGTTGATTTAACTCAGTTGTTTAAGTTTCTGCCAAAGCAAAACCTTTGTGTGCAACCAGTGTCCACTATTGAATCAAGTCAATCCAACATGTTTTTGTCAGTGCAAAAGGAGTTACGGTGCCTGTATTCCTGCACAATATTGTCCCGGGAGGGAGGAAAACTTTCTGGTGAAGTTTTGGTTGATTTTTGGGTTTTGCTTGACACTAGGTTGATTTTATCAGTGAGGTTTGG
This sequence comes from Aulonocara sp. 'chitande type north' Nkhata Bay, assembly GCF_057382095.1. Classification (NCBI taxonomy): domain Eukaryota; kingdom Metazoa; phylum Chordata; class Actinopteri; order Cichliformes; family Cichlidae; genus Aulonocara; species Aulonocara sp. 'chitande type north' Nkhata Bay. The sequence continues at coordinate 69,656,308 of NC_141346.1, forward strand.
ATTGTTTTCTTTCTCTAAGAGAGAGAAAGATGGTTTTATGCTTGGACATGTTTGCAATGGGCCCCAGTATTTGTTACTTTATTAGTATTTTATTGGTTGCGTTTGTTTGTGCTTTTGTTACAGTGCACTGAGATAAGAACATCTGAGAGGTGTGATCCACCGGTGGTGATATTTTGGTATTTTGTGAGTTCCCGATTTAACAAATCAGCTCTTTAATCCAGACCTGAGAGATTGAACTTTAAAGCGCTATAAAATATTCTTACTGGAAACAGTGGCAAAGTGTTTTTCTCCATGATTATAATGGGCTTGGGAGAAATTCACTTATATGTGACATTGATCACATGAGAAGTCCTGAGCCTAAAAGGATTGCAGCGAGTCAATCCAGTCCAAAAACAAGGAGCTGTTTTCCTTTAAAATGATGACGTCATCTTGCTGGTGATGGAGGCTCGAATAGGCTGCGCGTGAGACTCCATTATCAGCAATATCTGGTATGAATGTGTGTGGATGTATGCATGTGACTGGACTGTGATGGACTGACGACTAAAAGTTTAACTGACTTGATACTGAGACAAAAACGGTGCCGACTTTAGGATTAGTGAATGTCCACAACAATTCACCCAGCCTGTAGAAGAAGGGTGGAGGTTTTGTCTTGCTTTGTTTGTGCAGGAGCAGAAGGATGACAGAGACTAAAGGGGGAGGCTGTAGCTTCACATGAGTGTGAGCTGCAGACTGAACCCTTTGGTTGCTAATGTTGAGTCACTGATGTTTGCATTAAGAAAATTGTGTTTTATTAGCTGTGTTTTAATTAAGGTATCACATTATATTGTTGGGAATGTTAAATGCTAAAGTGAAGAAAAGCTTTGATTTCACTCATGACTGAACATGTTATTATTAACCATAGCAGGCCACTGTAAAGAGTCAATTAGCTTTTATAGAGGAAAAAAAGGCCAAAAACTCTGTTAATACCTATGAATAACAGGCAATGATAGACTTGTCACATTCAAAATAGAGATATGTAATAACAAACACGGGTCCGTGTCATTTAGGTTCTCCATTGAAATAGTCAATCATTTAGAAAAGTAGAATATATATATATATGTCTCAACGCTGTTTCTCAATAATATTAAAAACCTAAAAACTATTGTTGTGGAAGATAGAAGTCACTGTGACAGCCCTCTGACTGTGGAGGATGTTTGTAATCCTATTTCTGCACTTAAGGCCAACAAATCTCCCGGCACAGATGGTTTAACTGCAGAGTTTTATGAATCATTTTCTAATCTCCTGGCTCCGTTCTTACTGCAGCTTTTCATAGGAAGTGTACAATTGAACATCAATTTATTTTCCACTCTTTGGAAAAATTTGGCATTTTTCTGTAAAGCTATCAAAACCTTGTACACGAATGGCAATAGCTCAATTAAAATGATTAAGACTCCACCCCGAGATTTGACCTGTTATACAAGGAATCAGCACAGCTGATAAGGAGCTCATCATCAGCCAGCTAGCTGATGACACCACACTCTTCTTGAAGAATGCAAATCAAATCCGTCCAGCCCTTAGTGTTATTAGTGATTTCTCTGAGGCATTTGATTTTTGTCGAAATCTAAAAAAATGTGAATTACTAGCAATTAAAGGCTGCACTGCAAATGCTCTCTGTAACATTTCTGTTAAACAAGAAGTCACATATCCAGGACTGTTAATATCCAAAGACCAAAAGTCAAGATGCTCGTCAAACTTGTCAAACAGTGTTGGGGAATTCTCAATGGTGCTTGGTGCCATACCCTCAGGGACTTTAATGTTATATAAAAACACTGACATCTCAATATCTGCCTCAGTCACTCTCCCTGATCCAGCTGAGTCAGCAGTGGGAAAAATCTGCTTTTCACAGGAACTTGGTAACAGCAATAAGAGAATACGTAGTTTATTACGGCGGGGAGTCTCTGGCTGGCTGGAGCGGCATCTAATAACCAACTCGCAAAACAAAATAAAAACAACACAAAAAACAGATATTATGATACAGACTTATAATCTGCACCAATGTTTTTTCTAAATTCTATAAAGTGAGCGCGAGAGCCCTCGGTGCGCCTGCGCGCTGCTGAAGTCAAAGTAAACTTTATTGTCATCTCCGCTACAGACAGTCCAGCATATAGAGAGACGAGACGACGAGGCTGCAGTTACAGCGGTGCAAGTAAACAAACAATAAATATAAGAAGAGTAAGAAAATAAATCTACACTTTAGGACTCGGGGTAAAGGATCAATAACAATTTAATTTATAATTTACAGTTTGATGATTTAAAGTCTCACACAAGCCGTCAAAAGGGGCGGGGCCGGCTGCTTCCAAGTAGAGCACATTTCATTTATAATGATGTAAATCCAAGCCCATCATGGATTCACGATCTGAATCCTGGGTTGTGTGAAATCCCAGAAATCAACCTTAGACAAAGTGAATCTGTGAACTAAGGTGTAGGTCTGTTAGGTTAATTGTGCTGATCCTCGGGTTGGGGGATTTGTGTTTGTACTGGAGCGCAAAATTCAAACCAATGGAAGATGGACAACAAAAGTTCAAAGCCATCAGGTGCTCAGTTTATGTATTTATTTTTGGCCTACATCAGTAAAAAATGCCAAATTATATACACAAAGTTACAGGAATCACCACTCCTGTTATTCATGATGATTTCAGTAACATCACATAATAACATGTAACGTTATTATGTGATGTGCGTACTGTTAATGCTGATACTGTGGTGAAATTCTCTGCTTCTTTTGTGTATTCTGCATCTATTACGTCAGATTGTCTTACCCCTCATATGGTTGAGAATTTTGCCAATACCCTGTTAACTACATGTTCCTCCATCCTCGACACTGTGGCACCTATTAAAATGAAGCGCCCCAGAACTTACTCACAATGTTGGTTAAGTGACTCTGTTCGCGCTCTACGACGTGCGTGTCGGCGGGATGAGAGAAGGTGGAGGAAAGATAAACTCCAGGCATCTTACGACATCCTACGTACTAGTCGCTTGAAATTTCAAACTGCTGCCAAAATGGCTAAAGCAGCTTTTCTTTCAAAAATTATCTCTACCAATGGTAACAATCCTCGAATTTTATTTAAAATTTTTAACTCTGTGGTCAACCCCTGCCCCACTATGCCGCTGCCGTGCTCCACGGTTCTTTGCGAACAATTTTTAAATTATTTTTTAGATAAAGTCTCATCTCTTAAATCTGCTCTTCCTTTAATGACAGGCCCTGCGTTTACCCCTGACTGTTCCTCTTCTATCAGTTTGAACCCGTTTCACTCCCTACTCTTAAGCGTCTGGTTGAACAACTGAACAATACTAATCTCGTATATGATGTTCTTCCATCTCGTATAGTTAAGGACTGTTTTAGTGCAATTGGACCTAGTATATTGTCCCTTTTGAACTCTTCTTTGCTCTCTGGTTGCGTACCATCAGCCTTTAAACATGCTATAATTCAGCCTCTTCTTAAAAAAAGGAACCTCGATTATAATGATTATGCGAACTATAGGCCGATTTCCAAGCTTCCGTTCTTGGCCAAAATTCTTGAGAAGATAGTGTTGCTTCAACTCCAGGCCTACCTGGATGAGAATAGCATTAATGATAAATTCCAATCGGCCTTCAAACCACATCATAGCACTGAGTCAGCGCTGCTCCGAGTTCTCAATGACCTTCTACTAATGGCTGATAATGGGCGCTCCTCGGTCCTAGTGCTATTGGATTTATCGTCGGCTTTCGATATGGTTGATCATAAAATCCTATTGGCGAGACTTGAGCACGCTGTAGGCGTCAAGGGTGTTGCCTTGGATTGGTTTAAATCATACTTGTCCAATCGGCTCTCCTCGGTTCACTTGGCCACTTCCTCTTCCTTCGCTGTACCTGTCTGTTGTGGTGTCCCTCAGGGATCTGTGTTAGGCCCTACTCTGTTCTCATTGTACATGCTTCCATTAAGCGCTATCTTTGAGAAATATCACATCGCTTTTCATTATTATGCTGATGACATTCAGATCTACTTTGAGTTAAATGATGACCTAGCTTTGTCCTTGAATAGTTTTCGAGAGTGCATGTGTGAGGTCAGGCAATGGCTCCTGGCAAATACTCTTATCCTTAAAGATAAGAAAACTGAAATTGTGGTCTTTGGCAGTGACGTCCTTCGTGCCAAACTTCGTGATGCTTTTGGTTTTCTCACTAGCTCCTTTTCCGACACTGTTAGGAATTTGGGCGTGTTACTTGACAGCTCATTTAAACTTGATAGACAAGTGTCTGCTGTTGTTAGATCGAGTTTATACCAACTCCGCCTTATTTCTAAGGCCAGGCAGTACATCCCGCATAAAGACCTGGAAAAACTCATCCATGCCTTTGTAACTTCGAGGCTGGATTACTGCAATTCACTCTATTTTGGACTCCACTCTCCCTCCTCCATAGTTTACAGACAGTCCAAAATGCTGCTGCAGGCATTCTAACCAAAACTAAGAAGTTTGCCCACATTACTCCCGTCCTAGCTGATTTGCACTGGTTGCCTGTGAAATATCGTATCCAATTTAAAATTCTGCTGTTTACTTTTAAAATCACTAATAACACAGCACCGAGCTATCTTAAGGTACTCTTAAGCTTATATGTTCCTGCTAGGGCTTTAAGATCATCCTCACAGTTACTGTTGGTGCGGCCTAGATCTCGGCTGAAGTCTAGAGGTGATCGAGCGTTTGCCCTGGCCGCACCAGAGTTGTGGAACAACCTTCCCATTGGCATTCGGGCGTCTGACTCTATTCAATCTTTTAAATCACGGCTTAAAACGTATTTGTTTAATCTTGCGTTTTCTACTGGTTAAATGCTGGCCTTGTCTGCAGTGATTTATTTTACTAATTTTCCTATCTTGCTTTTTATTTGCGCTGTGTATGTCTTATCCCCATTGTGTGTTGATGGCACAGTTATATTGTGCTATAGCTATGTGCTATAGTTATATTTTTTCTATTGGTGGCTTTTTCCTGTGAACATAATTCTACACTTTTATTTTTATGACTCTGATTATACTTGTGTTAATTTGTTCTATGTTAAGCACTTTGGCATGCCGTTGGTTTTTAAATGTGCTCTATAAATAAAGATTGTTGTTGTTGTTGTTGTCCTGTAAGCACAGTCTGCCTGTGTCTTTTCTCTGCAAATGAACATTTTCAGCCAATATAGGTAATGCATCAACATGGCTGCCGTGGCTAAGTTAGGAATATTTATAATGTCATTTCCAAAACTTGCATATGATCTGCAATTTGTAGCAGATCTACTGACTGTCACAGAGCAGCTGGAGCAGTCTCAAATGCAGGTCAGTCCACTGCTGCCCCCTGTGGCCAAGTGCCATAGCTACTGCTGGATGAACTCGTGACACATGTGCACCTGTTTCTATGAACACATTGAGTCTGAGTGGCTGCACTTACACTGGTGCATTCAAACATATTGAAAGATGCCAGCAATGTGGATTGTCAAGACTCAAACCAATCCACATTGCTGGCGTTGCATCTTTCAATGGCAGCAATGGCAGGTATCAGTGCTCAAACCTTTTGTGTTTGTTTCCAACAAGTTGCCCACCTCGGGAAACAAAAATGTGTTCTTTTACTTGTCAGATGAACATATGAGCCACTTTGACTCTTCAGTGCAGTGTGGAGCCTAACAAAGATCTGTTTTGTGTCCCAGCTGATCAGCAGGAGGAGGAGAGTCTGACGGAGCAGCAGAGGAACATTTTCAGCTACTTGGACTCAGCTCAGCCACTACAGAGGAAACAATGAGCTCAACACAGAAGGTGACAGACAGAGCAGGACCATATGACCAAAGATATTTATCACCATATACATTTGAACATTTGCCATAACGATGTAGCTGACGATAGAATTGACACCAGACAAAATACTTTACAGCTGCACAACTTTATTAAAAAGCCATCAATGTATTTTCACTGAAACAAGCAGCTGTTGTTTATGTGCATTAAAGTTATATAAAAATGTAACAGTGCAAATGCAAATTCCTCGCTGACAGTTTAACCAAAAGGCGTTTCCAGTGGAAACTGGCCGACACATCCTGAGCATAACCATGTATAATATCCACTAAACTTCAGAAGAGGTTATACAGTCGTGGCCAAAAGGTTTGAGAATTGCATAAATATTGGAACCTGGAGAAGTTGCTGCTTAAGTTTTTATAATAGCATTTTGCCTGCACTCCAGAATGTTATGAGGAGTGATCAGATGAACTGCATCGTCCTTCTTTGCCATGAAAACGAATTTAATCCCCAAAAAGCCTTACCGCTGCATTTCATTGCTGTCATCAAAGGACCTGCTGAGACCATTTCAGTGATCGTCTTCTTAACTCAGGTGAGAATGTTGGCGAGCACGAGGCTGGAGATCATCATGGCTGTATCCCGATTCAGGTTCTGCAGCTTTAAAGTCCTCAAGGGCCGCGTACTCAAAGAACGCTAAGGCCGAAGTGCGAGGCTCGTAGGCTCGTGAAATGGGACGTCTAGCCTCCGTCGCGCTGCCCAGGTTGCCTAGCAACCATGATACTAACAGCTGGAAATGTTTCATACAGCTTTGTTTGACAGAAATGAAGGAGAACATATTTAGTTCATTTGTTTCTACATGAGCTCTGTGTGATTTGATGAGTATCTGAGGCTGAGACCACAGGACTGTGAAACATGATTGTTGGGCTTCATTTCTGTACTGAACAGTCGTTTAAGATTAGCTGTAAATAACAATTAGCTGATGTTGTTCATGAGACTAAAGTCATCTCACTGTGGTATAATATGGCCAATATTATAGTTATCATATTAATCACTTCACTCACAGACAAGTATCTGTGACAGTGTTTATATAGATGTATCATATATAAGAGACAAATATTGTTCCTTCAGTATGTTGGTACTAAATTTGGCTCAATGCTTACATATACCGTATTTTCACGACCATAAGGCGCACTTAGATTTTCTTCAAAAAGTGCGGCGCGCCCTATAGCGCGGTGCGCCCTATGTGTTGTAAGGAGGACGTAGTAGAGAACACCATAAGAACATTAAAGGGTGAAGTGTGGGCATTGATCGTATATACCGGGACAATCGCACATACCTGTATAAAAGAACAGGTATGTGCGTTATGCAGGACATCGTTGTTTTAACAACCCTGAAAATGGCAAAGAGACACGCTTACGAAGCACAGTTTAAACTGAAGGCCATCAGCTACGCGGAGGAACATGGAAATCGAGCAGCGGCGAGAGAATTTAAGATTAACGAATCGATGGTTCGCAAATGGAGGAAGCTGGAAAACAAGCTCCGGCAGGTCAAGAAAACGCAGCTGAGTTTCCGCGGACATAAGGCGAGGTGGCTCGAGTTGGAGGAAAGACTCGAGCGGTGGATCATCGAGCAAAGAGCGAGCGGGAGAAGCAGTTTCGACGGTCACCATTCAGCTAAAAGCAGTTTCACTAGCTGAAGAGATGAACATTGAACATTTCCAAGGAGGCCCGTCTTGGTGCTTTCGTTTTATGAAACGGTGCCATTTTTCCATCCGGACCAGGACTACGGTAGCGCAGCAACTTCCAGCGGATTATAAGGAAAAGCTGGCCATCTTCCGCTCCTACTGCAGCAAACACATCGGCGACAAACACATCCAGCCCAGCCACATCACAAACATGGACGAGGTCCCGCTCACTTTTGACATCCCGGTGAGTCACACTGTGGAGAAGAAGGGGACCAGCACGGTAGCGATACGCACAACGGGGTATGAAAAGTCTTCTTTTACTGTTGTGCTTGGCTGCCATGCTAATGGACAGAAACTGCCGCCTATGGTGATTTTTAAGCGAAAGTCTTTGCCTAAAGAGAAGTTTCCAGCAGAAATCATCATTAAGGCAAATGAAAAGGGCTGGATGGATGAGGAAATGATGAAGAGTGGCTGAGGGAGGTGTATGTAAGGAGACCAGGTGTTTTTTTTCCACGCATCACCATCGCTGTTGATCTGTGACTCTATGCGTGCCCATCTCACAGCCGATGTGAAAAAACTTGTGAAGCAATTGAACTGTGAGCTTGCTGTCATTCCGGGAGGCCTGACAAAGGAACTCCAACCGCTGGACATCGGTGTGAACCGCCCGTTCAAAGTAAGGCTGCGAGCGGCCTGGGAGCGATGGATGACCGGTGGAGACCACAGTTTCACTAAGAGTGGGAGGCAGTGCCGGGCGAGTTACGCCACAATTTGCCAATGGATTGTAGATGCTTGGGCTAACATGTCTGCTGGCACTGTTGTTCGAGCTCTCGCAAAAGCCGGCATCGTTTCCGAGGAGCCGCACGGCACGGAAAGTGACTCTGACAGTGAAGAAAGTGAACCTGGCATGTTTGATGGAGATTTAGCGCAGCTGTTCAATTCAGACACAGAGGATGAGGACTTCGATGGGTTTGATTGATGATAAAAATGTGAGTACCAAACTTTGTTTTGCTCCTGCTTTATTTTTAAATACGCACACTTGTATGCTTGTGTGTTGTTGATGATGACGATTACTGGTAATAAAAATGTGAGTAAGGTACCGAATTCAGGTTTGCTCCCGCTTTATTTTTAAATACGCATACGGTACTTGTATGCACCCTATGGTCCAGTGCGCCTTATGTGTGTGTTAAATACAGTAAGGGCACACATAACTGAGACTGCGCCTTTTAGCACAGTGCGCCTTATGGTCGTGAAAATACGGTATGTGTAAAAAGCAAATGTAGGAGCTGTGATAACTGTGTCTGATAGAATGAAGAGCAGACTGATATATGAAATATTCCTTTATTGGGTGAGAAAATCAGACCATGTCATAACTGCTTTAAGTCACACAGAATAGATATCAGAGCCTTAAACAGGCTGACTTCTGCTAAATGGGTCAAACTGGGCAGAAAGTCTACAAACACATAACATCCTTATAGAATATGATTTAACACTATAGATCAACTTAGCTCAGAATATATAAAGCATATAAACAGTTACAGCAATATGATGCAACAAACACAGCAGCTGCTGATCCAAAATACTCAAAGCTTCATAGAACTGAAACCAACATTTATTTTTAGCTCCATTCTACTGCTGATACAGACTTTAGGTTTCTGAACATTAAACTTGTTGCTGCCTTTCATAGTGTGTAACTTGAAGGCCCTGAGTACTTTCTCCCACACTGAAAACACTGGGATGATCACATTATTTGAACATTACCTAATAAGACTGATTCAGCACAGACAGTTATGTTAAACTTTCCTAGCAGTCCTTCACAAACAGGGAACAGTCTGTCTATTCTCTCCATCTGTCAGCTGCTGCTGGCTCTTCCTCCTCCTCTTCCTCACACACTGCTGAGTTTGTCCTGGTGGATCATCAGGGCTGCAAAGCCTCACAGATGATGTGCAGCAGTGGCTCCCTCAGTCTGTCCTCACTCTGGACACTTGCAGCTTATCACACATGGAAATCAAATGTGTGATAAGCTGCAGGATTCAAACACAAGTGTAACTTATAAACACATGTTCATACTTTTATTCCACAATCAGAGAGAAAGAAACAGAGAGAGAGTGCAGGACAGACAGACAGGTGACAGTCTCAGGTGTACACACTGCTACACAACAGCACCAGAGAAGCAGGATTTAGTGTTTGTGTTATTACGAGTGTAAACAAGAAGAGTTCCAGATGGTGCAGTGGACACATGTGTGACTGCTGTGATTAAAGCATCTTTCTTTCAGCTTAACGAGTGAACCGTCAGCTCGTTCAAACACACGTTAAAGTGCGTTTGGCTCGACACCACCGAACAGAGGCAGCAATATAACACAGCTAACATTAACAGTGCAGTGAATCCTGCTTGTGCCGTGATGTTCAGGACTGCAAACCGAGCAGCATCACTGACTTTCAGCTTGTTGTGTTTGTGGATATATGACTGACTTTAATTATCCACAAAATCATCACATTCTCTGTCAGATTAAGGTCGACTATTGAACGGCGTATATTTTAAAGGCTTTAAAACCAAGTTAACGCTGAAAGTACAAACATCACTAATGTCACATAACTCTGCCGACAAGGCATAGCTATGGCTATGAAATGCTCTTTGTGTATCACTTCTTCATTATGAAAGATGTCATTAATGCACTAGTAATGTCTCATCTGGAGTATTGTTCAATCATTTGGTCAGCAGCTAATAAGACAGAGCTTAACAGACTTCAGTTAGTCCAGAATAAGGCGTCCAGATTAGTGTGAAGATGTTCATACTATACTAATATTGATAAAATGCACAATAACCTTTCTTGGCTTAACACCAGGTTGGATGTAATGTGTTAGAACTACCAGCAGGTGGGGATAAGAGACCTTTAAGGTGTTTGGTGCCACGCTCCACCTTCAGGTTTAAAACTAGTGTTAATGGAGTTTGAAGGTTGAGTTTGTTCCACGACTGCATTTCACTCACTGCCTCTGTTTGTATCTCTGTCACTGCAGGACCAACATGGAGCCAGAAGTCAGCGCTCTCAGGAGGCCGACAAACCTCACAGAAGAAAGGGAGAGAAAAAACACACCTGTGACGAGTGTGGGAAGGGTTTTACTGTGAGGGCTTCACTAAAACAGCATCAGGTCATCCACACTGGAGAGAGACCGTTCAGCTGTGACTTTTGTGGGAAGTCTTTTTCCTTGAAGCGTTCCCTAAAACAACACCAACTCATCCACAGTGGAGTTAAAGCGTACAGCTGTGATCAGTGTGGCAGAGCTTTTACTCAAAGTAGCCACTTACAGAGGCATCTAGTTACCCACTCTGGAATTAAGCCATACAGCTGTGACATCTGTGGAAAAACTTTCAGCCAGAGAGGGAGCCGAAATACACACCTACGCATTCACACCAGACATGATGTGTACTGCTGTGAACAGTGTGGCAAAGAGTTTACAACTCACACACACTTGCAACGACACATGTTTACCCACACTGAGGAGAGACCTTATCAATGTGACCTGTGTGAGAAGACTTTTAAATCTCCACGTCACCTGAGAGGACACCAACAGATCCACACCAGAAAGAGACTCTACAAGTGCAGCTACTGTGAGGTATGTATTTATATTGTTATCTTGTCATTTTAGCCTGACTGTTTGGAACAACTCTGCTCATTAAACTGTGTTAGCATGTTAGCAATTCTACTGCATGGAAAAGCAGCTCTGAGTGATTGTTCAGATTTTCCTTTCAGTTATGATTTTAGTATTACTGTAGTATTATGGTGGTAGTATTGTAGTTATTGCAACCCAGTAAACTGAGTGTGTTAACTGAAACAGTCAAATGTAGTTGGACGTCTGCAGAGATGCTCTTTATTTCAGGCGACGTTCAGGATACAAATGTTGAAGGACTGACTTACACTGTCTTTGTGTCTTTGTTTAGAAGCAGAGCGACACAGATGGATCCAGTTCTCAACCCTGTCATCACTGTGGTGGTGGGAAAGACTTTCATTGTGACCTCTGTGGAAAAACTTTCAGTCGGCAAAAGACCCTAAAAAGACATCAACGTAGACACACTGGAGACAAACTGAAATACTGCAAAGAATGTGGGAGAAGCTTCACCACACCAAGTGATTTAAAACGACATGAACTGATTCACAGTGGGGTTAAAAAGCACCTCTGTGATCAGTGTGGGTCATCCTTCACCACAGCAGGTCAGCTTAAAACACACAAACGAGTCCACACAGGAGAGAAACCACACAAGTGCAGACACTGTGAGAGAAGCTTCTCACATTCACATAATCGTAACATTCATGAACGTGCACACATGGAAGGAAACTACAGCTGTGACCAGTGTGACAAGAGCTTCAGGAATCTCAGTTCATACTCTGCACACAAACGATCCCACGTTACCAATAAACTGTTTCACTGTTACCAATGTGCCCAAACATTCACCTCATTGTCTGCTCTGTGCAAACATCAGCGCGATCACTCAGGGCTGAAATCACTCCCATCACTGGATCACAGTGAATCTGAAGACACAGAAAGATCCTCTGGTTTCCTCTGGTCAGACTCAAAAAGCTTGAGATCAGGCTCCACAGAGTTCAGATAGAATCATTTAAACTTGTGTTGAACTGAACTGGTTGCTGGGCTGAACTTCTACATAATACAGATCTACATGGGATCTTCTTTTCTGTTGTTTTACTGAGTCAGTTTTGTCCTTTTTTCTCTGTCCTGGTTTTGCTCGTCTGTAAATGATTGAAACTCAGTCAAATAGTTCATTGTTCTCCAGCAAAACGGTTTGGAAACTCATGTTTAACCTTTAAAACTCTGACATGTTTTAGCACACAAGGCTTCATCGGGGAGTTCACTCATGATTGGACCATGAGAACAAAGGTTTTTAGTTCTTTCAAAGAGAGTCTTGGAGATGTTTGATGTTTCTGTTTTTCTGAAACCACCTGAAAGAAAAACTATTTTTCTTGCTTTATGTAGTGTGGAAGTTTTTAATGTTTCTTCATCTGTGATGTTCTTGAATGTGTTTATGTGAAGATGGTACAAATAAACTGTCCTTTCAGCTTTAGCTCCTAATTTATTCATTATTTATGGATGTAGCACAGCAGCCGTCTCTTGATTAACACATGGAGGGCTCGGGATCTGATGGTGTCGTCTCCCTAATTTGCCCACTCAGTAAATCTCACTCATGGCCAAGAAATTGAAATAGACCTTGTTTCCCTGCTGGATAGTGATCCACTGTAACTCTGCTCCTCCTTCCTGTTTAGGATTTCTGTGGCTGAAGTAAAATTCCCTCCATCCATCACTTATCCCAGCTAACCCAAAGTGAAATAAAGTTTTGCTCGTCTTAAAAAAGCATTACAATAATGGGCATTACCAATGCAAACTGAATGATACAGAAGATGAAAGAAGAGACTTTGATCAGTTAATAAAGCTCATGATCTGGATTCATTGTGGCTGCTACACAGATACTTCTGGGTCACTTCTCTCAGTTAGGAACCTTCCTCACCAAACTGACTGTTGGACCACACCCCTGGTTTCATGAGAAATTGTTTCAGCCATGATTTCTCTTCCTGTATTTCAGAGTAAAGACTGAAGTGACAAATGGAAGCATGTTTAAAAAACACAATGTGAGAGAGACGTTGAGGTCCTTAGAAGTTACCCTGGGTTTTTCTGTCACCCTGCTAGATGTTACACACCTTGTTATTGGACTGATTTCTACTGCTGGACTACTCCTGCGGAGAGTAACAATACTCTTACTAATTAGCTCCCTTTCACAGCTTTGGGGATATTTATTTTTGTGTTTGCAGCGCTGTGAGCCAGAACAGCGAGAGAAAAATCTGCAACAGCGACGAGCCGAATGCTTACGTGAATCGCAGCAGCTGCACATGTGCTACGCTGAATTAGAGGATATCTTTGCTCTGGATTTCTATTTCTACTTTTTCATTTCTATATGATTCTTCTTGCATCTAAACAAAGATGATTCAATTTGCTAAATGTTGATGGCTCTTCGTGCTCAGGTGTAAATGAGACGTAATATTTGCTCTTGGTTTGGTTCTCCTGTACAGAACCTTGCAGTACAACAGAAACCTAAAAACATTATTTGTAGTTGTTATTCTTAGTTGTTCTGCTGCCTAAATACCACAGGGTCTAAATTGGTGAGCGTGTTTGCCACTAAATTTGCCCTGGATGTAGATGCAGAAACTCTTGCTCTGTATTTGAGAGAGAAACTTAAAAGAGATGTGACCTGTCAAAAAATTGCTAGTAAACGTAGCAGGTTCAGCTCTTTCAAGGTTACTGCTGAATGTAATGATGTGGGTGAAATTTACAATCCTGAACTCTGGCCTGAAGGGGCTCTGGTCCGGCGTTTTTATGAACCTCGTAAGCCCTGGTGCCAAGCTCAGTGGATCCAGCAGGAGAGATAACTGCGCCTTCTGGTACCAACGTATCAACATGAAGATGTCTATTAGGATATTATCTTACAACTGTCATGGTCTACGTTTGGGACAGAGTGCAGGGGACAAAGCTCGACGGATTGTTGTGGACAGTCTGCTTGCAGAATGTGACATTTTATGCTTGCAGGAGACATGGTTGTCCAAACAGGACCTGGGAAAACTTAACTGTCTAAATGCAAGTTTTTTGGGAGTGGGGGAATCAACAACTGATCTCAGCACAGCTATAGTCAGAGGCAGAATACCTGGAGGGGTTGCTGTGCTTTGGCACAAAAAAATAGACCCTGTGATAAAGCCCATTAGACTGGATGTAGACTGGTGTATTGGTATACAATATACACAGAACAATAGTAGTTTTATCATTCTTAATATTTATTCTCCCTATGAATCTTGTCAAAATGAGCAAGAATACCTCAGTAGGCTGGCTTTTATTAATGCATTTATTCAAGACAACGATACTTACAGCATATATGTTTTGGGTGATTTTAATGCTGATCTCACAGACAGCAGTTCTCAGTTTGCTAACCACTTAACTCACTTCTGTCAAGTTAATAATCTTATCTTGTCTACCAAAGTGTTACTGCCTGCAGACAGCTATACATACATAAGTGAAGCCTGGCATAGTACATCATGGCTGGACCACTGTATCTGTACAGCTGATGGACATGCAGCTTTAGCAAACATGACTATCAGGTATGAGGTAACTGTGTCAGATCATATACCTTTTGGTTTTACTGTGAATGTGGAACAAATGCCAGCAACAACTGGAAACAATATTGCTACCAGTGTAAAATTAGACTGGTCAGCTTGTAGTGAAGATGATTTCTTAGCTTATCATAGTAATACCGATATACATCTGAACAACATTTCTTTGCCCAAAGAAGCTATTTTGTGCAAGGATGTCAACTGTAAGAATGCTGTGCATAAACCTTTACTCTGCTCCATGTATGATGATATAGTGACTGCTCTGCATGAAAGTGGTACACTGCTTGATAAACAATATAAGCATAAGAAACCTAACATCAGACCTGGCTGGAAAGAACATGTATCCATGTACCATGATGAAGCTCGCATAGCTTATAAATGTTGGGCCATGGCTGGAAGACCTAAACAAGGCCCAGAATTTGAACAGAAAAAATGTGCGAATGCCAGATATAAGTATGCTGTTCGCTTTATAACTAAAAATGAGCAAATGCTGAGAGCAGATTCTTTGGAAAATGTTGTGTAATAATATGGCAGATTTTTGGAAAGAGGTGAAAGCTCTTAATAACTGTAAACCATCTCTACCATCAACTGTTGAAGGTGTTTCTGGGGCAGATAGCATTGCAGCGTCATGGAGACAGCATTACAGTGCGTTGTTTAACTGTATAAAAAGTGATCCATATGAGGACAATCTTGACATGAGTAATGACACAATAAGTGTAAGGACACATGAAGTATATGAAGCCATTCATAGGTTGTCTGATAATAAATCCTCTGGTTTGGATCACATCACTGCAGAACATTTAAAACATGCTAGTTTAAGGCTAGCTCCTCTTTTAGCGCTCTGTTTTACTGGGTTTATGATTCATGGCATATTACCAGACTCAATGCTGTGTATTTTACTGGTACCAGTTATGAAAGACAAAGCTGCAAAAGTGAGCTGTTTGGATAATTACAGGCCGATTGCACTAGCCAGTATTTTATCTAAGGTGTTAGAAAGAATCTTGTTTGACAGAGTTAGTGTGTTCATCTCTTCTCTGGATAATCAGTTTGGCTTCAAACCAAAGCACGGCACTGACATGTGCATATATGCACTCAAGGAAATAGTCAGTTTGTACAGGGCTAAAAATTCATCTGTCCTCATGTGTTTCATTGATGCCTCTAAGGCTTCTGATCGAGTGAACCACAGAAAACTTTTTGATAAACTGAAGACACGGGGAGTTCCTCAATACATGGTGAGGATTCTCTCTTACTGGTACGCTCATCAGAACATGCAGGTTAAATGGGGAAGCAGTATTTCTGCCCCCTTTGGTGTCAGCAATGGTGTCAGACAGGGTGGGATTTTGTCTCCAATTTTATTTAATATATATGTTGATGATCTGTCCATACAGCTGAGAGCCTGTAACACTGGGTGTATATTAGGTAAAGCACTGATAAATCATCTCATGTATGCAGATGACCTGGTTGTTTTTAGTCCAAGCAGTGCTGGGTTACAGGATCTTCTTAATGTCTGTACTGAATATGGTGTGCAATATGACATTGAGTACAATGCTGCTAAAAGTGCTGTTCTGATATGTAGAACCAAGCAGGATAAACAGCTAAATTTCCCTTTGTTTAAACTGGCACAAAAAACTCTTGAAGTTCATAAAAAGGTGAAATACCTCGGTCACTTTATTACTGAGCAAATGAATGATGATGATGACATATACAGACAGCGATGTAAGCTCTATGTGCAGGGAAATACTATTGCACGCAAATTCAGCTTTTGTTCACTTCCAGTTAAAGTGGCTTTGTTTAAAGCGTATTGCACACCGCTATATACTGCCCCCTTGTGGTCATCCTACAAACAATGTAGCATGCAGAAGCTGCATGTTGCATATAATGATGCGATGAGAATCCTTTGCAGGATACCTAGAAGTGGTAGTGCCAGCCAGGTGTTTGTAGCTGTGGGTGTCTGGACTTTTAAAGCACTTTTAAGAAAGTTAATGTTCAATTTTAGAGAACGACTGGATGGTTCGAGTAACAGTATAATTTTAGCACTTACAAATCCGACAGTGAGTGGTTCCCGTTACTCATCCAGTCTCAGAAAGCACTGGTTAAAGTGTTTGTGTATTTATTGATTTATTTTAAGTAATTGTGTTTTATGTATATTATGGTTTTATATTTTTACAAATGCTTTATATACTTATTTATATACATATATATATTTAATGGTTTATACCTTGTGTTGTGTGTGTGTGTGTGTGTGTGTGTGTGTGTGTGTGTGTGTGTGTGTGTGAGTTGTGTGTGTGTTTCTTGTCTTGTTTTTATGGACATGAAGTCTGCCAATAAAGATTTAATTGAATTGATTATGAAGTTATTGAGCTGCACATACGTTACGACCTGCTTAAGTTCGAGGTCACAGCGTCTGTAGAGCAGCTGGAACATAATGAAGTCTACAAGGTTAAAGTTTTCTCTTCAGTTATTGTTCTTTCTGCTGCTTGGTTTGATGGATCTGAGAGCTTTTGTTTTTATTATTGTTATTTTAATTATCATTAATATTTTACTCATTATGTCTGCCCATCTCTCTAATGTGAAGGTCAAAGGTCAACATCCCAGTGACATAAGAATAATCCCAAAGGGGCAAAGGCAGCGGTTAATTTAGCACATTTAGCATTAAGGGTACAGCAAGGATATACTTTTACTTATTGTGGCAGGGGTGTGGTCTCTGGCCTGCTGCAGTGGAGGCTGGTGGCGGGACGTTGGACGGCACAGGTGAGGGTGATGGAGCTCATGACTCTCCCCTTTATAGTGACGGAGGAGACTGGCGTGGGGGAAGCGTGTAGTGGAGGAAGCCGAGGAGAGAGCTGGTTTCTGGTTACAAAGACGGCGTCAAACCAGAAAAGATTGCTCGTGGTCAAATAATGTGTCAATCACCTGTGAATCAAACTGTGTGTGGCTCAGTTCATGTCACAGTGTTGTTTAGTATATCTTCACTTGTCTCACTCTCCTTCTGTTCTGTCCCTCAGGACGATCCTCAGCGCTTACACAGATCCTCCATCGATGTTTTGGATCCAATCAGTGATCAGTTCTACGAGGAGGCCTGGATGTTCACCAGCGCTCGCTACACCTCCATCTACCAGAAGGTGAGTGTACTCCTTTGTACTCAGATTAACATTTTACTTCTTAAAATACATTTTCATATATGAGCTTTCTATTATTTCATGGGCCATTTAATCAATATTAAAATTACAAGCATATCAACAAAGGTCAAGCTGGTTTTTTCCACTTGCTGTCACACAGTCATGGAGGAATACAATAAATACATAATCAGTCATAGATCCTGAACAATGACATCAAAAGAAAGTCTGTGGCTCTAAAAACTAAACAGTATAAAGACATGCTCCAAGCTGCTGTTTCTCTCCTACTCCTCTAGGTTTTCCACTGTCGGCCATCCAGCGATGCTGGAGGGCTACCTGGCCAATGCTGGCCTACACAAAGAGGTCCCGGCTTGGAGGAGCTGAAGAAGATCCTTGCCTTCCTCGTCAGTTTCCTCTTCAGTTCCTATCCCAACAAAACCTTCTTGCACCTATTAGCTCCAAAGAGGCTATGGTGCCCGTGGAGGTCTGGACCTGAGGCCTGTGCTCATCACGTGGATAGAAAACACTCTGACACCATTCTGGAGGTCTGATGGGACTCTGACCAAAACACAGATGAAATAAAACTTGAGGCTGGAGCTTTTAAAATTACTTTTTCACCTCATAGATTAATGCTCATGATTGCATGTTAGCAAGACAGCATCTCCCCAAGGTGAAACTCTCAGGAGACATTTACTCTTAAACTGTAATCTGGTTGAGACTACTTGAGGAGATCTTAGTAGCGAGTATGTGGATTTAGTCTCTTCACCAACAGCAGACAGACCCATGCCAAGAAAGCAGACATGTTCTCAAAGAAAGCCGAGAGCAGAGATTGGAAAAAGCTAAAAAGAAAAAGCTGCAGCTTCAGACGACTATCTGCCTGTAAGGCTGAAAAAGTCCAGTTACGCTCTATTTTGGAAAAGCTCCCAGTTTTGGTAACCTGGACTTTTATTTCCCCTCTTCTGCTACAGATGTTGACTGTGACCTCAGAGGCCAACTGGACCACACAGCTGCAGCAGGAGTGAGGGAGAGGAGTCTTCATCCAGCTTCAAAGAAAACATCCAGGTAAAGTGACGTGGATCAGCGGATAAAGCCGTCTCCACTTTCAAAGGAGATCCTCTGAGAGAGAGACTCTCTGAGCCATTTTAGCCTCAAATTATAGGACTTTATAGTACAGCAACACTTTTAAAGGACAAAAATAACATAAACTGTGACTGTAATACAAACAAAGTATTGCATGTGTTTTTAAAAGTGTTCCTCCGATGGGCAGGATATCACTATTAGACTGTCCCACCAGCCAACTTCAACAAGAGACCACAGCAGCATTCAGTGATCAGCACAGATGTTCCTCTAACACTCAGCATCTGATCCCTGTTGGTCTGTGTGCTTCTGCTTTTGCTCAGTTAGAAACCCTGCAGCAACCCGACCCAAAACTGTGTCTTCTTGTTGGCCTCAATGTTGAAGTGTCAAACGTCCAACATCTGGGAAGGAAACCACGCCAGTGTACTGTGATGTTTCACCAACATGTGGCAGACGCTGGTCCTGCCTTTCATGCTGACATCAGCAGAGAGCCCCGCCTACCTCAAAGCCTCCCCTGTCATGTATTGATCAGGATGATTATGAAGATGAGCGAGTGCAAATAAGACTGTAAAAGTCCACGAGCAGAATGTTTGGATGCTTTCTGATGATTCATGAATATCATGAGAGTGTTTGTGTGTTTTGTCTTTTCTTTGCTGACGTTTGTTACTAACAAAGACAATTTACGCTCTGTGTGTGTTTTCATCCTTACCAGCCGCACTCTAACTGCAATGAAGGAAACAAACTGTAGAAATGGTCGACTCAGTGACTTCATAAAATATTGAAGTGGTTCAGGTAGAGCAAGTTTTTAAATGACCATGAACACTGACCGTATTGTATCTGTACAGCATGTTTTTCTATTAGACAGATTTGTAACAGAGGCCTTGCTCTCAGTAAGTTTGAAATCCTTTTCTGATTTCTTTTGTAATCTCTGATCTTTGTGTATCCTGCTCAGTTTGCATGCTGCCTGTAGGAGTTTCTGTCTTTGTATTTGAAGAGAATTCATTGAATATACTCAGCTGCTTCCCTTTGGTGCCTCACACATCACTGAAGTTTTTCAGTGTCCAGTTATTTGTTTTTAATAGCTGTTTGAATTCTCTGTATGTTTGACCCTGTAGACTGTTTAATGGACTGCTCGTCTTCCTGTTTGTAACCACTGCCTGTTTAGGACTAAAGATTTGGATTTTTGACTTTAACACAGCCTCTGCGTGTCGTCCCTTTGTGTCCTCGTCCTCTGTGAATGTGTCACAGATGTTTCCATGATAATAACACAGCTTTCCCACAGTGGCTTGCAGCAGCATTTATTCACAGCACATTTGAGAAAGGTTCAGATTAACTCGATGAGTTTATATTCAGAATGATTCTGACAGTGGGCCACTGTGAATTGTGATCTTTCATCAGGTCAATGTTTAAGTTCAGTATTTCAAAGCAGGAGCTATGAACAGTCATCATGTTGGCATTAGAATTATTATTATTAATCATTATTAATAATGTCGTTACTCATGTATAACTTTGATTAGTATACATGAATTTTATCAATAGTAAAAATAATGAATAATTCATGTATAACTTTTATTGTGTTTTGTATATTAATTATATTTAAATAGAGATGTTGACCCTGTCTCTACAGTAGCATCAGTGTAACATACATTATTGGTCCAAGCTGTCATAAATGGGGAGCCTGATCCTTTATTATGAAAACATGACGAGTATTTTTCTTGTCAGTTGGGAAGAAGTTGGTCTTTTTTTCCTTCTTTTTGCTCAGTTTGTCTTTTCTTTGATAATTGAAACTCTGATCAAACCTACTCATGTTCACAGCATGTAAAAGCAGCTGACAGTCCGTGGCATTGTTGTTTGTAGAGGTGCAGTGTAGTGGGAGCATAAATCAAAAGAAAACAGTAACATTTATGTAATAAAACATCTGAATGAAAATGAACAGGCCCTTTATGAACTTCAAAGGGATCTGAAAACAACACTTTTTAAAAGAGTATCTTGGGGTGTAGGTGGTCAAAATAGAAAACTGAGCTGAGACTCTAAGTTCAATCCATCCATTGGTTTTTACTTAGGAGGAAGAAATGTCAGGCTGGTGCAGGCTGGTTAGGTGCATGTGGTTATCTTTACCTAAATGAGTTCACTTTGTGGCTGCCAGGTTGGGCAGAAGTACCTGTCCCCTGTTAGGCTTAGCAAGGTTCTCCAGGAGTTTCTCCATGGGTAGAGCTTCTAGCTCCTCCAGCACATCTGTGGCCGTGCAGGCTGCCACTTTCTTGGTTGCTCTTTTTACCCCACTGGTGGATGAGCTGCAATGGTCTCCATTTGTCCCATATGTGTTTACTTCTTCTTCTTCTTTTGCATATTAAACACATTATTCTGTTTCTATGTATTTGCTATGATTTGCTATTTGTTAAGTAACATTGCTTCACTCACTATGCCGGGTTTGTGTGTGGAAGCATTCAGTTGCTGGCAAATCAAACATTCTGCAAATGAAGCTGAATACTCAGTTACATGTTTCTTTACATTTTATTATGTTACAGATTAAGTCATTTGTTCTTACTTTGTTTGTCTTTTCAGTCTTCATGAGGGTCAGGTGTGGGGAAACGCCCGCCCGTCATTTCCTCATTTTAAAGTCCTGCTGATGCCACACATGACATCAGCAGGTCAAACCAAGTGGAGGGGTTTGTTTGTCCATAGAGATGCTTCCTTTTGTTTGTTTTAAGGTTGTTAGTGGAAAATGATTCAATGTTTCTTTACCTTCTTTTAAATGTACAAAGATGCCCTTTGTCTGCCCTTTGTCTATGGTTAGATTAGTTTAGAATTATCCTTTTAGACTTTCTCAGCAAAGACATATTGTTTTGGGACATATTGTTTTTGATTGTTTTATCTCTCACAGCTTTCTCCCAGCTCTCTGCTGACGAGACTAGCGCCACATATGGAGTTGTTTATTTTATCTGTTTATTATTTTCTTATCCTGTTCTCACTGTCTTTCCTATAAAAAGTGCCTCTGTTCATGGTGTGAGTTGTCCTGAACAGCTTACCCGTGCGCACGTTAAAGCATAAAAAGTGTCATGGTCCTGAGTCTGAGGACTCAGTGTTTTGTGTTTCGTTATGCTTTTGTTCATTCAGAGTGTGTATTCTGTTGTGATTTTGCCATTTGTTAGGGTTCTGTTCTTTGCCTGCCTGCTCCCACTTCTCTGTGTTCCCTCTGTCTGTCCATGGTGTTATTGTGTCTGCTCATGAGTCTGCCTGTCAAGTTCAGTGTCCTGTCTGGTTCTCTGTGTCTGTTAGTTTCCTGTTTTATTCTGAAGGTTCATGTCTGATGTGAGTGTGTTCAGTTTACATTTCCCCTGTCCCGTCAGCTCTGATTTCTCCCAGCTGTGTTGCCCTCCTGTCTCTCATCCCCTGATTACTGGTGTGTGTGTATTTAAGCCCTGTGTGTTCTCCTGCCTGTTGCCGGTTCGTCTGTGTAACTCTGTGTCAGTCTGCGTTACCCTGTGTTCCACGGTGTCCTGTTCCTCGTTTGCGTCTCTCTGCTTCTCATCCCGTTGTCGTATGCTCCCAGGTCTGTTATTTTTAGTTCTCCCAGTTTAGGTGTCTTTAGTTATTTGTTATGCCCCACTGTTTGTTTGCCACTACACCTCTGTAAATAAACCACCGGTATCTCATCCACTGCCTGCATCTTGGGTCCTTTTTCCAACTCCACACGGCTCGCCTCGGCAGCCGTGACAGTACGAACCGGCACTATGGACCCAGCAGCAGTCAACCCGCCCGAGGAGCTCCGGGAGGACATTATTTACTCAGTAGACAAATTAATTAACTTATGGCTGGAGCATGAGGGGAGAGAATTCCGCCAAGGCATAGCTGTTCGGCTACAGCGCTTACTTTCTGGTCTCCCCTGGTTGCTCAGCTCACTTCACCCGCTCACAGAGAATTTTGTTCTGAACGAGCTTCATCTTCTCCCCCTTGCTACCACCCACCCTGCAACTCATGCTTCACTCCCTGACCCGACGGAGAGCGTCCTGCCCGGCCCGTCGGTCCAGCCTTCAAATGGGAAACAGCACTCACGCCGTCGACGCCCCTCGCCACAGTCGGACCCCAGGATATCAGAGTGGCCGACTGTGGTGAGTAAAAAGCATAACCGTTCCAATTTGAACTTTGAGACTTTTTCTTCTGGGGTTGTTCGGGGTGTGTCAGTGGGAGCTAGTTCGCTAAGCCTACCTACCTTCGTGGTAACCAATCTCTCCCAGGTTGGCATTTTTAAGACTTCAGTGAAAGCAAAGGGCTGTTGTTCTTCTGTTTCTTCTGAACCTGTTAAACCCGTGTCAGCTAACCCAGGGTCTGCTAAAACTGTGGCATATATCCCAGAGACAATTAACGCCAGCTCTGATAATACTAGGACTGTTTATTCATTTGAACCGCAACCTCAAGCTCAGTTAGCCGCCCGGCCTCAAGCTCAGTTAGCCGCCCGGCCTCAAGCTCAGTTAGCCGCCCGGCCTCAAGCTCAGTCTCCCATTCCACCACTGTCGTCATCCAAACCATTGTTTCAGTCACCCTCAGTTCAGCCTCCTGTTCAGCAGCCACTAGCCCTGCATCCTGTGTCACTTACTACTCCGGTACAACAAGCTCAGTCAAATCAATCTAAAAGGAACTGTGTTTCATCCGTTTGTTCTAAGCAGAGAGACAAACCTAATGATAACGTAATCATTCCTAAAAAGCTGGCCAGTTCAGAGACTGTGACGCGCTCCAGGGCCTCCCCAGAGGCTGAGTTTCAGCCCTCAGCCCACTCTGGACCCCTGGAGGCTAGGAACCCAGCTGAGGACTGCACCCGGCTGTCACTGCCTGAGCAGAGTCAACGTTCTGGGCAGCTGAAGTCTGCTATGTGTTTGCCAGGGGCCACTGTGCCTGCTGGTTCTGTTCTGTCTCTGCCAGAGGTCCCCGCACCTGCTGGTTCTGTTCTGTCTCCGCCAGAGGTCTCCGCACCTGCTGGTTCTGTTCTGTCCCTGCCAGAGGCCTGTGTGCCTGCTGGTCCTGTCCTGCGCCTGCCAGAGGCCCGTGTGCCTGCTGGTTCTGTTGCGTCCCTGCCAGAGGCCCGTGTGCCTGCTGGTTCTGTTCTGTGCCTGCCAGAGGCCCGTGTGCCTACTGGTTCTGTTCTGTGCCTGCCAGAGGCCCGTGTGCCTACTGGTTCTGTGTGTTCCAGGGGCCCCTGTGCCCACTGGTCCTGAGACTGCTCTCGCTGGAGGGCCCGAGGAGCCCGTCCAGCCTCCCGCCTCGTCAGCTGGGGGGCCCGAGGAGCCCGTCCAGTCTCCTTCCGCTTCCTCGTCAGCTGGTGGGCCCGAGGAGCCCGTCCAGCCTCCTTCCTCGTCAGCTGGGGGGCCCGAGGAACCTGTCCAGCCACCAGCTGCTCCACCAGCAGCCTCATCCACGCTTGCAGCAGCAGTTTCATCCTCGCCGTCACCTGGTCCAGCTTCAGCCTCATCATCCTCGCCTGGGTCCAGCTTCAGCCTCATCAGCATCGCCTGGATCCAGCTTCGGCTTCCTCATCAGCATCGCCTGGATCCAGCTTCGGCTTCCTCATCAGCATCGCCTGGTCCAGCTTCGGCTTCCTCATCAGCATCGCCTGGTCTCGCCTCTGCTTCAGCGTCCTCATCAGCTTCGCCTGGTCCCGCCTCTGCTTCAGCGTCCTCATCAGCTTCGCCGGGTCCCGCCTCTGCTTCAGCGTCCTCATCAGCTTCGCCTGGTCCCGCCTCTGCTTCAGCGTCCTCATCAGCTTCGCCTGGTCCAGCCTCTGCTTCAGCGTCCTCATCAGCTTCGCCTGGTCCAGCCTCCGCATCCGCTTCAGCCTCGCCTGGTCCAGCCTCCGCATTCGCTCCAGCGTCGCCTGGCCCAGCTTCGGCTTCCGCCTCTGCCTCGTCTGGTCCAACCTCCGCTTCGCCTGGTGCTGCAGGGGCCACGCACCCTTCGGGTCCCCTACTACCACCTCCACATCGTCGGTCATCTGCCAGGCCGCTTGTTGGGCATCATCACCAACGTGGCCGCCCTCCGGACTTCTGTGGCCACCCCCGCCTTCTGCGTGGACGACCTCCTACACGCTGCCACTGCCTTCCGCGTGGCCGGCCTCCAGACCTGCATTCGCGCCGCCGTTGCCGTCCGCACGGTCGGCCCCCGGACCTGCACTCGCGCCGCCGTTGCCGTCCGCACGGTCGGCCCCCGGACCTGTTTCCACGCCACTGCCTACTGCGTGGCTGGCCTCCGGACCTGCCCCACTGCCGTTGCCATTCGCATGGTCGGCCTCCGGAACTGTACTGTTTTTGCCTCCAGCGCTGTCGGCCCCCTGAACTTGGCCATCTGGGCCTTTTTGGTCTCTGTCCCTCCGTCCTGGGCCCCCTCCGCCCACCCTGGTCGGGTCGTTTTCTGTTTTGGTCTGTTTTTGTGTTTCTGCTGGGCTGTCTGGAGCCAGCCCTTGAGGGGAGGGGGGGGGGGGGGGGTACTGTCATGGTCCTGAGTCTGAGGACTCAGTGTTTTGTGTTTCGTTATGCTTTTGTTCATTCAGAGTGTGTATTCTGTTGTGATTTTGCCATTTGTTAGGGTTCTGTTCTTTGCCTGCCTGCCTGCTCCCACTTCTCTGTGTTCCCTCTGTCTGTCCATGGTGTTATTGTGTCTGCTCATGAGTCTGCCTGTCAAGTTCAGTGTCCTGTCTGGTTCTCTGTGTCTGTTAGTTTCCTGTTTTATTCTGAAGGTTCATGTCTGATGTGAGTGTGTTCAGTTTACATTTCCCCTGTCCCGTCAGCTCTGATTTCTCCCAGCTGTGTTGCCCTCCTGTCTCTCATCCCCTGATTACTGGTGTGTGTGTATTTAAGCCCTGTGTGTTCTCCTGCCTGTTGCCGGTTCGTCTGTGTAACTCCGTGTCAGTCTGCGTTACCCTGTGTTCCACGGTGTCCTGTTCCTCGTTTGCGTCTCTCTGCTTCTCATCCCGTTGTCGTATGCTCCCAGGTCTGTTATTTTTAGTTCTCCCAGTTTAGGTGTCTTTAGTTATTTGTTATGCCCCACTGTTTGTTTGCCACTACACCTCTGTAAATAAACCACCGGTATCTCATCCACTGCCTGCATCTTGGGTCCTTTTTCCAACTCCACACGGCTCGCCTTGGCAGCCGTGACAAAAAGTAACCTTGTCTCATTGTGTCTTTATTTCTCCTGGGTCTTTTACAGAGTTTTCCGCCAACATTTCTTGGTCCTTCGGAGCCGGAGCGCCTCCATCGTGTCCCATCTCCGTGACCAGTCCACGTTGTTCGCCTGTCGACAGCTCACACAGCAGGTGTGTGATAAAAGACCAAGAACGTTAAATTCGGGTCTTGGCCAACGTCTTAGAAAGCGACCCACGGTGGTGGGGCCCGATCGAGGTGGACCAGACCCGGCGACACTGACCAGGTAGATACAGACACACTGACACAATCTTGCGTAAAAGCGTATTTTAAATTCAGGGAATTTAAAATAGCGGAAGTAGCTCGTCGACTGGTAGCTTGGAGCTCATCGACTGGAAGCTCCCCACCTCTGTGGGTTAGGTTTGAAGTAGCTCGTTGGCTGGTAGCTTGGAGCTCGTCGACTGGAAGCTCCCCACCTCTGTGGGTTAGGTTTGAAGTAGCTCGTCGGCTGGTAGCTTGGAGCTCGTCGACTGGAAGCTCCCCACCTCTGTGGGTTAGGTTTGGAGCTCTGGGTAGCTCCCCCAGCTGGGTCTAGACAGGGTCTAGGGAGTAAGTAGCTCGTCTACAGAAAGACTGGCAGCTCCCCTTATGATAAGGTTTCCGATCGCGCGAATAGGTGTGAATGTGTGTGTGTGTGTGTATTGTTTTAATTAACGGAGCAAGCTGAATTTTCACGGTCCAATAAGAGACTGAGCTGCTCCTACTGTTCACTGACGTGCTGGTGAGTTGAGAGAATGGTCAAGTTCCGTCTCGTAAAGTTCACACCGCTTTCGGAACTAGTCCGAAAGTCGAAGGGCGTGTGAGCAACCACTCTCGTCTCTAATACCAGCGAAGGTGATAGCAGCTGTATCGTGTATATATTACTTAAACAAAAATAAGTAAATACATAAATAAGATGGGTAATCAAGCAAGTGAAATTAAAACTCACTCCTGCTGACGAGCAGTGGTGAGAAAAGAAAAGTCCAGACGCCGGACAAAAACAGTGTCTGTAAATTGAGAGATTTAAGAAAACAAAATATGCTGTACCTACCTCTGTGTGCGTGTGTCTGTGCCTGGTGTATTCCACAAGTGGTGCCGAAACCCAGGAAAGTGCCAGTGGGGAAATGTCCGACCCACAGGCCGCGCCACCCGCCCAGCCTCTGCAATTCTTGGCGCAGATGCTGGCGGAGATGGCGACGATGAGCCGGGATCAGGCGGCCGACCAGCGTGCCCACCTGGCCGTGCTGCGGGAGCAGACGGACCGGCAGACGCAAGTTCTGGAGCGGCTGGTCGGGGCCGCTGCCACGCCGAAGCCCTCGCCACTGTCGGTGGCGGTGCCCCGGATGGGGGACGGGGACGACCCACAGGTTTTTTTGGAGACCTTCCGTGCCACGGCGGAGGCTTGCCAATGGCCGCGGGAGGAGTGGGCTCCGCGGCTGCTCCCCCTGCTGTCCGGGGAGGCACAAACAGCGGCCCTGAGTCTGCCTCCGGCGTCGAGGAGCAGCTTCGCGGACGTGAGCCGGGCGGTGGTGGACAGGCTGGGGCTCACCGCCAAAGACCATCGCCGGCGGTTCCGGGCCTGTCGGCTGGCTACAACGGACCGACCATTCGCCTGGGCCCGGCAGCTGCGCGACGCGGCGGTGCGCTGGCTGCAACTGGGAACATCGGAGGGGGAGACGAAGCTGGTGGACAAGGTGGTGCTGGAGCAGTTCACGGAGGGATTGCCAGCGGAGACGGCGAGATGGGTCCGGTGCCACCGGCCCGCAAGCTTGGAGGTAGCGGTGACGCTGGCGGAGGACCACCTTGCCGCTGGAGCAGGGGAACCCAGGTACGCCGGACGGAGGCCGAACAAACAGGCCCCAGTGCCGGCCCCGAGGCAGAGCGGCTGCCGGCGCTGAGCCCCACTAACCCTTTCGCGGCGTTGGTGCCGTCCAGGGGAGCCGAGCCAAGTGGAGCCGCCACGGAGAGGAGCACAGACGCCGGGGCCGGAGTGTTGGAAGTGCGGGCAGCCGAAGTATCCCATAGTGCCGCTGTTATTAAAGTATAAGGGCAAAACGCATTGAGTAACGGCGGTGGTTAGCCCGCGCCTGTCGCACCCCCTGATTCTGGGTACCAATTGGCCGGGGTTTCATCAGCTACTGGGGCAGTACGCGGGGGTGCGATCACGACCGGAAGTGGGGTGTAGCGTGTGTTCAGCGGTGACGCGGGGTCGTTCGACACCGACTCCGGGGGGGAGGAGCCGGCGGGTCCCTCACGGGACGTCCTGCCGGCCCCGGAAGTGTCCCCCATGGGTGATTTCCCACTGGAGCAGTCTTCTGACGGCACCCTACGCTCAGCCTTTGACCAAGTGATGGCTATTGATGGTCACGTGGTGCGCCCTGAGGCCGCGCAGACCTACCCGCGTTTCGTCTTATTAAATGACCGATTATATCGAGTGAGTCGTGACACTCAGACAGAGGAAACACACACCCAGTTGTTGGTGCCGCAGGGCTGCCGGGAAACGCTTTTCCAGGCGGCCCACTATAACCCCATGGCAGGGCATATGGGCTATGAGAAAACTCTGGAGCGAATAACGGCCCGATTTTATTGGCCAGGCATCCGAGCGGATGTGCGCCGCTGGTGCGCGTCCTGCCCGGACTGCCAACTTGTTAACCAGCCGGCCATACCGAAGGCGCCGCTGCGCCC
Source organism: Aulonocara sp. 'chitande type north' Nkhata Bay (assembly GCF_057382095.1). NCBI lineage: Eukaryota > Metazoa > Chordata > Actinopteri > Cichliformes > Cichlidae > Aulonocara > Aulonocara sp. 'chitande type north' Nkhata Bay. The sequence goes on from NC_141346.1 coordinate 69,684,972, forward strand.
TCTCCCCCTCATTGAGGTCCCGTTTGAGCGCATCGGCATGGACCTCATCGGGCCGTTTCACCGGAGTGCACGCGGCTACCGCTTTGTGTTAGTCCTGGTGGATTACGCAACGCGGTACCCGGAAGCAGTTCCGCTGCGCACCATCTCTGCAAAGAGTGTGGCGCAGGCACTGTTTCAGGTCATCTCCCGAGTCGGAATCCCGAAAGAGATACTGACTGACCAGGGCACGTCGTTTATGTCTCGTACACTGCGGGAACTGTACCACCTGGGGGGCGGGCAGGTGCGTCCACAGGTGGAGAAGACGGCGGCTATCGCATCCTGCCCGCGCCCCAGGACGAAAAAGGAGGTGAGACGGTTCTTGGGGTTGGCGGGTTACTATCGTCGCTTTGTGCCGGGGTTTGCGCAGCTGACCAGCCCCCTGACCGATCTCACTCGAAAGGGTGCCCCGGATCTGGTCCAGTGGACGGGGCCGTGCCAGGCGGCGTTTGTGCAGGTGAAAAAGGCTCTCTGTGGGGAGCCGCTGCTTCACACTCCTAACTTTTCCCTCCCTTTTGTTCTGCAGACTGACGCCTCGGACAGAGGGCTGGGAGCCGTTTTGTCCCAGCAGGTGAGGGGGGCCGACCGCCCTGTCCTGTACATCAGCCGGAAGCTAGCGGAGCGCGAGCGCCGGTACAGCACCGTGGAGAAGGAGTGCCTGGCCATCCGGTGGGCGGTCGGCTCCCTGCGCTATTACCTCCTGGGACGCTCATTCACCCTCTGTTCGGACCACGCCCCGCTGCAGTGGCTCCACCGCATGAAGGATGCCAACGCCCGGATCACACGGTGGTATCTGGCGTTGCAGCCCTTTAAGTTCAAGGTGATCCATAGGCCGGGGGCGCAGATGGCAGTGGCCGATTTCCTCTCTCGCTCGCGGGGGGGGGGGAGTTGGCTCGGCCGGACGGCTCCCCGGCCTCGAACGGGCGGTGGGGGTGTGTGGCGGAGGCGTGGCCCCGGGCGCAGCTGCAGGGGAGGAGTGGAGCGGAAGGCTCAACAGGGCGGCGCTGCGAGGCCGGTAAGAACAGCTGATGTTGTTTATGGACTGATGATGGTCTCCCTCCGCTGTGTTTATAGTGAGACGAGGAGGAGCGGCCAGAGGAGAGATCAGCTGGCCTCGTGAGCTGTCAGACTGTGTGACTGAGTCAGCTGTCAAAACAACAACACTTCAATAAATGTGGAAGTTGGCTGTACCTACCTGTGTGTGCGTGTGTCTGTGCCTGGTGTATTCCACAAAAATATAAACAGTCAGAAGAATAGAACTCAACTGCCAGTTTAGTAAAACCAGAAGACGAGACACTGTGCAGTCCCCACAGTCCTTTTAGAAAGCCATCACCCATTCTTGCAGCCGCATCTGCAGCACCACCCATATCAGGAAGAACATAATAATCCCTTATTAAGTGAAAACTAGAGATCAAAGTAGTTTGAAGTAGTTTAAAAGGGTTGAAAACAGACCCCCCTGAGTAGATATAAATATAAAAAGTACGAAATAAAGATAAACAAAGGGAAAATTACAGTAGAAATTCTTTAGAGTATTTCAAATTAATAATAGCAAGGATAACAACCTGTAAAGTGATATTATCAATGAAACACAGTTGGCATGATGACCATGCCCACAATGTATAAAATGAATATAAAGCAAATAATTCACACGAAAATATTTTAATAAAATAAATAAAGTATATTAAGACTGTGTCACTGTTCAGCCAAGGACAGTGTGTGAAAAGGTAACTGTCTCCCCCTTGGGAAAAGGATGATACTGCAGGTCATCTGAAGCCCTTGATGGATACAAAATAAAATATAAATAATATATTATAATAGAACTGCCTGGTCCGCCATGCAACAGAGAGAACAAATGTGACCGCAGATTGGATGAATTCTAAATTATCTGTTTGCTGAATAAGATGATCCTAACTAACAAATTGGCTCAGTAGTAGTATAGTGGTACACACTAATAAAATATTATAATATGCTATTGCTGTTATATAAGACAAAGAGGATAATATTAACAATGACATAATATTAATATGAAGAAGCACCTTAATCGGTTATGATGTGAGGTGGATAATTGTTAAGCAGTAGTCTGCATCAAGCTTAAGGTTTGCTGAAACTCAGTGTAATGACATGTGAGATGAAGACAATACAGAGAATAACTAAACTAATGAAGTGCATAGAGGCACTTGACCAGCTTGAAACTTATCATTCTAGAATGACACATTGCTGAGATATAGAGCACACCTATAATAACAACCAATAAGCAAAACCCTGTAGACAACAGCTAAAACTACAGGATTGAGAAGCTGAATTAAATATGTAGACACTGCTAAGCTGATGAGCATGTTACACATTTTCTTTTATTTTTATTTATTTGTTTCTTTTAGAGCAGAAGCTGCATGCTATTAAAAGCCAACATATGCAGACTTCTGCCTTGACATACATACAGACAGCCAGTATGTTTTCTCTGCTGTGCATCATTTTGCAAAAAAAAAATTGGCAAAACAGAGGAATGATTACATCAACCGGAAAACCGGTTCAGCATGCCAACCTCTTACAACGCCTACTGGCTCTTTCATTACTACAGGCAACAACTTTGCTGACAGAGCAGCAAAACAGGCGGCACAAATGATTACATCACATTGATGGCAGTAAACACACATCAGATTGCACTGGATGTGTTGAAAAATGAACAAAAAGCATCAAGCACAGCCGAGCAGGCAAAATGGCTAAAACACGGTGCAGTTCTGACAAACGACTTAATGATGTGTTATGGCAAGCCAGTGTTGCCAAAATCCCTCCACAAAACAGCTGAAACCTCAGCAAAACAATTTGTCAGAACGTGCATGACGTGTCAAAAATATAATGCTCAGGAAAACCTGAGACCAAAAAGAGGCCGTTTTCCCACACCACCTTATCTTTTTCACACAATCCATATGAACTTTATTGAGCTAAATGAATGCCAAGGGTAGAAATACGCCCTAGTGGTTATAGATGTATTCTCAAAGTGGCCAGAAATCTACCCAGTGAAAAAGGCAGATACAATTTCAGTAGCAAAATGTATGTCTAAGTTGTAGGAAAATAAAGAGATGATTGTAAATAACGAAGAATGTAATGATGTCTATCAAGTGTCTTGCAGATTACAGCCCGGTGACTGGGTTCTGATCAAAGTGCTCCAAAGGAAAAACTGGAGCGCACCCAGGTGAGAGGGACCACATCAGGTTCTCCTCACCACGCCCACCGCTTGCAAAATAGCGGAACGACCATCTTGGATCCATCAGAGCCAACTGCAGACGAGTAAGTGAAGCCATCTAAACTCAGCCGACACAGGCTCGCCCAATTGTTGTGATCTCGCCCGGTGGAGGGACCAGCCTTTCTGGCCGGGGGGTCTACTCACGACAGGAGGGTGTGTCCTGTTGTCATGAGGTGGTGGCTCCTAATAACTGCAGCGGCCCTGACCCTGGCCGTGCTCCTCATCTTTGCTTCCGTGAGGGACAACAAGTCACGCTATATGAAGAAAAGGCAGACACTGTATGACAAAGACGTCTGGCCTGTGGCCGTACAGCATACCTGAAGATCGCAGTTGGTGCCTGTTGGGCCTGGCAACACATCCAGGCTACGGTACTCTTTGGTCCAAGGCCAACTACAGCATCCCAGCAAAAGCAACCTGGAGGTCATCGTCACTCACGAATGTGAACTGTTCCGGACAGACCTACCTACTGACCTGGCCCCAAGTCCCAGACCCACTGCCTGATGTAATTCTACTGAACAAACTGAACGCAGCACAACTGCCAGTATGTGTGATGAACAACGGATCGCGGGCAGTGGGGGAGCTGCCTACTCACCTATGTAAATACATATACACTTTCTGCCCACCGAGGAACGAGAGGAAGTGTATGGCCTGTTCAATCAACGCAACCTGTGCCAGTAACGCGACGCTGATGAGCATCAACTGTCGTTCCAACTACAGCTACCGAATGCCACTACAAACAAAGACTCAGTACCAGACAGGATGTGCACGGACGGAACCAAGCAGTAGAGGAACCAGAGTTTTGGCTGACTGGTACTTCCTATGTGGCAATAAGGCTTATCTGTCACTCCCTGAAGGTTGGGGGGGTCTGTGCGCCCTGGTGCAATTATCAGATCACGTCTTCTTCATGCAAAGTGTTGCACATCACCCCAGCAGCCGACAGAGACGTGAAGTGGACATCGCCTCACCCAATTCTTTCGGCATCACAGTGGACACCGGAGTGCCGGGAGAGTTTCGCATCTGGGGAGGAGGAGTGAAATTCTTACAGAGCTTGATCCCCGGCATTGGAGTTGCCGAGGTGCGGGATCACGTGGAGATCAACCGATATGCTCTGCTACGACACATCAACTTAACTAAGACCCTGGGAACGGCCTTAGCAGGAGAACAGAAGGCCATCAGAACGATGGTGCTGCAGAACAGACTGACACTAGACCTGCTAACAGCATCACAAGGAGGAGTTTGCAAGCTGATCGGGGAGACATGTTGCATGTTTATCCCTGATGGATACGAAGCTGGAGGAGACATTTATGAAGCTTTGCAGAATTTGACCGTTCTGCAAAAATATGTCACTGACCACACATCTGGAGCAGCTACAGCACAAGGCTGGCTGGACTGGCTGGACTGGCTGTTTGGCGGTTCATGGCTGGCTGCTGTAGCAAAGCCGTTTGTCCTTCTAGGTCTCATCATGATAGCACTGCTCATATTAGTGTTGTGTGTGTTGCCATGTCTAAGAGTAATGATTTCAAAGATGATAACAACTACAATGACTGCTTATGTTGCCGTGCCTCAAGAAGAACAGCATCACGTTGCAATTCTGTTAGAGGAGAACCTGTAATAGCTGCTAATAAATTCCTTTTGTTATTTCATTTACTATACTTTTCTTTGTTCTTTTATTATCTTTTTATTTGTTTAATTCTTTAGACCACATGATTTACATTTCTGATATTTTGAAAATTAGAGAATTGCTAAGCGTAACTAATCAGTAACCTTTTCCGACGACTGTTTTGCACATTTAAAATAAGTTAAAACAGGAGGGAATGTTACAGGAAAAATGATTCTATGTTTCTTTACCTTCTTTTAAATGTACAAAGATGCCCTTTGTCTGCCCTTTGTCTATGGTTAGATTAGTTTAGAATTATCCTTTTAGACTTTCTCAGCAAAGACATATTGTTTTGGGACATATTGTTTTTGATTGTTTTATCTCTCACAGCTTTCTCCCAGCTCTCTGCTGACGAGACTAGCGCCACATATGGAGTTGTTTACTTTATCTGTTTATTATTTTCTTATCCTGTTCTCACTGTCTCTCCTATAAAAAGTGCCAAGCCTCTGTTCACGACGTGAGTTGTTGTTCGCAGCTCACCCGTGCGCACGTTTGATAAAGAAAGTAACTTTGTCTGATTGTGTCTTTATTTCTCCTGGGTCTTTTGCAGAGTTTTCCCCCAACACACATGAAATAAAAACAGTGTTTGTTCCTCTGAAGCAGCTGCATTATAACCAATCTGCTCCTTTGTGGCCGTTTAAAACAGCCTTAAATAACTGTTGTTATATTTGTTGCAGCTTCTGCTCCTCTTGGACAGACGACTCTGGAAAAGACGTTTTTGAATTTCAGCTTTTAACTGGATAAATATCGGATATATAAACGTCTGCAACAAACTGATTCCAGCTTCTACCTCATGATAGGAATGTTTTTGTGGCTCAAGATGACCTGATGTCTTTCATGATGGACACATTTGACACATGTTTCACATATTATAGACCAACAAGTTCTTCATAGCAGTTTAAATACAGGAGTCACTTTTGGGCCCAGCAGATAAAACAGAGCCAATATTTCCTTCTTTGTTTAAGTGACGTGTGTCACAGATGTGACCTAGTAAAGTGTAGCTGAACATTAGTAACGTTATTAACACTCTCAGCTGGTCCTTGTTCCAGACCTGAAGATCCTCTTCTTTCATTCAGCAGCAGCTTCAGGTCTCTGATGGTCCAGGGCTTGTTGTTGGGAAACAGCCCTGCTGGGATGATGGTGTCCTCACAGAAACAGTCAGTGATGCTGTTGATCTCCATCACAGAGCACGTCCCAGTCTGAAGGCTCAGTCCTGCAGGGCCTCGCTGGCTTCCTGACTCCACCCAGTCAACAACAGGAAGTGTTTGAAGTGCAGGAACAAACTGAGGCTGTGGTCAAACAGGAGTTTTTATCTCCTCGCTCTGACTCTCACTGCGGCCCCGCTGCTGTGTCAACATGTGTTTGTGCTAAACAATGATGGAAAGTGTTATAAATGACTTGTTGGCCTCTGATCTGTCACAAACAGCTGAAACGTGTCTCTCATGAGTCACATGAAGGTTTTTGACAGAAAGGACAAAAAGTAGCTGCAGTCAGTTTGTGTCATTTTTATATTTATTCATCTGGGAGAAAAATCTGAGGGACATTAAAATGTGTTTTCAACAGAGACAAGAACATGAATATAACAGAACAGGTAAATGAACATGTTTCAAGTAAACAGCTGGACTGATCAGGTCCAAACACAGAGTGATAAACTTGTCAAACAGCTGTCATATCTTTATATAGAAGCTCTTTATAAATGCTGCTCACTGCAGTCTGTTTACTAATAATGTCAAAGTGTTAGAAACACAGAAACATCAGAATGGTCTTTGTTCACAGAAACCTGTCTGGGATCCTTTGTTGTTCTTTTGATGCAGAGTTACATTATAAATATAAAGAGTTATTTCAGAGTCTCATCAGTTTTCCTGCATGTCTTTATTTAACACATCAGCAGGGCTGAAGCTCTCATGTTAAACACACACTGATCTATGGACACGTTCATGTGTTTCTAACAGAACCAGGCTGTTATCAGCCTGCACTAACATTATGTCACACACACTGAATGTAACAGTGACAGTTTACATCATCACACAATCAGCTGTGATTGTTTCACTGTCATCAAACGAGTCAACAGGAAGTAGAATCAATAGAAACCAATCATTTACTGACAGCATGTCTGATGGAAATAAGTGCAGATTATGTATGAAGTCTAACTGCACACAGTAACTGTGTTACAATAAGGACTTAACAGCGCCCTCTGCTGGAGTGTTTCAGTACTGTGTGGTGCACCCCACCCTCACTCTACACCTGAGCCACAGACCACACCCTCCACCTCAATATACACCACAGTTTTCTCTGCTGTGGAAATGAGATCAGGAGGAAATCATGATTATTATTATTTAATAAACGCTCACATTAATGTGGGCTTATTTGTTTCATATTAGAAACATTAGTTGAGTGTTTTTAGTATAAAATGGTCAAAGTCCCTCTTTTTGCTCCTCCCCTCACCTGTGGATGGGCGGTGCTGTTACCGTGGTGACAGCTTGGATGTGTTTCAGTCCTGCCTGGTTATCACTGCAGGAATCTTTCACATTTATTACAGGTAATAACTCTGATTTTTCTGTGTATTATGAACCAAATGTATCCTGATACATACAGAGATGGATGAGCAGAGGTCACATGATGAAAGAACAAACATGGAGTCTTTGATTTATTTAGATATTTATTGATGAATGCAAACAAACCCTGACACTGAACCATCGTCCAGCAGAACAAACCTGATCACATGACCTGCTGACCCAAACAGTGCAAAGCTCCATGGCAACAACAACAAACAGCCTCACATATGTTAACAGAGGCTGTTAGAAGCACAGAGTCTTTACAGTCTTTCTCCTGTTTGGACACAGATCTCTGCACATCTTCATCACAGTTACTCACAGACGTGCAGAGTGTGTGGCTATCAAAGCTAAGTTTCCACCATGTTTGTAGTCTGTACTGGGACTCATGGAGCATCTCTCTATGAGCACTCAGTGCTTTAAACAGTGAGTCCCAGTTTAACCAGCAGCCTTCACACCACACATCACACAGACATGGAAACTTCAAACCTCAGACTGAAGACACCATCAGAAATAAACAGATTGTGATGAAGATGAAGAACTGGACCAGTTTGCTGTGGTTTCTTCTGTTCCTGTCAGAAATAAGAGTCTGGCAGCACTTTGCTCTCCTTCCACATGTTTAAGGAGGAAGTGAAGAAGAGCGAGTGAGTCGTCTTCCTGAGGTGATTGACACATTATTTGACCACGAGCAATCTTTTCTGGTTTGACGCCGTCTTTGTAGCCAGAAACCAGCTCTCTCCTCGGCTTCCTCCACTACACGCTTCCCCCACGCCAGTCTCCTCCGTCACTATAAAGGGGAGAGTCATGAGCTCCATCACCCTCACCTGTGCCGTCCAACGTCCCGCCACCAGCCTCCACTGCAGCCTGCCACAATAAGTAAAAGTATATCCTTGCTGTACCCTTAATGCTAAATGTGCTAAATTAACTGCTGCCTTTGCCCCTTTGGGATTATTCTTATGTCACTGGGATGTTGACCTTTGACCTTCACATTAGAGAGATGGGCAGACATAATTAGTGTATGAATTTTAAAGTAACAGGTAATAAAGAGAGTGTAGCAAATGTAGTCAGGTTTATTACTCTGTATCACACACATGAGTGCCCGAGGGAGGCGGGGCTGACTGGGGAGACACAGGAAACAGAGAGACAGGGCTGACTCGACATGAAACGATGAAACGTGGGACACGGGAACAGAAACTAAACACAGGCTGAAATGAACACTGAGGGAGGGAGAACTAAGATTACTGAGAGCCTGATAAATAAGAAGAACAAAAACCAAGAAAAACAAGAGTCAAAGAAAACCAAAAACACAAAGCATTGGGCCAGGACCCACTGCTGTGACATTTATATGTGATAAAAACATTAAAAACTGCTCAGATGTTGAAATCTTTCTACGTATACTTTAGGTTCAGCTCTCCAGCCTGGCATTTGGTTAAGCATGATTCAAACATTTGATTTTGTTTAACTGGTTTTAATTATAGTTACTTTTTGTGAACATTTGTTGCAGCATTTAAAAATACATCATTTATTTTCAAACTTTTATTTGATTTAGAGCATCATATTTGACCAATGTAAATGTTTTAATTTCATATAAAATAACTGAAACAGTGAACTAAATATCTGAAATCTTTTCTTCCTTAAAAGTTATAATCCTACTTAAGTTATAGTGCAAACGCTTAAGCAACAAATATACTTAATGCTAATTAATTAATATTTCCCTTTGATGTTGCAACTATGCGGTCACTTCTGTCTTTAAACAAAATAATATTTTCCAGTTACAGAAATCATAAAGTCCAAAATAAAGTGCTACTGTTGCTATATGCATTTTATATAAATCATGGATGATGGTCCTGACATGAAGGAAGAGAAAGTTACAGGTTGCATCCTTTGACTTTGTCTCCGTGCCTTTGGGCGATTTTCAGAAGGACAGATGTTTCTGTTCAATTCTTAAATCAATTTTTTCAAACACAAACACTATTTTAAAGCTTCTAGAGAGTAAAATATTAATGATAATTATAATAACAATAATAAAAACAAAAGCTCTCAGATCCATCAAACCAAGCAGCAGAAAGAACAATAACTGAAGAGAAAACTTTAACCTTGTAGACTTCATTATGTTCCAGCTGCTCTACAGACGCTGTGACCTCGAACTTAAGCAGGTCGTAAAGTATGTAAGGTAAGGTAAGGTAAGGTACGGTAAGGTAAGGTAAGGTAAGGTAAGGTAAGGTAACTTTATTTATACCTAAAGGCAAGGTAAATTTGCTTTACAGAAAAATGACAGCATTTGACATCCCTTTAAAAACACACATACCTAGTAAATATATAAAACTCACTGTGACACATACTTTAATATTTCGAATCAAAAACAGTTCTTATTTAATTCAGTGACAGCAACGGGGACAAAGCTGTTTTTATAACGCTTTGTCCTGCATCTCGGAAATAGAAACCTCCGTCCTGAGGGAAGAAGCTGAAATTCACCCCTTAGAGGATGGGAACCATTTTTAAGGATTGATAAAGCCATCCTCTGTACCTGCTCAGAGTACAGGGAGGCTAAACAAGACTGTGGCTCACCTATCAGACGACTGGACCATCTCACTATCTGATTCAGAGAGTTTTTCTCTGTGACAGAGGTCTGACCGAACCATGCCACCAAACAAAAGGATAAAACAGACTCAATAAAAGAACGATAAAACAAAGTTAAAATTTTTTGGTCAATGTGGAAATGAACAAGTTTCCTAAGGCAATAAAGGTGCTGGTGACCCTTTTTACAAACTGATTTGCAATTTTGATCAAAGTTCAGTTTTTCATTGATTATGGTCCCAAGATATTTATATGATTGCACTTGCTCTATTTTCTGACCTTTAATTAAAGTGACTCCGTGCCCATTTTGTTGTTTCCTAAAATCAACAACCATGTCTTTTGTTTTAGATATGTTCAGCTGGAGATAAGACTCCTCCCACCACTGAACAAAGTCATCAATGACTGGGCCGTGGTTAGTTTCACCCTCTTTCAGTAAGCTGACAATAAGAGACATCTGCATATTTAATAATGACCCTGTTTTCATGTCTGCCCTGACACATGTTTGTATAGAGAGTGAATAATAAGGGCGATAGGACGCAGCCTTGAGGAGAACCTGTGGAGGAGAACACTGGGTCAGACAGAACCCCATTTATTCTCACTCTTTGTGACCTGTCAGTTAGAAAATCTAAAATCCAGCCCAGCAGGTTTTTCCTGATTTCAAACTGTTCTAAAAGTCTCTTAATTAAAATATGGGGCTGTGTTGTATTAAAAGCCGAAGAAAAATCAATGAAAAGAAGTCTTGCAAAAGTCCCTTTACTCTCTACATGTTTAAGAATCAGATTTAGTAAAGTCAAAAGTGCGTCCTCCACCCCTCTGTTGGGCCTGTATGCAAACTGCATTGGATCCAGCTGACCTTCAGTCTCTTTCATAATCACATTTCTGATGATTTTTTCAAAGACTTTCATGACAACTGAAGTGAGGCAACAGGCCTGAAGTCGTTTAGATTTAGGGACAGGAACCACGACTGCTTCTTTCCAAAGAGAGGGCACATGTTGTGTTTGCAAGGATTTGTTAAAAATAACCTGAAATATAGGACTGAGTTCATCAGCACAAGATTTAATTAGGCGGCCACTAATATTATCAGGACCCTGGCTCTTGTTCACATTGACTGTATGAAAGGCCTTTTTAACATCGCTGAGTTCAATGATAAAGTGCTGAGTATCTCTCAGTTTCTGTTTCAGTTCCCAAATATCCTCGCTGAAATCAGAAGAACTAAAACGAGCATAAAACATGTTTAAAGCATTTGCAAAATCTCTGTCTGAATTAAAACCATCTAAAATGACCTGACTGCTGCTCTGGGGATTTTGAAACCCTGCTATGGTTTTCATACAAGTCCAGGCAGACCCCAAATTTTTTGCAGCAAATTTGCTTTCAAGAAGGTTTTTGTAGCTCTGTTTTGCTTTCAAGATCTCGATTTTCATTTCCTTGGTGGCTGTCTGAAAATCGGTAACAGCCCCTCTTTAAAGGACTGTCTCTTTTTCCTTCAACAGGATTTGACACTTTTAGTGACCCATGGCTTATTGTTAGCGTAAATTTTAACGCGCTTACGGGGTATAATCATGTCTTTACAAAATACTGCATAGGAGCTAGTAACATCCACCAAAGCGTCGAGATCATCTCCACAAGACTGAATAAAAACTTCCCAATCTGTACACTTAAAACATTCCTGCAAGGTAAGCACAGATTCTTCTGACCATATGTCAACATCCTTAGTCTTTGTCTTCTCTCGTTTTAAGACAGTTTTATAGATGGGCAGAAGATGCACACAGTTATGGTCAGAAGATCCCAGAGGAGGAAGCGGGAGGGATTTATAAGCATTCTTCACCGATCCGTAACAGAGGTCCAACATTTTATCCCGTCTGGTAGGACAGGATACAATGTGCAGCTCAATAACTTCATAATCAGACCCTGTGGTATTTAGGCAGCAGAACAACTAAGAATAACAACTACAAATAATGTTTTTAGGTTTCTGTTGTACTGCAAGGTTCTGTACAGGAGAACCAAACCAAGAGCAAATATTACGTCTCATTTAAACCTGAGCACGAAGAGCCATCAACATTTAGCAAATTGAATCATCTTTGTTTAGATGCAAGAAGAATCATATAGAAATGAAAGAGTAGAAATAGAAATCCAGAGCAAAGATATCCTCTAATTCAGCGTAGCACATGTGCAGCTGCTGCGATTCACGTAAGCATTCGGCTCGTCGCTGTTGCAGATTTTTCTCTCGCTGTTCTGGCTCACAGCGCTGCAAACACAAAAATAAATATCCCCAAAGGTGTGAAAGGGAGCTAATTAGTAAGAGTATTGTTACTCTCCGCAGGAGTAGTCCAGCAGTAGAAATCAGTCCAATAACAAGGTGTGTAACATCTAGCAGGGTGACAGAAAAACCCAGGGTAACTTCTAAGGACCTCAACGTCTCTCTCACATTGTGTTTTTTAAACATGCTTCCATTTGTCACTTCAGTCTTTACTCTGAAATACAGGAAGAGAAATCATGGCTGAAACAATTTCTCATGAAACCAGGGGTGTGGTCCAACAGTCAGTTTGGTGAGGAAGGTTCCTAACTGAGAGAAGTGACCCAGAAGTATCTGTGTAGCAGCCACAATGAATCCAGATCATGAGCTTTATTAACTGATCAAAGTCTCTTCTTTCATCTTCTGTATCATTCAGTTTGCATTGGTAATGCCCATTATTGTAATGCTTTTTTAAGACGAGCAAAACTTTATTTCACTTTGGGTTAGCTGGGATAAGTGATGGATGGAGGGAATTTTACTTCAGCCACAGAAATCCTAAACAGGAAGGAGGAGCAGAGTTACAGTGGATCACTATCCAGCAGGGAAACAAGGTTTATTTCAATTTCTTGGCCATGAGTGAGATTTACTGAGTGGGCAAATTAGGGAGACGACACCATCAGATCCCGAGCCCTCCATGTGTTAATCAAGAGACGGCTGCTGTGCTACATCCATAAATAATGAATAAATTAGGAGCTAAAGCTGAAAGGACAGTTTATTTGTACCATCTTCACGCGAACACATTCAAGAACATCACAGATGAAGAAACATTAAAAACTTCCACACTACATAAAGCAAGAAAAATAGTTTTTCTTTCAGGTGGTTTCAGAAAAACAGAAACATCAAACATCTCCAAGACTCTCTTTGAAAGAACTAAAAACCTTTGTTCTCATGGTCCAATCATGAGTGAACTCCCCGATGAAGCCTTGTGTGCTAAAACATGTCAGAGTTTTAAAGGTTAAACATGAGTTTCCAAAACGTTTTGCTGGAGAACAATGAACTATTTGACTGAGTTTCAATCATTTACAGACGAGCAAAACCAGGACAGAGAAAAAAGGACAAAACTGACTCAGTAAAACAACAGAAAAGAAGATCCCATGTAGATCTGTATTATGTAGAAGTTCATCCCAGCAACCAGTTCAGTTCAACACAAGTTTAAATGATTCTATCTGAACTCTGTGGAGCCTGATCTCAAGCTTTTTGAGTCTGACCAGAGGAAACCAGAGGATCTTTCTGTGTCTTCAGATTCACTGTGATCCAGTGATGGGAGTGATTTCAGCCCTGAGTGATCGCGCTGATGTTTGCACAGAGCAGACAATGAGGTGAATGTTTGGGCACATTGGTAACAGTGAAACAGTTTATTAGTAACGTGGGATCGTTTGTGTGCAGAGTATGATCTGAGATTCCTGAAGCTCTTGTCACACTGGTCACAGCTGTAGTTTCCTTCCATGTGTCCACGTTCATGAATGTTACGATTACTTGACTGTGAGAAGCTTCTCTCACAGTGTCTGCACTTGTGTGGTTTCTCTCCTGTGTGGACTCCTTTGTGTGTTTTAAGCTGACTTGCAGTGGTGAAGGATGACCCACACTGATCACAGAGGTGCTTTTTAACCCCACTGTGAATCAGTTCATGTTGTTTTAAGTGATCCGATGTGGTGAAGCTTCTCCCACATTCTTTGCAGTATTTCAGTTTGTCTCCAGTGTGTCTACGTTGATGTAGTTTTAGGGTCTTTTGCCGACTGAAAGTTTTTCCACAGAGGTCACAATGAAAGTCTTTCCCACCACCACAGTGATGACAGGGTTGAGAACTGGATCCATCTGTGTCGCTCTGCTTCTAAACAAAGACACAAAGACAGTGTAAGTCAGTCCTTCAACATTTGTATCCTGAACGTCGCCTGAAATAAAGAGCATCTCTGCAGACGTCCAACTACATTTGACTGTTTCAGTTAACACTAGAGATGGCACGATACCACTTTTTTATGTCCGATACCGATATCATAAATTTGGATATCTGCCGATACCGATATGAATCCGATATAGTGTTTTTTAATCAACAAAACTGTTTTTTAAAATATCTTGCTGCATTTTGCAAGTCTGCAAGTTCATACTCAAGTTTAAAACAACAACTACACTAAAGCTATTCTGTTATACCTGTATACAAAAAAAAAATATTTCATAGTTCAGCAATACTGATCAATCTAATAAACTTAGACCTACACCATCCTCCCTATTCTCGTATTTTAAAGAGTACTTAGCGTAAATATTAAGCAACCTAACTAATAGGGTTCCAACTCCCAGCAACAACAAAAATAAATAAATAAAAAATAGGGAACCACCCCTCACGCGCCACCTCATGATGCTTAATCGACGTAATCAACCTTAATTTGATGCAGTGTAAAAAAAAAAAATGCACAGAAATCAATTATTTTTCAAGAAATATTAAATAGATTCAACATCTTTCTTCAACAAAATTGCAGACTGCACAGATGGTACCTTCCCAAAGGAAAAAGTACTATAGCTTACTAGGGTATATATATTAGACTTAATAGTTACTATATACAGTAATTGACTTCTATTCATTTTACATCAAATTAAAACTTTGGGTGTCAGATAATTATTTATTAAAAGCTAGACATTTTAAATGAGAATAAGAAAGAAAAGTATGTCTTTGTGCCCCCTTTTCCCAGTTAATGCCCTATCGGCCCCCCTGGCTAAACTTTGCTAGATCCGCCCCTGCACAGTTACCAGCGTCAGCTACATAGAAAAAGATCCTGGTGTAGAAAGTAATATTAAATAAATTGTAACAACAGCTTATCAAGCTTAAACGTGCTGCTGTTGTTCAGCCGCTGGTTTCCTCTTTCTGGTGCAAAGTGGACCAAAAATAAACAAGAGAGACAGACTCGCGACAGAAAAGCCGATCAGCTGATCATTTAAGCAGTTTCACGATTGAAGTAGCAGCCGGAGAGCGAGAGGCAGTCGCTCGTTAAGCTTAACGTGGGAATGCTTTACAAACATTCAGAGATGGACTTACACACTTGCTTTACTTCTCTCGGGGATAACTTTGTCAGAGATGAAATGCCAGGTTGCTAGCGAAGCTCCAAATGCTATCCAGACCACCGACAGGTCCCCCGCATGCCACAGCCGCTCTATCACGTGATGCATACTGCTACGACGTGCTAACGTTCTGAGGCGAGTTACGGCGTGTTGCAAGTTTTGCTAGGTGCTTTCGTGATATTTAATGGATCGGATTACATTTTTTATTTTTCTCCGATATCCGATCCAGTAATTTAGGTCAGTATCGGACCGATACCGATACGTAATATCGGATCGGTCCATCTCTAGTTAACACACTCAGTTTACTGGGCTGCAATAACTACAATACTACCACCATAATACTACAGTAATACTAAAATCATAACTGAAAGGAAAATCTGAATAATCACTCAGAGCTGCTTTTCCATGCAGTAGAATTGCTAACATGCTAACACAGTTTAATGAGCAGAGTTGTTCCAAACAGTCAGGCTAAAATGACAAGATAACAATATAAATACATACCTCACAGTAGCTGCACTTGTAGAGTCTCTTTCTGGTGTGGATCTGTTGGTGTTCTCTCAGGTCATGTGGAGCTTTAAAAGTCTTCTCACACAGGTCACATTGATAAGGTCTCTCCTCAGTGTGGGTAAATATGTGTCGTTGTAACTGTGCGTCTGTTGTAAACTCTTTGCCACACTGTTCACAGCAGTACAGATCATGTCTGGTGTGAATGCGTAGGTGTATATTTCGGCTCCCTCTCCAGCTGAAAGTTTTTCCACAGATGTCACAGCTGTATGGCTTAATTCCAGAGTGGGTAACTAGATGACTCTGTAAGTGGCTACTGCGAGTAAAAGCTCTGCCACACTGATCACAGCTGTACGCTTTAACTCCACTGTGGATGAGTTGGTGTTTTTTAAGGGAACCCTTCAAGGAAAAAGACTTTCCACACAAGTCACAGCTGAACGGTCTCTCTCCAGTGTGGATGACCTGATGCTGTTTTAGTGAAGCCCTCACAGTAAAACCCTTCCCACACAAGTCACAGCTGAACGGTCTCTCTCCAGTGTGGATGACCTGATGCTGTTTTAGTGAAGCCCTCACAGTAAAACCCTTCCCACACTCGTCACAGGTGTGTTTTTTCTCTCCCTTTCTTCTGTGAGGTTTGTCGGCCTCCTGAGAGCGCTGACTTCTGGCTCCATGTTGGTCCTGCAGTGACAGAGATACAAACAGAGGCAGTGAGTGAAATGCAGTCGTGGAACAAACTCAACCTTCAAACTCCATTAACACTAGTTTTAAACCTGAAGGTGGAGCGTGGCACCAAACACCTTAAAGGTCTCTTATCCCCACCTGCTGGTAGTTCTAACACATTACATCCAACCTGCTGTTAAAGATAATTCATGACTGTTCAAACACTAAAATCATGCCCATCCCTCCTGATTGTATACACACACACACACACACACACACACACACACACACACACACACACACACACACACACAATTTTATAATTTAGATTATTTTGTTGTTTCCTATTACATATTTCTATAATTTGTATAGATTTATACAGAATTATTCAGTGATAATAAATCCTATGTTTGTTTATTCTAAAGGAACCCCGTTAGCTTCCACAACAGATGTTGCTCGTCTTCCGTCAAATACTCACATAAAATATTACACAATAAAGTGGATTCAAGATATCCACATAATTTCACTCTTACATCCACAGTGAGGTTTCACAATTGTTCAAATATAAGCAATCAATAATAATGATTATAATAATAATAATAATAATAATATCAATAACATTGAGGCACATTACACAAATTTCAAAAACAAATCATGTCTTACAATATTTACAAAAACTAAAAGCTCTGTAAATCGGCTTTTAAGTGTTCATTGAAGTTTTGAATAATTCTCTAATTTTTTAAGGCAACTTATTCCACTTAAAAGTTGCTCTAAATGTAACAGTTTTACAAAACGTTACTTTTAACTCGAGCATTTACTAAATTGCAGCTTGTTGAAAACTGTGTAATATGATGATGTATTTCATCTGGATACTGCAGCTGAGCAGAATAAATGTGGTGTGTTTAACAGAATTGCTTTATTTAGAACTACAAGTAAGCCATAGAATATTTTAGCCTGTACAGGAAGCCAAGAAAGGTTATTATGCATTTGATCAATATTAGTATAGTATGAACATCTTCACACTAATCTGGACGCCTTATTCTGGACTAACTGAAGTCTGTTAAGATCTGTCTTATTAGCTGCTGACCAAATGATTGAACAATACTCCAGATGAGACATTACTAGTGCATTAATGACATCTTTCATAATGAAGAAGTGATACACAAAGAGCATTTCATAGCCATAGCTATGCCTTGTCGGCAGAGTTATGTGACATTAGTGATGTTTGTACTTTCAGCGTTAACTTGGTTTTAAAGCCTTTAAAATATACGCCGTTCAATAGTCGACCTTAATCTGACAGAGAATGTGATGATTTTGTGGATAATTAAAGTCAGTCATATATCCACAAACACAACAAGCTGAAAGTCAGTGATGCTGCTCGGTTTGCAGTCCTGAACATCACGGCACAAGCAGGATCCACTGCACTGTTAATCTGAGCTGTGTTCAAATGTTCAAATGTATATGGTGATAGATATATCTTTGGTCATATGGTCCTGCTCTGTCTGTCACCTTCTGTGTTGAGCTCATTGTTTCCTCTGTAGTGGCTGAGCTGAGTCCAAGTAGCTGAAAATGTTCCTCTGCTGCTCCGTCAGACTCTCCTCCTCCTGCTGATCAGCTGGGACACAAAACAGATCTTTGTTAGGCTCCACACTGCACTGAAGAGTCAAAGTGTCTCATATGTTCATCTGACAAGTAAAAGAACACATTGTTGTTTCCCGAGGTGGGCAACTTGTTGGAAACAAACACAAAAGGTTTGAGCACTGATACCTGCCATTGCTGGCATTGAAAGATGCAACACCAGCAATGTGGATTGTCAAGACTCAAACCAATCATCAAGCAAAGACAACAGGGATCATTTGTTTCTGTTTATTTAGCATTCACAGCATTTGTAGTTGCCTTCTGTGCAGGGGAAGTCCACGCACACTGTGTGGTACCGCCATCCGCAGAAGGTGCATTCAACCTCTGTAAGAGAAACGAGGTTGTCTGAGACTGAAATGATATTCACTAAAGAAGTGGTGATTTGTAAAACTTCACATTTTGTTCCAGGACGTACTCTGCATGAAAACAAGCGCTCACTCTTCCTGCTCAACAAATGACAAGGGCGGAGCCTTATACCACGTGATACAGAAGCTGTGCCGTGTGATGCTAAAATTAGCAGGGAAACAACAACGGAGAGCACGTCAGGGATGACGAGAAAGTGACAGGAGAAAATCCGTCCCGGTCAACCACCCAAACATCAATAACGGGAACCTTATACAGCGCTTCCCTATACACGTCGAACTCCCGCAGGCACAAAGACATTACGGAGGCTATCACTTATCACCTGACCAAAGATATGGCTCCATCAACACTGTGCAAAACGAGGGATTTAGGAAAACGATCAACACCTTAGACAAACGCTACACAGTGCCGTCCCGCAACTATTTTTCTATTGTTGCACTACCTGCTCTGTACACGCAGCGTCGAGCAACGGTGGAGACGGAATTTCAAGCAGGACAACATTTTGCTGCAACAACAAAACGTGAGACATTTGTTGTTTTATGTTTATTTATTGTTATGACAGAATCATGATCTCAATTCTAAGCAAAAAATCGTGGTTCTCATTTTATGCAAACTCGTGCAGCCCTAACATTAACACAAAACTATTGTTTCACCAGAGAAACACACATGAAGAGAGAGAGAGAGAGACAATAACAGCTACCAAACAGTCGTCATAATTCGTCACACAATGAGAAAAGGACAAATCAACAAGTAACAATGACTAATTAATATTAAAATCTGTAACATAATGTATTGTTTGGAGTTTAGTCTGATTGGTTCAGGATGACCTGCCATTATCCAATCACACGTCTGCTTACCTGCATCTTTTCTCTTTTTTCTAACCTGAGCACCTGATGGCTTTGAACTTTTGTTGTCCATCTTCCATTGGTTTGAATTTTGCGCTGCAGTACAAACACAAATCCCCCAACCCGAGGATCAGCACAATTAACCTAACAGACCTACACCTTAGTTCACAGATTCACTTTGTCTAAGGTTGATTTCTGGGATTTCACACAACCCAGGATTCAGATCGTGAATCCATGATGGGCTTGGATTTACATCATTATAAATGAAATGTGCTCTACTTGGAAGCAGCCGGCCCCGCCCCTTTTGACGGGTTGTGTGAGACTTTAAATCATCAAACTGTAAATTATAAATTTAAATTGTTATTGATCCTTTACCCCGAGTCCTAAAGTGTAGATTTATTTTCTTACTCTTCTTATATTTATTGTTTGTTTACTTGCACCGCTGTAACTGCAGCCTCGTCGTCTCGTCTCTCTATATGCTGGACTGTCTGTAGCGGAGATGACAATAAAGTTTACTTTGACTTCAGCAGCGCGCAGGCGCACCGAGGGCTCTCGCGCTCACTTTATAGAATTTAGAAAAAACATCGGTGCAGATTATAAGTCTGTATCATAATATCTGTTTGTTGTGTTGTTTTTATTTTGTTTTGCGAGTTGGTTATTAGATGCCGCTCCAGCCAGCCAGAGACTCCCCGCCGCCCCGCCCTCTCCTCCCTGTGCCGCCAGCAGCAGGCGCACCTCGCAAACGGAGGGCGCCCTTACTCCCAGCAAATGGCTGATAGAAAACCGATCGGTGCCTACGAATTTCCCAATATGCGTTGGCATGACGTCGGGGAACCATGGGTACGACCGATTATTTTATTTTTTTCTTGCCAATGCCCGTGATGCCCCCCCACCACGATGCATTCTATTGGTTTGCATACTTACACACACCCAGCTGTGGTTTCCTGTTTTGCTGGACTCTGGAGAGCCCCGCCTTTAACGCTCTTCTCTCACAGAGAGCAACAGAAAACTTGGAAAAACTCCAGATTGACTGAACTCAGTTCAAAGTTACCTTGACACCTTTAGATGTGAGAGGTAGTGATGGTGTGTCAGAAAGATCAACGCGCTGCTTCAGAAGTACCGTGTCGAGGCTTGATTCGTTTGGCCAGAGTCACGTGATTAGTGACGTCTGAAGCTTCGTTTAGAACGTACCTTTTTTTAAATCGAACTTTATTGAAACACAATGAGTATACAACATACAAACAGATGAAGTTTACAAAAGAACAGAACATGAACATACAGAACCAGGAGTAAAAAAAATTATGATATGAATAGGCGAAAAAAATCAACATATTGTAACGTGCAGTGGAGATGAAGCCAGCCGCGGAGGTGTGCAGGTGGATAGCGAATGAGCAACAGCTTCTGACTTTCCAAAAAGTACTCATTTATTTACAATATCAAAAATAAAAGTGCTACCTCTACCACACATTACTAAAGAGCACACTAGTCCGCGTACACACGGGAGCATCCATTACAGGAGGAGTGCGAAGAAGAACAAAAAGGGGGTGACACCAGTCGTGAGACAGGAGGCGCCGCCATGTGGTGATACACTGCATTACAATAGCAACTGTTACATAGTCCCCCCTGGTGAGAAAAAGGCTGTCCTCAGCCGTACACAGCTGAAAAAGCACACACCACACCTAACAGTACCCTATACATAGAGGTTACAGCTAAGATTGGTGCACACACACAGGGCAAAAGACCATTTAAAAATGAAATTGGTGAAAATAAGACGAATATGTACAGTGGAAAATCAGTTTCCTTCATTTTTTTCACTTTTTTCTTTTGTTCTTTTTTTTTTTTTCTAAGTAAATGCCAAGAATGAACCTTAACGCACGAAAGAGCCATAAAACTGGATTAAGTAGAGCAAACAGAAACATCTACATATCATGACTCAAAGTAGCAATGCAACAAGACAGCATCAAACAGGTTTAACCAAAACATTTCACTTCAGATCACGCCTGGTTGTGTGAAAATCATTAGTCCATCTTTTGTTGCTCCAGCCAGACGTAACTCTGGGGCAACGTCTGGGCCTGAGATTGTAATGTCCACCAGCAGCTGGGTGCTGGACAGATCTGGGTGAAACACTCTCTGGAACAGCGCCCACATCAGAAGAAGAGTCAATGTCCGGTAAATCAAAGGGGAATGGCTCAGAGTCAATGTCAGTGTCTGCAGGGGGGCCAGGGTGGGCCTGAGAGTCAGACTTCAGACCCTCTGCGGTCTCTCTCTCAGCAGGCAATGAAACAGAATGTTCTTTGGAAGTGAGAGAGTCCCAGGTATGGAACGGTTACATGTTCACAACATGATAAACACCTGCATCCACACCAGAGTCCACCCAAGTGAGCCTGTAATTAACATCACTGAGTCTCTGAGATACACACAATGGTCCCTGAAACAGTGGTGCAAGTTTAGCAGTAAAGTTAGACTGAGCGTCTGACCTCACAAGGTCACCAACACGAAACGTGGCATGTCGATGTCTCAAGTCATAGTAATGTTTTTGTCTGTCATGGCTATAGTCCAAAGCTGCTTTGGCGTGGTCGTGAGCTTCCTGCAGGGAGGCTCTCAGAGTCTCAGGGTAAGGCACACCCGGTTCATCAACACCTGCTGTAGAAGGCTGAGTGATAAGGTCAAGCGGGGTGTCTAACTCACGACCATAAAGCATCATGGCAGGAGTCATACCTGTACTGTCATGGGGGGCGGTGCGCAGAGCAAAGCAAATCTGAGGGAGAAACTTGTCCCATGATGTGTGCTTATCACCTACATAAGCGCGGATTGCAGTTTTCAGAGTCCGGTTGACGCGTTCAGTAGCATTTGTCTGAGGGTGATATGCCGTAGTGAGTCTGTGCACCGAGCCTAAGGCAGAAACAACATGTTCAAAAAGCTCACTCACAAAAGGAGACCCTCTGTCAGAAATGAGGTAAGTGGGTGTACCATGCCTAGCAAAAATGTCAGTGCCGAATTTACCAGCTGCTACCTGAGATGTAGCTTCTTTGACAGCACTGGCTTCAACCCATTTAGTCAAATAGTCAACAAACACGATCAAATAAGCATTACCAGTGGGGGTGCGGGGAAGTGGCCCAACAAAATCCACACCCACATACTGCCAGGGTTTCTGGGGGACAATGGGAACCATAAGACCGGCTGCTTTTTTCTGACTTGGCTTGGTGAGTTGGCACACTGAGCATGAAATCACATAGCGTTTCACATCAGCTGCCATTTTGGGCCAGAAAAACCTAAAACGCAGTCTAGCCAATGTCTTAGAAACACCCAAGTGACCTGCTGTGGGGTGGTCATGGTAATAGTCCAGCAAGGTGCCTCTCATGGAAGTAGGGGCAAACAGTTTCAGCTCTTTCAAAGGGTGCAAAGCACATGTGGACTTGGGTTCTCTGTGATACAAAAGAGAGTCATACACAACATACTGTAACAAGGTGGCGTTGTCCGAGCTGTTCAGAGAGTCTGCTTCAATGTCTCTGAGGAGTGGACCTGTGACATGATCGTCTAACTGCAGCTGTCTGAATTGTGAACGGTCAGCCAGAATGACGGGGGGCAGAGTACGAATGTCCAGGCTGCCCATAACAGCATGATCTGGTAAAAGATCTGTCGGCCTGTCACAGGTCAGAGGCAAAGGGTTGCGTGACAGTGCGTCGGGAACTTTGTTCTGTGCACCAGGTTTGTGCACTATTGTGAAATCAAAGTCCTGCAAACGAAGTGACCAGCGGGCGAGTCGGCCCGTTGGGTTTTGACGAGACATGAGCCACCTGAGACTGTTGTGGTCAGTGAAGATAGTAACATGAACACCTTCAACATATGGGCGGAAGTGTTCCAGAGCCCATATCACAGCGAGGCACTCCTTCTCTGAAGTGCAGTAGGGGAGTTCAGCTTTGTGAAGGGAGCGACTAGCAAAAGCCACAACGTACTCACGACCCATGTCATCCTTTTGCATCAACACTGCCCCAAGACCAATGTCACATGCATCGGCGTGAATGGAAAAGGGACGGTTGAAGTCTGGAAATGACAGGATCGGGGCTGATGTGACATGATCCTTCAAAGTGTCCATGGCCCTTCGACAGCTGTCGTCCCAGTGGAAAGCATTGTCCTTTCTGGTGATGGCGTGAAGAGGTTCGGCATGGCGGGCATAATTCTGAATGAAGCGTCGATAATAGCCAGTCAAGCCAAGGAACTGACGGACGTGTTTCACTGAGGTTGGGGTATCAAACTCCTTAACCGCCTTTACTTTGTCCGGATCGGGCTTAACACCTGATGATGTGATGCGGTACCCGAGAAAGGTGAATTCATCGAGGCAGAATTGGCACTTTTTGAGCTTCAATGACAAGCCAGCAGCCTGGAGTCTGCCCAGCACCTCCTCAAGATCCACAAAGTGCTGTTCAAAGGTAGGTGAGGCGATAACAATGTCATCCAGGTAGACTGCGCACGTTTTGTAAATGAGGCCAGCAAGCACAGAGTTCATGAGTCTCTGAAAAGTTGCAAGTGCGTTGCAGAGCCCAAAGGGCAGCACCCGAAACTGGAAGAGACCGCAGTGAGAGATGAAGGCAGTTTTAGGCTTCGAGTCCTCTGCTACAGCAACCTGCCAATAGCCTCGCGCTAAGTCCAATGTTGAGACAAACTTTCCTCTTGCCAGAAACTCCAAAGACTCATCTACACGAGGCAGGGGATAAGAGTCTTTTTGGGTAACTTGGTTGAGCCCTCGAAAGTCCACACAAAACCTTGGTTCCGTGGCCGCTCTATTTACAATGACTACAGGAGCTGCCCAAGGGCTTGTGGAAGGTTCAATGATGTTGTCCTTCAACATTTGTTGCACTTGTTCTTCAATCACACGTGTCTTAGCAGGTGACGTGCGATAGGGTGGGAGTTTGACAGGTGTTGCATTGCCAGTCTCTATGGCGTGCTCAGTGAGAGCCGTTCGACCAAGTTGACCATCAAACAAGGAGCTAAACTTGCTGAGCAGATTTAGTAAAGCATCCTTGTTGTTCTCTGAGAGACTTGCTTCAGACAGTTTGGCTGTTAAGTCTGAGCGAACCAAGTCCAAAGACATCAGTGTTCCAGGTGAATGTGAGTAATCATTTTAAAGGTCCTCTTCATTGTCTGCGAGTGGGCAGGGGATGTCCTCAATGTAGACTGTTCTAGTGGGAATGTGAATAGAAACAGAAGCTCTCGCCATAAAATCCATTCCCAGAATGAAAGGAGAGGACAAATCTGGTATTATGGCAAAACGCTGGTAAAAGTTCTTGTTCATGAATCCAATATTGAGCCAAATAACACCAACAGGGATACAGGGAGCATTATTGGCGAGGTTAACTGCAGGACCATTCCACTCACTTGTGTTTCTAGGGTAAGAGTCATTTACTTGAATGAGATCTGCTCGTACAGCCGAGAGGGAAGCACCCGTGCCGAGGGTAGCATCCACAGATGAAGCATTGAAGTTCACTTTCGTTCTTAGTGGGGTATTCCAGTGGACTTGTGAAAAATTGTCTTCCAAGTGTCCAAGACTGTGTCCACCCTGTAGTGAATCGGGCGTGTGAGGCTCCGTTAGTAACTGGGGGAAGGTTGGCCTCTGTGAAATGTCCTGTCCTGTCCTCCCCCCCCCCCTGTAGTTTCCCGACTGCCTGTATTGTGGCTGGGATGTGGTGCTGCTTAATTCCACCTTTTCATGGCCAGGGTCAGAGGGGCCAGGTGCTGGCAATGGCTGGACTGGGCCATGCCTAGCGGTGTTCGAGGCTCGTTGTGGCAAATGAGGTTGGGTGTTACAGTTTGGGCAGGTGCGTGTAGTGAACCCTGGCTGAGAGCATTTGAAGCAGTAAGGTTCAGGCTTATAGTTGTCTTTGCTACATAAAGCAGGCTGTGGTCTTTGTGGTCCAAGCACTGAGTGAAGCTCATGAGCGCGTAGCAGCAGGTCCATTACAGAAGTGACATTAGCGCCATACAGGGCAACTCTGTATTTTTCGAGAGCATGTTTACTAATTAGGTCAATTCTGTCTTTTTCAGGTGGGGGGCTCTTCAGTTTGTCAAACTCACTCAACATGTGGGCGACAAAGGTTGGGAGCGGCTTGTCCTGAGCCTGAACACGATCCAAAATTCCTCTCTGGATGCGTTCTTGGTTGTCGGAGGGCAGAAAAACTGTCTTAAACAGTTGACAGAATTGAGCCCATGATGTGATGTGGGAGCTCAGTGCCTTGAACCATTTCCCGGGCTCTTTTGCAAGAAAGTGTGGCAGTTCGTTTGGCAATTGCCCATCAGTTAGGTTCAATGAGGCTTTGTATGTGCCAACTGCATTTAACCAGTCCTCAGGTTGCACTTTTCCGTCCCCAGCATACACAGGAGGCTCCAGCTTTGCGTGATGTAAAGCTGCCGCAATCACTCTGGAAGTGCTGCTGAGTTCAAGTGAGTGAGATGGGAGGAAAGGATTTGTAGGTTGAAATGGGTTGCTGGGCAGGAACGGATTGGTACTGTTGGTGGGTTCAGTTTTGTCCATCACATGAACATGAGGTGTCGATGTGGCCATTGGGAAAACAGGAGACTGTGGGACTGCAGGAGGGGGAGAGTTCCCCGTTGTGAGTTGGTCCCACTGCCTTAGTAAACTGCTGTATGTTCAGTGAGTCACGTGAACAATCACTAAGCTTATTCACCTCAGTTCTTAACTCCACCACTTGTTGGCTAAGGCTAGGAGTCACATTTTCAACTATCTGGCACATAGGTAACGAGGTAAGTTCCATGTCTGAGTCAGAGTCGTCTGGGAAGTGTGCCATTGCGATTTCAAAAAAATTAAGCCGCTCCAGGGCACAGCGCAGTTATTGATATAGCAGTAAAAGAGTCAGTTAGGTCAGACTAGAAAGACAAAACAGCAAAAATGCGTTAAAGATTAAATTTAGAAAAACCACATAAAATTTCGCCCAACAACTGAAATTAGACTGGAGTGATCAGAACCATGTTATTACAATAGCATGTCTGCAACACTAGAGCTCAATGCAAGATTAGTTTTAAGTCGTTTTGTTATACTGAGCCAAAGACCAGCACCAACGGTTGTAGTCGGCCAAGCTATCACTTACATGTGCTACAGTCAGTCTCAGCAGAGGGAAAGGGGAATGAAAAGCCAGCAGAAATGTTCATGTCCAGGCTCTACACAGAAAAATTAATCCTTAGAAGACGAAACCAACAACAAATAACAAATCCACGGAGTCCATTCGCGTCGCGGAGTCAGCTTCTCTCTTTTTCTTTCTCCCAAGCGGAGCAGCGGCACACCACGGTATCCAGAAATTAGTCGGGTCCCACCTGAGCTGAGGCTGCGGCCATGGCTGGAGAAAACGTCCGAGCGTCCGCAAAACTGGGGGGATTTCCGAGACAGTTCACGTGCTAGAAGAGAAGAATCCTCGGCGGGATGCAAAAATCGTCTGAAGTCCAAGGGGAAAAAGTTCGGGCGCCAGTTGTAACGTGCAGTGGAGATGAAGCCAGGGGTGTGCAGGTGGGTAGCGAATGAGCAACAGCTTCTGACTTTCCAAAAAGTACTCATT